>NW_028318186.1:5107500-6427500 GCF_062004578.1 Staurois parvus | reverse complement strand
CAATTATGCTTTGAATAACTCAGTGAGTATCATTAAGTCAATATGTATTTTTTATTTACTTTTTATATAGATGCAACTTGTAATTTCTAGGAAATGTATGGTTTCCTATACAACTTTCATTTCACACATTATATATTACATATCATATAATCTTGTTCCAGTCACACTGTTATCTGTTATACAATTGCTTTTCAGTGTGTTTTTTTTTTTCAATAGATTTAATTTGGAATAACTTTAGTGTATATATAACATTATCTGTACTAAGTTAAAACTGTTCAGCGTAACATAAACCTCGTTTCAAGGCCACTCCTTAAATTCTCTTTCAATTCAGTCTCCGGGCATTTAATCACTACTTTTGTCACTTATAGAGTTAAAACTCTATAGGTGGCCATCCACTATTACAAAAATGCTCAGTACATTCAATGACTTGATGAATGCATTAGAAAGTGCTTCAACATTTCATTTGCTTTTTACAGTACATTCAATTTTGAAATGAATGGCCTTTCCTGAAAGAAAGCCACATTGTTAAAAAATTCCCATCCTGCTCCATTAAATGTTTTCCTCACTATGGTCAAAAACGTTGACTTTGATTTGACCCAACTATTGATTAGAAAATTAGATGAACATTTTTAAAATAAAAATTTCAAAAAATTTCTAGTAGTGTATGGCCAGTCCTGACAGTGAAGAAGTGGCTTGGATAAACTATGAAATGCTGTCAAAATTACAGAACATGTTGAATGTGACTATTACTACGTGTATTTTGCTGCTATTATTTATTTATTTTATGGGAAACTTTCAACATTGACTGAACACTTTTATTCCATTCTCAAACAAAATTAAGGCATAGTATTACAAGGCAGGAATGATGGGAAAACAATGTCCTTTTTTTGTGGAATTACATTCAAATTATACTGTATAGTCATTCTTTTATAATTTTTACTGTCATGATTATTATTGATATCATTTAATGCATCAATTATATATCTTGATTTTATATGCTGTATGTAAAGTACCAATTTTCTAAATGTATTTAATATATAATTCAATATTTACAATGAATTCAATATGTGAACTTGTGATAATTTCCATTAGGTTATGTGATGTGGCATCATGCATATAAGGATATAGCCACCACTATGGATTTGGTTACTGGTTTTGCTGATATAGCCACCATGATCAATATATTACCAGCACTTTTCCCTGTATTTTTGTCATTTATTCTATTCAGTTTATTTGATTTCATCCAAGCAGGTTACACTGTACTTGTACGTGACTCTTCTCATTCAGTTTCCTTTGCACCTATGCTGAAATATGGCCATCTGCAGTGCTACCAAGCACATCAATGGTGTTCTTTTGAATGTTCTTATGACCAATAAACATCAAGTTTCTGAAGAAGTGGCTCTCAAGTATTTCCATTCCAAATGGGCACCTCTCCAACTCCAGTTCCTTTTTAGAAGAAAAACTTGACCATGATTTTAGTTGATTCTGGTTTTGAATTAACAAATGAGGTTGCATTTACAGTTGTTAAAAAAAACACTGAAAGGAGGCCATTCAAGCATTTTTAACCACCTCCCGCCCGCCATATAGTACAATGATGGGCGCAAGGCGGTTCTCTCGTTCTGGGAGGACGTCATATGATGTCCTCCCATTCTAACTGCGCATGCTCGGTCATGTGATCAGCTGTGTCCAATCACAGCTGATCACATCTAAATAGGGAAATGCCGGTTATCGGCATTTCTCTCCTCACGAGCTGTCACGCTGACGGCTCGAGAGGAGAGCAGAGCCGGTAATCAGCATTCCTCTGAGGGGACATGTGTACTGATCATCAGGGCACTGATGATCAGTGTGCCCTGATGATCTGTGTAGCCCCAGCAGTGCCACCTGTCAGTGTCCATCAGTGCCAGCTGATGGTGCTCATCCATGCCACCTGCCAGTGCCCATCAGTGCCACATCAATGCCACATATCAGTGCCTACCAGTGCACATCAATGCCACATATCAGTGCCCATCTGAGATGCCTTTCATTGTCACCCATCAGTGCCAGTCAGTGCCACCTATCAATGCCAATCAGTGCCACCTTTCAGTGCTGCCAATCAGTGCTGCCTATCAGTGCCAGTCAGTGCCGCCTCTCAGTGTGCATCAGTGCTGCCTATCAGTGCCCGTCAGTGCTGCCTATCAGTGCTGCCTAACAGTGCCAGTCACTGCCACCTAACAGTGACAGTCAGTGCCGCCTATCAGTGCCACCTATCAGTGCCATATATGAGTGATGCCTTTCAGTGCCCATCAGTGATGCCTGTCAATGCCCATCAGTGCCACCTACCAGTGCCTCCTCATCAGTGCCCATCAGTGCAGCCTATCAATGCCCATCACTGAAGCCTCATTAGCGCACATCAGTGAAGGAGAAAAATCACTTATTTACAAAATTTTATCACAAAAAAATTTTTTTCAGTGGTTTTTGGTTTGTTTAAGAAAAAATAAAAACCCCAGAGGTGATTAAATACCACCAAAATAAAGCTCTATCTGTCACAAAAAAATTATAAAAATGTCACATGGGTACAGTGTTGCTTGACCGCCCAATTGTCATTCAAAGTGTGACAGCGCTGAAAGCTGGAAATTGGCCTGGGCAGGAAGGGGGCATAAGTGCCCTGTAGGCTAGTGGTTAATCTGTTTCTTTTTTTTATCATTTAAATTTTTTATTAATTTTTCACATCACCATTTTAAATATACAAAAGCCAATAAATCAGACAAATTACATTCCACCTATCTATCATAACATTCCCCACAAATTTCCTTAACCTCCCTAGCGGTATGATTATTTCATATTTTTGGTGCTGAAAGCGGTACAATTATTTTGCATGGAAATATGTAGTTTTTCTATTGTAGGCTGTAATTTTTAGGAATAACTCACTGAAATCTGTCTGAACAAGATTCTAAATCATACATTTAATTCAATAATATAATCAAACCAAAAACACTGAAATTTGAAATATAGCGCCAAGTTCGCACATTGCTGAGCAAAGTCGCAGAATCGTTTTCAGTGTTTGATGACGAATTTCTCCACTAATCATTATCACTCAATTGTGCAAGTGGTTCTGATTTACTATCGCTGTTCTCTAGCCGGTCTAAAACCGCTTTTGACCTAAAGGGACACTTTTTGGACGCCATGGACATTTCTAAGTTTCCAGGCAGAAAGAACAATCAAAATGCAGACAGGGGACAGGACAAAGCACTCGGGACAATATGTATGTGAAATGGGTTGAAACAGCAATGTTTTACCATGTAAAATCATTTTGAAAAAAATGACATTTTTTTTAAATTTTCAAATTTCCCGCCACTGGCGGCGGCGCCCGTACGTCCCGACGTCACAGGGACCGGAACACAGGAGGCAGATGCCGGCATCAGCTGGAGGAGATGGCCGGGGACGCTGCAGGGGACACATCGTGGGAGCGAAGGACAAGGTAAGTGCTGCAGGGACTCCCTATGCAGCGCTGCATGGTAAGCCTGAGTATAGCTCAGGGTTACCGCTTTTGGTACATACATTTTACCCCGAGCTACACTCGGGAATACCGTTAGGGAGGTTAATCTTGGTGACCTTTTACCCCACCCCTTTCCTATTCCCCCCTCCCTACTACCCTTTGATTATGCACTTTTAACTTCATTCTAAAAATCCTCTTCCTTGATTAATACTGATATTATACTATACTATATTTATCCCCTTTCACTTCTTTTCCCTATTTCACATATTCTGGGTATGCATCTGACTTTTTAAATTGTACCCACTTTTCCCATCTTGTACGAAAGACCTCCATTTTATCTTCCTTCATATGACAAAAGTTCCTCAACTCTATATATCTTCTCCACTCTTTCTACCCAATCCTTTATTTTCGGTGCCTGTTTCCTCCAAAACTTGGGTATCATTCCCTTCGCTGCATTCAGATAATACAATAATACAGTTTTTATATTTTTTTTAACCGAGAACTCGGTACCGAAAAGAAGGCAAGTCTCAGGGTCCTTAGGAATATTTACCTCTGTTATTTCTGGAATTATACTCACTATATCCTCCCAGTATTTTTGAATTTTATGACACTTCCACCTTTACGTGTATCATTGTACCTCTCTCTTCTCATCCCCGCCAACATAAAGGTGAGTTGTCTCCACTTATTCTGTGTGCTACATTCGGTGTAATATACCATCTTACTAAACACTTATAATTCATTTCTGCTTCCTTCATATTTACACTCCCGTGAATTAAACTATATATTTTCTCTTGTTTTCCCTCATCTATTATTATTTCTAAATAACTTTCTCATTTCTCTGTAAATAAGGGCCTTATAACCATGTTTAATCCTGTGAGAATCTTATATATTTTAGTGATCCCGTGCTTCCCATCTCCTCGTGTGTCTAATAAGTTCTCAAAAGGGTTCCAATTTTCTTTTTTTCCTAATGGAATTGGAAGACTCCCCACAAAATGTTTCAGTTGACAATAATGCCATTCATCCATTCTCGTAAATATATCCCTCCTACCTTCCAGTTCACTAAGTGGACATATTTCTTCTCCTGCCATTATCTCTTTTAATTGAACATCTTTCTTCTTTATCCACCTCCCTGTAATACTCTCTTTACCTGGAGGAAGAAACTCTGTGGATCCGAGGGGCATTAACATTGAATTAAATTCCCACCCCCTTTGTGTAAAATATCCCAAACTCTGCAAACATTATGTGTAAACAATCTTGTGCTATCTGTTAATCCTCGAAAGGTAACCAGATAATCCTACTTAAATTGAAGTGACTTAATGTGTTTTCTATATTTACCCAACTTTTCTCTTGTGCATTATGTGTCCAATCGAACATTCTTGCCAGTATTACTGAGTTATAGATATCTCTTCACGTCCGGTAACCCCAGTCCACCTTTTCCTTTATCTCTGCTTAAAATTTCATAACTTATTCTAGGCTTCTTATTTCTCCAGATATATGATGTTAAAATTTTTAAATTATTCTGAAATATGCCTCTGGGAGCTTAATTGGTATCAATTAAAATTTATATAGAATTTTAGGAACGATTACCATTTTTATTAAGTTTATCCGACCAATCCATGACTGAAGTCCTCTTCCTAATTTCTTTACTTCATCCTTAATCTCATTTAATAATGGGATATAATTTAATCTATATAGATTCTTTAAAGATACAGTCAGTTTTATACCCAGATATTTTAGATTTCTTTCCCTCCAAATAAAAGGGGTATTCTTCCTGTGACATTTTTTCTCTCTATTTATAAGGTTTATATTTAACATCACTGTTTTAGTTGGGTTAATTTTTAAGTTTGACATCTCTCCATATTCTTTTAAAGATTTCATTAAGTTTGGTAATGTTAATGACATGTTGGTAATGTTAATGTTTGGTAATGTTATGACATGTTGTTCTATGTAGGAAATCCGAGGATAACATTACCAAACTTAATGAAATCTTATCCTCGGATTTCCTACATAGAACAACATGTCATCTGCATAAGCTGCCACCTTATGCTCGATTTCTCCTACCCAAATTCCTTTTATATCTACATTATTCCTGATGGTAGCCAAAAGAGATTCCAAAGACAGTACATATAACAATGGAGACAAAGGGCATCCCTGTCTTGTTCCATTCTGCATCCCAACGTAGTCGGATAATTCCCCATTTACCATTATTGCTGCCGAGGGTTGGCTATATAATTTCCTAATCCATTCTCTCATTCTAGGTCCCATGCCTATTACTTCTAAGGTGTCTAACATATATCCCCAATTTACTCTATCAAATGCTTTTTCAGCATCAATCGCAAATACCAGCGCCGGAGTTCTTTCTTTCCTACTTTTTTGTATAAGGACTGTTTTAAACTGTTTCCTGCAGACAGTTCAGATGTTTTCTCTTTTAAAGTTGTTGTAAACCTCTGACATGAAAGCTAAACAAAGCATATCCCTCTATAGTGTGTGCTTGTCTCAGTCCAGAACACTAAGTGTCTTCTCTGTCTGCCTCATTCCTCTGCTTTCTTCATGAGTCACGTCTGGCAAGTTTTCCTGACACCAAGAGAAAAATAGTAACAGAGTAGGCACAGCCTGTGATTGACAGCCTCAGCTCTGTCCCTGTGAAGGGGTGCATGTCCCTTTCCCACTAATCAGCTCTCAGAGCTCTCCTCACTGAGTATAGCTTCAGCCCTCTGACCCTTGCTTTTCAGAGCTGAGAAATCCTGTGTAAATTCTGCAATTTGAATGGATGTGGGGGATAGGTTTCTGTAGATAAACAGGTGCAACTTATGTAGGTGGATTTGGTCACCTGAGGCCAGCTACTTCACTGGGTATATGTAAAGGTTTACAACCACTTTAACGTTTTTTAATTTAAAGCAAATGAAAAGCTTCTAAAAATGGCAAACATTTTCTCATGTAGAGCTAGCTCAGCAATGGCTAAATGAGGAGAGATCTTACTTCTCTTTGGGTTATCCTGATGGAAGAGTTCCTCTGGCAAATATAAAATAACTAGCAGCATCGAACCACAATTTGCAGTTTCAGTAAAGATGAACTTACCTGTATCATTGGGGAGCCAATGATTTTGATGTTTTCTCTAATAATTGCCAAGAGCTTGCAGAGTTTTGGATCGTCATAGTCAAAGCGATTGCCCAGTACAATAGAGGTGATGATATTGCCCACAGCAGCAGTCACAATTGTGGAGTTTTCAAATGGTTTTCCTACAATAACCACAAAGATTAGCCAATAATATGTTTAAAAAGCACCTGAGCACCTGTTTAAAGTGGTGAATAAATACCACCAAAATAAAGCTTTATCTGTCTCAAAAAAATGCTAAAACATTCATATGGGTACAGTGTTTCATGACCGCGCAATTGTCATTCAAAGTGTGACAGCACTGAAAGCTGAAAATTGGCCTGGGCAGGAAGGGGGTAAAAGGGTCCGAACTTGAAGTGGTTAATGACATTGGCTGTTTGCTTGGGGTCATTGGCATTGTAAATAAGATTGGGGCCAATCCCCTTTAATTTCGGTCATTCCTAGAACCCTTGCAACTCCCATCTCTGACAAATACTCAACTACAGCAAATCTCCCAACTGTTTACTGAGTCGGGAGTTAGAACTGCCATTAAATCTTTGCCTACCAATGAAGCCCCAGGTCCAGATGGGTTTTGCAATGAATATTACAGAGGCTATCCTGACCAACTATTGCCTCACCTAAAAAACTCTCTTAATAGATTTCTGGCTACAGGAGAAATCCCATCTGAATCCCTAGAAGCGGTAATCGTCACCATCCCTAAACTGGGAAAATCCCCCCATGATCCTGCACATTATCGTCTTCTTTCACTTCTCAATACAGACCTAAAAATATATGCCAAATTATTCGCTTCTCATTTAGCTTCTTATATATGTCACACCTCATCCACCCAGACCAAGTACAGTAAGTTTTATCCCCAATCGACAATCTTTAGATGGCACCAGGATATATCTTCAATGGGCCGAGCGTCACCAACTGCCTTCTCTGCTTATCTCCTTAGATGCAGAGAAGGCGTTTGACTGCATTCATTGGCATTATCTAGAAGCAGTACTATTAAAGTTTGGCATTTCTGGTACTCTTCTTCGAGCCATCATGGGGTTGTACTCGACCCCCAGTGCGAAGGTATGGACCTTGGGTCTCTTATCAGACCCTTTTCCAATAACAAATGGCACACGCCAAGGGAGCCCTCTCTCCCCCTTGATTTTCACTATGGTGATCAAAACCCTGGCGCAAGCTATATGAACTCACCCGCAGATTAAAGGTATACAGGTAGGACATACTTCACATAAAATAGGCCTCTACACTGATGATATTATCTCATTTACAGATCTGGAACTTTCACTACCTCCTCTATGCTCACTCCTTGACCAATTTTCTAACATCTCACTTTATAAACTTATCCATTCCAAATCTGCTATGTTGGGAGTCTCCTTGGCACTGGACACAAAATTTATAACTAAGATTTCTCCCTTCTGGGCACCGAACTCCTCAATGACAGACCTAGGAAACCAACTCATAATGCCTTTCTCTAACCTTTTAGGGACTAACCAATCTGCCCTGGTTATTAAACTTTAAAATCTCAGCAAGGATCTTAATGCCATTAAAGCTTCCTGGGCAGGACGCATAGCATTAGCCAAGATGTTTCTTCTCCCTCACCTCCTCTACTTTTTCAGGATTTTATCCATTCCTATTTTGGCTTCTGATCTGCAGAAATTGCAGGCTATCATCAACCACTTTATATGGGCTGGTAAAAAAACATGTTTTAAACCCTCCACACTATGCCTCCCTAAAAGTTACAATGGGTTTGGAGTACCGGATGTCAGCAAATATTACAAGGCAGCCCTTCTAGACCGAGCAAAAAAATTGGTCATTGGACACTGAACCCCCAGTTCCCTTGGCTTCAAATTTAAATTACTGCACTGGACTTGCAACCCAAACTTTTGCTAGGTGCTCTCTGGCAGGGATATCACCCACCATGCTCACCGTTCAAGCCACCATCTTCTCCTGGAACTCCTCTTTGCAATCCTCAGCTGGCTTACATGTACAAACTTTATACAGTATACCATTATTGTCGCTACAACTACTGTCACAAGACCTAGTGCTTCATCACTGGGTTAATGCTGGTATCCAGAATATTGGGACTCTCGTCACAACTCAAAGTCTTATTACCTTTCAACAAATCTCTGCCAAATTCAAATTTAGCAATAAAGACTTCTACATATACCTACGCATACAACATATCCTTTCTAAGGTCCTTTCCGTAACAACCACCATGACGAAAGATCTTCTACTATTCTACGACTCCACAAAGGCCATGCAGAAAGGAATATCCACCATATATAGCTCTCTGGTACGACCAGATCCCAGCACTAAATCTCCTGCAATGGCGTTCTGGGAAGCAGCTTTGCAAATCAAAGCACCCCCATTCATGTGGTACCAAGCTCTCCGCACCCCTTCTGCCTTTTCTAGAAACACATCCCACTGGGAATCTGCTATGAAAATATATCCCAGAGGGTACTTTACCCCAAGAAGGCTGGTTACTATCTACCCCAACTCGAAGCCGGAATGCTGGAGGAACTGTGGACTTGAGGGATCTCTCCTTTACATGTGGTGGTCCTGCCCGCATGTATGTATTTTCTGGAAGGATATTTCAACTTTTGTTCAGGATTTAACAAAGTCTACTACTGACCTTTCACCAGAGGTGGCTCTCTTTGGACTTGGCCTACAATCATGGCCAATAGCATTTCACCCTATTTTAACACACACATTCTCATCGCAGCACGCCTATCTATAGCCAAAACATGGAAAAGCTCCAATCTCTCCTCATTACATTCAGTCATAGCTATTCTGAATGACCACTGTTTGCTAAAGCACAGCAGACCCTTCTGAAATTTTTCCAATATTGGCAAATCTGGCTAAATGACACTAGATCTCCCCAACTACAGTAAATCTCTTTTTTCTTGCTGTGGCCTACTTTTGGCCAGAGTCCATTAGAGAGTCACCTGTTACTGCTAGTATCGCCATGGTACTGCCTCTAGAAACAACATTTTGTATACTCAGGTGATTGATATGCCTTAGTCCATATTCCTTTTCCTTGCATTCTTTTCTTACACTACACTTACCTAACTTCCTTTCTTCCTCTTTATCTTTTTGCTTCTAGTAGGATACTGTGGTTGGTTTCTCCCTACCTGCAGGCATTCCTGTAACGGAAGTGTACGCAGGACAGAACACACACAGAAGATGGGGAACACACAAAGCTTTATTGAACTATGAAAGACACTCAATCAGGACAGTTCATGGCACTCCGCGACATGCGGCTTGTAGGGACACCCATGGTAAGTGGGCTCACGGGGACTCAACGGGACCTTGGCGATAGGGTCTGACGTCAGCACAACCTGCACACACCTTTCTAGGGACAACATCAGGCTCACGGGGACTCAGCGGGACTTTGGCTGTGGAGTCTGGCCTCAACACAGCTCCCACACAGCATACTAGGGATGACATCAGGCTCACGGGGGCTCAGCGGGACTTTGGCTGTGGGGTCAGGTCTCAACACAGCTCCCACACAGCATACTAGGGACAACAGGCTCACGGGGACTCAGCAGGACCTTGACTAGGGGGGCTGACCTCAACACAGCTTCCACCCAGCTTTCTAGGGACATCAGGCTAATGGGGACTCAGCAGGTAGTGATGGCTCAAGCACTCAGGGGCATCCCAGGTAGCTATACTCTGGGCACGCCATGGGGCATTTCAAGTAAGGGAAGTCTGGGCGTGCAATAGGGGCAGCTCATGACAAGGGTGGTCTGAGTGCACAATAGGGACAGTTCATGACAAGGGTGGTCTGTGCGCACAATAGGAACAGTTCATGACAAGGGTGGTCTGTACACACACTAGGGGCAGTTCATGACAAGAGTGGTCTGTACACACACTAGGGGCAGTTCATGGCTTCTAGGGACACTCACGATAGGCGTCTTGCAGATGCTCAGCAGCAGGCGGCTTCCAGGGGGGTAGGCGTCTTGCGGACGCTCAGCAGAAGGCGGCTTCCAGGGAGGTAGGCAAATTGCGGACGCTCAGCAGCAGGCAGCTTCCCAGGGACCCAGCAATCAGTAGACAGGGCAGCTTCCCAGGGCCCCAGCGATCAGCAGACAGGGCATCTTCCCAGGGCCCCAGCGACTGGCAGACAGGAGGGCTTCCCAGGGGCCCAGCGATCAGCAGACAGGGCAGCTTCCCAGGGACCCAGCGATTAGCTGATAGGATCATAGCGGGCTTCAGCAGGTAGGGGCACAGCAGGTTTACAGGGGCTCGGCAGGGTCTTGGCTGGGTGGCCTGGTCTCAGCGCAGACACCGCACAGCACCACGTCCCGAGCAGGAACGAGCACACACACACGGGCAGCCTCCAGGGACACTCCCAGCCCCGGAGTATTGCAGAGTGGCAGCGGACAGTAGTCCTGACCCCTGGGTGAGTCTCTCGCAGAGTGCGCAGCAGGGATGGCCGTGGAGGCCCGGTCCCCCCACCCAGGCCCCCCAGCGGCCCACACTCCAGCAGCGGCACAGGAGGAAGAGAGAGCGGCCTGGTCTTGCGCCAGCCTTTTAAAACCCGTGCGGGGCGCTTCCGGGTTGCTCCGGCAATGACCGGCCCAGTGTCGGGTTGCCGGGGCAACGAGGCATGCTCCCCCTCACTCGGGCTGTGCTAAGGGAGCGCAGCCTTTGTCTCCGGTGGGCGCAGAACGCGTGAAAACCTTGTGCCCACGACGTGCCCGCTGGGGGCGCACGGAGACACTTTGGAGGCCCTTGGCCAGAAAGGTGCTAACCGCACCACAGGGGCGTTTCCTCCCATCCTGCACAGCCCTTTGATGTAGGCTGGCAGGACAGGAGGAACCAGCAACGGGGAAGGGAGGGGTGAAGGGACAGGCAGAGGGACAGGCAAACGGGGGTAGGGAAGGCACGGGCACTCTGTGACAACTCCTATTGGAAACAAAAATTTCCTGTAACTGGCAAGTATTCTGCTGTTCAATGTACACTTGTTGCGGCAGCAACTATTTGTAATCTGTGAACTCTACCTTTGTCTGACCCTCTGAAGATAACGGAAGTTATACCCTCCAATTTTTTTATTGTTTATGCTCGTGATCAGTATCACTTTGTTGGATGTAATGTTGTCTATTCCTCATGCAAAAATCTCAATAAAACAAAGTTCTAAAAAAGTAAATAAGATTGAAGCCAATCACACACCTCCCTGATGGTATGGCATCATGAATAAATATCAGCCTATATTTATTTCTCAGCATTGAGGACACTATTGATCCTGACCAAATCTCCAACTCCTTTTGCAGGAATGCTGTCCAAACTTTCAAGGAACCTCCAGCATGCTTCACTGCTGCCTGCAGACACTCATTATTGTACCACTCTGCAGCCCTTTGGCTAACAAACTGCCTCCTGCTACAGCCAAATATTTAAAATTTTAGCTCATCAGTTCAGAGCCCCTGCTGCCATTTTTCTGTATCCCAGCTCCTGTGTCTTTGTGCATAGTTGAATGGCTTAGCTTTGTTTCCATATCGGAGATATGGCCTTTTGCCTCAATTCTTCCATGCAGAACAATTCTGGCCAGACCTCTCCTGACAGTAGATGGGTGTACCTGGGTCCCACTGGTTTCTGCCAGTTCTGTGCTAATGGCACTGCTGGACATCTTCCAATGTCAAAGGGAAGTAAGCATGATGTGTATTTCATCTATTGTGCTAGGTTTCCTTGGCTGACCACTGTGTCTATAGTCTGTTTCTTTGTGCTTCCTCAAAAAAGCTGGATGACTTGAATAGATGCTGGTTTAAAATGAAAGGGTAGTCATACTAAATATTAATTTGATTGAAATTTTATTTCTTTTCACTCACTTTTCAGTTTGTAAATTTATAAAATAAACAATTAAAATATTTATTTTTGAAAGCATTCATACTTTGCAAAAGTTATAGGCAAGTGTGTAGAAATGCTGCACAGTATTGTATATGTATTGTTTAAAGCTCAGCACTTATTTACCTGTAGTATACTATATATTATGACATGATTTTTAGCACTCCTAAACCCATTGCCACACCTAGGACATGATATTTAGTGCTGCATAACAGGTTTATATAAACTCTGCATTTTTTGCAAAACTGCAAACCCAGCTATCGTATCAGTTTTTAGTCTGAGAAGACATTTTTGTTTTTTTATAGCCTCATGAAGTCTGTTAGGCATGCAGGAAAGTTTCAGAGTGGCCTGGCTGCAGCAGACATTCTGAGGGCTTATTCCCAGATGATGAGGGGGGCAAAGCTGTACTGCTGCTTGTTACATGGAGAAAATGAGAAACACCAAAATCCCAAAGACTCCTTTTGTGTGTCTGACATCAGCTCTTCAATACAGAAGACTTCACAAGGGGTCTAAATTAAGTTGACCATACACATTTAGGTCTTTTGCATTCAGCCCAGCTGGATGAATGAGGGAGAGACCACTTAATTCACCCAGCCACACTAAACAGCGTGGATGGACAACCCCCGCTGGCTACTGAATTGTGACTGTAATCACTCAGGGCCATCAGTATACCCAAACAGTTACAGTAACCATAAACATGTGCATGGGGTGTGCTGGATGTGCCTGAGCACACCCTAATCATTGGGATGTGCCCAGTCAAACCCTTTGTGTATGCCTATGCGGTCTGGTATACAAATCAGTGCTCTGTGTACGGTGATCACACAGACATCCTCCAGCTCTGTGTAGTGGAAAAGGCTGCATTGTGCTCTGAGTCCCGTAGACTCTCACAAATACCATGCCCACTTCACCACAGTCTCCAATGGGGAAGGGATAGAAAATTGCAGCTCTGCCCATCCTGTGCTCCCATCCTTGGCGGTCTGGAAAGTTGATTAGTAGTTGGGTGTCAGTGATTGCATTAAGGTTGTGTCTCCCGGATTTCTCTGCCATTGGGTAAACATAGAGGTCCTCTGGCTGGATTGTTCCCCCCATGCGTACATTGCTGGATCGGTGGTGTATCTGGAGAAGAGGGGCTTCCCCAGGTAATGTGGTACATCTGCGGGGCGTTGAGGGAAGGGAGAGGATGATAGGACCCTGGGGAAAGAAGGGAGGGGGGTCATTTACCAGCCCCTTCCCTTTTATGAATAACACAGTGAGTGATTGGTATTGATCGCTCACTGTGTCCATTTATTACTGAAGCATAGTAACCTGAGTTTAGTATGCTTCCGTTTTTGAATGAAGAAGAAGCCACTCAGTGAAGAGCACTTCCCATTCATCCATTGTGCAGTGCAGCAGAGGCTGCAAAGAAAAGGATTGGGGAATCTGTTCTCAGTCCCTTTTGCTGTCTCTAAAGTGAGACATCAGGAGTCTATTTAGAAATACATTGCTAAAAAGACAAAAAACAAAAAAAAAAACAAAACTACTGACACTGTCCACTGCCCTATTGACACCACCCACTATCCTACTGACACCAACCATGTTTTAATATATTTGTTCACACACATATATTATATATATATATATATATATATATATATATATATACACACACACACACACACACACGTGTGTTTTGGCTTTGGGGTGCACACCCTAATGCAATAGGCTGTGCACATCCATGATTGTAGCTGATTGGCTGCAGTCACAGTTTCACTGACAATTTCCTCCCAACTCTATTTTTTAATCAAAGATTGTCAACTTGGGCAGTACCGGCAGTTTCACCCACTCTTAGAATTTTAGCTAATACACAGGAATTGGCTGAAATTCTACCAGTGTATGGCCAAGCTTTACAGTCAACAGCAGCCTTTTAAGTCCCTGATGATAAAGTACTGGCTATTTTTTTATATACACATGAATTCTAGGATTAATTTGCCTTTGCTCCTAATGGGATTCTTTCCCACCCCCAGGACACATATCAGCTCTTTGGGCTGCTATAGTTGTACAGTAGTTCAGCTACTGCCTGTATCCTAATGACAAAGCCATTTCAAGGAAAGCTACAGAAAGCTTTATAAATGTTTTGTTTGAGCTAAGCTTTATAAATGTTTTGTTCTGCTAAAACCTTGTGAAGTAGTCCTGCTTGGACCTTGAAGAAGGGGACATACCCCGAAAGCTTGTCCTAAATAATTGCATGTTAGTGCAAATAAAATAAGTATCACTGACAGTACTTAAATGTTTTGTGAAGTTTCTTTGAATGCAAACATATGTCAAAGTTTTTGTACTTGATTTGCGGATTTGCTCGTGTGAACTTATTTTCTCCTTACGAAAATTTTCACAAGCAGCACCAAAAGGTGAAGTCCTACCAAAACAACCCATTCTAATGACATTCATTCATGTGGACATTCACTTTACTTAACTGCTGATACAGTTTTTTAGACATGAAAGATCGAAACTGAAACAACATTTGACTGTGTGTAACCAACTTGCCAACAGAAATACAAGTTTACTGGGGAAAACAGTCAACTAACAATGCAACACAGGAATCTATTACTGTAGCAACAAAAACAAACCGATTTCTGACCTCTGTAGGCTTTGAACCTGTTTACCAGACATTTGCATTCTTCAGTGATCTTAGCTTCTATTATTTTGCTCCCCAATCCGAAATCTCGTAGAGCAGAAAGAGTAAATCGTTTCATGGTTTTCCAGATATCACCATTAGAAAACAGAAGACCTGAAGACAAAAGGAAACATGCAGTCTATCAACTGGATATGCTTATATAACATTTTCCTTTGATTTTACTGCTGGAAAGTTCAATGGATGCAAACACCATGGTGTTTCTACGGGTGGTGAGGCTAAAATCACCTTGGAAAATGGTTATATTATTTATACTAGAAAATAAATGTATGGCGTTGAAACAGGAGGCAATGTATAGTCGTTCTCTGTGTCCATCCATGTGCTAGTCCATGCTGACTCATGTAAAATCTGCTTTCACTGTAGGTAATAACGAGACCCCTGGTAGCTAATGGGAGCTCTCATAGCCACTGTAAGTAAGCTTTAAAAAATGTAGTCCACCCAGAACTGATTTATTGGAAAAAAGCAGATGTGGCGGTATTTTAAAGGTACTCTTTCACTCTTTTTATATATTCATTTTAAAGGTACCCCTGCTGTCAGGAGTGTGTAACATTCCTGATCCATAGTAGCTACTGATCTTATTCCAGCATCCCGATTTTGGCTGAGCTGCACTCTCCCTTCCTGACTGTCCAGCTGCAGGGTGATTGCTAGACGTTGCTTCTGGGTGGAATCCAAACCTGTTTTAAGTCTGCTAAGCCCTTAATGTCATGCTTGTGATGATGTTTGCAACACATGCATCAGTCTCCCTGTTCTCCTGCCTTGTTCCCATGCCTTGTCCTTCACCTTTGCCCGATCCCTGCCCTGCCAGTTAGCTTAGATTTCCTTGTTATTGACATCGGATTGGACTATGAACTACTTTCTGAATTCAGCCTGCCATGTGACCATGGACTTGACCCTGACTACTCTCTGAATGCTGCCTGCCCTAAATCCAGACTGCCACTGGACCACTCTGCCTGTCTGTTAACCACAAATCCCTGTTTGATGTTTGATAGCTTGTGCCTGCCCTGATGTGGTAGCACTGCAACATGACTTGGGAGAAATCGAGTACTGGAAAACCAGCTTGCCTTATGGGAAAGGGGACTGCTATAGGTGATAAATACAAAGACAACTATAGTGCCTGACCTCCAATGCTAGGGTAGACTATACATCTTCAAGAGAGCTGTTAATACTTCACTTTTTGCTTTGTTGTCCTTCCAAGCTCTGCTGGTTCAGGAATCTCTGCTGATCACTGTGGTTCCTTCCTTAATCCTCGCATCACTATTGTGTCCTGAATTGACACAGCTCAATGGAAGGAACTACAGTGTTCAAAAGAGGGACCAGGTATCTAACACACCCTGAAGTGTGTCGGAAACTAAAGAGTCTTCCACTGGAAGCCTCATTGGAGCTCAAGAAATTACCACAGATTAGCAAAAGGGGTACATGGAAATACTTCTCTTTGCAGAGACACCTTTAAATTGAATGTTCAAAAAAGTGACGGGGTCACATAAATAAACTAGCAAAAGGGCATTTCCGTAGATCTACCTTTACAAAGACGTAATAAAAATACTAGCAACAAATGCCTTATCTTGCAGAATAGAAAACAGCAAGTTTTTGAGGATTCTTAGGTGCACTTGAAGAAGGCCGAAAGTATCATGCAGGAGTCTACCCTGCCTACACTGCTGGCATATACTTGCTTTAATGACTACTTTAACCAGTTTGTCGCTTGTACCTGTATATTTGTAGACCAGAGTAATTTTTACATTTCTGCTATGGACCTATTTATTCAGCAATAATGTTGTTATTACTTTATATAACAAAGTCATACATACACCAATTAGCTATAACATTATGACCACTGACAGGTAAAGTGAATAACCTTGATCATCCCTTTACAATGGCACCTGAAATTTTGTGGGATAGATTAGGCAGCAAGTGAAATTGCTGAAAAAGTTAATGCTGGCTTCAATAGAAAGGTGTCAGAACACAACAGACCGGTCAGGGTGCCCTTGCTGGCATGTGCAAACAGGCAAAAGTGTATACAATGAGCACATAAGCATCAGAACTGGAACACAGAGCAATGTAAAAAGGTGACCTTGTTTGATGAATTCAAGAATGGTTTGCAGAACACAAATTCAAAGTGTTGGCATGGCCTCCAAATTCTCAATCCATTTGAGTATCTGTGGGATGTGATGGAAAAACAAGTCACATTTATGGAGGCTCCACCTTGCAACTTACAGGATTAAAGGATCTGCTACTGACAGCATGGTGCCAGATACCACAGTCAGTGGTGTATTTAGATTTTGTGCTGCCCTAGGCAACACAAAAATTGGTGCCCACCCCCGCAGAAAGAGCCTGACATTGACCAAGAACAACCCTGCCCTCCACCCGAGCCTTCCACTACCACTGTCCCCCATACACCAGCCGCCATCCCCATGGCAAAAGAAAGAGACACTCACCTTCACAGCTCCGGATATCTCCAGGAACGAGAGTCGGGCTCTGCATACACCATCATGAAACCCACAGCATCTCTCGGAACCCACCAGGTCACCATGCCGTGTGTCCCTTTTTCCGTCCCTTCTTCCGAGGGGCAGTGCTACCCCTCCTAAAAAATGCCGCCCTAGGCAAATGCCTTGTTTGCCTTGTGGTAAATACACCTCTGACAACAGCATACCTTCAGAGGTCTAGTGGAGCTCATGCCTCAATGAGTGATGGTGGGTGGTCATAATTTTATGGCTGATCAGTGTATATCGTACGGCCTTGAAACTGATCTACTGTATATATTCTAAAGATTAAAAAAGAAACAAAAAAAATGATGTTTTGGCTAGTGTTAGTTTTAAAACAAGTGTGACTGTGGATAAGAAATAAAAATATGCTGTGATTTGCATTGTTTAGATTGCTATTAAATTATGGTTTCATACAAAGCCCAGAAAAGTTTTTTTAGAAATGAATCAAGGTTGTTTTTTAAATTGTGTCCATTTCTTTTAATGCAAGGCTGCAAAATAAATGAATGAATACAAAGTTGAATGATAAAAAACATAAAATCAGCTGAGGCAAAAAGAAAAAAAAAATAAATACATGTGGCTAATTAAAGCAAAATAAATACATGAGGCTAATTAAATAAATTGAAGAAGGAATTATAAGGTGTTATATAGGTATAATTTTTACTAAATTAAAAAAAAAAAAAAACTTTTTGCACTTGCAAGATTGCATTAACAGAAGTTAAGTGCAGGACAAGTAAGTTTCATTTGATCTGCACACAAAACAACAAAATTAAGCCCTCCTCCTCAGTTAAAGTAACGCAGCGCCGTATTGCTAAAAATGGTCTGGTCAGGAAGGGGGAATAAATCTGGAGGGCAAGTGGTTAAATTGTAACAATATTGTTGATTATTTTTTTAAATGAAGCCTGAAAACATTTTTCACCTGAGCCACAGAGAGCGGGCGTGGTTGTGAAGTTAACATGGAAATTTCAAGCAGATTGGCCACAGTAAGGAAGAAAACACGGGGTATATTTTTTGTTTCTTTGGAAATACCTTGCAAGCTCAGGGTTTGCAGCAACTTAAGTTTAAAGTATTACTAAACCCACAACAGTAAAATCAGTCAGTATATGTAGTAAGGTATGGTGGTTATACTCACTGTGGAACCTAAGGGATTAATCCTCTGCATTTTGTATAAAGGCTGTTTTATCATTTCTTCTCTGTTCCTCACCTTTTTCAAGCGACCACCACTTATCTCCAGACTGAACCATAGGCTTGCACATGCTCAGTTTGGTGTATATTGCAAGAGAGTTTTTTTTTTCTTGGGAGAGTGCATGTGATCAGCACAGGGCCAATCAGCACTGTCTAGACAGAGGTCACAAGACTGCTCTAACTGCCGATGAGAAAATGTATTTAGCAGTTTATATTTACTAAAATAATTGCACTTCCATGTTCTGTGTACTGTGGGAGACCAGATATAGTGGATGCAGGGTCCTGGGTTTAATAACACTGTTTTAAAAGCAATTACTACTTTTTCTGTCTTATGGTGATTCCTTGCAAAGTCAGAAAGCACTGTAAATGACCATCGTTAAATTGGAAATTGATAAGAGTTGTTATTGTTACCTTTTTCTTTAGTGACTTCCGTGAAAATTGGGATATGTGGTCTGTTGGCAAACACCTCAGCATGGTTGACTAGAGCATCTTTCACCATCTCACAGCCAGATAGCACAACCATCTTCTGTGGCCCTATCTGTAAGCTGTACACTGGGCCATATTTCTTAGCAAGCTGCAATGTAATATAGAAATCATTACTAATCTCTAAAATCCAACTTAAATTTTATATTACATTGCCACCTAAATGAACTGTCCACCAAAAACTGAAATGTTGAAAATGAGTTGCTGAGAAGTTGAATAACCGCTTGGCTTCTTGTTTTCTGAAGGACTCTCAAAGCCCCCTAGTTTCTATATTATTATTATCATTATTATATAGGGTTTATATAGCGCCAACAGTTTATACAACATAAGGGCAGACAGTACAATTACAATACAATTGGATACAATAGCAATCAACTTGTTAGAGCTTACAATCTAAGAGGGAGGGTCAGTGGTACAAAAGGTCATAACTGTGGGGAAGAGCTGATGGAGAAAGTGGAAATACACTTGTTAGGTGGGGGCTGGTAGGCCTTTTTGTCCACTTTTAGACAATTCCTGAAAATTCTTCTTATCAGAGTAGGAGACAGTCAGACCGATTCGAGTAGGGAGTTCCAGGGCATGGGAGAAGCTTGGAATAAGTCCTGGAGGTGATCACGGGAGGAGGTGACAAGGTAGCTAGAGAGCAGGAGGTCTTAGGAGGATTGAAGAGAACGATTAGGTTGGTATTCAGAGACCAGGTTAGTGATGTAGCTGTATGGATGGCTTTGTAACTTGTTATTAGTATTTTGAATTTAATTTGTTAGGTGACCGGAAGCCAGTGGAGGAATTGGCAGAGAGGAGTAGCAGACACAGAATGGTTGGTACGGTGGATGAGTCTGAAAGCAGCATCCATGATGGACTGAAGAGGGGTTAGTCTATGTAAAGGTAAGCCAATGAGGAGGGAGTTGCAGTAGTCAAGGCGAAAGATTACCAGGGAGTGGACTAGGAGCTTGGTGGTGTCATTGGTTAGGAAGAGGCATATTTTGGAGATTGAGCAGCAGGCTTTGTACATTAATTGGATGTAGGGCCAAAAGGAGAGTTCAGAGTCCAGGATTACACCTAGTACTTTGGCGTGCAGGGACGAGTTGATAGTTGAGCCATCAATCTTGATAGAGAAGCCAGGGGAAGGGGCATGTGGGGGAGGAAATATTATGACCTTGGTTTTGGGAGAGGACTGAGTTAGTAGTTCTACATCCCCTGGGCCAGATAAGGGGAGAGGGCATTCTGGTGGGAATCCAGACCAGCTCAGGTTAATTTTGATGTGGCAGCTTCTGGACCCCCTCACCCAGGGATACCATCAGGCAGCTGGGTGAAGAGGAGGATTCATCTGGGGTCTGAGGAGGTACATCAGAAAGGCTGGAGAGCTCTTCAAAGAGAGGCTATTTATCTAAGGACTTATACATAGTTGCTAAGGAGTTGTCCTCAGTGACAGTTCCCTTGGGCATCCCATACACTCCTGAACCTTATCTATATTCAATACCCAAAAAAAAAAAAAACAAGCTCAAGGACTGTTTTATGACTTCAGTGTGCAAGTGTGAAGAAAATGCATGTTGTTATCTGGCTGTGCAGGACTTTAGAGGGACCCACAACTTTAGCAACTCTTAAGGCTGGCCATAGATGGGCCGTTTATCGGCCGAATTGTCGGCCGATAAATGAAAAATTGGTCGGTACCGTTGCCGATGCTGCCAATAATGTCCACGAAAAACGTCCATTTTTCGTGGATTTTCCAGTATGACCGATAAAAATAAATGAGAAGAACCGCAAAATACGGACAACGGGCTGGCCCCACTAACGGCGTGAAATTCTGCCAATAAACGACCCGTCTATGGCCTGCATAAGGGGTTGTGCTACAAAAGTATGAAGTGAATTAATATTCTTGCACTGCGTACGTGCTTTTACCTCTCTTAATGAACAGCTCACGATCACTATTATGTGTTCCCACATAATAGAGCGTAAAAAATGCCACGCTGGTCAGATCAATGATCTCAAATGTGTATAAAAATTAAATAAACTACTATATGCATGTCTACAAATTAAATAAAAATGGGATAAAGCCAAAACCTGTAACAATTGTTACCAATGATCATCACATAATATATGAAAAAAAATTAATATAAACAATTCGTATCACATCATCCAAAAAATCTGTAATATCTGTGCACCCGTCTTTCCACATAGTTATGTTCTATGCCTGGAGTTCAACTTTAAAGTTTATCTATCCTTTAACATTTTAAACTGCTGTGCTGTGCTTATTATTTGGAGCCTTATGTGGCCCCTTTCAACCACCTTCACCTTACTATTAGAAAGCTCTATGTGTCCTTATTGGACAGATTTCTCCTTATGTCCTGTCCTGTCTATCGATCACCTGTCACCAGGACATGCAAGGGGAAGCATGGGAGTTCTTCTCAATGGGGGCACAGAGTGCAATACATATCCAAATGAGATTATTACCCCACCCTCACATTTAAAATTTTCATTTATAAAAGTTTTTATTGCTGTGTGTGTCTGGTATAATTATCCCAAATCTGTATAACTGAATTTTGTTTCACATGAGATTACAAACTTGGATTAGGAGGACCAGCGGTATCAACTAATCAGGCTCTGAAACATCATATAGATCAGGGGTGTCAAACCGGCAGTACTCCAGCTGTTGAGAAACTGCAAGTCCAATCAAGCCTCTGCCTTTGGGAGTCGCGCATATGATGCTGCTTATTTACTCTTGAATGAGCAGACTGGGGGCAAGGAAGTGACCACACTGTACTCATTAACTAAAAAATATAAAGTGGTGTCATCTTTATAGGGTGTGTGAATTACAAAAGTAGTTGAACAGAATCATGGACACTTGGCAAATGAACCCATTCACATGTGTTTTAAACTTTGTATTTAGCTATTGGCCAAAGTTTTGTCTTCCATGAAGATAGTAGAAGGGGAGAAAATCTCTGTCATAAGTCACTCCATGTTTTAGTTTCAACTGGAGAACTGTTGGGCCGTGCATTTGTATGCCCAGGATCCTACCTCATAAAATGTCAGGTGTGGTTTCTTCATGTTTATCATGTGCATATTTCCAATAATCGGCAAAGGTGGAGGTCCTGGAGGATAGTTTGGATGAACCTTTTTCTTCTGTCCGTATAAAAAAATTGCCAGAAAAACACAGGTAAACATGGAGATGATAGCTGTGGCTGGATCTGTTAGATACATGTCTGCAACAAAACCCAATGAGAAAAATAGAAATGAGAAACACACGCTGAAAAAGAGAAGAATATAATGGGAATGAAACACCGAGTATGGATTTATTTATTAAGGAAGGTCATGGTGGAATTACCATTTCCTCAGTGGTGTATAGACAAACAACCAATCATATTTTAGCTTCCTGTAGTTAAAGCAGTATTACATTGAAAAGCAAGCATTTATTATATTGCAGCTAATCAATTGTTAGATGTGATGTTACTTTTCTTTTTTAGGCTCTTTCTTTCTTCTATTTTCATCTGGTGATCTGGCCAGTTAGTCTGTTATTTTTCAAAAGAACAAGCTCTCTTACAGACATATCAGTTTACAGGGATGAGACAAACCATTTAACACTGGTAGGGGTGACTTACAATGATCTATAAAATCTTTGCAAAATCATGTAAAATCTTTATCCTAAAGGGATAAAAACTCTTTTCTGTAACTAATTTTTTGAGTTGAAGCTGGAGTTTGGCTTCAATTTGTTAGTGTTTTTAAATCTGCTTGTACATCTAATGGCCCCCTCCCCCCAGGCTGACAATGCTGTTGTCTAAATGTGCCTCTTGTGCCCCTTCATCCAGAGTGGAGGCACTCTAACACACAGGAAGTGTGTTACTGGTCAGATCACCCTGTGAAAATAGTGAGGAAAAAAGCCTTAAAAACCTGATGCAGCCACAACATCTAATGATTGGTAAGCTGCAATATATTACATTTTTGATTTTGGGTTTGATACAACTTGAAATGAGGAAAAAGGCAGAATCTTATGGGTTGTTTTTGTTATTGTAAGGTGAATGCAGACACCGAACCGTAAGCTACTTTATTAGATACACCTGCTTAAGACTCCATTCACACTAGCCTTTGTTTGAAGCTCAAAAAACACTGGAAAAAATACTAGATAAAAAATGTTGGTAATATCGTTTTTAATGAAAATCAATTAAAATTATTTATATGATGGCAGGTCAGATTTTCAGTTGACAGAATTCTCTACTGTTTTATGTTGTGTCAAAACATGGATACCATCAGCAAACCTAAAAGCAAAATTCCGGCCAAACAATGAAATGCACAATTGAAAAACTTTCAGCATATTTAAAATATTTAGCTTACCAAAATATTTTTCAAAGCGGGACTAAACTCAAAAATTAAACCATTGCTTTTTTGGTAGAGGAGACTTTGTGGAGTTGATTTACTAAACCCGAAGAGTGCAAAATCTGATGCAACTGTGCATGGTAGCCAATCAGCTTCTAACTTCAGCTTGTTCAATTAAACTTGGACAGAAAATCGTGGAAGCTGATTTCTGTGCAGAGCTGCACCAGATTTTGCATTCTCCAGTTTTGGTAAATCAACCCCTGTGTCTGTTCTGCCAAAATACAACTATTCCCAGTCTCCTTTTTCTATCTGAGTACACTGCCTTCAAGGCATGGGTAATTCAACAAACACTTGCCAATTTTAAGTTACCCCAAATGGAGCTTCAAAGCTGGGAAGATCTAAACTCAATGTGCATGTGTAGGAGTTACATTATTAATATATCAAGAGGGAAGATGTTGGATCCAGAAGAAGTGGCTAAAAAGATGGCAGTGGTAGTAGAAAGAGCAGTGTTGAACTGCAGCGTACTGCAACGCATGATATGAATTTTGGTGCACTACATTGAAAAAAAAGTAAAATTTTTTTATGTCTTACATTGGCAAGACATTCTAAATTAATGGGCTGCCTTAACACAATGTACATTCATGCATAAAATACTGCATGTTCTCCCTGTATAAGTGGTAACCCATTGGAGTAGACCTCTAAGGTCTGAAGTGGCCTTTGATGTTGCATACCGTATGGATATTTCATACTAAAATTTCAAGCAAGCTCTAGATTAGCCTCTTGTCACTTTTACAAGGGTAGTCTGAAAAGTTCATAACCCGACATGGAAGAAATGACCACACAGACATAAAACATTATCATTGTACGTGATAAAGTTTTGTGTATTGGCATCTGTACCCCCATTAGGGAGATCAAACCTCTTTATTTGTCCAGTTTATCATTAAAAGTTTAAGTAAAACAAAATCCTAAATTGTGGGTTGACTTCATAACAGATTTAGAGGAGAAATCTTCCAATGGAGCCACTAGATGTGATATCTAGGGATTGTCTTCACTTTGGAATGATTTCCTTTTACTTCCTGTTCTGGCTATGGGAGAGGAAGTGAAGGGCAATCCCCACAATGGGACACAGATCGTAAAAAAAAAAAATACCCTCCCTTACTCTATCCAAAAAGAGGAAAAAATGTTTTGCCTTTAGTTCTAGTCTAATACCAGTAATGACAGTACAAGCACTCCCCGAATTACAAACATACGTCTCGTACTTAAAAACAGAGGGAACGTGACATCATGCTGGTTTTGGAAACCGTTAGTTGGCCATCTTGGGGGATGTGCAAAGGTGAGCTGCAGTCAGGTGTTGCAGAGATACATTTACAGGTGAGTTGCAGACAGGATGCATAGGTGAGCTGCGGCTGGGGGGAAGCAGAGGTGAGCTGATCTGCAACCCACCTCTGCACCCCCTGGCCACAGCTCAGCTCTGCACTCCCCAGCCACAGCTTGCCTTTGCACCACCCGGCCACAGCTCAGCTCTGCACCTCCTGGCCACAGCTCAGCTCAGCACCTCCCGGCCACAGCTCAGCTCAGCACCTCCCGGCCACAGCTCAGCTCAGCACCTCCCGGCCACAGCTCAGCTCAGCACCTCCCGGCCACAGCTCAGCTCAGCACCTCCCGGCCACAGCTCAGCTCAGCACCTCCCGGCCACAGCTCAGCTCAGCACCTCCCGGCCACAGCTCAGCTCTGCATCCCATCAGTAACACACCCCTGCACCCTGTCTGTGGCTCACCTCTGCACCCTGTCTGAAATTCACCTGTCAATTCACCTCTGCAACACCTGACTGCAGCTCATAATTGTCATCAGCCGGCCCTCTCTATAGTAACCCTCATCTACAACTGCCTGCAACTCACCTCTGCACCCCCTGTTCACGCCTGGACATTAAAAAAATAAGACCTACCCCCAAAATTTTTGAGAAAAAAAAAAAAAAATAATATATATATATATATATATATATATATATATATACAGTCATGGCCGAAATTGTTGGCACCCTTGATATTTCTCCAGGAAATCATGTATTTCTCACGAAACGTATTGCATTAACACATGTTTTGCTATACACATGTTTATTCCCTTTGTGTGTATTGGGACAAAACAAAAAAAGGGAGGAAAGAAAGCAAATTCGACATAATGTCACACAAACCTCCAAAAATGGGCTGGACAAAAGTATTGGCACCCTTTCACAACTGCGGATAAATAAGAATGTTACAAGCATGTGATGCTCCTGTAAACTCACCTGGGGCAAGTAACAGGTGTGGGCAATATAGAAATCACACCTGAAAGCAGATAAAAAGGAGAGACGTTCACTTAACCTTTGCATTGTGTGTCTGTCTGTGCCACACTAAGCATGGACAACAGAAAGAGGAGACGAGAACTGTCTGAGGACCTGAGAACCAAAATTGTGGCAAAATATCAACAATCTCAAGGTTACAAGTCCATCTCCAGAGAACTAGATTTGCCTTTGTCCACAGTGCGCAACATTATCAAGAAGTTTGCAACCCATGGCACTGTAGCTAATCTCCCTGGTCGTGGACGGATGAGGAAAATTGATGAAAGATTGCAACGCAGAATAGTCCGGATGGTGGATAAGCAGCCCCAAACATGTTCCAAAGACATTCAAGCTGTCCTGCAGGCTCAGGGAGCATCAGTGTCAGCGCGAACTATCCGTCGACATTTAAATGAAATGAAACGCTATGGCAGGAGACCCAGGAGGACCCCACTGCTGACACAGAGACATAAAAAAGCAAGACTACAGTTTGCCAAAATGTACTTGAGTAAGCCAAAAGCCTTCTGGGAAAACGTCTTGTGGACAGATGAGACCAAGATAGAGCTTTTCGGTAAAGCACATCATTCTACTGTTTACCGAAAACGGAATGAGGCCTACAAAGAACAAAACACAGTACCTACGGTAAAATATGGTGGAGGTTCAATGATGTTTTGGGGTTGTTTTGCTGCCTCTGGCACTGGGTGCCTTGACTGTGTGCAAGGCATCATGAAATCTGAGGATTACCAAAGGATTTTGGGTCGCACTGTAGGGCCCAGTGTCAGAAAGCTGGGTTTGCGTCCAAGATCCTGGGTCTTCCAGCAGGACAATGACCCCAAACATACGTCAAAAAGCACTCAGAAATGGATGGCAAAGAAGCGCTGGAGAGTTCTGAAGTGGCCAGCAATGAGCCCAGATCTAAATCCCATTGAACACCTGTGGAGAGATCTTAAAATTGCTGTTGGGAAAAGGTGTCCTTCCAATAAGAGAGACCTGGAGCTGTTTGCAAAGGAAGAGTGGTCCAAAATTCCGGGTGAGAGGTGTCAGAAGCTTATTGATGGTTATAGGAAGCGACTGATTTCAGTTATGTTTTCCAAAGGGTGTGCAACCAAATATTAAGTTAAGGGTGCCAATACTTTTGTCCAGCCCATTTTTGGGGTTTTGTGTGACATTATGTCATATTTGCTTTTCTGCCTCTGTTTTATATTTGTTCCAATACATACAAAGGGAATAAACATGTGTATAGCAAAACATGTGTTAATGCAATACCTTTTTTCTGTGAAATACTTGATTTTCAGGAAAAATATCAAGGGTGCCAACAATTTCGGCCATGACTGTATATATATATATATTGTAACAGGGTTAGCTCGGCAGCGGGTGTGTGTGACCCCCTGGATGGGTGCACAACACAAAAAAAAGATAGGCACAGCACAACAATAGTGGAGGTGAAAACAAACAGGTGCAATTTATTTACAATATTTACAGAAAAATTGATAAACAAAAAGAGACATCAAAATAAATCCTGGCCAACTTGGCTACTTACTGCAACAACAGCTTTTCCCTAGCTACCCACTAGGTACAGCCTGCTGCTATACCTAGTTGCTAGTACTGGGAGGTTAGCCACACAGGCTTTGGTCTCTCTGCACACAGATACCAGGTCAGCTCCCCAGACAGTTCAGGCACAGATCTGGTTCCAGGGTGGAGCAACTCCCTAAGCACTCTGGGAAGCTTTATACAAGTGTTAATGAGCCCACTACCTTCAGCTGGGCTCATTATCTCAGTGCTGAAGGACTCAGCACTTCCCTCTAGTGGTACAAATCCCCATAAACCCTGAATCTCGGACAAATATATCGTCCATCCAGGACGCAACCAGGTGATTTCACCTGCCTACTGTCACATACCCCCCCCTCTTGTTTCAACCTTGGGGTTGTAACACCAGTAGCCAGGCAGGCATGTACCCGGGATAAAGCATCCACATTTCCCATCTGAACACCGGGGCGATGCTTCACCGTGAAGGTAAATTCCTGTAGGGCCAGAAACCACCTATTTACCCTTCTATTGGTCTCCTTATTTTGAGCCATCCATTTCAAGGGAGCGTGATCTGTGATCAGGTCAAAATGTCTGCCCAGCAGATAGTACCGAAGGGAATCTAGGGCCCACTTTACCGCTAAACACTCCTTCTCAATCGTGGCGTAATTTTCCTCGTGAGACTTTAGCTTTCGGCTGAGATAGATTACAGGGTCCTCCTCCCCCTGCCAAACCTGGGACAGCACTGCTCCTAAGCCAACATTGGATGCATCTGTCTGGACCACAAAGTCTTTTGAGAAGTCTGGTGAGTATAGGACTGGCTGGCTACATAAGGCCCTTTTTAAAGACAGGAAGGCTGCTTCAGCCTCAGGGGACCACTTAACCATGACAGACTCCTTCCCTTTTGTCAGGTTGGTTGGGGGTACTGCCATAGAAGCAAAATGGGGAATGAATCGCCGATAGTAGCCAGCAATTCCTAGAAAAGCCCGTACCTGCTTTTTGTTATTTGGGCGTGGCCAATTCTGTATTGCTTCCACTTTGTTTATCTGAGGTTTTATTACCCCTCTCCCAATAGTGTACCCCAGGTACTTGGCCTCCTCCTGTCCAATCGTACACTTCTTTGGGTTGGCCGTAAACCCAGCTTTCCATATTGAGTCTAGCACAGCCTGAACTTTTGGCAAATGTGAGGCCCAGTCTGCGCTATGGATAATCACATCGTCCAAGTACGCTGCAGCATACTTCTGATGGGGACGAAGAATCTGATCCATTTTTCGCTGAAAGGTGGCCGGTGCATTCTGTAACCCGAACGGCATTCTTTTATACTGGAATGACCCTTCTGGGGTTACAAATGCATTCTTCTCCTTTGCCGACTTAGCTAGGGGAATTTGCCAATAACCTTTCGTCAAGTCTAGTGTTGTCATGTACCGGGCTGCTCCCAGTCGGTCGATTAGTTCATCTATCCTTGGCATGGGGTAGGTGTCAAATTTTGTAACTTTATTCAACTGTCGAAAGTCGTTACAAAATCGCCAGCTCCCATCTGGTTTGGGCACCAACACTATGGGGCTGGACCAGTCACTTTGGGACTCCTCTATCAC
This sequence comes from Staurois parvus, assembly GCF_062004578.1. Taxonomy (NCBI): domain Eukaryota; kingdom Metazoa; phylum Chordata; class Amphibia; order Anura; family Ranidae; genus Staurois; species Staurois parvus. The sequence goes on along the minus strand of NW_028318186.1, from coordinate 6,398,525 downwards.
CCCCAAATCTAGCATTCTCTGTACTTCCCCACGTATTGCCTCCCGTCGAGCCTCTGGGATTCTATAGGGTTTCAGTTTCACTCTTTCACCCGGTGGGGTGATAATGTCATGCTCCACCCCCGAGGTTTGTCCCGGCAGCTCAGAAAAAACCTCTGTGTTGCGGAGCACAAACTCTTTAGCCTCCTGTTTTTGAATTGTAGACAAGGTGACTGCTATTCCAACCTCCGGAACCAAGCAGTTAGATGGCGCTGGTGACAAACCCTCAGCAACTAGGGATTCCCTGTCCCTCCAGGCCTTTAGCAGATTGATGTGGTAGATCTGCTCCGGTTTCCGCCTTCCTGGTTGTCTGACCCTGTAATTCACCTCACTCACTTTCTCAATCACCTCGTATGGGCCATGCCATTTGGCCAGGAATTTGCTTTCAACCGTAGGGATTAGCACTAGCACTCTATCTCCTTCAGCAAACGACCTGGTCCGGGCCCCCCGATTGTACACCCTCTGCTGCGCTAACTGTGCTTGGGACAAATGTTCCTTTACGATAGGCATGACCTGGGCAATTCTATCTTGCATTTGGGCGACGTGCTCAATCACACTCCGGTGGGGAGAACTCTCACTTTCCCAAGTTTCCTTGGCGATATCTAACAGCCCCCTTGGGTGTCTCCCATAGAGCAACTCAAATGGTGAAAACCCTGTGGAGGACTGGGGTACCTCCCGGATGGCAAACATCAAATAGGGTACTAAATAATCCCAACCCTTTCCATCCTTATCTACCACCTTCCTTAGCATTTGTTTCAGGGTTTTGTTGAACCTTTCCACCAACCCGTCAGTTTGGGGATGATACACAGAGGTGCGCAACTGTTTTACCTTGAACAGTTTGCAGAGCTCTTTCATCACCCGGGACATAAAGGGGGTTCCCTGGTCCATCAGCAGTTCCTTTGAAATACCCACTCGGCTGAAAACGAGGAATAGCTCCTTAGCTATTGTCTTGGCAGAGGTATTTCGGAGTGGAATTGCTTCTGGATAGCGGGTGGCATAGTCGAGTATGACCAACAGGTACTGATGCCCCCTAGCGGATTTCACCAGCGGACCTACCAAATCCATGGCAATCCTTTCAAAGGGGACCTCAATGATGGGAAGAGGTACCAGTGGACTACGGAAATGGGGCATAGGGGCCGACTTCTGACACACAGGGCAAGAGGAACAGTAATTTTCCACCTCCTTAATGACCCCAGGCCAATAGAACCGCTGCAGTACTCTTTCCAGTGTTTTCTCCGCCCCCAAATGACCCCCAAGGATGTGTCCATGGGCCAACTCCAACACCAACTTCCTGTAAGGTCTGGGCACCACCAGTTGCTCAATGGTTTCTTCTGCCCCCTGAGCAACTCGATAGAGTAGGTCCCTTTCCACAAGGAAGTATGGATAAGCAGCAGTTTTCTCAGGACTCACTAGTTGGCCATCTACTTTTACTACATTTTCCCGGGCTTTTATCAGCGTGGGGTCTTTCAGCTGTTCGGTGGCAAAATTTTCCCTATGCACCTCTAAGTCCGAGAAATCCAAACCCGGCAGATTTTCATCTGAGGAGGTGGGCTCCTCCCCAGTTCCTTGGGTCTCCCCAGCTAGTACCGACAAGGGGAACTTGGGAGAGACCTCACCACACTCAGACGCTTTCTGGGATTCACCTTCCTGGTCTGCAAGGGAGACAGTGGGGGGGTCAGAACAATCCCAGAGTTCCCAGAATTTTGGAAAATCCCTCCCCACAATGGCATCATGTGGTAAATGAGGTACCAATCCTACCTGATGAGACAGGTTACCTTTGGGGGTCTCAAAAAACACAGTAGCCACGGGATACTCCCTAGTGTCCCCATGCACACAAATCACTGCCACCTTTTTATGCCCAGAGACCTTTGTAGTGACCATCTCCTCTCTTATCAAGGTTACCAAGCTACCTGAATCCAGCAACCCCACAATATTATTTCCATTAACAGTCATTTTGCACAAATGTTTCTCAGTGCCCGGGCTGGCCGTGCATACCACTGTCGCAAACAGCGACTGACGTCTATTGCTCAGAAAGTCACACTGCATAGGCTCATCCACCACTGGGCAATTAGCTGCAATATGTCCCTCTTGCCGGCAGCGGTAACAAATAATTTTTTTCACCGCTTCTTGCGGCCTTGGCCTTCCTGGCCGCTCTTGCCAGACATTGGGTAATACTCCCACCCTCTCACTCTCTCCACCCTCACCCCTTGTAGTCATCTTACCCGCCACTGGGGATGGTCTGGTCTTAGGGTGGAAAGTCCGTGAGTCTCTGGAAGAGGAGGTCAGGTTCTCAGTAGCCAAGTATCTCTCCACTAGATCCACCAGCTTGTCTGCAGTTTCTGGGTCTCCATGGCTGACCCACTTTTGAATAGTATTAGGCAGAGACCTTAGGAACCGATCCATGACGACACGTTCCACAATTTTTGGGGCGGTCAAAGTCTCTGGCTGCAGCCACTTCCTGCTCAGGTGAATGAGATCATACATCTGTGACCTGGGAGGTTTCCCAAGCCGAAAAGTCCAATTATGTACCCGCTGAGCACGGACAGCGAGGGTAACACCCAACCGGGCCAAAATTTCCACTTTTAGCACATCATAGTTTTTGGCTTGGTCTGGCTCCAGGTCATAGTAAGCTTTTTGCGACTCTCCAGTTAATAATGGGGCCATCAATCCAGCCCACTGTTCTTTAGGCCACTTTTCCCTTTCAGCAGTCCTTTCAAAGGTGGTTAGAAACACCTCCGGATCATCCTCTCCCGTCATTTTTGGCAATAAACGGCCCACAGAAAATGATGGTGTTTTACCAGAATCATCACCAGCCTCAGTCTGCTGCCTCTGCTGGAGCTGCTTCAAAACAGCCTCAATTTGTTTCTGGTGTTTCCGGTCCTGTTACACCAGCAATTCCCTATGGCGGACCTCTGCTTGTTCCAAGGCCTTCTGCTGGGCTGCAATGCTCTGCTGGAAACTTGCATTTGCCTGCTATTGATTGGCATTTGCCTGTTGTTGATTGGCATTTGCCAGAGCCAACTGTCTGATTATCTCCTCCATGCTGGCCTTTAGTTACCACAACTGCCCGCATCCTCCACCATATGTAACAGGGTTAGCTCGGCAGCGGGTGTGTGTGACCCCCTGGATTGGTGCACAACACAAAAAAAAGATAGGCACAGCACAACAATAGTGGAGGTGAAAACAAACAGGTGCAATTTATTTACAATATTTACAGAAAAATTGATAAACAAAAAGAGACATCAAAATAAATCCTGGCCAACTTGGCTACTTACTGCAACAACAGCTTTTCCCTAGCTACCCACTAGGTACAGCCTGCTGCTATACCTAGTTGCTAGTACTGGGAGGTTAGCCACACAGGCTTTGGTCTCTCTGCACACAGATAACAGGTCAGCTCCCCAGACAGTTCAGGCACAGATCTGGTTCCAGGGTGGAGCAACTCCCTAAGCACTCTGGGAAGCTTTATACAAGTGTTAATGAGCCCACTACCTTCAGCTGGGCTCATTATCTCAGTGCTGAAGGACTCAGCACTTCCCTCTAGTGGTACAAATCCCCATAAACCCTGAATCTCGGACAAATATATCGTCCATCCAGGACGCAACCAGGTGATTTCACCTGCCTACTGTCACAATATATATATATATAACAGTGTCTTATTTTTGGAGAACACCCTCTGCCTTCAGGAAACTATGAGAGCCTTCCAGACCCAAAAAGGGAACTACGCAAATGAGCAGCATGAATATTGATATGGCCCTGGCCAATTGCAGGGGAGGGTGGGGTATTTATGTTCTGTGAGCACATGGGTTCAGTGTCTATGTCTTTCTCTGGAGAGAATTGAACCAAGCCAGACTGGAGGCAGGCTTGTCTCGCCTGGCACTTGCTGCCATGCGGTCCTCAGGTGGGCGACATGAGGGCCTGGACCTAGAGCGAGTGACCCTGGTTCTACAGTAATCTGAGAGGAGCTTCCTGCCAAAGATCTCTCTGGTATCACTGGAGAGAGAGTTGCTTGGAAGATTGCAAGAAGGTTGCCATTCTGTCCTTTGACTTGTGAGTACAGACACTGAGAGATCTTGGGGACTCTGTGTGCTTTGCTATCCCTCTTGAGCTTGATAGTTGGCGTGGGTCTGAGAAATGGAAGTACTGACTGGGGTTCTGAAGAGCTTGTCCAACCATTGCTACTGCAAAGGACTTTGATCAGTTCTATGACTTTTGGACTGCCACAGTCTGCTGTAACAGACCTGTACCTAAGGGCTCAGTCCTGCAACTACTATTACTGCTAAAGGTACATTGCTCACTCCTAAACTACTTGTTGCTACAATGTAAAGAGAAGTCTGCTATATTCTTTCAGCCAGAACTCCAAAAGTGCTCAACTAAGAGATCTGCTAGGTCCCTATCCTCAGTTCTGCAATAAAACTACAACAACAAACGACCCCTAGACTGGTCATTGAACACAACGAGCGAAAGAGTGTGTGTACCTGGCTGTGAAAAAGTCCGTGTGCCTGGCTGCAGGGTGAAGGAGAAAACTTGGGCAAAAATACAAGAGGTTCTTCTGGGGGTATAAACACACACACACACCAAGCAGTATAGAAAAAGTTGGGTCAAACAACATAACACCACACTTACAATGCTTACACTAGTCAGCTTTTATTCATATGGTTTAACTACTTCCGTTGCACCCTATAACAGATACAGTGGGGATCGAAAGTTTGGGCACCCCAGCTAAAAATTTGTATTAATGTGCATAAAGAAGCCAAGGAAAGATGGAAAAATCTCCAAAAGGCATCAAATTACAGATTAGACATTCTTATAATATGTCAACAAAAGTTAGATTTTATTTCCATCATTTACACTTTCAAAATAACAGAAAACAAAAAAATGGCATCTGCAAAAGTTTGGGCACCCTGCAGAATTTATAGCATGCACTGCCCCCTTTGCCAAGCTGAGATCTGCCAGTGTCATGGATTGTTCTCAATCATCATCTGGGAAGACCAGGTTATGTCAATCTCAAAGGTTTTAAATGCCCAGACTCATCTGACCTTGCCCCAACAATCAGCACCATGGGTTCTTCTAAGCAGTTGTCTAGAAAACTGAAAATAGTTGACGCTCACAAAGCTGGAGAAGGCTATAAGAAGATAGCAAAGCACTTTCAGATGTCAATATCCTCTGTTCGGAATGTAATTAAGAAATGCCAGTCATCAAGAACAGTGGAAGTTAAAGCAAGATCTGGAAGACCAAGAAAAATATCAGACAGAACAGCTCGCAGGATTGTGAGAAAAACAATTCAAAACCCACGTTTGACTGCACGATCCCTCCAGAAAGATCTGGCAGACACTGGAGTTGTGGTACACTATTCCACTATAAAGAGATACTTGTACAAATATGGTCTTCATGGAAGAGTCATCAGAAGAAAACCTCTTCTACGTCCTCACCACAAAAATCATCGTTTGAACTTTGCAAATGAACATATAGACAAGCCTGATGCATTTTGGAAACAAGTTCTGTGGACCGATGAGGTTAAAATTGAACTTTTTGGCCAGAATGAGCAAAGGTACGTTTGGAGACGAAGAGGCACAGAATTTAATGAAAAGAACCTCTGTCCAACTGTTAAGCATGGGGTTGGATCAATCATGCTTTGGGGTTGTGTTGCAGCCAGTGGCACAGGGAACATCTCACGAGTAGAAGGAAAAATGATTTCAATAAAATTTCAGCAAATTTTGGATGGTAACTTGATGCCATCTGTGAAAAAGCTGAAGTTAAAGAGAGGATGGCTTCTACAAATGGATAATGATCCTAAACACACCTTGAAATCCACGGGGGATTACATCAAGATGCGTAAACTGAAGGTTTTGCCATGGCCTTCACAATCTCCTGACCTCAACATAATTGAAAATCGATGGATAGACCTTAAAAGAGCAGTGCATGACAGACAGCCCAGAAATCTCAAAGAACTGGAAGACTTTTGTAAGGAAGAATGGGCAAAGATACCTCAAACAAGAATTGAAAGACTCTTGGCTGGCTACAAAAAGCGTTTACAAGCTGTGATACTTGCCAAAGGGGGCAGTACAAGATATTAACTCTGCATGGTGCCCAAACTTTTGCAGACACCATTTTTTTGTTTTCTGTTATTTTGAAAGTGTAAATGATGGAAATAAAATCTAACTTTTGTTGACATATTATAAGAATGTCTAATCTGTAATTTGATGCCTTTTGGAGATTTTTCCATCTTTCCTTGGCTTCTTTATGCACATTAATACAAATTTTTAGCTGGGGTGCCCAAACTTTCGATCCCCACTGTAAACTGATACAGGGCGGCATGGGTGCTGTCAGGAATGGACTGGCCAGCAATAGTAGGACTCACCTGCCTTATGAGCTGCAGTACCAGGGCTGGCCAGCGGGTGCTCCCAGCAATCAGAGACTCAACCTTGCAGCCAGTCAAACACCTGGAACTAATTATACTGGTGTATTTAAGGGACATTCAGACCTGCAGACTCTGCCTTGGTGTTGTGTTTTTCCTGGGCCCTGTATCTTGTAAACCTGTGTTCCTGTTGCTGACCCTGCTTGATTCTGACCTCTGCTGACTTCTCCTGTTCTGATCCCTGGCTTGTGACCCTGACCATCCCTCTGCCTGACCCTCTGTACCACGCTGCCTGCTACCTGCTGAACCTGGCCTGTGACCCCGACCATTCTCCGCTTGCTCCCCCTGTACCTACCTGCCCGATTGATATTGACCCGGCCTGCCTGACGACGCTTGCATTGTATGTACTGTTATCTGTGGGTGGTTGGTTTGGTTTGTTTGCACTGTGTTATGTTTTAGTATTGCACTGCGTTTATGTTTGTATTGTTAGTGTTAATAAATTATATTGTTTATAACATATCTGAAGTCTGCGTTTCCCTGCGTCAGTCACATACCTCTGGTCACACCCGGGAGCCCTGACATTACACCAAGGCCAATCCTGACCAGAAGTGGCTGCACAGGGAAGCCATCTTGGTTTGTTGATGGGAAGGATGGATCTTGATGAGGTTGTGTATTTATATCTGCTAGTGTTTGATGACAGAGAGTATGCTTATCAGACTCTGAAGGAGTATACCTGGGATGAACTGCTAGAATGTATACGGCTCGCTCATGTTCTAGTAGATCAAAGCACAGAATTCTCTGAGGTGCAGCCATTGATTCAGATTTGTGCGGAGTTGGTTTCATCTGGTTCCCCCGAATGCAGGGATGAATTTTTGCCCCCATTTAGCGCAGACCAGGTAGAGTCCCTGGTATGGTTATTAGGGGATGATGTGGATTGCTTCTTGGAGCATTATGCTGCATGTTCACCACAGATACTAAGAGATTGTATAAACGCAGTGCAGTCTTTAGTCAGACAGGCTTTGTGTAAGCTCAGCTTTGTTCAACCCATACTGCAGACATGGACAGATTTGTTGCACCCAGCCTCAGTCAGCTTACAAAAACCCAGTCCTGCTTCTAATCTATTTCCTCAAAGCTCTATTCCTGCATTCCCAACAGCTCCTCCTGCCCTGCTATCTACTGCATGTCAGTACCCTGTTCCCACTCGCTGCACCTATCCTGCCTTTAACCCTGTAAAAAAGCCCTCTGTAGCAACTGCTCCCTCCTCTGTTCCATCTTCCAGCTCTTCTCTGTCTCCAGCTGCTCCATTCGTTTGCAGACCTGCGTTTACTTGCAGTGCTCCAGTAGTTAAAACCAGAAAAAAGCGAAAATTCTTTCCAATCAATACCATCCTGCTAGTATCCAAACCGGTGAACCTGCCGTCTGAGAACCTGCCTTCTGTGGTTCAGCCTGAAGCCTCTACTCAGCCTGAATCCTCTACTCAGCCTGATGCCTGTACGCAGGCTGAAGAGAATCCTCTCTTCAGCCTGATGCCTCTCTTCAGCCTGATGCCTCTATTCAGCCTGAAGCCTCTACTCAGCCTGAAGCCTCTACTCAGCCTGAAACCTCTACTCAGCCTGAAGCCTCTACTCAGCCTGAAGCCTCTACTCAGCCTGAAGCCTCTACTCAGCCTGATGCCTCTACTCAGCCTGATGCCTCTACTCAGCCTGATGCCTGCATTCAGCCTGATGCCGTTACCCAGCATGATGAACTGATCCAGCCTGACAATCCTATTAGGCCAGTTGACTCGATGCCCGCTGTTGATCCAGATGATCCGGTACCTGATCCGGTGCCCGCTGTCGTGCCAATTGACTCAGAGCCCGCTGTCGTACCTGGTGACTCGGTGCCCACTGCCTTGCCAGATGACGCAGTGCCTGCTGGCGAGCCAAATGACCTGATGCCTGGTGACCCAGTGCCCGCTGTCATACCTGGTGACCCGATGCCCGCTGTCGAGCCAGACGATCCAATGCCTGGTGACCCGGTGCCCACTGCCTTGCCAGATGACGCGGTGCCCGCTGGCAAGCCAATTGACCTGATGCCTGGTGACCCAGTGCCCGCTGTCATACCTGGTGACCCGATGCCCGCTGTCGAGCCAGACAATCCGGTACCTGATGACCCGGTGTCCGCTGTCGTGCCAATTGAGTCAGAGCCCACTGTCGTGCCTGGTGATTCGGTGCCCGCAGTCTTGCCAGACAACTCGGTGCCCGCAGTCTTGCCAGACGACTCGGTGCCCACAGTCTTGCCAGACGACTCGGTGCCCGCAGTCTTGCCAGACGACTCGGTGCCCGCTGTTCCGCCAGTTGACTCGGTGCCCGCTTTTCCGCCAGTTGACTCGGTGCCCGCAGTCTTGCCAGACGACTCGGTGCCCGCAGTCTTGCCAGACGACTCGGTGCCCGCAGTCTTGCCAGACGACTCGGTGCCCGCAGTCTTCCCAGACGACTCGAAGCCCGCTGTTCTGCCAGTTGACTCGATGCCCGCTGTTCTGCCAATTGACTCGGTGCCCGCAGTCTTGCCAGACGACTCGGTGCCCGCAGTCTTGCCAGACGTCTCGAAGCCCGCTGTTCCGCTAGTTGGCTCGGTGTCCGCGATCTTGCCAGTTGACTCGGTGCCCACTGTCGTGCCTGGTGACTCGGTGCCCGCCGCTCCGCCTGGGGGCCCGAGACCCGCCGCTCCGCCTGGGGGTCCGGCGCCCGCCGCTCCGCCTGGGGGTCCGGCGCCCGCCGCTCCGCCTGGGGGCCTGAGACCTGTCGCTCCGCCTGGGGGCCTGAGACCTGTCGCTCCGCCTGGGGGCCTGAGACCTGTCGCTCCGTCTGGGAGCCTGAGACCTGTCGCTCCGCCTGGGGGCCTGAGACCTGTCGCTCCGCCTGGGGGCCTGAGACCTGTTGCTCCGCCTGGGGGTCCGGCGCCCGCCGCTCCGCCTGGGGGCCCGAGATCTGACGCTCCGCCTGGGGGTCCGGCGCCGGCCGCCCCGCCTGGGGGCCCGATGCCTGTCGCCCCGCCTGGGGGCCCGATGCCTGTCGTCCCGCCTGGGGGCCCGATGCCTGTCGCCCCTCCTGGGGGTCTGATGCCTGTCGCCCCGCCGGGGGGCCCGGTGCCTGTCGCCCCGCCGGGGGGCCCGGTGCCTGTCGCCCCACCCGGTGGCCCGGTGCCTGCTGCTCCGCCCGGTGGCCCGGTACCTGCTGCTCCGCCCGGTGGCCCGGTGCATGCTGCTCCGCCCGGTGCCTGCTGCTTTGCCCGGTGGCCCGGTGCCTGCTGCTTCGCCTGGTAATCCGATGTGCCTCTGCCCGGAGTCCAGCCCGATGTGCCTCTGCCCGGAGTCCAGCCCGATGTGCCTCTGCCCGGAGTCCAGCCCGATGTGCCTCTGCCCGGAGTCCAGCCCGATGTGCCTCTGCCCGGAGTCCAGCCCGATGTGCCTCTGCCCGGAGTCCAGCCCGATGTGCCTCTGCCCGGAGTGCCTCTGCCCGGTGTGCCGCTGCCCGGAGTGCCTCTGCCCGGAGTCCAGCCCGATGTGCCTCTGCCCGGAGTCCAGCCCGATGTGCCTCTGCCCGGTGTGCCGCTGCCCGGAGTCCTGCCCGGTTTGCCGCTGCCCGGAGTCCTGCCCGGTGTGCCAGTCTTTGATATCCCGCCAGTTACCAGACCCGGGCGGTGGAACATTTTGCCCAGCTAGGACTGTTTGGAGCGTCCTGAGGCCGCTCCTTGAGGGGGGGTACTGTCAGGAATGGACTGGCCAGCAATAGTAGGACTCACCTGCCTTATGAGCTGCAGTACCAGGGCTGGCCAGCGGGTGCTCCCAGCAATCAGAGACTCAACCTTGCAGCCAGTCAAACACCTGGAACTAATTATACTGGTGTATTTAAGGGACATTCAGACCTGCAGACTCTGCCTTGGTGTTGTGTTTTTCCTGGGCCCTGTATCTTGTAAACCTGCGTTCCTGTTCCTGTTGCTGACCCTGCTTGATTCTGACCTCTGCTGACTTCTCCTGTTCTGATCCCTGGCTTGTGACCCTGACCATCCCTCTGCCTGACCCTCTGTACCACGCTGCCTGCTACCTGCTGAACCTGGCCTGTGACCCCGACCATTCTCCGCTTGCTCCCCCTGTACCTACCTGCCCGATTGATATTGACCCGGCCTGCCTGACGACGCTTGCATTGTATGTACTGTTATCTGTGGGTGGTTGGTTTGGTTTGTTTGCACTGTGTTATGTTTTAGTATTGCACTGCGTTTATGTTTGTATTGTTAGTGTTAATAAATTATATTGTTTATAACATATCTGAAGTCTGCGTTTCCCTGCGTCAGTCACATACCTCTGGTCACACCCGGGAGCCCTGACAGGTGCGCAATTCACACACATATATATATATATATATATTGTGACAGTATGAACGGCAAAGTGATGGATGGACGATATGTGTCACCTCGCATGAGGTCATACTGTGAGGGGTAAGGTGGAGTCCACGCCGGGTTTTCGGGGCCACAATGGCAGAGTTTGGGCTCCACTGATGTCCACCAACAGGTGAAATAAAAAGGGCAGGGCTGGAGCAAGGAGTCGCTTGTGGCCTGGGACTCAGAGAGGTATTCTGAGAGAGCTGTGTGTGTACTATACCTACAAGAAAAGGTTTGCTTTTGTTTTGTTTTGGTGACAGGGAGAAGCCCTTCACCTCTGAGAGAGGAAACGTCTTCTGTTTAGTTAGTGCCTGCATGGCAAGGGTTTATTTTGATGTTTTGTTTATTTTGATATTTTCTGCAAACCTTTTAAATAAAACTGACAACCAGTCAGATTTTGACGAAAGCCTGTTGTGCGGTCTACCTTTGTCCCAGGGAAGGAGATCCCCCACCTGAGCTAACCCCACATAATATATATATATATATATATATATATATATATACACGTGATTTTGCAGTTCTTGGTAGGGGGTCCTACCTGCGCCACCATTCGCGACTGTCAATCACCGGCAATCGCTGAGTGTCACTGACAGGGGAGAGACCTATGTATAAACAACACAGATCTCTCCCCTGTCAGCTACTGCACACTGCTTTGTATGGCTATGCATAGCAGAGCCATACAAAGCAGTGTGCTTACAGTGAAGCGCACACACAGCCCACATAGTAAAACAGCACACAGTTAACCCTTTCAGTGCCTCAGATGTTAACCCCTTCCTGCCCAGTGCCATTAGTACAGTGTCAGTATTTTTTATTAGCACTGATCACTGTATTGGTGCCACTGGGTATGTCAGTGACACCAAGTCAGTTCACCCCCAGTGTCAGAATGTCCGCCGCAGTCCTGTTATAAGTCGCTGATTGCTGCCTTTACTAGTTGAAAAAACAAATTTCAGTATATACTGTATACCACCATTTGTAAACACTATAACTTTCATGCAAGCCAATTAATTTACATGTATTGGGATTTTTTTAGCAAAGACATGTAGCAGAATACATTTTGGCCTAAATTTAGGATAAAATTAGATTGTTTAAATTTTTTTACTGGACATGTTTAATAGCAAAAAGTCAAAAATATTGTTTATAGCGCAAAAAATAAAAAATGCACAGGCGATCAAATACCACCAAAAGAAAGCTCTATTTGTGGAAAAAAGGACGTAAATTTAATTTGGGTGCAGCATTGCATGACTGCGCATTTGCTGGTTAAAGTAACCGTATCGCAAAAAATTGCCTGGTCAGGAAGGGGGGTAAATCCTCTGGAGGGCAAGTGGTTAAACTTTTTTCCAAACTCAGGCTCAGGAAAAAGTTATGTGTTAATGCTAGCGATAGACTGTGTCAAATATGTAATTTTTAATTTTGCCCATCATTCCACTTTAAGCCTAAAATCCCTATTTGACTCTCACTTTAAGTTATAGAGTAAATAATGGAAAACAAAGTAAATGGCTGACAAAGGCAGGAAAAACTATGAACTGTACATGCTAAACTACCCCTTCTATATTTAAATATACTCCTATGATAATGCAGATACAACTTTAAAATACTCCTACCCAGAATGCACACATTTAAAGCTCAAAAGATGGTTCTAACACCATGCATACTGTATAACATGTTTTTGTTTGAAGTCTTACCTTTTAGAATAGGAAAACAGTCCAGTCCTAGTTTACAAACAATCTTCAGCACTTGACAATGAACTATGAAGACGCTTGAAAGATTTGCAGTATGATTGTAGCCTTCATTCCAGGGAAGCCACCCCCACATATACTTGTATGCAGAATACTCATTTTACAGTGACAGGAGAAGACTTGTTTGACCTGACCGTCATTCAAACATATGTGAAAACATGTACTCTCCCTTTTGTCACATAATGACAGTACGAGGAACTGTATTGTGACAAGCGTGTAAAGTTCTAATAGTTGGCTTAACAGCAATACAGACTAAACACAGAAATATTTTATCTATCCATCTACAGAACAATTCCATTGAACACGCCTACCAACTGGAATGACAAGGGTAAGAATAACGACTTGCTCTCCAGAGGATTTACCCCCCTTCCTGACCAGGCCATATTTTGGAATTGAGTGGTCATGCAACACTGTACATATATTATATTTATGTAATTTTTTCCCATAAATAGAGCTTTCTTTCAGCGGTATTTGATCACCTCTGCGGTTTTTATTTGTTGTGCTATAGACAAAAAAAAAAAGTTTTGCGTTTTGCTTTGTGCCAAAAAGTTCAATTTTGGTGTCATCTGACCAGAGCAGCTTCTTCCTCATGTTTGCTGTCCCCCTCACATGGCTTCTCCCAAATTGCAAATGGGACTTCTTATGGCTTTCTTCTTGCTGCTCTTCCATAAAGGCCAGATTTGTGGAGTTCATGACTAATAGTTGTCCTCCAGAGTCACAATGGGCCTCTTGGCTGCTTCTTTAATTAATTCTCTCCTTGCCCGGCCTGTCAGTTTAGGTGGACATCCATGTCTTGGTAGGCTTGCTGTTGTGCCAGACTCTTTCCATTTTCGGATGATGGATTGAACAGAGCTCTGTGAGATGTTCCAAGCTTGGGATTTTTTTTATAACCTAAACCTGCTTTAAACTTCCCTAACCTGTCTGGTACGTTCCTTGGCCTTCATGATGCTGTTTGTTCACTAATGTTCTCTAACAAACCTCTGAGGGCTTCACAGAACAGCTGTATTTATACTGAGATTAAATTACACACAGGTGGACTCTTTTTACTAATTATGGTGTCCTTTTATGACACAGAGAATAGCTGCGATTCAACAGATCTCAGCTATTCTCTGGTCATTCACAGTTTATAACACTTAGGAGATCCTGTCAGCCCTTCTCTGGAGATCTGTGTTCTCCGTCCAGATTCTCCAGCCCAGAGCTGGAGAATCAGAGGGACCGAAGACTAAGCAGAGATAATTTACCTCTGTTTAGTAAACTGGTCTTTTACTATAATCTGGAGAGATTATAGTAAAATGAGCCGTTTTTCAGAGTTTGTAGACCGTTATCCAGCGTTTGGAAGCCGTTCTCCCTTCGTTCGGAGAACTGCTTCATAAACTGCATTCACAGGAGAACTTTGTTCTCCGAGAATGCCGGAGAACTGAGCAGCGATCTATTACCTCTGGTTCACAAACGGACACCTAGGTGACTTCTGAAGGCAATTGGTTCCATTAGATTTTAGTTAGGGGTAGCAGAATGAAGTGGACTGAATACAAATACACGCCACACTTTTAAGATATTTATTTGCAAAAGATGTGAAAACCATTCATCATTTTCTTTCCACTTCACAATTATGTGCCACTTTGTGTTGGTCTATCTCATAAAATCCCAATAAAATACATTTACGTTTTTTTTACACCGGCATTTTATGCATACCCATTGGAAAGAAGATATCACTTTGCAGATACCTGGAAGGTGTGACTTCTGCACCTTATTGGAACAAGGAGTACTGAATGAGCTGAATCGCCTATTCAAGTTACAGAGCCAGCATTTATTGATGAGCACCTTGTCAATGTTGGGGGGTATTAATGGTTTTGCTTATAATATTTGCATCTGTAATTGTAAGACAATATGTGATTTGGCACATACCAGACAGAGGTGAGACTGTTAAACTAATGAAGAAGGTCGAACACCCACAGTTGTATTTTATCAGAGCCACTTGTATGAACAGTATAAAGTTTAAAGTGGACATTAGGTAAAATGTGACATTCCTATATAAAACTGTTTTCAAAGAACACTCAAGGGTGCACATATTAGAGTTAGTTTAACCCAAGGAAGTTTGTATTTCATTATACAGTACATAAGGATATATCAGCAAATGAAATTGTATATATGTTTACAAATTACTGGGTGAACTTGGATGACAATTTGTGATACATTTTGGAGCATTAAGCACTTGTTTCTTCGAAATACATGCTGTGAAGGGATGCGGCTTTATTAAGTCATCCAAATCCATGTGGTGGTAGAGTTTGCAGAATGGAGTTTTATTGAGGTATGTATATACCATGATATTTTAATCATTGCATGTGAAGTTTTTCAGAACCAATTGTTTTGAGACTAATGCATTTGGAGATTTGGGGGAGTTGCCACATGATGAGTAGATTCTAGACAAACGTCTTTAGACTCATTGAAAATTTATTCAGCATTTGCTTCTTAAGGGGCTCCTTCACCTTAATCCTTTCACGCCTAAGGGTAAAACAAATCTAAATGCCTAAGCACAATTTTGCAATGTTTACATGTGTTAGTAAAACTGTCCATATCACCACAACTACTTTGTACATCCAGGTGAATTATGCCTTGTTTTTTTCAGGACAAATTAGGCTTTCATTTGGTGGTAAATGGTAATAGATATCTCCTGATTTGTTTTTTTATTATTAAAGGAAAACTGGCCCAAAATAGTAAAAAAAAAAAAGATTTTTTTTTTTATTTAGCTGTTTTTTTTCTTGTTACTACCATAATCTAACACCAAATAACAACCCCAAATAAAAATCTCCAGCTCTTGACAATCGCAGTGATACCATAAATATGTATGTTATTTGTTGTTTGTACCCGTAGTACAGCCCAGAAACAATAGTGCGCATTTTATTTTTGTCTTTTTTTTTATCTAAAAACACACTGACACGGACACTAAGGCTACGTTCACACTAGCGTTGTGTGCAGGCGGCAGAGAGGCATTTGGGAAGTGATCTAGAGATTTGGCAATGTATCTAGAACTCAGTGGATGGGGGTGAGGAGGAGGAGTTCTGTACTCTTAAGGGATTCTGACCAATCCCTAAGCAGGTGGCTTTGCATGGGATCAAGACAGCCCTTAAGATTGGTTGAGCCTGTTCAGAGGCAGGAGAGTTTGGTTGGAAAATGGAGTGTGAGGAAGAGCCTGGAAGGGGGCCTACCTACAGGCAGGATGCTTGAAAGGAGGATCATTCAGACCTCACCGGCCCCCAAAGCAAGGACCACCTGTGGAGCAGCCCAGCAGGAGGCCAGAAGGCAGCTACCAACCCACCAGCTCACAGGAAAACTGAGTGAGTAATCCTACACCCCTTGGACTAGTTAAGGGGAAAGGAGCATTTGGGTGGGAAATCTGACTTGCTCTGTTTCATCTGGAAGAGGCAGGCATTGGATCCCCTTCACCAGGGATTCCCTCAGGTAACTGGGTGAAGAGGAGATTTCACCTTGAGTCTGAGGAAGTACACCAAGGGAGGCTGGAGAGCTCTCCCAGAAGAATTTTCTGTCTTAAAGTCTTGTACATAGTTGCTAAGGAGTTTTCCTCAGTTTACAGTTCCCTCAGGCATCCTGTGCATCCCTCAAACCAGAAGATATGACTTGAGGAAGTTTTGTCCTCTCCAACCTCCCCTAAGGCTATATAACACATTTTTCCCTTACATGTATCTCAAAAACATGTATGCGTACTGTAGAATCCAATCAGTTTTAACGTTTGAGACATTTACTATGTATTTGTAATACATTACAACTTTATTGTACAATTTTAAACTACAGTACTGTACAACTTGAACGTGTTAACTTAAAATGTTAATGTTAATGTTTTTCCATAAAAAATTTAATAACATTTATTGAAAATAAGACAGTTTTGCTGAATATCTAAGTAGATTTTTCAATTCTATCTATATGGTAGGCAATATAATATTCAGCTGTGCTTTATGACACTGACTAGGGATGCACAGATACCACTTTTTTAAGACCGAGTATGAGTACAGATACTTTTCCTCAAGTACTTGCCGATACCAATTACCGATACCTATTTTTTAGGGACATGTTACAGGACTCACCAACAGAAGTACAGCAAGAGACACTGACAGTTGATAATCTGCATGCACATGTCCTGCCATCCACTAGAGAAGCCAGCATAGTCAAGACCTTGAGCTTCCCAATCTGCTATACTTCAAAGTAGTGCAGATGTCTGGTCTAGAGATGAAATCACAAGGCTTACTGTTGTAGTCTATAGCTGGTGCTAGAATGAGCATGAACTATACTGTAGATCTTGTGATGGCTGCCAGGCTGCAGAAGGATATAGGTGTTTAAACTGTGGAACACAGATATTCGTCTTCATGACTTTTCATCCAGATATTCTTCAAAAAGCCAAGGTCTGCAATCTGGGTAATGGCTCAGGGACCCCAAGAGAAATCCTTTGCTCTTAAGAACTTCTTTAGTTCTGGTCTGGTGTAAAATGTGTTTTGGTGTGAAACTGAATATGAACCATTACTTTGTGTGAGCAGTGTGTGGTTGCTTAGTCTTTGTGGTCCACAGTAGCCTTGAATAGTGATTGCTGGGTAGTTCTAGTTATTTCAAGGGGCTTGCAGGAAAAGTGAGAATTTGGCACCTTCTGTAAAGCAAGCCTTTTATATCTTGTTCAGTATAGGCACCGTTTAACCCCTTCATGCCTAAGGGTAAAGCAAATCTTAAAGCCTAAGTAAAATCTTAAAGCCTCAGAAAAAGTCCAGGAAGTGACGAAACGCGTCAGAGACACGTGACTCTGATGCACTGCCGCTTCCGGAAGTGCGGCCGTGGCCATTTTGGAAGTGGGAACATGCGGTGGCTCCCTTATGTTATGTGATCTGTAGATGTGTCTCTGTGATGGGGAATTGATATCTGCGATTTTAAATGTAAGTTGCCAAATTAATTTATTATATTCTATGGTACCATCTCTAATTGCGAATTTACTTATGAGGAGAGTGGAGGAGGAATCCCAGGATTGATCTGGACCCGGGAGTTTGATGCCATCTCTTATGTGTTTGACAAGCTTTTTGAGACATTATTAGGGTAATTATTCACTACTACACGAGTTGGAGTGCTGTTTGTTTTGTGCAGGGGGTTGAAAAAATAGCACAAATTTTCTTACAGAGTGCGATAGCACCTGTCACTTGAGTGGATCACTATTGTTTATTGCAGTGTTCACAGATAGAGTGCATTCACAATTAAGGATTTATTAATATTTTTTTTTTCTCCTCTTCACATGTGTTATGCACAAGTTAAGTGTTTGGTGTGATTCATGATGAATGGCACATTTTTTATTTTTTTTTTATAAGGATATCACATTATGTTGAGCTTTTTTGTTTTTTGAGGTATATGAATATTGGACACTTCACGAAGATTGGAAATAAGAGAGACATTTATCCTGGAGAAAAAAAGGACTATAGTTTTTGGAATTGCACTTGTGGTGATCTAGAAAAAGGGGGACATTTATTTATGATTCTTTTTTCAATTTATGAATGTAATTTGTGAAAGAAAAAGACTTTATAATTTTTGTTTAGCTTTCAAGGGTGAAAGTGAGTGATTTTTCTTTGGGTATATCTATATTGATTTATAATTAGAATGTGCTAATTGAGTAGTTTATGTTATTTGTTGTTTGTATCCATAGTACAGCCCAGAAACAATAGTGTGCATTTTGCTTTTTTAAATTTTTTTTGTCCTAACACACTGACACTGGCACTAATTAAAAAAAAAAAAAATAAAAAAAAATAAAATACTGACCTTTGACCTTGACCCAAACACTAACCCTAGCAATGACCTAGATCAAACCTTGATCTAGGTATTTTTTCTTTTATTAATATTTGTTAATTTTTCGAGAGAAAGAGAGAGAGTATGAGTATCTCTCTCCTCCATTCAGAGAAAAAGAAAATATGATGGTGGGCTTCACAGTAACAGATCACTATGACAGCCAACCAGGGGCTATCACAGTGATCAGGTGGCCCGGAATCAGGAGCCGAGGATCTTGGTAAAACCCCGGTCTGTGTGCTGGGAGCGCACCGTGCTCCTAGCACAAAGACAGATACGCAAATATGCTGCCCCAATGAAAAAGCCCAGGTCTGTGAGGTCGCATATTTGTGTGACGTCACCGCCAAGCGGTTAATGTTACCTTAAAAGGAGAGGCCTAATTTATTTCCAGTGAACCTATTTTGAATGTTTATGCAGTGTTTATCATAAAATAATTTTTTATGAATAACATCTGTACAAGCGCACCCTTCTATATCTTGTTAAATAAAGAAATGTGGATGGAAGGGTTACATGCCTTTGCTTTGACAGTAAGTCTGTGTTTATAAAGTAATTTCACACTGTCTGGGTTGTATGCATAGCGTTGGAAGCCATCTTCACCTTCCAGTAACATTGTTGTTTTCTTATGTTTTCTTTGACCTGTAGTACCCTCCTAGAATAGGATGCTATGCAAATTTAGCTTTTGACTCTTTTTGTAATCAAGGGAGCAGTGATTGTTTGTTCTGGTCTATTCAGGGTTTCACAGTATGGAAGCTTGACTGCTTCCCCCTGTCCCTGGAAGAATCTTCCAGAGCATAGTGAGGGATTTTCAAATGACCAACCTGAATATTTATGATAACCTAGCCAATCCCTGCAGAGGAGTGTCCAGAAGGTGGCTGGGGAGGTGATACATTGTTTGAAGCCCTGGAGAGATGATTCCTTCCTCAGCAGGGAGGGTTCCAAAGCCTCTGGGGCTGTTGCCCCGAGTCATCCTGTGGACTATGTATCTTTTCTTTCAAGTCTTGGCTGTTGCAGAGTTGCGGGCATTTTTGGGATAATGGGTACCTATTTTACTCCCCTTAATCAAACTGTATTGATTGGTGGTTATATGCTATGGTGTCACTGTCTACTGTCCATTGGAATGTTATAGATAAGAAAATGAAGAAT
The DNA here is from genome assembly GCF_062004578.1 of Staurois parvus. NCBI lineage: Eukaryota > Metazoa > Chordata > Amphibia > Anura > Ranidae > Staurois > Staurois parvus. The sequence continues at coordinate 6,379,010 of NW_028318186.1, read as the reverse complement.
AGTGCTGGTTAACAGGTTATATGAAGCACACATCAGCTGTAATAATAGATCTAGAGGCAAGAGGGTATAGGCACATGTAGAGAAGACTAGCCATTCATTATGGGTATTAAACTAAGTATGGGAATGAAAGGTAAGAGGGTAAGTTAAGAAAATGTCCAGCGCAAAAGAGCGCTAGAGAATATATGAACCGTAGGTGTGGTTCTGCCTATACTGATCCCCTATGGTAGATAAATGGTTAAAGTGGACAGAGATCCACAATAACAGGGTTACAGGGTTACAGGGTTACAGGGTAACAGGGTTACCAAGTACACAGGGATTAAAAATCATGTAGATTAAACAGCTAGAGGAACAGCTATGTGAGCAGGATAGATGAAGGGTGACAGACAATGTAACATTTGACATAAGGGGAAATTTTGATGTTAAATTGTGGAATTAATTTAGAGTAAGGCATCACAACTAGTAAATTCTAAAGCATGAGCAAAAGTTAAAAAAAAGAAATGATAGTAAAATTGTATAGGAAAAATATAATTATTGACCCAGGCCCAAACAGAATACTTTATATGCGGTCAGAGAAGGACGATGGGATAAGCACTATGGCTATTCATCTGATCATAAGAGCTGGAGTAAGTTGAGTACAGGATTACAGTACATGGTATGCAAGGGATATCAGAGAACAAAAAAAAGAAAGCAGAGTTTACAGAGGAAAAACTAATTTAAGCGAGGACATTTTGAAAAGTATTGAAAGAAATTGAGAGAATGATATGCATATGTTATGTAAAAAATGGGGAAAATGTAAGCGATTTTAAAAAGATAATCATGTATGTATGTGAATGGGTGTGCTAGGCCGTTTTGGTTCTACAATCTTGTGTGTCCTGTAGCTCTAGTTTGGCCAGTGGCAAATGCTACTGAAAAGGCCACAGTAAAGAGTGATATCAGAATTAGTTTTTAAGTACAGAGTCCCAGAAACTAGAGGAACTAATTTTATAGGAGAGGTCTTACAAAAAGTTTGAGGTTTTATTTTATACCCCCTACCATCCACAATGTAATGGAAAACAGAGTAACTAAAGGGATGTCAGAAACTAGAAAACTATGGCCTGAATATCTTCATATTTTTTAATCCCCTAAGGGGATATATGAACACTCTCCCTATGATATTTTGTTAGAAGTGTGTTGCTCACAGGGGCGAACTGACAATTTGGAAACTCGGGCACTGCCCGAGGGCCCGGGGTCAGTAGGGGGCCCCATGAGATGCCCCTGGTACTTTTTTCATAGGCTTTTTTCAGTTTGGGCAAGGACACAGGGGCCCCATGATCCCCTATTGCCCGGGGGCCCCATGAGTTGTCAGTTCGCCCTGGTTGCTCACTTGCTTATATCTTTCTCAGCAGCTGAAGGCCTCCACTCACATCTCACAAAGAATGTTGATGATCTCCTAAGGTTTCTACAAACTCATTTATGTGTTTTCTTCCCAAATTCCAGATCCTAACAGTTTGGAAGGAACTCATAAAGTAAAGCCAGGTGACTTGTGGATTGTTAAGAGACATTTATACTATTTATATGTACGTAGACACAATACAGTGTATTTCATGTACAGATAAGGATGGTATAAAGTGAGCGCTCCTAACCAAGCAGCTAGCACTGGAGGTAATCACAGTGTACCCGTAAACAACAGAATAGTAATAACAAAGTGCAGCGCTGAGAAATGAGTGTAAAAAGCAAATAGTCCGTGGTTATTAGCTAATATAAATATATAGTCCCAAGAAAAAGCTGATGAAGACCAGGAAGCAATGGAAAGAGTGCGCACTCACCGGACGCGCATGGAAAATGCGCATAAATGAATAACTCCTGGAATCCTAGAGTAGATGGAGAGGGTGAATTCCAATATGTGGATCAGTCAGCCTGGGAAGATATATCAGAGATCCGGAGGTCCCCTTAAGGTAGGTATGATTATCAGCCAGACTCCAAAAGCTCCGTCCCTCTGGTGGTGATAGGTGAGTACTACAGGGATCCTGCAAATGGATTTAGCTCCCAATGGGAACCAAGAAACAGGTGCCCATAGTGTAGTATTTTAAAATATGTTTATTCAATGTAACTCAAATAACAGGCAGGGTAGTAAGGCTGTGTACAGTACATAAATAAAGCAGAGTACGCAGCAATGGTACTGACCCTGAGTTAAAATGGCCGCGGGGCTGTCTCGTGGCTCCGGGCAGAAGATGACGTCATGCTCTGTCGGTTCCTCCTAAGGCCTTTCGTGCCCAAGCACATCATCAGAGGGGATACCAACCAGAGCATGACAGACGTCCATCTGATTTATTCTGAATCGCGGCATTCGCGCATGCGCAGTGCGGCGCCGCCATTTTGCCGAAGTCTATGGAGTGCGCATGCGCGACTCCATAGACGCCATTTTGCCATAGGTTAAAAAGCATATGCAGTTCCTGATAAAAACGGTTGTTACTAACATTAAGTGGTACAACCAAAACCTTATAAAATTACATTAGGGGTCAAATAGAGATGAGGATTACAAACTAATACTCAATATAATAGATGGGTAAAGTATCAGACCCAAAAAATTCTATTTAATATCCAAATAATAATCAGGATTATTATACTCTGCAATACGGCAAAAGGGCACAAGGGGGTGCTAACTCCAATACGGAATAAAGCACTAATAATGAAATATACTACAGAACGGAACAACCTATTATATAGTTATAAAAAATATATACATGATGTTTCATAATATATAATAAAACATGTACCAATATCAGGATATGTAATACAATTTCCTAAAAAATCGTGATGAGACTCAATATAAAATCAATAAAAGATAAAAAATTTATAATAAAATAAAATAGTATAATAGTATAAAAGAGACAAAAGAAAAAATACCAGGAATCATGGGGTATTAAAGAAACTAATAGGGCGAAAGATGTGTAGCTTAATAGTAGTCAATTGTTTGCAATAAAGCAGTTGACATCAATTTCTATATTGTGTCCTAGTGGGTATAAAGTACCCAGTTCATATACCCACTTAGTTTCTGCTTGTGATACTGCACGCATTTTGTTCATGCCTCTCCAGTGTGGAGTGATGATATCAATCGCCGTAAACTTAAGCGAGGTGGGATCTTGATTGTGATAGATCCTATAATGATTTGATAAGGCATGGTCCTTGTATCCTTTCTTAATGTTGGATACATGCTCGCGTAAACGATCACGTAATCTCCTAGTGGTGCGACCCACATACTGTTTTAAACAAGGGCATTGTAGTAAGTACACTATGTACCTACTATTACAAGAAATAAAATGCCTTATGGTATATGTTTTACCTGTAACATGTGAATTAAATGTATTTACCCTGCGTTTCCTGGTATTACCACATTTACAAATAACGCACCTGTTACATGGATGAAAACCCGTTAGGTCAGCAAATAATTTTACATTTTTAGGGGGGTCAATGACATTAGATGCCAGACTGTGTCTCATAGAGGACGCTCTCCTAAACACAATTTCTGGTTTGTCTGGCAGAATATTACTCAAAATTGGATCAGTTTTAAGAATATCCCAATTCTTTTTTATTATTCTGCTAATAGATCTATGCTGGATTGAAAATGTTGTAACGAATGGGCAAACTTTAGCTTGTATAGGTCTAGTACTATTCTGTAGCATTGCATTCCTATTAAAGTTAGCTACATTGTTAAGAGTGTTTACCAGAGTATTATCGTCATATCCTTTTTCAAGGAATCGGTTTTTCAGAATATTGGCCTGAGAATGGTATACCTCTAGATCTGTACAATTTCTCCTAATCCTCATGAATTGACTTTTAGGTATATTAGCCAACCAGTTAGGGTGGTGACAACTGTTGGTAGGGATATAGCTGTTTCGATCCGTATTCTTAAAGAAAGATTTGGTTATAATCCTTCCGTCAATGTTCATGAGTGTTAAATCTAGAAAATTTATCTCTTGTTTACTGTATGAGTACAGTCATGGCCGAAATTGTTGGCACCCTTGATATTTCTCCAGGAAATCATGTATTTCTCACGAAACGTATTGCATTAACACATGTTTTGCTATACACATGTTTATTCCCTTTGTGTGTATTGGGACAAAACAAAAAAAGGGAGGAAAGAAAGCAAATTCGACATAATGTCACACAAGCCTCCAAAAATGGGCTGGACAAAAGTATTGGCACCCTTTCACAACTGCGGATAAATAAGAATGTTACAAGCATGTGATGCTCCTGTAAACTCACCTGGGGCAAGTAACAGGTGTGGGCAATATAGAAATCACACCTGAAAGCAGATAAAAAGGAGAGACGTTCACTTAACCTTTGCATTGTGTGTCTGTCTGTGCCACACTAAGCATGGACAACAGAAAGAGGAGACGAGAACTGTCTGAGGACCTGAGAACCAAAATTGTGGCAAAATATCAACAATCTCAAGGTTACAAGTCCATCTCCAGAGAACTAGATTTGCCTTTGTCCACAGTGCGCAACATTATCAAGAAGTTTGCAACCCATGGCACTGTAGCTAATCTCCCTGGTCGTGGACGGATGAGGAAAATTGATGAAAGATTGCAACGCAGAATAGTCCGGATGGTGGATAAGCAGCCCCAAACATGTTCCAAAGACATTCAAGCTGTCCTGCAGGCTCAGGGAGCATCAGTGTCAGCGCGAACTATCCGTCGACATTTAAATGAAATGAAACGCTATGGCAGGAGACCCAGGAGGACCCCACTGCTGACACAGAGACATAAAAAAGCAAGACTACAGTTTGCCAAAATGTACTTGAGTAAGCCAAAAGCCTTCTGGGAAAACGTCTTGTGGACAGATGAGACCAAGATAGAGCTTTTCGGTAAAGCACATCATTCTACTGTTTACCGAAAACGGAATGAGGCCTACAAAGAACAAAACACAGTACCTACGGTAAAATATGGTGGAGGTTCAATGATGTTTTGGGGTTGTTTTGCTGCCTCTGGCACTGGGTGCCTTGACTGTGTGCAAGGCATCATGAAATCTGAGGATTACCAAAGGATTTTGGGTCGCACTGTAGGGCCCAGTGTCAGAAAGCTGGGTTTGCGTCCAAGATCCTGGGTCTTCCAGCAGGACAATGACCCCAAACATACGTCAAAAAGCACTCAGAAATGGATGGCAAAGAAGCGCTGGAGAGTTCTGAAGTGGCCAGCAATGAGCCCAGATCTAAATCCCATTGAACACCTGTGGAGAGATCTTAAAATTGCTGTTGGGAAAAGGTGTCCTTCCAATAAGAGAGACCTGGAGCTGTTTGCAAAGGAAGAGTGGTCCAAAATTCCGGGTGAGAGGTGTCAGAAGCTTATTGATGGTTATAGGAAGCGACTGATTTCAGTTATGTTTTCCAAAGGGTGTGCAACCAAATATTAAGTTAAGGGTGCCAATACTTTTGTCCAGCCCATTTTTGGGGTTTTGTGTGACATTATGTCATATTTGCTTTTCTGCCTCTGTTTTATATTTGTTCCAATACATACAAAGGGAATAAACATGTGTATAGCAAAACATGTGTTAATGCAATACCTTTTTTGTGTGAAATACTTGATTTTCAGGAAAAATATCAAGGGTGCCAACAATTTCGGCCATGACTGTAGGTGAGGTGAATATTTAGTTTGTTGTTGTTCAAGGTCCCAAAAAAGTTAATTAAGGATTCCTCATTACCATTCCATACCAACACAATATCATCTATATATCTTTTATAAATAGTCAATTCCGGCCAATCTCTAGCATATATCAAATCTTCCTCCCACCTTGACATAAACAGGTTAGCAAGACTGGGGGCAAACTTTGCCCCCATGGCCACTCCCTTAATCTGCAGATAGTGGGTCTTATTGAACCAGAAATAGTTTTTCATCATGGCAAAATCCAGTAACCGCAAAATGAAATCTTTCTGTACAATGGGTACAGTGCTGTAATGTGTCAAATAAAAATCAGCGGCCTCCATTCCATCACAGTGGTTAATATTAGTATACAGTGAAGTTACATCCGCTGTAACCAAAAATGTGTCTGGGGAGATATTAACATTGTTGATAAGGTTCAATACTTGCTTGGTGTCCTTTAAGTAAGACGGTGTCTGTATAACCAAAGGCTGCAAAAAGAAATCAATGTATTCTCCAATTTTTGAGCACAAAGACCCAATTCCACTAATTATGGGGCGACCTGGTGGTTTATTGGGGTCTTTGTGAATTTTAGGCAATATGTATAAAATGGGTAGTTTAGGGGCAGCAGGAATCAAAAAAGCCTTCTCTTTCTTATTTAGTATGTGATTATCATACCCATAATTAATGATGTCCTTAAGAGACCGTTTGTAGCTAATAAGAGGGTCCTTTGCTAATGGGACATATATGGTCCGGTCTTTCAAAATATTTTCGACTTCTGCTATATAGTCAGTCTTATTGAGTACCACTACCCCTCCTCCTTTGTCCGCTGGTCTTATTACAAGATCTTTCTTTTCCAAGAGTGATCTCATGGTTTTATAATCTCCTGATCCATCAAATGGCCGCTTAACGGATAAATTGCCCAATTCTTTAAGAACTTTATCTTTAAAAATATTAACATGGGAATTGGTTTGTGGAGGGGGGTTAAAAGTGGAGGCATTTCGCAAATTAGAATGAATAAAATTATCGTAAGTGATGATATTATTATTAGGACGATTAGCAAAAAACCTTTTTATAGATAGTTGCCTGGCGAATTTATGTATGTCCATGTATACTTGAAATTTATTCAGTTTACTGGGAGGGGCATATTTAAGTCCCTTGTCAAGCAACCTAAGTTCATCATTTGTAAGTTCTTTATTGCTGAGGTTAAATAACCCTTTGCCCACTACATCTTTCTTTTCTTGTTTGTGTCTATTTGTCCTCCTCCCTCCCCTCTTTCCTCTGCGGTGTTTCTTCGTTTTCGTGTATTGCCATTCCCTAAAAAAGGCTGTCGTGAATTATTCCGATTAGGATTCTGAGGATTAGTGTTTCTATTGGGAGTCATAGGAGGTGCCTGATAGCCATAAGATTGATTAGGAGGTGCCTGATATCCATAATTTTGATTATTCCTTCTTGGACCTTGCCAATATTGTCCGTTATGCGGTGGTTGTGTCTTTCTATTATTGTTATGTTGGCGTGGAGGTGGATAATAGGAGTTGTCATATTGGCGCGGAGGTGGATAATAGGAAGAATTATCCCCATTAGGCCTCTGAAAATTATCTTTTCGCTGAAAACCATTTCTCTTGGGAGTATAAGTTTGTGTATATGCCGGTGTATTCATAGTAGGGTGCCAACGGGAACCAATATTTTCATCATATGGTTCATATAGAGGTTCAAATCTATTGTAGGTGTTAATATTATAATGTTGAGTCTTTTGGTTATCAGTATGATATGTAGGTCGAGGTACAGAACCTGAAGTATTAGGTCTAGGATTAGTATTCGTTGGTACTGGTTGGGTCTCTTTATTTTGCCAATTAAATACAATATGTTCAGAATAATCTTTATGATCCCTCTGGTATTTTTTCCTTTTCTTAACTTTCTGTTCTCTTTCTACTCCTTCCAGATGTGTTTTAAGTCTGTCTGATTCTATTTTATATTTCTCATTTTCTTTATATGGCATAAGTTTCTCACGCACTAGGTTAATTTCATTGTCAAGATTATTTAATTTCTTCTTTTTCCTTAAAATGAGAAATTTAAGTAGATCTATACCAGCCGCATTAAAAAATTGATACCATTCCAGATGCCCTTTAATATCATCTGAATCAGGGGGGACATCCCATCGTAGAGATCTTGGCACCATTTGTTCTTTTACATATTTGTCTAAAAAATAAATATCCCATAGTGTTTTTATTTCAGCTGTGGTAAGATTTTTAAGGTGCAGAAAGAGACCTTTAAGATCATCACTGTCACTGTCAATAGTAAAGAAATCCTCAGATAACTCTGTCCTAGATAATCTGAGGTCAAATATATCTCCCATCTTAAATAGTGATAGAAAAAATATTTATTACAATTGGATATATAAAAGAGCCGCTAAAACTTAGCACTGGATATATAGAAACGGATAAGGATGGTATAAAGTGAGCGCTCCTAACCAAGCAGCTAGCACTAGAGGTAATCACAGTGTACCCGTAAACAACAGAATAGTAATAACAAAGTGCAGCGCTGAGAAATGAGTGTAAAAAGCAAATAGTCTGTGGTTATTAGCTAATATAAATATATAGTCCCAAGAAAAAGCTGATGAAGACCAGGAAGCAATGGAAAGAGTGCGCAATAATAGAAAGACACAACCACCGCATAACGGACAATATTGGCAAGGTCCAAGAAGGAATAATCAAAATTATGGATATCAGGCACCTCCTAATCAATCTTATGGCTATCAGGCACCTCCTATGACTCCCAATAGAAACACTAATCCTCAGAATCCTAATCGGAATAATTCACGACAGCCTTTTTTAGGGAATGGCAATACACGAAAACGAAGAAACACCGCAGAGGAAAGAGGGGAGGGAGGAGGACAAATAGACACAAACAAGAAAAGAAAGATGTAGTGGGCAAAGGGTTATTTAACCTCAGCAATAAAGAACTTACAAATGATGAACTTAGGTTGCTTGACAAGGGACTTAAATATGCCCCTCCCAGTAAACTGAATAAATTTCAAGTATACATGGACATACATAAATTCGCCAGGCAACTATCTATAAAAAGGTTTTTTGCTAATCGTCCTAATAATAATATCATCACTTACGATAATTTTATTCATTCTAATTTGCGAAATGCCTCCACTTTTAACCCCCCTCCACAAACCAATTCCCATGTTAATATTTTTAAAGATAAAGTTCTTAAAGAATTGGGCAATTTATCCGTTAAGCGGCCATTTGATGGATCAGGAGATTATAAAACCATGAGATCACTCTTGGAAAAGAAAGATCTTGTAATAAGACCAGCGGACAAAGGAGGAGGGGTAGTGGTACTCAATAAGACTGACTATATAGCAGAAGTCGAAAATATTTTGAAAGACCGGACCATATATGTCCCATTAGCAAAGGACCCTCTTATTAGCTACAAACGGTCTCTTAAGGACATCATTAATTATGGGTATGATAATCACATACTAAATAAGAAAGAGAAGGCTTTTTTGATTCCTGCTGCCCCTAAACTACCCATTTTATACATATTGCCTAAAATTCACAAAGACCCCAATAAACCACCAGGTCGCCCCATAATTAGTGGAATTGGGTCTTTGTGCTCAAAAATTGGAGAATACATTGATTTCTTTTTGCAGCCTTTGGTTATACAGACACCGTCTTACTTAAAGGACACCAAGCAAGTATTGAACCTTATCAACAATGTTAATATCTCCCCAGACACATTTTTGGTTACAGCGGATGTAACTTCACTGTATACTAATATTAACCACTGTGATGGAATGGAGGCCGCTGATTTTTATTTGACACATTACAGCACTGTACCCATTGTACAGAAAGATTTCATTTTGCGGTTACTGGATTTTGCCATGATGAAAAACTATTTCTGGTTCAATAAGACCCACTATCTGCAGATTAAGGGAGTGGCCATGGGGGCAAAGTTTGCCCCCAGTCTTGCTAACCTGTTTATGTCAAGATGGGAGGAAGATTTGATATATGCTAGAGATTGGCCGGAATTGACTATTTATAAAAGATATATAGATGATATTGTGTTGGTATGGAATGGTAATGAGGAATCCTTAATTAACTTTTTTGGGACCTTGAACAACAACAAACTAAATATTCACCTCACCTACTCATACAGTAAACAAGAGATAAATTTTCTAGATTTAACACTCATGAACATTGACGGAAGGATTATAACCAAATCTTTCTTTAAGAATACGGATCGAAACAGCTATATCCCTACCAACAGTTGTCACCACCCTAACTGGTTGGCTAATATACCTAAAAGTCAATTCATGAGGATTAGGAGAAATTGTACAGATCTAGAGGTATACCATTCTCAGGCCAATATTCTGAAAAACCGATTCCTTGAAAAAGGATATGACGATAATACTCTGGTAAACACTCTTAACAATGTAGCTAACTTTAATAGGAATGCAATGCTACAGAATAGTACTAGACCTATACAAGCTAAAGTTTGCCCATTCGTTACAACATTTTCAATCCAGCATAGATCTATTAGCAGAATAATAAAAAAGAATTGGGATATTCTTAAAACTGATCCAATTTTGAGTAATATTCTGCCAGACAAACCAGAAATTGTGTTTAGGAGAGCGTCCTCTATGAGACACAGTCTGGCATCTAATGTCATTGACCCCCCTAAAAATGTAAAATTATTTGCTGACCTAACGGGTTTTCATCCATGTAACAGGTGCGTTATTTGTAAATGTGGTAATACCAGGAAACGCAGGGTAAATACATTTAATTCACATGTTACAGGTAAAACATATACCATAAGGCATTTTATTTCTTGTAATAGTAGGTACATAGTGTACTTACTACAATGCCCTTGTTTAAAACAGTATGTGGGTCGCACCACTAGGAGATTACGTGATCGTTTACGCGAGCATGTATCCAACATTAAGAAAGGATACAAGGACCATGCCTTATCAAATCATTATAGGATCTATCACAATCAAGATCCCACCTCGCTTAAGTTTACGGCGATTGATATCATCACTCCACACTGGAGAGGCATGAACAAAATGCGTGCAGTATCACAAGCAGAAACTAAGTGGGTATATGAACTGGGTACTTTATACCCACTAGGACACAATATAGAAATTGATGTCAACTGCTTTATTGCAAACAATTGACTACTATTAAGCTACACATCTTTCGCCCTATTAGGTTCTTTAATACCCCATGATTCCTGGTATTTTTTCTTTTGTCTCTTTTATACTATTATACTATTTTATTTTATTATAAATTTTTTATCTTTTATTGATTTTATATTGAGTCTCATCACGATTTTTTAGGAAATTGTATTACATATCCTGATATTGGTACATGTTTTATTATATATTATGAAACATCATGTATATATTTTTTATAACTATATAATAGGTTGTTCCGTTCTGTAGTATATTACATTATTAGTGCTTTATTCCGTATTGGAGTTAGCACCCCCTTGTGCCCTTTTGCCGTATTGCAGAGTATAATAATCCTGATTATTATTTGGATATTAAATAGAATTTTTTGGGTCTGATACTTTACCCATCTATTATATTGAGTATTAGTTTGTAATCCTCATCTCTATTTGACCCCTAATGTAATTTTATAAGGTTTTGGTTGTACCACTTAATGTTAGTAACAACCGTTTTTATCAGGAACTGCATATGCTTTTTAACCTATGGCAAAATGGCGTCTATGGAGTCGCGCATGCGCACTCCATAGACTTCGGCAAAATGGCGGCGCCGCACTGCGCATGCGCGAATGCCGCGATTCAGAATAAATCAGATGGACGTCTGTCATGCTCTGGTTGGTATCCCCTCTGATGATGTGCTTGGGCACGAAAGGCCTTAGGAGGAACCGACAGAGCATGACGTCATCTTCTGCCCGGAGCCACGAGACAGCCCCGCGGCCATTTTAACTCAGGGTCAGTACCATTGCTGCGTACTCTGCTTTATTTATGTACTGTACACAGCCTTACTACCCTGCCTGTTATTTGAGTTACATTGAATAAACATATTTTAAAATACTACACTATGGGCACCTGTTTCTTGGTTCCCATTGGGAGCTAAATCCATTTGCAGGATCCCTGTAGTACTCACCTATCACCACCAGAGGGACGGAGCTTTTGGAGTCTGGCTGATAATCATACCTACCTTAAGGGGACCTCCGGATCTCTGATATATCTTCCCAGGCTGACTGATCCACATATTGGAATTCACCCTCTCCATCTACTCTAGGATTCCAGGAGTTATTCATTTATGCGCATTTTCCATGCGCGTCCGGTGAGTGCGCACTCTTTCCATTGCTTCCTGGTCTTCATCAGCTTTTTCTTGGGACTATATATTTATATTAGCTAATAACCACGGACTATTTGCTTTTTACACTCATTTCTCAGCGCTGCACTTTGTTATTACTATTTCATGTACAGCTTACAAAACTTGTAGGAAAAGTCACCTGGATCCACGCCAGACACTGCAAAAATGACTAAATAAAAGTATCTGTGTTTAATTTGGTTTCCTCTTGGAAGCAGTCTGGGGTACTATTTTATTCAAATGCTTTAATAAATATTAGTAAGGGATATACTGTATGTATATTTAATGTGATTTGCAAAGTAATTCAGCCATGTTGAAGTCTTATTGTCTCTTATATGTCTGCCATTTGACGTAGCATTGTCTGTGGTTAATTATGCTGATAAGTCACCATCTCCACAATCTACAATCCATTCTGGCCACAGGATCTGAGTGTACAGCCAATTACTCAGTAAATATTTTTTATCACTCATTTGTTTTTCATGTAAGTTTTAGTCACAATAAAAAGGCCATTTTGTAATGATACCTGCTCTCAGCTATTAGATTCTCCCCAGTGGAGTATGCCTGCTAGACCAGAGCTAGTTCCACCTACATGCATGGTGATTCCAGGTTAAAAGGTGATAGTAGGTGTGGTCTGTGATCAAAATGTAAAATATTGATCAAAAGAGGGGAGATTGTAAAGGAAATTTGTAAATTCTGTATAAAACTTTCTTCTATGTACTGTACACTCATTGTGCACACGGCACTAATAATGTCTTCATTACACGTTTACATTCCTTCAAATCCTGATTAGAAATTAGCCTGCCTATGTAATGCCCCTTCTTACCATAAAAATACAATTGTAATATTAATTTGATATCTATGTAATCATGAGTATAAAAAAAGTTTAAATACACTGAATAAACAGAACAGTTATTTGGAAAATGCTGAGTGTATGTTTTTGTGTCTGTTCCCTACAACAGTAGGTAATTTGGAACCACTAATCAATATGAGGATAGGAGTTTACCTATTTTAAAACTTTCAGTATTCATGTCCACAACAGAAGTAAGGACAGTAGTAAGAGGAAAAAACAATTACCAATGCATATAACTGTACACTAAAAGTATATCTAAAGTGTTTTTTTTTTATCTTGGCTAACATTTTAACTAAAATGTTGTTTGCCATCTGTGGGAGATTTCCCTTCACTCCCTATGCTGTGGAGACAGCAGGAAGTAAAGTAAAATAAATACCCTCTATGACAGTTTCCTTTTTTATTTATGTAGCACCAGGGTGCACACAAAAACGTAAGTATTTGTAAAGGCAGAAGGTTTTTTACCTTCATGCATCTTATGCATGAAGATAAAAAACCTTCTGTGTGCAGTAGCCCTCCCAATACTTACCTGAGCCCCCTCTTAATCCAGTAATGTGTATGAGAGCTTAGGCTATCCTGGGACTCCCTCTCCTCATTGGCCTAGACAGCAGCAGGAGCCATTGGCCAGTGAGCCAATGAGGAGAGAGTGGGAGGGGGGAGAGAGAGAGAGTCACAGCTCTGTGTCATATGGACGCATAGAGCTGGGCTCGAGAGCGAGCATGCACCAGTGCCCCCATAGCAAACGACTTGCAATTGGGGGCACTGGTCAAGGTGGAGGAGCCATGATCGCTGGTGGGGGACCCAAAAAGAAGAGAATCAAGGCTGCTTTGTGCAAAACCACTGCACAGAGCAGGTAAGTATGACATTTTTGTTAACAAAAAGAGGAACCATTAATAACACTTAAGCACCAGGTGCATAAAAAAGTGAGCACACAAAAGTGAAGCACAAAGAAAAGTGTCCAGGGTATATATTTGATCCTTTTTTTGTTCATTTACAAGTGCCATCGATCCATGGTGGACCTTGTCCTTGTTGGAGAGTGTATTCTCCAGAGTCTTGGATTTTGACTTACTGATCAGAGTGGCTAGTTCACTATGCAAGACTCTGGCATATTGACCCCTGTATTATGCTCACTTAAGACGCAAGGTAGTAGTACTATGTTATGTTCTGAGTAAGTGTGGCCCGGGCCATTTTAAAGTGATAACATTATCCATTTTATTGATGTGAATGGAGGATCCTTTGACCTAATAAGTCTATTACCCAATTTTTGTGAAGTATAATAAAGCTATTGGTTTTATTTACACCACTGTTGGTTCTCTTTTAAACTACTGTTTTCTGAGGGAATTCTATGCCCTCTATTGTTTGCTAATGTGTGTTGGGTTTCTTGAGGACCCCATTGTAAATTACAGTCAGTGAGAAGAGAGAGAGGGTGGGGCCGAAACACAGCTCCATGTGTGTATGATCAAGGGAGAATGTCACCAGCACACTAAGGATCACCAATATGGGTCAAAACGTTTTAATGGACAATCACAGTTACAGCAAGGCAATGTTTTGGAGTCTTGCAGGACCCCTTCATCAGGCATGTGAAGGGGTCCTGTGAGACTCCAAAACGTTGCCTTGATGTAACTATGTGATTGTCCATTAAATCTTTTGGACCCATATTGGTGATCCTTGGTGTGCTTTGACATCCCGCCTTGCTGATTCTTTTCGGTTCCAGCCGACGGTCGCTGCAGCACCCACTTATACACACAGCCATTTTTAATGCAGGAACGTGTGCGTTTAGATTGTACACTTCCATGTGTGAGTGGACACACGAAGCAGCGAGTGCTCCCATAGCAAGCTGCTTGCTGTGGGGGGCACCTGGCAGGAGGGAGGGGCCAGGATAGCCTGTGGGGGACACGAGAAGAGAAGGATCCAGGCTGCTCTGTGCAAAACTACTGCATTCAGCAGGTAAGTATAGACATGTTTGTTATTTAAATTAAAAAAGACCCTGTAGAATTACTTTGATCCTATATTTTATGTCAGTTCATTTTATTTGCGAGGAATTGCACAGATCTCATGCTTCAATGGATGGTTTGTAAAGCCAACAGCTCCTGTGAGGTCCAGTTCAGCTCATGGTGGAAACTGGAAGGTGAAATTTTGCAGCAGTGTAGTAAAGATAAGGAACAGCTCCGATTTAGCCAAGGTCTCCCCAGCACAACTCCTCTTAGAAGTAAAAAGGAAAACAAAGAAATACATTTTTTAAAATAATGACTACATAGGAATATTTACCATCATAGGTGTAATACGGACATCTTTCCACTTTTGTGTGTCCATCTAGTTGAAAACACATAAATTTACTTAGTGACATCTGCATATTTTAGAATTTTTTGATTGGCTGTGCTTTTTTTCAAATTCTGTTACAGTAATATAGCTAGACTTAAAGTTAACCTCCTAAATAAACAAATATTGTCTGATGGCAGGAGGCATAGGTATTCTTACTTGAAAGTGTACTTTGTGTGTAGCAGTACCAGTCCCTCTGTACTCCAGTACAGGACAATGCAGAAAAGGAAAAAGGCAGATATCAAAAGGAGTGCTTCAACGGAGAGAACAGGATCTGCCTTATCCCTCGGTGTAATTTCAGGTGCGATTTGGGAATTGAAATTGCATCTGAAATCGCATCTAATGAACATGAATGTCATTGTCTTAGCGTTTCGCTGCTGCGTGATTTCTTGCATTACTTTTTCTGCAGTTATGTTGCAATTTCACATATACAGTGAAGGAAATAAGAAACAATTGCACCAACTGTTGTCACTTTCTCACCAAGCTTGGTGATAGTTTGGAAGCCCAGTCCAACCTTGTGTAGGTCTACAATCTTGTTCCTGACATCCTTGTGCAGCTCTTTGGTCTTTGCCATGGTGGAGAGTTTGGAATCTGATTGTTTTATTGCTCCTGTGGCCAGGTGTCTTTTATACAGGTGACATGAGATTAGCAGCACTCCCTTTAAGAGACTGCTTCTAATCTCAGCTTGTTACCTGTATGAAAGTCACCTGGTAGCCAGAGATCCTGCTGAATGATAGGGGATCAAATACTTCTTACCCTCATGAACATGCAAATCAGTGCATAATTTGTTAGACATGCATTTATTTTGAATTTTTTTTTTGATATTCTGTCTCTCAGTGTTACAATACACCTACCATTCGAGTTTTAGACCAATCATTTCTTTGTGAGTGGGAAAACATTCAAAATCAGCAGGGGATCAAATACTTATTACCTTCATTGTATAGAATATAATGGAAATTGTACTGCAAATTGCAAGAAATTGTTGAAATTCTTCACAAGTAGCAATAAAGTCTTCATAAATTGCACTTGAGATCATGCTGCAATTGCACACAAATCACGTGATTTTAAATCAGAGTCGTGTGACCGGTGACTTAGTCCCAAGATCACCTGCAGAGGTAAGCCAGTTCTACTACATAGAGTAGCGTGAGAGTTTTCTTACTTTTCTACTTAGTGCTTTCTGTGTACAATCTAAAGGTGGCTCACTTTTTGTTGATCCAGATTGTCTTTGTCTTCCCCATAACAAAGACATACTTTATGTAAGGACCCTCGTTATTCTATTAGATCCCCCCCCCCCTCCAAAAAAAAAAAAAATATATAAAAAGAATCAGGATGTATTGTGTTGTTCCAGAGAGTAAGAGTAGAGTTTTTCCTTTCCATCAGTCTTTAAAAGATATTTTTTAAAGAGTGGAAGGATCTTGAAAGTAAACATTTTTTGTCCCGATCCTTGAAGCACCACTCTCCTTTCAAAACTGACCTGGAAATGCTGACACCTTCTCAAGCACCTAAGAACATGGATTTATTCTTTGAAGATTCTGGTCTGGTATAGCACTAATAAATTAGGAGTTGAAGATTTGGGTCCCCCTATATTCCTGCTCAGCCAGGCAACACACATGTCCTTCCAACCTTGCACTCAAGAGACAGTAAACAGTCCTTGAACTTGTTTTTTTGGATTTAATTAAGGGGTTGATGACTTGGATAGGGATGAGAGGTATATGGGATGCCCAAGGAAAAACAAAAACTAAGGACAACTTCCTGGAACTATGTACAAGTAGTCAGAATTGTTTTTTTTCTTGGAGAGCTATCAAGCCTCTCCTTGTGTACTACCTCAGACCCCAGATGAAATCTCTTATTCAGCCAGCTACCTGAGGGAATCCTTGGCCAAGAGGTCCCAGAAGCTGCCAATTTAAATGAAAGCAGTCCCATATGGGGCTAGTCAGGTTTCCCAACTGAATGCCCTTTATTCTTATCCGGCCCAGGAAATGTGGGGTTACTCAGTCAGTCTCTCCTGAAAGCTCATGGGTTGGTGGCTGCCTTCAGGCCTTATGCTGAGCTGGCTCCTTCCATGCTTCCCAGGCTGTCCTCTCTCAGGGGACGATGAGGTTGAGAGATTTTCCCTTCCAACTCCTCCCCCTGTAGGTAGGCCCCTTTCCTGGACCCCTTCCCAGGTTCCACACACCATCCTGCTCACTCCATTTTCTGCTAGAACTCTCCCTGTTACTGAGCAGGCTCAGTCAGTCTTAAGTGCTGTCCTGACCCCTTGCCAAACCTGCTGCTTAGGGATTGGCCAGGATCCCTTAAGAGTGTAGACCAGCCCCCCTTACCCCCACCCACTGAATTCTAGAAACTTTTCCAAGTCTCAAGATCAGGAGGAAGTTCCAGAGAGCTGGTCTTCAGAGCCTCTTAGCCCTGACCCAAATTTGACCCCTCTATCACCCAGGCTGCTACTCAACCTTATAACTAAAAAATTATAAACTAGCTCCCCCTAGCTTTCCTAGGAGGGTGCTACATAAGGATCAAACAGACAGGAAAGCAGAATCTTTGAGAAAAAAAAATGTGTTTGGGATGCATCAAGCTTTCTTTGGTCCAGACTCTGCTTCCACTTGTGTAGCAAATAACTTGGATTTATTCACAGGTTAAATCAGCTTCTTTCTTCAGCTACTTCAGTGGAAGAAAATCAGGAATCCTTGCCAGTGGTGGCCAAAGGGATGGCCTACCTAGCTATTGCAGTAGGAATCTGCCCCAACCATGGATAAAGTTACTGCTCTTATCAATTCAGATAGAAGAGCTATTTGATCTGTGAATGGAATTACACTTCTAAATTCTAGCTTTCTAGAATTCTCTTTGAGGAAAATTAGTTTTTTTGGAAACTTACTCTGTAGTCATAAGCCTTCTACAAGAAATATTTATGCAGTAGTATGGAACACCTATAGTATACCAAGTTGAACAGAAATAATTGCAAGATATCTACTGTGTTAGACTTTCTCCAAAAGGGATTTGAGAGTTAGCAGTTAGACCTCTTAAAGTGCAAGTATCAGCTTTACCAGTATTCTTAGATAACAAGCTAGCAAAAGATCATCTGATTAAGAGACAATTTGTGGTCAGAGGATGCTATATGCCTATGATCTTGAACACTATGGCACCACAGGATTCATTGCTAGTTTTGAATGCTGTAACTTAAAGATCAGATTAGACCAATTTGGGACTGGTCAACCATTTTGCTTGGAAAAGAACCTCTTACATGCCATCACATCACCTACAAGGGTTAGCAATCTGCAAGCCCTTGCTTTCAAAGACCCCTTTTTGACCATTCTACATGGCCAGGTAAAATAAAAGCTGATCCACTTTATGTTCCTAAGGAGGTTTCAAAATTTTAGAAAGATAAGAAAGTGGTGCTCCCAATTTTTTTTTTAACTCAACTATAGAAAAGAAGCTCTGCTCCCTAGATGTTAAAAAGGTGTCTAAAATACAAAAGAAGTTCTGGTCATCTGCTGGTTTTATTTTGTGGAACTAATAGGGAGCTTAAAGCATCAAATAGTTATTTTCCTAAATAGATGATAGACATAATTTTCTGCTCATATAAACTGATGGAACATAGACCTCATAGATTTAAAACTAGAGCACATTCCAGAAAACCTTTAGCAACCTCCTGGGCAGAGAGAACAGGAGCCTCATGGAAGTACATTTCTAAGGCCGATCTGTGTGGTCTACGAACAACGCCTTTTGGAATTATTACATAGTGGATATGTGTCCAGCCAGAATTAAGCCTTTACAGGCTGCAGTCTTGCCCTAGCATATGTTAAGTATCTTTTAGATCCCCTCTGGTAGCTTTAATTGGACCAAACCCAACTCACTGAAACTAGGTTCTTGATTTACTAGGCAACAGAGGATAAAAATTGGTGGTTACTACTAATCGATGCTGTCCCTTACTACAAAAAGGTGCCACAAAGATGTGTACTAAGCCCATTTTTGTTTCCCTTATACACACTCGTGAGAGTGTGTCACCCATTTTAAGGTAGACTCTGTGCTAAGATCTGTAGATCACACCTTGTTAGTTGGAAGAATTAGGGGTTGCAACGAGGCTGCACATCGGCAGGAAATGCAAAGCTTAGAGAGCTGGTGCAGAGAGAATAAGTTAGAGTTAAATGTGGATAAGACAATGGAATTAATTTTAGATTTTAGGAGAAGCAGAGGAAATAGTTATAAGCCAGTTGTGGTTGGTGGGATGGAGGTTCAGAGGGTGCATTAGTTCTGCTTCTTGGAAACAAAAAATAGGGATGATATGTTGTGAACAGAGGCATTTTCTGCCTGGTGGGCAAGGCTGATCAAATATTGTAGTTGTTGAGGAAGCTGTGGAGGTCGTGCCTTACAGAGCAGTTTGTCACCCTCCATAATGCTGGTATCGAGAGTGTTACAAAGTGAATCTGGATGAAAGAAAAGAAAAAAGTTATAATTCTATACCCACAGTTGATCCAGAGGAAGGCAACCCCCCCCCCCCCAGCAAAGCATGATCCAATTTGCTCCTGCAGTGGAAAAAAATCCTTCCTCATCCCCCAAGAGGCGAATGATTATTCCTTGGATCAACATTACCTATAAATGTTAGTATCCAGTTATATTATGTGTATCTAGGAAAGAATCCAGACCTTTTTTAAAGAAATCTACAGAGCTGGCCAGAATTAACTTCTGAGGAAGTCTATTCCACATTTTCACAGCTCTGTGAAGAAACCTTTCCATATTTGGAGATTAAATCTCTTTTCTGCCAGACATAAAACATAAAGAGTGCCCCCTTGTCCTCTGATGACCTCAGGGTGAATAACTCTACACCGAGCTCACTATATGAACCGCTGATGTATTTATACATGTTGATATCATATCCCCCTTAATCTCCTCTTCTCAAGAGAGAATAAATTCAGTTCCTCTAATCTTTCCTCATAGCTGATCTCCTCCATGCCTCTTATCAGTTTGGTTGCCCTTCTCTGTACTTTCTCCAGTTCCCCAATGTTCTTTTTGTGAATTGGTGCCCAAAACTGAACTGCATATTCCAGATGAGGTGTTACTAATGATTTGTACCGGGGTAATATGATATCTCTCTCTGGAGTCTATACCTCTTTTAATACGAGAGGATTTTGCTCGCTTTAGAAACCGCAGCTTGGCATTGCATGCCATTATTAAGCTTGTGATCTACCAGAACCCCCAGATCCTTCTCCACCACTGATTCCCCCAGTTGTACTCCCCCTAGAATGTATGATGCATGCATATTCTTAGCCCCCAAGTGCATAACCTTACATGTATCACCATTAAACTTCATTGCCACATTAAACAGTGCACTGAGGTTGGCTTGTAAGTGAAAGGATCTAGATAACCTCTTTAGTCTTTTTATGACTAAAAGCTCTTTCTTGCCCTGTGTTGGGGGAAGGTCTTGAATAATTCTGTATTGTCTATATAGACCCGTGATAACCTGTAGCTGCTTTTGGTAAGCAGACTTAACTCTTTGGTAGAGTTACAAAATAGTGCACTATATTTAAAAAAAAAAAAAGGTTTTTGGTAAAACACAGACTGTCCTTTGGTAGAACAGTGAAGAGATAACTTTTGGGAAGTTATCAAAAAGGTTAATAAGTCTGTGGAGCAGATTCTGGTTTATCTGTCTTTTGCTTTTTCTTTCGGTTGCGTAGAAGTATAAGATAATTTGTTGTGTGGAACAAAATAAGAATATAAGGTAAGAATCTTATCCACTGTCTAAATATGGGTCAAGGAGGTAGTTACCCACCAGGTCCCCCAGAAAAGGGAGAAAATTGGAAGGATTATGTGGGACAGACTACTATTTAATAAATCCCTGGGTGGATTGTATGGCTGGCTGGACAGAAGACATGAGAAGTACAGACCCATTCCCGAGAGAGGGAGAGATCCTATGGAAATTTTAGGGATTTCACTAAGAGTAACATCAGAAGGAGGTATTGTTGCCAGATCCTCCAAAGTACCCATTATACCCGCCTATTTCATAGAGATGAGCCATCCTTCACATATTACACCCCCTCCTAATACACATTCAGTTTGGGCCACAAATTCTATGGATGTAGCATTAATTTCATGTACACCATACACAGTCACACTCAAGGAAGGGGAATTGCCCTACAGAGGCAATACAAATTAACGCCAGAAAAGGAGGAAGGGATTGATTTTTAGAAACAGGTACTTTAGAAGAAACTGTTTCTCCTTACAACACACCTATCAATCCTGTTAAGAGCTGCGGCTCTCGTGGGTTTGCCCCGCCCACAAACAAAAAAAGGACATGCTAACTTTTCTTGGTATGATTGGTTACTGCCGCCAATGGATACCGGATTGTTCATTCTATGATCACATTCTGAGGTCTGCCACACTTTCAGAGTCACCTGACATTCTCACATGGTCAAATGAAATGGTTGATGCCTTTGTGTACCTGAAGAATGCTATGGTAATGGCCCCTGGTCTTGGACTACCTGACTAAGAAAAATGTTTCATCTGTATGCTAGGGAAAATTGTACAACCATGGCGGGGGTCCTGGCTCAGGAACATGGAGGCAAGCTCTGCCCTGTAGTTTTTTTTTCCCAAAGTAGTGCCAACTCAGGTTCAGGGCATGCCTGCTTGTCTGAGAGTTTTTGCATCCTGTGTGATGGTGGTAGAGATGGCAATTTCTTTCACATTGGGACATGAAACTACCCTACACGCCACACATCAAGTGTCCTTACTACTGAAAAAACATACACACTCAACACGTCAGCACAAAGGTTGAGCGGTTATGAAGTGATTCTTCTATCTGATCCCAACTTGATTATTAAATATTCTTCGGCATATTCAGGCCCTGCTCCAATTTTGAATGCCCTACTGGGGCTAAAGGGAGAACAGGATGAAGTGGCACCAGAACACAATTGTATAGCCCACATACTGCAAGACACTTCCCCGAGGCCTGACATGTCAGCTGTGGCTCTTGATGGGGCCCCAGATGTGTTTGTAGATGGCTCATGCTCTAGGCCAAATGATAATACTTACCATGCAGGATATGCCATTGTGCAACTTCCTGACAAAATACTCAATGCAAACCCAATTCCATATCAGTCAGCTCAAGCAGCTGAACTGATTGCCCTTACAAGAGCATGTCAATTATTTGCAGGACAGGATGTCATTTACAAAGACTCCAAGTACGCCCATGGTGCTGTACACGATTTTGGGGTCATTTGGGAGAGAAGATGATTCATTGCTGCTGATGGCAAAACCATATCTCACTCTTCCTTGATATCTGATCTACTCAAAGCCATACAGTTACCGAAAACATTAGCCATTCTTCATTGCAGGGCACATACAAATCGCAGAGATCATATTGCCATAGGAAATGCATTAGCAGATAAGGTAGCAAAGGAAGCTGCATTACAACAAGTGGTCAGCGAACAGATGCCTATGCTCACTTCAGGCATCACAACCACACCACATGACCAGATGTATGCAGATTTACAAAAATTTACTACAGAAGTCGATCTAGCAGACTGGAATGGTTCTGGAGCACAACTAGATCCAGCTTCTAGTGTGCTTAGAGGGGAAACCACGCATTACCATGTCAAGCGCCCCATTGTTCACTGCACAGTACCACGGTCTAGGACATAGAGGATGGAAAACGACATGTGAAACATTATTGCAAGATTTTTACATTACAGGTTTATCTAGGTTGGTGAAAGAATGTTTCCAGGTGCATTACATGTATAAGGAACAATCCACAGAACCCAAAGAAACCACAACACCAGCATCTAGTGTACCCAACTACACCTTTCACCCATTTACAAATAGATTTTACCCACATGCCAAAAACAGGACAGAGGCAAGAGTTTTTGTTGGTAATGGTGGAGATGTTTAGCAGATGGGTGGAAGTATTTGTCACTAATAAAGAAGATGCACAGACTGCAGTCAGAATAACTTACACAGGAGATAAAACCCAGATGGGGATGTCCGCTGCAGATAAATTCTGATAACGGACCAGCCTTTGGGGCCAAGGTATGCCAAGACCTGGTAAAAGTACTTAAGATAGATTGGAAATTTCATATTCCCTATCATCCACAAAGTTCAGGTATAGTAGAAAGGATGAACAGGACAATTAAGGATAAGTTGAGGAAGGCCACGGGAGGAACCTATACCCACTGGAAGAAGATGTTACCTGCAATTCTAGCAGAGGTAAGAATGACACCTAATAAGACTACACCCACTCCTTGGGCTAGACAGCCACTTATGTTAGAAAGACCTTGACCTGGTACAACAAGAATATGTGAGAAAAGTGATTCAGACTTTAGATCAGATTGAAAGAAATGTTGCTCGCACCTCTCCTTTATTTTCTCAGGAACCAACACACCTTTTCCAAGTGGGAGATGTCGTAGTGGTCCGCCAACTCGCTAAAGACAAGAAGCAAGACTACCCCTTTGGACCACCTACTACGGTGATAGCGGTTACCAGAATGGCTGTTCTGGTGGAGAGTTCCCAGTCCTGGATCCATGCTAGTCGATTGAAGGTAAACCAAACATCTGAGAAACACAAGACAGAAAAAAGGAGGTTGTCAGGGACCCCAGATCTGTCCACAATTGTGCACGGGTCTGCGCATGTGCGGTATGCCCGGCCGCACTAGCGTGCGAGCATTGGGAACTGGGCACCCGCGACGGCAGCCGCGCATGCGCACTCGCACCTGGCACCAATCAGGGGGCCCTATTTAAAACAGGTCAGGTCTGTGCTCTAATTGCTGTATGGTCTTATCTGTATCCTGTGTTCCTGAATTAGATTGCTTGTTGCCGACCCTGCTTGACCTTGATGTGCCAATTGTCTCCTGCTCTGAGCCTTGGCTTTACCTGACTATTCTCCTGTCTAATCACACACGTTTTGATCTGTTACCGAATCCGGCTTGTGACAAGTTTATCCTTCTGTCTGCTGTTTTGTACAATGCTGCTTCCACCGCTACCGACCTGGCCTGCCCGACTCTGCTCTTTCTACCTCCTTACATCAGGCTCTTATCTGCTATACACCTCGGGCAAGTGCTTCTACCACAGCTGGGTGCACCCAGGGGCCACAACCTGGTTTCAGCCTGCTCCAAGTCCATCCCCACCATCAGGGGCCCTGGTGAACAAGCAGGTCGGGGCTTAGATTCCACGCCTTGGGGAATTCTGGTCTGTGGAACGCTAGAGGCTACCACCGGCAGGTCCCTAACAGGTGAAGTACATGGTTCCCTACCTATACAGGATGGGGAAGAACACTCAAACAAAATAAATAATTACACAAACATTATTGATATACTGAAGAGGAACTCTAAGGACATAGGGTTGCTAAATACCGAGACCAGAGCTATTAGAAAAGAGCTGGAGATGCAAGAATTAGCTATTGAAAGCATGAGTGCTGCTCTGACAGGTTTATGTGAGATGACAGGATTATGAATGTTGTACTTGGATATATAATACCAAAATGACTGTTCCAGATTATTATGAAATAATAAAGCAACACATGGAACAGGTAGATGGTTTAATGGAAAAAGCTAGAGCTATAGGAAAAGATGGACGGACTCCTTTTGATTGGCTAAGATCAGGATTTGGTTCCGTCTTTTCATGGATGAAAGGTATCACTGTAAGCATAGTCCTGATATTGCTTTTTGTTTTATTTTTATATCTAGGTTTTAAATGCTTATATTGCATTGCTAGAGCTACAAGCCACAAAATACAAATTAAAGTTATCTGGCTATGTGCAAAAAGATGAATGAGGTAAAGAATAGAGATCATGTTCATGATCTAAGAGGGGATTGAAAGGATCTAGATAACCTCCATTTTGTTGATGTATGCCATTTTAAGTATTAAGTTAGGTTTTTGCAGATATATTAGAAGTTTAATGAAACAGTTTTAGTTTGCTCAAGGATTTATCAACAAAAGATAACATGACCCTGAAGCTTTCTCTGTTCGACTAATTCTCAGAAAGCTAGCAAAAACATTTTTATACCAAGAAATGTATTATATGTCATGTTTCATGTAGTTAGCTCATGATGGAAACTTACAAGTTAGTTTTAGAACTCGCTCCCCCCTCCCTTATTTTTTCTGTATCCTATATAATCTTAGTAATGTCTAAAAAACTTTGAACATCTCTGAACATAAGCTGCCTTTATTTCCGTGTTCAAGGGGTGTTCCCAGAATTCTGCTGATAGACCAGGAATCTCTCCCCAGACTGGGGGTCTCTGAGAGGATAAAGAAAATCATCCTTTCAGTAAGTTGAAGACATCCTGTAAGGCTTTATGCCACTGCACAGCTTGGTGTCATCTGCAAAGACTGAAATGGTACTTTTAAATTCCAGACCCTATATCGTTTATAAATATATTATAAAGTAAGGGTCCCAACACTGAACCTTGGGGTACACCACTGACAACCCTAGACCATCCAGAGTATGAATCATTAACCACTACTCTCTGAATACAATTTTTTCACCACTTTTCTATACATTTACATACAGATCTTTCCAAGCCTGTAGACTTTACCTTACACATTAGTTGCTTTTGCAAAATACAATTATACCACGTCCACCGCCACCCCTCTGTCCAAGGTTTTGCTCACCTTCTCATAAAAATAAATCAGATTTGTTTGAGAAATCCAGGACATCATTCCTATTTCCAACTATGGTTTCTACTACAACTGTATATTTTGGTAACTCTGGTTTTCCCTTGGCATTTTGGTGATGGTTCTTACTTCTACTACACTAAGGACAGGGGAGGAGAGAGGTGCTTTCAAGCCTTTTTTGACTGGTGTTTCACGGTCTCTCAGGTAGTTGTCCTGAAAGGTTTGTGAAAATACTGTTACCAGTAAACTAACTATTACCATTTTTTTGAGTGCCCAGAGATCAGTTTTAACTACACCTAAAGCCGTCAAGTGTTTTTGTTTTAGTTTTGCATAGAATGTAAACATTTTACAAAACCCTGCCAGGCTTGTATTGTTGTGGGTGTATCCACTGGGGAACTTCATTCTCTCTATTTGTCCTAATGGCCATTAGCATGAGTTATTTCAAACTATTATGGTAATCACAAGAACACGGATAGAGGGGAAATCTTCCAGTTGGCACACTTGATCTTGAGACAATTGTCTGTGAGGGGCTTTCCACTTCATTTTGGAGAGATTTCATCTCACTTCCTGTTGCATGTCCAGAACAGAAAGTGAAGGGAGATCTCTCCCTTGCTGGAGAGCCACAGAGGAAAAAAAAAAAAAAAGGATACACATGCTTCAAAATTTATAAATATGGTTAATGTTCATTTTCTTTAAAAAAAACTGAAACTTAAGATGTTCATATTTGCATCTCAGAAAACTGATTTTGTGAGTAATATTGACTATAGCCGTGTTTGGAACTTCTGCACTGGTGCCCTTTACTGACAGTCTGTCATAGTTTGTTATATTGGACTTCATACATTCAGGCAACTGTAGGTTTTAATTCTTTGAATTACTCACCTGCAGAAAATGATATAAAAGCTTAATTCTTAACAAAAAGTTTCCTTCTGAGTCCAGAAAATGCTGAGGGTAAAACTCATCTGGATTCTCAAAGTATTCTTTGTTTTGTAAGACGGAACACAGTAATGGAATCACTTGAGTTCCCTGCAAAAGATACAGGCATGAGATGTTTGGATGAATCATAATGTATAGCAGATGATGAATGAAACTTGCATTAAGGTGCATATAGTTTGCATTTGAGTTCGGACTGAGATGCCTCTGAGCTCCTTCACAGGTTCTTATGATCTTAATTTGAACTCCTTCGAACCTGAATTAGCCCTTCTTCTGACCTGCATTTAATTTAAGCTAAAACTAGCATGCATTTGCATTTCTATTGACTTGTATACCAACAAGTCACTTGACATAGCTTGTTTAGCAAAATGCCAACCCAGAGTGCACCAAAACATCTAAAAAAACTACAATTACACCACCATTTCAAAGACAGCAGCCATAAATATTGTATAGATGTGCTGAAAACTATGCAAACACTTGTAAAAAAAAATTTTTATTATGTCATAGTTAAGAGCCAGAAATATTTCATAGGCGCGCTGCCTATGTAAGTGTTTTTATTAGGCCAAAATAGAAGACACAGAAACATGACAGATATCATATGTAACTGAATTAGAATGAAAGTTTCCAGAGTCACAGGCAAGGAAATAAGAGATGGTTTGCAGGGCAGTATGTACTTTTTTTTTTAGCTAAGATGCAATATCAGAGGAAGACAGCATGCACATTTCATCTTGAAAAATACACTTATTTGTTTTACCAAGATTGAAGACCCCAAAATAGCACATATGAGCAGTAGATTTTTTTAAGTCAATTCAGAGGGAGAGAACAGGCAGATTTATTTCCCTTTCCATGGACTGAAAACCTAGGAATTGCACAGATTAGCAGCACACCTTTTAAAACTTTCCTGGACAGGCCACATTTTCTGAGGGAGTGTCAGGGCTCCAGGTGTGACCAGAGGTGTGTGGACCGACATAGGGAAACACAGACTTCAGGTATAGCGTGTAAAACAATATAATTTATTAAGGGCAACACAAACATAAACGCAGTGCAACAAACCAAACCCAAAACTAACACAAATACGTACAACAAGGTGCAACAAACCCAAACCTTAACACACACATATATATATATATATATATATATATATATATATATATAAATAATATGGAGCACAACGTAGTCAGGCGGGCCAGGTCGGTAGCTAACAGGCAGACAAGGTACAAGGAGTAGGCAGAAGATTGGTCAGGAGTAGCTGAGGTCGGTGCAGGCAGAGTTCAAGCAGAGTCAGGATCAAGCAGAGTCAGGATCAGGCAGGAAGCAGACAGGATGCAGGTACAGGGGCTCATGGGAACAATACACGAAGGCCCTGACTGCAGGCCTGGCCATTCCTTAAATACACCTCCTGCAATCAGCCTCAGGTGATGGCTTGATTGCAGGAGTGAGCTTCTGGCTGCTGAGAGTTCCCGCTGGCCAGCCCTGGTACTGCAGCCCACAAGGCAGGTGAGTCCCACCACCATTGGCGAGTCCATTCCTGACAGTACCCCCCCCCCTCAAGGAGCGGCCTCAGGATGCTCCAAACAGTCCGTAATGGCATGTCGGGCTGGGCAGCGGGCCGAGGCACGTCGGGCTGGGCTTCGGGTACTGGGGCATCAGGCTGGACCGGGGCGTCAGGTTGGACCGGGTCGTCAGGTTGGACCACGGGCACCAGGGCGCCAGGCTGGATCGGGTCATCAGGCCAGGTAGGATCATCAGGCCGGGTAGCGTACACTGGGTCATCAGGCATCTGGGCACCAGGCTGAACAGCGGGCACCGGGGCACCAGGCTGGATAACAGAAGGCGGGTTCTCAGACCGCAGGCTGACCAGTTTTGATACTGGCAGGATGGTACTGGTTGGAAAGAATTTTCGCTTCTTCTTGGTTTTAGTTACTGGAGCACTGTAAGTAAACGCAGGTCTGTAAACGGAGGGAGCAGATTCTACAGATGACTTCTTTACAGGGTTAAAGGCAGGATAGGTGCAGTGAGTGGGAACAGGGGACTGACATGTGGTAGATAGCAGGGTATACTGGGCTTCACTGGGGGTACTGTGGGAAATGGAGGAAGAGAGCTTTGAGCAGAGGAATGATTAGAAGCAGGACTGGGTTGTTGTAAGCTGACTGAGGCTGGGTGTAACAAATCTGACCATGACTGTAGTACTTGTTGAACAAAGCTCAGCTTACACAAAGCCTGTCTGACCAAAGACTGCACTGCGTTTATGCAATCCACTAGCACCTGTTGTGAACATGCTGAATAATGCTCATGGAAGCAATCCGCATCATCCTCCAATAACCATACCAGTGACTCTACTTGGTCTGCAATAAATGGCGGCAAAATGTCATCCCTGCTTTAAGGGGTACTAGATAAAGCCAACTCCGCACAAGCCTGAATCAATGGTTGCACCTCAGAGAACTCCATGCCCTGATCTACTAGGAAATGAGTGATCCGTATGCATTCTAGCAGCTGATCCCTGGCATACTCCTTCAAAGTTTGATAGGCATAATCTCTGTCATCTAAGACTAGCAGAGACAGATACACAGCCTCCTCAGGATGCATCCTTCCCAACAACAAACCAAGATGGCTTCCCTGTGCAGCCACTTCTGGTCAAGACTGGCCTTGGTGTAATGTCAGGGTTCCAGGTATGACCAGAGGTGTGTGGACCGACACAGGGAAACACAGACGTCAAGTATAGCATGTAAAACAAGATAGATAGATTAGATAGATAGATTAGATAGATATGGAGCACAACATAGTCAGGCGGGCCGGGTCGGTAGCTAACGGGCAGACAAGGTACAAGGACTAGGCAGAAGATTGGTCAGGAGTAGCCGAGGTCGGTGCAGGCAGAGTTCAAGCAGAATCAGGATCAAGCAGAGTCAGGATCAGGCAGGAAGCAGACAGGATGGAGGTACAGGGGCTCATGGGAACAATACACCAAGGCCCTGACTGCAGGCCTGGCCATTCCTTAAATATGCCTCCTGCAATCAGCCTCAGGTGATGGCTTGATTGCAGGAGTGAGCTTCTGGCTGCTGAGAGCACCCACTGGCCAGCCCTGGTACTGCAGCCCACAAGGCAGGCGAGTCCCATCACCATTGGCGAGTCCATTCCTGACAGGGAAAGAGCATAAACATGGCATCTGGAAAAAAGAAAAATGTATGCATTTTTATGAGGCTGAAAATTTTTTTAGGGATTTGCACCACTGATCTTAAAGTGGAAGTCCAGTCAAAGGCTAAATCTATTCACCCTATTCTAAGTCTATTCTATGTAACTCTGTAGACTCACCTATTCTGAAGCCACATGATCTCTCCAGCAGTACATTCAGTGTAGACATTGAAACAGTAGCTGACAGCTGATCATATGACCGGAATGGCTTCAGCTGCCAACTATGGCTTCAGTGTCTACACTGAAGGTGCTGCTGGAGAGATCATGTCATCAGACTACACTGGCTTCAGAATAGGTAAGTATACAGAACTTTTTTTTACAGGGTTTTGTTTGTTAGACAGAGGAAAGAGAAAAATTACAGTTTAGCTCCACAGCTATTAAAACAGAACTAAAGGCAACGTTTTTTTTTTTTACTTTAGAATGTGATGGGAGTTTTGGAGCCAGAGAATAGGCATATTTCTCCAAGAACATTAGGTGAAGTTTTATTTTTCCAGAGATACTGCATAAACACTGTACACATTAGAGGCACAGAAACTATTCCTTTTTAATAGGAGGCAACTTGAGAGGTAGGGAGTAGGCATTTATTAAACAGAAATATGACATTAATATTTTGTTCCTCAAATATTTTTTACAAATTTGATACATGGAATCACATCTTAAGGAAGTTTCAAAAGTAGGGTAAGTAAAATTTCAGCCAGAAATAAGCAAACTTTTTTTGTAAGACACTAAATTAAATAATGATACTGAGGTGCTACCCTGAATATCTTATATTTTAATAGGAGAGAGTACCCTAAAAAAATGAAAACAATATAATTACACAGTAATATATTTTTGGAGACAGGTGACAAATTGTAAAGATTTCATGTACAGAATATTATCCTTTTAAATAGGATTACATTTTTGAAGTCACATTTCAACTAAAAATATTCAATTGTTCTGGTACCTTTTTTTTAATTGTTGTCTGTCTTAAAGTTACTGTAAACCTATTTTTTATTTTAAAAAATAATAAAAAAGTTATATTCACCTACTTTTGTACCGAGCAGCTCTGATCCTCCTCTTTTGGGGTCCCATGTAGGCCGTCCTGGCTCCTCCTCTTCTGTAAGTGCTCCCAAAAGACACCGATTCCTATGGGAGGCTTGCTCCTTAGCCCAACTACCTGCTTCCATAGATACATACATCGGGGCTTGCCCCCACCCCCTGTTGCCTCATCATAGGATTTAATTGACAGCAACAGGAGCCAATGGCTCTTGCTGCTGTCATTCTAGCCTATGAGGAGAGAGAGAGAGAGAGAGCCGAAAGAGACACTGCTCTTAGTCACAGCACTGGATTGAGATGTGGCTCAGGTAAACCTATTGGCCAGGTACAGGCTTGAAGCTCTGGCCTCTCTTGAAAGTCATCTAATGAGGTTAGGTGTACATAGCAGAGACCTGAGCTGCAGTATTGATGGTGAATATTGAAGAATAATCATTACAAGATCTCTATAATCAACTTAATTTACATGCACACAGCTTTGCAGAGGATTAACAGAAGGGAGAAAGAGCACCTCCTAGAATTTTATTCTCTGGCTGTCATGCTGAAGCTTCGGTATCAATGCTTTCTGAGAAACTGACCCAGATCAATTATAGAGATAGGAAATTCAGACACTTTTGTGACATTCCTTTACAGTATGCATGTTCAAAGTTACTGTCTTAAAGCAGAGTTCCACTCAAAAGAGGAAGCTCTGCTTGTTTGCCTACCCCTCCCCCCCTCCACTGCCATATTTGGCACTTTTTTGGGTGGGAGGGGGGAGCGGATACCTGGTTTAGACAGGTACCCACTCCCACCTCAGTTTGCCGCAGTGAAGTGAGCCGGAAGCTTGGCCCCCCTCGTTCCTCCCGCAGTCTTCTGGGACACTTCACAGGTCCCTGAAGACTGCTGGACCAGTCAGGATGCGCAGAGCAACACGCGCATGAACAGTGGGCACCTGGCTGTGAAGCCACAAGCTGTCACAGCCTGGTGCCCACAGTTGAGATGCCAGGAAGAGAAGAGAGAGAGAAGGGGCAGCATGGGTGAGCACATCGCTGGACCCCGGGACAGGTGAGTGTGTGTTTTTTAAAAGTCAGCAGCTACAGTTTTTGTAGCTGCTGACTTTTAATAATCACAAAAGTGACTGGGACTCCCCTTTGAAGTCAGACACAACCAGACAACTAACATTTTCTTCAGGAAGCCAGAAATGACCCTCATACTACCCTGAAAAATGTCAATGTATTCTTCAGGTAAAGGTTTAAATCTGATGGGTTTCTACAATAAATTTCTTAGCACTGGCATGTTTTGCAATAAGTTTAATGTAAATGAGAGCAGAGAAGAGAAAGGATGCAATATGTGTTCCAGTATCTCCAGCAGGTGCTTTCCAGGATCATTGGATTGCAAATAAAGGAAAATGGGGTGGACTGGGGCAATACATCAGTGTTTGGTTAAAAAAAGGACTGCTCTGGATTAGGGATGAGCTCAAGTGTGTTTGGATCCTTGTCTGAGCCCACTTATAGATCCTGCCTGGAAGCTGTCATATTATTTGGCCAATTATAAGCGGTCAAGGCATTCCCTGTCCCCACAGCTGCACCCACACATAACCCTTGTATACTGTGGTTACAGGGAGGGGAATGCCTTGGCCACTTATGATTGGCACAGTACAGAAAAACAGATGGCAGTTTCATAACAGGATCAGTCAGGTGTGTTCGGACTAGGATCCAAACATGCCTGAGCTCATCCCTACT
Source organism: Staurois parvus (assembly GCF_062004578.1). Taxonomy (NCBI): domain Eukaryota; kingdom Metazoa; phylum Chordata; class Amphibia; order Anura; family Ranidae; genus Staurois; species Staurois parvus. The sequence goes on along the minus strand of NW_028318186.1, from coordinate 6,346,407 downwards.
CAGCATATAGGGTGCATTCTTTGTATGCATTTCATGGTTTAATTTTCTGTAGGAGAATTACCTATACATCCATTTCCAAAACAAAATTTCACGAAGGGATATTTTACATAAGAAATGAGATTTGTCCACAAAGCAATGTATATGTATGCAGACAGAAGTTGCATTTCTGGTATCTCCATAAGTTCTTAATTCTCTAAAGCTTAACCACTTACACATGTACTGGAGATATATAAACATTGGGGCTCATTGTTTTATGTTCCTTGGACATATTCTAAAATACTTTAACCACATGCCCTCCTGAGGATTTACAGACCTTCCTGACCAGGCCATTTTTGCGTTATGGTGCTGTGTTACTTTAACTGAAAATTGCATGGTCATGCAACGCTGCACCCAAATGACATTTACGTCCTTTTTTCCCACAAATTGAGCTTCCTTGAAGTGGTATTTGATCACCTGTGCATTTTTTATTTTTTGAGCTATTAAAAAAAAGACCGACAAATTTGAGAAAAAAAACATTTTTAACTTTTTGCTATTAAAAATTAAATTGTCATAAATTTAGGCCAAATGTATTCTGCTACATGCCTTTGCTAAAAAAAATCCCAATACGTTTACATTAATTGGTTTACGTGAAAGTTGTAGCATTTAGAAAAGGCGGTATATACTGGATTTTTTTTTAAATTGTAATGGCGGTGATCAGTGACTTATAGTGGGACTGCAGGACTGCGGTGGGCATTCTGTCACTGGGGGGAACTGACTTGGTGTCACTGACATCCCCAGTAACACCAATACAGTGATCAGTGCTAAAAAAATCACTGACACTGTAATAATGGCACTGGGCAGGAAGGGGTTAACATGAGGGGCGATCAAAGGGTTAACTGTGTGGGGGAGTGTTTTACTGGGGGCCATGTGTTTGTGCTTCACTGTAAACACACTGCTCTGGATGGCGGTGCTGTGCACCGCCATCCAGAGCAGTGTACCCGAGCCGACAGGAAAGAGGACTGTTAGTAAATAAAGTAGTTCTCCTCCCCGTTGGAGATCTTTGGTAATCACTGGATGCCGACGGGTAATTACGGGCTGGGACCCAGTGATTGACAGCCGCGGCCGCGATTGGCGGCGCAAGTAGGGTGCGCGCCCCCTACCCGGAAATACAAAATCATGTATATATACATGATTTTGCACACCCCTGCCACCCTGTAGCAGTATATCTGCTATGGGGTGTTCAGGAGGTGGTTAATAGCTAAAAATTTGTCTATACACAAGAACAAAAATGTAACATATTGTATCTTACCAGACCCTAGATCTGGTGACTGCATTAGTCTTCTTCAGGCTTTTCTTCTTTTATTTTTATCTATTGATCTTCCTAGTAATACACTTCACGTCTTAGAATAACAATGCTCACTCACTGTACTGTATTTATGAGGGAGCAGCATTGTCCCCTTGGGACAACAAGTGTGTTAGGGCCACAGATCACCTCTCATTATTCTTTCCCTAACATGGGAAGATGTTCAGTATTTCAAAAAGAGAACTGAAAACAATGCTAACTGATACACAGGCAAACAGAGCAAAAAGTTATGAGCGGATTGGATTTCTGGCAAGAAATATCACACAGGTATAGATAAGTAATTTCTGTGATATATTTAACAGACCAAAGTGGAACACATGAGTCCATCAATGTTTGGGTTTAACTGCACTTTAAAGTGAATTAATCCTTTCCCATGGTCCAAATAAAAAGTCAGTCGACTCAGACCTGAACTGTATTCTACTGGAAATACTTCACTGGCACTTTATACCTGTCAGTGACTCTGATCACAACCATTCCTTGCTGTAGTGCCTACATAAATGGAAATTGAAGTGCCATATCACTACTAAGAAGTCCAGATACAACTTTATTCCAAAAAAATTTAGGGGGACAATCCAAAAAGTAGCCAATGTGTTTCAGGGGTCCAAGAGTGCCCCCTTCGTCAGGGCTTGATTGACAACAATGTGAATAAAATAGAAATGAACTGGACTTTTAAAGTGGTTCTAAAGGCGCAAGGTTTTTTACCTTCATGCATTCTATGCATGAAGGTAAAAAACTTTCTCTGTGCAGCAACTCCCCAGCCCCCTCTAATACTCACCTAAGCCCCCTCTTGATCCAGCGATGTGCACTGGAGTTTCAGCTATCCCGGAACTCCCTCTCCTCATTGGCTGAGACAGAAGCAGGAGCCATTGGCTCCCACTGATGTCAATCACAGCCAGTGAGCCAATAAGAAGAGAGAGGGCGCAGGGCAGAGCCATGACTTTGTGTGTGAATGGATTCATGGAGCAGCTGGTGCCCCCATAGCAAACAAACAGGAGGAAAGGGCCAGGAGTTCTGGCAGGGAACTCGAGAGGTGGAGGATCTGGGCTGCTTTGTGCAAAACCACTGCAAACAGCAGGTTAGTATACATGTTTGTTATTTAAAAATAAAATCTTTAGAATCACTTTAATGTTATTTTTTCCAGTGTAATTGTTAGCACAGTCCTTGTCAGCAGCTGATTTGGCAGTTTTAATTGAACTGACCATTTAACATTTGAATTTGGTCCTGCAAAAAATTAGCAGTCATCTCCTAGTCTAAAATAAGACAATGCCTAGAAAAACAAAAATGTCCAATTCAATAAAATATATTTTTTCATAACCAGCATTTTATAGCCAATGCATTTAACATTTTCTCAGTTCATGTAATAAATACAAGATAAAATGTGCTACCCACTTTGGGTATAAAAAATCCTTTGAAAGTCACATCTTGAGTAGTGGCACGTGGGATGTTCATTGGCAAAATATTACTAAACCTTTGAATTTCATGGATGACGGCATCAGTATATGGCATCTGTTTTCTATGCATCACCTGAGGTTCCCCTAAACCAATGACCTTTTTAATTTCATTCTGCACATTTTCTGTAATTAAGATATAGATATATTGGGGAGTGCGCATGCGCGGCCGGCGGGACGGACATGTCCCGATAAGGCTCCGTCTCCCCGTCGGGTGACAGCGCCCTTCAAACAGCGGGTCCCGGCCCGCAATATATCCTGGGGGGACCCGATCCCCGAGGCAATCCATCCAGGGTCTGATCCGCCCTGGTTCGCGGCGGATCACCTGCAGCAGAGCGGGGATTCCTGGCAGGGGACTCGTGTCCCATGGTGAGCCGCACATAGGCCCGCCCACCGTTGCCTACACTGCGCCCAGGCAGAAGAGAGGGAGAATAGGGGGGCTGAAATCTCTATAACAGCCCCCCCCACAAACTACACAATGGTTAAAGGGGCACCTCGGCACCAGGTCCCCCCTTCCACCAAAACAATAAAGGAGGCCCTGGCAAAGGCCTCCACAAAGATGGCCACCGCCCCTACACGTGGAAGCAAGCAAGCAGCAGGGGCATATGCAGCCCTGCAGGATCCGCAGCCCAGCCATCCCTGCACGTCTGAGGGTGAGTCTGACACTGAAACTGATGTCCCTGCACAAGCCCTGACGCCTGACCTTACACCCCCTGACCTGTTGTCACGCTTCGAAAAAATGCTGCACAAAGCTTTGAAGCAAATCTCAGACCGCATCACTGCCACGCTATCTAGGGAAATCCGTGAACTAGGACAACGCACAGCGGACCTAGAACAGAGGGTAGATGGTCTTGACGCCTCGCTTCAGACACATGCGGATGACCTGGATCTCCTGCGTGACGAAAACGCTACATTATTGATAAGACTGGAGGACTTTGAAAACCGGGCACGGCGCTCAAACTTGCGTATCCGTGGCCTTCCGGAAACGATCGTCGATGTCCAATCAATGGTTACAGCTCTGTTCCAAGAGCTTGCTCCAGCTATCCCAATCGAGAGATTAGAATTGGATAGAGTCCACAGGGCACTAGCGTCACGACGCACAGATGGTCCTCCACGTGACATTATAGCCAAGCTCCACTTCTTCCGCACCAAAGAGCAACTCCTACAAGCTGCCGTAACGCAGAATCTCTACAGTTCCAGGGACATACCTACTAATTATTCCAAGATCTATGCCCCACAACTATCTCCAAGCGTAGGGCTATGAAACCTCACCTACAAGTGCTCCAACAACACACTATTCAATATAGGTGGAGCTTCCCCTTCGCAGTGCGATTCCGATACCAATCCCGAGATTACACCTGCAAGACTCCAGAAGATCTCCTAGACACCTTGCGGATCCTGCAACTACATTCTCCAGCGATGCCTTCAGAGAGCGCCAAGCGGAGGTCTGCATCCTGCTCGCCGCGGAAGTCCCACCCCGCGCGTGCTACTGAAAGGCCACTCAACCTCCACAAACGAGGACGATTTTCGTCTCCAGGTCTACCCTCACAAGATACCATGGACTGAACTATATCCCACGATTATTCTTCTTTCTCCCTCACTTTTTTTTGGCCACATACACCAAACGGTGTTCCCTCTTGACTGTCATTGTGGTTACCACTGTTGATATTCTTTCTCCCTCTGCCTGGTAAATTTTGGTTGCTCCGCAACCTGGGGATTGTTCCACATCCCCCCCCCCGGGCTTCATTCTCATTCTAGTTTAGTTTATATTTGGGAGCCTAGGCTTCGACGGCAAGTGATGCCACAGCCCTTCCCCCATGATATCTCAATAGTACAGCTACTGCCGTCTGAACCTAGGATACCATGATTTTCTTTAATGTGTTTTTTTTTTCATACACCTGTTCTACCGGGACCTCGCCATCATTTATCAATTTCGCTGCTGTCATCCTTACGGTCCATGTACCTGCACACTCCAACCTAGCCCCTGTGTTATTGGTTATTTAATAGCACTTGGGCTACTATTGTTCCCTAGCCCGCCCTGACTCAGGGTGTCCTCGGGAACCCACCCTCTAGGCCTTAAATGGCCTCTTACACCCTTTCTTTCCTGTTGCCTCTCATATACCGTACCCCTCCTCCCCTTCTCCAACGTGACTCCATGACTCTGCACAACACGCTTCGCAGCGTTCTCATCCCTCACAGTAACCATCACGCTCCACCCCCGGAGGTAGTGACATGCTACTCTAACCACTATGCACTTTTCCCATGGGCTCGTTAAATATCCTTACCCTGAATGTACAGGGACTCAATATTCCACAGAAGCGTAATAAGGCCTTCCGAACTTTTGCTACACTCAAAGCACACGTGATCTGTCTACAGGAAACACACTTCACTCCCAACTCTACTCCTAAGTTTTTTGGCCCCTGATTTCCTCAGGTCTATACAGCCTCTGCCACCACTAAACGTAGGGGGGTACTGATTGCCTTTCATCGCACAACACCTTTCACTCTATGTACCGAAATCAAAGATCTGGAGGGTCGTTACCTCCTGTTAGTTGGGCAACTCCTAGACGTAGATGTCACCATTGTTGCATACTATGCCCCAAACCAAGACCCTTTACCATTCCTTTCCCACATACTCTCAGTTATAGACCACCATAAACGCGGAACTTTAATTGTTAGCGGAGATTCTAACAGTGTAATATATCCCTTTCTCGACAAATCCCCTCAACCATCTCCTGTCCCTGCCTCTAAACAAACCTTCCAAGCCATACTACACTGTTATTCTTTGATAGATACATGGCGAGAACTCAACCCGGCTAAACGCCAATACACCTTTTATTCTCATCCCCACCAGTCATTCTCCAGGATAGATCATATTTTCATTACCACCGCCTCTACCTCCCGGCTCCTGACTTCTGAAATAATTTCAATCCCCTGGTCTGACCATTGCGCCGTACTCACGGCCATGACCTCGCTAGCCCCATCTCCTGCTGAACCCTCTTGGATTATTAATGATAACTTGCTTGCAAACCCAGCACACTGTCTAGAAATTGAAGCAGCCCTTAAAGACTATTTTTCTCTCAACCAATCGCCTGATATTTCTCCTCTCCTGTTATGGGAAGCACATAAACCGGTATTGCAAGGGTTTTGCATTAGCAAAGCATCCTTCCTAAATAAATCCAAAAGACAACAACGTCTCTCCCTGGAACAGGCCTACGATTGTTCCCATCAAGCTTTCCAGGCGGCTCCCACGCCTGCCAACCGTGAGGCCCTGGAGCGATCTAGATTGGCTCTAGATCTCATCCTCACAGATCAAGCGGAACTCTCACTCCGCAGATCTAGGCACAAATATTACACTAGGGCAAATAAACCTAATACATTCCTGGCCCTCTCACTCCGCAGGCTTGACCAACTTACTAAACCTATCCGGATACGCACCTCTTCTGGCAACCTCACTAGCAACCCAGAACTCATTCTACAGACTTTCCATAAACACCTGTCACAGCTTTACTCCTCTTCCACACCTTTTGACCCCGCACAAGCAGAGGCCCTTTTAACTTCCATTTCCTTCCCGAAACTTTCGGAGTGCCAGTTAGTGGCACTTGAGCGACCCATCTCCCCAGCCGAAACCTTAGACGCTATTAAAAATCTGAAACTACGTAAACGCCCAGGACCAGATGGCTTCTCAGCCAATTATTATAAAAAATTTGCTCATCTCCTTACACCTATCCTCACTAATGCTTTTAATGCCTTACTGTCTGGCCAAACCTTCAACCATGAAACAGTACAAGCGAACATATCAATGATCCCAAAGCCGAATTCTGATGACACGCAGTGGTCCAATTACAGGCCAATTTCTCTTCTCAACATTGACATCAAACTGTTAGCCAAAATCCTCTCTTCCCGTCTCAACCTGTGTATTGGCTCTCTAATACATAACGACCAAGTGGGCTTTATCCCAACTAGGCAAGCGGGGGATAATATTAGGCGTGCATCTCTATTGGCTAATTTAGCCAGGTCTCGTAATATCCCAGCCTGCTTCCTGTCCCTGGATATCCGGAAAGCGTTCGATACAGTCTCATGGCCTTACCTCAGATATATATTGCACCGTTGGGGTTTCGGCCCACATTTTTTAACCTGGGTCTTCTCGCTGTATCGAGAGCCTCCGGCCAGAATTAGATATCTGGGGCATAGGTCAGCCCAGTTCCCAATCTCCAGGGGCATGAGACAGGGCTGCCCTCTGTCCCCTTTGCTCTTTGCTCTGGCTATAGAGCCTCTTGCCCTCTTAATCAGAGCTAATCCGGATATCAGAGGACTGGAGATAGGAGGCATGCATCATAAACTATGTCTCTTCGCGGATGACGTCTTGCTCTTTCTTACATCTCCATTGACCTCCTCCCCATCCCTACTCTGGCTTCTCGAAGCGTTTGGTTCGCTGTCTGGACTAGTAATAAACCCCCATAAATCAACAGCACTTAACATCTCTCTCCCCCCGGTAGAGTTGACACATCTAAAGCAGATTTTACCATTTCCTTGGTCACAGTGTCATATCCCTTTTTTGGGAATCAAACTGACCCCTAAGTTATCAGACCTTTACGCAGCTAACTATCTTCCGATGCTAAACCACCTTTCGGCCCTTTTGACCAAATGGTCTTCCCTATCCCTCGCATGGCTAGGCAGAATAGCAGTTATCAAAATGTCAATCCTCCCAAAAATCCTATATCTATTTAGAGTCCTCCCAGTCCCAGTCCCCCCTCACTACATCCGCACACTGCAGTGTCGCATTTTTTCCTATGTATGGGGCAAAACTCGTCCTCGTATACCACGCTCCACCCTATACCGTTCTAAGCTCAATGGTGGTCTAGGCTTACCCGACATCAGCAAATACTATCAAGCAGCGCATTTAGCCCAATTACCTAAATATCATGCAACCTTTGAAATCCCACAATGGGTGGCACTAGAGTCGATAGAATGTGACCCCTTATCTACAGCTAACTTACTCTGGTTGAGGCCAATAGACCGCCGCTCTATAACCAACCCCATCACTTCTCATTTTTTATCCATGTGGGACAGGCTGAAAACCCGATATCCCCTTCAATCACTACATAATCCCCTGCTTTCGTTACTGCAAAACCCATCTTTTCCCCCGGCCTGGCAGACATCCCTTTTATTCAAAGCCTGGTCCTCTGCTAATTTGCTCCGCATGCATCATTTCCTACAGAGGAATAAGTTTAAATCCTTTGCCTCGCTGCGGGAAACGCATAACCTCCCAGCTTCCGAGATATTCAGATACTTGCAGCTACAACACTTTTACGCCCCCTACGCTACCACAACTAATTGACCAGGTGCCATGTCTCTCTTTGAACGAGCATGCTACAAAGACCCTCACAGACGTGGGCTTATCTCTTGCTTATATTCACTCTTCACAACCTCGATTACCACGTCCCCCCCTTTGTATACCCATAAGTGGGAAGTGGATCTAGGCAAGAAACTTGACCTATCTGATTGGGATCACATTTGGGCCAACACAAAATCTTCATCACAGAACATTGTAGCACTGGAAACAAATTATAAAGTTTTAACCCGCTGGTACTTGGTCCCAGCGAGAATCGCAAAGTTTACCCCTAATTACTCTCCCAACTGTTTCAGAGGCTGCACAGACCTAGGAACACACTACCATATATGGTGGAACTGCCCAGTAGCCCAAGTCTTTTGGGATGAAATTTTCACCATGATATCTACACTTAGCACTATCACTCTACGTCCTGACCCAACAACAGCCCTACTCAATCGGTGCTCCCCTGGAGTTTCCAATTCACAATTCAAGCTCCTCATGCAAGTTACGACGGCAGCTAAACAAGTTATAGCGAAATCCTGGAAATTCCCCACCCTAAGTGTTGCGGCCGTCAAAACCAGAATAACACAAGCCATGATACATGCAAAGGTGGAAGCCACAATTCTAGACAAGATTCCTAAATTTTTACGCATATGGAGCCCCTGGGTAGAGCACTTCCTCCCGCCTAACTTCGATGAATCACTCCTTCTTCCTTGATTTGTATACTGCGAGCCAAGGACGCTGTCAGTAGCCCTTCGTAGGCAGCACCTGAGGTCTTGCTGAGTGCTCATGGAGTCACCGTTACTGTTCCCCTTTCCCTCTCCTATCTTTCACCCCCGTCTGACCCCCCTCCAAACTTCACCCTATCCCTATTTCTTTTTTGCACCTGGGAGACAATACTCTGATTGGCTGGGACAATGATGTTATCTGTAGTCGACTTTTATATACCTGTTTCAGCTAGAATTATATAGACATCTGTAATGTGATCCTCATTCATTTTTTCTATGTCCTACTGCCACCTCATTGTCCAATGTACACTAACAAAGTCTCCCTGTTTGTAACGTTTGTAACTTTATGGTTTATTGTTAATAAAATGTTTGAACAAGATATAGACATATTGGATTATTTAGCATTTTTCTATATTGTCTAAATATATAAGTAATTAAACAAAATTGCCAAGATAAATGTTGTGCGTGTCACTGCTAATGTGTTTTAAAATGTGCAGAACATGTTCGCAGTTGAAGCAGCCAACATGTATACTTGCTTTGCTCAAGGTGGTCTCAGTGAGTAGTAAGAAGAAATACAAGAATAGACACTCTACTCAAAAAGGGACAAATATTAAAAACGATTAGGAAGATAGGAGAAAGAAACATCAATCTTTCTAGTAAAAAGGAATATTTATTGAAGGTTTATAGGAAGCCAACACCTATTGGAATCAACATCCCCTTCTTCAGGGATGGCTATTTTAAATGAAAAGGAGCAGCAGAAGGAAGGTTAAACTTATTGTACAGGGATTTTTTTTTAAATAACAAGCAAACATGGTATACGTACCTGCTGTGTGCAATGGTTTTTACACAGAGCATCTCCGATCCTCCTCTTCTCTGCTCCCCCCCTCCCCCCCATAGATCCTGGCTCCTTGCACTTTGGGGTATGAAGGAGCATGTAACCTAAAAGGTCCAGGCCTATTAGCCAATGGCTAGGCCTCAGTACTGTGACATAGTTACAAAGCTAGTTGTGTTGAAAAAATACACAAGTCCATCCAATAGAAATAAAAACAAAGAAAAACGGAATAGAAATCCATATACACAATCTTGTACCAACAGTTGATCCAGAGGAAGGCAAAAAACCCAAAGCATGATCAATTTGCTCCAAGGGTGGAAAAAAAAATTCCTTCCTGATCCCCCAGGAGGCAATCGGATATTTCCTGGATCAACTGTCCCTGGTGTTATTACCTTTAAATGTTGGTATCCAGTTATATTTAGTGCATTTAGGAATGCATTTAACTCTTCTTTTAAAAATTTACTGACTTGGCCAGAACTAGTTTTTGAAGGAGTCTATTCCAGACCAGGGGAGTGATGTCATTGCCTCCGGTTCACCACCACAGCCGATCTCAGTGCTGGTTGTGAAGGCTTGGCTGTGCAAAGTCGCCTTGAGGGGGCACAGGTATAGTGAGTATATGAGGGTCAGGAGGTGACCTTTCTAGAGACAATGGCACCTTGCCCCACAAAGCCAAGGTGACAGAGTCTCTTTAGGTTCAGAAAACCATTGCAACCAACCAGAATTCATATTTTACTGATTTAACTCAGCAGAATGAATTCTCATTGGTTGCTATGGGTTACTCAACTTAAATATTAGCATTTAAAAATAAACTCCAAAGAACATGTACTAAATATGGCACCTAATTATAGATTCCCATTGGGTGGTCACAAGGAAACTATCAGATAGTTGGGGGAATGGAAATAACCTCTGTCATGCCTAAATAAAACAGCACAAAAATGAATTACTTACTCTGGATTTCTGGGTACCTCATCATTAACAGAAGGCCCTATCGGAGAGTGGCAGAGGTTGTGTCCATCCCAGCAGCAAACAAGTCCTTGATAAGAGATGTCAGATTTGTATCACTGAAATATATCTCTGGATTTGGCTCTTCTTGAAATTTAAAGCATTATTTCAGACACAGATTTTAAAAATTGCATTTTTTCACAACAGATTCCCATTCTTTTTAATAGTAGCTACTAGAGATGAGCGAATCGAACTTGGCGAAGTGGAATTCGTTTCGAAGATTAGGAAAAATTCAAAATTTTCCAAAAATGGCGGCAACATGTGTGGCGACGGAGCGGGGATCTCTGGGAAGGCGCGCAGACAAGGCGCGCTGACCCATAATGCATTCATTCATGACATGTGATCGCATTAGCCAATCAGCAGCCAGCCAGCCAGCACTGTGTAATGGTCGAGCTATAAATTGCAGCCATCTTAGAATTCTCCATTAGCCTCCGGTCATTCAACAGAGACAGACCTCTCTGTATTAGGGACAGAGTTAGGGCCAAAGAGACTTTAGGGCCACAGAATCGTTACTTAGGGACACAGAATTGTTACTCAGGGACACAGAATTGTTACTCAGGGACAGACACAGAATTGTTACTGAGGGACACAGAATTGTTACTGATGGGCACAGAATTGTTACTGAGGGGCACAGAATTGTTACTGAGGGACACAGAATTGTTACTCAGGGACACAGAATTGTTACTCAGGGACACAGAACTGTTACTCAGGGACACAGAATTGTTACTCAGGGACACAGAACTGTTACTCAGGGACACAGAATTGTTACTCAGGGACAGACACAGAATTGTTACTGAGGGACACAGAATTGTTACTGAGGGACACAGAATTGTTACTGAGGGACACAGAATTGTTACTCAGGGACACAGAACTGTTACTCAGGGACACAGAACTGTTACTCAGGGACACAGAATTGTTACTCAGGGACACAGAACTGTTACTCAGGGACACAGAATTGTTACTCAGGGAAAGACACAGAACTGTTACTCAGGGACACAGAATTGTTACTCAGGGAAAGACACAGAATTGTTACTCAGGGACAGACACAGAATTGTTACCGAGGGACACAGAATTGTTACTGAGGGACACAGAATTGTTACTGAGGGACACAGAATTGTTACTCAGGGACAGACACAGAATTGTTACTGAGGGACACAGAATTGTTACTGAGGGACACAGAATTGTTACTGAGGGACACAGAATTGTTACTCAGGGACACAGAACTGTTACTCAGGGACACAGAATTGTTACTCAGGGACACAGAACTGTTACTCAGGGACACAGAATTGTTACTCAGGGACACAGAACTGTTACTCAGGGACACAGAATTGTTACTCAGGGACAGACACAGAATTGTTACTGAGGGACACAGAATTGTTACTGAGGGACACAGAATTGTTACTCAGGGACAGACACAGAATTGTTACTGAGGGACACAGAATTGTTACTGAGGGACACAGAATTGTTACTCAGGGACAGACACAGAATTGTTACTGTGGGACACAGAATTGTTACTGAGGGACACAGAATTGTTACTGAGGGACACAGAATTGTTACTCAGGGACAGACACAGAATTGTTACTGAGGGACACAGAATTGTTACTCAGGGACAGACACAGAATTGTTACTGAGGGACACAGAATTGTTACTGAGGGACACAGAATTGTTACTCAGGGACAGACACAGAATTGTTACTCAGGGACACATAATCGTTACTCAGGGACACAGAATCGTTGAATTAAAGAGTATGTCAGACAACACGCAGAGGAGTGGCAGAGGAGGCAATGTTTCAGGAGCGAGCAGACGTGGCAGCAGAGGAAGGGGTCGAGGCAGCACTAGTCGCAGCCAGAGGCCAGTGCTCCCGGTGTCATCCAGCGGTCGTGTCTCCACCGACAACCCTGCCGTCATCGATTGGTTGGCTCGGTCGTCTTCCTCTTCCCAGGTCACCTCTGACACCTACAGCCAACGGTCGGTAGGTACGTCAGACACAACCGTTAGTTGGCATGGCCCGGGAGCAAGCCCACTGAAATCACGTGTCCTCTACCTGCCCCTGTCCTTTGGTGTTCCCTCACCAAGCGAAGTATCGCATGCTGTGGGCTCAGCCCCACTGTACAGTGAGGAAGAGCTAACAGAGGGCGGTCAGGAACGGGGGGAGACATCCGCATCTTCAGCAGCCAGGCGAAGAAGTACTGGCGAGGAGAGTGGCTCGGTAGCCGGTCTAGAGACAGGTCTGTCTCCTGACCCACACGCAGCCGAGGGGGCTAGTAGTGAGGCGGAGACCCTAATTGATGATGATGAGGCTGATCGCACTTGGCAGCCTCGTCGTCATCAGGCTATTGCTTCCGCATCATCAGGAGAAGAGGGTGCCAGCTTGGCAGCGAGCAAAACAGTCGGTGGGTTGCCCAGGAGGCAGCAGGGTCGCAGCAGTGTCAGTGGAGGCAAACGGCCACGGAGTAGAGCACCAGCTCCACTGCAGCCTACCACCACGGCCAGTAGTGGTGCCGGTGTGCACGGAGGAAGTAGCAGTCAGCCAGTGAGGAGTAGCGGGGGCAAAGTTTCCTACTCGGCGGTGTGGCAATTTTTTGTCAAGCCGCCCGAGGAAGTAAACGTAGCCGTATGTCGACTATGTGGCCAGAAAGTCAAGCGTGGCCAGGGGGCCCATGTTGGGACTACAGCGTTGCGTCAGCATATGCAGCGTCGCCATTCGGTGGCCTGGGAAAACCGTGATAAAGATACGGCGGTTCTGCCTGCCCCAGCCCCCGCTCCATCACCCGCTCCGTTACTTGCTCCGTCACCCGACGTCAATCGCCCTCTATCAGCCAGTCAAGGCTCCAACACCTCTGCTGAGGGGAGTTGTCGCTCGTTGGCATCTTCCGCTCGTTCAGATGCTCCTTCTCCTGCTACTCCTCTTCACGGATTCCGTCAGCAGTCTTTCTTGGAATCCGTTTCCAAGAGACAACAGTTTGCGAGCACGCACCCGACGGTGCAAAAGCTGAACGTCCTCCTGTCCAAGTTGCTGGTGCTGCAGTCCCTCCCTTTCCAAGTGGTGGACTCAGCACCTTCCCGAGAAATGATGGCTTGTGCCGCGCCGCGGTGGAGAGTGCCAAGCCGGCATTTCTTCGCCAAAAAGGCAGTGCCAGCCCTGCATTCACATGTAGAAGAGATGGTGGGCCAGTCTTTGAGCATGTCAGTCTCTGCCAAAGTGCATGGCAGCGCCGACGTGTGGAGCTGTAACTACGGTCAGGGACAGTACATGTCATTTACGGCCCACTGGGTGAACGTGGTGCCGGCACAGCCGCACCAGCAACTTGGACAGGTCACGCCGCTTTTGCCTCCACGTTTGCACGTCCTTGGTCCAGCAAAGATGTCCGCCTCTACCACCTCTTCTTCCGCCGTGTCCTCAGCCGCCACCCCCGTGCCAAGTCCCATTACCCGGCCGGCATATCACATGTGCAGGGCGCAACGGTGTCACGCTGTGCTGCACCTGGTATGCCTTAGCGAACGTAGTCACACAGGGGAGGAACTTCTCAGTGTAATGAACAGAGAAATCGACAGATGGCTGTCTCCGCGCAAACTGAAAATCGGAACCATGTTGACCGACAACGGAAAGAACATGGTGTCTGCTCTGCGTCAAGGAAGGTTGTGCCATGCGCCATGCATGGCTCACGTGTTCAATCTGGTTGTCAAGCGGTTCCTAAAATCCACCATCCCACTGCAAGACATCCTTAAAATGTCACGTAAATTTTGCATGCATTTCAGCCATTCCTACACCGCAAAGCACACCCACCTTGAGCTGCAGCGGCAGAACGGAATTCCACAGGATCGCCTGATCTGCGACGTTGCAACAAGGTGGAATTCAACCCTACATATGTTAGACCGCCTTTACGAACAGCGAAAGGCCATCACCGATTTCCTGATGTTACAAGCGGATAAAGGTACTCCCCTGTGTAACTTAGATGTCAGCCATTGGCAGCTCATGCGTGACACCTGCCGCTTGCTCAGGCCCTTTGAGGAGGCCACGCTATTCGTGAGTCGGCAGGACTATGGGATGAACGACGTCATTCCTCTGTTGCACGTCCTGGAACAAATGCTGTTAACAATGGCTGGTCAGGGTGCGGTAGACGTGGCGCACAGATCTCAACGCCACATGACCCCTGTGGGGGGCAGGACAGGAAGAAGAGGAGGAGGTAGAGGAGGACATTGGTGCTCAGGAATTATTGAGTGAAATGGGTGGTTTTTCCACTCAGCGGACAGGAGTGGAGGAGCAGGAGCATCTGGTAGAGGAGGAGGAGGAGACAGAGGACCCAGACGCACCGTGGCAGTATGCTGTGGAGATGGAGGCAGGGAGTCCCTCGCATTCTTTGGCACAAATGGCCCATAGCATGCTCGGTTGCTTGTGTAGCGACAGCCGAATAATAACCATCAGACAGAGGGATGACTTTTGGCTGTCCACCTTGTTGGACCCTCGCTACCGTTCAAAAATGGTGGCCTTTTTCACACCTGCTGAGAGGGAGGCCAAAATAACGTACTATGAAAACCACCTATGTAGTCAGTTGGTCTCTGCCTTTCTGCGCCAACGTCCATCCTCAGACACTGTGGGCCCTGTGCGCTCGCGTTCCGCTGCCATGGCAGCAGGGGAGGGGTGGGGTGGTAGGAGCAGTGGCAGCTCCACCAGCAGCGGCTGCCTCAGTCTGCAGTCGATGATGAGTAGCTTTCTTCACCAGCGCAGTGAGGAAACTACTAACCAGCCGCAGCAGCAGCAGCATCAGGTGGACCTGGAGCAGGACCTCAAACAACAGGCTTGGGCCTACTTGGACAGCACCCTGCCAACCGAGGTAGACAATCCCCTTGACTACTGGGCAACGAAACTTGACCTTTGGCCCCAACTAGCTGAATTTGCCCTTGAAAGGCTGTCATGCCCGGCCAGTAGCGTGGCATCGGAGCGCGTGTTTAGTGCGGCAGGAGGTATTGTAACTCCGCGGAGGACACGACTGTCCACCCAAAGTGTGGAGAGACTCACGTTTGTGAAAATGAATCAGGCGTGGATTAGTCTGGATTTCAAACCACCAGTTCCTGACACAACTGACTAAATCCGCCATGAATCATGCCCCAAACATGTTATTATTTTTAACATAGGCCTCTGTATGGCCTTCAATTTAAGCTGCTTACGCGTCGCCACTCTGCCATGGGCCCCTGTACCGCCTCCTCTTGCTGCTGCCAGGTCCAGAGTGTCTCATGGGTCCCTGTACGGCCTCCCATTGCTGCTGTCTCCATCGCCACACTGTGCCATGTGCCACTTTCAGGTCTCCTCACACTGCTGGTGGGTTCCATTTTGTCATAGGGTGCTGGCAGATTACGGGCCTCCCATTGCTGCTGCCAGGCCCGTAATCTGCCATGGGCCCCCGTACCGCCTCCTCATGCTGCTGCCAGGTCCAGAGTGTCTCATGGGTCCCTGTACGGCCTCCCATTGCTGCTGTCTCCATCGCCACACTCTGCCATGTGCCACTTTCAGGTCTCCTCACACTGCTGGTGGGTTCCATTTTGTCATAGGGTGCTGGCAGATTACGGGCCTCCCATTGCTGCTGCCAGGCCCGTAATCTGCCATGGGCCCCCGTACCGCCTCCTCATGCTGCTGCCAGGTCCAGAGTGTCTTATGGGTCCCTGTACGGCCTCCCATTGCTGCTGTCTCCATCGCCACACTCTGCCATGTGCCACTTTCAGGTCTCCTCACACTGCTGGTGGGTTCCATTTTGTCATAGGGTGCTGGCAGATTACGGGCCTCCCATTGCTGCTGCCAGGCCCGTAATCTGCCATGGGCCCCCGTACCGCCTCCTCATGCTGCTGCCAGGTCCAGAGTGTTTCATGTGTCCCTGTACGGCCTCCCATTGCTGCTGTCTCCATCGCCACACTCTGCCATGTGCCACTTTCAGGTCTCCTCACACTGCTGGTGGGTTCCATTTTGTCATAGGGTGCTGGCAGATTACGGGCCTCCCATTGCTGCTGCCAGGCCCGTAATCTGCCATGGGCCCCTGTACCGCCTCCTCATGCTGCTGCCAGGCCCGTAATCTGTCATGGGTCCCTGTACGGCCTCCCATTGCTGCTGTCTCCATCGTCACACTCTGCCATGTGCCACTTTCCGGTCTCCTCACACTGCTGGTGGGTTCCATTTTGTCATAGGGTGCTGGCAGATTACGGGCCTCCCATTGCTGCTGCCAGGCCCGTAATCTGCCATGGGCCCCCGTACCGCCTCCTCATGCTGCTGCCAGGTCCAGAGTGTCTCATGGGTCCCTGTACGGCCTCCCATTGCTGCTGTCTCCATTGCCACACTCTGCCATGTGCCACTTTCAGGTCTCCTCACACTGCTGGTGGGTTCCATTTTGTCATAGGGTGCTGGCAGATTACGGGCCTCCCATTGCTGCTGCCAGGCCCGTAATCTGCCATGGGCCCCTGTACCGCCTCCTCATGCTGCTGCCAGGCCCGTAATCTGTCATGGGTCCCTGTACGGCCTCCCATTGCTGCTGTCTCCATCGTCGCACTCTGCCATGTGCCACTTTCAGGTCTCCTCACACTGCTGGTGGGTTCCATTTTGTCATAGGGTGCTGGCAGATTACGGGCCTCCCATTGCTGCTGCCAGGCCCGTAATCTGCCATGGGCCCCTGTACCGCCTCCTCATGCTGCTGCCAGGCCCGTAATCTGTCATGGGTCCCTGTACGGCCTCCCATTGCTGCTGTCTCCATCGTCACACTCTGCCATGTGCCACTTTCAGGTCTCCTCACACTGCTGGTGGGTTCCATTTTGTCATAGGGTGCTGGCAGATTATGGGCCTCCCATTGCTGCTGCCAGGCCCGTAATCTGCCATGGGCCCCTGTACCGCCTCCTCATGCTGCTGCCAGGTCCAGAGTGTCTCATGGGTCCCTGTACGGTCTCCCATTGCTGCTGTCTCCATTGCCACACTCTGCCATGTGCCACTTTCAGGTCTCCTCACACTGCTGGTGGGTTCCATTTTGTCATAGGGTGCTGGCAGATTACGGGCCTCCCATTGCTGCTGCCAGGCCCGTAATCTGCCATGGGCCCCTGTACCGCCTCCTCATGCTGCTGCCAGGCCCGTAATCTGTCATGGGTCCCTGTACGGCCTCCCATTGCTGCTGTCTCCATCGTCACACTCTGCCATGTGCCACTTTCAGGTCTCCTCACACTGCTGGTGGGTTCCATTTTGTCATAGGGTGCTGGCAGATTATGGGCCTCCCATTGCTGCTGCCAGGCCCGTAATCTGCCATGGGCCCCCGTACCGCCTCCTCATGCTGCTGCCAGGTCCAGAGTGTCTCATGGGTCCCTGTACGGCCTCCCATTGCTGCTGTCTCCATCGCCATACTGTGCCATGTGCCACTTTCAGGTCTCCTCACACTGCTGGTGGGTTCCATTTTGTCATAGGGTGCTGGCAGATTACGGGCCTCCCATTGCTGCTTCCGGGCCCGTAATCTGCCATGGGCCCCCGTACCGCCTCCTCATGCTGCTGCCAGGTCCAGAGTGTCTCATGGGTCCCTGTACGGCCTCCCATTGCTGCTGTCTCCATCGCCACACTGTGCCATGTGCCACTTTCAGGTCTCCTCACACTGCTGGTGGGTTCCATTTTGTCATAGGGTGCTGGCAGATTACGGGCCTCCCATTGCTGCTGCCAGGCCCGTAATCTGCCATGGGCCCCCGTACCGCCTCCTCATGCTGCTGCCAGGTCCAGAGTGTCTCATGGGTCCCTGTACGGCCTCCCATTGCTGCTGTCTCCATCGTCACACTCTGCCATGTGCCACTTTCAGGTCTCCTCACACTGCTGGTGGGTTCCATTTTGTCATAGGGTGCTGTATGGCCTCCCATTGCTGCTGCCTCCACCGCCACACTGTGGCTCCACACTCTGGTTTTGGCCCCGTGACTGCCCAAATGAGTGAAGTGTGCGGTGATTCTAAGATCGACGGCACTCATCTGCATGTCATACTGACTGACAGTATTATTTCTCTTCCCCAGCAGACTCCAAGGGCATTTAAATTAAAGGTACAGTGTTCTGCACTAATATAAAGGCTCTCTGAAGCCTAGAAACACCCTTTTTATAAGTTAAATTCGCAGCGAATATATTCGACTCGAATCGAATTTATTCCGCGAATTCGCCGAATCAGCCGAATCAAATTTTTGAATACTTCGCTCATCTCTAGTAGCTACATTTAAAGGCAGATTGTCAGTTTCTTTCAGCCAGAAATAAGAATAGCAAATGTATTTTCTAGAAAGACAATTTATGGAAATCATATGGATTAGCTAAAAAAAAAAACATATCCATTTTAATGAGAGGTAATCTTAAAGACAGGGAATAGCCAAATTTCAGCGAATTAAAAAAAAAAAGAAAATGTATTTTTTAAGATACTAAGGAAGAGTTACTAAAACTTCTACTACTAAATGCACACAGCAGTTTGGTACAGCTGTGCATAGTAACCATTCAGCTTCTAACTTCAGTTTGTTCAAATAAGCTTTGTCAATAAAACTTAAAAGTTGATAGGTTACTATGCAGAGCTGCACTAGATTCTGTGTGCACCAGTTTTAGTAAATTCCCCCCCACATGTCAGTTATATGAATTTGCTTACCAGAATCGTATTCCTTTTCCATGGGAGACAATTGGGGAGGTGGGGAGTTAGAATATTTTAGCCAAAGATATCAAATTAAGCTGTATTGTTCACTAAAGTATTTTATAAATTATATTGAACTATTTACTCAATTAAATGTGATGGAATTTTGGAGGCAGAGGGTAGGCACATTTCTTCCAGAAACCTTCAGTGAAGCTTTATTTCTCCAGAGACACTGCATAAACACATATGAGGCACATAAACTACTAATTTTAATTAGGAGGCAATTTGGGAGGTAGGCAGTAGGCATTTATTAGACAGAAATATGAAATGAAAATTTTGTTCCACAAATATTTTTAAAAATTTGATCCGTGGAATCACACCTTTTTTTGATCCAAGGAAGTTTCAGAAGAACAGTAAGTCATATTTCAGCCAGAAATAAGCAATAAGACTAATTTGTTTTAGACACTATACTGTATATTAATGGTACTGATGTGCTGCAACTAGTATTCCTAATAAAGCCATAACAATACAATTACAAACTAATATTTGTTGGAGACAGAATCAAAATTGTGAAGATTTCATGCACAGAATATCATCCCTTTAAAAAGGAGTACATTTTGGAAGTAGAGGAAAGTCATATTCCAACCCAAAATTTTCAATTGTTCTGTTTTTTTTTTAATTGCTAACTGCCTGGCCTTAAGTCAAAGGGCTGGAACGAGAATGCTGTACATGAGTGCTGGAAAAGAATCAGTACTAATTATCTCTAAACATGTTTTTTGCCAGTGACAAAAAGTTGAAGTAAAAATGTCAGCATGACAGATGGGGAGTTTCTCAAAAGGGACCAGCAATGGCAGCCTAATTGTATATGAACACATGTACCTCTCAATAACATGAGCAGCAATAAACTTGTTCGTCAGGCCCAGGCTTAAATCTCTGGCCTCTCTTGAAAGTCATCTACGCTGCACTACTGATTAATGAACTGGAAATGGTGAAGGTTAAAGACTAATCATTACATGATCTCTTTAGTATAATCAACTGCATTTACATGCAGAAGATTAGAAGGGGGGAGTAGGAGAAACCCCTAGAATTTTAGTTATCTGGCTGTCATGCTCAAGGTTTGGCTTCAATGCTTCTGAGAAAATTCTGAGAAGCTTCTGAGAGGTAGGACATTTGAACACTTTTGTGCAGGGCTTTTTTACTCAGAGAATAGGTGCAGGAACGTCTCCCTTTTTAGTCACCCCGTCTCCACCCCCTACCCACCTCTGAGCACCCTCACTTAGTTCCACCCACTACTCACCTCCCAATACCACCTCTTTTAGAGAATACAGAACCAAACAAAATACCACCCAGCAACAATAGATCCACCCCAGCACTAATAGACTCCCAGCAGTCAGCATCAATATATCCTCCAGAAGCAAGCAACAGTAGCTCCCTCCTAGCAACAATTGACCCCCCAGCAACAATAGACCCCCACCAGCAACAGTAGACCTCCATGACAGCAATAGACCCCTACAAGTGATAATAGATCCCCCAGCAGCTATCATAAATAGACCCTCCAGCACAGCCCAACACTGCTTACCATTACATACATTCAGTGTTCAAGGTGCTGGAACTGCGTTCCCCCACGTTCCCATTGAAAAAAAACCCTTCTTTTGGGACATTCCTTTACAGTATACATGTTCGGGTTTCATGTCTTAAAGTCAGACACAACCAGACAACTAGCCATTTTGCCACCATGTGAAACTGAGCACAACTTCCAGCCACTATGTGTCCTATTTTAACTCTTTATACTCCTGATGAAGCTCTGTTTTTTGCAGTGAAACATGTAGAGTTTCTTTTTTTCTTTTATTTGGGTCTGTCATTGGGAGCACTTTTTTGAATGCACATGGTATTTATTCCACTCCCCCCTTTTTTGGAGTGATCTGTACTCTGCTTTATAGTGCATCATTTGCATTCCACAAGATAGTGAGGTATTTTTGACTGGATATGGTGATATATGGGGCTTGTCCATTACAGACTAACATTAAGGCCCATGGATGAGTGTACCCATATTACATATCTGTAGCAAGATAGATTATACTATCCGTGGGGTAACTTTATCTCCTTAATAGAGATTATATATTCTGATAGGCTTATGATCAAACTACAGTATCTTCTTTATGCCGTAACTTCATCTAAAACGGTATGGTATTTGATCTGGTCTGGTGCTATTATACATTTGGATGTAAGGTAAATAATTATAATGGTATCCAGTCATACTGTTGTGCGCAGTACATTTCACTCCAATAGGCATTCATTGCAGCTTAGCATACAATTTATATATATCTGAATAAAGGTTATATTTTAGAATTATCAATGGGCTAGATGGTGCGTAGGGGCACGTACCCTCGCCCGGTATACAACCAGACAACTAAGATTTTTTTCAGGAGGTTAGCAATGGCAGCCCTCATACTTCCTTGAAAAATGTCACTTTTAATCTTCTGGAGAAGATTTAATCTGATGGGTTTATGCAATAAATTTTTTAGCATTGGCTTTTTATCAATAAGTTAAATGTATATGAGATCAAAGAAAAGAAGGGCTGCAATATGTGGCCCAGTATCACCAGCAGGTGCTTTCCTGGATCACTGGATTGCAAATAAATAAAAATGGAGTGGACTGGGGCAGTACAGAAATGTTTGGTAAAAAAGGGACTGTACAGGAGTAGGGATGAGCTCAGGTGTGCTTTGATTCTTGTCCAAACCCACCAAAAGGCTGTTACTGTACTTTGCTAACCATAATTGGCCAAAGGCATTCCCTGTCCCCACAGCTGCACCAATACTTGACCCTTGTATACATGTGGTTACAGGAAGGGGAATGCCTCAATCACTTATGATTGGAACAGTACAGATGAACACATGGCATCTTCATAACAGGATCACTCAGGTGTTTTCGGACTAGGATCAGAACACGCCTGAGCTCATCCCTACTCAGCACATAGGTTGCCCTCCTTGTATGCATTCTGGTTTAATTTTCAGTGGGAGGATTACCTATGCTTCCATTTCCAAAACAAAATTCCAAGAAGGGATATTTTACAAAAAAAAATAAAATTTGCCCACACAGCAATGTTCAGCATTCGTATGCAGACACACAAAAGTTGTATTTCTGGTATCTCCAGAACAGCTTCATTCTTTAAATTGTAACCTCACACAAAAGTACCAGAGATAAACATAGGTCTCATTGTTTTATGTTCCCTGGACATGTTCTAAAATAAAATACTTTCATAGCTTAAAGTTTGTTCAAACAAGAACACAGATGTAACATATTGCATTTTACCAGTCCTTCAGTCCGGTGACTGCATTAGTCTTTTTTTTCCTCAGGATTTTCTTCTTTTACTTTTATCTATTGATCCTACCAGTAACACACTTCATATCCTAGAATTACAATGCTCAGTAACTACTGTATTGATGAGGGAGCAGCATTGTTCCTTTGGGGCAGCAAGTGTGTTAGGGCTACAGATCATCTCCCCTTCTTTCCCTAACACAGGGAGATGTTTGTTATTTCATGAAGAGATATACTGTAGAAACAATGCTAACTGATACACATTCAAAAAGCTCAGAAAGTTATGAGCTCACTGATTTCTGTCAGGATCAATGCATATTTTTTGCACTTATCAAAAGGTGTAGCAAACTAACAAAAACAAAATAAGTTCAGTGGTATATTTACCATACCAAAGAGGAGCTCATAAGAGACCATCATTGTTAGGATTTAACTGCACTTTAAAGTGAATAAAACAGAGATACTGAATTAAAATTCCTGGAGGTCCAAAAAGTTAAACTTTCTTCCAGCAGAGGTCCAAATCACATTTGTGTGACTACTCAGATCCTTCCCATCACAGCCCCCACCCCTTTTATCACAACCCCGTTCTTACATCAGCGCACTCAGTCTGCCACTTCACAGTTTCCCCTTCACATTCATGTACATTGCTGCTTCACATTAGCACTGCACCCCCTTTACATCACCCCCCACAGCACTGCTCCCCCCTTTACATCTCCCCTCCCCCCACAGTACTGTCCCCTTCACATCTCTTCCCACAGCATTTGCACCTCTTTCCATCACTCCCCCCTTTACATCACATCTCCCCTCCCCACCAGCACTTTCTCCCCTGCATATCATCCCCCCCAGCACTGCTCCCCTTTCACATCACCCTTCCCCCTCACAATAATGTGCTCTGCCCCCTTCACATCTGCCCCCTTTCAAATCAACCCTGCACACACACAGCACTGCCCCCTTCATGTTACCCCTTGTTCCCCCTCCACCTTCAGAGCCATGTACTCTTGCCCATCTTCACTCTCCTACCTCACACGGAGCGTAAAGTGGGAGGCAGGATAGCAATGAAAGGAGGGTGGGAGGCACACCAGCTCTGGATGGAGGGTGGGATCTGCCAGGGGTTAACTTTTCATATTAACTAGCCAGTGATTGGCTGGGAGGACCATCCTGGGTCCTAGCAACCAATTACTTGCTAGTTAATCTGGAAAGATAGCTCATGCAGCTCCTGATCCTGCCCTCCATTCAGCACTGTGCCTCCATGCCCTCTGATCATTGTTACCCTGCCTCCCAATCTCTGTTATACATTGAGAATGACAGCATTGGAGGCCAGGGGGGAAAAATGGCTCCTAAATAGCAGGTATGGATAGGGGAGTGGCTCAGTTTGGATCCGTCCCGCGGTCCACCATTTAGCGATACCTGTTCTAAAATAACACAACGCATAGAAAATATCTGCATAAAATGTCTTTTTTCATACCCAGAATTTTTTTTTTTTTTGTATTAATAATTTTTATTGGTTTTCATGAAATACAAAAACAGTATATTTCAAAAGGTTAAGAAGAGAAAATAAACATAACAGAAAGATACATCGATGGCAAAATTAAATAGTGTCAGGACCAGCGGAGTCATAAATATCAATGTAAAGGATATCAGGGCCTTGCAACTTGGACCGGCATAGAAGAGGTGAAAGTATCCCATGGGATCCAAATCATCTCAAATACAGCAAACGAACAACTATGTAGTGCAGTCAAATATTCCATCTGTCTCACATCAGCA
The DNA here is from genome assembly GCF_062004578.1 of Staurois parvus. NCBI lineage: Eukaryota > Metazoa > Chordata > Amphibia > Anura > Ranidae > Staurois > Staurois parvus. The sequence goes on along the minus strand of NW_028318186.1, from coordinate 6,322,036 downwards.
ATGAGTTTGTACAAAATTGACATTGAAGGAGGAGTAGAGGATAACCAACACATAGGAATGCTTCTCCTGGCCGCGGTCAGCACATGGACAGCAAGTTTCCTGGATAATTTAGGTAATCTTGGGAATGGTAGACCCAGTAAAAAATGTAAGGGATCAAGTGGGAGAGAGACATGCAGCAATGAATTCAACAAGGAAAGAATATCCTGCCAGAAAGGGGTAATGGAGCTGCATGTCCAAAAAATATGATAGAGAGAACCAGGGTCTCTACTACAGCGCCAGCAATCAGGAGAAGCACTCGGATTATAAGCATGCAGAACCTCAGGTGTTTTATACCATAACATCATAATCTTGTAAATATTTTCCTTAAAAACCACACAGACAGAAGATCTAGATGCATTTTCCCAAATTTTCTTCCATGTTAATAAATCAATGTCACGTTGTATGAATTGAGACCACCTACGCATATAAAGGTGAGTATCATTGGATAAGGAGGGGGCTTCCATAAGAAGTTTATAAGTATTAGAGATTATACCCCTATGGTGGGGACCCTGCATACATAAACTTTCAAAGGGAGTAGGTTTCCCCAGAGTCAATGAGGGAGATAAAGTGGAAAAAAAGTGGCGTATTTGAAGATAAATATATAGGTGTTGAGGAGGTAAAAGGGCTTTTTTCTGGAGGACTGGGAATGAGTGTAACTTACGGGTCACCGGATGTACCAAGTGACGCAGTTGAAAAAGGTTAGCTACAACCCAATGCGACATCCGGGACATGGCCATATTGTCTGGGAGATTAGGGTTATAGAGGACATTTGTCAGTGGGGAGCAATCAGAGGCCAATGTAAATTTAGCCCTACATTTCCGCCAAACAGTCAGAGAAAAGTACATAGGTCCCAGAAATAAATGGCGAAAGGAGGAGACATCCACTGCTGAGGTCGACCAAAGGAGAGAGCATGGATGAGCTGGGGACAATTGCAAAGATTCGATCTCAGTCCATGTGTTGGGAGGATGATGGGAAGACCATGACATGAGAAAATGAAGATGAGTTGCGTAGTAATATGTTATAATATCCGGGGCCCCCAAGCCCCCCCTAGATCTTGGGGAAAGCAAAATGGAACATGCAATCCTGTGCCGCCTATTGTGCCAAATAAAATGCAGGAAAGATTTCTGAAGAGAGTGAAGTCTGGACATAGGAATGGGAACGGGGAGGGTCGCAAACAGGTACAAAAGTTTAGGCAACACTGTCATTTTTAATACGTTAATGCGTCCTAGGAAAGAAATGGGCAAGGCATCCCATCGTTTCAGAGAGCGAGAAATTGCTATGAATAGTGGAGGGAAATTGGCCTCGTATATGGATTGGTAAGAGGAAGTAAGATTAGTACCTAAATATTTTAAAGAATGGGTACACCACCGATAGGGAAAGGCTTCCTGAAGCGAGGATAATGTGACAGGTGGGACGTGAATTGGGAGTGCCTCAGTTTTAGACGTATTAACTTTGTAACCTGAAATAGCCCCAAATCGTTTCAAGATCTGATGCAAAATCGGTAAAGAAGTATAGGGACTCGTGAGTGTGAGGAGGATGTCGTCTGCAAACAGCGATAATTTGTACTCATGGGTATGGGAATGTATCCCGTGAATATCCGGATTCGACCTAATGGCTGTGGCCAGTGGCTCCAGGCAAAGAATAAACAGCAGAGGGGAGAGTGGACAACCCTGACGTGTGCCATTTGACATCTGAAAAGGGAGTGAAAGAAAAGATGCTAATCTGACCTGCGAAAATGGGGAAGAATAAAGGGCCTTCAAGGCTGCTACAAATGGACCCCGGAAACCAAACTTCTCCAAAACCAGAAACATGTAGGGCCAACTTAACCGGTCGAAATCTTTTTGAGCGTCCAAGCTCAGTAACACAGCAGGGGTGGAGGATCGATTAACCAGATCAACCAGATCAACCAGATCAATAGTTCTCCTGGTGTTATCCGCAGCATGTCTGGAAGGCACAAAGCCCACTTGGTCCCTATGTATGAGTTTGGAAATAATTCCGGACAGTCGGTTGGCTAAAATTTTTGTGAAAATCTTGTAATCGGAATTAAGTAGGGCAATCGGACGGTAGTTGTCTACAATAGAGGGATCCTTATCGGGTTTAGGGATAACCGAGATATAGGCTCGTGAAAATTCAGTCTGGGGTGTGACCCCCTTAAAAAGATCTCTGTAAAGAGAAAGGAGATGGGGAGCCAGGATACCAATAAAGGATTTATAATAGGTGTAGGGTAAACCATCCGGACCCGGGGCCTTACGAGAAGGGAGATGTTTAATTGTATCAAGTAATTCCTCTATCGTAATGTTAGCATTAAGAATGGCAATGTCTGAGGGAGATAGTCTCGGAAATGACAAGGAATCAAAAAAATTGTCAAAGGATAACTGTGTGAGAGGCGGGTGGAGGTCTGGGATCAAACAGTTATACAGTTTCTCATAGTAGGAGCCAAAAAGGGTTGCCATGACCTGAGGATCATAGGTAGGACTGCCGTTTGGTTGGATTAAAAGATCAGGCATCGTGGAAGGAGACTGAGCTTTAAGTCGATTGACTAACATACGATGGGGTTTGTTGGAAAATTCATAAAATTTCTGTTTAACCCACAGCAGGGATTGTGCAGCCTTACTGGAGTCGAGGGTTTTAATTCGGTCACGTAAAAATGTTACCTTCCGGAGCCCAGAAATGGAAGGCTTGGCCATCAACCGTTGTTCCGCCAAAAATAGTTGATGTACAAGAGAGGCCTTAGCACGTGCCGCAGATTTCTTTAAACGAGAACCCATAGAAATACAGAGTCCCCGAAATACCGCCTTATGGGCCTCCCATAAAATAGAGGAAGAGGCTACGGAGCCAACATTGAGGGTAAAATAGGTATCAAGTCCCCGAGACAATTCATCCCTAAGATGATCTGTGGAGAGGAAGGTCTCATTAAGGCGCCAATGACATGGTTTGGGTAGAGCGGGAGGAAAGAAAAGGTTTAAAGTCAGAGAGGCGTGGTCAGACCAGGTAATGGGGTTAATTTCAGAAGAGACCAAGAGTGAAAGCAATGGGGCAGAGATGAAAAAATGATCTAAGCGGGAGAAGCTACGGTGGGGGGTGGAGTAGAAAGTAAATTGTTTATGGGTGGGGTGTTTAATCCGCCAAGCATCGAAGAGACGATGCTCCCTTATCAGTCTACGAAAGGATTTTGAAGCGGAGCATTGCCGCTTTGAGGGTGTGGACTCAAAAAGAACTTTCCTGTCCTTATGGGGGGATAAAATCAAATTAAAATCACCCCCCACAATCACATGTGAAGTGGAAAAAGAGTCTAAAGCGGCGAGTGTTTGGGAAAGAAATTGCAATTGACCTGTATTGGGGGCGTATAAATTCAGCAGAACAAGGGGAGTGTTACCCAGCATACATTCCAGAATAATGAAACGACCTTTTTGGTCAACTCTGGAGGAAACAATCCGAAGGGAGCAGTGCGACCCAATCAAAACTGCCACCCCAGCCTTCCCGGAGGGATCAAAGGCCGAATAGGCTTGGGGAAAAAATCTTGAGGCAAAACGAAAGGAGCCAGCTGATTTGAAATGGGTCTCTTGAACAAAAATAATGTCTGCTCCTGAGGATCGAAATTCCCTCAAAGCCATCCACCTTTTTTGAATGGAGTTGAGGCCCTTGACATTATACGACATAAACCGCAAAGCCATTATAAAATAACAAAAATTGAAGCAAATGTGTTAGCCTAAAAAAGAAATGAAATACCATCGATGCAATAGAAAAAAAAACAAAAAACAATAAAGTAACACAGAAAAATGTAAACATAGAAATTGACATAAGTATCCATGAGGATATAAACTCGGGAACAACCAATTGGCCCAAGTCGTCTAGGCCTATGGCTAGACAAATTCGGGAGCAGCACGACAACCAAGACATCAGAAAAATCGTCATGCCCGGCCAGATAAAACAGAAGTGAGAAAATGCACCCAACAATGGTTCGGCCGGACAGAAAAGAGAAACCCAAAAAGAAAAAAATATTATGTAAAAAAACCCAGGAAGGAAGGATCATCACCGGAAACACATCGGAAGGGCACCCCAGAGAATCATCATACAGATGGATTGATCTACTGAGGGTGACGTGGACGCTGTGGGGTACGTGTGAGTCTCTTCCGACCTCCGCGGACTGGAGTCCAGATCTTGTTGGGGGTGGCGGATGGACGAGACGGAGTTGGTGGCAGAGGGGACACATCTTCAGGCAAAGGTGGAAGTCCCAGGCGCTTTAAGAAGGAATCCGCCTCTTGAAGATCACGAAGCACGACTTGGGAATTATCCCTAGTCACGACCAACCGGAAAGGAAACCCCCATCGGTAAAGGACATGATGTTGTTGGAGGTGTGTGGTGAGCGGCTTCAGGGCTCGTCTCTTGGCCAAGGTAGTCGGAGACAAATCGCAGAAGAGTTGGAGTCTGTCACCTTTAAATTCCAGAGATGATTTGTGGCGAGCAGCTGATAATAAGGCTTCTTTGCTCTGAAAAAAGTGGAAGCGAACTATGACGTCGCGTGGTCTGGTGCCTTCGACAGGTTTTGGGCCCAGTGAGCGATGAGCCCTATCCATTCGCCAATCCGTTTCCGGAACCAATGGAGCAGTTGCGCTAAAGAGGGACAGAAGGTGACGGTGCAATTGCGCATCAGCGATAGATTCGGACATACCGCGTATACGGATATTTTGGCGCCGTTCCCAGTTTTCTAAATCCTCTTGCTGGAGTTGCATTTGGGACATGGAATGCTTCAAATATGCGTTATCCTCTTCCAAAACATGAACGTATTGCACCAAATCATCAAACTCAGTCTCCAATTTATCTGTGCGGTCTCCAATCTGAGTTATTTCCCCTCTGAGATCTAATGCCAGCTTTCCAATTTCAGCGGATATGGATGCGGTAATATTGCGCAGAAAAATTTGCAACTTGTCATCTAGCGCTGAAAGTGTGAGGGAAGGAGACGGTATGGTTTGCTGAGATATCTGGCTGGAGGGAGGATGATTTCCCGATGCAGAGTATTCTGCTGCCCCCCCAGATATATGCTGGGAATCCCCAGTTATATTATGGGGATCAGAGTCCTCCATCTGGGGCTGAGTCAGGGCAGAGGCAGGCATGGAAGTTGACATACATGAAGATGCAGTACCCTCCGTGACCACCGGGGGGCCGGGATCTCTCCCTGGGTTCCTGGGCATACTGGAGGCCGGGGATTGCAGCCTGGACAGGAACCGCCGGAGCGGCGAGGGCCGCGAATCCGGTGGCTGTGGGGAGGGGGGCTTCCAGCGCCCTATCTTCCCCATACAGGTTTCTCCCTCGAGCCGGGCAGGGTGCCAAGTGGGTGGGACTCACCCTTATTAGCAGGGAAGCAGTGGCGTGTAGCAGGTGAGTCCGCGCTGGCCGGGGATGAGCGGAGCTCAGCTAGAATGCAGCCGCCATCGTCCCTGGCCGCGCATACGCCCCCCATACCCAGAATTTTTTAACCAATACATTTAAATTTTGTTCAGTTCATATAATAAAAGATATGTGATACTCATTTTGAGTATAAAGAATCCTTTGAAAGTCACATCTTGAGTAGTGGCAAGTGGAACGTTCATTGGCACAATGTTACCAAGCCTTTGCATTTCATGGATGACGGCATCAGAATATGGCATCTGTTTTCTATGCATCAACTAAGGTTCCCCTAAACCAATGACTTTCAATTTCATTTTGAACATTTTCTGTAATTGAGATATAGACAAATTGGATTATTTAACATTTTTCTTTATTGTCCAAATATAAGTAATTAAACAAAATTGCCAGGATAAATATGTTGTGCTTGTCACTGCCAAGGTGTTTTAAAATGTGCAGGTTCCAGGGCCAATATCCTCATCGGTACCTAAAGCATCACTGATCCAGAACATGTTCACAGTCAGGATAGCCAGTGTGTATAATTTCTTTAATCAAAGTCTCCATGAGTAGTGAGAAGAAATACAAGAATAGGCACTCCACTCAAAAAGGGGCAAAGCCCATGATGAAAAAGCTGAGGAAGATAGGAGAAAGAAACTTCAATCCTTCTAGTAAGGTGGAATATTTATCATCATCTCCTTCCCAAGGGTCAGATAATATAAATATAAAGGAACAGCAGAAGGAAGGCCAGACAAATTAAGATATACTTACTTTCTGGCCAGCTTCAGGGTCAGAGGTCACATAAAATCTGACTACACATTAAGCAGATTCACCTTTAAAGTGAAGGTATACCCAGGCTATGCAGACTTTAATGCTTACATATTGCACACAGACTCTAAAAGAACTTTAATACAAGCCCTTGTTCATTTCTGTAGCTATAGGCATTGTGGAGAAATTAAGTTTTGAAGTTTAAAACAGAAGTCCTGAAATCGCAGATTGTGTGGCACAATCTTGGCAGCCTATTGGCAGTCAAACTGACTTTAGAGCTGTTCTAATCTTGAAGAATAATTACTTCACTACACAAGCCTCTAGGAAGGTGAGTAAAGGACTATATATAACCTTTTTACTGCTTGTTAAGATTATATAAAATATTCTGCTGTTTTGTTAATACTCAGCACTTTGGGGTATGAAGGAGCATGTGAACGACTCCCCCGTGAGAATGGCAGGGTCTAGCAGCCAGTTGCTAGGCCTGGGCACTATCACATGACCATGGCAGTGGTGTCACTGCCCTTCTGAGTCACTTCGTTCAGAGCAGCAAGGAGCTCAGAAGGTAAGGTAAGGTGAGTATATGGAAGTCAATGGATGACAAGGCCAAGATGACAGTGTTTCTTTAGGTGCAGTACCTCATTGTAACCAATCAGAATCCATCTCATACAGGTTTTAGTTCAGCAAAATGAATTCTCATTGGTACTATGGGATACTATGCTTAAATATTAAGGCTTTCAAACAAACTCTCATTCACCTCTATAGCTATAGGAATGTTGAGAAGTTAATTTCTAAGGGCGTGTTCACACTTGCTCGCATACAAAGTGCTGCAGTTTTGGACTGCAGAGCCATGCAGCAGTGGGTGGTGTGATATGCTGTTTATCGCATCACATAGCCCCCTTTTCTTTTTTTTGAGTGAACTTTATGTGCAGTACACAAAGTAACACGTCATTTGTGTCACTGCACTGCAGCGTGATTTGCTGTGCTTAGTCTACAGAAACATGCAGGACCATCCAGAGAGGTGGCGTTTATCCTTGAAGAAAAATGCAGGCAACTGTGTATAGTGTGAAAGGGCCCTGAAATAACTTTTTTTTTATGGAAGGCAAATATTGGCAGCCTGTCAGCCCTCTAACTTAACACACACAGCGGGTGTTTCTAAACTGTGAAACTGACTGAAATCTAATCTTTAGAGTCTTTGTTGTGATCTTTGAGAATTAATTGCTTTACAGTACAAACAGCTAGAGAGACAAGTAAGGGTTGTTTTAAAGCTCTTTTAGGCCCTGTTTATATCCTGTATAGTGGGAACTCTTTCTTCCTGTGCAAATCATATGTGATTTTTACAGCAGTGTAATTTGAGCCTATTCATTTTGTATGGCTCAAATTGCACCGCATCTGCACCAAAATGGAGCAGGAAACTTTTTTGTTGCACCAGAATCGGATCGCATGTGTGTTCACACCCATGCCATCTGATTCTGCAAATCACACTGCATTCTGCCAACAAATTTTGTTGTTCACTTAACATACACATCCACAGCGGTTCACATGAACAGAGTGCGATTTTGATGCGATGCTGGAAATGCACAGAAATCAACAAATTCTGCACCACATCAGTGTGAACTGGGCCTCTGTAGCGGGGGTGGATTGGGCTGTCTCTTTGCTTGACTGGGCTGTCTCTTTGCTGAATTGGGATGTCTTGTTGCTGAATAGTGATGTCTCTTTGCTCGATGGGGATGTCTCTTTGTTATATGGGGCTGTCTCTTTGCTGGATTGGGCCATATCTTTGCTGAATATATAGGAGGGGGCTTAGAGAGAAAGGGGGAGGAGGCATGACTGCAAGTGGCACTATGATAGGGGCTGTGATTGCTAGAGGTACTCTAATGTAAAGGGGCACTGTGATATAAAGAGAACTGCACTGTAAATTATATCACAGTGCCCCTTTACATTACAGTGCAGAGTAACAACACCATGACTATCCTTTCACCAACTGCCCCCATGACCACTCAATCCCTATTCCCCCATTCCCCCTCCCAGTCCCTGGAGAAATTGACTGCTCAGTATAAAACGTCCAGGCCTATTTTTTGTCCCAGTGCGGGCCTGGTGATGGAGCCCTGTGCCAACGCACAGGGATTAAATCTTGCTATTGCCAGAATAATAGAACTGGTCATTAATATGTTGCCTAATTGGTGAACAATCTTGCCTACATAAAATTCAATACATGAACATATTGCCAAATAAATCTCTCCTTGTGTGGAGCAATTCACATAAGTCTTTGACACAAAATATTCACCGTTTGACCCATAAGCACCAAGGATATCCCCCACATGAAAGGTGCCCATGGGCCCAGGGTCAGGCACATAATGACTCAAAGTCAATCAATTAGGCATGAGAAAGCCCAGTGGAAAACCAGCTCAGGGGTAGTCATCTCATACCTACTGAGAACGTGGTAATCCGTTAGTAAATGCCAATGTTTAGGGCACCTAACACTATGCTGTTTACATGCTGAAAGCAATGAGAGGAACCATATTGGAATGTAAGTGTTTAAAAAAAAACCTCTTCCTCCTGGAACTTGGATATATTGTATTGCCACCACTATTTCAGTCCGTTGTTTTTGTGCATTAGATTTTTGGCATATTGCCTTTAATTGGGCCCTGTGGGTTAACTGCTTTTTGGCGCTTGGAAGGACATTTTATACACACGTATACTCTTTTCCACTGGATTGAATAAGCCTTGAATTGCTGGTTAGTACTTTATCCTATATGCAGGGTTTTCCTGCTCTATGGATGTGCCCTATTTTAATTAATTTTCAAGATTCTGAATACATATTTTTTGATCAGACTTTGATTTTATGTTTTGTCACCTGCACTGGCCTGCTCCCACGTCTGCCCCCATGGAGGGATCTTTCCCGGGTTCCACTTTCCATTTCTGAATGGGTTCCTGTCTTTCAAGCAATGGGTAAGCCTTATGGCTCAGCCTGGCGTTTACTAATTACTTGATACATGTGGTTTTTGTTTTTATTAATATTTTAATATGTCTGTTTTGATCAATTATTAAACAATGCCTCCATCTTTGCCTCCTGAAGAAGCAGCTCACACTGCAAAACATGTAGAGGATGGTAATATGATTGGAGTTTGTGTCCCTTGTATTGTACCTCACGCTGGGATTGGGGTATTACCTCTATACCTGTATAGTTTCTAAGGGAAGCACTCCCTATGATTGTAGAGGCTGATCTTTTAATAATGTATTTGTGATTTTTGTACTTGATTTGTGTAATAACATTTATATTTTGGAATATATTGTTCTATGTACCTATGGGATACCGAGAAAGTCCATGTATGTTTTTCTTCAATTAGAGATCTACTGATAGGATGTGGTATCCCCTGTCCTTCTTGTTTCTTGATTTGGTGTTCCATTCCAGAAACAGCAGCCAACAGCTGACCCCGCACTAGTAAATGTTCAAATGAAGGTTCTTTAGAAAATTCTCAGTACATGCGATGACTTGCCAAATGTCATTTGAAAGTACTTCAACTTTTTGTTTGCTTTTAACAACCAATTTTAAAATGAATTGACTTTTCAAAACAAAAACACATTGAGGTTGATTACGAAAACTGGAGTGTGCAAAATTGGTGCAGGTCTGCATAGAAACCAATCAGCTTCCAGGTTTTTTTTTCTTTCAAAGCTTAATTGAAACATTTTAAGTTAGAAGCGGTTTGGCTACTATGCATAGCTCTGCCAAATTTTGCACTCTCCAATTTTAGTAAATCAACTCCATTGACTGTTACAAATTCATTCTTTTGAGAAAAATATACCATCCTTTTTATTTTATATTCAAATATTATTTATTGAAAGGTTTTTGAAACATACATAAAAGATAAACAAGGTAAATGAGAATATCAAGTTCACTTAGGAAATCATAGTACACACAAATATAGATATGCATGAAGGATCCCCACCAATAGGCCGGGGATATTTTAGATTCCAGGTGTTACATGAGAGGTATGCTCATTGTCGAGTGAACTTTCTCGAGATAACTAGGTTTTAATTAAAGAAGAGATAGGAATTGGAAAAGGGGGAAGGAAACAGGAGGGGGCGGCACAAAAGAATACTCGTTTTTTATATATAAGATCGGGTTGAAGTAGTAATCATTTTACGGAGCAGTTTGGATGTTTTAACCATCGAGACCATTGAGCTGTAAATTTGTGGGAAGAGGAGTTGTGGGAGGCTATTCTTCTTTCCATTTCACATTGGAGATTTAGGTCTTGAAAGAGGCGAGACAAGAGGGGAGTAGTATTAGAGCGCCATAATCTGGTAATGTTGGTTTTTGCAGCTGCTAAAGTATGTAGAATAATGGTCCGTGAATTTATGGGGAATTTATCTATGCCAATATGTAGGAGAGCTAAAGCGGGGTTTGGAGTAATTGACGTATCCGTAATTGAAGATAGTATGTTAAAAACTTTGTTCCAGTAAGATTTAATTGACTTACAGTTCCAAAGTATATGGAAAAGTGAACCAACCTCTCCGCAATGTCTCCAGCAAGCTTGCGAGTGTTGTGAGTAAAATAATGATAGTTTAGTGGGGTCATATACCATTCGTGTAGGATTTTTAAATACGTTTCCCAGTGGGAGGAACATTTCGAAGCTTTGTAGGTAATAGTAAATGTTTTTTCCCATAAATTAGGGGAAAAGGATTGATGTAAGTTTCTCTCCCAGTTGGTTAAGGAAGACGTGTACGTTGTGAATTGCTTTTCAATTATAAAGGTGTAGAATGCGGAGATTCTTTTCCTTGGGTAGGTGTTTCTATGAAAGAAATGATTGACCGGTGCAGGGATTCCCAAGGTAAGTGGGATATTAGTTTTACAGAGCGCATGGGCTATGCGGATATAGGTAAATTGTTTGTTGTCCGGAAGGTGGAATTTATTTTGGGTGACGTGGAAGGAATCTAGTGTATCAGAGGTGTATATGTCTTGAATATGGAGTATGCCAAGGGCCGTCCATGTTTTTAAGTTTAAATTGGGAATGAGGTGGAGAAGAGATGATAGTGGGGTAAGAATTTGGACATTGTGGTTCCCCGATTTGTTATATTCAATAAAGTCATACCAGGCTGTTAAGGAGGCCTTGATACATGGATGTTTGTGGTGCGTTTGAGTATGAGCGGTACGGGGTAGGAACAGTGTGTCTGTTAAAACATGTGGGTGGTACAAAGATGTTTCCATGGTGGTCCATATTTTTTCAGGGGAAGGGTGCCACCAGAAGAGCTGGTCCAGTAGGACAGCTTGGTAGTAGGATTTCACGTGTGGAAGGCCTGCTCCCCCTCTGGAGGTAGGGCGTATTAGTAGATTCGTAGTGCATCTAGGCTTTTTTAAGTTCCATAAGAATTTATTTAAAATCGCCTGGAGTTTGGTGAAAAAAGAGTAGGGGACTGGAATAGGTAGTGTTCGAAAGACGTAGAGTATTTTAGGAAGTATACACATTTTTAGGGTCGCTATTCTACCTAGTGTCGATAGAGTAGTAGTGCGAAGGCTTTTGAGATCTTGTGGGATAGATTCGAGAAGCGGTCTGTAATTAACTGTGTAGAGTTGGCTAGTGTTGGCAGTGAGTTTAATCCCCAAATATGGGATGCTGTAGTTTTCCCAAGTAAAGGGGAACTGTTTAGAAAGTAATTTTTGGGTTATAGGTGGTGTGAATAGGTTTAAAATTGATGATTTGGGTTCATTAAGTTTATAGTATGAAACCGCTGAAAAATCACTAATATGTGTACGTATCGTCTGAAGAGATTTATATGGGTTCGTGACTATTAGTATGATGTCATCTGCAAAGAGACTAATTTTGTGTTCAATAGATTGATATTCGACTCCCGTGAACTTTGGGTCGTTTCTGAGCTTGGTCGCTAGTGGTTCTATTAGTAAGGCGAAGATTAGGGGGGATAAGGGGCACCCTTGTCTGGTTCCATTGGATATGGAGAAGGGTTGTGAAAGTGTGCCGTTAGTTAAGACTCTGGCAGATGGTTGGGAGTAAAGGGCGAGAATCGCCGATAGTATCCAACCAGTAATGCCAAATTTTTGTAGTGTAAGTGTCATGAGTTGCCAGTGAATCCTATCGAAAGCTTTTTCCGCATCTAGTGACAAAAGGAGAGAGGGACGTCTATTAGTTTCTAGATGGTGCAGAAGAGATATTATTCGTCTGGTAGCATCCGGAGCCTGTCTTCCGGGTATAAAACCAACTTGATCTGGGTGTATCAGTGTAGGCAGATAAGGGAGCAGTCTTTGGGCAATTAATTTGGCGTATATTTTAATGTCTGTGTTGATTAACGAGATCGGCCTGTAATTTTGAGTGAGTTGTGGGTCTTTACCCGGTTTTGGGTAGTGGTGATTATCGACTGCAACATGTCAGAAGGGAATTTACCGTTAGACGCAGCATGATTATAAAGGGCAGATAGATGCGGCTTAAGGTCGGGTGCAAATGTTTTGTAGAATTCATTAGTGAATCCATCATTTCCTGGCGATTTGTTTAAGGGTAAAGTAGAGATAATTTTTTCAATTTCTGCAGATGAGAATGGCGCCGATAAAGATTCAAGTTGAGAGGGGGTGATATGAGCAAAATTGGAGTTATGTTGGAAACTTTCAAGTCATGGGTTGAGTTGTATATGAGTCGTCTTTTATATTATATAGCTGTTGATAGTATGTTGCAAAAGCATTGGCTATATCTTGTGGGTTCGTAAGAGGTGAGCGCGTGGTCGGGTGTTGTAGCGTAGAAATTTTGGTCTTGAGTCGTTTTTGTTTAATGATCTTAGCAAGAAGAGAATTTGCTTTATTTCCTAATGCATAAAATTTGGTCTTCGTTTTTGGAGATTGGTATCGTATGAGTGGAGTAACAGGTTGCGCAATTTGTTTCTTTCTTGGTTTAGGGTCGCGGAGGTGGAGGAGTTAGGGTTATTTTTGTTGAGTTCTTCATTAAATTTAATGGAAGTTAAGAGTTGGTCAATTTGTTGGGAGCGCTGTTTTTTTATACGCGAGTTTAATTGTATGAGGATACCTCTCATGTAGGCCTTATATGTTTGCCAGAGTGTGGTGATTGAGATGTCTGGAGTGGTGTTGGTATCAAAAAATAGATTGTGAGCTTCTGAAATATGCTTCTGGTTATCCGGGAATTTTAGGAGTGACGAATTAAGTCTCCAGATCGGTGGAAGTGCCGAACGTCTATCATCATCTAAGGATAGGCTGATTGGAGCATGATCTGACCAAGAAATGATGCCAATGTTCGATGAGGTCGCTTGTTGTAGTGTCCATTTATCGGTGATAAACATATCTATCCTTGAGTAGGAAAGATGTGCAGGGGAGTAGGAAGTGTAGTCTCTCTCGGAGCCATGGTGGCATCTCCAAATGTCATAAGTTGTGGTCGCGTAGAAATTGATTAAAGGTATATTTAGTAGGTTGTTTCTTAGAGGAGGAATCAACAAGTGGGTTGCTCATTACGTTGAGATCTCCGCCAATTATGAGTCTGCCTTGTTTCTGGGAAGAGATAGTTTTGTATAGTTTCCGATAAAATTGTAATTGGTTGATGTTCGGGCCATAGACATTCACCAATGTGTGAGTTATGTCATTAATCTGACAGATAAGGATGTGAAAGCGTCCAAGTGGGTCAGCTATTTGTGAGATAATGCGGAAAGGGAGGGAATCGCTAATGGCTGTGATGACTCAGTTTTTCTTCTTGGGGTTGGTTGACATAAATACTTGTGAGCAATGGTGGAGGTGTAGCTTGGGTATTTTTTCAGTGGCGAAATGGGTTTCCTGTATGAAGAAAATGTCAGCTTGAGATTTCCGGGTTTCTTTAAGGAGTAGTGATCTTTTAAAAGGGGAGTTTAGTCCTCTGACGTTGAGAGATGTTATATTAATCATTTGTAAGCAATTATGCGTTGAAAGTATAGCGTCGGGATGTTGTTTAAGAGGATCAAGATTCGGTAATTTCCCAGGAATGAGAGTTGGTAGTATACTTGTGATACCAGTATGGCTCGAATAGCGGCTATGGAAATGTGGTTCCTTGTAGACTCTAAGAATGCGAGTGTAGAGGTAAGGAGGAGTAGTCGATGGTGCCGTAAAAGAGGGGAGGTGAAGACAAACAAGGAAATAAAAATAGTTCTGCAAAAAAAGCAGGTAGGCCAAGTAGCCAACAGCGCTACTTTAGAATTGGGGGGTAGAAATAAGCTTTGACCACGGAGAGGGTCATGCCAAACAAAAATAAGTAGAACAGTCATTTTCAAATGAGGGCCGATCGCCAGACATTTGGACATTAATCATAGGCCCCTTGGGGGGTAGTACAGGTGTCTGCACCTAAAATGTGTCATGTGATCGCTCAGGTTGCTTCCATGTGTTGGACAGAATTAGGGATATTATCCTGTGTATCCGTAGGAAGAATGTTCCATGTTTTAAGCAGATCGATGCCTGCTTCCAGGTTCTTAACTGTAAATAATCTGCCTTGTCGCCGCACTATTAGTTTGGTTGGGAAACCCCATTGGTATGGTATACCATGATTTCTTAGGGCCTTGGTGATGGAAATCATTTTTTTCCTATTGAGGAGCGTGGCTTTGGATAGGTCCGCATATAGGCGGAGATTTGCGTGAGATGGTGGAAGAGGAGGCATGCTTCTGACCGCTTGCATTATTCTTTCCTTAACGTTGTAGAAGTGTACTCTGATTAGTACATCTCTGGGGATTGAAGCTGATAAAAACGCTGGCTTGGGCAACCGACGGGCTCGGTCAATCGCGAGCTCTATGTCCGGGAGTGTTGGGAGGAGTAGTTTGACGTATTGTTGTATGTAGGGAAGTAGATTCTCGCTCGTTATTGATTCAGGGATCCCTCTAATTTTAATGTTGTTGCGTCGCGAGTGATCTTCCAAGTCAGCTAGTTTTAAGTTAATTTGTTCGATGTCAGACGAGTGATCCGCATGTGCGTCAATCAAATCATTGTGGGCTGTTATTATGTCACCCAAGCTGTTTTCAATGTGGCCTATTCTGCGTTCTTGGTGCTGTACCGCGTTAGAAATTTGGTTTAAAGATGCGAATATGTCGTTTTGCAGGGATTGACGCAAGGACATCAGCATGTTCTTCATCGTCACCTCTGTGAGCGGTTGGTCGGTGGCAGGGAATGCCCCTATGTCAGGGAGCTCTATAGTAGGGGATGGAGGCAGGTAATTTATGGCTTGGCAGGGAGGGTCCTTGTCCTGGTCCAGACGAGGTCTGGATTTGGCAGGGCTGCTAGTCGTAGGGGACAATGGGGGTGACAACTCACCAGGGTCCCCTGGATATAGCGATGCCTGGAGCCTCGGGTCTCTGTGCTGGGCTCTGTATTCCTCCTCCTCGTGTCTGCTGTCTCCTCTCCCACTGCTGCTGCGGCCGCCATCTTGGCTTCCCAGGGCAGGGAAGAAACTAGTAAGTTTCCCGGGGTGATCCGGGGCTCTCCTCCTGCGGGGCATGGCTGCTGATGTGCGGGCAGGTGTCCTGAAGATCATGGGGTGGTTTGTTACCCCCGGAGCCGGTGAGTGCCGGTTTACTGCTGGCGGGTGGACGGAGCGGGTCTCAATACGCGTCCATCGCGTAGCCGGCCGCGCATGCGCCCCCTCCTTTTCATTTTAAATCTCTTGCCACTGCACTGACCTTCAATAGGGCAAAGGCATATAGAAAACAATTTCTCTACCATGCAGGAAGAAATACATTTAGACAAGACCCCACAACCACAGGGCCGGGGTTGTGGGGAGGAGATCCATGTCCTCATCACCATTTTGATGACAAGTGGCAAGATATAGTTCAGAAAAAGGAGAACAGGAGCCAATCCTAGGTATGTTCAGCACATAACTTGCCCCTTCGGTATATTCATTAACCATTTCAAAAAGTGACAGCTAGTATTGAGTTAAAATAACTATTGCTGTCAGAATACAACAAAAACAAACAAAAAAAACCCTTTAATAAATTTTAATGCACAAAAACAAAAAAAAAAACAAAAAAAAGTGACCTGCATTAGAAGGAGGAGAGCTGAGGATGTTTCCCCAGACAATTTGCCAGAGGTGAAGCTAGAGAGTGTACGTGTCTGCTGCAGGGCTCTGTGACTGCATTCAGGGAGTACAGAGCATGACCTGTGTGCTGAGGACTAAGCCACTGTCAGGATACAATCTGCACTGTGTTAAGGACCAGAGTCACCCCAGGCAACCAGAAGTGAGTGGCCATCTGACCAGAGGGACCACTGCTGCTGGGTCTCTATTTAGCCAGTTTTGTATAGCACGTTTATGCGCGATTGCATTTAGAAGCATTTTTTAAAGATAAGCACAGGAGAACCTCCCAAATGCCCAGAATGCACTGAAAAGTGGTAAATTATTAACTATTTCAGACTGTTTCACAGAAATACACAAAGTAGAAGCAGTAGTATGAGTTTAGATACTTAGGTGTGAGTTGCTCGTTAACATTTCTTTTGTTTCCAAGGGTGGGAAAGGTGTCTGGTGGAGTCATTAAGGTCACCTGGCAGGGTGTCTTCAGGAGGATTTGAGGTGTGAATGGGCATCAACTTATCTTTTGTTTCCAAGGGTGGGAGAGGTCTGAGGTGTGACTTGGTCATTATGATGTGTGACAAAATTGGTAGGAACATCCTGTGTTAAGTGTCCATCTGAGCACCTTGAAAACTCTTTGCATGCATTTTTCATGATGAAAAAAAGGCTCTGGACAGCATTGGGAACTGGAAGAGTTAAAAAAAAAAATTTCAAATGCAACTGCTTATAAACGTGATTTGCTGCGTTTTGCTTTTGAAACGCTGATAAAATCAACGACTGAACGCAAGTTTGTTGCGTTCAAAAAAATGACTGTAAACTCAACTGCCTGTAAACAACTGTAAACACAGATGTGTACATGGACACATAGGAAAACATTAGGGTGAGTTCAGGGGCTGCTGAAAAAAAACGCTGAACAGCTCCTAAATGTGAGTTTAGCAGCTGCAGTGTACATGAGCCCTAAAAGTCTAGTCTAACAAATCTACAAGGCAGACATCTTTAGAAGGCATCTTTTCTCCCCTTACAGAATATGTATCATGGGAACCACCCTGAACAATGCCATCTTTGTCTACCTTATTCTGCCACACTTTCAAAAATATATCAAGTAACAGGATCAAACTAGAAGATATGATCTGAGGGAGTTTTGTTGTCTCCAGCCTCCCACAGAGCTAACGAATATATTGTTCTCTTACATGTATCTCAAAAACATATACGTGTACTGTAGAATCCAATCAGTTCAAACACTTGAGACACATATTTGTAACATATGACAACTTTATTGTAAAATTTTAAGCAACAAGTTGACTAACTCGAACTTGAATTGTTTTTCCATTAAAAAATGTAATATATTTTTTATTAATTAAAAAAAGTCTTGCTGCCTATCAAAATAATTTTTCTTTTCTATATATATGTTGCAGGCAATAAATGATTTAGCTGTGCCTTATGATACAGACACTTGAAAATCTGCATGCATATGTCCTGCCATCCACCAGGGCAGCCAATACTTGGTCAAGACCTTCTTCACACAATCAATACTGTCAATTTTGTGATGGCTGCCAAGCTGTAGAGGGATACACATGTTTAAACTGTGAATTACAAACATCATCCTTCTTGACTTTCATCTGTCATTCTCATAGTTGCCAACATTTCAAAAACATTTTTAGGGCCACTTTTTTTATTGTATGTCCAGAAAGCCAGCGTAGGCGGAGTGATATGTAAATTAGGGGTGGGGGCATCAACTGTGGCTTGGGGAAAAAAATGGGGGTGCGCAGAGCGCGCTCAGTAAAAGTGGGTGTGGCTTAAATTACTCTAAATGTTGGCTGTGGCTTAAAGGGGGTGTGGTTGAATAGAGTGAGATTTTTTTGGGCTTACCCCTACAATTTTGCTCTCCACCCCAAAAAAGAAATAAACACACACTTATCACAGATGTTCCACCATAAATATCACAGTATGTTCCACCATAAATGTCATAGTATGCTCCACCATAAATATCACAGATGCTCCACCATAAATATCAAAGCATGCTCCACCATACTGCACCTACACACACACACACACACATCTCTCTCCCTCACAACTCAACTCTGCTACACTATAGAGCGGCATCTGGCTGGTCCGCAGCCGCTCTGACAGTGTGTCCTGGTGTGCATCCCAGGCTGCAGGTCCTGAGCTTCCTCTGCCTTGCAAGTGAGGAGGAGGATGCCAAGGCGGGCTGGCGTGATCTCCCCTGGGTTGACCACACCCCCTCACAGTAACAACCAATCAGCATAAGAGAAACAGCCACATGACGTCCTGTCTCTCACGGATTGTCAGTCCCAGACAGGGGGAGGACAGAGAGGAGGGGCAGAGGATCCAGTCACAGGGAGCAAGCGGGAAGAATTAGAGAGTTAAACACACACACTCACACTGCTGTACTAGATCATGCTCTGGACTGCCATGCCGTGGCCAGCGGTCCGTAAAAAAACCCAAAAACACCTGTCCGACAAAAATAATTTTCCGTGATTCAGCCCGGGACAAAGACTGTCTGTGACAAATGTCAAAAATCCGTGAGTGTCCTGGGCAATCTGTGACTGTTGGAAACTATGCATTCTTCAGGATGCCAAGGCCTGCATTCTGGGCTATGCCCCAGGAACCCCAAGATAAATCCTCTCCTCTTGAGAACTTCTTTAGCTCTGGTCTGGTGTAAAATAAGTTGCTTTGTTCACTGTTCTGGTGTGAAACTGAATATGAGCCACTACTTTGTGTGAGCAGTGTGTGGTTGCTGGTCCCTCTTGTCTATGGCATCAACAGTAGCCTTCAATAGTGATTGCTGGGTAGTACTAGTTATTTAATGGGGCTTGCAGGAAAAGTAAGAATTAGGTGCCTTCTGTAAAGGAAACCTTTTATATTTTGTTGAGAAAAGGCAAAGTTTAGTGGTACTTTAAATTGCAGGCCTAATTTATTTTCATGGAAGAGATTTTAAATGTTTAATGCAGTGTTAATCATATATACATTTTTTATGCCATTTTTACAAGCTTGCCCTTCTATATCTTGTTAAATAAAGAAATTTGGATGGAAGGGTTACATGCCTGTGATTTGACAGTAAGTCTGCGTTTATAAAATATCACACACATCTGGGATGTACGCTCAGTGTTGGATGCCTTCTTCACTTTCCAGTAACGTTGTTTTCTTAGGTTGTCTTTGACCAAAAGGTCACATCCATAGTGCTCTTGGAATCATTTGCCTTGCATTTAATGTTTATTTGTAAAATCATTGCAAATACAGTAGTAAGTGGAAAAACAAATATCATTGCATATAACTATATGCTTAAAGTATATCTGAAACAATTTGTTTTTCATTTTGGCAAGAATAGGGAATAGCTAAAATCACTAAAATGGTGTTTGCTATCTGTGTCCCATCGGGGGAATTCCCTTAACTTCCTATGCTGTAGGTACAGCCAAAGTAAAAGAAATACCCTCTAGGACAGTTGTCACCTAAACAAGTGTGTAAGCAGGTGAAGTCTATATTCTCCACTGCAGGTTGCGCTCAACCAAAGTGGCAATGTAGATTGGAGAGGAACTTGGTTCCTGTATAATTTCCTGGGTCATACAGGGACAGTTATCCGATTGGATTCTAGTGCCCCATGTGACTCCAATGGCCATCCTGGGTCACGCAGAGTCTATGTAGGACTCTGACTTCTGGGCTTGGTGTAATTTATGTGAGTGGCTAGTATAAGGACAGGTTCTCTGTCTGGTAGGGACAGTGCTTAGAATTAGAGACAGATTCCAGAGGAGTAGGAAGAGTGCAGGGACTACCTCTACTTCTACAGGAAGCTTTCCCCCTTGGGTTGGATCAGCCAGGCCACATTTTGCTCCTTATGGCAGATGCTGTTGGCATCTTCAGGGCTCCAGACCGCTGTCTCATTACTGTATAGTTGTAAGTGGCACAGGATGGGTGAGCCTTCCCACCGAGACTTTTTGTGTTTGCCAAACCTCTCTTCAATACATTGCTTTTGACAAATTGGGACTCTATGTGGATACTGCCCAACACACCACACTGCACCTATCCCACAAGTGTCCCTATTAGAAGATTTTCTCTGTATTTCTGTTCTGTGCCAACTTTAAATGTTGGGCTTTCCCTTACTTTTATTCTGGTGACAGTGGTCACTAGGACAATTAAAGAAGATAAAGATTTACATTTTTTGGGGCATTATACCCTTTAAATTACAGCCTCAGACACATGGACAAAAGGGTTACATGCCTTTGCCTTGACAGCAAGTCTAAGTCTATAAAGTCAATTCACATGCTCCAGGAAGTTCCCTAGCAGAATAACTAGGGCTTATTTTAGTGAAAGCTGCAAAAAAAAAAAAAGTGAAAACAATTTATGAATTTTCATTAACTTTTTAAAACTTGTATGAGATGTTGATAAGTGGGTTTACTTTAAACTGTCTCAGACTTATAACCTTTTTATACTCAACCAGTCATGTGCAGTTTTGGAGGCCAGATAACCTTCCGGTATATATTTTTTGGGTGAAAAAACAAATTGAAGAATGTGCACAAACATGGTGAGAACATGAGTAAAACCTGTGATCACAGCACAAGCAGGCAAAAGTTCTGTTTGGCTGGTTTTTTGGGGCAAGTAGGCAGCTGAGGTGGGAGTTTTCTAGTATAGCTTAGTTCAGGAGGGTCAGGAATGGTCTGTGTACATTACAGTCAAACTATGTGTAGCACTCTCTAGTGTGATACTAGAATAGTGTAGTGTAGTATAGGCAAAATTATTGTGCATGACTCATGGTAGTTGTGTGAGTCATGTGATTGAGGTCGGGTTATTGCAGGTCAACTGGATGACTCAACATGTTGTGGCTCTATCGCCTCCTCCTGAGTCTGGAGGACCATAGAACCTTCCAGAAGTCGGTAAGCAGGAAGGGGTGGAGACCCGATCTGCATGTTCATGGGAGTCCGGCCAATCCCAGGTTTGGAGGCCCTGGTAGAATGGTGGACTGGCTCATAAATATGGAAGAGTCTACAGGGGGAGTTGGTGGAAGATGGAGTGCTGAGAAGACTGTCAGTGCCTGGGAGGGGTCTCCTAGGTCTGGAGGGAAGGTCTCCAGGCTGGGCTTGGGCTGGCTCAGGAGGATACATTCAGCAGTGAGATGTGAATGAGATCAAGACAAGGTGCAGATCGGAGCAAAGAGGACAGTGTGAGTACAACAGCAGCATCCTTTGGGATCTACAAGGGGAAAGACTGCCACAGGTAGCAAGCTTTCTAAGGACAGCACTGGGCTCAATCTTTGCCCTTGTCCCAGGAGATCTTCCAAGAAGACAGGAGGGCAGTTAGTGTTTGCAGACTGTGGAGCTGGGAGCAGCTCTACAGGGGGAGAGAAAACATCTCTGCCTGTAGCTACGAGGAGTAAGGTTGATTTTTGAGGGGCTGTTAGTTCCTCGCTTGTAAAGGGCAGCTGCTACTGATTTGCAACAACTGATGGCTTTCAGGAACAGAACAGTCCAGGATCTGCCTTTGTACATAGGAAGGAAGTGTCCCCTTTGATTGATTCAAATCAAACTGGGCATCCCATAATCCCTATTTCTCTGTCCAAGTTGAATTCCCCTAATAAAACGAAACCAAGCCCATGGACTGCTCATTGTCTTTGGATGCAAGTCTGTTTGAGAAATAGCTGTTGCCTGGCTGTGTGAGGAGAGGCTTAGGGATACCAACTACACAGCGGCACTCACCAGTGTAGTGCTACATACGTTTGTCTCTTAGAACCTTTTGTCTTATACTAGTATCATACTACATTCCCTATACTAACTTGTTTATCTGTTTCTCACTCACTAAATTATTACGGTTAGCGGTTATTATTCATCTTCATAGTTCATTTTCTTTATTTCGTTCAGTTTTCCCCATGTACACGGTATTTTTTTTTGACCAGTCAGTTCCTTAATCCTGTGTTTAATGCCAGTTCATGTTAATTGCGAGAAATTGCACAGATCTTATGCTGCATTGGATGGGTTGTGAAGCCAACAGCACCTGTGAGGTCCAGTTCAGCTCCTGGTAGAGCCTGGATTGTGAAGTTTTGCAGCAGTGTGGTAAAGAAAAGGAACACCTCCATTTTAGCCAAGGACTCCCCAGCACAACTTCTCTTACCTTAGGAAAAAAGTAAAGAAAAGAAATAATTTTTTAAATGACTAAATAGAAATATTTACTATCATAGGTGTAATACAGAAATTTTTCCTCTTTTGTGCGTCTATCTAGTTGAAAACACATACTGTAATTGATTAGTGACACCTGCATATGCTACCTTTTATAGTTTGGAAAATGTTTTGATTGGCTGTCCTATTTTTCATACCCTAACTTCCTGTGCACTGAGTGCCTGTTATGGTGTCATGACTAGACTTAACGCTAACCTCTAAAGCTAAATGGTGTATAAATGCAGGTTGTATGGGAATACTTGCCTAAAAGTGTAGGCTGGAAGAGGGGAGGGAAGCATCAAGGCCTGCGTGGTACATATAACTCCTTCTTAGCTTATGGGCAGTAGCTGGGGAAGGAGGAAAGGCAGGAATTTGTGATGTCAGAAGTCACTGCCGATTTCAAAGGGACTGCTCCAGCAGAGAGAACAGGATCTTTCTTAGTCTCTAGACTGCTAGCAGGAGGTAAGCCAATTGCACTGTACTGTATATAATAGTGTGAGAGTTTTCTTACATGTCTACGGACTGTCCTCTGTGTACAATCTAATGGTGTCTCTCTTCGCTTTTTGTTTATCCAGATTGTCTTTTTCCCCATTACAAAAGACACTTTGCATAGGGACCCTGGTTGTTCTGTTGGGCACCCCCCCTCCCCCAAAATATCAGCACCTGTGCTATCAAGTACTCAAGATATATTGTGTCCCACTGGAGTCCCACTTTCCTTCAATCTTTAAAATACATTTTTTTAAGGAGTGGAAGGATGCAAATAGTAACATTTTTATTTCCCAATCCTGGAAACTCCACTTTCCTTTGAAACCTGAAGTGGAAATTCTTACACAGCACCTTCTCTGGCACCTAAGGTCATGGATGTATCCTTTGAGGAGTCTGGTCTTAATAAGGATCAAAAAGACAGGAAAGCAGAATCTTTGTTAAAATGTGTATGGGATATATCCAAACTTTAAGGTTCAGCCCTTGCTTCTACCTGTGTGGCAAAGAACTTGGATTGGGAGATCAGAGGTTAAATAAGCATCGTTCCTTGGATACTTCAGTGGAAGAAATCCAGGAATCCTTCCCAGTGGTGGTCAATGGGAAGACCTGTCTAGCAGTTACAGCAGCCAAGTCTGTCACCGTTATGGATAAAGTTACTGCTCTTATCAGTTCAGCTGGAAGAGCTATTTGTCTTAAGATCTGGGAATGGGATTATACTCTTTGGAATTCCCTTTGAGGGAAATTTGCTTTTTGGCAACTTACCTTGTAAGCATAATACAAGAAAGATGTATGCAGTGGTATGGAAAACCTACATTATGTTATACTAAGCTGAACACAAATAACTCTCAGATACCTACTTTGTTAGACTTTCTCCAAAATGGATTTGAGACAAGGTTAGCACATAGTCCTTTCAAACTGCAATTAGCAGCTTTATCAGTATTCTTAGATGTCAGGTTAGCTAAAGATCCTCTGATTAAGAAATAGTGACGAGAGTATGCTGTATGCTTATGGTCTTGAAAACTATGGCTTCATGGGATTCATCGTTGGTTTTGAATGTTGTAATTAAAGATCAGAGTAAACCAATTTAGGACTTCTCACTCAGAAATTTTGCTTGGAAAACAACTTTCTTATTTGCCTTCACATCACCTAGAATGGTTAGCAATCTGCAAGTCCTTTCTTACAAAGACCCCTTTTTGACCATTCTATATGTCCATGTTATTTTAAAACCTGATACAATGTATCTTCCTAAAATAGATTAGAATAATGTTAAAAGCAGCGGTCTTAAATATAAAAGAAGACCTGGTCATCTGTAGGTTTTGTTTTGGGAACCTAATTGGGAGCATAAAACATCAAACAGTGCCATTGCTAGACAGATTAGTGACTTGATGGAACAAAGACCTCATGGACCCAAAGTAAAAGCACATTCCAGTAGATCTTGGTGAACCTTCTGGGCAACAAACAGGGGTGAACTGACAACTCATGGGGCCCCTGTGTCCTTGCCCAAACTCAAAAAAGCCTATGAAAAAAAAGGTACCAGGGGCATCTCATGGGGGTCCCTCCTGACCCCGGGCCCTCGGACAGTGCCTGAGTTTCCAAATGGTCAGTCCGCCCCTGGCAACAAGATCGGAAACAAAGCCTTATGGATATATTACCCAGTAAAATGTGCACTATCAGAATTAGGTCTTTTACAGACTGTAGTCCTGCCTTAAGATATTTTATATATCTTGTAGATCCCCTCAGGTAGCTGTACTGAGACCAAGCCCAACCCACTGTAACCAGGTTTTTGATTCTCTGGTCAATAGGCAGCAGAGAAAAATTGGTAGTTACTACTTGTTGATGCTGTCCGATAATAAAGGGGTGCCACAAGGATGTGTGCTAAGCCCTTTGTTTCCCTTATATTCACTTGATTGTGTCTCTCATTTCAAAAAGGAATCTGTGCTAAGATATGCAGACGATACCAAGGTTGTTTGGAGGATTAGGGGTGGCAATGAGGCTGCATATCGGCACATAATAAAAAGCTTAGTGGGCTGGTGCAGATGGGATAATTTAGAGCTAAATGTGGACAAGACAAAGGAATGCATCTTAGATTTTAGGAGTACTAGGGAAAACAGTCATGAGCCAGTTGTGGATGGTAGGATGGAGGTTAAGAGTGTGCATTAGTTCTGCTTTTTGGCAACAATAATTAGGGAGGATTTGTCGTGAACAGAGCACGTATCCTGCCTGGTGGTCAAGGCTCATCATTTCTTGAGGAAGTTGTGAAAGGTGGGCTTTAAAGAGCAGGTTCTTGTCAGCTTCCATAAGGTTGCTATTGGAAGGGTGTTCATTTATCACATCTCTCTGTGGAGGGGTATGTGCAGTCCATGACATAAAGGCTTTACAAAAGGTAACTAAAACAGTGTAAAAGATTGGTAAAGGAGTGTATCTACCGAGTATTGAAGAAATGGATGAGGGTAGGTGTCTTCAGAGAGCTATCAATATTTTGTTAGATATTTCCCATGTAGGAAATGTTTGTTTATAATGCTACCTTCTGGTAGGCAATTTAGGAGCATTTCCTCTCGTACCATCAGGCTTCAAAAATAGTTTCTTACTCCAGTCTGTATGACTCTTGAATGCTCTAGGGGTCTTGGGGCTAAATTAGATTGTGCGGTGTGCATTTTTTATAGTATGTGTTTGTTTTCATGTAAATTGTGTTTTTATCTGAGGTATGTGATGTTTTTTTAATGTGATGGGGCTAGATCTGTTTTTGTTATTTTTTTTATTGTAAAACAATTCTCATTCTGTATTGATATTGAGGAAAAACTACATTTAGACTTACCCATGGGCAGCTAATTCCCATTAAAGATTGAGAGTTTGCCCCCTAGAATGCAGGTTAGATACTAAAAGCTATTTAGTTGACTCTTCACACTTTGGTTCCTGCCAGGAACCAGTTAACACTTTCAACTCCTCTTCCTCTCTTTCTTCTCCCAAGAGATTAACCTATTACAGGATGGAGCGCAGAGCACACCCATATCTCACCAGTCCAATTGTGCCTCAACACCAACACTTGTTACATGGACTCTAATAGCACCTTAATAGCACCTAGGTACTGAATTAATCTGACATCTACACATACTTCAGGAAGCCTGCTTTACACTTGCTGTAAGGTGCTCCACGACCACCCATGCCTGGTCCCTAGATGGACCCTGTGCTGCAGCGGATCCCAGTATGGGATATCCAGCCGTGAGGTGAGGGACATAAAGCACACCTGTCCTCCTATCCCAACAAAGTTACCGTCACCCAACACTGTCACTTGATTCCACCTCCAGACTTGCTGTAATATCTGGTAGTGTGTCTCAACCTTGAAGGTTAAAGTGCGTTTAAATTCAAATAATTTGAATTTCTCTTGTACTCTGTCCCTTCACAGAACAAGCCTGCTCAACCCACAGGGTTTCATGGCTTGACTCCCAGTATAAGGTTCACTAGATATACTAAGGTTACACCTTAGCTAGTAAAAGACATCCCTTACACCAACAACTTTTGGCTTAAGCAAAGTTCAGTTTTACTGTAAAGTTTGGGTTCTTCACATCACTTCACAATTCACAATTACAATGGACACTGGTTTACAAAAGAATTGCAAAGAAATTTTGGAGGTATATTGGCTGTTTGTGGGCTGTGCATTACAAGAGCTATCTGCCTATAGTGATGTATTAAATGGCATAGGTGCACTAAAAAATGTCAGTGCTGACCATATCTGAAATTGGAGAATGTCCATAGCAAAACGTCCTTAAAGAATAGGGGAAGTCCATAGGCTTCTGGTCCCTGAGAATGTGCCCATTGAAGGAAGCAACAGAAATCACATCTGTACAGATCCTCTCAGCAGCACTTCCCACACCGTACTCCAACCAGCCCTGGAATTGGCTTATCTTCAATATAAAGCCACAGTAATATTGGCTCACATACACAGGGCATGGCATGACTCAGCAACTATGCACCAGCCAGAAATTTAAAGTCGCAGTGCAAAAACATAACAGAATAACACACACATGCAGAAACCCATAAAAAAAAAAATGAGGCACCTGCATACAAACCAATATTGGTATTTCTATGAATATTCTAGACTAGCATCAATATTCCCAACTGTGATTTCTACTAAAACTGTATATTTGGTAACTATGGTTTCCCCTTGGGAACTTGGTTGATAGTTCGTACTTTTATTACAATAAGGACAAGGGAGGAGAGAGGTGTTTTAGACCATTTTTTTGGCTGGTGTTTTCTTCTAAAGGAGGAACCAATAATCTCCAGAATAGTTGTCCTGGAAGATGTGTGAAAATATTGTCAACAGTAAACTTACTGTAGGCTGCCCAGAGACTAGTTTTAAGTACACCTAAAGCCAGCACATGTATTTTTTTTGTAGTTTTAGAAAGAATTTAAAAACAATAAAGCCCTGTCAGGTTTTCATTGCTGTCTATGTATCCACTGTGGAACTTCATCCTATTTCTCCTAGTGGCATGGGGCATGGGACATTCAAACTATTATGGTAGTCACCAGGACATGGATAAAGGAGCCATCTTCCAGTTGGCACACTTGTTCTTGAGACAACAGTCTATAAAGGGCTTTATCCTTTATTTTGGAGGGATTTCCTCTCATTTCCTGTTGCATCTCTAGGATATGAAATGAAGGGAGATCTCTCCCTTGTTGAAAGAACCTCACAGGGGTTTTAACACATCTATACTTTATAAAAAGTATTTTGGCCTTATATATACTTCTTTAGGTGATTTAGCTGGTGTTTCTTCTAAAACCACACATTTGTGTGGCTGCAAAGTTTCCAACACATTGTGCTAAAAACATAAATGCATGTGCTTTGTGCTTACGCATCAGGATACACATGCATTAAAATTATGTAACTATGGTTAATATGTGGAAAAGAAATGTTTATTTTCTTAAAAACAGGCACTTTAAGAAGTTCATATTTGCATCTCAGAAAACAAACTTTTGTGAAATTATTGACTATGACCCTTGTTTGAAACTTATGCACTGGTGCCCTTTACTGACAGACAGTCTGTCATTGGTTATTATTTTGGACTTTACACTTTCAGGTCACTGTAGGTTTTCATTCTTTAAATTACTCACCTACAGAAAATGGTATAAAAGCTTCATTCTTAACAAAGTTTCCCTCCGAGTCCAGAAAATGCTGAGGGTAAAACTCTTCTGGCTTCTCAAAGTGCTCTTTGTCTCGTAGGACGGAATACAGTAATGGAATCACTTGAGTACCCTGCAAGGACACAGGCATAAGATATTTGGATGAATCACAATGCACAGCAAATGGATGAAAGAAACTTGCATTTAGATGCATATAGTTTGCACTAAAGTTCAGAGTGAGATGCCTTCAAGTTCCTTCACAGATACCTAGGACCTGGATTTTTACTCCTTATCACCTGCATTTGACTTTCTTCTGACCTGTCATTGGCCTCTTTCTGAGCTGAATCAATTTGCTTTTCTATTGACTTGTATGCCAACAAGTCACTTAACATACACTATATGATCAAAAGTTTGTGGACATCTGATAATCTCACATACTACAGTATATGGCAAATATGTGACTCCCCCTCCTGATTGAGTGCAGGTGTTTCCAATGAAGGTTATTATTATTATACAGGACTTATATAGCTCCGACAGTTTGCTCAGTGCTTTACATAATAGAGGGAGACATTACAGTAACAATACAGTTCAATACAAGAGGGATTAGAGGGCCCTGCTCCTTGGAGCTTACAATCTAGGAGGGAGGGGATAGTGGTACAAGAGGTAATCAGCTGTGGGGGATGGAGTGGTAGGAAGAGTAGAGGATTGCAATATTAGCTGGGGTCGGGGTAGGCTTCCCTGAAGAGATGGGTTTTCAGAGTGCGCCTGAAAGTGAAGAGAGTAGGCGATAGCCTGATAGATTGGGGTAGGGAGTTCCAGATGGGTGAAGCCCTTGAGAAGTCCTGGAGACGAGCATGGGAGGAGGAGACAAAGGAGCTAGAGAGTAGGAGGTCTTGCAAGGAGCGGAGAGTACGGTTTGGGTGGTATTTAGATACAAGGTTGGTGATGTAATTAGGGGCAGTGTTATGAACGGCTTTATACGTCAGTGTTAGTGTTTTGAATTTTATCCGCTGGGCAATTGGAAGCCAGTGGAGGGATTGGCAGAGAGGGGTGGCAGATACAGAGCGATTAGTAAGGTGAATTAGTCTGGCAGCAGCATTCATGATGGACTGGAGCGGGGATAGCCTGCGATGAGGTAGGCCAGTGAGGAGGGAGTTGCAGTAGTCAAGGCGTGATATAATAATTGCTAATGTTACAGCATACAAAGAAATAATAAACAACTGTGTGCTTCCAACCTTGTGATGACAGTTTTAGGACATGACTGCGCGCAAAACCAGTTCCAAAATTATATGGTTTAATGCTTGGTGTGGTTTTTTGACCTGATGAACATGAGCCTTGACCTCAACCCTATTGAAAATCTTTGGATATACTCAAATGCCTATTGCATGCCAGACCTTCTCGTTCAACATCAGTACTAGACCTAACAAGTGCCTTTTTTACTAAATGGGCCGAATTCCCACAGACAAGCTTTACAGTGGAACTTGTTATAGTCCCAAAGTGTTGTTCAGTTGTGTATCAATGCTCATGGTTTTGGAATGGCATATTTAACAAACGTGTACTGTATATTGTAGGTGTGATGGTCAGGTGTCCACAAACTTTTAATCATATAGTGTAGCTTGTGATATTCTTATCAGCACCATACTGTATTGTGCATAAAGTAATGTCAACCCAGATTGCACCAAAATAGCTCAAAATCACAAATTCACACTACAAAAAGGTGAGACAGTATTTAAAGCACACTAAAAGCAAAAAAAATACAGGGACATGTTTCAGAGACCACAGATATACATATGGCATAGTGGTTGGAGAGTATGTGTGCAGTTTGACTGGGACATTTAAAAAAAAAAAAAAAAAAAGGAGTATGATATTTCAAGGACTGCAACCATAAATATTGTATACACGGGCTGTAAACTGTGCAAGCATTTGTACTTGGCCACTATGTTAGAGAAAAAGATGAGGCATATGTTACGGTGAAAAATCAGTTTATTATGTAACAGTCAAGAGCCAGAAATATTTCAAGGACATGTTGCACATTATGTAAGTGTTTTTACTAGGCCAATATGGAACATACATACAGCTGTGTTCAAAATAATAGCAGTGTGTTGAAAAAAGTGAATAAAGCTCAAAATCCTTCTAATAGCTTTTATTTCCATACATGGAGTCAACCAACTTCTGGCACCTGTGAACAGGTATTCCAGCCCAGGATGATTGGACTACATTCCTAAGTTCTTCTCTATTTCTTGGTTTTGCCTCAAAAACTGCATTTTTGATGTCACCCCACAAGTTTTCTATTTGATTAAGATCCGGGGATTGGGCTGGCCACTCCATAACGTCAATCTTGTTGGTCTGGAACCAAGATGTTGCACGTATACTGGTGTGTTTAGTGTGTTTGTGGCTTGAATTCAGTGTTTGGGGGTCGCCTGGCAAACTTTCTCCGGCCACTAGACCCAAAAAGAACAATCTTACTTTGATCAGTCCACAAAATGTTGTGCCATTTTTCTTTAGGCCAGTCAATGTGCTCTTTGGCAAATTGTAACCTCTTCAGCACATGTCTTTTTCAACAGTGGGACGTTGCGGGGGCTTCTTGCAGATAGCTTGGCTTCACATAGGCGTCTTCTAATTGTAACAGTACTCACAGGTAACTTTACACCTTCTTTGATCTTCCTGGAGCTGATTGCTGGCTGAGTCCTTACCATTTTGGCTATTCTATCCATTTGAATGGTAGTTTTTCGCTTTCGTCCACGTCTTTCAGGTTTTGGTTGCCATTTTAAAGCATTTGCGATCATTTTAGCTGAGCAGCCTATCATTTTCTGCACTTCTTTATATGTTTTCCCCTCTCCAATCAACTTTTTAATCAAGGTACACTGTTCTTCTGAACACTGTCTGGAACGACCCATTTTCCTCAGAATTTCAGAGAGAAATGCACTGTAACCAGCATGTACAACATTTGCTGCCTTCCTTCCTTAAATAAGGGCAATAATTGCCACCTGTTTTTCAAAGAATGAATGACCTCACTAATAGAACTCCACACTGCTATTATTTTGAACATGCCCCTTTCAATTAGTGATTCATTTACACAGAATCAGCAGCATGCATGTCATGACTGTTGGGTCTGTTGGATTTCTATTACTCTACTACACCTGCTAGTAAATTATTTGCCATGTAGAAATATAATTTCTACCAAAAACAGTGATTGATCAGGTTAGTGATGTCTGACTGCTATTATTTTGAACACAACTGTAGATACCTGACAGGTGGTATATGTAACTTAAGTAAAGTGAAATTTTCTAGAGCAACTGGTAAGAAAATAGGAAATTATTTGTTGGACAGTACATACTCTTTTTTTTTTTAGCCAAGATGCTATATCAGAGGGAGAGAGCATGCAAATTTAATCTTCATAAAACAAATAACAGTGTATTTTTTCAAGACTAAACACCTCAAAATAGTACATATTCTCTGTAGATTTTTTAAGTCTTTTTGATAGTCATAGTCTGCTATTTCAGAGGTATAGAGGAAGCAGTTTTCTATTCTATTTCCTAAGATTAAAGACTTAAATTGTACAGATTAGTAGTACACCTTTTAAGCCTCTCTTGAAAAGGCTGCATTTTGCTAGGGAGAAAGCAAGCACACTGTATGTGAAAATAAAAAAAAATATATATTTTTTTTTATGAGACTAAGGAAGGAAATATTGTTACAGATTTGCACTACAGATCTTTAGCCTGTATGGACAAGCTGCACTTTCTGCGTGACTGAGTGGGGATATTGCATCTATAAAATAAATAGTTTTCTTTTGTGGACCGAGGAAAGTAAAACTACAATTTAGCACCACAGCTATTAAGGGACAGGCAGAATTTTCATGCAAAGTAAACAGGCATATTGCATCTGGAAAGAAATAAAATACTGTCTATTTGTTTCAAATGTAAGTCTTTATTGGATTGGTCACAAATTCTGAGGGAGAGAGTAAGCACATCCCACGTGTATCCTAAATGAAGATCAAAAAAGACTAGACATTTAACCACAGATATCAAAGATATCAAGCATTTATGGGTAGGCTACAGTTTCTAAACAAACAAGCCTGAATTTTTCATCTAGAAAAAAAAAGTATTTTTTTTATACAACTGAAAATGTAAACATTGAGCAGAATTGCACCACACTTTTCAAGGCTTTATTGGAATAGGTCACAATTTCTGAGGGAGAGAGTAAGCAGATTGCACGCACAAAGTAAAATTGACTTCCTTTTTCAGATTTGCTTTTAAGCTTTAAATCTTTTCAGGCAAGTAGCTTTTTCTGATGAAGAGCAAGTAGATTGCAGCTAAAACTAAGAAATAAATGTCATTTTTTTCCCCTTAGAATCAGTTAGTGTGGTACATGTTAACAAATTACCAACACAACTTTTAGCCCTGTTTGGACTGGCTGCTGTATGTCTGTCTGGCTACAAGAAGATTGCATATTCTAATAAAAATTATTATTTCTTCCCAGAAAAAAAAAGTAAAAAGCAATAAAAAAAAATTGTAGCTAATCTTTTAATCACAGCTGGAAAAAAATGTATACCTTAGATTGTACACCCCTTGAGTGTTAGGCTCAGTTCACACTTGCTTTGTCAGCAGGCATAAAGACAGGCATTTGGGAAGCGTTTGTAACGCTTCTCAAACACCTATGTAAATTCTGCACATGGCAGCACACAGTATTGTTCACATTGAAGCGTTAGCGTCACGTCGAAAAATTGACGCCTCATGTAGAGTCAGGAGGAGTTAAAGCCTCCCATTGAAGTCTATGGTGCCTCTCGTTTGGCGTTTGCGGTGCGGTTGTGACGTGGTTGCTAGGTGCTTGCGGAGCGTTAATACCATTTAACTTCATTATAGGCATTTGTGGTGCAGTTTTAACGCTTGGCAAAAGCCTATAAACCGCATCAAAACCGCGCATGGGGCTTTTGGGGACCGTTTGAGGAGCGCTAAAAACGCTTCCCAAACACCTGTCTAACGCCTGTAAAACGCTATAGGCAAGAGTTAGAAATAAAGTCACCTGTGAACGAGCCCTTAGGGACTGATGTGAATATACAATATATATGTAAAGTGCTGCGTAAATTGATGGTGCTATATAAGTACCTGAAATAAATAATAAATAAATGGATTTACATTTGAAATTTAACAGAAAAATGTAATGGAATTCAAATTCACATTTTTGCACCTTTCTGGATCGGCCACCGTTTCTGAGGGAGAGAGCAAGCAGATCTCATCAATAAATATAAATATAGACAGAATCTTTGCATAGTATAAACACTATACAGATTTCCTGCAAAGAATCTCATCCTTATTAATGCAAGCATTATTATTGAGGCAAAGATTAGGCTTATTTTAGTCGGGATATTTGCATAAAATGTATTGTTTCAGACATAGGTTTTAAAAATTGCGTATTTACACAAGAGAATCTTATCCTTTTTAATAAGAGGCAGATCATTGGCTTCTTTCAGCCAGAAATATGAACAAAATGTATTTTCTAGAAAGACAATATATGAAAATCATATCAAACTCATCCATTGTAAAGAGAGGCAAGGGAATAGTCACATTTCCGCATTAAAAAAAAATAGAAAAAATAGAAAATTTATTTTTTAAGACATCAAGGCCCTGATTTACTAAGACTTGAGTCTACCAGCAGACTCTAAACATTCAGGCAGACTCAAATCAATCAAGACCTGTCAGTCTTCTGAGAGGCGTCTAGCAATCTCATTGACGAACGTCTATTTTGCTATTAGTAAATGTGGAATCGCGTCTGGCACATTTTTAGATGCCAAAACCGGATATGTTCGCTAGATGGCGCACATGTGCTTTCACAGGTTACCTCAGGAAACAAACAGTTAATTTGAATCACTAAGGCTTATCCACAAAACAAGCTGCAGATCAAAATATCAATATAAAAATGCATGTGTGTCAAAATAACACCTCCCACCTCCCCAAATCCTCCACACATACATTTCTCATCATGTTTGTCTGAAAACTGCATTTCATTCTAAATAAAGCAAACTTGGAAGAGCAGAGCAATTGACATGTGTTAGGATTACAATGCAAAGATAATAAACACAATCATTGTGCAATAGCACACAAACACACCTTAGAAGGAAGAACATGCAAAACATTTACAGCCCACATCAAAACACAGTGTGAGTGTGGCCTGGGGCAATTCACCACAATACCTCTTCCTCCCCAAACCACCACAGACAAGGACTTGCAGAAATAATATGGCCTGTACAAGGAAAAATCACCCACTATTGCAACTCTTTATATAAATTAGGCCACACCCACCACTGTCATCCATTTGGTCAGAGAAAGTGTTTGCACCTGATTAATTCTCTTCCCACCTGTGTTAACCCTTGGTATACAGGCCCCACAAATCAGAGTCAGAAAGAAAGCCACAGTGAAGTGTACCTGTGCACCATACAACAGAACATTGAACAGAGATGTGAAAGGGAACCCTATTGGCAATATTTCTTGGCCCTACGGGCACAATTCACTCCAGATTATCACATGAGTTAAGGCAGTCACATGACCACATCTCGCATGCAATACTGAAAATGTCAATTCACTTTTGCTAGTATGCGGCATTTCCCATAAATCGGAAAAACACTCAGGAAATCAAACATAAAAAGGCCTTACACCCTGGTCACATCAAAGCCAATTTAGAAGTTGTGCGACGTATAGTGAAGATGCCGATTTCCTTGCAATTTGCAAGACATCTGACACAGATATCTATGCAAATCTCCACAAAATTAGTACATGTACTACTTTATAAATCAGTGTCAGAAACGCACTCATGTGACTGTTCTAATAGCAGACAATAGGGTGCGACTTGGCATACGATTTGCAAGTCGCATGTCATGCAAATCGCATGCCAAGTCGCATCCAGGGTGCATGATTTCAGGTGCGATTTGGGAATTGAAATTGTACCTGAAATCGGATCTAATGAATGTGGATGTGAGTGTCTTAACGTAAGCGATTTGCTGCAGCACAATTTCAAAAGTCTATCTTGTCTAACATTTTCAGCATTTTGTAGCGATTTCATATATAGACTACAATAGAAACCGCAGTGCAAAACACAATTGAAAATTCAATAACGGATTGGTAAATCTACAGAAAATATGGTGAAATTGCCAACAAAAAGCACAATTTTAAATCGCATCTAGTGTGAACCAAGCAGGCAATTCAACAAGGGAAATAAATCTTTGAAGGCATGCGGTATCTGCATGCTCGGATAAGGGTCTGTTAAGGATTTTGGGGGGGGGGGGACTCCATGCCATTATTTTATTAATTTTTGTTTAAATCCTTCTCTCGCTCACTCTTCTCATGGTTTGACAAACCTTCCCAAAAAGGGGTGGAGTGCAAACCAGCATTATCAAATCAATCATTAGTCCAGGCCATCATTTGACATTCACATAAGGTGCCCCCCCTGCCCCAGAGCACCCCCCCATTTTGAGGGCATGTGGCCTTGTATGGTTCAGGAGGGGGGGCGCTCGCTCGTCCCCCCCCCTTTCCTGACCTGGCGGGCTGCATGCTCGGATAAGGGTCTGGTATGGATTTTGGGGGGAACCCCACGCGTTTTTATTTTTGTTTTTTTTTAACTTCGGCGTGGAGTTACCCCTTAATATCCATACCAGACCCGAAGGGCTTGGTATGGATGGGAGGGGGACCTCATGCTGTTTTTTTTTTCTTTTTTTTATTGCAGACCTTTATTTTTACATTCAGCTGTCAAAATAAATATTATCTAGACCTTCGAAATATGTAAAATCATTACAGAAATAATTATAAAGGACAAGAAACAAAAATAGAATCAATAAAACTAAGGAAATCAAATTAGAGTACATAAAGATATGCCTAGTGCTGTTTGTTAAACACGGTAGGCGCGACCGGGTGTCGGCTGTCAGTGGATTCCACACAGAGATTTACTATTGAGCAGCGTCTAAAAAGCAAGCGCCCACAGAGGACGTCTAAAATGTGTTCTGCACATGCGCATATATATCGGCCAAAGACAATGCACGCGCGTCTAGTTCTTTACTGTGTCAATTTGCTTTAAAAAAACTATTTTTAAACACATTTTACATTTTTTTTTAAATGGCAGATATTGTTTAAAGTGAAGTCCTGATTTTTGGCAAAGCAAATTTCAATGTGAACATGTCTCTGCAGTGATTTTTCATGGCGTTAGACGCGCCTCTTAGCAAGTCTGCTTTTTGAGTCTGATTCCTGGTGTGTGTCTCGTTAGTAAATTCGATTGGGCGTCTACTTGTTGACGCTGCTCAATAGTAAATCTCTTAGCGGGGTAAAAGTAGACGGTCGCTAGTAAAAGTTAGACGTTCGCCCACGGAAATGCGCCCAGGCACAATAGTAAATCAGGGCCCAAATGTCATTTGAATGGATTTGTTTAACAGAATCTTACCCTGTCCCATGGAAGAGAATTTGGGAGGTAGGGAGTTGGCATATTTTTGTTTACAAACGATTTTATTATATGAAAGTAGACTGTAAAACAACAGCACATTTTCAAATATAACTTTCAGCAATAACAAGGCACTTTTGAATAGTACAATACAGAAAAGTATATTAATGTAAGAAAAGAAAAGGAGAAGAGAGAGAAAAGAAAAAAAAATTAAGATTGCAGGAACATGAAATGTGTAAATGATGAGGTAGATTAAATGATACATCTGTCAACAATATATGCCATTCAACTTTCACTGGGAATGTTATTAATCATGCAATAAATGTCTACAATCCCTCCACGACTCCCACTTTTTATCAAATAAGTGCACTTATCCAGTAGGGTATAATGAATGCGTTCCATGAGCATTACAGTATCAATTCTGTGTAAAACGGAGGTCAAGGGTACAGCATTGGACTTCCAATGCAAGGCAATAAAGTGGCAATACAAATAGTATGTATCAATCTCATAATGGCATCAGAGACCCCCAGGATATGAGCCCCCAGTAAGCAGGTCTGCATAGACAATCGTACCTGGGTACCCACCAATAAGGTAGCCACCTCAGATATCTTGCACCAAATCACAGATACTATCGGGCAATCCCAAAATATATGAACCAAAGTTCCCGTAAGGTCACAGCCCCGGAAACAGAGGGGGGACGTTTGTGGGAACAGTACATTTAGTCTTGATGGTGTATAATACCATCTGGTCAAAAAATTAAGGGCCGTCTCACAAACAGAAAGGGATCTAGAACACTTACATATGTTATCCACCATGGAATCCCAATCCTCATCCAAAAAGGTGACGCCACTATCCTCCTCCCATTTTTGTCTGTATAAAGGGGGTGTATGAAAAAGACAAGTCAAAGATTGATGATAAAGATCAGAAATAAGACCCCTACCCATGGGAGAGTCACGGCTGATACGTTCGAAAAAGGAAATCGGGGAGGATGGTATAAGGCCAAAATGTGAATTAAAAAAGTGTCTAATCTGTCTGTAGCTGTTATGATCCGCCAGGTGGTGCCTCAGGCTGCCAACTGACAGACCTACTCAGAGCGTAGGGTCTAAGCCCGGGCTGTGCTTTCACCAGAGCCCCTGATGGTGGGGATGGACTTGAAACAGTCCCGGGCCAGGTCACGACCTCCGAGCAGGCCCACCAGTGGCTGAGGAGACCTTTGGGGACAGGTACCGGGAGAGCCAGATATGAAGAGGATGGCGGCCCCAGCAGGGTAGTAACGGATCGTGGGCCCGTGAGGGTAAGCGGGGTACAGAATCGGTAGGCGAAGAGTAGTCGGGTCACACGCAGGGTCAGCAGGGAAGTCAATCCGTAGAATGGTCAGGGCAATCCGGGTCAATCACAGGAGCAGGCAGAGTAGTCAGGACAATCCGGGTCAATCACAGGAGCAGGCAGCGTAGTCAGGGTCAATCAGGGTCACTAGACATGTACAGGAACCCGGGATCACAGGAAGACCTTGCGGCAATCTGTGACAGTGCAGGGCATCTTTAAATAGTGCGCCCTGCACTGTCATTGGCCGGCTAGGACGCGCCCCCGGCTGTCATTGGGCGCCTGAGGCGCGCCCCCGTCACCTACTGCGCATGCGCGGCGTCCTGTCAGCCGCGGCTCGCCGGGACCTAGTGCCTGTGTCCCGGCGTGATCTGCCGCCAATGCGCATGCGCGGGGGACAGAGCCGCGATCGTGGAGCACGGAGCCGCGATCCCTGACATTGCCCCCCCCAATGGGCACCCTCCGGGAGCCCCACTGACCTCTCCACCGCGGGTGAGCACGACAAAATTCCCGGATGAGCCTGGGTGCGTGGACGTTCTGGGCGGGTTCCCATGAGTTCTCCTCAGGGCCATACCCCTTCCATTTTATCAGGAACTGTGTCTGGCCCCCCCTCCTTCAGCAACTGAGGATAGTCTCCACTTCGTATTCCTCCTGGTCACCTATGGTGACTGCCTCGGGAGGTCTGGATTCATGGTCCGGGAAGGGATCCGGTCTGGATGGCTTCAGGAGAGATACATGGAACACAGGATGTATCTTGAAGGTCTGCGGAAGCTCGAGTTCGTAGGCCACCTCGTTAACTACTCGTTTTACCGAAAATGGGCCAATGTACTTGGGTCCCAGCTTCCTTGAAGGACACAGCATCTTCAAGTTGGTTGTTGCTAGCCAAACCAGATCCCCTGGTTGAAGCAGTAATTCTCCTCTTCTCTTTCTGTCGAATGCCCTTTTACTGTCCTCTTGGGCTTTAGCGATGGCCTCCTGAATTGTCTTGTTATTGACAGAAAAGAAGTTCAAGATGTCTTGAGATGCCGGTACCGGATTCTCAGGCATCAGATCAGGGAGGAATGTGGGATGATACCCATAATTGGAAAAGAACGGGTATTGACCCGTAGCTGAGTGACTCGAGTTGTTGTATGAGAATTCCGCGGAAGGCAGCAACGACAGCCAGTCATCCTGAAGGTAGGATGTGTAGCACCGTAAGTACTGTTCCAGCGTCTGGTTTGTCCTCTCAGTTTGGCCGTTGGTCTGTGGATGGTAGGCGGATGAAAGCGACAGCTTGATTCCCAGCGATTTACATAAGGCGTTCCAGAACCTGGAGGTGAATTGGACCCCCCGATCTGACACTATATCTTCGGGAACACCATGAAGCCTAACCACTTCCTTGATGAAGATCCGTGCCGTTTCTGGTGCTGATGGGGTCTTCTCCAGGGGCACGAAATGTGCCATCTTTGAGAAGCGGTCGACGATCAACATTATTGCAGTGTAGCCCTGGGATGGTGGAAGTTCGACCACGAAATGCATGGCTATCATTTGCCAGGCCCGCTTGGGTATGGGTAATGGACGTAACAATCCCCATGCCCTGCTCCTGGAGGGCTTGTTCCTTTGACAGGTGGGACAAGTTCGGACGTAATGCTCACAATCCTTGATCATGTCTGGCCACCAGAACGAGCGCCGTAGTAGATCCAGAGTTTTCGTTACCCCGAAGTGGCCCGCCATTGGATGGTCGTGGCAGTGCCCTAGGACCAAGGTTCGCACTTCTTCTGGGACCATGATCCGGTCTTCCTTCCAAAATAGCCCACCATGGCTCTGGAGGGGTGACCCAGACGGAACTGGTAGTCCTACAGAAGCATCGAGAAGCCGGGAGCGAAGTTCCGTTTGTAGAGCGAGGAAACTCCCAGAAGGTAAGATGGTGTCAGGTACCACAGCGTCGTCGGGGTCCTCAAACATGCGGGGCAGAGCGTCTGGTTTAGTGTTCTTAGTACCGGGTCGGTACGTTATATGGAATGAGAATCGAGAGAAAAAAAGAGCCCATCTCGCTTGGCGAGGTCTCAGTCGTTTTGCCGTTCTTAAATATTCAAGGTTTTTGTGATCTGTGAATATTAGGATTGGGTGTGTGGCTCCTTCCAGTAAATACCTCCATTCTTCAAGAGCAGTTTTAATGGCCAGGAGCTCCCGATCTCCAATGTCATAGTTGCGTTCCGCTGGTGTCAACTTCCTGGAGAAGAACGCCACAGGGTGCAGTAGTTCCTTGGTACCATTCCTTTGGGACAAAACCGCTCCTACCGCATTTTCGGAGGCGTCCACTTCCAAAACATATGGGAGAGAAGCATCTGGATGGCAGAGAATGGGAGCAGAGGTGAACAATTCTTTGAGCTTTTCGAATGCTGTCTGCGCTTCGGGAGTCCACTTAAAGCGGACCCCTTGTTTCGTCAGTTGCGTGATCGGGGAGACCAGACCGGAGAAGTTCCTAATAAACTTCCTGTAAAAGTTGGAAAAACCGATGAAACGCTGTACCCCCTTTTTGTCGGCGGGTACTGGCCAAACTAAGATCGCCGTGACTTTCTGGGGATCCATCGCGACCCCCGCGGAAGAGAGAACCAGTCCCAAGAACGTGATTTCGTGTTGTTCGAAACAGCACTTTTCTGCCTTCGCGTATAGCCCGTGTTGACGCAACCGTTCTAATACCCGTATCACGTGACCCCGATGAACCTCCAGTGAGGGGGAAAAAATTAGGATGTCATCCAAATAAACCACCACGAAAATATCGAGAAAGTCACGAAAAACATCGTTGATAAAGTGCTGAAAGGTCGCCGGAGCATTACAGAGCCCGAACGGCATCACCAAATACTCGTAGTGACCGAATTTCGTACGGAACGCCGTCTTCCACTCATCCCCCTCCCTGATACGGACAAGGTTATAGGCCCCCCGCAGGTCTAATTTAGTAAATATCGTTGCCGATCTCAATCTCTGGAGGAGCTCGGGGACTAGGGGTAAGGGATAACGATTCTTTACCGTTATTTTATTCAGGTCACGGTAGTCTATGCAGGGCCGTAACGATTTGTCCTTCTTCTCTACGAAGAATAACCCGGCCCCGGCTGGGGATGTGGATGGACGAATAAATCCCTTCTGAAGGTTCTCGTCAATGTATTCCCTCAGTACTCCCGATTCTGTTTCGGACAAGGGAAAGATACGGCCGAATGAGATTTCAGATCCGGGTAGGAGGTCTATGGGGCAGTCGTAGGAACGGTGCGGAGGGAGAACATCAGCTCCTCGCTTACTAAAGACGTCTAAGAAGTCATGGTAGGCCGGAGGAATAACCTGGGATAAATCGGTGTCGCCATCCAAGCACAGGAGGAACCGGGGAACCACGGATCCTGTGACGTGGCAGTGACTCAAACAATAGGGTGAACGAAATTGAATTGTTCCCTTTTCCCAGTCAATCTGGGGGTTATGGGCCCTCAGCCAAGGGAGCCCCAGAATGACTGGAAAAAGGGGGGATGCGATGGCATCCAAACGGAGGAACTCCTGGTGATGGTCTGCCAATGTGGTGAAAATGGGTGGTGTCTCCTGGTCCACCACCCCTGATTTTATACGGGACCCATCTGCCAAGAAGATGTTGAACCCCCTTTCTTTGGTCTGGAGAGGGATTTTTTGCCGGTGGGCAAAAGTCAGATCGATGAAGCAACTACAGGCTCCTGAGTCAACGATTTCGGTCACCGACAATGTTCCTCCGGGGAGCTGTAAAGACACAGGAATGGCCAGGTAACTCGACTGATCATCCCTTCCTGCAGGTAAAGTAAAAGAAACGGGCGTGGACTTACTCATTTTAGCAAGACAGGAGCGCACCTGATGACCAGCTTCCCCGCAGTACAGACATAGGTTCTGTGATAGTCTCCTCTGACGTTCCTTGACCGATAAGTGGGAACGGGCCAATCCCAGCTGCATGGGTTCTGGGTTGTCCCCTGTTTCCGTGCTTCGCGGATGGTTCCCTGGGGTTGGAGCTGTATCTCTGGATGGAATCCATGCCACCCTCTGACCCTGGCTGCTCCTTTCCAGCCGACGTTCCCTTAGTCTACGGTCAATTTGAATGGCCAACTCAATCAGTTTTTCCAGGGAGTCAGGTAGGCCTACTCGTGCTAGTTCGTCTTTGAGAGACTCAGACAGCCCGATGCGGAACTGGTGACATAAGGCCGCATCGTTCCATCTGGTGTCTCCCATGCAACGCCTAAAATCGGACGCGTATTCTTCGGCTGTCCGGCGGCCCTGCCGCAGAGAGAGTATAGAGTAGCCTCTGCGGAAGCAGCCCGCTGAGGGTCGTCATACAAGACGGCCATGGCCCGAAAGAACTCGGTCACGGAGTCAAGATGGGGGTCGTGCTTCTCCATCAGACGGTGAGCCCAATCCTGGGGCTTATCCTGAAGGAGGGAGACTATAAACCCCACCTTGACGGTCTCGGTGGTGAACGTGCGGGGCTGTAAGTCAAAGTACAGGGTGCAAGCGTTCCGGAAGGCTCGGAAGCGGCTCCAGCCACCACGGAATCGTTCCAGCAGAGGAACGCGGGGTTCAGGAGCTAGGGGTGTGGCAACCGCTCCGGATACCGTGTTAGCGGGAGGTTCTGCAGGTGGAGGACTCTGAGCAGGGGGAGTCAGGGCAGCTAATGACTCCATGCGGTCCTCCAGTCGGGCGCAGCAAGGTACTGTTATGATCCGCCAGGTGGTGCCTCAGGCTGCCAACTGACAGACCTACTCAGAGCGTGGGGTCTAAGCCCGGGCTGTGCTTTCACCAGAGCCCCTGATGGTGGGGATGGACTTGAAACAGTCCCGGGCCAGGTCATGACCTCCGAGCAGGCCCACCAGTGGCTGAGGAGACCTTTGGGGACAGGTACCGGGAGAGCCAGATATGAAGAGGATGGCGGCCCCAGCAGGGTAGTAACGGATCGTGGGCCCGTGAGGGTAAGCGGGGTACAGAATCGGTAGGCGAAGAGTAGTCGGGTCACACGCAGGGTCAGCAGGGAAGTCAATCCGTAGAATGGTCAGGGCAATCCGGGTCAATCACAGGAGCAGGCAGAGTAGTCAGGACAATCCGGGTCAATCACAGGAGCAGGCAGAATAGTCAGGACAATCCGGGTCAATCACAGGAGCAGGCAGCGTAGTCAGGGTCAATCAGGGTCACTAGACAGGTACAGGAACTCGGGATCACAGGAAGACCTTGCGGCAATCTGTGACAGTGCAGGGCATCTTTAAATAGTGCGCCCTGCACGGTCATTGGCCGGCTAGGATGCGCCCCCGGCTGTCATTGGGCGCCTGAGGCGCGCCCCCGGCACCTACTGCGCATGCGCGGCGTCCTGTCAGCCGCGGCTCGCCGGGACCTAGTGCCTGTGTCCCGGCGCGATCTGCCGCCAATGCACATGCGCGGGGGACAGAGCCGCGATCGTGGAGCACGGAGCCGCGATCCCTGACAGTAGCGATGGTACTCACAAAGAGGGATATCAAAAAACTTGCGCAGCATATCAAAAGTAATGTATGATCCTCCTCTCTGGAAATCAGATAATCTGATAAGGGAACAATCATACCACCAACGAAACGTTTGAGGGGAGGAAAAAGCTGCAACAAAAGTAGGATCACCAATAAATGAAACCCCTGGGGGAATAGGAGAGACTAGATTCAATTTAATTTTGTATTTGGACCAAAGTGTCAGTGAATGGGTCACTATGGAGTTATGGAAGGTAAGCGATCGGGGAGAGGCTTTGGACCAGAGAATACCCGGTAAGTAGAATGGGCGTATAGACTGAGATTCAAATTTGATCCATGGGGTCTGGGAATTAATAGTCGCCCATTGTGATAGTTGCGCAAAACGGGCCGAGAGGTAATATATCCAAAAATTGGGAAGACCGAGACCTCCAGTCCGTTGTCAGCGGTACAAAATGGATGAAGCAAAGCGTGGACGCTTATTACCCCAAATAAAATTGTTAATAGTCCGCTGAAAGTGGTCTAAAAACGTTTTCGAGACCGGGACTGGAAGTGCTCTGAAAAGATAAAGTAATTTAGCAAGATATTAATTTTAACAGCCGTGACTCTACCCAGAAAGGAAATAGGGTAACCATGCCAAATCTTTAATAGAGTAGAGAGACGTGATACACATGATGGATAATTAGCAGTAAACATATCCGAGTATCTGGGAGTGAGATTAACCCCCAAATAGGATATACGATCCATGGCCCAACGAAACGGAAAAGAACTACGGAGAGATGCACTTAGGGAATCAGGAACATTAACAGGCATAATCACCGATTTGGTGAAATTAACAGTGAGACCTGACGCTACAGCAAAATCGTTCAGTAAGGCACATAAATTAGGCAATGAAGTTAATGGTTTAGTAAGAAAAAGCATAACGTCATCAGCATACATGCTTATTTTGAAATGTGAAATTAATAATGGATAGCCAGAAATATCCGGATGTGATTTAATCGCCACTGCCAAAGTTTCCAACACCAGCGCAAACAAGAGGAGTGAAAGAGGACAACCCTGACGGGTGCCTCTACCCAGCGTAAAAAAAGTCAGAATTACAGCCAGGGAGCCTTATTCTCGTTTTAGGGGAGTCGTACAGGGCATGCCCACCAGCCAAAAACCCATAGCTGAAGCCCATTTTCCGTAGCAAGGAGAATAAATAAGGCCAAAGCACACTATCAAAGGCCTTGTTTATGTCTAGACTCATCAACAGAACCTCTTTAGAATGAAGATTGGCATCTTGAATAACATTTAGAGTGAGGCGAATGTTATCAGTAATGAATCTGTCAGGAATGAAACCCGATTGGTCTGGGGAGACCAAAGAGGAGATAATAGGGGCCAACCTGTCCGCCAAAATGTGGCTAAATATTTTCAGATCATTATTCATTACTGAGATTGGTCTATAGTTTTGTGTTAAACAGTGATCTTTCTGTGGTTTGGGTATTAAAGACATATTGGCCAACAGCATTAAAGACATATTGGCCAACAGCATCTTCAGTCAAAGGTCTGAAACAAGGATGCTGTACATGAGTGTTGGAAAAGTGTCAGCATTAATTATCTCTATGCATGTTTTTCATTAGTGACACAAAGGTGAAGTCAAAATGTCAGCATGACAGCTTAGGAGTTTCTCAAAAGAAGATGTCAGCAATGGTAGCTTATTTATACCCCGGTCACATCAAAGCCGA
The DNA here is from genome assembly GCF_062004578.1 of Staurois parvus. Classification (NCBI taxonomy): domain Eukaryota; kingdom Metazoa; phylum Chordata; class Amphibia; order Anura; family Ranidae; genus Staurois; species Staurois parvus. The sequence continues at coordinate 6,277,124 of NW_028318186.1, read as the reverse complement.
TTTTAAAATCGTGCGACTTACAGTGAAGTCGCACAATTTCAAAGTCGGCTGACTTGCTGATTTGAGGTGCAGTTTGCAAGACATCTGACACAGATGTGTATGCATATCGCACCATAAGAAGCGCATGCACTACTTTAGAAATCTGTGTGACTCTGACCAAGTCGGAACCGCACCAATATGACTGCTCCAATAGTGGACAATATGGTGCGTCTTGGCATACGATTTGAAAGTCGCATGGCATACGAATGTGACCGGGGTGTTAGGAACACAGACCTCTCTGTGATCTGATCAAACAGTAGACCTGTTGATCAGGCACAGGTTTGAAGCACTGTCCTTGCCTGAAAGTCATCCAATGACGTCAGGTGTGTACAGCAGAGACCTGGGCTGCAGAATTGATTAACGACCTGCAAATGGTAAAGGCTGAAGACATTTCATTACAAGATCTTTATAATCAACTGCATTTACATGCACATAGCTGTGCATAGGATAAGTAGGAGGGAGAAGGTGCACTTCCTGGAAGCTTTAATTTACTGTCTCTGACCCCAGCCTCACCAATCATGTTTAAATGGGTCATGTTATGTGAGAATCGTGGAGGGTGTCATTATAGAAATCTCTTTTTTCAATTGTAGTTCTCTGTCATGCTGAAGCTTTAGCATTTTTAGCACCCTCGTAGTTGGTAGGTTGCTAGGTCAATTTAGTTGGCTCCCCGGTAGGCAGAGGAGCAGGGGTTAATTGTGTTAGGAGCTGTGCAGAGTCTCAAAGGTTGCTGGTCTGCTGCTTTCCCGTGGTCTCCTGGAATGTTCTTGAAGTATAATGGGAGGAAGAGCAGAACAAGCAGCCTGAATATTTATGGATCTCCAACCAATCCCTGGGGAGGTGTGCCCAGTAGGTGGAGAAAAACCCCCTAAAATGCCCTGAGACCTGGCAGTCTGGGAGCAGAGTTCAGGCATCTGGTGGAGACCCCTGTGCTGGGGATTCTGTCCCTGGGGCAGAGAGGAGAGGAAGGAGAGAGGCCTCAGGAGTTTGGTACAACCATGAAGGTTTTAGCTAGGCTTAACTGAGGGCCCTACTGGAAAGGGAGAGACAGACTAGGTCAGCATTGAGTCAACAAGCCAGGGGTTCTGCAGTGTGAAAGCTCCATTTCTGGGACTAACAAGTACCTAATACATACATTAAAATGAGAAGTGACTGTAGAATGCAATACACTAAGTGTCACGTACCTGGTTGGGGAGCCTGATGTGCAGCTCGGAGCCCCTGATAGTGGGGACAGAGGGCGCCGAGCCAGGAGTGGCACGAGTGCCGGGTGGGTATGGAGATGATGGTAGGCAGGTGAGGACCCAGAAGATCCACACGCAGGCCAGGTGCAGATGCAGGAACGTGGGTGCAGCAGCAGGCAGGTATGGCGGCAACCAGGATACAGACCAGGAGCGGACACAGGAGCGTAGGTGCGGCAGCAGGCAGATATGGCGGTAACCAGGGTGCAGGCCAGGTGCAGGAACGTACCTACAGCAGGTAAGTATGGCGGCAACCAAGATACAGGCCAGGTGCAGATACAGGTATGTATGTGCAGCAGTGTCAGACAAGCTGAGTCAAGATCAATCAAGCGGGTCAGGTACAAGGGAGCAGGCAAGCGGATAGTCAGGGAAAAGCCGGGTCAGTGCAGGCGGAGTTCTTTCTTAGTCAGGGTCAGATCATATATATGCAACAGAATCAGGTTATGAAGTGCAAGAAGTTATAGACCAGAAGGCATATGCTAAACTGTGCTGGTGGTTTAAATAGCCTGCCTTGCGGTTACGTGTACGCTAGTGCGCATGCATGCACTCGCACGCTCCTGAGCATTTAAACTCGCGCCGCCACGGCTGCAGGGATCCGGTGCCGACGCACAGCTGTTTGACGGTGAGGGAGCTATCCCTGACAATAAGTCTGGACTGGGTGCAGCCAGAAGTTGTGAAAGTTAACTAGAGACACACCACTTCTCAGAGACTGAACTTAGTATAGTCAGGAGCAGTGCAAGACAGCAAGGAGTTGTAGTAGTAGTAGTACTACTACCACCATTGCAGACAGCTGAGAAAGTACATTGCAGCTAAAAGTTGTGCAGTACAGTTGCAACCTGTAGAGAGCAGCCAGAAATTAAAGTGATCCTCAAGATGTCCAATTTCTACAGTTTGTGGTATCCTATGCTCCCAACCTAAGTTCATTGTTCCCCAATAAAAACACCAAAAAAAAAAATCCCCTAGACTGATTACTGAACCTGTGGACTTGTGCCAGAAATGCTATGTGCCTGGCTGTAGGTGCTGTAAGGGGGAAATAGGCCCAGTCGCCAGGGGCTCTTTTGGGGCAGCGCTGCACATCAATGGTTTCTGGCAAATGGACTCTGATCAATTAGAGAGATAGGCAGGGGACTACTTAGTGGTGGTGAGTTAGGCCTAGTTTACACCTTTTTTCCATTTTTCAGTGCTTTTTGCCTTTTGCAGAAACTCACTATAGTCCATTTAACATGGTTTTCTATGGGGCATATTCACATCTATGCATTTTCAGCCACTGTGTTTTTAGATAGGGTTGGGGATTTTTTTCTCACAGCAGATTGCAACAATCACAGGTGTGAACCAAGCCTTAAGTGGTGTTCGCCTATTGCAGGGGTCTGCAACCTTTAAGACATAAAGAGCCACTTGGACCCGTTTCCGAGAGGGAAAAAGAGACTGGGAGCCGCAAAACCATTGCAACATTTAAAACAAATCCAACACTGCATATATTGCAAAAAGCGCTCTGGTCATGAAGGGGGTTTAAGGGTCCAGTAAGCAAAGGGTTAATCAGGGCCACAGTGTATCGTCATAATCACAATCATAGCCTTAGGTCAGTGGTGAGCAACCTTTTTTTTTTCAACTGAGCCAAATCTCGCCAAAACCACGATTGAAATTTATTTTGAGAGCCACATTTTTAAAACTGAAAATACATCCCCCATATAGCAATTCATCCCCCATATAGTAATACATCCCCCATAGTAATACATCCCCCATAGTAATACATCCCCCATAGTAATACATCCCCCATATAGTAATTCATCCCCCATATAGTAATTCATCCCCCATATAGTAATTCATCCCCCTATAGTAATTCATTCCCCATATTAATTCATCCCCCATATTAAGTCCCCAAGTCCCCCCTGCGTCAATTCACTTACCTTTGCTCCGCGCGTTCCTCTCGCCGTGTTCCCACGCCGTTCCGGTGTAGCATGAAAATCTGTCTCCTATGAGGATCTGTCCCCCTCGACGTATCTGCGCATGTGCCAGTTTCAGGCATTAGCAGCCGATCGGCGATCTCCGGCACATGCGCAGATACGTCGAGGGGGACAGATCCTCATAGGAGACAGATTTTCATGCTACACCGGTCTTCAGGGCGGACTGTGAGAGGAGCCTAGCTCCGCGGGCCGGATTAAAAGGTCCGCCGGGCCGTAGTTTGCCCATTGCTGCCCTATTGCCTGTCACCTGGTGGGCAGTGTGCTCCGGAGCCGCAGCCAAGGTGAAAAAGAGCCGCATGCGGCTCTGGAGCCGTGGGTTGCCGACACCCGGCCTATTGTATGGGTACTGGATAAGGTCTGTGTTTGGAGGGGTGTTGGGGATGGTTGGAGGCAGGGAGGGATGGGGGAACTAGAGTGTTTGCTGTATAACCTTTGAATATTTGAGCAACTTCTTTATACATACTAGAAGTGAACTGTACCTTTAATGTAATTTTTTTCCGGTGTGATTGTAAGCACAGGGTTTGTCAGCAGCTAGTTTGGCAGCTTTAATTGGATTAGCCATGTAACATTTTTATTTGGTTCTGTACACAGGTTGCTGTAAAAAAAAAAACCAAAAAACAGTGGTCTCCTCAGAGAATAGATGCAGACACTCCCCACTTCTGAATCACTTCTTGTCTCTGCCCCCCCACCTCTGAGCACCGTCCCTTGGTTCCACCCCCTACCCACCTTCCAGTACCACTCCCTTTAGAGAATACAGAGGCAAGTATAATTTTGAGGTGCTAAGTACTTTGCATGGAATTTGTTAATTGTTAATGATAACAAGAAAAGCAGTAAAACAGATTCCCTGCAGCCAGCAGCAACAGACCTCCCAGCAACAATAGATGCACCAGCAACAATGGACCCCCACAACAAAATGCTACTCCATCAACAATAGATACCAGCAGCAACAACAGATCTCCAAGCAACCAGCATCAATAGACTGTCCAGCTGACAGCAGCAAAGACCACTCCCTCAACAGTGTCCCCCTTCCAGCAACAATAGATCCACCAGCAACAATGGACCCCCCACAATAAAATGCCACCCCATCAACAAAAGACACCAGCAGCAACATCAGATCTCCCAGCAGCCAGCATCAATAGACTGTCCAGCACATCCCAGCACCCCTTGCCATTACATACATCCAATGCTGGAGGTGCTGGAATTGCGTTCCCACTGGAAAAAAGCCCTGGTCACCTGTCATTCTAACATAAGGCAACACCTAAAAAAAAAGAAAATGTCTGTTTGCATTACATTTATTTTTTTAATGCCCAGCATTTTTTAACCAATGCATTTAAAATTTGAGCAGTTCATAAAATAAATAAAAGATAAAATGTGATACTCACTTGGGGTATAAAGAATCCTTTGAAAGTCACATCTTGAGTAGTGGCATGCGGAACGTTCATTGGCACAGTGTTACCAAACCTTTGGATTTCATGGATGACAGCATCAGTATAAGGCATCTGTTTTCTATGCATCACCCGAGGTTCCCCTGAACCAATGACCTTTTCAATTTCATTCTGAACATTTTCTGTCATTGAGATATAGACATATAGAATTATTTTAAGTTTCTCTGTATTGTCTGTATATATAGTTCATTAACCACTTTAACACTAGGCACTTTTACCCCCTTCTTACCTAGGCCAATTTTCAGCTTTCAGCGCTGTCCCAAGTATTGAGAGCCTTGCTGGTATTGGCTGTCTTTTCCCCGCAGAGACGCAACGTGTGATGAAGACTGCCGAAAACAGGCAAGTCAGTTTACATGTGATCAGCTGTGATTGGATACAACTGATCACATAGTAAAGGGCTGCTGTGATTGGCCCTTACTGCAATTTGTGATTAGCTGTATCCAAAAGGACATAGAGGTCACAGAGCGCACCCGATGCGTGTTCTATAGACGTCCTCCCAGAACAAGAGAGTCACGCTGTAGCCGTCTTTCGGCTATAGCATGGTATTAAAGTGTTAAATGAAATTGCCAGGATAAATATGTTGTGAGTGCTACTGCTAATATCTTTTGAAAGGTACACATTCCAGGACTGTCATCCTCATCATTGCATTCACATCTGAAACATTGACCCAGAACATGTTCACAGTCAGAGCAGGCAACCAGTATACTTGCTTCTGTCAAGGTCTCAATGAGTAGTGAGAAGAAATAAAAGAATAGGCACTCCACTCAAAAAGGGACGAAGCCCATATTCAAAAGGCTAAGGAAGATAGGAGAGAAATATCAATCTTCCTGGTAAGGTGGAATATTTATTGAAAGTTTATAGGAAGCCAATGCCATTCAGATTCAATATCCCCTCCCTCAGGGCTGATTATTATGAATAGAAAAGGAACAGCAAAAGAAAAGTTAAATGTATAAACACTGGTCTAGAAGAAAACTAGGAATAACAAAGAATTACAGCATGATAGGAAACAATTAGCCAAGATAGAGTATCAATGTTGTCCTGATGAATGATTGCAGGCACTTGCTGGAGAGCAAACCAGTAAGTAGTGATGGGCCAAACACCCCCCCGTTCAGTTCACGGTTTTACATTCGGACACAATGAAAGTTTGACCACAAACTTCGAACAGAGGAGACAATTCACTAAGTGGTATCTTACCGCATCTGAGTATGCGGTAAGATAATGCACAGCTATTAAAAACATTCTTTAATGTTTCAGCTGTCGATGGGGTTACTTATCCAAGCATGCAGCCTGGCAGGTCAGGAAAAGGGGGGGGGGGGGGGGGAGACAAGAGCGCGCCCCCTCCCTCCTGATCCATACCAGGTCACATGCCCTCAACATGGGGGGGCATGCTTTGGGGCAGGGGGACCCCCCAAAGCACCTTGTCCCCATGTTGATAGGGACAAAGGCCTCTTCCCCCATGGCGGGTGGTTGTGGGGGTCTGCAGGCAGGGGGCTTATCGGAATATGGAAGCCTCCTTTTACAAAGGGGCCCCCAGATTCTTCCCCCCCATGTGAATGAGTATGGGGTACATGGTACCACTACTCATTCACAGAAAAAGTGTACTCTAAACAATGACAGTAGACAGTCCTTGGCAAGTCCATTATTAAAAACAAAAATGTAAAATATGTCCCCCAAAAGTAGATCCAATTTCAATTAAAATGCCTGCTGCCACCCCAACTTGAAAAAAGATTTAAAAAAAAAAAAAACACAATTCACTCTCAACGCTGGCTTCTGCAGTCTGACAGCTGGGCCGGGATGACAGTTCTTAAATATTGTGATGACAGCATAAGGAGGCGGGATCATCCCACCCCCTTGTGATATCATCCTGCGGTTAGGTGCATTGCTTTGGCTAATAATGCACTGTCAGGGCACAGTGAATTGTGGGGTGCAGTGGGCGAACAGCCCACCGAACGCCCTTACCATTCCTGTGTTCACCAAACACACGAACGGCCAATGTTCGAGTCAAACTAACGTTCAACTTGAACATATAGGCTAACACTACCAATAAGTAGTAAAGCACAGATTAAGAAATCAGTCCTGGACCTTTTTTCTATTATAGCAGAATCTTGGTAGCCTCTTGATGGTCTTGGCAGTCAGTTGGAACCTGACTTTAGAGCTATTGTTGTGATCTTGGAGAATGATTTACTTAACACAAGCAGCTAGAAAGATGAGTAAAGGATTGTATGACGCCTTTTAAGAATTGCTTATTAAGAATATGTAAATATACTGCGGCTTGTTAATACTCAGCATTTTGAGGTATGAAGGAGCATGTGACCTGTTCCCCGTGACAGTGTCAGGGCCTTCAAGCCAGTTGCTAGGCCTGCACATAGTGTGAAAGGGCCCTGAAGTGCACAACAGAGACACTGAAATAATTTTTATGGAGAACATATATTGGCAGCCTACAGTTCTCTAATGTAAAACACACAGCAGGTGTTTCTAAACTGTTAGAAACTGACTGAAGCCTGACATATACCGTCTTTATTGTGATCTTTGAGAATGCATTGTTTTACAGTACAAGCAGCTGGAGGGATGAGTAAGGCTTGTTTTAATTTTACTTTACTGTTTAAGAATATGTAAATGTTTAAATGTTCATAGTCTGGGCACAGGTGCACTTTAAAACAAAACATCAAGTAAACAGCCAAGTACAGATGACATACTTGCAGTATATGGAAACTGTATATGGGTACTGCTTTAGCAGCTGACTACACAGCCCCATAACACAGTTTAGGTAGGTGAATTATATCACATACATTTAGGAAATACAGTTGGTTCATCTCTCCACCCCAGGTTCCTGAAAGGACAGCAGCGTATAAGATCATCTCACTATTCACTTTTCCTTCTATCAGCATAATTTTTGTCAACGTATTTGCCCTCTGACAGTTTATGTGGTGCAGTACAGAGGATAACAAATCAAATTCATATACTTACACTGCCTGTGTGATGGATTTGGTAAAATGCCTATTTCGTTTCCTATTGAATATATATATATATATATATACGCTATTTCTATAAGTTTTATAAATATTTACTTTTATACTTTAATACATATGTTGTGTGAATATTTTCTGCCTGCTGGGCTTTGTGGTACTTTAAGAAATCCTTGCTTAAGAAATATTTGCTCACAGGAACAGACCCCCTCCCATCGTGTGATTTGGAAGACAAAAGAATGTTTTTCTCTTTTTAAGATAAGACTGAAGAAGATCACACCTATACCATGACGGAGATTGTTTTCGTGTAAAGTGACCAATCAAAGACTAATATAATGCTTATGCTGTTATCACGTGATGTTCGCATCATTTTTCATATATAAGCTCACGGTTTCATTTCAATAAATTAGAGAGAAGTTTTCACAGACCAAAGGTGTCAGTGTGAGTTTCTTTATGTGCGCACATTCCACAAGCTGGCCAGCGTCATAAATTTTGGACAGGAACAGATAAGCACTGGATGATTAAGTCCAAGACTAAAACAATTTGGTGCCAAGAAACCTGGGAACTGAATAATGAACCTGCAGCCAGCCGCCATGAAAAGGCGTACGGTGTCAGTCAAACTGGACAGGCCGGAGAGCTTGATCACCTCTCGGAGCATGGTAAGATATATTTTGCTATCTTACCATTGCTTATCCTGTCTTTGTTGTTGATTCATACCTGTGCCTAGTACGGCTGCTAAAGGTCAATAAAGGCAGGTAACCTTGTATGCCCGGAGTTTATTTAAATATACCTGCATGTGCTTATCTGTTACCTGGGTCTCTGTTGTGTGTTTTTATGTATCAGTCTTGAGGTGGAAGAGGAGTGGACCTACTGAGGGTTTTGACACATAATTTCTCTGGGTGTGGTAACCTTGTGTGTTGACCACAACAGAAGAGGTGTCGGATATGCGTCACGGTAGTGTGACAGCGGGTGCCGTAACTGTTTGTGTGGGTTACGATGAGTTACTCAGTGGTCTGTACTCAGAGCCCACCAAGATAGACTGCTATGTTATGTCCTAAATGTGTGTCTGTAAGCTAATGTTTGCCATTCATAACAGAAGGTTGTGGTTTGTTAAGGGTTAAGGAAAGTCTGGACAGCAGCCTGTGAAGTGTCTTAGATTCCTGTTAGGAAGGACAGAGAAGGGGGGAGGAGATGGGTCAGACGCTGATAAGACCCCTAGAAAGGAATGTTAGCATGTGACCTGGTTGCAGAGAGAGAAAAGGAAAAGTATGTGGAATTAAAGATAAGGAGGTATGGCGAAAAAAAAAAAAAGAGAAGAAAGATGTCTTAGTTGACAAACATGTGCTTGAGGACAGCAAGAAGTTTGGTATAATGTAGCCGAAGTTATCCACAAAGAGTAGTGGACAGAACAGGTATTGCTACAGGGGAGAAAATAAAAAATAAACTGTTTATGTGTACCATTAATGTGTTAAAATATTGAAAAGGATTACTGGCATGAATCATTGTAGGAACAGAGAGGAATGTTATGTGATAAAGGTTTGCTGAACGTGACAGAAGTTTTGTACAGAACTGGAAAAGTGTTGTATAAAGAAGGATAGTTGGAAGAAATTCAAGAAAATGGCAATTGTATAATGTATTTGTATCACAAAATTGTAATTGGAAGTTTGCTAAAACCACCGCCCTATGTTGGAATGTGGGGTGGAGGAGGGGAGGGACAGCCCTGCCCTTTGTCTAACGCTTACTTTATGCCCACCACCCCAGCCCTGCCCAGTGCACTTCCTGATGGCAGCCATCTTGCTGCTCCTGCTTTGTCCCTTCCTGCCCAGTACACTTCCTGCTAGCAGCCATCTTGCTACACCTGTGTTGTCACTTCCTGCCCAGCCCAGTGCACTTCTGTTCGCCGGCCATCTTGGTACACCCGGAAGGCCTAAATAAGGCATATACCCAGTTCTCCCTGTTCTAAACCAGGATGGTTCCTACCACACTCCCGTTTTCCCCAATATGGAAGTGTCACCTTCACAAGCCGGATACATGAATGACAATGTATTCGAGTCGGATGATCAACAACCTCAAGCAGGAAGGATGCCGATAGGTATGACTCCCAAACCTATGTCAGATGTCCAATTGAATGACGATGCATCTGAATGGAGTGATCGACAGCTGCAAGCGACAAGGGCACCAATAGATTTGATTCCCAAACCCACGCACAGTGGAGTACAAACTAAACCGGAACAGTACACAAGACAACACCGACATTCAAGATTACCGGAAGGGGCACCGGTAATGTATGTCGCTTTTACCCCATCACAAGCAGCGGCCTTAGTGACGAGTCTGCCTGACCCAGAGAAACAGCCAATGCCCTTTTACCGCTGGGTAGTGCAGATACAAGAAACTTACTCAGCTGCTTGGAAAGACCTGCTCAGTCTATGCCAAATTAAAGCAGGACATGTTTTCTGGCCAGTTATGCAGATGGGCTTCAATGATGCCTGCCTGACAAGTGCTATTTCCTGTTCTTCAGGCGTGGAGTTTTGTGTCCAGCTCCACGACTAAACAAAGGAGAAATTGGCGGATCAGACTACCACAATTCAAGACATCACCCAAGATAAAGGGGAGTCTGTGGAGAAGTATTATGCCAGACTCATACAGGCCTTTGATGATCTGGGCTTCTCTCAATATGAAAAGGCACAAACACACATGCTCTCAACTGCTTTTGTCTCAGGGCTCAAAGAGGATATCAGGAAAGGTCTGATGGTGGCCCGCCCTGAATACCGCTCTATGAAGATGTCTGATGACTGTTGGTGGCCAGAGGCATAGAAAATAAAAAAGGAAAAAAACCAGCGCCCCTCATGGTGGTCAATGATGAAGATCCCACCTACACTCGTCCACCACCATTGCCAAATATCAGGGAAAGGATCACCTGTTATAACTGTGGGAAACGGGGACACTTTAGAAGAGAATGCAGAGCCCCCAGATAAGACAGGGACCCCCGAGACGGGCAGCGTGAATATCAACCACCACGCCCCAACTCTCGTTAGGAAATGGGCAAACCCGTGTCACCCCTTATGGCAGTATTTTCAAACAAGACTGGGGGACCGTGTAGCTGTAATCCAGGATATTCCCCAACCTAAAGCAGCTAAACAACTGCATGCCTTTCTTGGACTCATATCCTACTGCAGGGCATGGATCCCTGATGCATCGGTCCGTATGCAACCATTTTATGATGCTCTCAAGTCTGTGCCATTTACCTTGTCAAGCAAGGCCATGGATAATTTTATTCTGCTGAAACAAGCAATATCCACTGCTCCTGCCTTGGGACTTCCAGATTATGAGAAACCTTTCAAACTGTGTCAGAAAAGCAAGGCCACGTCACGGGGGTCCTAGCTCAAGAACATGGAGGGCAAACCAGACCCATTGGGTACTATTCTTGTCATTTGGATCCCGTAGCTAGGGGTGGTCCTTCATCTCTAAGAGCTGTCTTCTCTGCTCAAGCACTATTGGACAGAACTTCAGACCTCGTTTTACCACACACAGTTTCTTCTGGCACCGCATGACATTGCTGCCATCCTGAATCAAGTACAACCCCGACACCTGTCCACGGCCAGACATCTACGGTTGCAAATCTCCCTCCTCATTCCTGACAATGTGACCCTCCAAAGGTGTCTCACTCTCAACCCAGCCACCCTTCTGCCATTTTTCGAGGGGGGGAGAAGAAGGCGAAGGTGAAGAAGGAGACCCCTGTACTACTCCACATGACTGCCTTGAAATGATGCGCATGGAAACCACACATCTCCCTACAGTGAGTGAAATTCCTCTGGAAAACCCTGACTACACACTTTTTGTGGATGGCTCCATATATGCAGATGAAGGAGGCAAGTACCACACAGGGTATGCTGTGACCTCGGAATTTGAAATTCTACAAGCAGGAGCATTACCACCAACTTTATCTGCCCAGGAAGCAGAGCTTCAAGCCCTCACTACAGCATGTAAAATGGCAGAAGGTAAAAGAGCCAATATTTACACAGACTCCAGATACGCCTTTGGGATGGCCCATGACTTTGGACCCATATGGAAGGCAAGAGGATTTATGACTGTGGCAGGTACATCCATAAGACATGGAGCAGCCATTGGACGACTGCTGGAAGCACTCCTTCTATCCATTCAAGTGGCTATTCTGAAGGTAAAAGTTCATGGGAAATTAAACTCTTCAGAAGCCAAAGGCAATAATCTGGCAGATTTGGCGGCAAAACGAGCGGCCATGGGACCACCAGAAATGGAAGGAGAGGTGACCGGAGAGTGGGAACCAATGTTCATCTTACAGACCTTACCTGTGGACAGAAACTACCTCAAGGAACTCCAAGAAGCAGCAAGTCAAGAAGAAAAAGAAAGCTGGAGATGGAGAGGAGCTATTTTCAAAGACGGTCTGTTTGAGTGCAACAAGAGGCTTTGTTTACCCAAGAATATGTTTCCAGCTGTAGTCCAGTGGGCACACGGAGCAGCCCATCTGTCAAAGAGCCTCATGAACTTTGTCATCAACAAGTACGATATAGCGCCTGGAATCACCACATCGACGAACAATTTTTGCAGAGCATGTGCCATCTGTGCAAAATGCAATCCGGGACGCACAGAGAAGACACCACAGAAACACTTGGCCAAACCCCTATACCCTTTTCAAAGGATACAAATTGATCATATCCAGATGCCAAAGAGTGGGCGGTTGAGTACACCCTAGTGGTGTTGGACATGTTTTCCAGTTGGCCAGAGGCCTTTGCTGTAACTAACAGGACTGCTAAAACAACTGTGAAGAAACTCCTCACTGAGGTTGTATGCAGATATGGGCTTCCAGAGGTGATAGAGAGTGACCAGGGCCCCGCTTTCACAGCTTCAGTAACCAAAGAAATATGGGCGGCATTAGGAGTCACTCTGGCGTTCCATACCCCCTATCACCCCCAAAGTAGTGGGAAAATAGAAAGAATGCTAAAAGTAGCCCAAGAGACTGGCATGAGTTGGCCAGACAGTCTGCTTATTGCCCTATTTAGTGTCAGATACACACCAAGAGAGAACACTCCCTATCCCCTTATGAGATTTTGTTTAGCTCAGCCCCCATATTTGGTTGTTATTTTCCACAACAGTTGCAATTACAATTTGATGTGTTAACTGATTATGTGACTGTATTATCACGTGAATTAACCCGTATCCATGTCCAAGTGTTTTCTCCATTCCAGATTCTGAGTCAGATACAGGAACTCACAGCCTATTACCCGGAGATTGGGTATTAGTAAAGACATTTATGAGGAAACATTCCCTTGAGCCAAGATATGATGGTCCATTCCAAGTTCTGCTGACCACAGCCCCTTCTGACAAGGTGGCCAGGAAGAACACTTGGATACACGCCTCCCACTGCAAGAAAGTCCCGAACCCTGAGGGAAAGGCGTCATCTACACCATGACAACTATGTTGTATATCCTTTTTCTAATGAGTCTGACAGAGGCTCAACAGGTGGATATCACTGAAATAGGCGACACCACTATATTTTGGTACAACTCATCCAACACTCATGTAGCTATTTACAACTTTGATTTCTGTAGTACAGATCCCATGTGGTGCTATGACCGTAATCTATATGATCTTGACACAACGAGCATGTTCTGATAGTAGTGACCAGGTATACATATGTGTCATGGATGATTACTGGGGACCAAAAGATTAGAATAAGATTGGAAGGGATTTGGACTGGTGAGTGTGCCCTTGTAAAGGCCATTATGCCTCTCCACATCCTAGCAGAGAATATCCCTGACCCAACGCCTGGCCGTAGGAGGAAACAAAAAGCTCCTTCTGGTAGTTTTGACCCACATGTGTATATAGATGCCATTGGAGTCCCAAGGGGGGTGTCTAATAAATTTAAAGCCAAAGACCAAGTAAAGCAGGTTTTGAATCCCTGATTCCCATGATAACTGTTAATAAAAATGTAGATTAGATAAATTACATATACTACAACCAACAGAGGTTTGTGAATTACACCAGGGATGCCCTTCAAGGAATCGTTGACCAGCTAGCCCCTACATCCTACATGACATTCCAGAATAGGATGGCTCTAGACATGATTTTAGCAGAAAAAGGAGGTGTCTGTAAAATGATAGAAGGAACCGGAACATGTTGTACATATATTCCTGACAATACTGGCCCGAATGGTAAGGTTACTCTGGGTATAAATAAATTGGAAGATCTGTCAGTGGAGCTGAAGAAGAACTCAGGTATCTCAGACCCGTGGGATCAATATTTTAGCTGGATGAGTGGGTGGAAAAAAGTGCTCGCCCAAATAGGGGTAACTGTACTAATAATTCTAGTTCTTTTAGCTCTGATTGTATGTTGTATTCTACCATTTGTAAAGAAGTTAATAAGCAAAGCTGTAGACAACAGAACACCTACCTTCCTGAACCAGGACCAAGAGGATCCCCATATGATGGATTTTGTAGGGATAGCATCTGACTTCCTTATGTACAAAGTCTGTGGCAAGGGAGGTGATGAAATAGTCATCACTTGTCTAACGTACAGCACAAAAGAGTTCCAAGGTACATAAGGACAGATGAGCTAGGCTTTATAGGGACAGAGTAAAATAGTCATTTTAAGGGGGGACTGTGATGGATTTGGTAAAATGCCTATTTCGTTTCCTATTGAATATATATATATATATACGCTATTTCTATAAGTTTTATAAATATTTACTTTTATACTTTAATACATATGTTGTGTGAATATTTTCTGCCTGCTGGGCTTTGTGGTACTTTAAGAAATCCTTGCTTAAGAAATATTTGCTCACAGGAACAGACCCCCTCCCATCGTGTGATTTGGAAGACAAAAGAATGTTTTTCTCTTTTTAAGATAAGACTGAAGAAGATCACACCTATACCATGACGGAGATTGTTTTCGTGTAAAGTGACCAATCAAAGACTAATATAATGCTTATGCTGTTATCACGTGATGTTCGCATCATTTTTCATATATAAGCTCACGGTTTCATTTCAATAAATTAGAGAGAAGTTTTCACAGACCAAAGGTATCAGTGTGAGTTTCTTTATGTGCGCACATTCCACAAGCTGGCCAGCGTCATAAATTTTGGACAGGAACAGATAAGCACTGGATGATTAAGTCCAAGACTAAAACACCTGCATTAAACATATAGTATACACTCACTGGCCACTTTATTAGGTACACCTGTTCAAGTGCTTATTAACACAACTTGCTAATCAGCCAATTACATGGCAGCAACTCAATGAATTTAGACATGGTGGAGACGACGGCTGAAGTACAAACTGAGCATCAGAATGGGTAAGAAAGGGGATTTAAGTGACTTTGAATGTGGCATGGTTGTTAATGCCAGACGGGCTGGTCTGAGTATATCAAAAACTGCTGATCTACTGGGATTTTCACACACAACCATCTCTAGGGTTTACAGAGAATGGTCCCAAAAAGAGAAAAAATCCGGTGAGCGACAGTTGTGTGGACGGAAATGTCTTGTTGATGTCAGAGGAGAATGGGCAGACTGGTTGCTGCGACATTCAGATGGCAGGGTCAGAATTTGGTGTAAACAACAGGAAATCATGGATTCCTCCTGCCTTGTATGAATGGTTCAGGCTGGTGGTGGACGTGTAATGATATGGAGGATATTTTCTTGGCACTAGCAAGGTGTACCTAATAAAGTGGCTGGTGAGTGTATAATGATCTAGTAATGATAATATTAATTTGTGTCTTTTATATCTGACTGGAGCTCACCTTAATTTAGGGCAAGGTGACAGATTTTCTGGAAAGGGCATCCCACAACCCTTTTATCCTTTGTCCCTTGCAACTGCTTGCTCCTCTGCATGTAAGTGGTTGCTTACAAGTTGGTTTTGATTGATACAAGACTGTTTTTGTATAACAGATAGTTAGTCAGGGTGCCCAGATGGGGAAAGAGGTAAATGCTGCTTCAGAAAAAACTCTTCAGAATAACAAAATATTTAAAGAGGCACACACCACCGGTACTGTGAGGATGCTGATTTAACCCTTAAAGCTGTCCTACTACCCCTGCACCCAGATGTTACAGATTGTAACCAATGCCTGTATACATCAAAGTTCTGGTGAGTGCACACCCAACAGAAGTGGTGGATTACCTTTAAAGACACATGCACCATTGTACTTTGGGCACAGGATTATATCGTAAATTAAAGAAAGACTCCTGTTGAATTACCCACTTTATTTTATTGACATCATATGAATATTATGGACTTATTGATTTCACATATTGCATGAATAGCACTTTATTCTTATATTGTGCACTTATTACTTTTTAAACTTGAATATATTGCCATATTTATATTTATGATAGTGCTGCACTTTCTGATATTTGAATACATTAATTGGGATTGTTGCCTATATCCTTTAGTGCTAGCAGCTACCTGGAATAATTGTTAAATATTTTTCTTTTATATATATGCGCTTGCTTATATATTTCTTTAACAGAAGATTCCTGGGTATTTTTGGGCTCTGTCCTCCATCCTGAATGAGTATAAAAAGGGGGAGGCTCTGAAAGTGTGGGTTGTTTGCTGTAACGTGGATGGGACTGCTACAACAGGCCAGGGGCGGACTGACAACTCATGGGGCCCCCGGGCAATAGGGGATCATGTGGCCCGTGTCCTTGCCCAAACTCAAAAAAGCCTATGAAAAAAAAGGTACCAGGGGCATCTCATGGGGCCCCCTACTGACCCCGGGCCCTCGGGCAGTGCAAGAGTTTCCAAATGGTCAGTCCGCTCCTGCAACATGATCATGATCCCCCAGGTGGCAATGTGATATTCTCTGTATCAACTACCCCTGGTGTTATTACCTATAAATGTTGGTATCCAGTTATAGTTTGTGCATTTAAGAATGCATGCAGCTCTTTAAGTCAAGGTTCACACTAGTGAAGTGCGATTTTAATCTGATTTTCAGTGCAATTATGTAGTGCAGCTGCAGTGCGTTTTTGATGTTTTTACTACTGTGACTCATCCCTGCTGTTAGCAGTGGTGAGGAGTCATGAGTGGTTAAGCAGGCAGTGTCCATAGGCTTCCTAACAATGATGAGTTATGCATGCTGTCAGCAGGGGTCTGGTATGGATTTTATGAGGGACCACATGGCAAAAAAGACAAATTTAAAAAAAAAAAAAATATGGGGTTCCCCCCCCCCCCAAAATCCACACTCATTCTTTTGGTCTGGTATGGATTTTAAGGGGCAACCCCATGCAAAAAGAAATGGAGTGCCCCCTTCCCCAATCCTTACCAGGCGCTTATCTGAGCATGCAGTCCGGTAGGCAGGAATGGAGGTGGCAAGTGAGTGCCCTCCTCCTGAACCATACCAGGTCATATTCCATTATAAGGCTTGGGGATCCCCCCCGGCAAAGCATCTTGTCCCCATGTTGATAAAGACAAAGGCCTGCAGGGGTAGCTTACTATGCAGAGACATATGTGGCCTTAAGAAGTATAGCATATGGGGGGTAAAGGGTGACCTGCAAGACTAAGGTGACAGTCTCTTTAGGTTGAGAAACCCATTGCAACCAATCAGAATTCATCTGCTGACTGAGCTCAGCAGAATGAATTCTCCTAGGTTGCTATGGGTTACTGAACTTAAATATTAGCACTTAAAACTAAACTTCAAAGGAATTTTGTACTAAATAAGGCACCTGCTTATAGATTCCCTGTGGTCTAAGCGGTCACAAAGAAGCCATAAGACAATTGAAGTGAATGGAGAGAGCTTCTGTTGTGCCTAAATAAAACAGCACAAAAACTAATCACTTACTCTGAATTTCTGGGTACTTCATCATTAACAAAAGGCCCCATCGGAGAGTGGCAGAGGTTGTGTCCATCCCAGCAGCAAACAAGTCCGTGATAAGAGATGTCAGATTTGCATCAGTGAAATATAACTCTGGATTTGGCTTTTCCTGAAATTCACACAGTTAAGAGTTATTTCATTCTTCATCTGGTATATATCTTGCTTTAAAACATTTTGAAAACCTGCAATCAAATTTGATATTTCTACTTTAAAAGGGAATGTGTCTTTAAAAACTTGGAGGCACCAATTGCTTAGTTTTCCTTCAAAAAAGTTAGTTGACTGTTAAACATGCTGAACCTCAAGCTTTAAAGGCCAACACTTTTAATTTGTTTTGACTAAAGTAGGGAAAGGCTAACACTTCTATTAAGTGTCTATTGTTGGAGGTTTTCATATTGGGCAGATTTTCATTCACATACAGTACAATGGGTGTAGTATAGCCAGTATTGGCCAATTTGCTAGAGCACCATATTTCATCCCAGAAACACATACTATTAGATTTTTAAGTGGAGGTTTGCAGTACAGTTTAAATTCAGCAACTTGCCAAATGTCATTTGAAAGTACTTCAAAAATGTAATTTGCTTTCAACACCCAATTTTGAAATGAATGGATTTTCCTAAGCAAAAGCAATATATAACAAATCATTTATTTGAGAAAAATTTTCCATCTTGCTACTTCAAATTTTCTCGCCACTGCAATTGAAACTGAATGTCAATTTGTCGCTGATTATGATTAACGATCAGAAAATCAAACTAGTGTTCTTAAAATGAAAAATTTCCAATAAAAGTCTAATAGTGTATGGCCACCATATTTTTTGAGCTGCATTTATCTTCATAGGTCAATGCAGGTACAATTTCTCTACCATACATTTCTTCATTTTCTTTGATTTAGATATATTTATGCACCCCATGTAAGAGCTACATCCTACAAATCTCTTGATATATTAATTCCAGTCGAATAAAACAACCTTATTTTATTTTACTGAACAGTTGGCGACATCTCCAAACATACTTTCTAGCCTGTTTAATTTTAATTAAATCCCGGTCACTGTGGGAGTTTGGATACTAAAATATCATCTTCCCTGAGTACTGTGGCAGTGCAGTATCCTGCCACGGTGGAAATCACGGTGGTGACCCAGGATTCTCAACCATACAGGTTGAGGGGCTCCAGGCAGTTCTCATAATGCAGAGGAAACTGGTTTAACAGTTTCCTCTTTGGTTTGTAAAGCCCGTTTTGGGACCTGTAGCCTGGAGATTTCTAAGAGATTTGGGAGGGATGAAATCTCCAATCCTGCTCCATGTTTTGAGAGCAGTCAACGCGATTGCACAGGTGTGTGCGGGCCTTTGTGTGGAGGCCAGGCCATGAGTCTGGGCTCCACCCTGGCAGACAGGAGTCAGGAGGGCTCCACCCTGGTAGGCAGGAGGTCTCTGCCTTGGAGTCCGGAGGGCTTCACCAAGGAGAGGTGGAAGTCAGAGTAGCTGTGTGCTAGTGGCTAGCTGTGTACAAAGTGTCATTTTGGAAAGAGTCTGCAGGAGACAGACATACAACTGTGTACAAGCCAGGAGGCTGAATATTGTTTCATGTGTGTGATGGTGGATACCCCTGCGTGGGAAGCTTTATGGAACTTTTTCTTTAAATAAAAGTGGGCTAAAAAGGCCTTAAAAAAAGAAGCGAGTTGCTGTGTGCTTTAAAAAAGCTCTACCATTTGAAGCAAGTTCCCACAGTACATACTCAGTACCTGAGCATTAATGAAGTGTTACTTTGTGAACTTCACATAAAGTTTACTAAAAAAAACAAAACAAACACAGACACTAAATGTAAACAAGGCTGGGATCTCATGGGTGACATCATTGAGCAAATATGGTCATGTCAAAAGTGCCTTGTGTATTACCGTATTTTTTGATCCATAAGATGCACCAGACTATAAGACGCGCCTAGGTTTTAGAGGAGAAAAAAAGAAGAAAAAAAAAATATTCTGAACCAATGGACTTCAGACACAGTACAGGAGATGACCAGAGACTGCGGATACACAGTACAGGGAATGACCAAGAGACTGCAGATACACAGTACAGGGAATGACCAAGAGACTGCAGATACACAGTACAGGGGATGACCAAGAGACTGCAGATACACAGTACAGGGGATGACCAAGAGACTGCAGATACACAGTACAGGGGATGACCAAGAGACTGCAGATACACAGTACAGGGGATGACCAAGAGACTGCAGATACACAGTACAGGGGATGACCAAGAGACTGCAGATACACAGTACAGGGGATGACCAAGAGACTGCAGATACACAGTACAGGGGATGACCAAGAGA
Organism: Staurois parvus; assembly: GCF_062004578.1. Lineage (NCBI taxonomy): Eukaryota > Metazoa > Chordata > Amphibia > Anura > Ranidae > Staurois > Staurois parvus. The sequence continues at coordinate 6,257,316 of NW_028318186.1, read as the reverse complement.
CTGCAGATACACAGTACAGGGGATGACCAAGAGACTGCAGATACACAGTACAGGGGATGACCAAGAGACTGCGGATACACAGTACAGGGGATGACCAAGAGACTGCGGACACAGTACAGGGGATGACCAAGAGACTGCGGACACAGTACAGGGGATGACCAAGAGACTGCGGACACAGTACAGGGGATGACCAGAGACGGCAGACAGTGCAGGGGATGACCAGAGACGGCACAGTGCAGGGGATGACCAAGAGACTGTGGACCTTTTGTGGAGGGAGGGGGAGCGGGTACCTGAATTTGACAGTTGTCCTCCCTGTGGGTACTCGGCTGATAGTCGGGTGCCCACTGTGCATGCGCGAGAAGCACTGCGCTTAGTGAATGGCTCGGCATCTTCTGGGATCTGTCATGTGTCCCAGAAGACGCTGGACTATTTACAAAGCGCAGCGCTTCTCGCGCATGCATAGTGGGCACCCGGCTGTCACATTTAGGTGCTCACACTAAAGATGGGAAGACTGTACAGCGTTGGACCAAGGAACAGGTAAGGTCCTGCTGCAGAGAAGAGCTGAGCGGCTGGCCCAGTATTCTGACACAGTGGCGGCGGCAATACCGGACACTGCATATTTGCTCCATAAGACGCACTGACATTTCCCCCCCTTTTTTTGGGGGAAAAAAGTGCGTCTTATGGAGCAAAAAATAAGGTACTTAATTTTTTTGACTATGTATTTTTAATAGAGGGTGTGTGTAGGGCGCATCAATGGAGGAGGCTGTGGGCAGGAGATGTCAGCCAGGAATGGAGGAGACACTGGATAACAGGCACTGGGCAGCACTTCTAGAAGTTGAAGCAAACTCCATATGCAACAGGGTAGAACAGTAAGGTGCAGGTGCTTCTAAGTGCAGTATATCCAGAAGAACTTTAATGATGACAGTTAGAAATGCTTACAAACTTGCAGTTAGAAACAGACTCAGTAAGATCGTCAGGATCCGGAGGGAAGTTTGTAAGTGTTGCTAACAGTCATCAATACTTCTGGATATTCTGCACTTAGAAGAGCCTTCCTGTTCTATCCTCTTCCTTATGTATTTTTAATGGAGGTTTTTAGATTCCTATAAACCACATGACCACAGACTCCCACAAGCACCATACCAGGGTTGTGAGGAAGAGGCCCTTGTCCTCATCAAAATGGACCTTCCTGGAAGGTAAGCTCCCCATTTTGAGGGCTGGCAGTTAGGTATTGTCAGGGATCGCGGCGTCCCATCGGCCGGCGCATGCGCGCTGGCAACGGCTCACGCCGGGACACAGGCACCAGGTCCCGGCGAGCCGGAGATGACAGGACGCCGCGCATGCGCAGTAGTGGAAGCCGCGGGCGCGCCTCGGGCGGCCAATGACAGCCCGGGGGCGCGTCCTGGGCGGCCAATGACAGTGCAGGGCGCACTATTTAAAGATGCCCTGCACTGTCAGCAATTGCCGCAAGGTCTTCCTATGTTCCCGAGTTCCTGCACCTGTCTAGTGACCCTGTTTGACCCTGACTACGCTGCCTGCCCTTGTGATTGACCCGGATTGCCCTGACTACGCTGCCTGCTCCTGTGATTGACCCGGATTGTCCTGACTATTCTGCCTGCTCCTGTGATTGACCCGGATTGCCCTGACCATTCTACGGACTGACTTACCCTGCTGACCCTGCGTGTGACCCGACTACTCTTTGCCCGCCGATTCTGTACCTCGCTTACCCCCACGGGACCACGATCCGTTACTACCCTGCTGGGGCCGCCATCCGCTTCACATCTGGCTCTCCGGTACCTGCATACGTCCCCGGAGGTCTCCTCAGCCACTGGTGGGCCTGCTCAGAGGTCGTGACCTGGTCCGGGACTGTTTCAAGTCCATCCCCACCATCAGGGGCCCTGGTGAAAGCACAGCCCGGGCTTAGACCCCACGCTCTGGGTAGGTCTGTCAGTTGGCAGCCTGAGGCACCACCTGGCGGATCCTAACAGGTATAGATCAGAAAGGGGAGAACACTAACTAAACCCAGGTATGTTCAATTCAACACAACTCCTTATAATTGTCTTCTAAGGTTTTCACAAGTGCAAAAATTGCCCCTTTGGTATATTAATTAACCATTTAAAAAATTGACAGTTCATATTGAGAAAATAACTATTGCTGCCAATTGGTTTCTAAAAATGTTTTTGTAAGTATCAGATCTTTTTCAATAAAAATGTCTAAGTCTAGGAATTTGACCCTCTCCTTACTAATGTGTGGTGTAAACTGGAGGTTATAGGTATTGTTTGTACCTTAAATAAATAAATCCAATTCCTCCCTTGATCCTCTCCAAATGAAGATAATATCTTCTATAAAGCCCTTCCACATTATGAGATTTGCACCTACAGTATCTCAATTGAGTACACCCCTCACATTTTTGTAAATATTTGATTCTATCTTTTCATGTGACAACACTGAAGAAATGACACTTTGCTACAATGTAAAGTAGTGAGTGTACAGCTTGTTTAACATGTAAATTTGCTGTACCCTCAAAATAACTCAACACACAGCCATTAATGTCTAAACCGCTGGCAACAAAAGTGAGTACACCCCTAAATGAAAATGTTCAAATTGGTTCCAAAGTGTCAATATTTTGTGTGGCAACCATTATTTTCCAGCACTGTCTTAACCCTCTTGGGCATGGAGTTCACCAGAGCTTCACAGGGTGCCACTGGAGTCCTCTTGCACTCCATAACGGTGGAGTACCACCTTAAAATTCCTAATAGACCCTCTAAGAGTCTATGTGCATAATTAGGGGGATTAGGGGGAACCCAGCACATTGTTTTTATTTTTGTGTCTTTTTTTTTTTTTTTATGCTGTAAGATATGCCAGCATGAAGGCATCTTCCCCAGTGATCAATGATGGAGCAAGTCGCAATGTAGAAGGCTGCCACAAGAGCTGATCTGTGTCAAGCATTTGCAAACACAAGAAGGAACTGCACTATACACTCCCTCTATTGAAAAATATTACAGGCCAAGTTAGGTTATACTTTATAGAATGATATATATACCTCCTTTTGTTTGACAAGGAATACATCAACAACATTTCTCTGGTCGTTGACATCCAGCTGCTTCCTCTGGTTGGTGAACGTTTCTCTGATAAAGGCATGCAGTTCCTCTAAGTTGGGGAGGACTTCATTATGACTGCCAGGTAGCCAACGGAGCAAAGATGGAAATGAATTATAGAGCTGAAATAAAAAGGCAAATAATGGCCCTGATATATTAGTAATAGTGCAAGTGGTGATATGTAACACATTCTGAAAACACAACAAATACAAATAATAATAGGTTCTATATACATTCTCTGAATCAACTATTTTTACATGTTCTCACATTGCATTGTAATACATTATTCATATTCCATGGCAAATACTACACAGCTGTCAAATAAGAATACAGTAAGTAAAAACGAGGATCACACTCATGGGAGGGCTTCAGTACAAAATTCCCGCTTGTATTCTTCCTTGGGTATTGGTTGACAACCCTCTATATACATATTCATCTATCAAACGTGCAGTGTGAATACTATATACACCTACATGCGAATACATCCCCTAATGAACATCACCTTCCCCCAGTAAACAAATGCAGCATGTACAATAAACTAGAAACACAAATTAAAAATGGAATAATGAATCAAAAAGCCAACTATATTACATGTGACATATGCATACATCACCATCCATGTGATATTTTGAATAAATATAAGTTCTCATAATAATGCAATATATCCACTATGCACGCATTAGTTGCTTCTTGTGCAATATTTCACAAATGAGTTCTACCACCATTCACTATCCACCTGAATGTATTGACCTATAGGATCTCATTCGCCTCCTTAGGGTACCAAATTTTCCGATTACCTCCTCTCTTCATGTCTTGACAATAGGAGCAGCCATGTACCATAATACCCATCAAACAGTTCTTCCAGGTTAAAAAAAAATTAAAAACCTTGCACAGTGTTTTACTTCTTTAAAATTCACTTTACTAAAACAATAAGAATAATATTCACAAATATAGTGCACTACAATGTTAGTGCACTGCCAGTAACCTCCCACCAAATGCCCTACTAACTGATGTCACTGAATATAATGTGAAAAGTAATCAACTGTCTCAGCTATTATTGTCACTGTGTATAATCCGTCATCAACTAGAAGTAATCTTATTTGGCCACAGAAAGTCTGGAACCACTTATCCCTGTGGCACCTCTATGAACTATGCATGTTTTTATGAGACCAATGATTATTTTTAAATCTACTAAAAACATGCAAAACATAAAGAGGGCTGTCGGTTGATGTCACAGAGCTGCTCCAGGCTCTGAAAGGATCCTGACAATAATGTTGGGATCCACCCAGATGCCTGATTGGCAGCTAGCTCAGCTTTTTAGCATGCTGCTGAGTGACCGAGTCAGTTGCTTCCACCTCCTTCTCAGCTCAGCTCCAATGAGCGCTGGAGGGGCAGATCAGAGAGCAGTGACTGACAGAGAGCTGAACGATCAGTGGTCATGTGATTGCTCAGTTCTTAGACCTGGAGGAGGATAGCTGCATCATCACACCAATGCTATGGGAGAGAGTATGGATGTATATTTTTTTTCCATTCACACACTTCTCCTTTAAAGTTTTTTTTATCACTTTTCATAAAAAACCAAGGACATCCTGGACTTGCTGAGGTCTCCATTGGATTCATATTTGACATTTTCCTGATTTTAGTTCCTCTGTTGCCTTTTAAAATGATATTCCATGTCACATGCCTAAGATTTACTGCCCCCCACTCTTTCCACTGCCCACTTTTTTTCCATAATGCTCACAGTAAATTAGCATCTGCTTATGGTAACCTCTCTCAACCAGGGTTCCAATGAACCCCAGAGTTCCTTCAGAACAGTGGTCTCCAAACTGAAGCATGTGGGCCAGATGTGGTTTGCGTGCCTTCATCCAGCCCTTGGAGCACCGCTACTCTCACTATTCCTCCTTTTACTGACTACAGGCTCTATAATTTTTCTCCCACCAACTGCTAAGGCATTGTTTACTCCCACTGATGCCAGGGCATTTTCTACTTCCACTGGCCACAATCCAGCCCCCTAATGTCTGAAGAACAATAAACTGGCCATTTGCTGAAAAAAGTCTGGAGACCCCTGCTCCAGAGGTTACTAGGGGTTCCTTGAGCACTGAGCAATTTTTGCCCCTTGCAGATCACTGTCTCCCGCTCCCTGCCTATACACAAGTGTCCAGCTGACCCTTCAGCAAGGATCGCGGGAAGCTCCTGTCTGCCCTCAAGGTAGGGTGTGGTCTTACAGGGGCACTCTGATGTTAATAGAATGTGTCCATCAGAGTGCCCCTTAATATAAATGTGCCCATCAGAGTGCCCCTTAATATAAATGTGCCCATCAGAGTGCCCCTTAATATAAATGTGCCCATCAGAGTGCCCCTTAATATAAATGTGTTCATCAGAGTGCCCCTTAACATAAAATGTGCCCATCAGCATGACCCTTATTTTATATTAAGGGGTACTCTGATGGGCCTATTTTATGTTGAGGGGCACTCTGACAGGCCCATTTTATGTTAGGAGTCTCTCAGATGGGCCCATTTTATGTTAAGGGTCTCTCAGACGGGCCCATTTTATGTTAAGGGTCTCTCAGACGGGCCCATTTTATGTTAAGGGTCTCTCAGACGGGCCCATTTTATGTTAAGGGTCTCTCAGACGGGCCCATTTTATGTTAAGGGTCTCTCAGACGGGCCCATTTTATGTTAAGGGTCTCTCAGACGGGCCCATTTTATGTTAAGGGTCTCTCAGATGGGCCCATTTTTTGTTAAGGGGCACTGTGATGGGCATATTTTCTGTTAAGGAGCGCTCTGATCTTTTAGGTTAAGGGGGCACTCTGATGGGCATATGTTATGTTAAGGGGAACAAATGGGCACATACTGTGGAAAGGGGCACTCTGATGGGCACAACTGATGTGCTGGGAATACATGATGTAAAATGGCACTCTGGTGGCGACACCCTATTCAGACCTTGGCCAGAAGAAAATTGTAGTGACCGTAGTTTTAATTCAATACTCCTCATCTAAGGGCTATTACAATTGGCTGTATCAATCTCAATCACATGACTTAGACAATAAATTTTGGCCTGTGCAAGGTTGACCTTTACTTACCAGTCTAATATCTGCTTAACACATACTGTACATACACAAAACAGAAATTAAATATCACAATGTGAAATGTTCCACATGCACACAGTTAACACAATCAACAACCTGCACTGACTCCAAAAATTACCTTTTTTTAATGAACAAGCATATTTGTTAGTATATATCATTTTAAAAACCCCAATTGACCAGCATCCACTTAAAGACTTGAGCAGGTTACTAAACTTACAAAAACCATTGGGCTTCCGATGATTCTGACGTTGTCATTGATGATTGTCAAAAGCCTCTGAAGTTTTGGATCATCATATTCAAAGCGATGGCCCATTAGGATGGAAACAATGATATTGGCCACAGCAGCATTCATGATTGCCGTGTTTTCGAATGGTGCTCCTGCAAAAAGATCAAAGCTTTCCTAAAACCTGTTTAAAGCCCAAATGAATTTCCAGCTTAATTCAGCTAAAAATGTTCCAGACAAAAGGTTTTCCAAGTTTTACATTTCTGTTTTTAATTTATAAAAGTAGACACAGGCTTAGTAGAAAAGCCTGAACCTGACAGCATGGTGCAGAGAAAGACCCTTGATCACCGTTTGAAAGCAGTGGTGTCTCTGCAGTAGTCCAACATACCCTCCTCTCTGTCAGAGCTAGAGCTCTCCAATGAACAGAGAGCGTTAGATTTTATGATTGCTCAACTGGATTTGTGTACTAATGCTGTGGCTGCTTTTAAGAGCAAAAACAACTTTAAAGTAGTTCTAAAGTAAAAATGTTTTTCTACCTGCAGCACTTCTCTCTCTTCCAGGTCTCATATCCATAGGCTCCTGCTCAGGGGTGTATTTACCACAAGGCAAACAAGGCATTTGCCTAGGGCGGCGCTTTTCTGGGGGGCAGCAGCTTTTTACAGGTGGGCAGTACCGTCCCCTGAAAGAAGGAAAGGAAGAAGGGACACACGCAGTAAGGAGATCTAAGAGAGGCTGCAGGCTGTTAATAGTGTATGCAGAGCCTGACTCTTGTTCCAGGGGATGTCAGGAGCTGTGAAGGTGAGTGTCTTATCTCTTGCCGGAGTGGGGGGGTTTGCAAGGGTGTGGGGGGTGGTGGTAGTAAAAGGCTCTCCCGGGTGGATGTGGGGGGGCTGGGGTGGTGTTGGTCAATGTCTGGCTCTCTTCATGGGAGAGAGGGGGTGTTGGTCTGTGTCAGGGTCTCTCTGTGGGGGGGAGCCAATTTTTGTGCTGCATTGGGCAGCATGAAACCCAAATACACCACTGCTCCTGCTGCTGTCAGTCAAACTTCTGAGAGGAGGGAGTGGGGGCATGGCTTTCTGATACGGTGTAGGTCTATGGAGCCACACAGCCTGGATCAGGAGCCAGCCCACAAGGTTGCCTCCTGGTCTGCTAAAGGGGTACTGGGAAGAAGGAGGAGCAGGGGACTGCCAAAGAGGGAGAAACGGACCACTCTGCGCAATATCATTGCACACAGCAGGTAAGTATGACCTCTTTTTTATTTTATTTTTTTTAATAACTTTTACTATCACTTTAAGGCTGGAATTACACGTATCTATTTCTTTGTGCTGCATTACATTTACACGCACATGAGCATTGTGTCACATGTTAATGTGCATTGCGTTACGGTAACCCATTCAAGTTCAGTGCGTTGCCAACCTACAGAAATGGATCAAAAACAGACATGCAACATAATGCTACTAGAATGTACACAGTAAGCACTTGTTTACTTGTGCGTATTGTGTGGATTGTTTTTCAGAGGGCATTTGACAGGGAGTGAGGAGGATATATTTTGCTTTCTCACCCCCGCTTTAACCCTTAAAATGGTTGCCTACTGTGCTACAACCGTGTGCATTTCAGCATTACCCAATCCACTTGAATGAGTTACATTCCATGATGGTATCACCTACTAAAAGTAAAATGCTGTTTAATTGTACAGTGCTGAGTGGCTGCATGCCCTAGTTTAGGTGGGCAGTTGGGAATGGTAGAACTGTGCCTCAGCCTCCTGCTTTTATTGTAACCCTTCCCCCCCTCAGTCACCAGTATGAACATACCCTTAGGTGGGAAAAGCTCAAAGTAAATACAAAGATAAAACTTTTTTTTTACATTTTGGATACTTTAGTAAACAAGTAAAACTTGGGGGAATTTTTGGGGAGGTTTCTCTTTAGTTGCTATTCTGGAAACACAACATAAAACAAGCCAAAATCTTTCCAAAGTGATTGTTCCATCTTGAAATTAGAGAATATGTATCTCCCTAGCAAGTCCTGATTGCACTCTCACCATTCTATTCCAAACTAAATGTAGCCAGCTGCTTGGATAAGAATGAAGAGCGAGAGGAACACTGGCTGCAGCTGCTCTCTGTAGCTGCTGCCCTGTGGTGCTATATCAGCAAGAGGAGGGAGCTGCTGAGCATGCACTATTTAATAGGAAGGCAGCACTGCACTGTGGGATCTGTAAACCAGAGGAGAGAGAATCTGGTAAATGCAGTTGAAATGCTGTCAATTACAGCAAAGGAAGATTGCCAAAAGGAGGGGAAAGAGCTGCATTTTCTCAATTGTAGAAGACACAGCTTCCTCTTGAGCAAGAATGAAGAATGCACATTGCTGTCCAGTGTGTGCATCATCACTGCTGCATATCTGTGGTCTGAGCGGGATCCAGAGTTCAGGAGACAGAGTCACCAGGGTGCAGAGCAGAGAGTGGACTAATTGCTGTGTGTGACCGGTTGGTGAGCTGCAATATCACTGGGACTGGTGAGCTTCTACTCTGCGGATTACATCTGCTGCTAGAGAGACTGAGCCCCTTAGGAACTGGCCATACAACCATCAAGTAGCCTTATTGCTGCTTACAGGCTCACCTGGGACTACTGATGTGCACCAATGGTACTACTAGACCCCAACGCTAGCTGTCTGAAGAGTTAGGACTAAAGACTGTCCCTTTACAGCTGCTACACAGAGATCTTCACTTATTTCTTTTGCGAAGAGGTACCGCTCAGGGGATATTGCACCAAATCCTAGCCATTCTCCTAGAGTTCACTCTAGACTAGTTATATTATTATTATTTACATTGCAGTTAAGTCTTATATGCAATGTTTATTGTTCACTTTGCTAATTCATGAGTTAATCCCAGTCTAGTTGTACATAACTCTATTCTACGTTACCTTGGCATAGTGATTGTTCTGTCTAAGAACTGTGTCTGAACCTGCCTTCTGTGTGTTCCTTCATACTCAAACCACTATTTGTTCTGACCCATACATTGAGTTCATTTACTACTAAACAGTCTTGTGTCTATTTCCTGGTGCTAATGCATAACCAAGTTAAAAAGAATCTACAATTGTGTTTTATAAGCGCTTGCAGTAACTTTCATTCGACTAGCTGTGCCAGAGGGGTTAAGGTTGTTCTTGGGGTTGAGGGGCACAACATAAAACACAAAATTCCCAAGTGGCTCCTTCAGGGGTAGCGCTAAAAAAATAAATAAATACATTTTTGGCTTTCGATACTCCTAAACTGTCATTCAGTGCCTAAGAACATTGGCAAAATTTTATAAAATTAAAGCAGACAGGATATGGAGCAGCAATAGTAACCAACCAGCTTCCAGCTTCAGCTTGTTCAATTAGGCTTTGAAAATGAAAGCTAGAAGCTGACTGGTTGCCATGCACAGCTGTCTGATCCAGTTTTGATAAATTCCCCTTACTGGTTTTCATGTTTCTGTTTTCAGCACCCCAGAACACCAACATAAATGAATAAAATACTTTTAAAACATGGCATGTTTACTGCTGCCACCTGCAAATGTGGGAGCAAAGTGTATAGGATGGACTTAATAGAAGGAGGACATTAATAAAAAAAATCCATATATGTGATTTGATGCTGGCCAATACATATGTATAATTCCTGTAACATTTACGTTTCTAAGAGTTGACTGTGTGATTGTTATTCATTTTAAAAGACACCCTGGATGAGCCTCTTCCTGGTTATAGTAATTATTTTTTCATTTTTTTCCAGTTTAACTCTGCACATTGGGCTTATATTGGTTCTAAAAGGCAGAAGATTTTTTACCCTAATGCATTCTATGTGCACGGGAGCAGAGGCTCTTTACACTCTCTCTTCTCATTGGCTTAGACACAGCAGTGAAGAGGGAGCATGGGGCATGGCCGAGCTGCACTTGTGTCTTATGGACACAGAGGCAGCTCAGGAATGAGCAAGCACGAGTGCCCCCTTAGCAAGCGGTTTGCTCTGGGGGCACTTAGTGGGGGGGGGGGACAATACCAGCGGTGAGAGATCAGAGGAGGATCAGGGCTGCTCTATGCAAAATCATTGCCAAAACAGGTATGTATAACATGTTTAAAAACTTTGCCTTTACAATCAATTTCATTCACAAAGCTAACACATCACAATAAGGATTCTAATTTCCAAAATTGACAATTATTTTTCAAGTCCAATGAGGTTTGAAAATAATGGTCACATGGCTAACATAGGGCTTGTTCACATGGACAGCCAGGGTCGGCTGTAAAAATAGGCAGTTGAGCTGCAGTTTTACCTTTCCTTGATTGCCCCCCTTAAAAGGAAAAGTACAGCCAAAGCTCTTTGACTGTACTTCTCCTCTGGGTCATAGGAGTGCAGTTTGTTCTGCACTCCTGTGACCTGTTTTCAGCTAACGCCCGCTGTCAGCTGATGTCAGCTGGTCTAGGCTGGGGAAAGATCCCGACTTTAAAGCTGGGATCCACCCCAGAGTTTGGAGTGGCATCTGGGTCAGCCTCTCAGCAATCTGCTGAGAGCCTGAGTCAGACGCTCCCTCCCATCTACAACCCAGAGCTCCAGTGAGCAAGAGGGGAGGAGGGGGGAGCAGAGCAAAGAGCGGTGACTGACAGTTACCGCTCTCTGCTCACAGTGGCGGTGAAAACTCAGCAATCAGTGGTCATGTAATCCCTGAGTTCTCACACTTAGAGCCGGCGGGGGACAGATACAGAATCGGACCATCTAGGCAAGTAATTTTGGGGGAAAAGAAAAAAAGCTCCAAACTTCTCTTTTAAGCTGCAGTGGCAGCTACATGGGGTTGTATGCAGTGGTGTATTTAGGTCTTGTGCTGCCCTAGGCAACACAAAAATCATCTGCCTCCACAGACATCGACCAACACAACCCCCCCTTCCCCCTCCCACAGGAAGAGCCTGACATTGACCAACAACACCCCTGTACCTCACCCAAGAGAGCCTTCCACTACCTCCCCGGGGATAGAGACTGGTTCAAACGCTTTCGCAACAGGAAGCAAACAACTTAGGATGAGCCATGTTCAGGTCAACAAGCAGAACCCCAGACATGATCGAAGGAGGGTGACAAATGCTGGCACAAGATCAGTGACTGACTCTACAACACTCATCTTCACAGCTCCAGACATCCTCTGGAACGATAGCCAAGCTCTACATACTCCATCAAGCAGCCTGCAGCTTCTCTCAGTTCCCGCCTGGTTCCCATGGTGCGCATGTCCCTTCTTCCATCCTTTCTTCTAGGGGAGGTGCTGCCCCTCTGAAAAATGCCACCCTAGGCAAGTGCCTTGTTTGCCTTGTGGTAAATACGCCCTTGGTTGTATGCACACCACAGGCAGTTGAATGTCATCCACTCAAATGTATAAGGGCATGCTGCAAAGCATTAACTGTTAATTGTTGCACAGGAATGCATTATGCGTTCTGTGCAATTTAAACCACATGCAAAACACAGTACAACTGCGATCTGCACCGGGTGTAAATAAAGTTAACGACACGCCAAACACAGCTCACAAATGCAGTGCGTTTGCCCACACCGAATTGTAAGGTACTTTTGTACCATGTGATCCAGTTGCAGTGCGTTTTAAAAATTAGTGCATGCACTGCTATTGGTGCAGCGCAGTGTGATTTTAGCCCATTCATTTTTTAAAATTTCAATTTAAATTTCCATTCAATATTTAAAATTTTCACCACACAGAACCGCATGTGAATCATACAGGAATGCATTCAGCTGCGGGCATGGTGTGAGCCGGCCCTAAAACAAAGGAATCTACCCAGGGGCTTATTCTAATACGGACAAGTTATTAGTAAGTGGATAAACTCATGCGCTGCCAAAATTATCAGGAATTAGTATAAACGGTCTAAAAAGGACTGCTGCTAACATCTAGCTGTGTGACACACCACAATATACAGTAAATAGATTAATGGTGCAGTGCAATCTCAAACAATAATTATGTATGTGCAAATCAAAAGAGATGATACCACAACCTAGTGCTGTAAATACAAGCAAATCTATTTACTTTATTCTAATATGGGGATTCTGCACAGAGACTCATACATTTAAAACAGGAGCAAAAGGCTCAAAATTAGAGCTGTTGCAAATATGAGACAGTTGGAGTTAAACAAACATGTGGATTGGGTGCTATGGGTGAATCGGCTTTTGTGCTTGATTTTACTAACTGTGATGAGTCTGCTCCATAGTGTACTGCAGAGGAAAGTGACCATGTATAGAACTACACTGCTCAAAAGAATTTAAGGAACACTTTTTAATCAGAGTATAGCATTAAGTCAATGAAACTCCTGTGATGTTGATCTGGTCAGTTAAGTAGCAGAGGGGGTTGTTAATCAGTTTCAGCTGCTTTGGTGTTAATGAAGTTAACAACTGGTGCAATATATGGGCAACAATGAGATGACCCCCAAAACAGGAATGGTTTTACAGGTGGAGGCCACTGACATTTTTTCCCTACTCACATTTTCTGATTGTTTTTCACTAGTTTTGCATTTGAATAGGGTCAGTGTCAATACTGGTAGTATGAGGCGATACCTGGACCCTACAGAGGTTGCACAGGCAGTCCAACTCTTCCAGGATGGAACATCAATACGTGCCATTGCCAGAAGGTTTGCTGTGTCTCCCAGCACAGTCTCAAGAGCATGGAGGAGATTCCAGGAGACAGGCATTTACTCTAGGAGAGCTGAACAGGGCCATAGAAGGTCCTTGACCCATCAGCAGGACCGATACCTGCTCCTTTGTGCAAGGAGGAACAGGATGAGCACTGCCAGAGCCCTACAAAATTACCTCCAGCAGTCCACTGGTGAGAATGTTTCTGACCAAGCAATCAGAAATAGACTTCATGGGGGAGTGGACCGGGTGCCCCTACGTCCTTTAGTGGGCCATGTACTCACTGCTGGGTACCAAAAAGCTCGATTGGCATTTGCTATTGAACACAAGAATTAGTAGATCAGCCACTGGTGCCCTGTGCTTTTCACAGATGAGAGCAGGTTCACCCTGAGCACATGTGACAGATGTGAAAGGGTCTAGAGAAACTGTGGAGAATGTTATGCTGCCTGTAACATCGTTCAGCATGACCATTTTGGTGGTGGGTCAGTGATAGTCTGGGGAGGGATATCCATGGAGGGACACAGACTTCTAAAGGCTAGACAATGGCATTAGGTATCGGGATGAAATCCATGGACCCATTGTCAGACCCTACGCTGGTGCAGTGGGTCCTCCTGATGCACGGCAATGTCCGGCCTCATGTGACGAGAGTTTGCAGGAAGTTCCTGGAGGATGAAGAAGGAGGAATTGATACCAATGAATGGCCTCTACACTTGCCTGACCTAAGTCCAATAGAACACCTCTGGGATATCATGTTTCAGTCCATCAGATGCAGCCAGGTTGCACCTCAGACTGTCCAGGAGCTCAGTGATGACCTGGTCCAGATCTCGGAGGAAATTCCCCAGGACACCATCCGTTGTCTCATTAGGAGCATGCCCCGACGTTGTCAGGCATGCATACAAGCACATGGGGACATACAAACTACTGAGTACCATTTGGAGTTGCTGCAATTAAATTTCAGTAAAATGGACTAGCCTGCTGCATAATTTTTTCACTTTGATTTTCAAGGTGTCTTTGAATTCAATCCTCAGTAGGTTGGTAACTTTCACTTCCATCAAACGATGGGGCATCCTTACATTCCTAACACAATACCCAGCCCATATCAGTATAGATATTCAGCATGAGATTTTTCCCCATTGATATCTGATGTATTTTCAAAGTGTTCTTTTCATTTTTTTGAGCAGTATATATGTAGCAATCCATGAGGCCATGTTTCAAACAGATTCCTCCAGGTGGCAGCAGAAGACAAGGTTTTTTTATTACCTCATCTGAGCTTTCCTTGTTTTGTTTTACTATTAAGAAGCAGAAATGGGTAATATGTTTGGTGCTTTACTTTACTTACACAGTCATTTGGGACTTAAATTCAGTGTTCAAGTTGAACCTAAATTTATATTCCTCCAAGCATTTTACTAGAAGACAGCCAGATTACGAGAGAAAACCAAACCACAGAAGAAGCATGGCCAAGACCATCACAGTAAAATAAGAGCGGCTTTGCATGATGCATAAAGCATAAGCCACCATGTCAAACAGCCAATCAGATTCCATGATCGGACAGTGACATTGTGCTACAATCACAATTGTCGCAACAAAACCAGAACTCATTACTGACCTTTGTAAGCTTTAAAGGTTTTTACCAAATTTTTGCACTCTTCCAAGATCGAATCTTCTATTGTTCCCTTCCCCATCCCCAAATTTCGCATAGTAGACACAGCAAATCGTTTCATGAATTTCCAGTTGTTGCCATTAGAGAATATAATACCTAAAGAAAAAGAGAAAAAAAACAACACCACACAACCTATCAGATTATGTGTATGTAAACCAAAATCTTTTACTATGTTTGAAATTGTGACCCAGGATCTTCAGGTAAGAAACTTTGAAACCAATTCACAAAAATAAATGCTTAAAGTAATAATAATCCTATATTAGATGCAGAGGGTAGAATTTACAGTATATAATCGCAAGCATTTTATGCATTATATTTACTTCTGTGTGTCCTTTTCTCACTGTCTCCTGACCGTTGGTCCATACGTCCATGTAGCGATGGCTCCTTGGCTTGCAGGTCCTATGGAGCCTTTCTGGAGCTACCACTTTGTGCACTCTCTTGCGACTTACTTGAGAGCGATAGATGCACTCACCTCTGCATCTCTGCTTAAAGGTGGCTTACTTGGTCGTGCAAGTGTCAGGGCATTATAACCTGAGTCATATAGTCCCAAGGAAGCAGGAACGTGAATGTAGATGAGGCTGGTAGTTCAGAAATGTGGTCCATTGGCACCCAGGGACTGTGCCCCTAATAGACTTAAACAGAAAGTGGTCTATTTATAAAAAAAAAAAAAAACTTGCTGTGTGAATGCCTCAAGCATTCACACAGTTGTCATAAATAATACACGTAATTAGCCTTATATATTCATTTTCTAGGACTGTCAGCTCCACATACCATAATGCATTATTTTGCTAAATGAGATTGTGATGGACTGCCTGGCACCCTGCCTGGATGTCTCCATCAGAGAGCCGATTCCTTGCCGCTGGAACACAGGAACAAGGTATTATAGCTGGGAATTGCTAGCAAGAACTACACAACACTAGCTTAGGTGCAAACATTAACTCACTTATTGAAAAAATTCCCAAAGAATTTATACCACACAAAATCAGATAAGAGCTTAATCACATGATCCTAAACAATGCAAACTTTAACCAGTAATATCATCAGTTTATCTAACAGCACATCTAATGAACAGCTAACAGTAACCTAATTAAACAGTGATCTAATTAACAGTAAGCTAATCAACAGCCAGGCACCCAGACCAGTCTGGGAGCCCACCCCAGACAGTCTGGCACCTACATGGAACAGAGTACATGGAACAGAGCAATGTGAAGACAGGTGAAACAGAGCTACTACCATCCTAATCATCCACAGCTTGCAGGCAAGGGCTTCCAGCTAGGAAGGTCTCTGTTAACCTCTTCATCTTCAAGTAATGCATTTAAAAGCTGGCATTCCGGCTATAATCAAATGCTCTCTATTAAAGTTCATGTGGTACAGTCATGTAAAAAGCCACCGTTTTTCAGTCATAAGGCCTTAATCGTGGCTGTAAGAGACCAATGTGACCAGCTCTTTCAACGAACATGTATTGTTCCAAATAAAACAAACAAACTAGGAATACTCCTTAAAAAGGTAAATACAAGAAAAAACAGTCCTTCAAAAACTTAAAAAGGAAAATATAACAAATAATGGGGTGAAAGTGGACAGAAAAAGGTCCCTGCAGCCAGTGTCCGTGACATGCTATTTTAGAAAAAATACTATATTTACGTGTTACTAAACCCACAACAACAAAATCAGTCTGTATATGCAGCATAAAAGCATAACTGTTATACTGTGGAACCTAAGGGGTTAATCATCTGCATGGTTTAAAAATGCTGTTTGATCCTGACTTCTCTGATCCTCTCCTTCTTCCAGCGTCTCCCTCTTATCTCCTGATAAGACATACAGTATGTGTGGAGTCACTTTGCAAGTGCTCAGTTTAGTGTGTATTGCTAGATAGGTTTTTTTTTCTTGGGAGAGTGCATGTGATCAGCACAGGGCCAATCAGCACTGTCCAGACAGAGGTCAGGGGTTCTGCATCCTCCTATAGCAAAATGAGAATTCCTCCTACAAGCTTTACCATGTGCTCTGCTGGACACTGATAGAAGTCACAAGACTGCTCTAACTGCTAAAAAGGTATTTAGCAGTTTATATTTACTAAAATAATTTCATGTTGTGTGTACTGTGGGAGACCAGATATAGTGAATGCAGGGTCCTGGGAGACCAGATATAGTGAATGCAGGGTCTGGGGAGACCAGATATAGTGAATGCAGGGACCTGGGAGACCAGATATAGTGAATGCAGGGACCTGGGAGACCAGATATAGTGAATGCAGGGACCTGGGAGACCAGATATAGTGAATGCAGGGACCGGGGAGACCAGATATAGTGAATGCAGGGTCCGGGGAGACCAGATATAGTGAATGCAGGGTCCTGGGGAGACCAGATATAGTGAATGCAGGGTCCTGGGGAGACCAGATATAGTGAATGCAGGGTCCGGGGAGACCAGATATAGTGAATGCAGGGTCCGGGGAGACCAGATATAGTGAATGCAGGGTCCGGGGAGACCAGATATAGTGAATGCAGGGTCCGGGGAGACCAGATATAGTGAATGCAGGGTCCGGGGAGACCAGATATAGTGAATGCAGGGTCCGGGGAGACCAGATATAGTGAATGCAGGGTCCGGGGAGACCAGATATAGTGAATGCAGGGTCCGGGGAGACCAGATATAGTGAATGCAGGGTCCGGGGGAGACCAGATATAGTGAATGCAGGGTCCGGGGGAGACCAGATATAGTGAATGCAGGGTCCGGGGGAGACCAGATATAGTGAATGCAGGGTCCTGGGAGACCAGATATAGTGAACGCAGGGTCCTGGGTTTAGTAACACTTTAAGGCCACTAGATTGAGCTGAGGATCAAAGGCAATATGCATATTATATACATTACCGATGGTATTTGCGATGGATGTCTGAATGCTTGAGGAATTTAAACAGCATTTTTTTAATAGATTTTTTGAGGAATAATTTATGAAGTTGCACTACATTTGTAAATACTGATGTTTTTAAAATTTTAAAGAATTAGCTTTTAGTACCACTTTAAGAAAACTGTATACAGTGGGGCATAATACTATAGATAATCAGACCGTAGCGCAACCGAAAGCCACCTTACATCCCCTGCCAGGAAATGACGTTCCGCTCGCAGTTAGCGAGGGTGAGACACCGCTGATGCAGCACACAGATTCATTGTGGGGATATCATTGTGACCATTGATGGGCTTTTTATACATGTGTTTGTGAGTAGCATTTTTACTGGAGTTTGAACAATTATTTGCTTTTAACAGAGTTACACTTTTGGTCTTTTCCTTTCCTTTGATGGAATATTCAGTATTCATTAGAGCTCAACACTGAGTGTGCATCACTTCTACCCACTGTCAGTAGGTGATATGGAAGGAGTGCAGATATAAGGAGGACTATCTTAATACAAGCGGTATTGTTTATTGTTTCACAGATAAGTCATTCCACATGGTGAGTGCAAGTGACTTGGGGGAATGTGGTTTTGAGCATGAGGCGTCTTGGAGGAGAGTTTGCATGCCATTACCAGGGCTTTTTATCTCAGAAATTATGTACAGAAATTCAACCACGTCCCCCCAAAACACCTCTACCCCCCCCCCGCACACACACCCTCCAAACCACATCAAATAGTGGGTGTGATCAAATTTCACTAAAAGTGTGAGGGTCTTAAAAGGGCAGTAAATTCCAGAAGTGTATTACACACACACAGAGTATAGAGTTTAGGGGCATGCTGCATTCAGAGTGCAGAGTTCAGGGGCGTGCTACGCAGTAGAGTGCAGAGTTCAGGGGAGTGCTACGCAGTAGAGTGCAGAGTTCAGGGGCGTGCTACGCAGTAGAGTGCAGAGTTCAGGGGCGTGCTACGCAGTAGAGTGCAGAGTTCAGGGGCGTGCTACGCAGTAGAGTGCAGAGTTCAGGGGCGTGCTACGCAGTAGAGTGCAGAGTTCAGGGGCGTGCTACGCAGTAGAGTGCAGAGTTCAGGGGCGTGCTACGCAGTAGAGTGCAGAGTTCAGGGGCGTGCTACGCAGTAGAGTGCAGAGTTCAGGGGCGTGCTACGCAGTAGAGTGCAGAGTTCAGGGGCGTGCTACGCAGTAGAGTGCAGAGTTCAGGGGCGTGCTACGCAGTAGAGTGCAGAGTTCAGGGGCGTGCTACGCAGTAGAGTGCAGAGTTCAGGGGCGTGCTACGCAGTAGAGTGCAGAGTTCAGGGGCGTGCTACGCAGTAGAGTGCAGAGTTCAGGGGCGTGCTACGCAGTAGAGTGCAGAGTTCAGGGGCGTGCTACGCAGTAGAGTGCAGAGTTCAGGGGCGTGCTACGCAGTAGAGTGCAGAGTTCAGGGGCGTGCTACGCAGTAGAGTGCAGAGTTCAGGGGAGTGCTACGCAGTATAGTGCAGAGTTCATGGGAGTGCTACGCAGTAGAGTGCAGAGTTCAGGGGAGTGCTACGCAGTAGAGTGCAGAGTTCAGGGGCGTGCTACGCAGTAGAGTGCAGAGTTCAGGGGAGTGCTACGCAGTAGAGTGCAGAGTTCAGGGGAGTGCTACGCAGTAGAGTGCAGAGTTCAGGGGAGTGCTACGCAGTAGAGTGCAGAGTTCAGGGGCGTGCTACACAAAAGAGTGCAGCGTTCAGAGGCGTGCTACACACAAAGTAAAGAGTTTAGCCTCTTCCACAGCTGCTTACTCTGCATTCCCCATGCACATCTTGCTTTCACCCTTCTTTAACTCAGACCTCTGCATGCAACCCCTCCTCCACTGCCCCAATCTTCTCCCCCCTCCATAAAAGCTGCACCATCTTCCACATATCTTACTTTATTTACTATGTTAACCACTTGCCCTCCGGAGGATTTACCCCCTTCCTGACCAGGCCATTTTTTGCAATACGGTGCTGCGTTACTTTAACTGACAACTACGTGGTCATGCAACGCTGTACATAAATTAAATATAAACAAAAGAAAACGGTCCAGTTTGAAAAAAAAAAAATAATAATAATTTTACTTTTTGCTATAAAACATATCCAAAAAATTTTTTTTTTAAAAATGTAATTTCTTCATAAATTTAAGCCAAAATATATTCTGCCACAGGTCTTTGCTAAAAAAAAATCCCAAGTTATAGCGTCAACAAATGGCGGTATATATACACTGGAATTTTTTTTTTTCACTAGTAATGCGGCAACCAGCCAGTTATAGAGGGACTGCGGTGGGCATTCTGACACAGAGAGGAACTCCATTTAAAGCAAACCTGTCATGATAGAAACAAGGAAGGCTATCATTCCTGACCTCTTGTATGCAGAACCATACAAAGCAGTGTGCAGGAGCTGACATGGGAGAGATCTGTATTGTTTAAATACTGGTCTCTCCCCCGTTGGAAATCCTTGGACATCGGTGGGTGCCGGGGGAATCATCAGCCGGGACCAGATAATTGACAGCTGGGGCCACAAAAGGCGGCACGGGTATATATATATATATACACACGTGATTTTCTGCACCCGTGAGGCCTGTAACAGTATTTTTGCTATAGGGCCATGCAGAAGCGGTTAATCAGGGTATAGCATCAAGTAAATTAAACTCCTGGGATATTGATCTGATCAGTTAAGTAGCAGAGGGGGTTGTTAATCAGTTTCAGCTGCTTTGGTGTTAATGAAATTAACAACAGGTGCACTAGATGGGCAACAATGAGATGACCCCCAAAACAGGAATGGTTTTACAGGTGGAGGCCACTGACATTTTTTTCCCTACTCATCTTTTCTGACTGTTTTTTACTAGTTTTGCATTTGGCTAGGGTAAGTGTCACTGCTGGTAGCATGAGGTGATACCTGGACCCTACAGAGGTTGCAGAGGTAGTCCAACTCCTCCAGGATGACCCATCAATACGTGTCATTGCCAGAAGGTTTTCTGTGTCACCCAGCACTGTCTCAAGAGCATGGAGGTGATTCCAAGAGACAGGCAGTTACTCTAGGAGAGCTGGACAGGGCTGTAGAAGGTCCCTAACCCATCATCAGGACCGGTATCTGCTCCTTTGTGTACTTCATGAGGGTGGCCTGAGGGCTCGACGTCCTCTAGTTGGCTCTGTGATCACTGCCCGGCACCATAGAGCTTGAGTGGAATTTGCCATTGAACACCAGAATTGGCAGGTCCTGTGCTTTTCACAGATGAGAGCAGGTTCACCCTGAGCACATGTGACAGACGTGAAAGGGTCTGGAGAAGTCGTATAAACCGTTATGCTGCCTGTAACATCGTTCAGCATGACCGTTTTGGTGGTGGGTCAGTGATGGTCTGGGGAGGCATATCCATGGAGGGATGCACAGACCTCATAAGGCTAGACAATTGCACCCTGACTGCCATTAGGTATCGGGATGAAATCCTTGGACCCACTGTCACACCCTACGCTGGTGGAATGGGTCCTGGGTTCCTTGAACCTCCTCATGCTGGCCGCACACAAATGTGTGGCCTCCCGGTGTCTGGGCCTAGACGCCGAGTGGCCGCACATTTATGTGCAATTAACCACTTCCCGACCGGCCGTTGCATATAAAACGGCCGGAGGGTGGCAGTGCAGGGTCGGGTGGCCGTTTATAAACGGCCTCCCCGCCCCCTGCTTGTGCGCGCTCCCTGGGAGCGCGCAGCACCGCCTCCGGACACAGTGAAACACTGATCGTCGGACGGGACCTCTGTACGAGGTCCCGATCATGTGATCACTGATTGGCCAATCAGTGATCACATGCAAAGTAGTAAGCAAGATGTCACTTGTGACATCATTGCTTACTACGTGTGAAATCTGTGAATGACCACAGAGGTCACATGGAACAAGCCTATTCACAACAGGCTTGTGCCATGTGACAAGCTCTGACCAATCACAGCTCACTCCTCAGTACTTCTCAATGAGTGCAAGAATGCACACAGAGAGAAAGAGAAATGATTGCTTTTACATCCTATATGGGTGTAAAAGCAATGTGTAAAAAAAAAAAAAAAAAAATCTTCATCACCCTCCATCACCATGGTGACACTGTACTGCTAGGGTGACAGTATGTAAAAAAATAATAATAATAATAATAATAATAATATAAAAAAAGAAAAGAAAAATGTAAAAGAAAATGTTTAAAAATTATAATTTTTTTGGTTATAAACTAATTTGGATTTTTTTTTTACTAAAAAGATAATGGAATAAATTTTGGCAAAGATTTATAATGAAATATTATTTATTTGCAAAATTTTATAAAAAAAAAAAACACTTTTTTTCAAAATTTTTGGACTCTTCATTTACATAGCAAAAAAAATAAAAATCCCAGCGGTGAATAAATACCAACAAAATAAAGCTTTATCTGTCTCAAAAAAATGGTAAAAAATTCATTTGGGTAGTGTTGCATGACCGCGCAATTGTCATTCAAAGTGTGATAGCGCTGAAAGCTGAAAATTGCCCTGGACAGGAAGGGGGTAAAAGTGTCTGGTCTGGAAGTGGTTAAAAAAACCATATGTGCGGAGAGCGCACACCCTGCGCGCTCCCAGCACACATGTCCGGTACTCACAACACTCACGGAAAGGTCCTGATCTCCTCTTTCGATCGGGACCTTTCTCGATCATGACCCTAAAACCCCGCCCCGCCTCCTGAAACCCTTAAAGGGCCGGGAGGCTAAGGGGTTAAGAAACACTCAACTGCTTTGTGCACTGGACTTATAATTTAGGCATTCCCTGTAGCTTTAAGACAATAGCATTGTTTGTAACATTCACAGTGCCACGGTTAGCCCCTGACTGTCAAAGCCTTCTCAGGCTAGGTTCACACTTGTAGACTGGCTGCGGGAATTGTATCTGAATGGCACCCCTACGCATCTCAGTCTGCATAGCATTTGCAGGTGTGTGGACCGCAGACAAGCCGCATGGTTAAAAAGACCATGTGGTTTCCCTGTGGCTGTGTTTTTAAAAACGTGCATACACTTTTTCCTGCAAGAAACAAAGCACAGTAGCCCATTCAAATGAATGGCCTTCCGTGCCCGTGCAAATGCACGCCACACGGCCCGCAATAGTGTGAACCACGCCTCACTCCTTATCACAGTAAATGGACATTTGTTGTATTGACAAAACTCCATTCCTTGTACTCTGCATAAAATGACATTATGGGGAGTCACTCATCCAGTTCTCATTGCTCCATTATCACAGTATAACCAATGACTTGTGTTTGCGTTCCAGGTTATTGATAAGGAAATCCATGAATATTTTTTTTTTTCAATGGACTTTCTTTATCAATGGGCTGGAATTGAAACAGATGTAATTGATTACATATTGAGAGAGTGAAGAAAGGATTTGGCAACTCAACCTTGTTGTTATGCCATACAGGATGAATTGACCTTTTTTAAAAAAAAAACTCTAATACTAGATTTTGGTGTATTTTCTATTGTTGGAGTTTTTTGTAGAAAATTGTAAAACTATTGATTCTGAATAGCAACTATTCTATTTTGTTAAAGTGTCACTAAACCCACAACAGTAAAATCAGTAAAGCATGCTTGTTATACTCACTGTGGAACCTAAGGGGTTAATCCTCTGCATTGTGTAAAAAGGCCATTTGATCCTGTTTTCTCTGCCCCACCTCTTGTTCAAATGTCCACCTGATAAGACATGCTGAACCCGTAGCCACATGCACATGCTCAGTTTAGTGTGTATTGTTAGAGAGTGTTTTTTTTTTTTTTTTGGGGGGGGGGGGGGGGGGGGAGTGCATGTAATCAGCACAGAGCCAGTCAGAACTGTCCAGACAGAAGTCAGGGGTTCTGCATCCTCCTAGAGCAGAAAGAAAACTCCTGCTACAAGCTTTAACCCGTCCTCATCTGAAGTCACAGGACTGCTGTAGCTGCCAATAAGAAAAGGTATTTAGCAGTTTATATTTACTAAAACAATTGCTCTGTGTACTGTGGGAGACCAGATATAGTGAATGCAGGCTCCTGGGTTTAGTAACACTTTAATAATGACCTGAAAAAGTAACACACACACACATGCCCAGTGTTCAAAATCCAAAAAGGTACTATTTTCATATTTTTAAAATGTTTTCGATCAAAAAAAAAAAAACAAAAAAAAAAAAAAAAAACCTCAAAACGACAACAAAATACAATAAAGAGTATGCAAAATAGAAGTATAAAAGAAATAAATATTTTTGGGGGGTGTATACACTGTAAAAAAAAAATAAAAAATTATATATATATATAATAATATATAATAATAAAATATATATATTAATAATAAAATATATATATATATATATATATTAATAATAAAATATATATATAAAAATATATATATTTTATTATTAATATATATATATTTTATTAATAAAAAAAATAAATATATATATATATATATATATATATATATATATATATATATATATATATATATATATATATATATATATGATGTTTGTATATTTTATTGTTATATATTAAAATATCCAAGTACAATAAAATAAATAAAATATTTTAAGGTAGATGGTTTACTATTTTATTGCAGTTTTTTTTCTGAAGTCTTGCATGTTTAACTATTTAATTGCACATTAGTAGTACTATATACCAGTGTTTCTAAACCTTTTTTTTCCAGTGATGGCATCCTTTAAAATGATGAACAGTCGTGGGGCACCCCATTTTAAAGTGAAAAAAGTGAATAGTTTTACATAACACAGCAGAATCCACACACATGTGGGCTACCTAGCATTACAGGTGATTTATTCCTCCAACTTTTCAAAAACTTATACTGAATAGTATTCTAGCACTTCCTTCTACCTCTGTTTCTCTCCCTCTCTCTGCTAAAAATCCTGACAGAGGGGAGCAGGGGAGAGGAGGAAAAATGGATGCTATAAAAAGGTATTTGACACTGTCATTGCTTGTCAGGATGCCAGTGACTGGCCTGCACAGTGTTCAAGTTTGTAATTCTGCACAATAAAAATTTGTGGCTTTATGTAGCAAAAAGGCAGGCTTGATCCAGTTGCTGGTTTGTTGACAATTTTTTGGGCATTTTGCCAAGGCACCCCTGAAAAATTCAAAAGGCACCCCAGGGTGCCTCTGTACACTGGCTAGAAAAAGGCTAGTATACACTATTTATAAGTATATTATGTCAGCCATACCACTACAAATAAATAAAAATATAGTTACCATGCTCATGAGAAATGTCTACAAAAACTGGCACAAGGGGTCTCCCAGCAAACTCCTCAGCATGGTTGACTAGAGCATCTTTTACCGTTTCGTAGCCACAGAGCACAACCATCTTCTGTGTCCCTATCTGTAGGCTGTACACTGAGCCGTACTTCTCAGCGAGCTGCAATATTAGAAAGAAAAAAAATTAGTTCAGCCTATAAGAAACCAGGGGGCGATTCATCACAGATGAAATGTCATGGCTAGGTAATCTTTAATAAACATACAAAAAACATATTACTTTTTAATAGTTAAAAAAAATTGGAATTTTTTTAAAAAAGGAGAGGTGTCATATTCCATATAATATACAGTATAAATGGAAATGCTTTGAGAAAATGTAAGTCATTTTACTGTAGCACTACCCCTTTAGGAGTTGCTGAAGTTTTGGGTCCCCCTATAGACCTGCAAAGTCAAGCATCATGCATATTCCATTCAGACTTGTAACCAGCCCTTGAGCTTGTTTTTTAGATTTTATTAGAAAAATTAGAACTTGGATGGAGTAAGGGTTGTATGGGATGCCCAAGGGTATAACAACCGAGGACAACTTCCTGGAACTATGTACAAGTCTTTACAGCAAACTTCTCTTCTGGAGAGCTGTACTAACACTCCAGACCCCAGATACTCCTTTATCTGGCTGCCTGGACAGGGGATCCAGTGCCTGTCAATTTAAATGTAAGACAGTCCTGGGTAGTAAGCTAATCCAGTTTCCTACTGAAGTGCTCCTTCCACTTACTGGCCCAGGGGGTGTAGGTCTACTCACTCAATTCTTCTCCCACGCTTCTGGTGGGTTGATAGCTGCTACAAAGCCTTCTAGCTGGGCCGCTCCTTCCCTGCTGTATAGTTGGTCCTCCCTCTGGTGGCCAGTGAAGTCCTGAGCTTTCCTGCTTCCAAGCTCCTCTGCCTGCTCTCCATCTAGGCTCCCTCCCAGGCTCCTGCTCTCTAGCCTCACTTCATCATCCACCCTCCACTAACTCTCCTGCTGCTGAGCAGTCCCTGTCACTTTTAAGGGGTGTCCTGACCCCAAGCCAAGCCTTCTGTTGGGGATTGGTCAGGATAGCTCAAGAGTGCAGACTAGCCACTCCTCACCTCCACCCACCGCTTCCAGAACTTTCTCCAAAGTTCTAGTACAGGGTTAGTTTCGGAGAGATGATCTGCAGAGCCTCAGCTCTGACCGAAATTTTACCCTGCTAGCCATCACACCCAGGCTGCTGCTCAGCCCTCCTAAATAACAATAGGACAAACATAGCATCGAATGTGGGATTCTATGATTCAACTTTTATTTTGTTAACCATGCATTCTAACTTTATTATATGAATAGTTCCCAGAACAATGAGTTGACAAAAGAGAACTAAAAAAAGAGTTGTGGGGACAATAGAGGAGATTCCTAGCCTGTAGACCTCTTTTCTTGCTAGGTAAGTAGGTTTGTTCTGATATGATAAAGACATGTCCTCAAAAGGAGCTAGGAAATATAATTCCACTTTTGACAAACTGAATACATAGTTCATAGTATTGAACACATAGTCTGGCTGAAAAAAGTCCATCCAATTCAACCATAAAAAAAAAAAAAAAAAAAAAAAAAAAAGTTATCCCACAGTTGATCCAGAGGATGGCAAAAAACCCAGCAAGGCATGACTGAATTTGTTCCTGAGGGGGAAAAATTCCTTCCTGATCTCCTGAGAGGCAATCGGATATTCCCTCAAACTATTGAGCATCATTCAGCCTGATGGAATGTACCTCACTAAATAACAAAAATAGGTCTGTTTCTTATAAAAATATTTCACAAATTGACATGCCACAATGCACAGAGCATGTTCCCCCATGTGTTTTGGTGTGCTGTAGAGAACATTCACTGCAGCACAAGCTACATGTGCAATGGATTGAAATTCCTAGGAATGATTACTCTTACAAAGTGCACTACTGTGCATTACCATTAATGCCTGTTATGATGTGTGCTATGACAAGTAACAAGCTGTACTTTAAAATAAACTGTGTGATGTTTCTGACTTTAAGACATTGGCAGTGTTTTCTGGATATGCATTACGCAGTTTGGTGACCTTTTTACTTGGAGCGTCACAAAAATGGATGCATCCATCTACTGTATGTTGTTGGATGGGTGATGTGTGTTCAAGCAGAGATTAGTACCCCTTTCAAGGAAACCTTGTCTCTGGGTAAGAGCTACAGGGGTTGATAGGGAGATACAGAACACCACTATGTAGGTTGTAGCACTTTGGGGCAGTAGCCCTTTGGGGCAGTCCTGACAGTCCTGACACTTTGGGGCAGTAGCCCTTTGGGGCAGTCCTGAAGAGTAGCCCTTTGGGGCAGTCCTGACATTATTATTATTATTATTATTCAGTATTTATAAAGCGCCAATAGTTCGCTCAGCGCTGTACATTACAAAGGGGGACAGAACATGTGACAGAACAATACCAATACAATGCAAAACATGAGGGGATCGAGGGCCCTGCTCTTTCAAGCTTACAATCTAGGAGGGAGGGGATGGTGGCACAGGAGGAGATAGCTGTGGGGGATGGAGTGGTAGGAAGAGTGGAGGAGGTCGGCAAGTTAGCAGGGGGCGGGGTAGGCTAACCTGAAGAGATGGGTTTTCAGGGTGCGCCTAAAGGAGAGGAGAGTAGGTGATAATCTGATGGGTTGGGGCAGGGAGTTCCAGAGGATGGGTGACACCCTGGAGAAGTCCTGGAGGCGGGCATGGGAGGAGGAGACCAGGGAACTAGAGAGAAGGAGGTCTTGTGAGGAGCGGAGTGTGCGTGCTGGGCGGTACTTGGATATTAGGTCAGTGATGTAGTTCGGGGCAGTATGGTGACATAGACCCCATTAGAGAAATAATATAAAAAATCTACACCTTAGGAAAATGGATGTGCTAGTTGGCATCCCAGAGTTGGGGGGAAAAAAAAAAAAAGGAGTGCAGACTGTGTCGTAATTCTATTGTCTGGTGGAAGGAGGAAGAGGTGTACTTGTGTATTGTGAAGAACTGTGCACTCTGCTCATGTTACAGTAAAATATTGAAAAGACTGATTGTGTGTGGCTATTCCGTTATTTCTGGAGCTGGGCCTCTGGCTGGGAGTATGTGAGTAACAAAAATGGTGGAATTCCTCCATTCTACAGGAGTATGGTACCCCATCACATTCCAGTTGCAGGAGAAAAATTGGAGGTGCCCTCGGCTGGTTTGACTGTTGCTGGTGATGAATCAGGGCTCTGCTAACATGTGCATCCATTGATTGTATAATTTAGTCATGGATAAGAGTACATATTTTTGTTATTGTAGATTGGAGTTGCTGTTTAATTGTTGGGTGTATTAGGAGATGATATGTGTTATAACATGGAATGATCTGAAGAAGCCAAATCATCTACAGGGCAATCTAGACAGAAGCCTAGTGCCCAGTGGATGTCTAGAGGGCCCAGGTTACCTCTTGATCTTGCAGTAAAGCACAACCAGGGGCGGACTCACAACTCATGGGGCCCCTGGGCAATAGGAGATCATGGGGCCCCTGTGTCCTCGCCCACACTCAAACCACACCCAAAAAAGCCTATGAAAAAGTACCAGGGGCATCTCATGGGGCCCCCTACTGACCCCAGGTCCTGAGCACAAGTGATAAAAACTGTACACATGACTGTCACTTCACAGGGGAGGATGAACTAGCATACAATTGGTGTCTCATTGGATAGCCATGATAGTATAGATAATAGACTTCTCCAGGGCGTCACCCATCCTCTGGAACTCCCTACCCCAACCTATCAGATTATCACCTACTCTACTTGCCTTTCGGCGTTCACTGAAAACCTTTCT
Organism: Staurois parvus; assembly: GCF_062004578.1. Classification (NCBI taxonomy): domain Eukaryota; kingdom Metazoa; phylum Chordata; class Amphibia; order Anura; family Ranidae; genus Staurois; species Staurois parvus. The sequence goes on along the minus strand of NW_028318186.1, from coordinate 6,228,684 downwards.
CTTCAGGGAAGCCTATCCCACACTCTGCTAATTCTGGTATCCTCTACTCTTACAACCACTCGATCCCCCACAGTGACTACCTACTGTACCACTCACCCCGCCCTCCTAGATTGTAAACTCCAAGGAGCAGGGCCCTCTAATCCCTCTTGTATTGAACTGTATTGCTACTGTATTGTCTCCCACTATAATGTAAAGCGCTGAGCAAACCGTTGGCGCTATATAAATCCTGTATAATAATAATAATAATAATGTAAATGGAGTGGCTTCTGTTACTATTGCAATCCTAGTCAATCAAAGAAATGGGGGAGAAGCCAAAGCTGCTACCTTATCTAGGGCAGTGTTGTGCTTTAATACACCTGTTGCCTGAACATTAACCAACTATTATTTTAGATGAAGAACCTCTTTTCTCTATACATGTGTATACCCAAGATCTTACCTCGTGAAATGTCACATAAGGTTTTTCCATGCTTATAACATGCATATTTCCAATGATCGGGAAAGTCGGAGGTCCCGGGGGATAGTTTTTATGAACATTTTTCTTCTGTTCGTGTAAAAATATTGCCAGAAAAACACAGGTAACAATGCAGAAGATAATTGTGACTGGATCCATTAGTTATAAGTCTGTGACAACACCTGAAAACAAAAAGGGGGAGTCACAAGCTAGTAGGAAAGGTCAAAGCCTTCACAAGTGAAAACATAAAAAACTTTATTCTAATGAAGTACAGTATATAAATACATGTATCCATAATCAACATATAGATGCAAAGTTTGTATACAGGTAAAAAATCCCATTCAAAAGTGGAAGTCAGCTTTTAAAGTTTATCCAAAAACAGAAAATTTAAAACCTAAGTGCAGCCAAAATGAAAAAAACAGAAACATCAGCAAAAGAGACTTGCAAATATTGTTATGGGAGGGGCAGTCTATTGAGTTGTTCTTCTGCCGAATATTGCTGGGGCCTCTTGAGAGTGTCAGTGAAATTAACAACAGTCCCACTAAACCTGCATGCAGTATAGGTACAGTATTGTCTCACCACAGGTGCAATGTAGATGTGGTTCAGATGCGGTAAAGGTTTGGTATAATGCAGTGCAGGGTTGGTAAAAATGCAATCTAGGTTTGGAATAAGTGCAGTATAGAGTGCAGCATGGGTGCGGTATGAATGAGGTACACTTGGTGTTCTGCTATCAGTGACTTGGTCCCTGCTAGCAGTATCATCAATGGGTGAATAGTCTTTAGTGTAAGGAGTCTATTTGTCCCATTGTATGGTTGCCATCTCAAACTACAACTCCCAGTATTCTCAGCACTTTATGTAATAAAGAGGACCTCCTGTGCTCAGAACCTAATACAGCTATTGAAGGCTGCTAACACCTGTACCTTATTACCTAAAAGTGGAAACGAACAAAAAAATATACAAAAGTAGGTGTAGCGCTCTCTAAAATAAAACACAGCGAATAAAATCCCCAATAGGATATAACAATGTGACAAATGGTGAATAAACAAACAACTTAAAGTGTTCCAATACTGGATAAACCAGCAAAAGTGAATAAACTCAATAAAATATATTGATATATAGTGAAAATATACATGTGATCTCAGCACTGGGGGATGAATAACTGCAAAAAAGTGACAAAAAAGTGACAAAAAAGTGCTCCGTGTCCAAAAACACTCAAACCATATATATGACAAATATAGAAATAAACATATGTATCCCCTATGGAAATATGATTGATTTAATAATGCACAAATAATACAATTGTGAGTGAAAAAAATAAACATTTATCTTCTGCAAAACATATAAACCCAAATCTATTGATCAATATGTGACACCAGTGTCCACAAGAATATAAAAATCATGCAGGTGATTCTTGTGCGTTGCAGCCTCTGGTGATGATTCCACACACAGCTAGATTGGCTCCTCACCTCCTTACCGTGACCCTAAAAGGGCCTACAAGCCTTTGGGATCACTCCTGGATCCTCCAAGACCAAATCGTATCCTCCAAACAATCTCACCACAGGAGAAACAGCATATGCCTTCCAGACCAAGATCAGCTCGATAATCCCCTTTAAATTGTTCTAATCAGTATGACCAGCTCCCACTATTGTTGGGAGTTTAGAATGACTTCATGTGGTTTATGCTACGTGTGGAGTTTCTTCTCTGATGTATTAGGAATAGATTTGAGATGCTGATAAACACCATACAGGATGGGCGATCATGTATGGTGTTTATCAGCATCTCAAATCTATTCTATTGTTATATCCTATTGGGGATTTTATTCACGGTTTTTCATTTTAGAGAGCGCTACACCTATTTTTGAATATTCTCAGCACTTTGCTCTCCTTCTCCATATTGCTCTAGCCCAGCACCTGACCACACCTAAACAAATACGATGCCATCCTACTGGAGACAAAAGCAGAGGAAGGCATTATCATGGGGTGTACTGTGGTCTTTGTGAGAGGTAATATAAATCATGGTCATGGACATCAATAGAAGCCTGTCAGAGGCTGCAACCCCTTCTTCAATTCCAAAAATATCAGCAACAGGTGAATACAAAAATCTTCTTTACTGCATAAAGAAGTAAAACTATTCCATAATAAACTTATGCTAATGCTTTTCAGTCTAAATACAGACCTTATTCATAGCTAGTTCTATCAAAAATAACAAAACCAATATATGGAGTGGAACACGGCTGCCCAACCCACCATTTGTAATCGGATCAAATAACGACACCTGTAGATGCAGGGGACGGGCTGAGCTAACGTGCACCACTATCCACATAATACACCCAGTGAACATGATAACTCACAAAAATAAGAAGGGGGATTAGGCATTGTAAATTATTACAGAGAGAAGTATGGTGAATCCACAGGTTGCAGACCAGATCACATTTGGGGTTAAACCTCAGGTGAGATGTGGATCTGCATCTGGGTTGATCTTCCGCTTTATTCGCTCCTGAAGTCTTTAGACATATATGTGAAGTATTACTTTTATAACTTCCAAAAGCCAGTATGTATTAGAGTTGATATATTTGTGTATGTTTTCCCCTGTGGTTATTTATGTGCTTATTGGGAGTTCTCATGTTCACTGGGTGTGGTATATGGTTAGTGGTGCATGTTGGATCAGTCTGTCACATTAGCTCAGTTGTATTCAACTGTTGCTGACATTTTTGGAATCGGAGTTGTACTCCTAAGCAGATGGAGACTACTAATCGGGCATGGTGAGTTTATATGCTTTAAGCCCAAAACATTTGACGGGTAGTATCAACCAGGGCCGGATCTAGCCTGTCTGATCTGCCGGTGCAGTAAAAAAGTCAGGGGGGCATAATGTCTACACACTACCATTTTATCCTCTCCTCTATTAGCTCCCTACAACTCCATGTGGCTGCAATGAAAAACACATGTATTAGGCCAGCGGTTTTCAACCTTCAATCCCAGCTGAGGAAAAACTGGGATTGAGCAGAAAATAAGTCCAGCAGTGCATGTAGCACAGGATAAGCAGAAGAAAAGGAGGGCACCCTCCTTTTTCTTCTGCTTATCTTTGAGGGATTCCCCACATCCTTGACGAGGAGCTGCCATTCCCTTCCCAGGCGTTTGCCTTCTGGTCCATCCCTTCTTCCATCATCAGCCTCAGGACAACTGTGTATACACACTGCCAACACTTCGGTCACATAGGATCTTCACCATCTCTGACGAGGCTTGCCAGCTCCTATCCAGGTGTCCTGGTTCCTTGGTCTGCCTTCTCCTCCTATTGCCTATCCTATGGACCAGGGGCGGACTGACCATTCGAGCACTGCCCAAGGGCCCGAGGTCAGTAGGGGGTCCCATGAAATGCCCCTGGTACCTTTTTTATAGGCTTTTTTTGAGTTTGGGCAAGGACACAGGGGCCCCACGATCGGTCAGTCCACCCCTGCTATGGACCATTCCACCCAGTGACTCTTCTCCATTATATTGTGTGTTCAGTCAGTTCCCATTTTTCCTTCCACTATGTCACCATCCCATTCTATAGCTTGTGAGCGCTGAATTTTTGTTAATTATATTTAATGATCATTGCATGTACCACAGTGCATGTAGCACACCATTGCAATTGGTTGTCATGGTCAGGCTGTGCCCAAGGCTAGGTTCACACCGATGCAGGTTGCGTTTGAGCCGTTTCTGCATTGAGTTTTTGCTGTGTTTTTGATGCATTTCGTGGGTTTTTTTCTAATTTTTTTCTTTCTTTTTGCTAGGCAGATTTAAAATGCAAAACGCATCAAAAACACGACAAAAATGCAACAAAAGTGCAAAACATGCTTTTCTGCAGCATTTCCATCGAAGTCTGTAGAACCAAAAATGCAACGTTTAAAAAAGTCCCTGACCCTTTCCAAAAAATACATCAGGTGAAAACACACAGATGTAATCATGTCCCATTGGAAATCATGTTAAATGGATTGTACTGCATTTCTGCAAAACGCTGCAGAAAATGCTTAGGTGTGAACCTAGAGCAGTGATGGCGAACCTTTTTGAGCCCGAGTGCCCAAAACTGCAACACAAACCAACTTTTTTATTTCAAAGTGCCAACACTGCAATTAACCACTTGCTTACCTGGAGGCACTGACAGACGGCACTGATCGGCGGCACTGCTGGGCATCATTGATGGGTGGCACTGATGGGCGACACTGCTGGGCAGCACTGACAGGTGGCACTGCTGGGCAGCACTGACAGGTGGCACTGCTGGGCAGCACTGACAGGTGGCACTGCTGGGCAGCACTGAGAGGCGACACTGCTGGGCAGCACTGAGAGGCGACACTGCTGGGCACTGATGGGTGACACTGCTGGGCACTGATGGATGACACTGCTGGGCACTGATGGGCATCATTGATGGGTGGCACTGATGGGCAGCACTGCTGGGCGACACTGCTGGGCAGCACTGCTGGGCGACACTGCTGGGCAGCACTGACAGGTGGCACTGCTGGGCAGCACTGACAGGCGACACTGCTGGGCACTGATGGGCGACACTGCTGGGCACTGGATGGCACTGCTGGGCATCATTGATGGGTGGCACTGCTGGGCAGCACTGACGGGTGGCACTGCTGGGCAGCACTGACAGGTGGCACAGCTGGGCAGCACTGACAGGCGGCACAGCTGGGCAGCACTGACGGATCGCACTGCAGGGCATCATTGATGGGTGCCACTGATGGGCAACACTGCTGGGCACTGACAGGCGGCACTGATGGATGACACTGCAAGCAGTTAATCTCACCTCTGGCAGCGTCGGTGTGGCTTCCAACCCAGCAGCTCATTCCCATCTACGCTTAACACGTTGCCCCTGGCCCCGGAGCAGTGTGGGAGCCTCTTCCTCTCTTCCACGCCCATCCCCGGCTACATCACCCCTGGTGCCAGAGCCGCATTGGAGCCGTTTCCTCTCGTCCACACCCACCCTGGCCCCAGAGACATGTGGGAAATGTAGTTTGATGGGGGTCCAGTGTGGACGAGATCTGGATGGCCGGTCCGTGTGCGCTCATCTTCCTCTTCTTCCTGGCGTGCCCACTGAGATGGCTCTGCGTGCCAGCTCTGGCACGCGTGCCATAGGTTCGCCATCACTGACCTAGAGTAACAGTGGCAATGGCTTAAAGTGGGATAAAAAGAAACTGAGCCTAGACCCAGTATACACTCTACACATATGCCACAGTCCTTGTACCCACAAAATACTCCTAAATACTATGCCACAAGCGACAGTCGCACAGGAAAAAAAAAAACATTCGGACAAAGAATAATTTAAAAAAATTAAACCTTCCTTTACATTTTCTTTTTCACACAAAAAGGTATAGCTTGGTCTCACTGAGCCTATCTTGAAGAACCTCATTAACCACTTGCCTACCGGGCACTTTTACCCCCTTCCTGTCCAGGCCAATTTTCAGCTTTCAGCGCTCTCACACTTTGAATGACAATTGCATGGTTTTTGCAACATTGTACCCATATGAAAGTTTTATCATTTTTTGTCACACAAATAGAGCTTTCTTTTGGTGGTATTTAATAGTCAATGGGGGTTTTATTTTTTGCACTATATTATAAAATTTTGCAAATAGGTAATTTTTCTCCTTCACTGATGTGCATTGATGAGGCTGCACTGATAGGCAGCACTGATGAGGAGGCACAGATAAGTAGCACTGATGAAGTGGCACTGATGATGCTGCACTGATATGCAGCAATGCTGGTCACTGATAGGAGGCACTAATGGGTGGCGGTGACAGATACCATTGACTGATGGCACTGCTGGGCACTGATAAGTGGCACTGCTCGGCACTGGTGGGTGCAACTACTGAGCAGCACTGATGGGCAATGCTGGGAGGCACTGCTGTGAACTGGTGGGTGGCACTGCAGGACACTGATCATCACTGCAACTGTATTTACATTGTGATCTGCTGCGTCATTGGACACAGCTGATCATATGGTAAAAGGCCGCTGTGATTGGCCTCTTACCACGCCACGTGATCAGCTGTGTCCGTAAGGACACAGCAATCATGGAGATTGCCGGGTGCGCACCACTGGGGGCGTGTGGGTGAGTGCATTCTGGGAGGACATCATATGATGCCCTCCCAGAACTGGACAATCACATTATAGCTGTCATTCGGCTATAGCGCGGTTAGCAAGTGATTAAAACCAGCAACTGTTGAGATAATGAACACCTTGGTCAGGCTTATGTCATGTACAATATAGAGAGAGGGCAGGAGTAGGAGTAAAGATGGTCATAGAGTCATCGTTTTTTGTTCTATTAGCCAGTGGGCTTGATTCCTCCTTCCAATTGAGGTGGATGGAGGAATCCTCCCCACTGTGCTATTGATGTCAGAATATACTGATAAGTGGCTGCAGCTGATGATCAAGAAAAGTTTTCCAACATTCTCATTCAACAAAAGTCAATCGTTAGGCCAACTTCTGTGACAGAGAGAGAGGTGAAATATGGAAGGACAGAGAGATGAGGGGTGGGAGTGAGAAATGGGGAGGAAGGGGAAGAGGAACCAGAGAGATGGGGCAAGGTGAGACCAGGAGTGGAAAGAAGAGGGGGTTAGAGGGAGGAGGGAAAGAGGGTGGCAGATGGATGGACAATGGGGAAACATGAAAGAGAGGGGGAAGAGAAAGGTGGGGAGAGAGAATGAGCACAGAGGGATGTACTGATATCATTTCCGGTCGTATCTATGCAGTAGTTACTCCTTTCATAAGACTCCACAGTTATGCTTCTTTCTCATTCTGGATGCTGTCACATGTGTGGTTGGGGTGGTAAAACCATCAGGTTGAGCCATGGTTTTACTGCTCCCCCTTTAGGGTATATTCAAACCAGATGCAGTGGGGCTATTACAGCCAGTCTAACTGCATGACAAGACAAAATAACTTGTATGCCCAATTCAGTATTGTGCAAGCAGTAGTTTTTTTTTAGCCCAGTGCAGTACAAAGCTGTCCACCATCTTGTACCGTGTTGCAGCCAATTGAACTTTATGAAATGTCTGTGTGACATTTCACAAACATTTGTTGAAAAAAAAAAAGTGAATATATACTGTGCTGATACGGCACACCAACTTCCCCGCAATTGAATGCAATGCTTGTGGTGGGGTGGTGCAGCATTTAAGTGGTTAAAACAGATGGTTAGGAGGCAAAGTGTTGTCAAATGAGTGATCTGTGAGTGGATTGCTTTGCCCTCAGGCAGCTAGGATCCAGCATAAGTACTTCTTGCATTTTTTATGTAATCCAACTTGGAGCTTGCACATGCACAGCAAGTCCTTTCAGAGCTATGTGTGCATATGGGGGGAGGGAGAGTGGAGTATAGGTGCGGCAGACACAATAGGATGGGGGAAGGGGCAGATTCAGCCTGCTTTGTTCCATGCATCCAGTGCACTGTACTGAGCACACTGCCAATCCCGTGTCTCTATCTCACCGACAGGACTGGTGAGAGCAAGACATTGAGTAATAGGATCGGCAGTGCAACCCCCTCCCAGCCTGAAAGTCCAGCAGTCACAGGCAGATACTGCTGACAAGCTATGGATTCCTCTGTGTGCAGTGTGTGAGAGGGCACAATGATGTGTCACTGGTCCTGGGGGGGCAAAGTCCATCCCAGCACCCCCCTAGAGCCGGCCATGGTAGCAACCCACTCCTGTTTGGATTTGAAACCCCGTCTTGCTTTGCTAATATACTGTGTGTCCTGCAGTGGGAAAAAATGGTAGCATTCATTTTTAGGCCCATTGCTCTGTGCTGGATTCTCATTAATAATGAATGAACTGCCTCAATGCAAGCCATGTTTGTAAGCCTATGGTAGTACACATTTTTAGAAAGATCATTACCCCAATGATGATAGTGGTTGGAACATTGTGCCCTTTAAAGTACTAGGAACTTGGCTACCCCTGGCTTACAGCATGTTGGTAGAAAGAGTGGTAGACCTGCAGGGCCTAGGCCAGGGAGTAGACTTTGTGTGATGACCCACTGTTCAGGGACAAAGAGTATTTGGGAAGATGGCTGGACTTTAGGAATTTGGTTTGGTGGCACTCAAAGTGTTCTGCGGTGTATTTGTGAAGATGTGGAGTTAAGAAGTTAATGTGCCAAGTTATTGCCTCTGATGTTCTACTTAGATCGTTGAAACGGCACTCTGTGTGGACATTCTCATTTACAGTGCATCCAGAAAGTATTCACAGTGCTTAACTTTTGCCACATGTTGTTATGTTACAACCTTATTCCAAAATGAATTAAATTCATTTTTTTTCTCAACATTCTACAAACAATACCCCATAATGACAACATAAAAGAAGTTTGTTTTGAAATCTTTGCAATTTATTAAAACTAAAAAACGAAAAAAAAAAAAAAAAAAACATGTACATAAGTATTCCCAGCCTTTGCTCAATACTTTGTTGAAGCCCCTTTATCACCAATTACAGCCTCAAGTCATTTTAAGTATGATGCTACAAGCTTGGCACACCTATTTTTGAGCAATTTCTCCCAGTCGTTTTTTCAGTACCTCTCAAGCTCCATCAGGTTGGATGGGGAGCGTAGGTGCACAGCCATTTTCAGATCTCTCCAGAGATGTTCAATAGGGTTCAAGTCTGAGCTCTGGCTGTGCCACTCCAGGACATTCACAGAGTTGGCCTGGAGTGGCACTGTGTGCTTAGAGTCGTTTTCCTGTTGAAAGATGAACCGCTACCCCAGTCTAAGGCCCTGAGCACTCTGGAACAGGTTTTCATCAAATATTTCTCTGTACATTGATGAATTCATCTTTCCTTCGATCCTGACTAGTCTTCCAGTTCCTGCCACTGAAAAACATCCCCATAGCATGATGCTGCCACCACCTTGCTTCACTGCAGGGATGGTATTGGCCAGGTGGTGAGTGGTTCCTGGTTTCCTCCAGACAAGACCCTTGGCATTCAGGTCAAAGAGTTCAATATGTGTTTCATCAGACCAGAGAGTTTTGTTTCTCATGGTCTGAGAGTCCCTCAGGTGCCTTTTGGCAAACTCTAGGCAGGCTGCCATTTGCCTTTTACTGAGGAGTGGCTTCCGTCTGGCCACTCTACCACACAGGTCTGCTTGGTGGAGTGCTGCAGAGATGGTTGTTCTTCTGGAAGGTTCTCCTCTCTCCACAGAGAAACACTGGAGCTCTTTCAGAGTGACCATCGGGTGCTTCATCACCTCCTTGGCTAAGGCCCTTCTCCCTCAATCGCTCATTCTGGCCGAGCGGCCCCCTCTAGGAAGATTCCTGGTGGTTTCAAACTTTTTCTATTTACAGATGATGGAGGTCACTGTACTTATTGGGACATTCAATGCTGCAGAAATTTTTCTCCAGATCTGTGCCTTGATACAATCCTGTTTCGGAGGTCTACGGACAATTCCTTGGACTTCATGGCTCGGTTTGTGCACTGTTAACTATAGGACCTTATATAGACAGGTTCAATGTCCAATCAACTGAATTTCCCACAGGTGGACTCCGATCAAGTTGTGGAAACATCTCAAGGATGATCAGTGGGAACAGGATGCACCAGAGTTCAATTTTGAGTGTCATGGCAAAGGCTGTGAATACTTATGTACATGTGGTTTTTTTTTGTTTTTTTTTTTAATAAATTGCAAAGATTTCAAAACGAACTTCTTTCACATTGTCGTTATGGGGTATTGTTTGTAGAATGTTGAGGAAAAAATTAACTTAATCCATTTTGGAATAAGGCTGTAACACAAAAAAAGTGGCAAAAGTTAAGCGCTGTGAATACTTTCTGGATGCACTGTAAGAAGGCAGGTCTTGTGCCAGAAAACTATGGTGGGAGTGGGTCTCAGGCTTGAAGTGAATGGGACACAAAGTGGTGGAGTTGCCAAGGACAGGTTTGAGCATACTCTATCTGAAGACGTACTGTAGCTAGGCAGAGTCCCTGCCCAGATTGGGAGGAAATGGCAGCCAATCCAGCTTACCAACACATTAATACATTAACATACCAAAACAGAACACATAAGTGTAAATTCACCCTAATAGTTTCCCGTACAAGTCCCAGCAAACTTAATGTGAGGATCTGCTCTGACAACAGTTCTTCACCCTCTGTTCATTGTAACTAAATACTGGCAGTTAATGACAGCTGTAAAAGCACAGGACTGTGCAAAGATAATAAGATTTAAAACAATGCTTCAAAACACAACAGAAAATATACTGCATGCATAAGAATGCAAAAGGAGGAACCAGGGGCGGACTGACAACTCATGGGGCCCCCGGGCAATAGGGGATCATGGGACCCCTGTGTACTTGCCCAAACTCAAAAACGCCTATGAAAAAGGTTTCAGGGGCATCTCATGGGGTCCCCTACTGACCCCAGGCTCTCGGGCAGTACCCGAGTTTCCAAATGGTCAGTCCGCCCCTGGGAGGAACAATTAATAATCTGCAGCAAGGAGCACAGAATATAATTTTTTTTATATCTTGTGACCTAGAGGAGCTGGAAATTAAAATAGCAGCTACAATACATTCAGAATACACAAGGGAGGTTCCAGTATATAATTATGTTACTGCAACTGCATTTAACAAATTCATTTATTAATAGCTTGCCTTCCCTGCCAAGGCCTTATATCTTTTGAAAAATATTTGTTTACACTTTAAGCTCTAACACATTATCATCGGGGACATAAACACATATCATGGGGCCCCTAACAGATTTTGAGAGGATCACCTAGCAACCACCCTACTGTCATTATTATACCACATGAGTATGTCAGGATAGTATGCAGGAGAGGGGTCAGCATAGTCAGGAAATTACTAGGGACCAGTGTTGTCAATTGAAATTGTCAGGGAAGAGGAGGGCATCAATGCAGGCAATCCCAAGAGGGACTTTCGTCCATCCAGGTGGGCATCATTTGATATCCTTCCAGATCACCACCTCACCCGCCTGCGGGGCCGTGCTGTGGCAAGATCTGTCACCTACTGTGTCCATTGGACAAAGCCAATGACCGATTTGTGTACTAGCCCATACCATATGATCACTGTGACTAATCACCGCAGGTCCATTGGCAATTGAAAACAATGCATGGCTTACTTTTATGCCATTCATTGTGTACAATTGTGTTGCTAACTGTGATTGGTCTCAGTGATTGTATGGTACAGACTAGGCCAATCACAGCCCATCTGTGCCATGTGATTAGTTATGGCCAATTACAACAAAAAACACTGAATTAATTAGTTTCATGCAGTTAAATGCTTGCCCATAGCAGTGAAATAAAAAAAAAATACTGATCACTTCCCCAGAGTAGTACAATGTTACTATGGTAACATTATAATACTCTGGTCACAGTGTTTTATACAAAACAAAATGAAAACAATTTTTTTTTTCATATTGTCACTAGTCAGTGTCCCTCACTGCAAAAAAACGCACCACACCTTACTAAATACTGAAGACTGTCTATTTTCCAAAAAGGGGTTATGAGGGGGATATCTGTACTGTCCTGAAACGTGTGGCCATCAGTACATTGGGACTGATTGATTTTCAGATATATACCATAGTTTGTGGACTCTAACTTTCCTACAGACTAAATATTACACACTAATTTGGGTTATTTTCACCAAAGAAATGTAGCAGTATACATTCTGGCCTAAATTTGTGAACAACAATTATTTCTTTGCAAAATTTTATAACAAAAACAAAGAAAAACTTTCTTTTTTTTTTCAAACTTTTAGGGTTTTCGTCTGTTATCTAATAAAAAATAAAAAAAACAGTGGTGATTAAATACCACCAAGAGAAAGCGCTAGTTGTGTGCATAAAATGATAAAATTTAGTTTATAGTGTTGCATGACCGCACAATTATCATTCAAACTGTGAGATTGCAGAAAGCTGAAAACTAACCTGGGCAAGAAGGGGGTAAAAGTGCCCGGTATTAAAGTGATAAACTGTTGGGCTATTTCTCAGAACTTACAAACAGCTGTCACCTTTTAGCTAAGGAGGCAATCCAAGATTTCTACAGACTGGCAAAGACTGCAACTAGGCATACAGGGTTAATTTCAGTGCTGGCTGTGATGACCAGAAGCTCATTGGGCAATAAATCTAGACTACTAAATCAGGGTATGCATGTACAGTTTTTTCTTTCAAGCATCAGGTTGAACAAAATAAGAAACCTGACAGATAATTGCATCAACACATACGATGTTGATGTGGGGATCTCTCCCACTATGCTATTGTTTTCTGACAGGGGAACACCCCCTATTATCAGAATATACAGATTAGCAACTGCAGCCATTGGCATTGCATTTCTAGCAAGACCATTCAACAGAACCCGGTCTGATAAAGGTTATAAGGCTCCATGTACACGGGACACTTCAGAACGATGGAAATTGACTGCTGGAAAACGCAGGTTAAAAAATGTCTGTTTAGCAGCGTTTGCATACCGCGTTTATGAGCGTTTATGAGCGTTTGAGTTTAGAAGTGTTTTTTAAACATAACCTCAGGAGACCTTCCAAAATGCCCAGAGTTAATTGAAAAACAGTAACAAATTAACTATTTCAGATATTTTGAGAGAAATAGAGAGAGCAGAAGCAGAGAGAGCAGTATTTGTTGAGATTAGCTGTCTTTTTTTTTCTTTGTGGTGTTTGGATGTGTTCCAGCTCATTTCTGTGCAGAAATTATTGCAGCAGTGTCTAACATATTTTCATTCATGCGAAACCTCAAAGTATGGTATACCAAGTCCATTAGAGCACCGGGAAAACGCTTTGCATGCATTTTTCATGATGAAAAATGGCTCTGGACAGCATCTGGAAATGGAAGAGTTAAAAATATTTCAAACACAAATGCTTAGAAACGCGGTAAGCCGTGTTTACTCGCGTTTACAAGCATTTGGTGTTTAAAACGCTGATAACATCTACTCCTGAACTCAAGTTTTCTGCGTTCAAAAAAATGACTGTAAACTCAACTGCTTGTAAACAACGATGTGTACATGGACACATAGAAAAACATTAGGGAGAGTTCAGGGGCTGCTGAAAAAAAAATGCAGAAAAGCTCCTAAACGTGAGTTTATCAGCTGCAGTGTACATGAGCCCTAACAATAAATAAAACTAAAAAGAAATGCTTTATATGAGGTGGTGCAGAAAACTAGTCATACAGCTTTATTTTTCAAGCTGACCACCATAATTTCAGAGAAGCTGACCACCATAATTTCAGAGAAGCTGACCACCATAATTTCAGAGAAGCTGACCACCATAATTTCAGAGAAGATGACCACCATAATTTCAGAGAAGCTGACCACCATAATTTCAGAGAAGCTGACCACCATAATTTCAGAGAAGATAACCACCATCATTTCAGAGAAGATGACCACCATCATTTCAGAGAAGATAACCACCATAATTTAAGAGAAGCTGACCACCATAATTTCAGAGAAGCTGACCACCATAATTTCAGAGAAGATAACCACCATAATTTAAGAGAAGCTGACCACCATAATTTCAGAGAAGCTGACCACCATAATTTCAGAGAAGCTGACCACCATAATGTCAGAGAAGATAACCACCATAATTTCAGAGAAGCTGACCACCATAATTTCAGAGAAGATAACCACCATCATTTCAGAGAAGCTGACCACCATAATTTCAGAGAAGCTGTGACAAAGAAGGTCCCACCTCTATAACTAGTTAGCTGAGAACATTCATAGCTATTGGATGCAGATTCTTCAAACCGTATGTAATGAGACATTAATAGTAATTTTTTTTAAATTAACAAAAATGCATCATTTTACACTAACTGATGCCAAAAGTCTGTTATGGGTACATAAAATACCACCCAACATGAATTTCTCCATTACCAAAGCAATATTTTCATTCACATATTAAAAACAAGATACAGAATATTCCATCTAACATAGCAGAAATGTAAAAGTACACCTACCTTCATTAGCTTCAGGGTTTCTACTCTTCTTCTTAGGTAGGTGATAGAGCGCTAGAGTCTTCTCTTTAGGTTTTTATTAAAGCAGGTCCAGAGAAGGTCAACTGCACATGTCAATGCATTCGAAATGATCTCACAAGCATCTCAAACTAATGTCAAAATATAAAAACCAATCCAAAGCAGGTCCAGGCAGCCCTATATAGAGCCTTAGTTGGATGTTAGGTGAAACCAATACCCACTGGTAGAGTGCTGGTGGCAGAGCCCAGTTGTGGAGAGTAGAGTTTCTGCTTGTCTCTTCTACCTCCCAGATATTGAATCCTCCAGTGCTAGAGAAAATAACAGATCACCTGGCCTAGTGTCCCAAAACTCTTCTGGACATAAAGACTTAGAGGTCCTGCACCAACTGACGTTCCAGGTTGGAAGTTCCAGCATGGAACATTGCCTTGGTACTGTTAAATGTTATCAAAGTGCCTAGTGAAAATTCTTCTTTTCATGTTAGCAGCCTGGACTGAACACACTGACCTCAGACTAAAGTAATGGGTGAAATAGTCACATGTGTTCTCCTTACTTTCCACATTCCTGTGCACTATGACTGTTTGCTGTTCTCATTTGGCAGTGCAATCAAGCAGCCAAGAACATCTAAATATAAAATATGTAGTGTATGTGCCAAGAAGCCATCTGACTAACAATAGATTTGTTTGTGCCATGGATTAGTTGTTTTGAAAGAACTGCATTAGGGCAAAAAAAAAAAAGAGAAAAAAAAATGTTTTCATTTCTTCAGTCTTATTTGAAATAAACATTTAAAGCAGAACTCCAGGCAATGCTAAATCCCATCTGATGAAGAATATACTGCGATTTTTCCTAGGATATGAATTAAGGCAGAGTATGACATACATTAAAGTGTTACTAAACCCACAACTAGAGATGAGCGAATTTCTCAAAAATTCGATTCGGCTGATTCGGCGAATTCCAGTATGAAATTCGATTCGATGCGAATTAATTCGCTACGAAGTTAACTTATTAAAAGGGTTTCTAGGCTTCAGAGAGCCTTTAAATTAGTGCAGAACACTGTACCTTTAATTTAAATGCCCTTGGAGATGAAAACAAATGGAAACAAATAGATACAATGTTTCAACCGCTGTATGGAGTGAGTGTCCCAGAACTGTCAGAAATAGTCTATTTCTGACAGTTCTATGACATTCCCTCCATACAGCAGTTTCAACCACTGTATGGAGTGAATGTCCCAGAACTGTCATAAATAGTCTATTTCTGACAGTTATGGGACATTCACTCCATACAGCGGTTTCAACCGTTGTATGGAGAGAATGTCATAGAACTGTCAGAAATAGACTATTTCTAACAGTTCTGGGACACTCACTCCATACAGCGGTTGAAACATTGTATCTATTTGTTTCCATAAATGGATCCATTTATGGAAACAAATAGATACAATGTTTCAACCGCTGTATGGAGTGAGTGTCCCAGAACTGTCATAAATAGTCTATTTCTGACAGTTATGGGACATTCACTCCATACAGCGGTTGAAACATTGTATCTATTTTTTTCCATAAATGACATTCTGCAGATACACTTAGAGGAGCGCTGCAGATACACTTTTTGCCGGCTTGGAATTATTCTTATTTTCATCCTACTTCTTCTTCTTCTTCTTCTTCATCCTCATCCTCTTCTTCTTCTTATGAGGATGAGAATGAAGAAGAAGAAGAAGAAGTAGGATGAAAATAAGATTAATTCCAAGCTGGCAAAAAGTGTATCTGCAGCGCTCCTCTAAGTGTATCTGCAGAATGTCATTTATGGAAACAAATAGATACAATGTTTCAACCGCTGTATGGAGTGAGTGTCCCAGAACTGTCATAAATAGTCTATTTCTGACAGTTCTATGACATTCCCTCCATACAGCGGTTTCAACCGCTGTATGGAGTGAATGTCCCAGAACTGTCATAAAAAGTCTATTTCTGACAGTTATGGAACATTCACTCCATACAGCGGTTGAAACGTATCTATTTTTTTCCATAAATGACATTCTGCAGATACACTTAGAGGAGCGCTGCAGATACACTTTTTGCCGGCTTGGAATTATTCTTATTTTCATCCTACTTCTTCTTCTTCTTCTTTTTCATCCTCATCCTCTTCTTCTTCTTATGAGGATGAGGATGAAGAAGAAGAAGATGAAGAAGAAGTAGGATGAAAATAAGATTAATTCCAAGCTGGCAAAAAGTGTATCTGCAGCGCTCCTCTAAGTGTATTTGCAGAATGTCATTTATGGAAACAAATAGATACAATGTTTCAACCGCTGTATGGAAGGAATGTCCCAGAACTGTCAGAAATAGTCTATTTCTGACAGTTCTGGGACATTCACTCCATACAGCGGTTTCAACCGCTGTATGGAGGGAATGTCCCAGAACTGTCATAAATAGTCTATTTCTGACAGTTCTGGGACATTCCCTCCATACAGCGGTTTCCGGCAAAAAGTGTATGTGCAGAGTTCCTCTATTCTGCAGATACACTTAGAGGAGCTCTGCAGATACACTTAGAGGAACTCTGCACATACACTTTTTGCCGGCTTGGAATTATTCTTATTTTCATCCTACTTCTTCTTCTTCATCCTCATCCTCTTCTTCTTCGGAGGATGAGGATGAGGATGAAGAAGAAGAAGAAGAAGTAGGATGAAAATAAGATTAATTCCAAGCCGGCAAAAAGTGTATGTGCAGAGCTCCTCTAAGTGTATCTGCAGAATAGAGGAACTCTGCACATACACTTTTTGCCGGCTTGGAATTATTCTTATTTTCATCCTACTTCTTCTTCTTCTTCATCCTCATCCTCTTCTTCTTCTTCTGAGGATGAGGATGAAGAAGAAGAAGTAGGATGAAAATAAGATTAATTCCAAGCCGGCAAAAAGTGTATGTGCAGAGCTCCTCTAAGTGTATCTGCAGAGCTCCTCTAAGTGTATCTGCAGAATAGAGGAACTCTGCACATACACTTTTTGCCGGCTTGGAATTATTCTTATTTTCATCCTACTTCTTCTTCTTCTTCTTCTTCATCCTCATCCTCAGAAGAAGAGGATGAGGATGAGGATGAAGAAGAAGAAGAAGAAGAAGTAGGATGAAAATAAGAATAATTCCAATCCGGCAAAAAGTGTATGTGCAGAGTTCCTCTATTTCTGACAGTTCTCTGACAGCTTCTTCACATGTACAGCGGTTGAAACATCTGTATCCTAAATGGAAACTAATAGATACAATGTTTCAACCACTAAACATGTGTTCCTTCTGTCAGAGAACTGTCAGAAATAGCGGAGCTCACTGCAGGGACACTTTTGCCGGCTGATCGGGAAATATTCGATTTGCGCACCCGAAGTTGGCAAAACTTCGGATTCGACGCAAATCGAATATTTCCTGAAATTCGACTCGAATTCCGGTTCGCCTGGTTCGATTCGCTCATCTCTACCCACAACAGTAAAATCAGTCTTTATTTACAGTAAAGCATGCTTGTTATACTCACTGTGGAAGCTAAGAGGTTAATTCTCTGCATTGTGTAAAAAGGCTGTTTGATCCTGATTTCTCTGCTCCTCCTCTTGTTAAAGCTTGTAGAAGGAGTTTTCTTTCTTGTTCAAATATCCACATCTTATCTCCTGATAAGACAGACTGAACCGTAGCCATTTTGCACATGCTCGGTAAAGTGTGTATTGCTAGAGAGATTTTTTTTTTTCTTGGGAGAGTGCATGTGATCAGCACAGAACCAATCAGCACTGTCCAGACAGAGGTCAGGGGTTTTGCATCCTCCTTGTAGAAGGAGTTTTCTTTCTGTGCTGGACACTGATAGAAGTCACAAGACTGCTATATACTGCTGATGAGAAAAGGTATTTAGCAATTTATTTTTACTAAAATAATTGCACTTCCCTGGTCTCTGTACTGTGGAAGACCGGATATAGTGAATGCAGGATCTTGTGTTTAGTAACACTTTAAAGTGGTTTTCCAGCCTTCTAAAGCACAAATATCAAAGATTATTTCTCAGCAAGGGGTGGGGATCTGAGATCACTCCCTGCACACCATAGAGATGTTTTGCTTCACTGATAGTGACAGCTCTTTGGATCTCATCTTGAGAGTTGACAGCAATAGATTCCAAATGCAAAGAGCACACTTGAAATGAACTCTGGACCTTTTATCTGCTCATTGTATTTGGGATAATGAGGGAATAACACACACCTGGCCATGGAACAGCTGAGAAGCCAATTGTCCCATTACTTTTGGTCCCTTAACAAGTGGGAGGCACATATGCAAACTGTTGTAACCGTTCACCTGATTTGGATGTAAATACCCTCAAATTAAAGCTGACAGTCTGCAGTTAAAGCACATCTTGTTTGTTTCATTTCAAATCCATTGTGGTGGTGTATAGAGCCAAAAATGTTAGAATTGTGTCGATGTCCCAATATTTATGGACCTGACTGTATATATATATATATATATATAGAGAGAGAGAGACATATAGCAACAGCTCCTTCCTTTTTCTACTTTCTATTCTATCTTTGCTTCCAATTATGCCTGGTGACGTAGAATACAGAAAAATGAGCAAAAGTGATTCTAGCACGGAATGTACCTCACGTGGAATGGAGGTCGGTCGCAAAACTCGTGAAGATTTGATTCGTGACCTACAGGAGCATGATAGCCGAGCAGACCAGAACTCGGGGGAACTTGACCATGAAGGGGTTCCCGCTACCTCCGATCCCAGTGGCTCAGAGATGGCCTCACAGGATGGGCATTCAGAGACTGACACTGGAGTATCATCGAATGTTATCTTCACACCACAGCCTGAGCAGGCCAGCACCGGAGTGCGTGTATCCAGCAGGGACTCTCCTCAGATGCAGGAAGCTCTGAAACGCCTCATGGAGACAGACCCTAGGGCATATTTGCAGTTCCTTGAATGCCAGGCTGAGAGAGTGGCTGACAGAGAGGCTGAGGAACGCCAAGCAGCGGCAGACATAGTGGAACGCCAAGCAGCGGCTGACAGAGAGGAACACCAAGCTGAAAGAGTGGCTGAGAGAGAGGCAGTGCAGGGGAAAGCTGATCGTCGGCATGAGCTGGAGATGGCGAGGCTCCAGCCTCAGTGACAGGCTCAGAACCTTGGGTCCTTAGAGCATAGGGACGCATCTCTGGCCATGGGCACAGCAGCCAAGTTTCCAGTGATGGAAAAAGATAGTGACGTGTATTTACTGTCATTTGAAAAAACGTGCCGTCAGTACCATCTGCCCCAAGCACAATGGGCTCGGTACCTGACACCATGGCTACGAGGCAAGGCCCTGGATGCGTTTGTCTAATTGCCAGAGGGGCAGGATGACGATTATGAAGCTCTAAAAGAAGCCATAGTCCGGAAGTACCAGATGACCCTGGAAGTGTACCGCAAGCGGTTTAGGTCCTTGCAAAAGGGACCTGGGGACTCTTACACGGATGTGGCAAGTCGCTTACGTACCACATTCTGGCAGTGGACTAAAGGACTGAAAGCTGACTCCTACGAGTCTCTAGAGGATCTCATGATACGAGTTCAGCTCCTGCATATCTGCCCGGCAGACGTCAGACAGTTTGTCTTGGAGAGAGAACCAGCATCTGCTAAAGCTGCAGCTGATCTGGCAGATACCTTCGTCCACACACGAGTGTATGACCAGCGCAAGGCTCCTCCAAATAGCTGGAAAGGAGGGAAATCACCCATAGCAACCCCTCCTACACCAATGAGTCACGCTCCCCCTCACCCAATACCTGCAGTACTTGGAGCCAAGCCATTACTGACTGACAACCACAGATGTTACACCTGTGGAAATCCGGACATTTCAGGATGCAGTGTCCTGAGCAGAAGCAGATGACATCACCTAGCCAGCCGGCCAGCAACTTTTCTTCAGTGCTGTTTGTCCGCAGGAAGATGCGGGTAACCCCCACCAACTTGCAGCCAGTCACTGATTGCAACTGGTCTGTAACTGGTTTCCGTGATACCGGGCAGAAGTCACCTTGATCCGGCCAGAGGTGATTGAGCAAAGGAACCTCATCCCAGAAAAGTTCCTTACCCTCACGGGAGTTGGGGGGACCCATTCACGCATACCCTGTGCAAAGGTATTCATAGCTTGGGGTGCGGGAAGGTAGATGAGGGAGGTGGGGGTCTCGGATGAAATTCCCACACATGTTTTGTTGGGTGCCGATTTGGGTACTCTTGTGTCCTATTATGCCCATGCCGAGATACCCTGAAGGCCCCCCTGGAACTTTCTGGACATGCCAAGGTACTGTGTGCAGATGTTGGGGTAATGTCTGGGAAACCTGTTGATGGACAGAGGGAGGGGGCTGAGAATGGAGGGGGTTACAGGATTCCCCATTAGCTGGAGAAGGAGAATAAATCCCCTTGCATGGGGAGGTAATGAACTCTTGTGTCATTGATATTATAAAAGTAACTGTTGATAATGATGACGATGATGCTGATATTGATAATGTTGATACTGTCGATGATGATAATGATGATGATGGTCATGATGATAATAATGACGCATTTTCATTGTTGGGAATCACCCACAGTGCTGTGAAGTGGGCAGAGGTACAATCTCTGGGTGCTGAGCAAAGGGATGGTCTGGATAGGCCTCTTTCTTGCTCTGGCTCAGAGGAATCTACGTTTATAAATGCCCAGCCATTGTCCTTGCATGGTACACAAAAGCCGGCTGGTACTTGTAGTCCCATGGGCAAGGCAGGACTGAAGAGTGATCAAAATGTGGACTTCAGCAGCAAGCTAGCTGTGAGCTTCCTTGCTGAGAATTGTAAACAACAGCTGGTTAGGACTTGTAGTCCCACGGGCAAGGCAGCACTAGAGCATGGCCAAAATGTTGCATTCATCAACAGGCTAGCTGTGAGCTTCCCTGCTGAGAAAGATAAACAATGGCTTGATGGGGATAGTGCAATGAATGGTCTACTAGCAGGGGGCTTGGGGACTGAAAGAGTGTCACCAGATTTGTCCTGTCAAAGTGTATGGGGAAAATCTGAAGCCAGGGAGGACACCCCCTCCAACTCTTTCTGGCTTAGATTTCCTCCCCAAACACCTGGCAGACAAATATCTGTCAGAGGTAGTGACAGTACACCTGGATTGGAAGTGCGAGAGGCCTCATTGGAGTTGATAGCCAGCTCTCAGAGAGGGGGCTGCAGCCTTCAGCTCCAATCGCCTCTCCTTTCCATTCAGGTACAGAAGCTGCTGGCAAGGCCTATGATAGATGGTGTCTGGGTTCAGGGAAACCCGGGGAGAGCTCACCGGCTGTTCATGATTTGGACGGCAGGATGTATCCTTCCCTCATGCCATCGGCCCACCTCACCTCACAGAAGGTGCAGACTGAATGAGCCAAAGAGACAGAGGTAATATCGCAGTAAGGAATCCAGCGGTCCCACAGGGTCTGGGCATCACCGGTAGTCTCGGTCCCCAAACAGGATCAGATGACCAGGCTTTGTGAGGACCTTGGAAAACTGAGCGCCAGCCCTGTGGTTGTGGCCTACCCCATGCCCAGGAGCCATGAGGTAATGAAGCATCCGGCAGGTGCCCGCTGTCTAACCATCATGGACCTGAGCAGAGGGCATGGGCCGCCATCTCTAACCCAGGAGGCTCAGGATGAGTAAGCCTTCACCACCCCATTTGGCTTGCCTGAATGCACAGGAAAGCTAGTTGGGGTTGAGAACGCACCAACCACCTCCCCAGGGGTCAGGAATGACCTGCAATGTGGAGTGGAACTGGGTGCAGTTGCCCACTTTAGGGGCCTTGCGGTGTTTGGCCCTGTCTGGGAAGAGCAACTTGGGCCCCTGTCACTAGTCAGGAACAAACTGCCCGTGCCTAGTCTGACAGCCGAGAATGGTAACTGTCAGAGGGGCATGTCAGTGGTTCAGCCTTGGGAACCACCAGTAGGAAGAGATCCCCAGAGGTCTGGGAATGGGGAGACTGAGGCAGTTATGGCCTGGACTACTCCCCAGGCTAAAAGGCAGGTTACGTCAGTCTTGGGTGCAGCTGGCTACGGTAAGATGCCTGGGTGCAACTATCATGGCTCAGCTAAACCTGTGACTGACCTAGCCGACAGGAAACTGGCAGAACTGGTGTCCTGGATGCTAGCAGGTAAAGATTACTGTTCATCTTGTCCGAAGGTACTTGCGAACACATTTGGGAGGCGAGTTCCAGAATTCGGCTGTCTGGTTCCGGTACACACAGACGCCACTACCTTCGGGTCAGATGTAGTCCTGGGCAGGAGGAAGGAGATGGGAGAGGGAAATCTCATTCTCTATCTCGACAAGAAGCTACATCTCAATATGTTAGCATATGACACCCCTGAACAGAAGTGTTTTGTGAACAAGTGGGCACCACGGCAGTTGCCACGATATCCGGATAGTCACAGCCGACTGGTACTCACCCCTGACAACTCACTTGGTTGGCACAACCGTGTTGCTGGGGAGAACAGCACCCTTCTCAGAAGGAACCTGGTTCTCCCGCAGTACAGTAGTACCAGATCACCCCAAGGTGAACCTTTGGGCCCAATGGGTCTGTGCCCTGATCAGCCAAACCAGCAGCAGGTGTCGGTTGCGTCAGGAGGGAAATTGCAGTTCCCTCCCATGCAACCACCTGAGGGGGGAGATGTAGCAATTGTGCATACAAAGATGGATGCGGTCATCCATCTTGTTAAGGATCTTCCATCTTGTATCATTTCTACTCCCAAATCAGTCTCCCTCCTCCAATTTCCCCCCTCCCTCAGGAATGTGGTATGTATGTGAATGCTGAGTTCAAAAGGCAACAGGCCTAGTGAGAGAGCTCATGGCTATAAGCCCCAATTGGCCTGGCCCCCAGATGTCTGCGAGACTCTGTTTGGAGAAGGATCGTAAAACCATAAACCAGTCCTTCCCCTGAGCCTCAAAAACATTCCAGATAAGCCATAAAGCAGACATCACATCCAACATCCACTTTCCCCTAAGATTACATATCTTGGACTACGAAAGACGTACATAAAAACCAGGCATATATTCAGATCGGTCTCGTTAATACAAGTAGTCTGATATATTACATCCCCTAGCTGGCATCAACAGGAGAGCAGAAAATGATATCTCCTAAACCGTCACAACAGGTATGTCATATTTCATACCTAGACGTTCAGCAGATGATTCTGCGTATTAATCTACCCGTGGGTGGAATGCTATATGTTATGGGCCATAATATAAGCTATGAGGGATTTTTGTTCTAGCTGGGGTCTCCACATACACCTCCCTCCCCAAGTGAGGCGATTGGTTCTCTGCTTCAAGGAGACACCCTGCTGAGTTGCTAGAAAAGCTGTTATGCTTGGAGCAGAAAGCTAAGCTAAGCTGAGTTGAGCTAAGTTGAAGAAATATCCCTGTCAGGGCTCCAGGTATGACCAGAGGTGTGTGGGCTAACACAGGGAAACGCAGGCTCAAGTATGGTGTAAACAATATAATTTATTAGAAGCTATACAAAAATATAAATGCACAATATAACAAAACCAAACCTCCAACTGATAACGGAAAGTACAAGCACACAGACAAGAGTAGTCAGGGCTGGTGAGGTGTAGTGGTCAGGCAGGCCAGGTCAGGAACCATCGGGCAGACAAGGTACAAAGGAGCAGGCAGAAGAGTGGTCAGGAATAGCTGAGGTTGGTGCAGGCAGAGTTCTATCAATATTAGGAGTCAGGCAGAGGGATCAGGAAGGCAGGCAGACGACAGGATCAGGTTCAGGCACAGGGGCTCATGGGAACAATACACCAAGGCACTGATTGCAGGCCTGGTCCTGCTTAAATACCCCTCCTGCAATCAGCCTTAGGTGATGGCTTGACTGCAGGAGTGAGATTCTGGCTGCTGAGAGCACCCGCTGGCCAGCACTGTTACTGCAGCCTACAAGGCAGGTGAGTCCCACCACCAGTGGTGAGTCAATTCCTGACACTCCCTTTTAACATCGGAACCAACTTTGGGAGATAAGGTCCTTCTGCTCTGAAACTTGATCTGCTTAACCCAGGACTTTTGGCAAGTACTTTACCTCCCTAAATTTCTTTCTGTTATCTCTTTGCTGTGTCATTGCTCTCTGTATATGTAGATATATATATATTGGCTACATCTTTTTCTGTAAATAATTTTATTGCACCCTTTGGACCTTTTAATAATAAATCTTACTTTCTGAAAGTGTTGAACTGTTTCTAAAGCTCTTTAATACAAACTAAGAACCCCTGCCTACTGTGTGTGTGTTTTAATCTTCGGTATATCTCTGCCTGCAGTGACAGTGGTATACCGACGCTTATGCAAACATCATCATCTGTACAAAAAGGAGGTGGTGGCAGTGTGAAGGGTTAATTGCGTAATTAACCTGGCCCAGTAACAATCACTCCCAGGCTGCAAGTACACAGATTGTGGTCCATTAGCTGGAAAATCTTTGTGCAGGGTGCAGCTGGGCATGGCATTGTTACGCACGTGACAGCGCGGTTTTAGATTGGCTAGTCCTTCGGTCACAAGTTTGGTGAGAAGGGCTGGGGTCTGACGCCGTGATCGCCACAATCTCTGCATATAGTCAACAAGTTGATCTGATTTTTCAGAGGGGCTGCAAGTCCCTCACCCATAAGGGGCTGTTGCTACTGAGCCACAAAGACTGATGGCTTTCAAGGTAAAGGACAGTCCAGGATCTGTTTCTGAAAATAGGAAGGCAATTGCCCTGTGTTTTAATTCAATTAAGTTGGGCATTCCATAATCCCTATTACCCTATACAAGTTATTTCTCCTAATAAAATACCAAAAACCAAGCTCATGGACTGTTCACTAACTGTGGATGCAAGTGTGGGGAATGCATGTTGCCTGGCTGTGCAGAGCTTAGGTGTACCTAGAAACACAGCAGCCCCCACGAGGGTTGCTCTACATATACCTAAAAGCAAAAAAAAAAACCACTAGTTTTTTTTTGCCATCTACAGTATGTCACATTTGAGAGACTCAGTAGGAAGCAGGGCGATATCTTTCTCCAAAGTGAGGGAAATCCCTTCTTGGACAGTTGTCAAGGGATCAAGTGTCTCCATTGGAAGCTTCCCTCTCTTTATTCTCATGGCAACTCAAAATATTGGATTTACCCTGACTTTCCTAGTAACACTGGTGATCAGGGCAGTTAGGGAGAGTAAATCTCACTAATGGGGTAACAAACAGTAATAAAAAGCAGAAAAGGGTTCTAAATCCTCACTATCCAAATCTAACACAAAATGCGACATGTGCCTTTAGTTATACTTTAATAAGGTAACTTTTTAGAGAAAGCATTCTTCACATAGAGAAGAATGGTCAGCAAAAGAAATTAGTTATTTTACCTGCTGAAAGATTTTTAAACCTCTGTGGACTGTATTTTGATCAACACATCCCTGCCAGATAGCCTAGCCACACCTAAAGTCAAGCCACACCTAAAGACTTGATTTCCAGACAAATTGAATCTAGATGCAAAAACAAACTGGTCAGTATCCATGAGCAAACATTCATTTGAGCCTGTGCCCAGACTATGCCCACTAAAATATGCACATACAGTTGTGTTCAAAATAATAGCAGTCCAACTTCACTAACCAGATTAATCACTGTTGTTGGAATAAATTGTATTTCTACATGGCAGATAGTTTACTAGTAGGTGTTGTAGAGTAATCCAAAGAAAACCAACCGACCCAACAGTCATGGCATGCATGCTGCTGATTCTGTGTAATTGAAACATTCTTTGAAAGCAATGTAGAACTAAATTAGTGAGGGCATTCAGTCTGTTAAGGTGTTGAACAGGTGGCCCTTATTTAACCATTTCAATACCGGGCAATTTTACACCTTCCTGCCCAGGCCATTTTTCACGTTTCAGCGCTCTCACACTTTGAATGACAATTGCGCAGTCATACAACATTGTACCCAAACTAAAATTTTATCATTTTCTTCACACAACTAGAGCTTTCTTTTGGTGGTATTTAATCACTGCTGGGGTTTTTATTTTTTGCTAAATTAACAAAAAAAGACCAAAAATTTTGAAAAAAAAACACGTTTTTCTTTGTTTCTGTTATAAAAGTTTACAAATAAATAATTGTTCTTCATAAATGTAGGCCGAGATGTATTCTGCTACATGTCTTTGGTGAAAATAACCCAAGATAGGATGTATTATTTAGTTTGTAGGAAAGTTATAGAGTTCACAAACTATGGTATAGATCTGAAAATTGATCAATCCTGAAGTACTGACAGCCAATCTAATTTCTTGAGGTCCAAGAATGTCAGAATAGTACAGATATCCCCCAAATGACCCCTTTTTGCAGAGTAGACAGTCCGACGTACTTCATAAGAGGAATGGCGAGTTTTTTGAAGTTGTATTTTTTTTGTCAGAATTTTTCGGAAAATGAAAAAATTAAAAAAATTATTTTCACTGTTTTTTTTTTTTACATACTGTCACCAGTGCAGTACAGCATCATCATATAACTGGCATGGAGGTGAACAGGGACACTGACTGGTGACAGTATGAAAAAAAAAAAAAAAAAAAAAATAAATAAATATATATATATATATATATATATATATTTTTTTTTTTTAATAATTTTTAATTTATTATTACTTTTTTTTAATTTTTTAAGATTTTTTTTCATATTTTACTATGACCAAAGTAATACATTGTTACTAGAGATGAGCGAATCGAAGTATCCGAAGTGGAATTCGAGTCGAATATCGGAAAAATTTTGATTCGTGCCGAATCCGAAAAACAGCCTAATTCGGACGCGCGAATCGAAATTTTTCCGAAAATGGCGGCTGACATGTGCGGCGACGGAGCGGGGATGTCGGGGAAGGCGCGCAGACAAGGCGCGCTGCCCCATAATGCATTCCTCAACGACATGTGATCGCATCAGCCAATCAGCAGCCAGCCAGCACTGTGTAATGGTCGAGGTATATATAGCGGCCATTTTGGAAATCTTCATTTGCCTGCAGTCATTGAACAGAGGCAGACCGCTCTGTACTAGGGACAGGGACAGAGTTAGGGCCACAGAAACGAGAATTGGGGACAGAGAGAAGTTACTTAGGGACAGAGAACCATTACTCAGGGACACAGACTTGTTAATGAGGGCCACAGAATCGTTATTTAGGGACAAAGAAACGCTAGTTAGGGCCACAGAATTCATACTCAGGGACAGACAGAATTTTCACTCAGTGCCAGAGAATTGTTACTTAGGGCCACAGAAACGTTATTAGGGCCACAGAATTTTTACTCAGGGACAGACAGAATTGTTACTGAGTGCCAGAGAATTGTTACTCAGGGACAGACAGAATTGTTACTGAGTGCCAGAGAATTCTTACTCAGGGCCACAGAATTCATACTCAGGGACAGACAGAATTGTTACTCAGGGACAGACAGAATTGTTACTGAGTGCCAGAGAATTGTTACTCAGGGACAGACAGAATTGTTACTGAGTGCCAGAGAATTGTTACTCAGGGACAGACAGAATTGTTACTGAGTGCCAGAGAATTGTTACTCAGGGACAGACAGAATTGTTACTGAGTGCCAGAGAATTGTTACTCAGGGACAGACAGAATTGTTACTGAGTGCCAGAGAATTGTTACTCGCACAGACACAAAATTGTTACTTGCACAGACACAGAATTGTTACTCGCACAGACACAGAATTGTTACTCAGGGCCACAGAATTCATACTCAGGGACAGACAGAATTGTTACTGAGTGCCAGAGAATTGTTACTCAGGGACAGACAGAATTGTTACTGAGTGCCAGAGAATTGTTACTCAGGGACAGACAGAATTGTTACTGAGTGCCAGAGAATTGTTACTCGCACAGACACAAAATTGTTACTCAGGGCCACAGAATTCATACTCAGGGACAGACAGAATTGTTACTGAGTGCCAGAGAATTGTTACTCAGGGACAGACAGAATTGTTACTGAGTGCCAGAGAATTGTTACTCAGGGACAGACAGAATTGTTACTGAGTGCCAGAGAATTGTTACTCGCACAGACACAAAATTGTTACTTGCACAGACACAGAATTGTTACTCGCACAGACAGAATTGTTACTCAGGGCCACAGAATTCATACTCAGGGACAGACAGAATTGTTACTGAGTGCCAGAGAATTGTTACTCAGGGACAGACAGAATTGTTACTGAGTGCCAGAGAATTGTTACTCAGGGACAGACAGAATTGTTACTGAGTGCCAGAGAATTGTTACTCAGGGACAGACAGAATTGTTACTGAGTGCCAGAGAATTGTTACTCGCACAGACACAAAATTGTTACTTGCACAGACACAGAATTGTTACTCGCACAGACACAGAATTGTTACTCAGGGCCACAGAATTCATACTCAGGGACAGACAGAATTGTTACTGAGTGCCAGAGAATTGTTACTCAGGGACAGACAGAATTGTTACTGAGTGCCAGAGAATTGTTACTCAGGGACAGACAGAATTGTTACTGAGTGCCAGAGAATTGTTACTCGCAAGACACAAAATTGTTACTTGCACAGACACAGAATTGTTACTCGCACAGACACAGAATTGTTACTCAGGGCCACAGAATTCATACTCAGGGACAGACAGAATTGTTACTGAGTGCCAGAGAATTGTTACTCAGGGACAGACAGAATTGTTACTGAGTGCCAGAGAATTGTTACTCAGGGACAGACAGAATTGTTACTGAGTGCCAGAGAATTGTTACTCGCACAGACACAAAATTGTTACTTGCACAGACACAGAATTGTTACTCGCACAGACACAGAATTGTTACTCAGGGCCACAGAATTCATACTCAGGGACAGACAGAATTGTTACTGAGTGCCAGAGAATTGTTACTCAGGGACAGACAGAATTGTTACTGAGTGCCAGAGAATTGTTACTCGCACAGACACAAAATTGTTACTTGCACAGACACAGAATTGTTACTCGCACAGACACAGAATTGTTACTCAGGGCCACAGAATTCATACTCAGGGACAGACAGAATTGTTACTGAGTGCCAGAGAATTGTTACTCAGGGACAGACAGAATTGTTACTGAGTGCCAGAGAATTGTTACTCAGGGACAGACAGAATTGTTACTGAGTGCCAGAGAATTGTTACTCGCACAGACACAAAATTGTTACTTGCACAGACACAGAATTGTTACTCGCACAGACACAGAATTGTTACTCGCACAGACACAGAATTGTTACTCAGGGCCACAGAATTCATACTCAGGGACAGACAGAATTGTTACTGAGTGCCAGAGAATTGTTACTCAGGGACACCTAATCGTTGAATT
Source organism: Staurois parvus (assembly GCF_062004578.1). Taxonomy (NCBI): domain Eukaryota; kingdom Metazoa; phylum Chordata; class Amphibia; order Anura; family Ranidae; genus Staurois; species Staurois parvus. The sequence goes on along the minus strand of NW_028318186.1, from coordinate 6,199,050 downwards.
AAATAGTATGTCAGACAACATGCAGAGGAGTGGCAGAGGAGGCAATGTTTTAGGAGCGAGCAGACGTGGCAGCAGAGGAAGGGGTCGAGGCAGCAGTATTCGCAGCCAGAGGCCAGTGCTCCCGGTGTCATCCAGCGGTCGTGTCTCCACCGACAACCCTGCCGTCATTGATTGGTTGGCTCGGTCGTCTTCCTCTTCCCAGGTCACCTCTGACACCTACAGCCAACGGTCGGTGGGTACGTCAGACACAACCGTTAGTTGGCATGGCCCGGGAGCAAGCCCACTGAAATCACGTGTCCTCTACCTGCCCCTGTCCTTTGCTGTTCCCTCACCAAGCGAAGTATCGCATGCTGTGGGCTCAGCCCCACTGTACAGTGAGGAAGAGCTAACAGAGGGCGGTCAGGAACGGGGGGAGACATCGGCCTTTTCAGCAGCCAAGCGAACAAGTACTGGCGAGGAGAGTGGCTCGGTAGCCGGTCTAGAGACAGGTCTGTCTCCTGACCCAGACGCAGCCGAGGGGGCTAGTAGTGAGGCGGAGACCCTACTTGATGATGAGGAGGTTGATCGCACTTGGCAGCCTCGTCGTCATCAGGCAATTTCTTCTGCATCATCAGGAGAAGAGGGTGGCAGCTTGGCAGCGAGCAAAACAGTCGGTGGGTTGCCCAGGAGACAGCAGCAGGGTCGCATCAGTGTCAGTGGAGCCAAACGTCCACGGAGTAGAGCACCAGCTCCACTGCAGCCTACCACCACGGCCAGTAGTGGTGCCGGTGCGCACGGAGGAAGTAGCAGTCAGCCAGTGAAGAGTAGCGGGGGCAAAGTTTCCTACTCGGTGGTGTGGCAATTTTTCCTCAAGCCGCCCGAGGAAGTAAACGTAGCCGTATGTCGACTATGTGGCCAGAAATGCAAGCGTGGCCAGGGGGCCCATGTTGGGACTACAGCGTTGCGTCAGCATATGCAGCGTCACCATTCGGTGGCCTGGGAAAACCGTGATAAACATACGGCGGTTCTGCCTGCCCCAGCCCCCGCTCCATCACCCGCTCCGTTACTTGCTCCGTCACCCGACGTCGTCAATCGCCCTCTATCAGCCAGTCAAGGCTCCAACACCTCTGCTGAGGGGAGTTGTCGCTCGTTGGCATCTTCCGCTCGTTCAGATGCTCCTTCTCCTGCTACTCCTCTTCTCGGATTCCGTCAACAGTCTTTCTTGGAATCCGTATCCAAGAGACAACAGTTTGCGAGCACGCACCCGACGGTGCAAAAGCTGAACGTCCTCCTGTCCAAGTTGCTGGTGCTGCAGTCCCTCCCTTTCCAACTGGTGGACTCAGCACCTTTCCGAGAAATGATGGCTTGTGCCGCGCCGCGGTGGAGAGTGCCAAGCCGTCATTTCTTTGCCCAAAAGGCAGTGCCAGCCCTGCATTCACATGTAGAAGAGATGGTGGGCCAGTCTTTGAGCATGTCGGTCTCTGCCAAAGTGCACGGCAGCGCCGACGTGTGGAGCTGTAACTACGGTCAGGGACAGTACATGTCATTTACGGCCCACTGGGTGAACGTGGTGCCGGCACAGCCGCACCAGCAACTTGGACAGGTCACGACGCTTTTGCCTCCACGTTTGCACGTCCTTGGTCCAGCAAGCATGTCCGCCTCTACCACCTCTTTTTCCGCCGTGTCCTCAGCCGCCACCCCCGTGCCAAGTCCCATTACCCGACCGGCATATCACATGTGCAGGGCGCAACGGTGTCATGCTGTGCTGCACCTGGTATGCCTTGGCGAACGTAGTCACACAGGGGAGGAACTGCTGAGTGTAATGAACAGAGAAATCGACAGATGGCTGTCTCCGCGCAAACTAAAAATCGGAACCATGTTGACTGACAACGGAAAGAACATGGTGTCTGCTCTGCGTCAAGGAAGGTTGTGCCATGCGCCATGCATGGCTCACGTGTTCAATCTGGTTGTCAAGCGGTTCCTAAAATCCACCATCCCACTGCAAGACATCCTTAAAATGTCACGTAAACTGTGCATGCATTTCAGCCATTCCTACACCGCAAAGAACACCCTCATTGAGCTGCAGCGGCAGAACGGAATTCCACAGCATCGCCTGATCTGCGACGTTGCAACAAGGTGGAATTCAACCCTACACATGTTAGACCGCCTTTACGAGCAGCGAAAGGCCATCACCGATTTCCTGATGTTACAAGCGGATAAAGGTACTCCCCTGTGTAACTTAGATGTCAGCCATTGGCAGCTCATGCGTGACACCTGCCGCTTGCTCAGGCCCTTTGAGGAGGCCACGCTATTCGTGAGTCGGCAGGACTATGGGATGAACGACGTCATTCCTCTGTTGCACGTCCTGGAACAAATGCTGTTAACAATGGCTGGTCAGGGTGCGGTAGACGTGGCGCACAGATCTCAACGCCACATGACCCCTGTGGGGGCAGGACAGGAAGAAGAGGAGGAGGTAGAGGAGGACATTTGTGCTCAGGAATTATTGAGTGAAATGGGTGGTTTTTCCACTCAGTGGACAGGAGTGGAGGAGCAGGAGCATCTGGTAGAGGAGGAGGAGGAGGAGACAGAGGACCCAGACGCACCGTGGCAGTATGCTGTGGAGATGGAGGCAGGGAGTCCCTCGCATTCCTTGGCACAAATGGTCCATAGCATGCTCGGTTGCTTGCGTAGCGACAGCCGAATAATAACCATCAGACAGAGGGATGACTTTTGGCTGTCCACCTTGTTGGACCCTCGCTACCGGTCCAAAATGGTGGCCTTTTTCACACCTGCTGAGAGGGAGGCCAAAATTACGTACTATAAAAACCACCTATGTAGTCAGTTGGTCTCTGCCTTTGTGCGCCAACGTCCATCCTCAGACACTGTGGGCCCTGTGCGCTCGCGTTCCGCTGGCATGGCAGCAGGGGAGGGGTGGGGTGGTAGGAGCAGTGGCAGCTCCACCAGCAGCGGCTGCCTCAGTCTGCAGTCGATGATGAGTAGCTTTCTTCACCAGCGCAGTGAGGAAACTACTAACCAGCCGCAGCAGCAGCAGCAGCATCAGGTGGACCTGGAGCAGGAGCTCAAACAACAGGCTTGGGCCTACTTGGACAGCACCCTGCCAACCGAGGTAGACAATCCCCTTGACTACTGGGCAACGAAACTTGACCTTTGGCCCCAACTAGCTGAATTTGCCCTTGAAAGGCTGTCATGCCCGGCCAGTAGCGTGGCATCGGAGCGCGTGTTTAGTGCGGCAGGAGGTATTGTAACTCCGCGGAGGACACGACTGTCCACCCAAAGTGTGGAGAGACTCACGTTTGTGAAAATGAATCAGGCGTGGATTAGTCTGGATTTCAAACCACCAGTTCCTGACACAACTGACTAAATCCGCCATGAATCATGCCTCAAACATGTGCCACTTTCAGGTCTCCTCACACTGCTGGTGTGTTTAATTTTTTGACATAGGGTGCTGGCAGATTACGGGCCTCCTATAGCTGCTGCCAGGCCCCTAATCTGCCATAGGCCCCTATATACCGCCTCCTCATGCTGCTGCTAGGTCCAGAGTCTCTCATGGGTCCCTGTACGGCCTCCCATTGCTGCTGTCTCCATCGCCACACTCTGCTGCCATGTGCCACTTTCAGGTCTCTTCACACTGCTGGTGTGTTAAATTTTTTGACATAGGGTGCAGGCAGATTACGGGCCTCACATAGCTGCTGCCAGGCCCCTAATCTGCCATGGGCCCCTATATACCGCCTCCTCATGCTGCTGCCAAGTCTAGAGTCTGTCATGGGTCCCTGTACGGCCTCCCATTGCTGCTGTCTCCATCGCCACACTCTGCCATGTGCCACTTTCAGGTCTCTTCACACTGCTGGTGTGTTTAATTTTTTGACATAGGGTGCAGGCAGATTACGGGCCTCACATAGCTGCTGCCAGGCCCCTAATCTGCCATGGGCCCCTATATACCGCCTCCTCATGCTGCTGCCAAGTCCAGAGTCTCTCATGGGTCCCTGTACGGCCTCCCATTGCTGCTGTCTCCATCGCCACACTCTGCTGCCATGTGCCACTTTCAGGTCTCTTCACACTGCTGGTGTGTTTAATTTTTTGACATAGGGTGCAGGCAGATTACGGGCCTCACATAGCTGCTGCCAGGCCCCTAATCTGCCATGGGCCCCTATATACCGCCTCCTCATGCTGCTGCCAAGTCCAGAGTCTCTCATGGGTCCCTGTACGGCCTCCCATTGCTGCTGTCTCCATCGCCACACTCTGCTGCCATGTGCCACTTTCAGGTCTCTTCACACTGCTGGTGTGTTTAATCTTTTGACATAGGGTGCAGGCAGATTACGGGCCTCACATAGCTGCTGCCAGGCCCCTAATCTGCCATGGGCCCCTATATACCGCCTCCTCATGCTGCTGCCAAGTCTAGAGTCTCTCATGGGTCCCTGTACGGCCTCCCATTGCTGCTGTCTCCATCGCCACACTCTGCTGCCATGTGCCACTTTCAGGTCTCTTCACACTGCTGGTGTGTTTAATTTTTTGACATAGGGTGCTGCAAGATAACGGGCCTCACATAGCTGCTGCCAGGCCCCTAATCTGCCATGGGCCCCTATATACCGCCTCCTCATGCTGCTGCCAAGTCCAGAGTCTCTCATGGGTCCCTGTACGGCCTCCCATTGCTGCTGTCTCCATCGCCACACTCTGCTGCCATGTGCCACTTTCAGGTCTCTTCACACTGCTGGTGTGTTAAATTTTTTGACATAGGGTGCAGGCAGATTACGGGCCTCACATAGCTGCTGCCAGGCCCCTAATCTGCCATGGGCCCCTATATACCGCCTCCTCATGCTGCTGCCAAGTCTAGAGTCTGTCATGGGTCCCTGTACGGCCTCCCATTGCTGCTGTCTCCATCGCCACACTCTGCCATGTGCCACTTTCAGGTCTCTTCACACTGCTGGTGTGTTTAATTTTTTGACATAGGGTGCAGGCAGATTACGGGCCTCACATAGCTGCTGCCAGGCCCCTAATCTGCCATGGGCCCCTATATACCGCCTCCTCATGCTGCTGCCAAGTCCAGAGTCTCTCATGGGTCCCTGTACGGCCTCCCATTGCTGCTGTCTCCATCGCCACACTCTGCTGCCATGTGCCACTTTCAGGTCTCTTCACACTGCTGGTGTGTTTAATTTTTTGACATAGGGTGCAGGCAGATTACGGGCCTCACATAGCTGCTGCCAGGCCCCTAATCTGCCATGGGCCCCTATATACCGCCTCCTCATGCTGCTGCCAAGTCTAGAGTCTCTCATGGGTCCCTGTACGGCCTCCCATTGCTGCTGTCTCCATCGCCACACTCTGCTGCCATGTGCCACTTTCAGGTCTCTTCACACTGCTGGTGTGTTTAATTTTTTGACATAGGGTGCAGGCAGATTACGGGCCTCACATAGCTGCTGCCAGGCCCCTAATCTGCCATGGGCCCCTATATACCGCCTCCTCATGCTGCTGCCAAGTCCAGAGTCTCTCATGGGTCCCTGTACGGCCTCCCATTGCTGCTGTCTCCATCGCCACACTCTGCTGCCATGTGCCACTTTCAGGTCTCTTCACACTGCTGGTGTGTTAAATTTTTTGACATAGGGTGCAGGCAGATTACGGGCCTCACATAGCTGCTGCCAGGCCCCTAATCTGCCATGGGCCCCTATATACCGCCTCCTCATGCTGCTGCCAAGTCTAGAGTCTCTCATGGGTCCCTGTACGGCCTCCCATTACTGCTGTCTCCATCGCCACACTCTGCTGCCATGTGCCACTTTCAGGTCTCTTCACACTGCTGGTGTGTTTAATTTTTTGACATAGGGTGCTGCAAGATAACGGGCCTCACATAGCTGCTGCCAGGCCCCTAATCTGCCATGGGCCCCTATATACCGCCTCCTCATGCTGCTGCCAAGTCCAGAGTCTCTCATGGGTCCCTGTACGGCCTCCCATTGCTGCTGTCTCCATCGCCACACTCTGCTGCCATGTGCCACTTTCAGGTCTCTTCACACTGCTGGTGTGTTAAATTTTTTGACATAGGGTGCAGGCAGATTACGGGCCTCACATAGCTGCTGCCAGGCCCCTAATCTGCCATGGGCCCCTATATACCGCCTCCTCATGCTGCTGCCAAGTCTAGAGTCTGTCATGGGTCCCTGTACGGCCTCCCATTGCTGCTGTCTCCATCGCCACACTCTGCCATGTGCCACTTTCAGGTCTCTTCACACTGCTGGTGTGTTTAATTTTTTGACATAGGGTGCAGGCAGATTACGGGCCTCACATAGCTGCTGCCAGGCCCCTAATCTGCCATGGGCCCCTATATACCGCCTCCTCATGCTGCTGCCAAGTCCAGAGTCTCTCATGGGTCCCTGTACGGCCTCCCATTGCTGCTGTCTCCATCGCCACACTCTGCTGCCATGTGCCACTTTCAGGTCTCTTCACACTGCTGGTGTGTTTAATTTTTTGACATAGGGTGCAGGCAGATTACGGGCCTCACATAGCTGCTGCCAGGCCCCTAATCTGCCATGGGCCCCTATATACCGCCTCCTCATGCTGCTGCCAAGTCTAGAGTCTCTCATGGGTCCCTGTACGGCCTCCCATTGCTGCTGTCTCCATCGCCACACTCTGCTGCCATGTGCCACTTTCAGGTCTCTTCACACTGCTGGTGTGTTTAATTTTTTGACATAGGGTGCAGGCAGATTACGGGCCTCACATAGCTGCTGCCAGGCCCCTAATCTGCCATGGGCCCCTATATACCGCCTCCTCATGCTGCTGCCAAGTCCAGAGTCTCTCATGGGTCCCTGTACGGCCTCCCATTGCTGCTGTCTCCATCGCCACACTCTGCTGCCATGTGCCACTTTCAGGTCTCTTCACACTGCTGGTGTGTTAAATTTTTTGACATAGGGTGCAGGCAGATTACGGGCCTCACATAGCTGCTGCCAGGCCCCTAATCTGCCATGGGCCCCTATATACCGCCTCCTCATGCTGCTGCCAAGTCTAGAGTCTCTCATGGGTCCCTGTACGGCCTCCCATTGCTGCTGTCTCCATCGCCACACTCTGCTGCCATGTGCCACTTTCAGGTCTCTTCACACTGCTGGTGTGTTTAATTTTTTGACATAGGGTGCTGCAAGATAACGGGCCTCACATAGCTGCTGCCAGGCCCCTAATCTGCCATGGGCCCCTATATACCGCCTCCTCATGCTGCTGCCAAGTCCAGAGTCTCTCATGGGTCCCTGTACGGCCTCCCATTGCTGCTGTCTCCTTCGCCACACTCTGCTGCCATGTGCCACTTTCAGGTCTCTTCACACTGCTGGTGTGTTAAATTTTTTGACATAGGGTGCAGGCAGATTACGGGCCTCACATAGCTGCTGCCAGGCCCCTAATCTGCCATGGGCCCCTATATACCGCCTCCTCATGCTGCTGCCAAGTCTAGAGTCTGTCATGGGTCCCTGTACGGCCTCCCATTGCTGCTGTCTCCATCGCCACACTCTGCCATGTGCCACTTTCAGGTCTCTTCACACTGCTGGTGTGTTTAATTTTTTGACATAGGGTGCAGGCAGATTACGGGCCTCACATAGCTGCTGCCAGGCCCCTAATCTGCCATGGGCCCCTATATACCGCCTCCTCATGCTGCTGCCAAGTCCAGAGTCTCTCATGGGTCCCTGTACGGCCTCCCATTGCTGCTGTCTCCATCGCCACACTCTGCTGCCATGTGCCACTTTCAGGTCTCTTCACACTGCTGGTGTGTTTAATTTTTTGACATAGGGTGCAGGCAGATTACGGGCCTCACATAGCTGCTGCCAGGCCCCTAATCTGCCATGGGCCCCTATATACCGCCTCCTCATGCTGCTGCCAAGTCTAGAGTCTCTCATGGGTCCCTGTACGGCCTCCCATTGCTGCTGTCTCCATCGCCACACTCTGCTGCCATGTGCCACTTTCAGGTCTCTTCACACTGCTGGTGTGTTTAATTTTTTGACATAGGGTGCTGCAAGATAACGGGCCTCACATAGCTGCTGCCAGGCCCCTAATCTGCCATGGGCCCCTATATACCGCCTCCTCATGCTGCTGCCAAGTCCAGAGTCTCTCATGGGTCCCTGTACGGCCTCCCATTGCTGCTGTCTCCATCGCCACACTCTGCTGCCATGTGCCACTTTCAGGTCTCTTCACACTGCTGGTGTGTTAAATTTTTTGACATAGGGTGCAGGCAGATTACGGGCCTCACATAGCTGCTGCCAGGCCCCTAATCTGCCATGGGCCCCTATATACCGCCTCCTCATGCTGCTGCCAAGTCTAGAGTCTGTCATGGGTCCCTGTACGGCCTCCCATTGCTGCTGTCTCCATCGCCACACTCTGCCATGTGCCACTTTCAGGTCTCTTCACACTGCTGGTGTGTTTAATTTTTTGACATAGGGTGCAGGCAGATTACGGGCCTCACATAGCTGCTGCCAGGCCCCTAATCTGCCATGGGCCCCTATATACCGCCTCCTCATGCTGCTGCCAAGTCCAGAGTCTCTCATGGGTCCCTGTACGGCCTCCCATTGCTGCTGTCTCCATCGCCACACTCTGCTGCCATGTGCCACTTTCAGGTCTCTTCACACTGCTGGTGTGTTTAATTTTTTGACATAGGGTGCAGGCAGATTACGGGCCTCACATAGCTGCTGCCAGGCCCCTAATCTGCCATGGGCCCCTATATACCGCCTCCTCATGCTGCTGCCAAGTCTAGAGTCTCTCATGGGTCCCTGTACGGCCTCCCATTGCTGCTGTCTCCATCGCCACACTCTGCTGCCATGTGCCACTTTCAGGTCTCTTCACACTGCTGGTGTGTTTAATTTTTTGACATAGGGTGCAGGCAGATTACGGGCCTCACATAGCTGCTGCCAGGCCCCTAATCTGCCATGGGCCCCTATATACCGCCTCCTCATGCTGCTGCCAAGTCCAGAGTCTCTCATGGGTCCCTGTACGGCCTCCCATTGCTGCTGTCTCCATCGCCACACTCTGCTGCCATGTGCCACTTTCAGGTCTCTTCACACTGCTGGTGTGTTAAATTTTTTGACATAGGGTGCAGGCAGATTACGGGCCTCACATAGCTGCTGCCAGGCCCCTAATCTGCCATGGGCCCCTATATACCGCCTCCTCATGCTGCTGCCAAGTCTAGAGTCTCTCATGGGTCCCTGTACGGCCTCCCATTGCTGCTGTCTCCATCGCCACACTCTGCTGCCATGTGCCACTTTCAGGTCTCTTCACACTGCTGGTGTGTTTAATTTTTTGACATAGGGTGCAGGCAGATTATGGGCCTCACATAGCTGCTGCCAGGCCCCTAATCTGCCATGGGCCCCTATATACCGCCTCCTCATGCTGCTGCCAAGTCCAGAGTCTCTCATGGGTCCCTGTACGGCCTCCCATTGCTGCTGTCTCCATCGCCACACTCTGCTGCCATGTGCCACTTTCAGGTCTCTTCACACTGCTGGTGTGTTAAATTTTTTGACATAGGGTGCAGGCAGATTACGGGCCTCCCATTGCTGCTGCCAGACATGTAATCTGCCATGGGCTCCCGTACCGACTCCTCATGCTGTGACGTTGCAACAAGGTGTAATTCAACCCTACATATGTTAGACCGCCTTTACGAACAGCTAAAGGCCATCACAGATTTCCTGATGTTAAAAGCGGATAAAGGTACTCCCTGTGTAACTTAGATGTCAGCCATTGTCAGCTCATGTGTGACACCTGCGCTTGCTCAGGCCCTTTGAGGAGGCCACGCTATTCGTGAGTCGGCAGGACTATGGGATGAATGAGGTCAAATCGGCCATGGGCCCCCGTACCGCCTGTTCACGCTGATGCTGGTCCCACAGTGTGACCTGGGTCCCTGTACGGCCTCCCATTGCTTCCACTCTGCCATGTACCTCTTTGAAATCTCCTCACACTCCTGCGGTTGTCCATTTTGTCATAGGTTGCTGGCAGATTAGCGGCCTTCCATAGGTGCCGCCAGGCCCCATATCGACCATGGGCCCCCGTACCTCCTGGTCACGCTGCTGCTGAGCCCACAGTGTGACCTGGGTCCCTGTACGGCCTCCCATTGCTTCCACTCTGCCATGTGCCACTTTGAAATTCTCTCACACTCCTGCGGTTGTCCATTTTGTCATAGGTTGCTGGCAGATTACAGGCCTTCCATAGGTGCCACCAAGCCCCATATCGGCCATGGGCCCCCGTACCGCCTGGTCACGCTGCTGCTGGGCCCACAGTGTGACCTGGGTCCCTGTACCGCCTCCCATTGCTCCCACTCTGCCATGTGCCACTTTCAGGTCTCCTCACGCTCCTGCTGGTTTCCATTTTGTCATAGGTTGCTGTATGGCCTCCCATTGCTGCTGCCTCCACCGCCACACTGTGGCTCCAAACACTGGTTTTGGCCCCGTGACTGGCCAAAGGAGTGAAGTGTGCAGTGATTCTAAGATCGACGGCACTCATCTGCATGTCATACTGACAGACAGTATTATTTCTCTTCCCCAGCAGACTCCAAGGGCATTTAAATTAAAGGTACAGTGTTCTGCACTAATATTAAGTCTCTCTGAAGCCTAGAAACACCCTTTTTTAAGTTAAATTCACAGCGAATTTATTCGACTCGAATCGAATATTGTCCACGAATTCGCCGAATCAGTCGAATCGAATTTTTCATTTCTTCGCTCATCTCTAATTGTTACCATAGTAACATTGTACTACTTTGGGGAAGTGATCAGTATTTTTTATTTTTTTTTACACAATTTGCTTATAGCAAATAATTACTTTGCTATAAGCAAGCATTTACCTGAATGACATCGATTCATTCAGGTTTTTTTTTTTTTTTTTTTGTGCTTAGCTGTGATTTGGCCACAGCTAATCACATGACATGTGCATGTGACCTGCTGTGACCATTCACAGCTAGGCACTAGTATACAATGGATGGCATGAATGAAGCCATCCATTATATAGCATTGTCATGTGACCTGCTGTGATTGGTCACAGCAGGTCACATGGCACTGGCAACGGAGGCTGGTACTCAGATCTGTCATCGGCCGTGTCCGAGGTACACGGCCTGTGACAGATCGCGCCGCGCTCTGCAACCGTGCGAACTGCGCATGTGCGGGAGGACGCCAAATGGCGTGCACCCGGAAAGGTAATACATTTTTGCCACCGCCAAACGGCTATAGGCCGGGCGGCTAATGGTTAAAGATGAAGGCAGCAAAAGTGGTACATGCTGGGTTTAGTGCATTTCTCTCTGAAAATCTGAGTAAAATGGGTCATTCCAGACATTGTTCAGAAAAACAGCGTACTTTGAAATTAATTGGAGAAGGTGGAAAACATATAAAGAAGTGCAGAAACGGATAGGCTGCTCAGCTAAAATTATCTTAAATAGTTTAAAATGGCAACTAAAATCAGAAAGACGTGGAAGAAAACAGAAAACTACCATTAGAATGGATCAAAGAATAACCAAAATGGCAAAGACTCAGCCAATGATTATCTCCAGGGTGATAGAGCTTTTGCTGCTTAGAAAAATAAAGAACCAGGGACCTGCACAAGACTACCCAGACTGCCATCCATATGAGACTTTGAGGGGTGCAATATGAATGTTATTATGGTTGACCTGTAACTGCCTTTAATATAATGCACTATTAAACTTTGTAGTTTGTTTTTTATGATAACTGCGAAACCAAAACCTTAAATTAGAAGCTGAAAGACACAAACTGACTGCCCCATTGCCTTGGCTAGAATGCCAGGAAGGGAAGGAAAGTGGCATGACCATCAGGTATTAATATTGCTCAAAAAGAAAGGACATATCCAAGAAGTCTTACTGGCAAAGGACTGAATTAATAGGATACTGGTGATCAGGTTTAAATACACTTAATAGTCTAGCTTTTTAGAGGCAAAATTCTTAACATAGGGAACCACAATAAGCAAAATTCACATATGTAAATTCTCTTACCTGTCAATTTTTAATTCCGTTTTGAAAGTCTTGTGATCCTGTACAGCTCGAATTCGCATAAATTAAGCTATTCCCAAAGAATTCAAACAAGATGCAAAAAAAAATTACTAGTGAAGGTCAAACTATGAGGCAACTTATGTGCTTTGTGGGACATTTAATTATATTACAGTTTTTATATATTGGCAGTCTATAAATACAGGAAACATATAATGACAGAGTTGAGTTGAGTTATACTGCATTTACTGGGGCGTAGCTATGGATTACTACTGGCATGTATCCATCTGGCTTGAGCTAGAAGGACATGATAAAAAATTAAAATGGTGGCCAGACCCTATGGCAGCTTAATGATGAAAACGTTTCTCCTGTTGTATTATACTGCAACTACTGGGGTGTATCCATGGTTTACTATTGGCATGTATCCATCTAGCCAGATGCCTTGACCAAGTATGGAATTATAGGAAAATAAAATTGGGAGCTAGACCCTGTTACAGCTTTTAACTAAAGTAATTTTTGCAAAAAAGAAGAGTGACCAGATATGCATTCTGAAATATTCTTTTCCAGCTCATTCATCAGATCATTTAACTATGATCACATTGATTCCATTCTTCTTTTTTGTCCAACCTTCTCAAAAATGTCCCTCGTTGATATGTTGAATTGTCCTTCTTCATCTATCCTTTGCCAAAAGAAAAAAAAATGAAAGATATGATTTGTTATCACACGATTCTTATCCTTGACATGAAGCCATATAAGTTTATGCATTTAATTATATTTTGAAAATATAATTTGGATGTGAACTGCAATTTTGCCACTTATAAATCCATTCCTCTGTACCATTTTCCCTGGTGTGGATTGTGACTTACCTATCATTTCCTTTGGTCTCTTTTTGAATTGGTATTAGCCTTTTGTCCCAGACTGCGACACATATTCCAATGAAGGTTTAGCACAATCTTCCTTTTTAAAAAAAAGATTCTATCTTTTTCACTGCTTGCTAAGCTCAGGGCGTTCCAAAACAGGTATCATCATCACCTTCAAGTTTGCTAATTGCACCATTTCCATATTGTGAAGGTTGTTTTTACGATAGAAAGCCCTGAGGCACCAGTTCAAATTTCTGAAAAATTACTTATTCAGTGTGGCATTGGTCCAGATCAATCTGACCTTGTTTTTTGAGGTAACGTTTCCATTTTGTTGACTTAGCACTCAGCACCTTGTTAGACTTCGGGGTGAGAGTAATTGCCAATAAGCTTGAGTCGATTCCAGAATGTACACTTTCACCAACTCCTGCTGTGCTCTGTATATGAAGTATGTTCTCCTCCTTTCTATACATTATTATCTGATTCACTGTGCTTAGTTAAATTTAAATTATGGAGGAGTCTAGGATTGAAGCACCACACTGTGATGTTGTAGTCTAGATGCAGCAACCTTTCTCAACTTTCTGAACATGGGGTAACCCTTGAAATAACTTACAGGTCTCAGGGAGCTCCTGGCAATTATTACTACAGCTACAGTTCACAATACATTGTGGTCAGTAGGACGAATGCTTTTTACAATGGTGCTTAGTGGGAATGATGCTAACTTACAGATAGCTAAAAGAGATTATTGGTGTCAATGTGGTTACACATATAAAATGTAGAAGCTGTTCATTACTCAATTAACACTAGCAAACCTCTGTAGGAACCCTAGTTGAGAAAGCATGAGATACAGATTTATTCCAATGTAGAATCAGATAAAAATATGTATAGAAAGCCAACATGCTTCGAGGGATAAGCTTTGTCACTTCATCGGGGATAAAAAAAATGGCATAGATAATAAAGCCATAATTATCATTAAACATATAACACCTAGTTTTAGTAGCGTGTGTGATAAAGTACTAATAAAGCACAAATAAATATATTTCACATAATAAGAATATACAACTAAGGGTGATAAATACGAGGGTTCAAAAAATTTCCACACTTTTCTAACTCTATTTATTAAGAATTTAAAAGACAATGTGACAACTAAACTGCAAGTTCAGCAGGCTCGGCAGACAGATTAGTCACATGACACTCTCAGACATGACCAATTACTACTCCTCCCACTCTCACTGTTTCCAACGAAAATAGAGTGGAAACGTTTTTGAAGACCCCACATACATATTTATCTCATTTAAAAAATACATAAAATGAAAGACTAGATATAGCATTAGACGTGCAATTCCTTTTATTACAAGTCAAAATTTGGATGAAATTTTTGTTATTCAGAGATTGGAATGTATATGATTCTCTGAATTGCAATAGTAAAGAATTTCAACAAATCCAAAATAAAATATAATGAAACAGCAAAATTCTTTGTATTCATTTGTTTCATTTAGATGACATGATGCAATAGTTGGGCCTTTTATTCATGTTTGAAGCATCTGAAATTGCATAATGACATAACAAATGAAGCTGAAATTAATTTCATTCCATTTGTTCATTCAGATCCATTTCTTTTTTATTTTGCATTAACATTTTTCATTATTATAAAAATTGCACTACATACTGTATGAAATGGAAACATGTTGCAATAAATACAGTAAGATATAAAAGTGAAAAAAAGGTGATTCTAATATCCCAATTATTGTGTTTTGGGTTGAATTGAGGTGGATCCATCAGAATATCTGAATCATAACGTAATGAATGAGTCTGAAATTAATTTTGTTTCATTCATTCTTTTGGACAACGTCCAATCAGCTCATTCAATTTCTCTTATCGTATCGTAGAAATATAACGAATGAATTCAAAATGTATTTTGTTCCATTTATTTCTGGGATATTGTCCAGTCAGCTCATTTCACATTCCAAATATACAAAGCTAATCCGAATATACAAAACAAATTCTGAATATACAAAACAAATTCCAAAAACGAACATGAATAGGAGAAAACAAAATTATTAACATAACAAATGAATCCGAAATGAAACCAATTTCAAGCCTTTCCTGGATGGATTCCTGTCAGGTGGATGGGAAAGATAAAATGATCCATTAACATCCCCTTGTGTTACCTGCACTTACATCTGAATCTCCCTTTCGGTTGAGGCCAACCTGTAGCACATCGCTCTTATTGTGACCATCTTCATGTTTGCCATTCTATCAACTATATTACATATTATGTATATATAGAGGATGGACTGCTGACAATCTCTTGTGTGTGTTTTCCATTCTCATTTCTAGGTGTCACCGTTGTGCCTTTCTTGTGGAGGAGGAGGTGCCCTCGTTTCTTTCTCCACCTGGCGCATCAAGGCCAACCGTGACTCTCGCGGCTGGCCCTGAAATTACCTAGCAGTGAAAGGGGGAGAGAAGCGGGCCTTTAACGCCTCACCCTATGGGGGATAATTTCCTCTGGTCCCCATATACTGGCTCTGCCAGTCTGCTGGTTTGTCGCCGGTGGGGCAGCTACGCATGACATCATCATGCCCTGATGGGTTGCGTGGCACCACACGTGGCCATAACAACCGGGACTGCATATGCGCAGTGTAAGGGTTTCACTGCGCATGCACAGGCATCTGGACACCACATTTAAATCCTGGGATCTCCCATTAGTAACTTTACTGACTGATATTTAGGTTACTATGCAGGTGTGTTTTCCCTTGGCTTGATAAGTGGGCATTTTAGGTAAGAACTGGTTAGTTATCTCACTATTTTTTTTTTTGGGGGGGGGGGTCATTTGGGTAATTGGCCACTGAGAGATATATATTTTGCACTTTGGACAGATGGGCAGAATTCTGGCTGGCCCCTGTGCATGTTTATTTGTATACATTTTTGTTTGTTCTCAGTCTCAGCCACATTTATGCCCTTTAGACAACTGATGTAAAGCCCCTGATTTGGTTCCAGTGTGCTATTTTAGAGTGACTTAAGTGTTAGAATTCTGAGGGTGTACAATAGACATTTTCTAGTAAAATTCCCACTGTTTTTTCTTTTTCCCTCTGTAGATGCTACCTTGGCAACTGACTTGACTTAAGTTCCTGACTTGGTTCTGGTGTGTTATTTTGGGGTGACTCCAGTGTAAAAATTCTGGTGGCTTTTCCCTGTCTCCCCACGACTCACAGATACCAAGCACAGGATGCTCACGAAGTGGGCGGTGGACACACACTATCAAGAAATTCTCTATAATCTTTGTAAATTGGGCGATTAACCTATTTAAAGAAACTGGATGGTATGTAATACTGTTTTATGTCTCTAATTACATTGTTTGAATCAAATAAGCATTAAATCTCATTGATATTTATTGGATTCTATAGAATGCTTTTTAGCCATCCCTTTTCTCCAGTTTACCCCTGAGGAAAGACTTAGTTCTGAAACACGTTGGATTTTCCAGATGAAGATATTTTGCCCCTTCCCTCCTCCCTTGATCATCTTGAAAAGGAAGGTATTTCCTCACTACAAATCCGCATGTTTCTTTGCAACCACCTCCACGTGTGGATTTCAGTTGGGTTTTTCAGCTGAAGAAAATGTGCCTTTCTCTTTCTTGTTTACCATCTTATAGGTGGAAGCTAATCTCCACAACAAGTCAGCATGTTTGTTCACAACCGCCTATGTATATTGATTTTAGTAATTTCCTAATATGTTGATTCTATAACTTTTTAAAGAATTTCTGTAATAAAATGTATTTGTTTATATAGATTTGTGTATTTTGCCTAAACAGTCCCATTATATTCATGGGGAAAATTTCTTGTTCTCTATTCGTTCTTTGGACATTGTCCAATCAGCTCATTCCATTTCTCTTTGTAACGTATAAATATAACAAATGAATCCAAAATTAAATTTGTTCCATTCATTTTTGGGATATTGTCCAATCAGCTCATTCCACATTCCAAATATACAAAACTAATCCAAATATATGAAACAAATTCTGAGTATACAAAACAAATTCCAGAAAGGAATCATTCTAACATAACGAATAGAATGAAACAAAATTATTAACGTAACAAATGAATCTGAAATGAAACAAATGTTTTTGTTATGCACATCTCTATATACCATATGAATTAATATGAAAATGGAACTTTAATCTATAGAAAATTACAGTGCACATACAATCTAATTGTGTTGGGATTTTGAATATGAAAACATAGTAAAATATAATATAATATGTTTTCATATAATATTGCAGTCATTTTCTGATACATTTTTAAATTGATATAACTTTACAAATCAATGTAATGAATACACAAATAGTGATAAATGAAATCTAATCAAGAGGTTTATTATGAGTCTATCATGTTAAAATACCAGCATATGTTATTGTACACTTGCTGAACGCTCATGGAGTCATTGTTGCTGTTCCTCTTCCCCTCCCCCCCCGTCTGACCCCCCTTCAAACTTCCCCCTATTTCTTTAATGCATTTGGGAGACATCACTTTGATTGGCTGGAACAATAATGTCTTTTGTTGTCAACTTTTACCTACCTGTTTCCGCTAGTAATATATAGACAATTGTACTATGACCCTCATTCATATTGTTTTTTTTATGTCCTATTGCCACTTCAATGTCCAGTGTACATTAGCAATGTCTCTTGTTTGTTCCACTCTGATTTATTGTTAATAAAATTGTTTGAACAAGAAAATACCAGCATATGGTATAACTTGCTTTCATATACAAGACAGATAAAACAATGTCTCTTTCCTTTTTTTGTATGCTGATTTCTCCTGCTTATCTTAAAATCTCAAGCAACTGGCAACAGGTAGAATGTGTCAATCATTTGCATGATGAGGTTAAGGAGGAACCACCTATAGCTTTTGGAGAACTCCCAAAAGTGGAATTCAAACAGAATCCAAGAGGAAATGGACCAGCGATGATCAAACCTTAAGGCAGTTGTACTTTCTGCAAGACTGTGTAATACACTGTGACCACATAAAAACAAGAAGTGAATATTAAGAAATAGGTGTTTCCTGTTGTTTTATAGCACTAGTCTTACCTGCTGTATTGCAGATTATAACATGGCTCCTTTGTTACTCATGAAAACATAAAAGAAACATATACAACATTTATAGCCAATATCTGACTAATTTCATCTTAATGCTATTAAAGTGGACCATGCAGTATGCTAGATCCATTCCTGAGCCCCCTTCCTATGTAAAAATTGGTGCTTATGTCAGAAATGTACCTGTAAAGAAAAAATTAGATTTTATACAGGACACAACATCATTATCCTTTTGGCAAGATTTTTGGGAAATAACGAGTACCCCAAAATCGCAAGAAGACAATCCAGTCCAGTGCAAAAGTGTCCCAAGATCATGTCATCCTCAATTTGGCGCCGCAGAGACAGAGAAGAGATGGATTTAAGGTAATATATAATCTTTTTTCATAACAGATAGATTTCTGAATTACAGTATTACTGAACTGTACTATTGGACAGTGATTTTTACAAGAGGAGGGGGCCTGGACCTACTAAGTAGACCTTGCATTTTACTGTCAGTCCGGCTTTAACCACTTGCCCTCCAGACGATTTACCACCCTTCCTAACCAGGCCATTTTTTGCATTACGGTGATGCGCTGTTTCAACTGGTAATTGTCATTGCAATGCTGTACCCAAACAAAATGTGTCCCTTTTTTCACACAAATGGAAATTTCTCTTGGTGGCATTTGATCATCTCTGGGGTTTTTTTTTTTGCGATATAAACAAAGACCGAAAATTTTGAAAAAAAAAATATTATTTACTTTTGGCTATTAAAAAAGTATAGTAAACTCAAAGTTATACATTTAGGCCAAAATGTATTCTGCTACATGTCTTTTGGTAAAAAAAAATCCCAATAAGTGTATATTGATTGTGTGAAATTTATAGCGTCTACAAACTGTAGTATAGATACTGCAATTTACACCATTTCTACAGCATTGTGCTAGTTTAACTGTCAATTGTGCGGTTATGAAATAAGGTATATAAAATTAAGTTTATGTCCTTTTTTCACACAAATAGAGTTTTCTTTTGATGGTATTTGATCACCTCAGTTGTTTTTGCACTATAAACAAAAAAAGACAGAACATTTTGAAAAAAACTATATTTTCTCATTTCTCTTATAAAAATATCCAATAAACTAAAGTTCCATCATAAATTTAGGCCAACATGTATTTTGCTATATGTCTTTGGTAAAAATAAATGCCAATAGGTGCATATTAGTTAGTCTGTGTGAAAGTTATAGCGTCTACAAATGGAGGTATAGATATTGGAATTTGTCATTTTTTTCTTTACGGCGCTGCACTAGTTATTATTATTATACAGTATTTATATACCGCCAAAAGGTTTGCTCAGCACTGTACATTATAGTGGGGGACAGTACATGAGAAAATACAGTAACAATACAATATACGAGGGGTTCGAGGGCCCTGCTCTTTCAAGCTTACAATCTAGGAGGGAGGGGATAGTGGTACAGGAGGAAGTGGCTGTGGGGGATGGAGTGGTAGGAGGAGTTTAACTGACAGTTGTGCGGTCATGCAATACTGAACATAAATTCAATTTATGTCACTTTTTTCACACAAATAGAGCTTTCTTTTGGTGGCATTCGATCACCTCTGTTTTTTTTCTGTGGTATAAACAAAAAAACAATGAAAATTTTGAAAAAATTATATTTTCTCCTGTCTGTCATAAATAATATCCCAAAAATTCAAATTTCATCATAAATTTAGACCAAAATGTATATTGTACATGTCTTTGGTAAAAATATCCCAATAACTGCATATTAATTGTTTTGTGTGAAAGTTAAAGTGCTTACAAACTATGGCATGGATACTGGAATTTACACAGCTTTAATTTCTGGCTGCCTATCACATTCCTTGAGGTACTAAAATACCAGGGCAGTACAAATACCCCCAAATGACTCCTTTTCAGAAAATGTAGACATCCTAAGCTTTTTGTTGAGAGGCATTTTGAGTCCATGGAAGATTTATTTTTTTCCACAAGTGTTTGGAAAATGACAAAAACATATTTATTTTGTACACAAATTTGTTACTTAAATGATATATTGCTAACGCATGCCATGGGTATATGTGGTAATACACCCCAAAACACATTCTGCTACATCCACTGAGTATGGGGATACCACATGTGTGATACATTTTGAGAGCCTAGCCACATACAGGAGCCCGAAATCCAATGACCAGTTTGAAAGCCTGAAGGAGCATAATTTCTTCATTTCACTTCCTCACTACCTATCACAGTTTCGGAGGTCCTGAAATGCCAGAAAAAAAGAAGCATAGTGAGTATTTTTCAGATCTATTTTTTCTCACAAGGGTTTAAAAAATAAAAAAATAAAATAAAAATATGTTTTAGTTTTCTTTATTCATTTACTCAAATACTCACCAAGTTTTTTTATCAAATTCCTTGGGGTGTCTACTTTCCAAAAAAGGGTCATTTGGGGGAGGTTTATGCTATTCTTGTATTTCGGGGTCTCTGAAACTGTAATAGGTAATCAGGAAGTGTATTGAGGAAATAAAGCCCATTAAAAGTCTTAAGGTGCCTATTGGATTTTGGAGTCCTGTACGCAGCTAGACTGCCAAAAAGTCTCTTACATGTGGCATCCCCATACTCAGGAAAAGTAGCAGAATGTATTTTGGGGAATAATTCCACATATACCCATGGCATGTGTGAGCATAATATCATTTAAGTGACAACTTTGTGTAAAAAAAAATTATTTTGTTTTTGTTATTTTCCAAAAACTTGTGGTAAAAAAATATATTCTTCTATTGACTCAGCATGCCTCTCAGCAAATAGTTTGGGGTGTCTACTTTACAAAAAGGAGTCATTTGGGGAGGGGGCATTTTATTCCCAGCATTAAAAGTTTATCCCACACATCACTCACTCTTCTAACCACCTGAAGACCCAGCCTTTTCTGACATTTTTTGTTCACATGAAAAAATCTGTATTTTTTGCTAGGAAATTACTTTGAACCCCCAAACATTATACATTTTTTTAAAGCAGACACCCTAGTAAATAAAATGGTGGGTGCTCCTAATTTTTTTTTGATGCACAAAAACACAATATATTGGCCAATTGTTTGGTAAAGTATAAAAGATGATGGCATGTCGAGTAAATACATACCAAACATGACATGCTTTAAAACTGTGCTTGCCGTGTACAATGGCGACAAACTGCATACATTTTTAATATCCATAGGCGACGTTTTAAAAGCCTTTACAGGCTACCATTTTAGATTTACTCAGGAAGTTTAGTGCACGTATTACTGCCCTCATTCTGATGTTCGCGGATATACCTCACATGCATGGGCGATGGTGCTTTTTTTTTTTAGTTATTTTGCTGTTTTAAAATTATTTTTACACTGTCCCTTTCATTTTTTCTTCTTCTTGCAGCTAATTAGCCACTAGGATTGCTATTACATAAAAGCCGATCGCCGGATGAAAAGAACAATACCAGGATGATGCCTGCAGCTGCAGGCATCATCCTGGTATAACCACTCAAAGTGCAGTGATGTACCAGTATGTCTGTCAGGAATGGATTCACCACTGGTGGTGGGACTCACCTGCCATGTGGGCTGCAGTACCAGGGCTGGCCAGCGGGTGCTCTCAGCAGCCAGAAGTTCACTCCTGTAATCAAGCCATCACCCGAGGCTGATTGCAGGAGGTGTATTTAAGGAATGGCCAGGCCTGCAGTCAGTGCCTTGGTGCATTGTTCCCATGAGCCCCTGTACCTGCATCCTGTCTGCTTCCTGCCTGATCCTGACTTTGCTTTGATCCTGACTCTGCACGAACTCTGCCTGTACCAACCTCGGCTATTCCTGATCACTCTTCCGCCTGCTCCTTGTACCTTGTCTGCCCATTTGCTACTGACCTGGCCCACCTGACTACGTTTGGTGTTGTACATATTATTATCTGTTGGAGGTTTGGTTTGTTTGCACTGTGTTTATGTTTAGCCTTGCACTGCGTTTATGTATTGTTTAGCCTTTAATAAATTGTATTGTTTTATACTATACCTAAAGTCTGCATTTCCCTGTGTCGGTCCACACATCTCTGGTCATACCCGGATCCCTGACAATGTCGCTGGCCCTTGGGTATATATGCTATGTTGTTTTTTTTTTATACAGCCTGTGGGCTGAATGAAAAAAAAAGGAGAAATCTCTGCCAGAAAAAGTGTTTGGTATGCTCACCATTGGAATATACCACTGTGCATCCACCCATTTCTAATGGTGGGCACAGAAGAGATTTTCTTTTTTTGTCGTTCAGCCTGTGGGCTGAACGGAAAAAAAAGAACCTGGCAGATTCCTCTATTCACATCAATTGATGTGGATGAAGACAGCTCTGCCAAAATTCTTTTAAAAAATATATGCAGAAGCTTAGCAGCCATCCATCCACTGGCCACCCCGGGCCCCCATGCTTGGGCATATATTCTCTTTTTTAACTGCGGATGAAAATTCTCATCCAACAGCACTGCACACACTTACTTATGTATATTCTGAGAGCAAGACCCTGAATAAGTCTGTGCTGCAGCTGAATGGCATTCCTGCAAAGAAAACAGCAATGATTACCAATAAAACAGTAACTCAATAAAAGAAAGACATCAACATCAATCAATCAAATAATGAACAGTGCTTAGAAATTCATAGATATGTAAAATATAATATATAAAGTTAATTCAACTCCAGATATTGCATGATCTGACACCACAATGAATTGCATACATTATAGTGCCACCTCAGTGCTCTAAGAATTCTCGCCTCCATTGCGTATTACACTGCACGTTTTTTTTAAATATTTCCATTGTTGATCTCTATCTCCTCCAACCACTAGGTACTGTCCACTCCTCCTCTCCTTTAGTAGATGTTAGGGTAGCCTTAAGGGTTCCACCATTTAGGATGGAAAAAAACACCCGTTGATGCAGTAAAGGCTTCTTTCTGGGACCTCGACCATGCAGCTCATTTATGTTCAAGTGTCATCATATTGTGCTTCTTCAAAACAACCACACTGTCTTTTTCCAGAGCAGCCTGTATTTTTCTTGTGGTTACCTATGGGCTTGCCTTTGTATCCCGAACATTTCTTCTGGCAGTTGTGGCTGCAATCTTTCTTGGTCTACCTGACCTTGGCTTGGTATCAAGAGATCCCCGAACTTTCCACTTCTTATAGGTGATTTAACAGTACTGACTGCCATATTCAAGGCTTTGAACATCTTTTTATGTCCTTTTCCATCTTTATAAAGTTCCATTACCTTGTTACGCAGGACTTTTGACAGTTCTTTTCTGATCCCCATGGCTCAATATCTAGCCTAGTCAGTGCTTCTACTTAAGAGTTAACAAACTCATTGACTATTTATACACTAACTGAAATTTAAAAAGCCACATATGTAGGACATTAACCTCTAATTGGCATTAACCCGTGTGTGTCACCTTGTGTGTCTGTACCAAGGCCAAACATCCCAGGATATGTAAACTCTTGATCATGGTCATTTGGGTGATTCCTGTTATCATTATGATTTAAAAAGGAGCCAAACAACTATTTGATAATCAATGGCTTCATATGATCATCATCCTTCAATAAAAGAGCATTTTTTGGCATGATCAATCATATTTTCAATATCAATGCAAAAATTTCACAATTTCTGCCAGGGTATGTAAACTTTTGAGCACAACTGTATATTTATATGCAGAAGGTCAGTAGATCTAGTAAATACATTTCTGCTTCTCAGTCTTAGTTGAACTTTTCATTCTGACAGGATTGTAGAAATTATTTCACTTCCAACCATTCCACACAAATAAAATATTCATATATTGTAGCAAAATCTCTTTATTTCAGAATATGTAGCCATAAAAAAAGTCAAACAGGATGGTGCTTTTATTTCAAATCTTTTTTATTGAAATTTTAACAATTACAACAATATAGATAGATTCAGGATAGAAAATCCTTAGCACCATGGCGCTAGTATGCTCTCAAATCTAAGAAAACAATCGTACACTGACCTATTGGCCTTCAAAGGTATACAAAAACAAAACAAGTCAATAATTGCAATTTTAGTTACCAACAAAATTGGTTACAATTAAGGTGTATAGTAACTGCATAGTGCATATTATAGTCTTAGGAAAAAAGAGAGAAAGGGGAAAAGGATGAGAAAGTAAAGGAAGAAACATAAAGGGCTAGAGGAGTACAGAGCACAAATTTAGCCAAGGAGACAATATTATACTTAAAACTATATATTTATATTGTGTAGCATTTCTTTCCAACAAGACCACTTCAAGTCAAATTTTCCCATGTGCTGATAGGAAAGGGTTACAGCCCTCTCGCAGATGTAAAGTGAGTGTACTCTTTGAATTACTTCTGATATAGAGGAAGTTTTAGTTGATTTCCAAGCAGCAGCAATGGACATTCTGGCAGTGATAAGTATATGGCCAATTTTTGTTCTAAATTGTCCAGGGAATAGGTTTAAGGTAATATAAAGTAACGCCAGATGTGGTGCTGGGCTAGTCATCATTCCAGACACCCGCAAAATAGGTGCAAAAACCTCTTGCCAGAAATTGTGTAAACAGGATCATTCCTACATAATATGAAAAAGGTTACCTTCCCTGCCACAGTTCCTCCAGCACAATGGCAACACATTAGGATACAATTTAGCTAGTTTGTATGGGGTGAGATAAAATAAGTGGCAAGCGAGCGCTCAATTCAAATCAGCTGCTAGCATAAAGGATGAAACCCTATATCCTCAAACAAACTGGAAACATAAAATGCAGCGCTAAATATTTAAAATGATGAGAAAGTGACAAGTGCATAAAAAGGCACAAAATAATGTGCTAGAGAAGTGTAAAATTAAGTGTCGTCAATGAGTGACGAGAAAAAAGTGAATGGATAATCACTAAAGTGTATCAAGTGGCAAATATATACATTAGTGAAATGTATAAAATAGCGATCAGTTAATGACAATAGGAAATATATTGCAATACATTAGATGACAATTGGAGATATCTTGAGATATAAGCAGTCCAATAAAAGTGATGCATCAAATTTCCATGCTCGTGACTTCTTCTGATAAAGGGTTGAAGTATGCTTGCACTCACTGGAAGAGCAATATTAATGCGCATGTAATAATATCCGGGAAAACACTGGTGGTCATCAGGGTTCTGGTCAGGGACAGGGGGCTCCGCTGGTGCACACACAGCACACAGGAAAGGCACTCCAGACCTCACAAACCGGACACTCACAGCATACAGGGACAGCTCCTTCTATGCATCTTCACCAGGAGAATAGATTTCCAAACTGGTACTACTCCACCTTAAATGGCTCAAGAACAAGCCACCAAACAAAGGTATTGTCAGGAATCTAGGAATGACCAGAAAGGTGTGGACTGACACAGGGAAATGCAGGTTTCAGGTATAGTATAATAATACAGTTTATTATTAGCCACCCAGATATAAATATATAAACGCACAGTGAACAAACCAACCTTCCACTAATCTTAGTAGGTGCAGGAACACAGGCGTAGTCAGGGCTGGAGAGGTGGAACGGTCAGGCCGGCCATAGGGTTCTGTAATGACCGTTTGGTGGTACCTCTAGTGGTCCCCAGGACAGGATTC
The DNA here is from genome assembly GCF_062004578.1 of Staurois parvus. Classification (NCBI taxonomy): domain Eukaryota; kingdom Metazoa; phylum Chordata; class Amphibia; order Anura; family Ranidae; genus Staurois; species Staurois parvus. Next base: position 6,173,590 of record NW_028318186.1, on the reverse strand, counting down.
CCCAGGGCGCGGAGTCTAAGTCCCAGTCTGCTTATTCACCAGGGCCCCTGATGGTGGGGATGGACTTGGAGCAGACAGGAACCAGGTCGCGGCCCCTGAGTACACCTGCTAGTGGTAGAGGGATCCGCCAGAGGTATGTGCAGGTACGGCTGGATCCGTGCAGGATGGATGGATGGCAGAGTAGTTAGCGTGGTCAGACGGGCCAAGTCAGCAACGTGCGGGCAGCAAGGTACCAAAGGAGCAGGCAGAGAATGGTCAAGGTCACAAGCTGGGTTCAGTAACTCACGGGCAGCATGGTACAGGGGATCAGGCAGAAGGATGGTCAGGCAAGCCAGGGGTTCAACAGGAGACGGTCAGCAGAGGTCAGGATCAAGCCGGGTCAGCAACGAAGCAGGAACACAAGATACCAGGTACAGAGGCTCATGGGAAAACATTCACCAAGGCCCAGTTCACAGGCCTGGTCATGCCTTAAATACACCTTTCTGCAATCAGCCCCAGGTTTGGCTGATTGCACGTGTGAGCTTCTGGCTGCTGAGAGCACCCGCTGGTCAGCTCTGGTACTGCAGCCCACACGGCAGATGAGTCCCACCACCAGTGCTGAGTCCATTCCTGACAGGTATTTTGATAGTGTAGTATTTTTAATGAATATTGTCAAAGAATTCCAGGTATGCAGTATAAAAATTGTAAGCTTACAGAGCAGTGATATAATTCAGTATTAAAAATGGCCGCTGGTCTACCATGTGGCCTCGGTGGTGTGACGTCAGTGCGGCAAGGCTCCTCACTGATGCGTTTCGTGCGAAAGCCCGTTATCAAAGGGATCCCTTTGCCACTTGATACACTTTATTGATTATCCATTCACATTTTTTCTCGTCACTCATTGATGACACTTATGTTACACTTACCTAGCGCATTATTTTGCGCCTTTTTATGCACTTGTCACTACCTCATCATTTTAACTATTTAGCGCTGCATTTTATGTTTCCTGTATGGGGTGAGGTAGCTACGGTATAATATTTTTAGAGAACAATCCCAGTGATTTGTACATTTAGTAATACTCAGATTATTGCTCAAGGCTTCATCCCACTCATCTCTGGTGAATGATCTCTGTACATCCCTCTCCCATCTACCCACTCAGTTTAGAATAGAAAGATCGTTATCATAATGTAAAAACTTATAAAACCGTGAGATACCTTTTTTTTAGTCTAATAGGATTAGTTAAGACATGTCAAATTTTAGAATCTATTTCAATCCATGTCTTTGGATTCACACTATGATTACCTCTTATTTGCAGTAAAGAGGGTAGGCCTCTGCTTGGGATAATGTTTCATATTTCAGTGAAAGTCATGTAGCCTAGGTTGGTATTGAGATTTGGGATAAAGTATTCATACGCTGATAATGGAATATCAATTTGAAGCTAGGGAGAGGAGGTAGTTAATTTATCCAGGCCAATTATCCATGCTTCAAGAGTTGCGGTGATGAATGTAAGTAATATAGTTAGGAGTTTGGATGTGACAAATCTAGCCAACAGTAATGCCTGAAGGTCTCTATTGGGAAGCACATTTTGTTCTATTTGTACCCATAATTTATCTGACGGGACAAACCATGCCAGAAGTTGATCTAAGATAGTTGCATAATAAGTAGAAAGTACTGGAAGACCTATCCCTCCTTTGGATTTATGTTTAGTGAGGGACAGGAATGGGGTCCGCGATTTCTTTCCCCTCCAGATATATCTTTTAAGCTCCGCCTCCAATTTACTGAAGTAGGCATGAGCAGGGGCAGACTGACCATTTGGAAACCCAGGCACTGCCCGAGGGCCCGGGGTCAGTAGGGGGCCCCATGAGATGCCCCTGGTACCTTTTTCATAGGCTTTTTTGAGTTTGGGCAAGGACATAGGGGCCCAATGATCCCCTATTGCCCGGGGGCCCCATGAGTTGTCAGTCCGCCCCTGGGTATGAAGAATAATAATCGGAATCGATCGAAAATAATATAATATTTTGGGAAATATCAGCATCTTAAACACCGCTATTCTACCTACCCACAAGGTTTCAAATTTGTCAAGCCACTGTAACTCCACTAGGATGGACTGGTACAATTTTTCATAGTTGTCTTTAAATGTATTGGAGGATGGAGCAGATATATACATATCAAGGTAGTCAAATTTTTTATGGGTCCAGGTAAGGTATTTCAAGGGACCCTTTGCTACAACTATTGGTAAAGCACATGATTTTGTAATGTTAAGTATATAGTAAGAAACTGCACTAAATGACTGCAAGGAAGCCGACATTTCTGTAAGGGAATTCACAGGGTCAGTAACAGTAAGTATAACATCATCTGCAAACAGTCCAATTTTATGGGATGTAGTCGCTACTTGAATGCCCAAGATCCATGGGTTAGTTCTAATTGCAGTTGCTAGAGGTTCCATTACTTGTGAAAAAATAATGGGAGATAGAGGACAACCCTGCCTTGTTCCATTAGTGATGCTAAAAGGTTCCGATAGTGCGTTGGACATAGACACTTGTGCGGAAGGGACTGTATATAGTGCCATAATAGCCGACTTTATAAATCCACTGATACCAAATTTGTTTAGAGTAGCATCTAAGTATTGCCAATGAACTCTATCAAAGGCTTTTTTGGCATCCAATGCCAAAAACACAGCCTGTAGGCCATGAGTTTCAATCAAATGCATCAGGTTGAGTATTCTACGGGTGCCATCTGCTGCTTGTCTGCCCTTAACGAAGCCCACTTGATCAGCCTTAATAAGGAGAAGGGTTACATTTAGGAGACGAGTTGCTATGATTTTGGCATATATTTTAAGGTCTGTGTTTAGCAGGGAAATGGGCCTAAAATTTTGTGGGCGGTCCAGAGTCTTCCCTGGTTTAGGCAGAGTGACAATGATAACCTTCAACATCTCGAGTGGAAATGTGGACTTAAGCACTGCTTCATCAAAAGATCTGCCCCGTAGCCCTTTCCAGCCTTGTGGAGGTCCACAATTTTGTCTCTGGTGTCTTTTGACAGCTCTTTGGTCTTGCCCATGGTATTAGTTGGCGTCTGACTGACTGTGGGGTGGACAGGTGTCTTTAAAGAGCTCAGACAGGTGCTACTAAGTTAGATTAATGAGTGGAGTAGAGGTGGACTTTTTAAAGGCACAGTAACAAGTCTTTGAGAGCCAGAATTCTTGCTGTTTCTTAGGTGTTCAAATACTTATGTTCAGCAGTGCAAGACAAATAAATTCTTTAAAAATCATGCAATGTGATTTCCTGAATTTTTTTTTAAATTCTGTCTCTCAGAGTGGGAATGCACCTACAATGTGAATTTCAGACCCCTCCATGATTTCTAAGTGGGAGAACTTGCAAAATCGCAGGGTGTTCAAATACTTCTATACCTCACTGTAGATTGGAATTCGTTATAGTACTTTAAGTGGAAAAACCATCAGCCCCCGGAGATTTCCCTTTTGGTAACGCTTTAATAGCCGCAATTATTTCACTTTCAAGGATAGGTTGTTTAAGCCCCTCTAATTTTTGATGTTCTAATGTAGGCAATGGTAATTTTTCAAAGAATTGATTAATCAGCTCTGGAGTAGGTTTTGGAGTATGAGGGTCATCTTTAAGATTATATAATTGGGAGTAGTAGGAGCGAAATGCTACCATTATTTTGTTAGGATGGTAGGTGAGTTTATTCGATATAGGATCCAGAATTGAGGATAATTTAGATTTGGATTGTCTAGCTGCAAGATATTTTGCAAGCATCTTGTCGGCTTTGTTCCCCTGCGTGTAAAATGTAGCTTTAGCCTTTTTCAAATTTTGTCCATGTCGCCATAATAAGAGGCTCCTAAGTTCAAATCTAGTGGTTTGGAGTTCCTGCAATATGGTGGGAGATAAAGATTGTGTATAAATTCTAGTCTAGCTATCTTGTCAACCGTGTCAGAAAAAGCTTGATTCCTGTTATGTTTTGCCTGTGAGGATAACTTCAATAGTAAACCTCTACAATATGCTTTGTGTGCGCACCACGTGCTAAATACATTTGTGTCAGGAGAAGAGTTAATATCAAAATATTCCTGTAAAGCTGTAGTGAGAATAGATCGAAAAGCGGGATTACAAAACATAGAGATATCATTATGCCACAAAAATACTAGGGAGAATTTTAGAGTCTCTTCAATACTCAAGGAGATAGGTGCATGGTTCAACCTCGTCATCGGATGGATCTCAGTTTTGGATAAATTTTGCAGTAATTGAATGTCCATTAGAAAGAAGTCAATTCTTGAATAAGATTTGTGAGGGTCCAAGTAATGCGTGAAACCTTTTTCAGATGCATGTAGGCATCTCCAAGGATCATAGAGATTAGCTTCAGCTAAAACATGAGCTAAGGAGTTACTAAATAAAATAAGTGAATATTACTTATGAGCCACTAAAGATAAATAAATTAATGACTTCTAAATATTAGTGTGATTCGCTGGCATAAATACACATCCTCATAATTATGTATTAATCAACCATAAATAATAAAAACTAAAATGCCTCGCACCAGAATTTGATTACCATAAAAATCAATATGCAATACCACATTTCCATAATTGTATCATTAATCATGTGTATATTACCCTGTGTGCTTTGTGATTTGATTAGATAAAAATTAAATATAAAGTGAATTAAATAAATAAATCTATTACATAATAAAAATACCAATCCAAATTAAAATAAATAAATAGTGAAAGTCCAAATTAATATATGTGATCCAGATGATATCTATATTCCTTGCGTGAGTTCCTTCAAATTATAGTAGTGCTAAGCGCTCATCTCCATGAAAGCCTAATATATATAGGCAAACATAGATATCACATCCCCCTGACGAAGCCACATGACCCGGTGTTGCAACGCATAGGGTAGGGGCTCTGACGTCACCACGCACCTGAGCATAGACAGCGAGTATAGGCTGTGTGCAGCAGACAAACAGAGGAGGCTGTGTTATTTATATATTAAACGTGTTACTTATTTTAACAATGTGAGTGCACAATCTTACTGGGCAATAAATATAGTTGCAAGAAAAAGTATGTGAACCCCTTGGGATTACGTGGAGTTTTGCATGAATTGGGCATAAAATGTGCTCTGAACGTCATCTAAGTCACAATAATAGAAGGACACAGTCTGCTGAACATAATACTACACAAACATTAGATGTTGCCATGGTTTAATTGCACATAACATGTAAACATTCACAGTGCAGGGAGGAAAAAGTATGTGAACCTTTGGACTTAATAACTGGTTGACCCTCCTTTGGCAGCAATAACCTCAACCAAACGTTTCCTGTAGTTGCAGATCAGACCTGCACAACGATCTGGAGTAATTTTGGACCACTCCTCTTCACAAAACTGTTTCAGTGTAGCAATATTCTTGGGATGTCTGGTGTGAATCGCTCTCTCAAGGTCATGCCACAGCATTTCAATCGAATTGAGGTCAGGACTCTGACTGGGCCACTCCAGAAGGCGTATTCTGTGCTGTTGCAGCCATTGTTTTGTTGAATTACTTGTATGCTTTGGGTCATTGTCCTGTTGCATCACTCATCCTCTGCGGAGCTTCAGTTGGCGGACAGATGGTCGTACGTGCTGGTCCGGAGAGGAGCAGGGACCGGCACCATTTTGAGAGGAGGGGGCACCCGCCGGAGTGAAGAACTCCGTATATTTGCGGGGCCCCTCCTTTATCTTTCATTTTCTCATTCCTCTTATATGTTGCCCCACACCACCCAGAGGTGAGCAGTAGTGTCAGCAGGTATTCCCGCTGCCGTTTGTCGCTGTCAAAGGTTGCAGCTCTCGGCAGCTGTCAGAGCTCTCCTACTATGCGGCCATCTCCGTCCACAGCCGGCCTCGCCCCCAGGATGGTGCTTTTTTCAAGCAATTGTGATCAGTATTTGTGACCAGTATTTGTATACACTTCAAGAGGCAGAAATGTTGGATACAAATAACCATAGATACGCATCCAAAATATGTGTAGGCAGTCTCAAAGTATGTGGAAGTAACATAGTTACATACTTAGTCTGGTTGAAGAAAGACAAAAGTCCATCCAGTTCACCCATTAAAAAAAGTTATAATCCTATACCCACAGTTGATACAGAGGAAGCCAAAAAAACCCAGCAAAGCATTATCCAATTTGCTCCTGCAGGAAAAAAAATTCCTTCCTGATCCCCCGAGAGGCAATTGGATATTCTCTGGATCAACTTTACCTATAAATGTTAGTATCCAGTTATATTGTGTATCTAAGAAAGAATCCAGGACTTTTTTAAAGAAATCCACTAAGCTGGCCAGAACCAACTCTTGAGGGAGTCTATTCCACATTTTCACAGCTCTCACTGTGAAGAAACCTTTCCGTGTTTGGAGATTAAATTTCTTTTCCTCCAGACATAAAGAGTGCCCCCTTGTCCTCTGTGATGACCTCAGGGTGATTAGCTCTACACCGAGTTCACTATATGAACCACTGATGTATTTATACATGTTGATCATATCCCCCCTTAATCTCCTCTTCTCAAGAGAGAATAAATTAAATTCCTCTAATCTTTCCTCATAGCTGAGCTCCTCCATGCCTCTTATCAGTTTGGTTGCCCTTCTCTGTACTTTCTCAAGTTCCTCAATGTTCTTTTTGTGAATTGGTGCCCAAAACTGAACTGCATATTCCAGATGTGGTCTTACTAATGATTTGTACCGGGGTAATATGATATCTCTCTCTCTGGAGTCTATACCTCTTTTAATACAAGAGAGGATTTTGCTCGATTTAGAAACTGCAGCTTGGCATTGCATGCCATTATTAAGCTTGTGACCTACCAGAACCCCCAGATCCTTCTCCACCATTGATTCCCCCAGTTGTACCCCCCTAGTATGTATGATGCATGCATATTCTTAGTCCCCAAGTGCATAACCTTACATTTATCTACATTAAACCTCATTTGCCACATAGTTGCCAAATTAAACAGTGCATTGAGGTCGGCTTGTAAATTGGAGACATCCTGTAAGGACGTTATTCCATTGCACAGCTTGATGTCATCTGCAAAGACTGAAATGGTATTTTTAATCCCAGACCCTATATTGTTTATAAATATATTAAAAAGTAATAATCCCAACACTGAACCTTGGGGTCCACCACTGACAACCCTAGACCATTCAGAGTATGAATCATTAACCACTACTCTCTGAATACGATCTGTTAGCCAGTTTTCTAACCATTTACATATTATTATACAGGATATATATAGCGCCAACAGTTTGCGCAGTGCTTTACAATATAAATATGGAAAGCCTGTAGACTTTATCTTACACATTAGCCGTGTGTGGAGCACTGTGTAAAACGCTTTTGCAAAATCCAAGTATACCACGTCCACCGCCACCCCTCTGTCCAAGTATACCACATCCACCGCCACTCCTCTGTCCAAGTATACCACGTCCACCGCCACCCCTCTGTCCAAGTATACCACGTCCACCGCCACCCCTCTGTCCAAGTATACCACGTCCACCGCCACCCCTCTGTCCAAGTATACCACGTCCACCGCCACCCCTCTGTCCAAGGTTTTTATCCACCTCCTCATAAAAAGAAATCATATTTGTTTGACAACTTCTTTCCTTAATGAATCCATGCTTAAAATATTTTTTTCCAGCAAGAACTTATTTATGTGGTCTTTTATTAAACTCTCCAATATCTTCCCAACTACAGAAGTTAAACTAACAGGTCTATAATTACTTGGTAAAGATTTTGACCCATTTTTAAATATTGGCACCACATTGGCCTTACACCAATCCAGCGGTACTATGCCAGTCATTAAAGAGTCCCTAAAAATTAGAAACAATGGCTTTGAAATGACAGAGCTCAATTCTTTAAGGAACCATGGGTGTATGCCATCCAGTCCAGGTGCTTTATTCACCTTTATTCTGTCTAAATATTTTTGGACCATATCAATTGTGAGCCAACGTGGATCATCTGGAGCTGTGTCAATACCATGCCCATTATGGACAAAAGCTCCCCCATGCTCCTTTGTATACACAGAGCTGAAGAAGGTATTTAAAAAATTTGCCTTCTCTTTGTCCCCAGTCACCCACTCTAGATTATTTTGTAAAGGGCCTACATGCTCGGATCAGACCATTTTACTATTAATATATTTGAAGACTATTTTGGGGTTGTTCCTGCTACCTTTTGCAATCTGTTGTTTGTTTTCAAATTTTGTGGCCTTTATTTTCCTTTTGCATTTTCTGTTATATTCTTTGCAATGTTTAAACGATGATAGCATTCGTTCATTTTTATATTTAAAAAAATTTCTTTTCTTATCGTCTATAGCTTTTTTAGCTTTGGCTGTAAGCCACATAGATTTGATTTTTAGCCTTTTAAAGTTATTGCCCATGGGAATATATTTTGCAGTGTGTTCACATACAGTCTTTTTGAAGAACTCCCATTTGTGTGCTGTGTTCATTGATGCCAATATTCCCTCCCAGTCTAAGTCTTGGAGAGCAGCTCTCAGCCTTGGAAAATTAGCTCTCTTAAAGTTGAGCGTTTTTATTTTACCCGTATGTGCTTGAAGTTTACAGCTAACAGTAAATGAAATCATGTTATGGTCACTGCTACCCAGATGTTCTTTTATATGGACATTTGTAATAAGCTCTTCATGGTTTGAGATTACCAGGTCCAGCAGAGCATCATTCCTAGTAGGGGCCTCTATGAACTGTACCATAAAATTGTCCTGTAGTAGGTTTAAAAATGTTTGCCCTTTAACTGCTCCTGCAGTACCATTACTCCAGTCAAGTCAAAGTAGTTAAAATCCCCTATTATTATCACTGTCCCAGCCCTTGCAGCCCTTTCGATCTGTGCATGGAGCTGAGCCTGCGCCTCCTCATTAACACTGGGAAGTGCGAAGGAAATTTAATGAGATATGTTTTTTAAGGACTTTTTCTATCCAAAATATAAGAGTTTGCGCTTAATAAAGTATTCTGTGCTCAAGATCGCCCTTTTCATTTGCCCTCCCCCCTTCCCAAATGGAGCACACTTTGACTTTAGAAACTACAGTATATTCATGCCTTTTTTAAGGTGTTTTCTATCTGGACACGTCTTCTATGAACTTTACTTGCTCTGGAGGAAGGCAGATTTTGAATGAAAGCTGTAGAGGATAATTATGTGGTGCCATTCTCCAGGACTGCTATTAGAAATCACTAGGCCCATGCAGCCTACCTGAAATTCAAATGCCATGGGGGATGCTATGCTCTGCAGCCATCACAGAAAAGATACCCTCATCAAACAGGACCCATCCAAGTGAATAGCACTGCTCTGCAAGTGCCTCACAACAGCATGCAAAGCAAGCACTTGCAGTGCATTAGTACGGGGTTAAAGCAGGTGGTGAGGAGGCAATATGTCTTACCACCTGTAAAATGCTCTCTGAAGAGCAATCCAAATGTTGACTGCTCTTCAGACAGCAAAGCACATGTGATGAGCCCTTCATTTTTCTTTTTGTATTATTTATTTTTATTTTATTTAAAAAAAAAAATTTTTTAGAATTTAAGTTTTTATTTAATTAGCTTTTTCTACTTTTTTTAACTGCCCTGTTGGGAGGCTGAGGTAAAATATGGATCTAAACAAACCCCAATGTCTCACATTTTGTGATGTCTCAGAAATTCATCAGTCCCTTTCTCTGCAGCCTCAGCTGTACAGATTAATATTTGGGAAGCGCTCTGAAGCTCCTTATTCATTTATAGACTGAAGCATAAACACAGTTTACTATGTTTTGGTAATGAATGGACACAGGAGTGATTGGTACTGTTTAATCACTGTGGTTGGTACTGATTAATCACTGTGTTCATTCAGGAAAGGAAAAGACCACTCTCTAACCTGAAACCAATCTCCCTGTGTGCCCTGAAGAGCTGCCAATGGGAGAAGAGAAGAAGGAAGCTGGTAGCTCTGTGAGGAGGGGGGCACACAGGGGTGCCTGACAGCAGGTGGAAGGGGGCGCAGATAGTAAAACCGATCCCCCTGCAGTGCAGCTGGAGGGAGAACACTGGCAGAGCTGCAGTGGGAGGCAAAAGAGTCACAAGTTAGTTCAGCCAGCCCTTCTTCTGAGAAGGAACAGAAGAACTGATTGCCTTGAGAGTGACCCTGCCACTCTCTGCAGCATTTGTTTAGGACAGGGGGCAAACCGTTGATGGCCTTGAATCAGTGAAAATGTAAATCTGTCAGGAGTAGCACCAGAGAGAAGGTAAGTATCGCAGATGTTTTTCTTTTTCTTCAAGAGTTACCGTGAACTTACATTCTGAATTTTTTGTTATTAAGTTGAGCTTTAAAGTAAAAAAGTAGAAGTCCATAATCAGTACAAATAATGTTTATGGGGTTCCTCTTAATATAACAGTCATACATGTGTGAAAGTTAAAAAATAGAACTTTTGACTGTCTGAGCCAGAAAAAAACAGGTCCAGTGAACTTGTAGGACCAAATGGACTGATCAATTTGCAAGGGAATTTAGTGGATGTGGTGATTCTCTGCTTTTTACATTTTCTTTGCTATCATTGGCTATTCTTTGCAAAGTGAAATTTCACCACATTTACTAAGTTCTTGGTAAAATGTCTATTACTAAACTAATTACTTATGTCAGTCATGGTGGTACAACAGCAGGGACAGGCACAAATACAGCCCTTCTTTAACTGACTCCCAAGAATCTTATGCAGGACAGGCTGAGAAAACCTGTGGATGTCTGGTTAGTTAATAAACCACCCTATATATTAGCAGCCCTCATGACTCCCAAAATTGAGACAAATTTGAGAATAGGTTGTAATTTGAGATCTAATTGCCTGTCATGTTATATTTACTGTGTCTGTTAACAGTAACTAAGGTATAAAATACAGATAATTGTTTGACTTGGTCTTTTGAATACATCAGCTAATCTGCACTGGTGTTTTACAGAATTATTGGGGCTCAATAATATATTTGTCACTGGGCCACTATTATCTGCCAAAAGAAAAGCATTAATTCTTAAAGGGGCAAGTTAAGGCTAATATCCATATTGCAATTGATATATTTTTTTTTTGGAATACATTCACATTATCAGCAAAATCAATACAAAGTCATTTTCACATTGTCCTGATCCCGTATTATACACGGGGTAACGCACAAATTTTATGACTCACAGGACCTCGTGTGAACCCAACTGCTGTTTTAAAGTCCAACTTAGTTCCAGGAGGAGCCTGGAAAGTGAAGTTCTGTAGAAGACTTACAAAGAACAGAAACAATTCCATTTTGCCCAGTGTTTCACCAACACAGCTTCTTTTACCTGTTAAATACAAAAATATATCAAGTTGTCTGAATTGGCATGGAAGTGAGTCAAACTCTCCCTAATAATGATAGAAGCAATAAAAACCCCCAAATTGAACCCTTCCCCACTCTATCCAAAACTATATATAAAGTTTTGGTTGGATATATTGGCTTATATATGACCCCATCAGGTGACTTTTCCAAAATATGAATGAATTGCTGGCAGAATATAAAGGGAGTTTAGACACAGTGATTTAGAAGGTGAACATGTATTATATGATGATGTAAATAAATATAAAATATATTAATAAATTAATCTGAAATTAGTGTAAATCTAGGAATAAATAGGGAAAAATAATTTTCTATTGATTTTATATTCTGTATTTCCCTAACAGACCCTGAGAGAACAAAAGAAAAAACATGAGGCAGAATAAACCCAAGGTTAGCATTCCCTAGCTATCCCTCCATCTCATACACTACTGCATGTCTCACCCTTCTTCCCTAAAGCAGACCTGTGAGGCATGGAAATCTATGTAAACACTTACTAAAGATAGTATACAGTCCTCAACATAATAATATAGCCCAACTCCAACCAAAACTTTGTTTTAGTTTTTGTAGAATAGAGCAGATCTAGCCAACTTTTTATTATCATTTATGTCAAAATCTGGGATTTTTCTCCTAGTTGCTTTATATGTTTTGGGTGTCATACAGAATAGGAAATAAGGGGATGTCTTCGCAATGAGGGCAAAAACAAGGTTCAAACTTATGCCAGCTGTCAGTATTTGTATTGGGTAGACTTCTCCTAAATTGTAAAGAGTCCCTGCAATTTCCCTTAAATTATCTAAATGCATATCCCAATGGGAATCAGCCCAAAAGATCCTTCATAAATGGTATTACACTCCTAACTATAAATATACTACTCATATATAAGTCAGATAACAGAAAAATCTCCTCAGTGGAGCACAGACAGCAATTACATCAAACAGAGGCTTCAACTCTTTTACTTTCTATCTGAATAAACAAAAAATAAAAGGTCAATAGAGTAAGATTTCAACATTCTGTGTGGATCATTTTTATAAATTACAAACCCATAAACTGGGATCATATCTTGGGACCACACATGTGACTTTTAACTCACCAGCCGAAAACGGGATGAAGGCTTCTTTCTTCACAAAATTTCCTTTAGCATCCAGAAAATGTTCAGGAAAAAACTCTTCTGGTTTTTCAAAGTGAGCCTCATCGAACATCACAGATGTCAGCAATGGAATCACATGTGTGCCCTTAGAAAAGAGCAACATTTAATAAACATCACATTAAAATACAGCTTGATAAGTTTGTAAAATTATTATGATGATGTGTTTTTAAACTAATGCTTCATCAGTGGGGTACAAGTACAACATAAGGCAAAGTGTTTCTAATTTTTAGTTTTTGATGGAGTGGAGATGGATTAGAACAACTGTCAGGTTTCTATTGCTGTGTGTGCCATTAGGGAAATTCACCCTCTATGTTTGTCCTGTTTACCATTATCATCGAAAGTGAAAGTAAAAGAAAATTCCACATTTCCGGTTGTCCCCAGAAGGGGACATTTTCCAATGTGGACACTAGTTCTGGAGACCTCAGGATCCCCAAAGAATTCCCTTGATTTGCATGTTTTTCCTCTGACTTCCTGTTTTGGCTATCGGACAGGAAATTAGGGTAAATCTCTCCAATGGGACACAGGTGGCAAAAAATAAACTGTCAGGGTTTATAACCCTCCCTTACGCAATCCCAAAAAAACGTTTTGCCCATAGTTCTACTTTAGGTCTGGCTTTTTTTTTGGATAAAGTAAGGTACGATTGTCAGTCCTGTCAGTTTAATTTTTTCCATCTGTGTCCCATTGTAGAGATGTACATTCACTTCCTGTCCTAGAAAGGAAAGAAGAGACAATCCCTGCAAATGAAGGGAATTCTTTGGGGACCCTCAGGTCTCCAGAACTAGTGTCCTCATTGGAAGATTTCCCCCTATTACATTTCTGTGGACACTCTAAAATTTAGGATCTTATTTCACTTTCACTTTCAATGATAATGGCAAACAGGACAAGGATAGAAGGTGAACGTCCCTAATGGGGACACAAACAGCAATAAAAAAACAGATGTTCTTCTAATCCCTCACCACTCTATCCAAAACTAAAATAAAAGTTATGCCTTTAGTTATACTTTAAATAACAAGGCACAGTATTAACTTGCTGCTTACCTTTGGAAGGAAATACCCTCGGAAGTTGGTGTCTTGAGTAGTAGCATGTGGGACATTGGTTGGGACAATATTTCCGAATCTTTGAATCTCGTGAATAACAGCATCTGTGTACGGCATGTCTTTACGGTGTCTTGCCTGTGGCGAAGATGATCCAATCACTTTTTCTATTTCTTTTTGGACTTTTTCTGGTTCCAATACAAGAATTAAAGTTGCAAGGTCCAGTAAAATATCAAAGTAAAATGTTCAGTCACAATAATTTTTTTACTTTAAATCTTTAAACATGGGGTCTTGTGAGCTACTATGGTGTAAAGAATATTCTTAATTTGTTAAATCAATAATGTGAATATTTCCATTAAATAAAAACAATTGGAATATAATTAAAGTAAAATGAAATTGAAATTAGTGGGCCGCCTACACTCATAGTGTCATAGTGAAACCAAGAAAATTATAAACAGTGTCGCTTTACACTAACAATTGCAATGAAGAGTGAAAAAATATTAAATAGATGAAATACAGTCCAACAGTAAATTTTATGTGAAAATGCAATCGCGCTTCTGCTGCAAAAAATATCCCTAATTAGTCCGTGACTTTGACATTCCTTCTAGTGATGTGCTAAAAGATGATTTGCATGCAATCCGCCAATCATAAAAGAGTGCACCTTCACCAACTGTGCTCTCACCTGGAATATATGACCAAACCGTTAAGTGAGGTCATATAAGGCTTGTGTCCCTTTAATTGGACTTAGAGATGGATGAAAATATCCATCTTCACAATTGGAGGTCTCCTCACTTCCTTCGGACTCTTCCTCCATAGGTATAAGTGCCATGAAGAGTAATAAAGAATATACTGCCTTATCTTCTTTTTAAAACATTTATTAAATAAATAAAGTAGCGAACTCACATGTAATGTAAGTTAAAATTGCTTTAAAACATTGTAAAGCGAATCCACACTGTGCTTTTAAAAGCTGCAGTATGCTTGCTGTGTGTTGCCTTTAAGCGTCGTGATGTCAGAGCCCCTCCCCTACTTGTTACGCCTCCGGGTCACATGACTTCATTAGCGCCTTCATTAGTGGAGCGAGACCCTGTTTATAATTTTCTTGGTTTTACTTTAAATCTTGCTGCTACATAAAACTAGACTATGTTTTCACTGTACTTACAAGCTGAGACATATAGCTGAGTTGGAACAACTGCATTTCTTTTTTTTTAATTTAACTGCTTTTCATACATGTTATATAGAATCTTTATTATACATATAACCATCTATTACAATGGTCATCCATGAAGATAGCCTAGCACTAATCACATGTTGTTCAGTTGCCTCTGGGAGAAAGAGCTATTTCATGGTGCTCCAACTGCTGGCAGAAAGCAACACATATATAAAAAATGGAAAATATATTTATTATTTTTTTTTATACTAAAAGTGCAAGGGGCAATCAAGTCAAACCAAAACTTTTAATTTTACAGGTTTAAAATGGGATGCTAATGTAGTGGAACTACAAGCAGTAGTAGGTGGCAAGTGTGTCCCATTACTTAGGCGGTGCACATATCGATGGCTAGTCCAGAGGCCATTAATCAAGATAATAGACCCAAGCTTGCATGCATCGAAAAGCGTGTGGTGATGAAGTTTCTTGTGAACGAAGGCGTAAAGCCCTCAGATATCTACAGAAGACTTCAAAAAGAGTTGAAGGAGCATTTTGACAGAGAAGGCCATGATTTCCTGGACCGCATCATTACATGTGACGAAACTTGGGCACATCATTTCACTCCAGAATAAAAATGAGCATCAAAGCAAGGAAGAGTGCAGACTCACCACCACCAAAAAACATTAGAAGAATTGCGTCGGCAGGTAAAGTGTTGGCAAGTGTTTTCAGACAAACGTGGTGTTATTCATGTAGATTTTCTACTCCGTGGTGCCACTATCAACAGTGGATATTACTATCCTGTCCTGAGTGACGTGCATACATCTCTGCAAAAAAAAGGGCCTGGTTTGATCACTAACAGTGTCTTGTTTCTCCAGGACAATGCACATACTAAGCTCATCACCGCACTACATGCACATTACAGCAACTCGGCTGGGGGGTATTGCTACATCTTCTTTACAGCCGGACCTTGCTCCAAGTGATTTCCACCTCTTTGGACACCTAAAAGAGTTCCTCAGATGATGAAGTGAAGCAGACTGTCCTAGGATAATTCAGGCATACTGATAAATCTTTCTATGCTGAAACTTTCCAGGCATTAGTTAAATGCAGGGGTGGACTGACCATTTGGAAACTCGGGCACTGCCCGAGGGCCTGGGTCAGTAGGGGGCCCCATGAGATGCCCCTGGTACCTTTTTCATAGGCATTTTTGAGTTTGGGCAAGGACACAGGGGTCCCATGATCCCCTATTGACCCATGAGTTGTCAGTCCATCCCTGGTTAAATGCTGGGATAAGTGTATAAATGTAGCAGGGGAGTTATTTTAATTTGTTTGAAATTTGTTCTTTTATTATATAAACTCAAAAGTCCTGGTTTGACTTTAATGCCCCTTGTATATATATAATGTAGCACCCTCTTAAAGTAAGTTGCTAGAGAGGTTCCAGTAAATCTAGTTATTTAGCTCCTCTGTAATTATTGGAGTGCTGTGTGATTTGTTTTTTTAATTTTATGAGTATCACTGACTGCAGGCTGAACTGCTTCTGCCTGTTTTCTGGTGGATTCTAGAATGCAGTGGGTTGGAAGAGTCAGACACTTGGCCTGAATATTTATGTGCCCTAGCGAACCCCTGTGGGAAGGAATGCCCAGTACATGGCTAAATATGGGGCCTGGAGCAGCAGGGTTCTTTTCCAGAGGGAGAAGACCCCAGCTTGAAGGGCTGAAGTTGCAGGAGTTCATTGAGGTCCCAGCTCAGTGGGAGCTGAGGGGCCTATTTTCTGCAAAACATCAAAATAGTCAAATCAAAGGACTTCACTGAGGATCTGATCTGGAAATGCATGGTAGAAGTGTCTGGCTGATATTGGAAGAAGCATCCAAGTATCTGGGGATATTGTGAGTACAGGGCTCGGTGTAGAATCCTAGTGACTGTCCATTGCTACTATCTCTTTGAGCAGTTGCTCCAGTGCTATTGGTACTATCTTAATAAATGTAGACAAAGCAAACAGTGTTCTCTGATTATTTTTTTTTGCACTGTGTTCTGGAGTATCTTACACCATAAAAAGACACCTTACGTGTGATCATTGAGCTGTGAGACTGTCTGCACTGCTGAATGCTTGACTGCTTCTACATCAAATTGGGAAGAGAACCTGGGACAAACTATTGGGCTCTTCTAAAATAATTTCTCACTTTCAGTAACGATACTGGTTGCACTGTCTGACATACAGACAGGCTGTTCACTCTAGTTTTTACAAGCCAGTATGTGAAACATTATCATGTTTCATAAAATATGACTCAGGCATACAAAATATAAACAATAAATTAAAAACTGTCTTCAGCTATATGTTATACTGACCACACAGTTGAAAGGCATTTCAAATAGACCATACAAAAGTCCAGCTCCTATCTTACTTTGGATATCTGGGTATTTCATCATCAGTAGAATTCCCCAGCGAAGTGTAGTTGAGGTGGTCTCCATTCCAGCAGAAAAGAGATCTGTCACAAGCATTGTCAGGTTTTCATTGGTGAAAAATAATTTTTCATTGGGTTTCTCCTGCAAGACAAGACCATTGTTAATCTCCTAATCTTGTTAGCCTTTGTCCCAGAATTGGGCATTTTTAAGTTCTGCCCTTCTTCTCTGACTTCAACCTTTATGAAGACTCCAAAAAGCTGCTAGCCAATCTCACACAAGTCAATCATTGGCTCATCCAACTGTCTGTAGTGGCTTATAGGAGAAATGTGGAATGAGCACGTTTGGAGCTTATTTCATAAGCACTTTATTGGAGTTTATTGTATGTTATTTGAAAAAAAAATGTTTTTATAGATACATCATAGACACTTGATTAATGTTTTCATTTATTTATACACATTTATGAAATTACATTATTTTCCCTGGCTCAATTTGCAGTATTGAACACTTCGCCACTTTAATAATTAGATAATTATTTTTGGGGTTTTTTTTAAACTACGAACCGAAAAATACATTTGTTTTTTGTTTCATGTATGTAAATTAGCACAGAACATTTTGGAGGATAATACTTGAACACATTTTGGTCTTAACACTTTATTGGTTAAATATTAAAAAGTGATGTAGCTTTATACATTGAATACTGATACTATATCTGTTTTTATAACTGTTCTGCATGCAATATTCACTTATTATTTGTTTATATAACCACTTTGAGTGTTGATTGTCAGTTAAAGTGGAGTTCCACCCAAAAGGGAAAGTTCTGCTTTAATTATTGGCCCCCGCTCCCCATGAGGAATTGGCACCCTTAGGGAGTGCCCGATTTTGACAGGTACCCGCTCCCACTTCCACTGCGATAGCCTAGGCCAGGGGTCTCCAAACTTTTCAAAAAAGGTCCAATTTACTGTCCTTCAGACTTTAGAAGAGCCGAATTAGGGCCAGTAAGGATAGAAAATGTCCTGGCCCCAGCATCAGTGAGAATAAACATGGCCTCAGCGTTGTTGGTCAGTAGGAGAAGGAGTAGCACCCCATCATTGGTATTAGTGGGAAGAATAGTACACCATCATTGGTTTTATGGGAAGACATACTACCCCATTGTTGGTCTCAGTGGGAGGAATAGTGCCCCAAGGGCCAGATAAAGGGTAGCAAAGGGGCCATACCTGGCCCTCAGGCCACAGTTTGGAGACCCCTGGCCTACGTGATCAGAAGTGGAAATTGTCTTCCCTCCCCGTTGTCTTCTGGGACACGTGATAGGTCCCAGAAGACTGCGAAACCATTCACAAGGCGCAGTGCTACTTGTGCATGCACTGTGGGCACCCAGCTGCGAAGCCACAAGCTGTCATAGCCGGGTGCCCACATTAAAAAAACTGGCACTGGAGAGCAAGGACGGCTTGTGAAACTGGCTGTGGTGAGTAAACTGCTGGATTGTGGGAGAAGTGAGTGGCTGTTTTTTAAAGTCAGCAGCTACAGTTTTTGTAGCTGCGGACATTTTATTTTTTTAGCTTTTGTCGGGAGCTGTGCTTTAAGAACCTATTTCATAGTTGGAAGTTAAAGTAATCTTTAAGTTAAACATTAAAAAAAATAACACTTACGGTATCTGCTCTGTCCAACAATGTTGCTCAAATATGTTACTTTTCTTCTCTCGTAGCAGTCCCTGCCAGTGCTGTAGGTAGCTCCCCTCCTTTGGGTGCCTCCAGTACATAGCTTGTTGGCAGGTGGAGGGCTGTCTTGCGGGTGGTTGCAGCGAGCAGCAAAGCTGACCCCCCCAATGTAAAACTGACCTTCTGGGCAATTCAAGACCTTGCCTGACAGAGTAACTGAATAAAGACACCGCCAAGCTGAATGTGGTTAATGTTTTTTACTTGAAAGCATCAATCAATCACATGGCTTCAATGGGTCTCAAACCCCAAACACAGTTCCAACAGTAAATGGACCCTTGGTCGCAGGTCCTACTGGTTGCTGCTTGTGTCCCTGCAGAAAGGCACTCACTTCCTGTTGACATGATGATCTTCCTGGGTTAAGGATGGGAAGAACAGAGGGGTATACCAGCTTCCAAGGTTCTCTCTTTCTCTATTGGGGTTAGGATGGGAAACCCCAGGACACTCTGTCCTTCCCCAGGAGAGAGGAGAGCAAGAGCCAGCAGACAGATGTTGCTCCTTTCTCTTCCTTTTAAGTCTCAACCACCTCCCTCCTAGGTCCTGCCTAGTCTTCCAGTCTTCTTTCAGGAGAAAGAGGAACCTTAAAGGGGAACCTACCCTACCACCTGCCTAAATGTGGTGTTATGAAAGCATCCTTATGTGCCTGTTCTCATTGGGTCCCACTCCAATCTGTGTGTGCCCATGGACACACAAAGCGCTAGTACGCCATACCCCCACATCCTCCTCACAAACAATTGACTGATGACAGCAGGAGCCCAAGGCTTTGGAAGTGAGGAACATAAGGGGAGCAGCACTGGAGCTGCTGTTGGTGACATGGATCCAGGAAAGTGTTTAGGGATGGGGGTGGGTAGGACAGGTACTGGGGCATTTTTTTTACCATAATGCAGAGAATACATTATTGTAAAAAATGTTTAGACTTTAGCAGTACTTTAAATTTCTTTTCATACAACCTCGGAATGACTTTTTTTTAATTTTAAAGATGTAGTCAAGCAAAAAATCATTTATATAGGCAGTTTTACCTGCAATCATTTTTTTAACGTAATTACTTCTCTTAATCAGTTTCCCAAAGTGTCGCCTTACCTCTTGCTGTTTCACCAAGAATGCATCAACCAGGTTCCTCTGGTCATTGACATCCAGTTCCATCTTATGTGTGGTAAAGGTCTCCCTAATGTATGCATGCATTTCTTTTTGGTTTTGCATGACTGTCCTGTGTGTTCCAGGCAACCAACGTAATATCGATGGAAATGCATTATACAGCTGCCAAAACAGAGGAACAAGAGCATAAAATATACTGTATGCTAAAATATAATTAATGAACAAATTAATGGACTAAATTTGAGATATATTATATGCCAGTTCAGTTTCAAAATAAAGACATTTAGAAATGCAAGCAGTGTGAGTAACTGAATTTGACTTTGCACTGGCATCTTGCAGTACTTGTACAGCAGAGCTCAAATTGGGGGAGGAAGAGGCATCACAAGGAGCCAAGCAGCTGTACTGCAGCGCTCATGTGCTAAGCATGTAATAAGCATGTTGATAAGAGGAAGATGGAGTGACAGAGAGATAAGCTCATTAGTATGCTGCTTCTGCTTTTACTGTAGAGCAGGGGTCACCAAGCTCACTAAACAAAGGGCATTTTTACAGTCCTTCAGACTTTAGGGGGGCTGGACTATGGCCATTGGGAGTAGAAATGTTTCTGGCATCAGTGGGAGTAAAGAGTGTATCTTTGGCATTAGGGGAAGGAATAATGATCCATCATTGGTGTCAGTGGGAGGAATAGTGTCCACTGTTGGTGCCAGTGGAAGGAATATTGCCTCATTGTTGGTGTCAGTGAGAGGAATGATATTCTATTGTTGGTGTCAGTGGGAGGAATGGTGTCCCATTGTTGATATCAGTGGGAGAAATGGTGTCCCATTGTTGGTGTTAGTGGAAGGAATAGTGTCCTGATGTTGATGTCAGTAACAGGACTGATGCCCCATTGTTGGTGTCAGTAAAAGGAAAAGTGTCTTGCATCATTGGGAGGAAAAGTGCCCAAACAGCCACAAGCAAAGTGCCTCCTCTGTACCCCAGGCCACATATTGGAGACCACTTCTGTAGAGTCATATGTTGGTGAAGAGTGAGACCTGTAAGTTTGATTTACAGTAAGTGCAGCAGAGAAAAGGGGCATGACCAGGGGCGGACTGACAACTCATGGGGCCCCCGGGCAATAGGCGATCATGGGGCCCCTGTGTCCTTGCCCAAACTCAAAAAAGCCTATGAAAAAGGTACCAGGGGCATCTCATGGGGCCCCCTACTGACCCCGGGCCCTAGGGCAGTGCCCAAGTTTCCAAATGGTCAGTCCGCCCCTGGGCATGACAGTGAGATGAGCCAATTATTGAGTTTCCTTTTCTTTCACTGTCCACAGGGTGGGAGTGGAGAGGAAATCTGTAAGTGAAACTGAAACTGCAGCAGAGAAAGATAAAGTCCCCTTCACTGCCAGGCAGGGCTGCAATGTGTGGAAGAGCTGTGTACATTTTGAAACTGGAAGGACAGAAATATTAATTCTTTGGTAGGTAAAACAGCTCATTGATCTTATTTAACTTATATAATTAGCTACTTGTCCTTCTGATAAAGGAAACTGAACAAACATCAAGCTGTATCGTAAAACTAAAGCTGCCTACTGAATTTAGTGTAGACCTTCTTGGTTACTTCTGTAGGTCCCAGAATGGTCTATATCAAGAACGGAATTTAGTTGCTTACCATAGCTGCTGGACTGCCAAGGATTTGGATATTTTCCATATATATATTCAAAAGCCTCAGATATGTTGAATCTTCATAGTCAAATCGATGGCTCAACAATATGGAAACAATAATGTTGGCCACCGCAGCATTCATAGTCATGGTGTGATCAAATGGTTCTCCTACAATTAGGAGACAAAGAAAATGGATATTACTGAAATGAAATTCCGTAACATATATGCGATTTTTCTCTTAAAAAATGGAAAGTGTTCAACTTTCAGATAAACCTTTGAGCAGGCACTCCTGTCCCTACTACTAATGAACTTAGCTACCCACTCAGAAATCCAATTGGCAACTGCCCAGCTACTATCTTTGATAAAACTGTTCTGCTTTCTTTAGCATGATGCAAACCTAAAACACAAATGGGGTTAATTACCAAAGCTGGAGAGTGCAACATTTGGTGCAATTCCCCATAGAAACCAATCAGCTTCCAGGGTTTTTTTGCCAAAGCATGGCTGAACAAGCTGACCTTAGAAGCTGATGCACAGCTGCACCAGATTCTGAGTGCTCCAGTTTTAGTAAATCTACCCCAATGCTTTTTCAGACTGAGAAATGTAGGTGTATCAGAACCTGAAAAAAATCACAATAAATGTCTTTCCCAAGTTCTACTGATAGAAGCATCTCCAGGTGGAGGCAGCCTGCTCAACAGCATAGAAAAGCAGAAAGCTGAAAAACATATCTAGTGTACATTACACCTACGCAGATTATTTTTAGAAACACCCGTTCCTCTAGACATCAAGAATATTTTCAGTAATTATGAAATAATAAAAAATACTAATAATAGCCAGAAAAAATAAATATTGTAAAAATAGTCTCCTCTCAATGTAGCATATGTTGTGTTCCATCTATTATGTATTTTTCTTTTATTGCTTTATGTTCTGATGTATGTTAACATCCAGGGGCAGACTGACAACTCATGGGGCCCCCGGGCAATAGGGGATCATGGGGCCCCTGTGTCCTTGCCCAACCTCAAAAAAGCCTATGAAAAAGGTACCAGGGGTTTCCAAATGGTCAGTCCGCCCCTGTTAACATCTAGTGCTGTGCCACTACAACTTGTTATCATGTGCATTTGGTACCCTCTCTTTTGTTTCCCCTCTTGATTTATGCTAGTTGGTACGATCCTAACTATACCCTCCCTGCTTTTCTTGTGTTTCTTTAATTAGTTTCAGTGTATTGCAGAGGCAGGGCTTAGAAAGTCATTGATAGAAATGGGGGTATATCAGGGGCGTCCCCAGGCAGGTGCAGGGGGTGCACGCCGCACCAGATGACACCTATTACATGGGGTGACACTGGACCCGCTCCATGAAAAGGTAAGTTTTAAAGCAAGCCGACGATCCCCGCAGGATGGATCGGATCTGCAGATTGAGCATAATGGATCGAAGTACGATCCATTATCCTCCCCAATCCGCAGATCTGATCCATCCTGCACGGATTGTCGACTTGCAAACTATACGGGGTTAACTGATCTCTCCAAGAAAAGGTAAGCTTTAAAGCAAGCAGACGATCCCAGCAGGAAGGATCGGAACTGCAGATTGATCATAATAGATCGGAGTTCGATCCTTTATGCTCCCCAATCCTCAGATCTGAGTCATCCTGAGGGGATCATCGGCTTGCTTTAAAACTTACCTTTTTTTGGAGAGATCAGTTAACCCCATATAGGTTGCAAGTCGAGGATCCCTGCACGATGGATCGGATCTGTGGATTGGGGAGGATAATGGATCGGACTTCGATCCATTATGCTCAATCCGCAGATCCGATCCATTCTGCAGGGATCGTTGGAGGGGGTGTCACCAAGTTTTACCACACCTGGTAACACCAACCCTAGGGACGCCCACGGGGTATATGGAGCAATAATTATTGTGTGTGTGTATATTGATGATAATATGAGTTCAGCAAAAAGTCCATAAATTCAGTTGGAACATCTTGGGCGACTTATTGCTGGTCTCAGGAGGAAACTGAAACACCTCCTTAGAGACTTAAGTGGCTCTGAGTGAACAGATAAAAAGAGGAGAGGGTGCAATCTAAGTGTAATATAAAACATATTTTTTGAAGTGAAAGACAATTGGCAACTTATGCTAACAGTTAAAACAAATTGCTCATCAACAAGTTACAGCCTGTGATGGAAATCACAGAAGAGACTCCATGCCCCACATGCCAGATCCAGCTGCTGATTGTGATGATAAAAAAAAAAAATGTATTTTCTACCATGTGAGTTACTAATTTACATGTACCTAATGCTGCCTGTAACCCCTGGTGTGTCTTCTTGGCTGTACAGGTTACCCTCCAGCCTACCTCGTATGCTCGCTTGTACCAAGGTGTCCTGCTATGCTGAAGATTACCACCCGAGGCCTTAAATTATTGATGAGTGATGTCTTTTACCTGTTTGTGTAAGTTGCCAATTGTCTCTTATGACAATAAATATGTTTTCATTTACACTTAGATTGCGCCCCCTCCTCTCTCTATGTCAGAAAGTCATTGGGGTTGATTTACTAAAGCTGGAGACTGCAAAATATGGCGCACAGAATCCAATCAGCTTCCAGTTTTTTTATTTTTTTGTGAAAGTTTAATTGAACAAGCTGAAGTTAGAAGCTGATTGGCTACCATACACAGCTACAGCAGATTTTTCACTCTGTAGTTTTAGTAACCCCGTTGTCTTCTTCAAAAGACTGAAAAAAATTGTGTTGGATTCAAGTTCTGCATCCTATTGAAAAGATGAGCTGCTGAGATTCTGATTCTGCCACGTCAGTAAATGGCCATACTGTCCACACAAACTGCGACTAGGGAGGTATGTTATTGCATACAGTATATTGGTATTTGAAACAGAATATATAACTGTTGCCGTAACAAAGTAAACTTTAAATACAAGGGTTTAGTAGACACATAAAGCATGCCAATGAGACATGAAGATAGCAGCAGTGGGGTTTGGCAGTAACAGACATGCAGGGGATTAAATAATAGTAATATGATTTTCTAAAAAGCACTAACTTGACAATGCATAGGCAAAAAGTGGCAAACCTGACAATACATACAATAAGCCACAAACTCATATAATATTTGGGCAACAAATACCTAATTGGCATAATACATGGGCAACAAACAGTCAAACATGAATTATAATAGTACGTGCATATGAGGCCCACTATGTGTGTACGTAAAAAAAGAAACTGATGTATGAGATATTTATATATGTGTATTTGTGTTAGGTCACAAACACACATTTAAATACCTCCTATGCAGACCTCTGACGAAGAACCTGCAGATACAGTATGTGCACAGCTTACTTACTTTCCAAATTATCACTGCCACTTTTCAGTGAGGCGGCAGAATCATTTGTGAAGTAGATGGTAGCTGTTCTAGGTGGTTGAGAAGATCTGGTTCACATGTGACTTTCTAAAGCCAGCCAAACATGGATCAAAATTTGCCTGGTTCATCATGGACCAGCAGAATTTCAATCCCTGTATGGGCACTAAGATTTTACAAAGTTGATCTACCGAACGACTTCTGTACAACCAGCCTGTCGGGTTTTTGGCGCTCGATCAGCGCTGTCAGCTATAGCTGGTAGTGCTGATCAGTGTATTCTGATGGCAAGGAAGTCAGAATGCAACAGCCCAGCGGGAAGATTCCCCTGTCCACCTGTGCAGAGCACTTGAATTAGTCCGCACCAAACTCATCAAACCATGTCTTTAGTGATGGGCTGAACACCCCCTGATCACGGTCGAACATTCAAACTTAACGAAAGTTCAACCACAAACTTCAAATTTAATGCAAGTCTATAGGACCCAAACTTGTAGATTCAAAAGTGCCCATTTTGAAGGCTTATATACAAGTTACTGCCTGTAAAAGGGGTATGGGGACTCGGGCACTGCCCTACAGGACATGAATCAGGGAAAAACTATTTCAAAAAGTTACTGTCCCATTCTTAATGGGACAGTAACTTTTCATTGCTTAACCCCTTGGCGCCTCCCGGCCCTTTAAGGGTTTCAGAAGCCAGGAGGAGGGGCGTTGTTTAGGGTCATGTGACCGCTGTAATTCGCTGTCATGGTGGTCACATGATCGGGAAAAGTTTCCGTGAGTACCGGACATGTGTGCTGGGAGTGTGCAGGGTGCACGCTCTCAGCACATATGTTTTTCTTAATTGCACGCAAATGTGTGGCTGCTCAGCATCAAGGCCCAGACCCCGGGAGGTTAAAGGAAAAAGAGATAGAAAAAATCCTTTAAAAATCATGCCTGGGGGTCCCCTTAAATTATCTGAAATTACCTTTTTATTAGAAAAAAACTGCATGACCACTATCCTCCCCAATTCATACCAAACCCTTCAGGTCTGGTAGGAAGGTTATGAGGGACCCCACAGTAAAATATATATTTTTTTAAAGTGTGTGTGGTTCCCTCTAAGAGGGCCTGATATGGAGTTTTAAAGGCAACTCCACCTCCAAAGTGTGGGGGGGAAACGTTCGTGTGGTTCCCCCTAAAAGCCATTCCAGGTCTTTTAGGACTTTTAATGGGAACCCTCCCCCCAAAAATGGGGGGTAAAAAGCTTAGGGTCCCCCCTAAAATTCCTAGCAGAGCCTTAATCTGAGCACAGGCCTGGCCTGAGCAAGCGCCCCCCCCTCCTGAACTGCACCAGGCCACATGCCCTCAACATGGGGGAATGCCTTGGGGTAGGGGGGCTCCCCCAAAAAGCACCTTGCCCCCATGTTGATGGGGACAAGGGCCTATTCCCCACAGCCCTGGTCTATGGTTGTGGGGGTCTGCGGGTGACTCATCGGAATCTGGAAGCCCCCTTTAACATGGGGGCCCCCAGATCCCGGTACCTATCCATTAATCAAAAACGTGTAAAAAGTCCTTTATTTAAAAAGAAAAAAGCCAAAAAAATGGTTCCATCGTCAATCACGCTGTCCAGCATTGTCATGACGATGCCGACATCTTCAGAAGCAAAATGGCCCAACGTGTATAGAGTGGAGACCAGTGAATGGAAACTTCAGGCTAGGCACAGTTCTTGGTGAAAGAGGAACCAAGCTCTCCATATCACAAGACAGAGTCCGCATCGGGGTCACAAGCCAAGATCAGTGATAAGCAGCAATAGAGAGTCCAAAAAGCAGCTGGCAGAATTGAATGACCTCTCACACAATCCTGTCAGCTGTTCTTTGATTTCTCTATTGCTGCTTATCACTGATCTTGGCTTGTGACCCCGATGCGGACTGTGTCTTGTGACCCCGATGCGGACTGTGTCTTGTGACCCCCATGCGGACTCTGTCTTGTGACCCCGATATGGACTCTGTCTTGTGACCCCGATATGGACTCTGTCTTGTGACCTCGATATGGACTCTGTCTTGTGATATGGACAGCTCGATTCCTCTTTTACCAAGAACTGTGCCTAGCTTGAAATTTTCAGCCACTGGTCTCTATTCTTTACAGGTTGGGCCATTTTGCTTCTGAAGATTGAGCCACTTTTTGGGGGAACCAACTGTTTCTACTGAATTCAATCGGTGCACACCATATACCTTTGCTGGCGGTGGATAAGGCTTACCTGCTGGAGGAGTTTCTATTTTGAATGCACATTTTTTTTGTGCTTCTGGTGAGTGCATTAGGAGGAAGAATTGTCATGGATTCACCCACCACTTGAGGTCACGTTTATTTACAATTTCTGGACACTATACATAGAGATTGATGCGAATATTACATTGATAATTATGCACTGATTATTTGCTTATGCAAGTCGCCTTTTTTTATGTCATATATCATTTTTTTTCCACGTCACTTATGTGCTAGCAACTGATGCAACTTCTCCCCTGGCGCTCACTACATTCTTCTTTTTACATGTTAAGGACTGCTGTCCTCTAGGGGATGATGCGTTGCTGTTTGTGTAATTTGATTTCCATCTCATCCACTGGGCCCTCCCAGGCCCTGGTACATTGTTCATTGTTTTGTTACACGTTTATGTACACATTGTATCGTGTAAGCCTGATTGATGTCGCCCCTGCGTGGACAGACCTTGGCGTGTTATACCCTTTAAAAATGCTTTTACAAACATTGAAACAGAAAGCTGAACTAAATCTATGAGATGAATGACTTACAGTACATGTTAGTGGAATATAATTTCTAATCATAAAAACATTTGAGAAGAAAGACCTTTGAATGATTTGATCTCTTTCACCAAACAATCACATTCTTCCAGAATCCTGTCTTCAATTGTCTTCCTCCCCATTCCGAAATCTTTTAGAGATGAAATGGTGAATCTTCTCATCACTCTCCAGTTTTCACCGCTGGAAAAAGTCATGCCTGAAAAAAGGTAAGATTTTGTAAATCCACCGACAAGTGATAAATATTATGCATGCTAAGTGACCCCAGGAAATATTATCTAATACCAGCTGACCTCTTGTAATACAGTAATGTAATAACCCAATGAAGGAAAATTATATATTTCTATCTGTCGTTCCCTAAATTGTCAGCTACCATAAGCCTAGGGCTACAATGCCAACTACACCTCTGCTACTGAGAAATCTAAGCAGGGACTTTTTGTAGTGCAGTACCATATGATAAAACATGTGTTTTGATGCATGTTATCATTGCTGTGCCCAGGGGCGGACTGACCATTCAGAAACTCGGGCACTGTCCGAGGGCCCGGGTTCAGTAGGGGGCCCCATGAGATGCCCCTGGTACCTTTTTCATAGGCTTTTTTGAGTTTGAGCAAGGACACAGGGGTCCCATGATCCCCTATTGCCCGGGGGCCCCATGAGTTGTCAGTCCGCCCCTGGCTGTGCCATATATTTAGAATGGTACTTCTTCACACGCATACTATGCAGTAGCTTCCGTTTGCACTACAGTACACCCCAATCCATATAGAGCTTGTTGTGGTGCACTACATTGCTCAAAATGCTGCAGGTGTTGATGTACGCCAACGGATTCACAGTACCCCATTAGCATCACATAAATTTTATTGTGCTATAGATAAGACAACAGCCAACAAGCCCAATTCCATCTTAATACAACCCCACACCAAGCAAAGAGATGTAGATGCTGCTAGACTAAGGCAAAAGGCTGCACATCAGAGCCATGTAAATGTCATCTTCTGTAAAGCTTTAAAGCGTTGCATATAATGTGGATTATTTGGAACAATAATTCTTCTAAGGGACGTTTCACATGGGTGGTTTTCATTCTGATTAGCAGGGGATCCACTCACAGATCCCATGTTGATCGGAGCACAGTGGGGTGGATGACAGGTCTGTGTCCACTCAGTTTCAGCAGAGCGGACATGGACAGAACCCACTCTGCTTTGTCTGTTTACACTCGGCTGACTCCGATTGGGTCCACCCAAACTAAAGAGGATGCAGTCCTCCTCCATTTTTTGTAGCGAGCCTGTACAGACTCAGAGGTAGGCTGGTGTAAATGGTTACAAGTCTGTTTACACTCCATGGTCCATAGGAATGTGTGGACCATCCGATCACCCATGTGAAAGAGCCCTATGGCCATTTAGAGTTAAAATAGAAAGCATGCAGAATCATTTATTGTGATTAATAATCCTAAACTAAAATGTCTTACTGCTTACAGGTGTTTCAGCTCTTCATGCCGGCCTCACACATATATGCAGTACCATGGATATGTGCTTTAATGCTGGGCTATAGTACATGTGGGTCCATTGTTCTGTTTTGGGTGCACACGCTCTAAGCTTCCCCAGCACAATAACCAAGCTGTCACTGATAGCTCCTGGTCACTGCTTATAATTGGAATGGGCTCCAAACATGTGATCGCTGTGATAGCCAATCATAGCCATTACATTATTTTTGTCCAATATACCCCCCTATCTTGTAACCACTAGAGATGAGCTGAAGAGGGGGAATGCCAGACCGATATGCAGAGACTTTTGCTTTCACACAAAGAACAAAATTCCCTCACTGCAGCCTGCTACCTATTCCTTAGATACAAAGAACAAATGAAATAAACTAAATTTCCTGGAGATAAGGAAAGTAAAGGGGGGTATAACCACCATGTATAAATACCAGTGCTGGCCTAAACACTGCCTAAACTATCAGAATCACTGAGTGATATTTTATTATATTGTGTATTAAATTATTCCCAATAGTCTATTCTCTTCATTTTACTGCTTCCAGTAGTGTGTGTTTATGTTAGGGCTTTTATCCAATCGCATTTCAGCCATGATAACCATCATGTGTTGCGAGGGTCAAAGAAATCTGCTTTGAGGCCTTCAGAATCAATGATGTTGGCTCCTGTAGCTTATCATAAATGGCAATGAAACTGTTGCTTTAACCAATTAGATTTTGAGTTGGCACACAGAAGCCATCTAGCAGGCGAAAACAAAAACTTATACCAGAAATACAACTTGACAGACTTGACTTTCAACATTAGCCTTCATGGCGAAAGAAAAGATCTTATTGTTGAAACTGAAATGCACAGATAACCTGTAATTACTGAGATAACCTGAGTAATTGAACTCTTCCTAAGGAAAGAAAGGAGGATGGATTTTATGTGCAAATAATCAGTGGTTGTGATGAGTACATTGAATTTTATTTAAATATTTTTGATACAATCAACCCTGGCTAATCCAGGCCCTGCTTTTTTCTGTGCTGCATTTTTAAGGTTACAACCAAAAATTACTGAATTAATTCAGGTAGGACATCATTGAAGGCCTAGGTGTAAAATGCATGGCCCACCACTGAAAAATAAATAAGTCCCTATTGTGAACAAAAAGACGTTGTGGTTGTTTCAATGAGCACAATATGATGATACTTAAATGAAAATGAGCCGCATGGTCCAGTTGCAAGAAATAAGCCTTTACTGTACCAATACTACAAAAAAGCCACATTACAATATGCCTGACAGCACCTTGACACACCTCAAGGCTTCTTTGTGGCAACTCGACCTTTTGGATCATTTTTGTTCAAGTACCATTGTATTGTACTCCTTGAAAGAATCACATGTTCTTTTTTTCAGAACAGCCTGTATTTCTCCTGAGGTTACCTGTGGGTTTTTCTTTGTATCTCGAACAATTCTTCTGTTAATTGTGGCTTTTTTTTGGTCTACCTGACCTTAGCTTGGTACCAAGAGATCCTCAAATTTTCCACTTGATTGAACAGGACTGATTGACATTTTCAAGGCTTTGGATAGCTTCTTGTATCCGTTTCCATCTTTAAAAAGTTTAATTACCTTGTCACGCAGGTCTTCTGACAGTACGTTTCTGCTCCCCATGGCTCAGTATCTAGCCTACTCAGTGCATCCATGTGAGAGCTAACAAACTCATTGACTATACACAGACACTAACTGCAATGTAAAAAGCTGTAGATGTGGGAAATTAATCTTTAATTGCCATTGAACCTGTGTGTCACCTTTTGTGTCTGCACCAAGGCCAAATATTCCAGGGTATGTAAACTTTTGATCAGGGCTATTTGGGTGATTTTGTCTAGGTTAGGGGTAGGCAACCTGAGAGCCGCAGGACTACAAGTTCCATCATGTCTCTGCAAATCATAGCTGTAACTGTCAGTTTTGTATTCTTTGCAATGCCTCATGGGAAATGTAGTTCCACAACAGCCAAAGAGCCACAGGTTGCCTACCCCTGGTCTAGGTGGATCGGAGGGCAGTCAGGTGTAAATGGACAGCGGAGTCCATTTACTCCCGGCCACCCATAGAGCAGAGCGGGCTTTGTCCGGGTCCGCCCTGCATGCACTGAGCAGACAAGGACCTGTCATCTGCCTGTTCTGCTCCGATCAGCAAGGGATCAGTGGACAGATACCCTGCTGATCAATTAGAGTTCACCCGTGTGAAAAGGGCCCTATTATAGTAATTTTTAACATGATTATAGAGTTTTTTTAATTTCTTAGTAGCATTTTTTATAATCAGTATAACCTCTTATTTATATAACTTCATTATTTAATAGGTTTTCCTATATTCACTTAAAACATCATAATTGATGGCATATAATATTTTATTAGAAAAGCCCAGGATTTCTTGTATCAGTTATCTATTTTCTGCTTTTGCATAAAGAAAGACTAATGCAGCCACTAGATCTAAAGACTGGTAAGCTGCTGTACTTTAATAGTATTGTAGAGAGATAATTGACTAATGAAATGTAACCTATGCATCCCATATAAAGAAAGTTAAAGTAAAGAAAACTATGAAAGGTTCATGTTACCGTGTCCTTTGGTTATTTCTTGGAAGAGTGGTATTATCGGCCTCCCAGAAAACTCATCAGCATAATTCACCAAAGCATCTTTTATTGTCTCATATCCACAAAGGATCACCATTGTTTCCTCTCCTATCTTGATACTGTATACTGGACCATACTTTTTAGAGAGCTGCAATTGAACCAGATATAATTAGTAACAATATATTACATGACAGCTTTTTATCCCCTTTCTGGAGACATTGAAGACCACATTTAGCAGCATTGATAGGCACTGGATGAAGGTATGTCAAGGAAAAAGTGGGAAAGGGTTAGAACCTCTGTTGGGATTTTACTATTATTTAGAACTCTGTTTGAGAGTTTTCAACTCACTTTATGTCTTGCTGGCAGTGTTTTACTAAACGAGTAGTGATGGGAACTCTACAAAAGCAAAACTTTCAAAAATATTAACTTTTTTTAGTACGGAAAGGGAAGACCAGAACCACATCTCCATCGTTTTTATTGCATAGTGCTGATCAGTGGCCAGACCAGAATGTGTAGCTCTCCCCTAGCTGTGTCAGTCTACCCCATATTGGCACTATACAACATGTCTATTAAAATAGTTAACCCTTACATATGCCCATTGAAATGACTAGCCTCAGATGATACACAGAGATGAAACAAATCTTCCTACATAAGTTGTACCTGTTTATCTTTAGCCCTCTCTTCTCTACAGTATATCAGTTCAAAGTAGAAAATGTATACAGCTTGTCTGAAATTTCAGAAAACGGGGCGGAGAACTGAAGTTACACACTGCAGAGCTCAGTGAGGAGAGCGCTGAGCCCTGATAGGAGGGAAGGGACACACCCTCTTCACACAGCACAGGGACAGAGCTGAGGAAGTACTACAGTGACAACACTCAATTATTGTAGTGGCATGGGCCATGACAGGTTCTTTTTTTTGGAGAGATCTGAGGTCTGTTAGACCCCATATTCCTCTTCTGGCCTCCAAAGTATCAGATGAAACCAAGATTGGTTTCATCTGATGCTTTTACAAGCCAAAAACAGCTTGTTTACATGAGTTGTCTTGTGCAATAGTTAAAGTATATCCAAACACAAAAACTTAAATGTAATCTGTTGCAGTTTACCGGTACTGAGATCTGATGGTTCCATCAATTTTCATTATGCAGGATTTTTTCTTTAATTTTCACCTTGTGATTCTTCCAATAACACACTCTCTGTACTACAGTGACAACACTCAATTATTGTAGTTTAGTAATGAAGAAGCATTACTTTCACTCTTGAATAGGAAGTGTGTTAAGACTACAGAACACCCCCATTTGTATAACATTGGGATATTCTCTAGCTTAGCTTTAAAGTATGGATAGAACCAGGGGCGGACTGACAACTCATGGGGCCCCCGGGCAATAGGGGATCATGGGGCTCCTGTGTCCTTGCCCAAACTCAAAAAAGTTTATGAAAAAGGTACCGGAGCATCTCATGGGGCCCCCTACTGACCCTGGGCCCTCAGGCAGTGCCCGAGTTTCCAAATGGTCAGTCCACCCCTGGATAGAACCATCTTATGGCACCATCCCTAGACAAAGCTGACAACACTACACTAATTCTTTACCCCTGCCCACCCATTAGGAGGCAAAATATAGGGTCGGTAAGCTGAAATATATTACACTTTTTCTCCTGGGTTTAGATAGACTTTAAAACACTCTAACTGGTGTGTTTTGATACCATCAACCTTCGGCTGTCAGGTAAAACTTAGAGACAAAAATTGTTCCAAAGCTCCTTGAGTTTGAAAGACGTTTACAAAAATAAATTAACAAAAATACATATTGCAAAACATTTTTAATGAGTTTAGCCCTGGTTCACACCTCTGCATTTTTTTTAGTGCTTTTTGCATTTTGCAGAGACTCACTACATTGAACATGGTTTCCTATGGGACACGTTCACATCTATGTGTTTTTCTGCCGCTGCAGCTTTGGATAGGGCCAGAGGTTTTCCTGCAGCAAATTGCAACACATAGGTGTGAACCAGGTCTTAATATTAATTGAATATGTCTATTTTTCTTGAATTTCTATTTTATCATTACCTGCAATGGCTGCATGTAAAAAAGTTTGTCCAAGACATATTAATGCACGATTGGCAGTGGGGTGCCTATCATCAATAAATTGCACCCCAACACACCTTGCCGGCAAAGAAACATGGGAAGGTTTCTTAAAAGCAAGTCTTTTTTTTCATTGCTATACTTCAAAAGTATAGGACAATGTTTCAAAACTGTCATCTCATGGCAAAATTAATTTTGCCAAACTCAATCCTCTCATCCCTATTGGAAACACAACATGTCATTGGACCAGGGGTGTCCAGTTATCTGCATATGTTTGCTACGCAAGGATTCTACCTGTCCATTGCTTCTGCATCTTCTGTGTAAGTCAACATTACCTCATGCATGGTTTTATATGGCTGTTCCGAGTCCAGGATGTGCATGTTTCCAATGATCGGTAAAGGTGTGGGTCCAGGAGGAAAGTTGGGGGTACTTTTTTTCCATCCAAATAAGGCAATGGCCAGAAGCACACAGAGAATGATGGATAGTAATAAAGTAACTGGATCAGCGATAGTCATTGTGTCAGTAAAGTCTGGTCGGGATAGAAAATAGGATGTTCAATTTATCAACTCATTAAACAAGGCATTGATTTGTTTGATGCAGCACAGTGAAATAAATAAGCAATTTTGAAGCTGATCTCTAGGTAGCCAGCTAAATACACACCTGAAATACATGAAAAGGAACTGTTTAATATGTCAAAGGGTTTGGCCACTCTTGTGAACCAAGCTCCCCTGCTAGACAAAAAGCCAAGAGCCTGGACCTCTTTTGGGCAATGCTGCAGGTACAGTAACCTCTCACAAACTCAGACCACCTAGAGCAGCCACCCTCAAACAGAGCTCCATTGAACCCTAAGGTTTCTACAGAGATTGTTAAGGGTTCCTTGGCCAAATGTAGACTGACCTCCTATCCAATAGTTCCGGGGGCCAAAATCACTTTACAGAGTAAATGGCATGCCACCAATGATCTTTCTAGCTGTCTGCAAGGGTGGCATTCTTCTCATCGACCACCAATTTAAGAAGGTGATGCTCCACTAGCAAATTCTGTAAGAGAGTCTGTGTTATATGTATAACCATTATTATGTAGTTACATAGTTTATAAGGTTGAAAAAAGGCACAGGTCCATCCAGTACAACTCATTTGTGTGTGATTTTTATCCTCCAACAATTCCCAAAGCCCTGTATAATCCATTCCTGAGGAAGACATCTAAATGCTTTTGAAGTTGTTGATACTGTCAGTTAATACCATATCCTGGGGAGGGAAAACAGTAAAGGAACCCTTTCTCAATCTAAGTTTAAACCTCCTTTCTTTTCATCTCAAATGTTGGCTGCATGTCCCCTTCAGGGACCTTAGAGGAAATAGTTTACTACAGTTCCTGAAGTCACTGTTAATATATTTGTACATTGTAATCATATCCTCTCTTAAATACCTCTTCTCCAGAGTGATTAGCTGAGGTCCTTCATCTACCTTGATTTATTAATTATATTTATTAATTTGTTTGCCCTTTGATGAACTATTTCTAATTCTTTTCTAATTCTTAAAACAATTTCAAGGATTCTTTGGGGATAAAGAGGTTGAGAAAGGCTGACTTATGCTGGGTACACATGTAACGTTTTTTTTTTTTTTTTCATTCAACCCAGCAGGAGGTCACCTTACTAACTATGCTATGTTAATGTGGCAAGCTCCTCTGCTGAGCTTGTGTTCTGAAAGGGGGACCACCATCCCACCTCCCGCCAAAACACACTGATCAGCACTGGCAGGCGATGGTTTCAATCTTTGGCAGCCGATGGTTTGGCAATCTTTGGCCTGGGGGCAAACACTAACATTTTTAAGGTAGAGACAGATTTCTTGCATGGATGTAATATGTCATGGTGCCACAGTGACTGGTAGGTATAATAACATATTAGAGTTTCTAAAGGACAGGCTTTATTATGATCCAGCATCAGCTGCATATAATTTTAGGCATTCTGCTAGGACATTGTTGCTGGAAGACTCCATGGTTGCAGGTCTAAATAGGGAGTAGAAAGCTATGTGATGCCTGCAGACACTACACATCATCATTGATTTTGAGTGATTGATGTCTAAATGGTGATGTACTGTATGTCCACTCAGGACCCCTTTCCCAATGTATCTTGTTAGTACTGGCCTAACAGTCAAATGCCTGCCAGACCAGTCCTCCCGTATGCTAAAGTTATACTCAAATCTTGCCTTGCTATAAAAGCATGATCCTGTTCCTCCTACCTCCTGATCTTTCATATCAGTCAGTGAGGCTGCTCATCACAGTAAGTGAGGAATTGGGAATCTCAGGAGCTTTACCGGCCTATATCAGCTTTCCCAGGGCAAACAGTTGTGGCTTAGCTGTCAGTGTGAAGTGTAATGCTACCCCCCAGGGGGCCACTGGTAATACCTAGCTCTTCCCAAACAGTGCGGAGGCTGCCTTTCCCCACACGCACCAGTCCATACACACCAGATCCAATAAATCATTCTAGGGGATGTCTTTTTGAGATTTATTGCTTGAAGAACTTTAAACAGGAGAGGGGTTAGGACATAGGATACTCCAAAATGCTTTCACATTTACAAGAGGACACTATTCTATAGGCTTACACTCCAGGATTCTGCTGAGGACAGGGGAATGTCCAGTACTCTGAGACCCTTTGAGAGCCGTCTCAGTCCAAGCTACCTCTGGCACAGTTAGCAGAAATCAATTCAGGGTCAGTACTCACAAATCCATAGGACAGCTACACACCTTCCAGCTTCGTCCAGACACAGTCCACTGAAGGAGACAATCATCCTCCAGACCAGATTCCTTATAGTGAAGTCCTACAGCTAGTTCCATATCATTCCAGGTCCCCAGGACTGCCTCTGCCTCTCCACCCACCTTTAGGTCACTCTTCTCCAGGGATTGGCCAGGGCATGATAAATATTCAGACTGGCCCCTTGAATCTCCCTCCTTTAATTCTGAAATTTTCTTCCAGAGGCAGGGGGAAGCTATCAAACTCCCAGCCTGTGAAACCCTGAACAGACCAGAACAAACAATCACTGCTCCCTTGACTACAGAAGGAGCCAAAACCAAAATGTTCCTAGTATCCTACACTAAGAGGGGGCTACAAAAGCATAACAAAAGGAAATATTTACTTTTAAATTTGACTACAGTTGTGTAGTGTTAGAATGGCTGTCAGGTTTTTACTGCATTCTGAGCCCGGGTTCACAAATGTATGGGGTCAGTTTCAGTGGCAAGCCTGTTGAGCAGTTCAGGTGTGAATTAGGTGCAAATTGTTAAAGTGTATGACATTGGAAATTGCGCCTGGACCAACCTGAAAATCGTACCTGACTCTTTTTAACCTCCCTAGCGGTCTGATTATGTCAATATTTCTGTGCTCAAAGCGGTACATTATTTTCAATGGAAATATGTTGTTTTTTTATTGTAGGCCTGTAATTCTTAGGAATAACTCACTGAAATCTGTCCGAACAAGAGTCTAGTAAACATCCCGGGTATGATAAAATTTGAAACACGAAATCATAAATTATAATATAATATATAATCATAAAAAATAATAGTATAACAATAATAAATTTGATTCAATAATGTAATCAAACCAAAAACACTGAAATTTGAAATATAGCGCCAAGTTTGCACATCTCTGAGTTCAGTCGCAAAATCTTTTTCAGTGTCTGATGATGAACTTCCCTACGAATCATTATCACTCAATTCTGCAAGTGGTTCTAATTTACTATCGCTGTTCTCTAGCTGATCTAAAATCGCTTTTGACCTAAAGGGACACTTTTTGGACACCATGGACGTTTCTCAGTTCCCAGGCAGAAAGAACAGTAAAAATGCAGGCAGGGCACAGGACAAAGCACTAGGGACAAAATGTATGTGAAATGGTTTGATACAGTAATGTACTACTATCAGATTTTAGTGTATTTAGTGAATGTCAAATTTTTTAATTTTTTTACTTTCCCACCGGTTCCATCCCCCATACGTCCCAACGCTCGCAGGGAATGAAACCCGGAATACGGATGCCGGCATCGGCCGGAGGACATGGCCAGGGATGCTGCAGGGAGGACATTGCGAGAGCGCAGGACAAGGTAAGTGCTGCAGGGATTGCTGGAAAAGCGCTTCAGTGTATTCCCGAGTGTAGCTCGGGGTTACTGCTTCTAGTACTGAAAGTTACCCACGAGCTACACTCGGGAATACCGCCAGGGGGGTTAAATTCGCACTGCAGCCAGCCTGCACATATGTGAACCAGCTCCATAGAGAGACAGTTTGGTTCACATGTCATGCGTATCCGATACGGCTCAAAATGCATCCAATTTACATATATGTGAACAGTGGCTCCATCCTTTGTTAGGGACGTTTGCTTTCTCTAGTTGTCCTGATCACCAATGTCACCAGGAATGAAAATGAGAGTAAATCCAAGAGTTGTAACCAGAACTGGAATCAAAGGGAGATTCTGCAATGGGAATATTTGTTCCTGTGATACATTTCAAAGTGTGGATTTCCCTCACATTGGCAAGATATCCTCTGACTTCCTAATGAGACACAGATGGCCAACAAAATGAAAATGTCAACAGTTTAAATTTTCCAGTATTCTATCCAAAATAAAAAAAAATGTTTTGCTGTTAGTACAATTGAACTTCTGGTTCCACTCCGTGAATTAAAACTTGCTGCCAGGAACTCTTTCAAAGAAATCTGCAGGAGCAAAGGTTACAAAGCTACAGATAACACTAAACAATGACATGGGTGACTGTGCCCATTAACCACTTCCCCTCCAGAGCAAATTTTTCTTTTTTTCATACATGTTAAAAATCAGCATTTTTTTGGCTATGAAATTATTTAAAACCCTCAGAACATTGTATTTTCTGAAATCAGAGACACTGTAGAATAAAATGGTGGTATTTCCAATTTATATGTCCCACAATGTGTTGAACAACTGTTTATATTCAGGAAAAAATATACTAAAAATAATCTTAGTACACCCAAACACCAATTCATTCCCCAATTTATTTGTAAAATTGTTGTTCAACTTCTCACTGCATGTGCGGCGATACCCAGTATACTGTATGTAGGGCAATAGCTTACATGCACATACATACCCTACACTCACGGGAACTTAAGGGTTGATTTACTAAAACTGGAAGGTGCGAAATCTGATGAAGATGTGAAGATGTGCACAGAAACCAATCAGCTTGAGCCTGAGTTCACACTTGTGATTCGCACAGGAACCTCACCGTATTCCTGTGCAAATCACATGCAAATTGGTCCGATTTAAGCCATGCGTTTTGTTTGGCTCAAATCACACCGCATTCGGACCAAAAAGGTGCAGGACACTTTTTTTGGTCTGCACCAGAATTGGATCGCATGGGTTTTCACACCCATGCAATCCGATTCTGCACATCGCACCTTGTTTTGCGGACCAATTTTGGGGTGTTGTTAACTTAACCACTTCAAGTCCAAACACTTTCACCCCCTTCCTGTCCAGGCCAATTTTCAGCTTTCAGTGCTATCACACTTTGAATGATAATTGCGCGATCATGCACCCATAATAATTTTTTAGCATTTTTTTGAGACAGATAAAACTTTATTTTGGCGGTATTTATTCACCACTGGGATTTTTATTTTTTGCTATATAAATGAAAAAGTTCAAACATTTTGAAAAAAAAAAAGTGTTTTTCTTATAAAATTTTGCAAATAAGTAATGTTTCTTCATAAATCTTGGCCAAAATGTATTCATCTATCTTTTTAGTAAAGAAAAAAATAACCCAAATTAGTTTATAATTAAAAATTATAATATTTGAAAAAGTTTTTTTACATTTTTATTTTATTTTTTGATAATATTATTTATATAAGTGATTAACATACACACCCCCAGCGGTCCGCATGAACGGGGTGCGATTGTGTTGCGCTGTAGAATTCACACAGAATCTGCTGCGAATTCCGCACCACATCAGTGTGAACCCAGGCTCCACATCAGTGTGAACCCAGGCTCAAAGTTTTTTCTTGTCAATGCTTAATTGAACAAGCTGAAGGCTGGCCATACATGATACAATTTTCTTGAGATTTTTGGTTTAGATTTACCAAAAACCATATAATAGGAGGTCAAACCTAACAACACTTTCAATTGTATCCAATTAGGCAGGCTCTTGCACTACATAGTTGAAGGTAAATGTAAAGAAAATTGGGTAGAAATTGCCCAGCCTTAGCAGATTGGCTACCATTCACAGCTGCACCAGATCATGCACTCTCGGTTTTAGTAGATCAATCCCTTAGACTTAACATGCATACTGTAGATGAGGTCTTATGAATACTTTGTAAGGGGCAAGATATTGTCTCTGTCTATAGAGTCTATACCTCTTTTAACACAAGAAAAGATCTTCTAAAAACTGCATCTTGGCATTGCATGCTAGTATGAAGTCTATGATCTACATTTGCAGTAGCCGTGTATGTTGTGTACTTACAACTTTGTCAGTGTGTTCATCCAAACGACTTTTGAAGGTCTTCCAGGAATCAGGCACTTCCGGGCGTGTTAGAGGCCTCTCTGTGCTGGATTCAGCAGCTGTATTCCCCCTCCCTCCTCCTACGTCATTGTAGTGTGTGTGTTCTCTCTGCTCAGTCTTCTGTTTGCACTAGACTGAACTGTTCTAGTGGCTATACACACTTCGATAAATGATCAATTCTTTTTCCGATCGATCTCTTCTGATAGGTATAACTAATCTATAGTCAACAACCCATTTGATCATTATGCCACAAATGGGGAAGTGGATTTCGAATGATAGTCAACATACGATCATTATTGTTTGCATCTCCGTTTCAACTATGCAATCTCATAATCTGATCTATTAAAACATGATGGTATTTGGGAACAAAATTTCTCAGTGCTGCAGACTGATGCAAAACGATCAATAATTTTATATCCTTTCCAATGGACTCAGATCTAAAGCAAGTCTAATCGATTGGATAAGAAAACTGAAACATGGATGGCCACCACTTACACCCCTTTGTATCTAAACACAGGATAAGTCATTTGGGAAGTATAATCAACTTTTATGCTGACTAGACCACTTTTTCCTGTGTTTAGATGACCCTGTATTATGTAGCGCCCTCTAGTGGACAGAGTTGTTAAGCGTAGTTAGATGCTTGCTAGAAGCCTGGGTTTAGGAAGATGTTTAGTTCGGGTTAATTTGGAGGCAGGGGTGGACTGACCATTTGGAAACTCGGGCACCGCCCGAGGGCCCGGGGTCAGTAGGGGGCCCCATGAGATGCCCCTGGTACCTTTTTCATAGGCTTTTTTGAGTTTGGGCAAGGACACAGGGGCCCCATGATCCCTTATTGCCTGGGAGCCCCATGAGTTGTTAGTCCGCCCCTGTTTGGAGGGCTCTACAGGTCAGTCCTCTGGTGGCTCCCCATGCTCTAGAAACTTGAAGAAGCTTCTAGAAGTCAGTAGACAGAGGTGAGGAGTGGCTGATCTTCATATCTATGGAAGTCTGACAAATCCCAGGCAGGAGGCCTGGCAGTGTGGCAGACCAGCCCATAAATATGACACAGCCTGGCCAGCAGGGCAGTCGGGTGGAAGATGGAGTGCTGAGAGGTGCTGCTGTGTAGCCCTGGAGGGGTCCCTGGAGAAGGGGGGTTCTACATCCAGGCAGGAGGTTAGAAGCTGAAGGACGAAAGAGGAAAGCTGAAAGAGGGAGCTCTACTGCCGTGCTGTGGGAAGGACAGCCTGCAAAGCTTGGAGAGGTACCATTCCAGATAGAAGGCCTGAAAGCAGTGCTATCCACAGCTGCAGCACAAGGACAGTGTGAGTACCTCTACTCCCTCAGGGCCTAAAAGAGGTCTACTGGATGCAAATTCTTTGCAAGTCCTCATAGGACAGTTCAAAACTTACCCATTCCCTTGTCCTGGGATTACAAACCATAGCCAGGTGGGCTGCTTTTTGTTCACTTAGGGGGCTAAGAGCTCCTACAAGTTGAGATTTTGCTAAAAATCCTCTAATGAGAATTCAAGGCTCCTGCAAGCTGTCACTTTCATAAGACTGTCATGATTCCAGAAGGAACACAGTCAAATATCTGCCATTTTTGAAGTAGTTAGAGAAGAAAATTGTCCTTTTGTGTTATTCTTCAATCAAGCTGGGCATCCTATAACCCCTATACCCTATCCAGGTTGAATTCCCTAACAAATAAAAAAAAAAGCCCATGGACTGCTTCTTATGTCTGGAAAATGCATGTTTTCTGGCTGTGCAGGAGACAAGGGGGACCCAAAGCTACCAGATCTCAAGAGGATAGCTCTACAATTATAACACAGGATTTATATAGCACCAACAGTTTGCACAGTGCTTTACAACATGAGGGCAGACAGTACATTTACAATACACTTCAAGGTAAGAGGGATCAGAAGGCCCTGCTCATTAGAGCTTACAATCTTGGGTCTGGTTCACACCTATGTGTTTTTTGAAGCTTTTTGCAGAACTGCACTATAGTCCATTTAACATGGTTTCCAATGGGACACGTTCACATCAATGTTTT
This sequence comes from Staurois parvus, assembly GCF_062004578.1. Classification (NCBI taxonomy): domain Eukaryota; kingdom Metazoa; phylum Chordata; class Amphibia; order Anura; family Ranidae; genus Staurois; species Staurois parvus. The sequence continues at coordinate 6,131,322 of NW_028318186.1, read as the reverse complement.
TTTCAAACATTTGCAAAATGGTGCATTTTTGGTTCAAAAGACTTCAATGGAGATACTGCAGAAAAGCTGGTAGTATGTTTTTGACACATTTTGCAATTTTTAGTCTGCCCAACAACAAATTGTCCAAAGAAAAAGAAAGAAAACGCAAAATGCAAAACTCATCAAAAAAGTCATAAAAAATGCGTGTTCAAAAATGCAAAACACTGTAGAAATGGATAAAAATGCAAACTGCATAGGTGTGAATCAAGCCTTAAAGGGAATGTCAAGTGATACAGAAGGTAATAACTGTGGGGAATGAGTTGATGGAGAAATAAAAGTACAGTTATTAGGTGGAGGCAGGATAGGCCTCTCCGAAGACAAGGGCTTTCAGGGATCACCTTAAAGTGGATAAAGTAGGAGATAGCTAAACAGACTGGGGTAGGGAGTTCCAGATGGCAGAAAAGGTTTGGGAGAAGTCCTGCAGGCGAGCATAGGAGGAGGAAACAAAGGAGATGGAAAGCAAAAAGTCTTGGGAGGAACAAAGAGAACGATTGGTTGGCATTTTGAAACAAGGTTATTGATGTAGCTGGGGGCAGGGGCGGACTGGCCATGGAAACTCGGGCACTGCCCGAGGGCCCGCTGTCAGTAGGGGGCCCCCATGAGATGCCCCTGGTACCTTTTTCATAGGCTTTTTTGGAGTATGGGCAGGAACACAGGGGCCCCATGATCCCCTAATTGCCCGGGGGCCCCATGAGTTGTCAGTCTGCCCCTGGCTGGGGGATTTGATGTATTTCTATGACATACGTCTTTTTGTGCATTTCAACACATGAAAATGCAAAGGGATGAAATAGGTCATAGGGCTCATTTACACCACCTGTGTTCAGTGTGCAGTTCTGCATTTGCACTTACATGCATTTGTCATGCATTTGCAGCACGTTTGTGTTGCATCTGCAGGCATTATTTATACTTTTTTCTTTCTAGTAGTGGCATTTGTGCGCATGTTACAAAAGCTCGACGTCTGCGCAGATTCAAAGCACACTGCCTCCTGGTAGAGCTATGATATAGCAATCCCAGGAGGCAGCAAGGCATATAGGTAACAAAAATAATATATACTTTTTTTTACATTTTTGTAAGAGGGAAGGGGGAGTTCCAGTCACACTGCAAAAAAAATAAAAGTCAGCAGCTACAAAAACTGTAGCTTCTAACTTGTAAAAAATGTCCACTCACCTGTCCCTCCATCCTGCAGTATCCTCCCCACAGCCCATTTTACTGGTCAGCTGGTGTTCCCGGTGCCGACATCTTCAGTGTGGGCAACCAGCTGTGACAGCTTGCAGCTTCACAGCTGAGTGCCCACTGCACATGCGATGCGCTTTGTGAATGGTCCCGTAGTCTTCTGGGACCTTTCACGTGTTCCAGAAGACTACGGGCGGGAGGACAACTTCCGCTTTGGACCCTGCCCCCACTCCCCAAAGGTGCCAATAATTAATGAGGAGCGGGGGAACCAGTCTTTAAAGAAGAACTTCCCCTTTTGGGTGGAGCTCCACTTTAAGTTCTGCTTTAACTGCTTCCCCGCTGCCCTATAGCAAAAATGCTGCAACAGGGCAGCAGGGCTGAACAAAATCATGTATATATATGTTATTTTGCATTTCCTACCTGCTCTGCCATTGGTGGCTACAGCTGTCGATCACCTGGTCCCGGCCAGAGATTCCCCGCCGGTACCCGGCGATCGCTGAGGAACACTGACAGGGGAGAGATCTGTTTGTAAACAATACAGATCTCTCCCCTGTCAGCACTAGCATGCTTCTTTGTTTAGCTCTGCACAGCATTGCAATACAAAGCAGCATGCTTACCTATTAAAACAGAACACAGTTAACCCTTTGATCGCCCCAGATGTTAACCCGTTCCTGCCCAGTGTCATTAGTACAGTGTCAGTGCTTTTTATTAGCACTGATCACTGTATTAGCGTCACTGGGCATATTAGTGGCAGTTAGTGAGTTACCCCCCAGTGTCAGAATGGCCGCCGCAGTCCCACTATAAGTCGCTGATTGCCGCCATTACTAGTATAAAAAAAATCCAGTATATATACCGCCATTTGTAGACCCTATAACTGTCACGTAAACCAATTTACATGTATTGGGATTTTTTTTAGTAAAGACATGTAGCAGAATACATTTTGGACTAAATTTATGATGAAATTTGAGTTTTGAAATTTTTTACTGGATATGTTTTATAGGAAAAAGTCAAAAATATATATTTTTTTTTTCAAAATTGTTGGTCTTTTTTTGTCTATAGTGCAAAAAATAAAAAACAGAGGCGATCAAATACCACTGAAAGAAAACTCAATTTTTGAAAATAAAGGACATATATTTCATTTGGTTGCAGTATTGCATGACTGTGCAATTGTCAGTTAAAGTAACACAGCATTGTATCGCAAAAAATGGCCTGGCTAAGAGCGGGGTAAATCCTCTGAAGGGCTAGTGGCAGGGGCGGACTGACAACTCATGGGGCCCCTGGGCAATAGGAAATCATGGGGCCCCTGTGTCCTTGCCCAAACTCAAAAACGCCTATGAAAAAGGTACCAGGGGCATTTCATGGGGCCCCCTACTGACCCCGGGACCTGGGGCAGTGCCCGAGTTTCCAAATGGTCAGTCCGCCCCTGGCTAGTGGTTAAGTAACTTTCAGGCCAAAAATGCACATTTTAGTATGTAAGTGAAAAAAAGAATTGATTTGAAGGGTTAAATAACTTAAATACATCTATAACCTTTCCCATCTATATAAATCTACTAATTGCATGTTCATTGGATAATGTAACTATGCAACCTCAAATACATTCCTTTATACACTGTTTTCCATCTTATTGTATATATTTGTTACAATGTTTTACCAGACAAGAAGTGAGGGATGACTTGCAATAGTAACACAGACAGTAATGCATGCTTTTGTTTATGAGTAGAGGAAGGATAGAACTTCTGTCAGCTTTTTATTTTTCATCTCTATTGTCTCTTGTCTCTATGGAAAATTTTCCCTCACTTCCTATCTGGTGAAACCATTGTCAGCAGGACAAAAAGTGAAGGGTAATCTATGTTTACTGTAAAGCAGGCCAGAGAGGAGTTGAAAAAGAACAAAATTCATGTCATCATTTGTTTTTTGCATCATTAGTGTGCCGGCTGTGGCACGCAATTTTCATGATGCAAACGAAAGTGCCTGATCTAACATGCTGTCTGGAGTGTTGTATTGGATAAGCAGGGGAAACAAGTGGAACATCGTGAATGTGCCAAATTCACGTATAAGCAGAGTCAAGTCACAAGCTGGGGCCAGTAACTGCTGAGCAAAAAGGCACCAAATTGTAGGCAGGATCAAAGTCAGGAGTAAGCAGGGGTCAGTAGTGATAGAAAAATACAAAGTTAATAAGCAGAATCTTAGTCAGAAGTCCAGGCCAAGCTCAGTAACGATATACAGTTAACATAAGCAGACAAAGGTAATCCAAAAACAGGTCAGGTGAAAGCCCGGTCAAGTATCAGGATCAGGAACACAGGAGAAAGACTGAAAACCATTCAGCAACACTCTTGCACAGAGTTCAGGTTTAAATAGCTTACTTGGACATGCTCGAATGTCTGCTAGTACACGCACATGTGCTTGTGCATGTACGTGTGCGCAACAATGCTTGTGCAGTTAGGCTTCTATGCCTGTAAACATGTGCATGCTTATGTGCTACAAGCCAGCGGATGGAACAAGCCTGCCTTTTAGTTACACAAAACCACAGGTTTTCATTGTGCACCATCACGACCTAATAGCCGCCAGCATTCTGACAACCAAAGACATCATCAGTTGATAAGGAGGATGTCAGCTGCCTGCACAGCAACCTAGTTTGACCCTCCCCTGCCCCTCTCCATCAGCGCTGGGGTCACATTAGCTCAGTGATGGAGAAAAACTGAGTGAGAAGAGAAACACTGGAATACTACTCAGTATCAATGTGCAAAAGTGTATTTGCTTTGGAAGAATAAATCACCTCTAATGTTGGGAGTCATACATGTGTGGATGTTGCTGCGTTATATAAAACTATTAGAATAGTTTTTAGCATTTTAGAATGGGGTGCTTCGAAACTGTCCATAATTTTAAAGGGTGCCTTGACTGAAAAAGGTTGAGAAACATTGCACTAGACAAGAGGCTGGCACAAGGTTCCTGACACTAGCTGAGAACTTTTAGATGTCTTCCTCAGGAACAAGAATACACACTGCTATACGGATTGTTAAAGAAAAAAATGGCACTCACATACACACACAAAGGTTGAACTGGATGGACCTTATAAACTATGTAACCATGCTCTCTCCAGATCTCCTACAATACAACAACCCACGTGTTTACTAGGTGCTCCAGGTTGGCATCACTGGATGTATACTTTTTGTATTTTATTAAAGAAAAAATACAAGATCAGCAGTTATGCACAAATGTGCTCTCTGCTCATTTTAGATCTGCCTTGACCTGCATGGATCAGTTAATGCATCCCTATTGGTTACTGTAAAATCATAAAGTGAAAAAATAAGAAGCATAAAAACTAAAATGAGTGTCTACCTCTAAATTACATGACTGCTGTAACAGTCTTACCTTAATGCAACAGTTGAGACACACTTCAGCCTCCAAGTAACTCACAGTATATGTCCTCAAGGACTCCACTTCTAGGTCAGGACATGACAGTGACAGGATGCTGTCATGTAGGCGGTCGGCAGCCGAGTGGAGGGGGGCCGGGTTCAGGTTGCGGAGCTTGCAGCTGGCGATGGTCTGGCGCCTTGGGGGAAGGGGAGTTAGGGGAAGGGGAGATGGAGAACGTGAGGAGGTGGTGGTCGGAGAGAGGGAAGGGGGTGTTAGTGAACTGGTTGAGGGTACAGAGGTGGGAGAAGACGAGGTCCAGGGTGTTCCCATCGATGTGGGTGGAGGATTGAGTGTACTGTGTGAGCACGTAGGAGGAGGTTAGGTGGAGCAGTTGGGAAGTAGCCGGGTTGTTTTCGTTGATGGGGATATTGAAGTCCCCAAGGATGATGGTCGGTAGCTCAGAGGAGAGGAAGAAGAGAAGCCAGGTGGCGAAGTCATCCAGGAAGCGGGGTATGGATCCGGGAGGCCTGTAGATCACTGCGATCCTTAGGGGGGTGGGGGAGAAGAGCCGGATGCAGTGAGTCTCGAAGAAGGAGAAGGATAGAGAGGGGGGGTTAGGGAGGACCTGGAAGGTGCTCAGCGGTGATAGGAGCAAGCCGACACCACCACCTCTGCGACCGCTCGGTCTAGGTGAATGGGTCCAGATGAGACCTCCATGGGTGAGTGCCACAGGGGAGGTAGTCAGTGGCCTGTACCCAGGTTTCGGTGACCGCTAGGAGGGAATGGGAGATAAAGAGGTCATGGATGGCGGTAAGCTTGTTGCAATGAAAGAAGACCAAGGGCTTTCAGATTCTCCAGACGTCCTCAGCATCCATCAGCTAGACCCAGACTTCACTTCCTCCTCAGCACAGGAACTCCTCCCCTTTCCGAGAGGGTTTGTGATGCAGTAAGTAATTTCCTAATTGCAGCCTCAAACCTGTATTTACAGTTCACTATGACCCTTCTGAGGGTCCTACTCAACCCCTAAATTAGCATTCATTAAACTTTATAAGGTAAATAAGTATTGGTTCTGTCTTAGCAAACTTGATTCTCGTACTTTGCTGCCATCTACTGACCAAAGAGCATATTACAGGCACATTATAATTTAACATTGGACAGCAGTATTTATCCATGCGTCACACCCTTACAGCAAATCGAGCGGGCGTTCAGGAGTGCAACCGAGAGAGGGGGGATGGATGCAGGGAGGAGGGGTACAGGTATGAGGTTGAGGGGGTTGCAGCGGCTGGCAGGAGCAGGGGGGTCCCTAGGGGGGGTGAGGTGGTGAGGGGCCAGGGTTCGTGGAGATGTCCCCAGTGGATAGGGGAAGGAGGAGGGCGAGGAAGGTGGCGTGGGAACGGGAAGTGCAGGAGCGTGTGGGTCTGATAGTGGTGGCACGTGGGTCGATGGGGGAGTGGAGTAGCAGGAGGAGGTGGTGAGTGCCATAGTGGGGAGAGGGAGAAGTGAAGGGGCAATGTAACCTTACATTGGTAGTCAGTTGAGAAATATCCCCTTACGTTGGTAATCAGCAGAGATATATCCCCTTACATTGGTGATCAGCTGAGAAATATCCCCTTACATTGGTAGTCAGCTGAGAAATATCCCCTTACGTTGGTAGTCAGTTGAGAAATATCCCCTTACATTGGTAGTCAGTGGAGAAATATCCCCTTACATTGGTAGTCAGTGGAAAAATATCTCCTTACATTGGTAGTCAGCTGAGAGATATTCCCTTACAATGATGGTCAGTGGAAAATTATCCTGTTACATTGATGGTCAGTGGATAAATGATCCCATTACATTGTTGATGAGTAAATGCCCTTTAAAATGATGGTCAATGGGAACATTCCCTAATACAGATGGTCACTCAAGAAATGATACCTTACATTAGAAGTCAGTAAAAAAGTTTTCTCTTATGCTGGTGGTTAGTAGAGAGATGCTCCCTCACATTGGTGGTCAGTGGAGAGATGCTTTCTTACATTGGTGGTCAGTGGAGAGATGCTTTCTTACATTGGTGGTCAGTGGAGAGATGCTTTCTTACATTGGTGGTCAGTGGAGAGATGCTTTCTTACATTGGTGGTCAGTGGACTGCCTTACAATGGTGGTCAGTAGAGATGTACCCCTTTACATTAGTGGTCAGTAGAAAAATGCCCCATTACATTGGTAGTCAATGGAGACTGTGGTAGAAATGTTGAAGTCCTGCTGTTCTTAGGGAAGTAAGCCTGTGAATGCATATGCAGAGAAATATTTCCGTGAATATTTCTGGTTTCACTAGAAGTGTAGCTGACATTTTATACATTCTGTAGAAATAGGTCACCCATTAGTCAATAACAGATAAGAAGGACAGCAAGGTATACAATATTTGTCTGGTAGCTGGTACACAATGCTCAGTCTTGATTGGTGTATTTCTTATACAAATTACATTTGTTTCATCAAGCAAGAGACCCTTTGAAGACATTAGGACAATTGTATAGTATTAGTTACTGTATATTAGTAATTGCTCCTATTTTGTTAGAGAAGACATTGGTTCAAACATTGCTAGAAGTCTGGCCTTACTTTCAGACAGCAGCACATACCTTCAATGGTTAGAGACACTTTTCAGAACAATAGTTTGACCTTGTCATCTGTTTCAGTTTTTCTACCAAGGGACTAGATAGAGAGTGAATTTCACAAATATTAATTCCTAGTAAAATGTCAAAATTCAACTTCTATTACATAACTAGACCCAATACATACATACAGTAGGTGGTCACATAAATGGTTACATTGGTAGTCAGTAAAAAGTTGCCGGGCAGTGGGAAAAAATGGATAAAGCAAAAAAGTAACAGTCTTCTTGCATCTTTGCAGCTCTACTGCTGTGTATACAAATGATTGAAATGTCACTTTGAGTCATTTTTGTAGAGTTAAAAGCACCATTTTTCACAGTTTACCTGGACTTTCTCTTTGAAGCAGGCTTTACAATAGAAAGCATTGTCAAAACATTTTTAAAAGTCACTAATACTTTACTTATATATTACTTTGTAGAAAATTTTGTTTTGAGGCTTTTATTTGCTAAGATAATGAAAGCCAAACCATTACTCTCTTTAGTTTTTCAGTATTTTTTATTTGGGAACAATCACAGAACAGCTCAGTTAGCAACCTACAGTATAAATGTAGGCATTAATACAATTGTCTATCAAGATACAAAATACATAACAGAGATAACTTGGAAATGAGTTTTTCCAGACATTGATTATTACCATATAGAGGGTAATAATGCTAGGATTTTAAAGGCTTCAAGAATGCTTCAAGAATCTGTACTAAATTGCCAATATACTGTACACTAGTATTCCATTCAGTGTAATTCAGGGTTTTTTTCTCAGAGAATAGGTGCAGCCCCTTACCCACCTCTGAGCACCCTTCCTTGGTTCCAACCCCCCACCCACTTCCTAGTACCGCCCATTTTAGAGGATAAAGAACCAAGTGTCCATGTGTAGCACCAAGTCATTTGTATGGAACTGGTTAATGATCACAAGAAAAGCGGTAAAATTGATCCCCTTCAGCTAGCCACAATAGACCCCCAGCAATAATAGACCCCCCAGCAACAATAGATATCCTGCCACAAAATACCCCCCAGCATTAATAGATCCACTCAGCAACAATAGACCCTTGCCAGCAACAACAGATCTTCCAGCAGCCAGCATCAATAGACCCTCCAGCAGCCAACAACAATAGACCCCTCCCTCATCAGTAGATCCCTCCAGCAACAATTGACCCCAAAGAAACATAAGATCACTCTGGCAACAACATCTCCACAGTAATAATAGATCCCCATCAACAATGGATTCCCTGCAACAACAAATCCACCCCAGCAATATTAGACCTTTGCCAGCAACAATAGATCCCACAGCAGACCGTATCAATAGACACTCCAGCACATTTCAGCACCCCTTGCCATTACATAAATTCAGTGCTGGAGGTGCCAGAACTGCATTCCCCCTGAAAAAAAGCACTGAGTGTACTTTACCTTTATGCTGTCACATTTGTCTGAACTTCTGAGTGATGGTGCAAGACTGGTAGATGGTGCCATCTGTCAGCTGTGTGGTCATACCCACTCCTATGACTGTTGATGGAGATCATTCCTGCTGAGTAACTGATGATGCCAATCTTAATGCAGAACAAGCTTCATGAACCCAGCAGAAGTAATCTCTATCTCCAGGTAGGAAAAAAACATTATTGTTTATAAACTAGAGCAGAAAGGAAAACCAGTTTCATAGACTAGAAGCTTCAAATATTCAGTTCAGTGTGCCCTGAGATTACCCTCCTTTGATACAGTGAAGGAAAAATGTATTTGATCTTGTATTTGAGTTTGGAATCTGATTGATTGCTCCTGTGGACAGGTGTCTTTTATACAGGTAACAAAATGAGCTTAAAAGCACTCCTTTTAAGAGTGCTTCTAATCTCAGTTTGTTACCTGTATGAAAGACACCTGGTAGCCAGAAATCCTGCTGAATGATAGGGGATCAAATACTTATTTCCCTCATGAACATGCAAATCAGAGCATCATTTGTTAGACATGCATTTCTTTTGAATTTTTTGTTGCTATTCTGTCTCTCAGTGTTACAATCCACCTACCATTCGATTTTTAGACTGATCATTTCTTTTTGAGTGGGCAAATACTTTTATCACCTTTTATTTATAATTCTGTATTATATAGTTTTTGGACTTGAGAGACACTGGACATTATATATATATATTTTTTAATTTTTATCTTATTTTATTTATTGTGAGTGACTTTATGATTATATATTTTTTTTGTATGGGCACATTATTATTATTTTTGAGGGTTATCACGGAATGCTGGATGAATACTGCCTAGGGTTTATTCATTTATTTTATTTATTTCATCTTTTAGGGTTTGATTTAGTAGTGTGTGGGTTTCTGTGATTCCTAACAGAATTGTTATATGATTATTGGCACTTTCAAGGGTGAAAGTTTTTCTATTTTTGGATTGTAGTTAATTGTCAGGTTGGATTGAGGAGATACCGTATTTCATGTTTATATGGGTATAAATTACACTTTAAAACAGGATAGGCAAAAAATGACCAATATGTCTGGTTGGCCTATTATTTCCTATTAGCAGCCATTTTGGCATTTGAAACCAATAAATAAAATGAGCATAGGCTATATTTGGAGATCTGAACATCCCTGCCGCCGGAAAATTTAGAAACATTTAGAATGTTGGGAATAGAGTTCTATTGTAGCATTACAACCTCATATATCATTTGTTGTTTCTGGTAACTAAAGGTATATGAAATAAAATTAAAAAATACTTTGATGTGGACTTCAGTGAAAAGTCCATTTTGGTGCTTCACAGAATTATTAGGATCAGTAAAGTAATATTTTCCATTGGGCCACTAGTATTTAACAACATTTTAATTGTATACATAAATCACACAATTTAACTTCTCTTATTTCTACCCTTTTGGTCTGATAAATTAAAATAATTTTGTTATATCTGTTTGATTAGTGCAAAACCATACGTTGATCCTGCCAGGAATTTATTGAGCTTGTAAATTTCCGTACACTCTGCCTGTGCTGCACTTTTATCACTTACTGGTGTTCCCAGTCCTGTCCAGTTCTCATTGTGGACTGAAGAACACCTCACCATTGTGTTATTGCATGAGGATAAAATAGGCATTCTGTATTCTAACATGCTTCCTGTCCTAGGGTGACAATGCTGCTCCCCCATAGATACGGGAGGACAGGAAGTATGTTCCTGGCAGGATTACCAAGTGAAAATAAAGGAAAAAGCCTGAAAATAGAAAACAGCCACCACATCAAAGAACTGGTAGGTTGCCATATATTATATATTTATTATTAGATATTCTTTAAGCTGCATATTTAGGAATCATGTATCTGTACTCCTAGTTTGCACAACTAGTTAAAAGTGTTGAGGTTCATCCTCATATTGTAGTTGGTCTGGAGATTCCAAAACGTATTTGGAAAGTCTCTGTGTTATCAGCCAGATAAATATAAAGTCATTTGTTTCACATGGCCATGATCCAATATTACCCACGGAACACAGCACAAATTTTATGACTCATAGGGCTCCGTGTGAACCCAACTGCTGCTTCCAAGTCCAACTTAGTTCCGGGAGGAGCATGGAAAGTGAAGTTCTGTAGAAGCCTCACAAAGAACAGAAACATTTCCATTTTGGCCAATGTCTCACCAGCACAGCTTCTTTTTCCTATTAAATATAGGAGATACAATATAAGGTTATTAGAATTGGAATTCTGTACCCACTTGTGTAAATTATAAGGATATTAGGGTTCACTGAGGGGTTTAGTGGCTAAATAAACCTCATTCAAGTTACTCTGAAGTGAATCCTAGTATCCTTGAAGGCTACAGGTGATACATTATTCCTTAAAATATAGTTACAAAAACTTACAATACAGACTGACTTTGAGGAACATATAAACTGATAAAGAGACATCACTACAGATATATCTGATCAAATGTGATATATAGCAATCCCCATCCATTGCTGTGTCAAGATGCACTCAACTTGACCAATGCATGATCTCTACTCATTTACATATCAATGTATCATCTATATTCATTGGACATATGATCACCTTAAAATGAACACACTGACTGGCAGAGCTTAGTGCAAGCAGACAAACCTGTATTCAGTTTTTCAGAAATGTCGGAATGTGCTGCTTATACAAATATAAGTTTCAGGAAGTTCAATAACCAAGACATCAATAGCAAATATTTTACATACTATACCATAATGTGATGGCAGGACATTAGTCATTTCCACTTCCACCAAACCCCTCCAAATTCTGGTAAATGGATGAATGGCAGTGGACGGAGTTTCCTGCAAAGCTGGAAGGAGCCTAAAGGCTATTTCCAGCTTTGCTATCAGTTTAAATAGTTTTTTTGGGCCAAGCTGGCCTAAACAAACTATTTCCTTTACTAATACTGTACATCACATTGAGTCCCAATGTGTTACTGTGCCTTTAAGGAACATTGAGCTACTACCTACAAGCAAACCTGCCCTTAATGTAACCTCTGTTATATGTACTCCAATTTGGAGACTCAAAACTATAAAGTTAGGACCACAGTATACAGAGAAGCCTTGGCGAGGCACTGTGGCTTTCACATATATTTGCAAATGTGTGCAGCTACCAAACCAATGTTTTAACATGAACTGTTAGACAGTTGTGTTTGTTGTTTGAAAAGTAGAACCAAGGAAGACAAAATTTAAACAGAATAAACTTTAGCTTGTACTTACCAGCTGAAAATGGGATGAAGGCTTCCTTCTTCAAAAAATTTCCACTAGTATCCAGAAAATGTTCAGGATAAAACTCTTTTGGCCTTTTAAAGTGGGCCTCATCGCACAGCACAGATGTCAGAAATGGAATTACATGTGTCCCCTGAAAAATATTAATATTTAAATAGTTACAATATATACAAAGTAGTTCAATAGGGTAGATTATTCTATGGATGCTGATTGCTTCAGTAGACTAATGTTTACCATAAGTTTTTGATTTACTCTTCTACTTTCTACCCTTGTTTTTATTCAAAACAAAAATCAGGACTTGTTAGCTATCACTGTGTCCTATTGGGGAGATGTGCTTTCACTTCCTGTCCCATAGTTAAAACAAGAAGTGAGAGGAAATCTCTGCAAATTAAGGGAATCCCTTGGGGACCCCCAGATCACTAGAACTAGTGTTCCCATTGGAAGGTTTTCCCTCTCTTACTTTTGTGAGGACAATCCAAAATTTGTGAATTTCTTTTACTTTCACTTTCAAAGATAACCGTAAACAGGCAAAATAGAGAGGGTGAATCTCCCTAAGGGGGCACAGACCACAATAAAAACTTAATAGATGCTAGGCATTTTACACCCTTCTCCGTATTTTTTTCTCTTTTCTCCCCTTTCTTTTTCCTTCACATCTTCCATGTTTCCTCCTCTTTTTCCTACTTTTTCTCTCTGTCTATTTTACATCAAGGAGGACTGAATTCAGACTGTGTCTAGTGCACCCTTCTGCGTCCAACTGTTGAGGAAGGAGAGGGGGCTCACATTTTTTCTGTTCTCTACTTACTAGTAATCACCGTCCCCTTCCTTCTGATTTTCCCTTTTTTTTCCTCCTCTCACCCGCTTTCTGCCCGTTGTTCTTGGCCCTCAGAGGACCAAGATGCACATTCTTATTTTTGCACCCCTATACCCAAATAGGTGACACAGCTTAACCACATTGTTGATCAAAGCTATACTCTCTCCTCTAACAGTTACATTTGTTTCCATATATGCTAAAGGTTTGAATGTTCCTGAAAAACTTTCACAATTTCTCCATGAATTATGGGAACTAAAGGCACAAATCATTTGCTTTCAAGAAACTCACTTCAAAACTGGTTTCATACCTATGCTAATGAACAAACACTTTCCGACAGCATACCATACCAGTTGCGCTAATTCCTAAATGAAGGATGTCTCCATCTTGCTTGCTAAGCACTTTAATTTTGTGCTGCAAGATAGGTAGAAGGAGTCTTTCCTTAGCTATCTTTTTTTGAAGAGTAACCTTGGGACACATCCAATCTCAATTGCCAACATATACTGCCCAAATGAGAAAGAGTTCTCCTTTTTCCGCAGCATCGAAGAGCTGCAATTGACCTTCACTACTGGCATACTGATTTTAGGGGGCGACTTTAATTTACTCCTAGATCCAATTCTTGACTCCTCTACTGGCTCTTCAGCCCTGCCAACTCTGCCAAATCAAACTGCAGTTACACTTTCACTACCTCCATGCCACCTGGTACCTTACACCCAAATACCAAAGATTATACCTTTTTTCTTTACCCATGTATCTCTCGGATCATACAGTATCACAATCATGACACTCTTATTGCTTGACTCAAGCAGCTAAAAACAGACCACAAGTGCACTAATGCGACTCACACCTTTCAAGAGTTGACTGAGACCAGAGCCTAGAGGCTAGAGGAACTAGGTAAGAAAACAAGACGACAACATATGCTCATTCAGAAATTATTTCATGAGCAGGGAAATAAATTTGGTTGATTCTTGGCAAGAGCTGTGTGTACAAAGAAAGCTTCTAGGCCAATTTATCCACCACATCTGAGATCCTACGGGTAATATTTTTTCTAAGAATAAGGAGATAGCAGTCCAATTTGATTTGTTCTACCTTAAGCTGTATAACTTGTCTTCCACCCCACCTAGCCACAAGACTACGACCAATTAGGATCACCTCAAAGCGGACATCCTCCATGAATATGGCCCAATCTCTGTTTCCAAAAAGACAAAAAGTCTATGCAGCTAGAAAAAAATTATCTCTGCAGAGGAGTTTGCCAGAGCCTTTCAAAAAATTAAAAATGAAAGAAGACCAGGGCCTGACGGCCTTACCCTGGAATACTATAAGTCTTTTGCTAAGGTCCTTACATCCAGTTTCTTGTCTTCCTTCCATACCTTTGCAAAGTGTCTCCCCCCTTCCCCCATCCTGCCAGTTATTGAAAGGGCATATACAGTAACTGTTATCCTGAAAGATGGGAAAGATCTAGAGCATGTTCCAAACTATCGTCCCATATCCCTGCTTAACATGGATGTCAAGCTGAATGTGAAAATCCTGGTAAATCACTTTCTCCTTTTGCTCCCCACCTTAGTCTCCTTGGATCAAGTGGGTTTTGTCCTCGGCAGGGAGGCACATAACATAACAAAGGCCCTTACCCTTCATCACTGATTGACGTACCAAGGTCAGCAAGGCTTTTTCCTCTCTCTAGACTCTGAAAAGGCATTCAACAGAGTTGCCTGGGACTATAAGGTGGCAGCTCTTTGGTCGATAGGCCTGCTGCCTAGTATGTGTGCCAGTATCTTGGCATTATACTCCTCTCCAACAGCTTGGGTCTGTGTAAACAGCCATTTATCGAATGCCTTCCAACCTAGAAATGGGAATAGACAGAGGTGCCCCTTCTCACCCTTACTTTTCATCTTTACCCTAGAACCTTTCTTGAATAGATTGCACACTAACCCCAACATCAAGGACATTTCAGTACAAGACCAGACTTATAAACTGGCTGCTTTCGCAGACAATATCTGAGTTTTTCTCTCGGAACCCCACATGACACTTCCCAACCTTCTGCAAGATCTTGATCACTTTCAAAGGATTTATAACTTAAAAGTGCATTACTCGGAGTCGCAGGCATTAAACATATCCCTGTTGGATGGAGATATGGAACTGTGTAAAACTAACTTTCTGTTTGTCTGCAACTCTGAACCTATTACTTATCTAGGAATGAAGTTACCTAAGCGTCTTGACCAATTATACCAATGAGCTCACCTTGCAGCTCTAGATTCCACAAAATGGTCCTCTTAGGCTCCTATATTTAATGCAAACTGCTGATACAGCTTCCCTCAGCCTTCTTCAGGTCATTCTGATGAGAATGCACCGCCTTTCTTTAGTGTGGCAAACCCCCCAGAATGAAAGTCTTGGGCCTATCCCTTCTAAAACACAAAAGAGGTATCTGTCTACCTGACCAGTGAAATTACCACTGGGCCTTCTTACTAAGCAGAACAGTGGGACCAAGGATCGTATTTCTCTTGAGAAATCGTTGTTAATTACACTCAATTCCCTGGCTTCTGCCATGTCAGATCCTGAGGGACGTGAGATTGCACCCCCTGCTTAATCCTCAGCTTATGGTCCTTCATTGGGTATACAAAATGCTACCGACATCTTCATTGCCAGGGCCTTTAATGTTCCTCCACTTGAATCCAGTGTTCATCTCTGGGATGTCAGCAAATTTCCTACACCCTCTATGGCCAAATAAAGATGTGTTAGCGCATCACTTTTTGCTGCGCTTTATCTCCTACAAAGAAGGGGGCTTGTTACTCCACATACTACTGTTTTGCGCATACCTGCACTTTAGACATTTCCTAAATCTGCAGGGTTGTAAACCTTCATGGATTAGATCCCTTGTCAGATCCTGAGGGAGGTGAGATTGCACCCCCTACTTAATCCACAGCTTATGGCCCTTTATTGGGTATACAAAATGCTACCGACCGCTTCATTGCCAGGGCCTTTAATGTTCCTCTGCTTGAATCCAGAGCTCATCTCTGGGATGTCAGTTAATTTCCTACACCTTCTATGGCGAGCGTCAATGGTTATAAAGTCCTCACCCTTTGGTGCAGGACACCCTATAACAAGTTTTACCCCTCTCTCCCCAATCGGTGCTGGAGATGTAATGAGGCAGACAGCACAATGTTGCATATTTGGTGAATGTGTCCCAAGCTTCAACCCTTTTGGTAGAAAGTCCATGAGATTATAACAACTATTACCACTGACATGTTGGACTACTCCCCAGCTCAATATTTATTACATCACACATCCCTGCCAAAAAAAAATACTTTAAATCCCTTGCTATGTTTATGGTCAATGCTGCCGGACAGTGCATAACCTACACCTGATGCTTGCCTACTGCCTCAGAAATCCTAGCTCAAAGCCAGTAGAATTGTCATTCCGTTTCTTTTGAAGAATGAAACAGCAAAGCATGAAAAAAATTTTGCTGCTTACTTTTGGAAGAAAGTAACCCCTAAAGTTGACATCTTGAGTAGTAGCATGTGGGAGGTTAGTTGGAACAATATTTCCAAATCTTTGAATTTCATGAATAACAGCATCTGTGTATGGCATGTTCTTACGGTGACCAGCATGGGGCACAGATGATCCAATCACTTTTTCAATCTCATGTTGAACTTTCCCTAATTAGAAAAAAAATATGTTACTCTGTAAAAGGAAGAATCCTTTTTTTTACAAATAATACTTTGCCACCTAGTGGTGATCAAATAACATCAAAAGAAAGCTCTCTTTGTGTGAAAAAATGTAATTTGCATACAGTGTTGCATGACCGAATGATTGCAAGTTATAGTAGCACAGTGCTGAATAGAAAAAATGCCCTGGTCATGAAGGTGGTCAAGTGGATAAAAGGAAATAAAGGGCAATGATAAAAATAAACAATGAATTAACATGCTTGGGGCATACTATAAACTTGCACACAAAGTGGCAAACCTGTAGAATGCACTACACTATGAATTAACACACTTTTAGGATGTACTACATCATGAATTGGCACACCTGTAGGATATACTACAGCAAATGTGATATTTAGGATGAAATTGGATGAAATTCAAGCCATGGGTGGCCCTGAAAGCTATGGGTGGACAATCACTGTTCAGCAGCATCACTGTACATGGGCAACTGTTGGTGTCATGGCTGCTTAACACAATAGCTATCAGTGGAGATTCCTGAATCCCTGTATGGATACCTTTATAGTTTATCTGTCTCATTGAAAGTTGGTGCCTGACTTCTACCTTGTTGACAGTCTGTGGTCCTTTTCATTTCTATGAGTTTCACTTATTCCACTTATATCAATGAAAATCTGTGTCTCCATGCATTTCAGAACAGACTGCTGGGTCATTTGAAGACAAATAAAACCCTTTCCAAAATCATGCATTCTCTAAAATTCTCAGTTTTAGTTCAGGTAATGGATGCCAGCTCTATTGTCTGACATACTCAAAGCTGCACCTACCAGTGGTTATAGGTCTCGATATGAATTTATAATCATAAAAACAGTCCGAGTATGAGGAATATAATCAATAAATCAACAATATTTTTAGACGTTACATAAAAAACACAGTTGCATGGCAATTCATGGAGACTGTACAAGAACTTTGCTTCTATCTTACTTTGGATGTCTGGATAAGTTATCATCAGCAGAATTCCCCAGCGAAGTGTGGTCGAGGTTGTCTCCATCCCAGCAGAAAAGAGATCAGTTACCAGCGCTGTCAGGTTTTCATTGGTGAAAAATAACTCATGACTGGGCTTCTCCTGAAAAAGTGAGTTTTGTAAACTTTGTAATAACCATTGCTATTCCCATAAACATATCAGATATTGCCCCAGAAATTGTGTCATCCCAACTCCAGCTTTGGTGACATTAAATTCCCAAGTCACTTGTGTAGCAGATATGTATTTTAAAATGTTCTAACAAATTGAAAGTTAAGTTTTATTATTTTTTTTTCAGCAGTATTGTATGTAAGGTATACACTCACCAGCCCCTTTATTACATCTTGCTAGTGCCAAGAAAGTATCCTCCACACCATTACACTAACACCACCAGCCTGCACCATTGACACAAGGATTTCATTTTGTTTGCGCCAAATTCTAACCCTACCACCTGAATATTGCAGCTGAAATTGAGACTCATCAGACCAGGCAACATGTTTCCAATCTTCTATTGTCCAATTTTGGTGAGCCTGTGCAAATTGCAGCCTCTGTTTTCCTGTTTTTAGCTAACAGGAGTGGCACCTAGTGTAGTCTTCTGCTGCTGTAGCCTATCTGCTTCAAGGTTCGATGTGTTGTGTGTTCATAGATGGTATTCTGTATACCTTTCTTGTAACAAGTGGTTATTTGAGTTACTGTTGCCCTTCCATCATCTCAAACCAGTCTGCCCATTCTCCTCTGACCTCTGACATCAACAAGGCATTTCTGTCCACACAACTGCCACTTACTGGATATTTGCTCTTTTTCTGACCATTCTCTGTAAACCTTAAAGATGGCAGTTTTTTAAATACTCAGACCAGCCTGTCTGGCACCAACAACCATGCCACTTAGAGTCACTTAAATCCCCTTTCTTCCCCATTTTGATGCTCGGTTTGAACTTCAGCAAGTCGTCCTCACCACATCTAGATGCCTAAAAGCATTGGGTTGCTGCCATGTGATTGGCTGATTAGCAATTTGTGTTGCCAAGCAATTGATCAGGTTTACCTAATAAAGTGGCTGGTGAGTGTAAACTCTTTAGTGGCTTCTTCTCTTTTTTGGATGTGTTGCCTTACCTCTTGCTGTTTCACTAGAAATGCATCAACAAGATTCCTCTGGTCATTGACATCCAGTTCTTTTCTTTGGGTGGTAAAGATTTCCTTAATAAATGCATGCATTTCATCCACATTTTTTACAACTGTTCTGTGCGTTCCAGGCAACCAGCGGATCAGTGAGGGAAAAGCATTATACAACTGCCAAAATACATAAAAAACAACTTGTAAACAATAACATACTGTATATTTAGACATTTAGGCATGAATGTGTAATTAATACCACATTTTAAACTATCTGCACTTAACAAATGATTATTTGACATTTATTGCTATATATTATACAATTAAAGGATTTTACTTTTACTTTTCTTTTTACTTTTTGCTTTGTTCTGCCTTTGTCCCCATAGAAGATTATCTATTCTGTCGAATGTCTGTCATCTGGTCAGGAAGTAAGGGGAGACCTCTCTCATGGGAAAATAGGCAGAAGCAGGGGCGGACTGACCATTTGGAAACTTGGGCACTGCCCGAGGGCCCGGGGTCAGTAGGGGGCCCCATGAGATGCCCCTGGTACCTTTTTCATAGGCGTTTTTGAGTTTAAGAAAGGACACAGGGGCCCCATGATCCCCTATTGCCCGGGGGCCCCATGAGTTGTCTGTCCACCCCTGGGCAGAAGACTATTTAAACTTTCCTTATTTTACTAGAAAAAGGTGTCCTGTCCTGTTCCGTCTGACCTATGTCACATAGATAGGAAGCAGATGGGGGATTTCCTATAATGTCCTGTTCTGTACGATACCATTGCATAAAGAGATATCAACCCAGGTAGAGGGTTAGCAGAGTGATAAAGTAGTGCTGCTCTTTTCAAAACTGGAAAAATCATTTGCTAGAGGGGCATGACTAATTTAGTTAGAAATCATCATTTTATGCTATTCAAGAAATGCTGTAAGTATTAATAGAATTAGTATAGAATAAAATTCAATAAACACAGGATGAATAAAATTGTTTGAGGCACAATATATTGGCTTGGCTCTGAGCTTGATGTTTGAATTTCTGATTGCATGACCAAGTAAAATTTCACATTCTCAGAACATGCCCTCAGCCCTATCATGCACCAAGTTCACAGCCAAGCCAATAAATATATTAATAAATCAGTAAAAAAGTGAACTTCTGAATATAAATGAAAATATAGTAAATACAACCCAATTCCAAAAAAGTTGGAACAACTTTACTTTTGAGACATTCTGACTCTCCAAGATGTTCTCTTTATACCCAGTCATGTTACTGACCTGTTGACAATTAACCTAATTAGTTGCAAAATGTTCTTCCAGCTCTTTCTTGTTAGTACCACTTACTTTGCCAGCTTTTTGTTGCTCTGTTCCTGAGACATGTTGCTTCCATAAATTTCAAAATTACCTTATTTTTTTCTTAAAATGGTAAATTTTTCCAGTTTAAATATTTGATATGTTTTCTATTTTCTATTGTGAATAAAATATTGGTTTATGAGATTTACAAGTCATTGCATTCTGTTTTTATATATATTTTACACAGTGTTCTAACTTTTATGGAATTGGGGTTGTAAAAAAAAAGGATAATAAAAAAAGTAGGTAAAAGGAAGTGGTTACATCTGCACATCTGCCCATATTAGTCTGCATTAATAGTGACATTTAATTGGTTACCATTGCTGATGGGCTGCCAATGAGGTGGGTATTCTCATTAACTATTTTCAAAAGCCTCAAAAGTTTTGGATCTTCATAATCAAACCGATGGCTCAGCAATATGGAAACTATTATGTTGGCTACTGCAGCATTTATGATCATTTTGTTATTAAAAGGCTCCCCTACAATAAAGGGTGAAATAAAATCAATATTAAAGAAGTAAAACTTCCTAGCATACAGTATATGTGGATTATAGTTTCAAGAAACAGGATTTCCCTACAATTCACGCCATACATGGATCAAATTCTAAACCAATTTTCTTTCGAAAATCAAATTTGCATCATTAGTGAGCAGGTTTTCATGTGCCCATCAAATTTGAGTGATTGGGCAGGTTGGAAATTTTTTGAAGAAAAATTTCTAATCAATGATGGCAGAATTGTGCGAGAAATGTAATCAAAAAATAAATGAGCATGAGCTGTGACCTGGAAAGAAAAGAAGGTTCCCAAGTATGAAAATTATTTTCTGTAGCAACATGAGGTGAAATTGAAGGCTTGGTTGTTCAAACTTCTAAATCAATGGTCGCACCATCTTATTACAAAACGCACAAAATTTCCGATTTTCTAAAGAAAATTCATTCAGAGCTCAACCCATGTATGGCCTGCATTAGTCATCACTCTTCACTTTTAGGCAAATCAGTTTGCAGGTGTTCCCTTTCCCCGTCGTTGATGAGTTTAGCTACTCACTTAGCAATTCAGCCAATTAGAAACCAACAGGATACCATCTATTTGAGAGATGCCTTGATATTTTTAGCATGGTGCAGGCATAGGTATAGCTTGACTTGAGTAATTCACAAAAAAGTGGTGGCTGAAGTGTGCTGAATTAGACAAAGCAGCTGGGGTAGCCTTGAAGCTAATCAACAACAACATTGAAACATGAGGAAAAAAAATTTTCTTTGTATGGCACTGAGGTGATAATTCCATTATATCCTTAGGGAATACCAAAGTTGGCCATACTCTAGTAAATTTTTGAATGAACATTCGTTTGCACATTCATACGAAAATTTCAATAAGTACATTTAATGACTTGCGGAATATAATTTGAACGTAATTTAAAAAATGTTAACTTTTAACATTCAATTTTGAAGTGAATTGACTTTCCTGAATGAATCCACACTGACTGTTAAAAATTTGTTCATGCAAGAAAAAAGTAAAAATAATAGGAATAATTTTTAATATGAAAATTAAATCTAAGTTCTCAAGTGATCATATACCATGACATTGTTAAAAATTAAAGTGATGTTAAAGGCTTTTTTTTAAAATAATAAGCATGCCATACTCACCTGCTCTGTGCAATGGGTCCCCTACCAGAGCTTCTGGTCCCTCCCTTCTGCAGCTTGCTATAGGAGCACAAGAGCAGGCTTGCTCCGTTCACACACGGAGCATGGCTCAGGCCCGCCCCCACAGCTTTCTCCTCATTGGCTCACTGGCTGTTATTGACAGTAGCGGGAGCCAATGGTTCCTGCTGCTGTCTCAGTCAATGAGGAATAAGAGTCCTTGGAAAGCCACTGTTCTCGTGCACATCGCTGGATTGAGATGGGGCTCAGCTAACTATTGGGGGGCTGGGGGGACTGCTCCACACAGGTTTTTTACCTTCATACATAGAATGCATGAAGGTAAAAAGCCTTGAGCCTTCACAACCACCTTAGCTTTTGGTTTCTACTACATCTATGACCTGCTAAGGAGAAGTGATCATTTAGCCATGTTCCTGGCATTATATACAAGATGACTCTATCGGTTTTCTTGTTCAGAAAGGGTCCTATGAACTTTCCCAGCCTAGCCAAATTGAATCCCCACTTTTTTACTTTTTTAGCCTGTATAACAAGTATTTTCACAGACAAAGCTAGACCACTGATCTAAGTCTCCAGTGGTCTGATACTGTTCTAGAGGAGTGCTGGAGACCGAGACCTCTACATTCTGCTGATATAGGGCAACTTTTACAGTACAAAGTACACACACATTGTGAACATGTGTAAAAAAGGATCTCATATTTCTTACTTGTTATGAGCCTTTAGATTCATATTTCCTCTATAGATCATTGCTCAGGGCATGCCTGAGATGCTAGACAGCAGCCTTTCTGAACCTTTGGATAATCTTGTCTTTTGCCTTGTTTCTGGTGAACCTTAAATTCCTTGCTCCTCCCATAGACTTCCTATTTAAGGCATGCCTTTGCACTTCCTGTTTGTCATATTATTGTGCTCTCTCCAGGGGATATTTTGCTTCTTTGTGTATCTGCAACTGTCCTTTTCTACACTACTACTCGTTACCGACGCTTGGTTTGTTCCTCAACTGCGCTTTCCCTTGATCCCACTACAACCAGTTGTTACCGACTTTTGGCTTGTTTACTGACTAGTATGCTTCTGCCTGATCCCTACCTGATATATCTGCTACTGGACCCCGGCTTGCTTACCTCCTGGTGAGGCAATCCCAGAGACTGCGGCCTGGTACTAACATAAAACAAAACCCATCTCCACCATCAGGAGCTCTGGTGAATACTGGTTAGTGCTTAGACCTTGCAGCTCAAGGGATCCCACATCACCTGCTAAGGTGTGACCTGCTTGTGTACTTATCCAGCTGGTCGGTGGGAGCCTCTCTACTACTATTGCCATTGGTCTCTGAGTCTGACCACCTCCTCCCCCCTCCCTTTTATAGAAAGAGACTGGATTATCCATTTTATCAAGTTCCTTCAAATTCCTATTGTGACTTAACTGACCAACGGGAAATGCTATGCACTACAATGTAAGTTTGTTCCTTATATCTGACAGTGAAATTTGCAAATCCTGAAGATTTGCTGCAAACCCATGGTAGCAGCAAACTCAAACCTCACAACTAGTCCTTCATTAGATATGTGGGTATCATCTTTTAATTATGAAACATGGCCTAAGTATATGCTACTAACAGCGTAGATATTAATATTATATTCTTTACAAGAGTGTCATTCATTCACAAATGTCATCCAAGATTTGAGAAGCAGGACCTTTGAATGATTTGATCTTTTTCACTAAACAGTCACATTCTTCCACAATCCTGTCTTCAATTGTCTTCCTCCCCATTCCAAAATCTCTTAATGTTGAAAGCGTAAATCTTCTCATCACTTTCCAGTTTTCATTTCTGGAAAAAATTACTCCTAAATGGGAGAAAGAAATATGTTTATAAGTCCACCCACAACTGATAAAAGTTTCAGTACATCTGAAGTGGCCCCAGGTGATATTTTCCTATACCAGCTAACTTCCTGTCTGGCAGTCCCATAAAAGAAGGACCCGTTGTTTTCAGTATCAAAAATGTAAGCAGTTATAATATTACGAAATCAATAGTTCAAGGAAATATGGAGTTATTTTGGTGTTAGAGTTTGGTGGGTTATGATAAAAGTAATGATAATAGGTTAAGTGGGATTTTCAATCATTTTAAATCAATAAATTGCGGACACGTTACAATATACAGAACAGTAAATGTTGTAAGAAAAGCTTTACCTTTTAACATTAAAAAGCTCTCCTTGAGGTCAAATCTAGGGACTTTGCCTAAGTTGAGATGATGTCATCCATCTGCTGCAGGAAGGAGGAAGCATTTCGACAGCCTTCTTCTCCCTAGCGACCAGACTGCAAAACTGTAACATTGCAGGAAGTCACAAGGTGAGAGTCTGCAGCAGAGGCTGACATGTGTCAGACATTTGTGCCACACATTTCACAGACACCAGAATTTACATGCTCGTGTTATTCTTAAGCCAGAATTACAACTGAAGAAATAGATCCTGACCCTGGATAATGCCTGAACAAAGATTGCACTGTGCTTTTGAGAGATAAAGTGCCCTGGAATGCTTATTGTGTATCCTTTTTATTTTATATATATATAAAATAGCTCAGTGGGGAGATTTCTGTACTAACATCGGATTGTTAGTACAGGATCTCATCCTGAACTCTTAGGCTGTCTGTAGAGGGTGCTTATTCAGGTGAACATACTGGCTGGACAGACCGAGGTCTAAAGGAGGTATGTCAATTAAGGATGCACCAATACCAAGTACTTACACAAGTACTCGTACTCATGCAAATGTTCCCGATACCTGAAACCAATACTTTTGTGGTGCAATTTGAGACCATACAAAATGAATGTGCTCTAATTGCACTACAAAGAATTGCATGCAATTTGAACAAGAATGCGGTGCGATTCCTGTCCAAATTGCATGCAATTTCCCCACCATTCAGGAGCTGTCCTTTGTCTGCAGTGCTGAATTTCCTGAGTCATGACCAGCACATGCTGGATATAAACCCTTGACTTGGCAAAGTGGATTATGATTTATTCTGCCCAGACACTTATAGTATTACACAGGTGTAGCACCCTCCTAGTTAGCTAGGAGGAGCTGGAGTCCTAATTGTTAGAAAGGATGTCTGAGTAGCAGCCTGGTGTAATAGTCAGAAGGTCAAATTCTGGTCAGGGCTGAGAGGCTCTGAAGACCACCCCTCTGGAATTTCTCCGTGCTCTAGAGCTTTGGAGGAAGGTCTAGAGGCAGTGGGTGAATATGAGGAGTAGCTGGCTTGTACTCTTGAGGGATCCTGACCAATCCCCAACAGAGGGCTTGGTAAGGGGCCAGGACAACCCTTAAAAGTAACTGAACCTGCTTAGCAGTAGGAAAACTGGAGGGAAAAGGAAGAAGAGAGAGAAGGATGTGAGGCTGGATGCAGGAGCCTGTGAGGGGGCTCAGATGGAGAGGGGCTCACCTGCAAGCAGAGGATCTTGGAAGGTGGAAAACTTTGGACTTCACCAGCCCCCTGAGAGAGGACCACCTGTGTAGCCCAGCTAAAAGGCCTGGTAGCAGCCATCAGCTCCCCCGGCAGCACAGGAGAGGCACCAAGTGAATAAACCTACACCTCCTGGGCCAGTAAGGGGAAAGGAGCACTCTAGTGGGGAACTGGATTTGCTATCTTTCCCGGGACTGTTTCACACTGCAGTGGCAGGCACTGGATCCCCTGCCCAGGGATTCACCCAGTACAGCTGGATGAGGAGAGGAGTCATCTGGGGTCTGGGATGGTACTACAGCAGATGCTGGATAGCTCTCCAGGAGAGAAACTGCTGTAGAGACTTGTACACAGTTGCTACGGAGTTTGTCTTCAGTTGCCATTTCCCTTAGGCATCACATACACCCCTTACCTCATCCAAGTTCTAAAACCCATAAATAAAATAACAAAAACAAAGCTCAAGGACTGGTTTCTATCTCCTAATGCAAGTTTGAATGAGGAAATTGTGATCCTTGGCTGTGTATAACTAAAGGGGGACCCACATCTCTTGCAACTCCTAAGGGGGTAGTGGTACATAGGTAAGGCCCCTCACTATATTCCTCTTTGTTAGGCCTCTATCCTTTTTTTTAACCCTGTAGCTTCTATCTATCCCCCCCATCCTGAATCTAGTGTCTTTGACTTTCTAGTGGCCAGTAGATCACCATCCTCTCTCATCATCTAGGACCTGCAGGGATGTTCTCAGCGATCAGAGGCTCTCTTCTGTGTTAGCAAGGCATTACCTGATCAGGCATGGAATACACGGCTGCTTGTGGTGCACACAAGGCTGGAGATGCATATGTGGTCTGCCCAAGCTGACATCACTTTCGCCCTATACCTGTATACAGTATGCAGAAGTATATGCGGTCTCTCGGAGTCTGGGCGTCGATGCCAAACAGCTGCATATTTGCCTGCAATTAGAAAACACATGTGCTGAGAGCGCGCGCCCTGTGCGCTCCAAGCTCATATGTCTGTGACTCATGGAAAGATCCCGATCTCCCCTTTCAATTGGGACCTTTGCCGATCTTGTGACCGCCGTGACGGCGAATCACGGCGGCCACATGACCCTAAAACCCTGCCCCGCCTCCCGGCTTCTGAAACTCTTAAAAGGGGGTCCATTCAGATTTAGCAATACATAATAACTCATCTCCAAAGCACATGCATTATTCTGCACCATAATGCATGGTTACACTCTATCTGGGTTGTGGTGCATTGTGTCAGAAAGATTGGTACATGTCTGATTTTTAGTCTGTTTTGTGCATTGATAAATGAGCTGTCTCTACAGAACATGCATTAGCTTGCGCCACAACATGCATGAATTCACCACAAAGGATCACATAGATCTGAATGGACCCCAAAAGGTTCAGGTTAAGTGTTACATTTAGTTTTAAAGGTTCGATTAAAGGGCCACTATCATAAACAATACTTGCATGAATTTTAATAAAATTTTAATTTTTAATAATATTCTGAAAATAATTTCCTTTTTCCGATTTCATATTCACTTCTTTGTATTTTTTTAGAAAATTTACATACAGGCAAGGTGTCTAGAAAAAAGTGTCACTGACTGCGGTGAGAACAAATGACAACATTGCCAAAGGAGCCTGAGGTCAGATTTAAAGCTGAACTCCAAGCACAAAAACCTTCCTTTAAATATGAGCAGGCTCACCCATTAAAGCCTGTAGAAAACTACAGGAGTTGCGGATACAAGACCAGTCACCCTGCACAAGAAGAGAGAGCAGCAGCGACTGGTCTTTTTCACAGGAAGCTTCTGCACAAAGGGAAAGTTTTGATTACTGCACAGATCTGGAAAGAATACACAAAGCACACTAGATTCAAATAAGAATACACATGGCTCTTAGATATTGACATTTGATTATCTTGGGGTTCAGCTTTAAACCATGTAAATAAAGTTACTGTTTGTCTTAAGGGTATTCTATATGGCATTGGAAAATTGCTTATACTTGTAACTATCATAAGCCTTGCATTTGAGGGGTGCTGGGGACTCTTTGTAGACATGTGGACTTATTGCTCTTTATGCTCACTGGCCACTTTATTAGGAACACCTTGCTAGTACCGGGTTGGACCCCCTTTTGCCTTCAGAACTGCCTTAATTATTTGTGGTGTAGATTCAACAAGGTGTTGGAAACATTCCTCAGAGATTTTGGCTACTGTTGCCTTTCTATCATCTTAAACCAGTCTGCCCATTCTCCTCTGACCTCTGATATCAACAAGGCATTTTCATCCACACAACTGGATATTTTTTGGACCATTCTCTGTAAACCCTATAGATGGTTGTGTGTGAAAATCCCAGTAGATCAGCATTTTTTGAAATACTCAGACCAGCCCATCTGGAACCAAAAACCATGCCAGGTTCAAAGTTACTTAAATCCCCGTTTTTTCCCTTCTGATGCTCGGTTTTAACTTCCGCAAGTCATCTTCACTATGTGTAGATGACTAAATGTATTGAGTTGCTGCCATGTGATTGGCTGATTAGCAATTTGTATCACCAGGCAATTGAACAGGTGTACTTAATAAAGTGGCCAGTGAGTGCATACGTATCTCTGTTGTGAAGATATTACGGAACTTCCTATGAGGCCAATGGTAAAGGAAGTAAGAAAATCTCTCTAATGTGGCAGCAATAAAATTATTAGGGAAAATAAGAAAAGCTAAGAGCCACTGTTGGGCTTTTATTGCTGTCTTTGTCCATGTTGAGGGAGGTTCTTATGTGGTAACCGTGAAAAGAAGTAAGGTGAAATCTCTCCCAAAGGAAGTGCAGACAGGAAAAAAAAGTTCTAAACATTCCAATGCTTTTGAAATAATAAAGCTTAAAGCCTATTTTACCCATATTGTAGCCAGATATTAAAATCTGATTAGGTGTTATGGACTACCACAATTTGTATATTACGAGTGGGGGGGGGGGGGTCTGAAAAGTTCTTGGCCTGACCCCTTCCCAGCAGGTAACACCAATTTTGTTATTATAATTGTAAATAGTGATTTTTTATATGATATTACGCTAATTTGGAGGATTAGAGCTCTATTTTCTCAATTGTTACAAGTAATTTAATGAACCATGGTGGAGTAGAAGGGTGTGCTGTTTTTGTAGGTCAAGGCAGACAAAACACTGATTGTTTTGAAGGATTTAGCGTCTCAGTGCATAGACCATCCACCCTATTCACCAGGTCTTCCTCCGTCCTATTTCCTAAATTTTAGAAGACACTGAAAGGAAAGACATATTTGTGGGATTGAGAGGTCATAGCAGCAACAGAGCAGTTTCTCGCAAGGCAGTCAAAATAATTTTTTGTTGGAAGCGTTAAAGAAATTGAAGAGATGATGTGGTAAGTGTGTTGGACTTAGGGAAGAATATGTAGAATAGCAGCCAAGTTTTGTTGCTCTAGCCAAGCCTTTTTCAACCAGGGTGTCGTGACACCCTAGGGTGCCTTCTGGGTTTTTCAGGGGTGACTTGGTAAAATGTCTAAAAATTGCCTGAAGCTGCCCAAAAATTGTCATCAAGCTGACAGGTGGATCAAGCCTGCCTTTTTTTGTTACACAAAACCACAGGTTTTTACTATGCAGAATTATAACCTTGGGCAGTGTAGAATCATCTACTGGCGTTCTAACAACCAATGACGTCATAGATTGAAGAGGAGAACGTCAGACACCTGAGAATATCTTTGTTTGTCCCTCTCCGTCAGCACTGGGGTCACGTTAGCTGA
Organism: Staurois parvus; assembly: GCF_062004578.1. NCBI lineage: Eukaryota > Metazoa > Chordata > Amphibia > Anura > Ranidae > Staurois > Staurois parvus. The sequence goes on along the minus strand of NW_028318186.1, from coordinate 6,102,675 downwards.
ATGATGGAGAGAAGGGAGACAAGAAATGCTGGAGCACTAGTCAGTACCAGTGTGCAAAAGTATATGCTTTATAAGAATAAATCACCTGTAATGTTGGGTGTCCTACATTTTTGAATAGGAGCTTTGAGATTGTGCAGATTTTTAAAGTATGCCTTTACTGAAAAAAGGTTGAAAAACAGTGTTCTAACTCATTTTCCTTCTGGTTGGGCCGAGAACATTTCAGCCCCCTTCATATTCCTAAATGGATACTTTAGTGGTTTTTGGTCAGTTGTAAATTTTTTTGAAGGGTAAAATCTTATTTTATGAAAAAATAATAATTGAACACATTTTTCCAGAACAAAACGTGCATTTATTATTTTTCCCTACAGGAGTTTGCAAAGCATTGCACCGATGATCAGCAAAACAGGCTCCTGTTCACTGTCCCTCCAGCTTTTTGCTCATACCTTTGTATGGGCTTTCAGGTAGAAAGCTAGAGGAAGAGTGAATGAACTACAAGTGTGCTGAGCAGCGCACTCATAGTCCATTGAAAACTACAAGCCGTCTGCTGAGGTGGAAGACTGGACTTGTAGTTCATTCATTCACAGATCCTTGTGAACAAAAGATTTGGACACACTGATTTTACCTGTGGCAGTGGCCATGGGGAGGGGAACTCCTGCTCTCTGTCTTGGGGGTGGGTCAGGGGGTGTGGTGTGCTGAAACATTTTACATGTTACACCCTAAATACAGGTGTAACATGTGACATGTTCCAAAGGTGAACTGATCCTTTAACTAGATCTTTATAAAAGATGTTATTTGACAAATAAAAATTTTAAGCAAGATGCTTTCGTGCTACAGTTTAGGCAATCCACGGCAAGCTGTCTAATTTCTTCTGTGGACAGGAGATCCTGATGGCGCTGTCTCTAGAATTAGAAGAGTAGATGGTGTTTCTTTCCTCCGGTCTATTCATCAGAGTCATTCAGCTGTGAGCATGTGTCACCTGACATCCTGCAGGTCTGTATTCACAAAACAGCAGTGAATCAGCTAAAACAATGGTGTACCTAGTTACATCTGGCAAAAGGGTAAATATAAAATAAATACATAATAAAACGAGAGGAAAAAGTCAAGGAAATATCAGAAAATATCATAATGTGAAACATTTATGTTACCGTGTCCTTTAACGATGTCATCGAAGAGCGGAATCATTGGTCTTCCGGAAAACTCATCAGCATGATTTACCAAAGCATCTCTTACTGTCTCATAACCACAGAGGATCACCATTTTTTCTTCTCCTATTTTGATACTGTACACTGAACCATACTTCTTAGAGAGCTGTAATTGGACCAGATGTCAGTCGTATAAATATATAACCGAGCAGAATTTTCAAAAAAGTTAAATCTTTGAATACTGTATGTAGAAATTGATGAGTCTTCATGGGTTCGATTTGCAGAGGGATTTATGAATCCTGTTTTCAATTTGACAAACCTGGACTTAGCAGGAAATATCATTAAAGTCTAAGGGAGACAAATCTTTTTGGTAAGTTATGGACATTTTTGGGACTAACAAATATAAAAAAGGCATTGAAAGCTGCCATGGGAGACATGTACCAATGTAGAAAAAAATACCATACCCTCTTTTTGCAGTTTTGAAGGCAACATAATGAGTATGTAAATTCTTTAATCAATGACCTTGCGGGGATACTTCAAATCCATATGTGGTGACAGCATAATCTGGCAGTATATATTTGTCTGTAGAACTGATTTCTTTTTCTTCCACAAATGGCATGGCTTGTCTTACATACAACAGCACCTCAATTTGATTTATTGCAGGGACAATAGTCCTAACTAGTGTATGATTAACTTTTATTTTTACTAAGGGGGTGGGGAGGGAGTGTGATAAATGGGAGAAATATAATGGAAGGGAGTTTAGGTGTACACTGTCCTAATTTAATTTTTCTTTCAAATGATGCCTGAACAAAAGGCAGCTCCACAACTAGATGGTCAGTAACATGAAAATGCTACATTTTGAGTACCTCAAACTTATAAAAGGCCTTATCGACCTACAATAAAAAACAATTTACCCCTAAAAGACCATCCCCTGAAACAACATCCAATTTTTTACAAGTCTTTCAGCAAAAATACATTTCGAGTTTCTGAAAGTGATGGCAGATCATCAAGCACAATCACAAAATGAAAGAAAATACAAGAAAAACCACCAATAATAAAACCAAAGAGTCAGCAAAGGAGTTTGTTTGCCCAAAAGAGCTAATCAATAAGAGTTAAAGTACAATGTCCTAACTGACCTCAATCTATTCCTAAGCAGTTTGTCGGCATTCCCTATCCTATCCCTAAAGCATCTTCGAAAGCACTGACATTGTGACTGCCTTCTACCCCTGAAGTGGCTGGCTTATCCAAAAGCACCCTTATTGGTCTCTCTAAGCATGCTGGCCATAATTCAAATTCATACAGTACATTAATGTTTTAAAAATATTTTTCCTAAAGCAAATCTGCACATAAATTCACTAATACTGCAAATCTCAAACCAGCAGGATTTGCCACAAAACAATGGTAGCAGTGAACCCAAACCTCATCTCTAACTGTATATATAAAACAACAGGCCCCAGTAGCAGAAATATTAGCTGTGCTCACATCTTACCAACCTGGGAAGGTATCTTGCACTAGTTTCAAAAAAAGACCAAGACCAACTTCTGCATGACAGTATCAGTGATTGACAACTTCCAAAGAAGGGAGGGCCTTCAACATCACAAAAGGGCTGTGTTCTGAAACACTCATCATGTGTCCATTACTGTAACATTGGATTTTGTTATAAATTAAGTGAACCAATGCAGCGCTACAAGTGGAAATTCTACCTAAACCCAAATGTGATAAAAATACAAAAAATTATAATATATTAATAATAATTATATACTTAAAATCCAAAAGAATATGTCCAAAAAAATATCCAAAAAGTAATTATGTGTTTTCTTCTTAGTGACACTCTTTTCCTTCTATAATCACCAAGTGCTGCACACACAAAAGTGCATCCTTCCACCTCGAGATGTCTGCTCACCTCCAGCAGTGTGACCTCACATAATCCTATCTTGTGGTCCCACAATGGACTCTGAATATCACTTGATGGATTATCAGTTGTAATTCCCACTTCATTTGGGATGTCGGATCTTCACCACTAATTCACCTCATCAATAAAAAAAACTCCACATAATGCGTAAAGCTTTATAACATTTTAATATAAAAAATTAATATACAAATGCACACTTACATGCAATGTTATATCAATATTGGAGTGCACACTGCTGTAGGCAGATACAGCAGACTCTTCACGGCACAGTTTACTCAGATTGCCAAGCTATTATAACCAAAAGTGGTACACAGCTGGTGCGGTTAGGCACCATTTGCATGTGAGTGTGCATTTGTATATTATTTGTGATATTAAAATGTTATAAAGCTTTACGTACTATGTGGAGTGCCCTTGGCTTGCTTTTATCTGGCCCTTGGGGCACTATTTTATCAACTGATACCAACAATGGGGCATAATTCCCTCCACTGACACCAGTTATGGGGCACTATTGCTCACAATGACACAACAATGGGGCCCAATGACACCAATGATGGGGCACAATTCCACATAATGACACCAATGATGAGGTGCTATTCCTCCCACTGACAGCAATAAAGGGGCATGGTTTACTTCCACTGAATTCCTACTAAGGCCTCATATGCCCATGGAGGACCATGTTTATCTGCACATGGATGCACAATTATCCTATGCATCCCTGCACAGGCAGTCTTATTCATGTCAATTGGGACGTTGCGGCTGCAAGGACAGATCTGACATCCATGTAGGTGTAAATTCATGGCCCCAAATGCAGACAGTGTGAGTTCAGGGTTATACACCCACATGAATGTCAAGTTCCATGTGCCCATGCAGCTGCTGCATCCCAGTTGATATGGATGGAACTGCCTATACAGGAATGCACAGAAACACCTGCACATTCCCTGCACTTACTGTGTCCCAAATTACATCAATGGGACTGCCTTCATGGGGATGCATGGAACACCTGTGCATACCAGCACAACTAAACACAGCCTTGCTGTAGTATGTCCCTTGTGAATGAGGCCTTAGGCCTTGTTTAAACCTGAAGTTGGGGTGTGGCAAAAATGCATGGTGGAGCTGCATTTTTGCTGCCTGCCAACCTTCTCTCCTTAAGCTACTATTGGCAGTGACCAGGGTGCTGTGGCCCAAGATGCTTCACACACACGGCAAAGTTGACCCAACTTGCTGAACACACGTTTAAGTCAAAGTAGAAGTGACAAAAATGCCCTGCAACTGTGTGCAATACACATTTGCTGGCAAAATTGGGTTAAAACAGGTGGATAGGAGGTATCACATTGCTTCCTCACTGTCTGTTAGTAGCCACTGGAGTGTGATCCGAACATGGATCGGGCCTCAGAGGCAAGGGAGATTTTGAGATTTTTTTTAACTTATTTCTTTTTTGCACAGGTAAAATTTTATTTTTTTAAAATTATTATTATTTGTTTAATGTTTTTTTTTATGTGTGTGTGTGTGCGCGTGTGTGTATGTGGGGTAGGGGGTGAGGTCTAAAGCTCTAATGTCTCTTTTTTGAGACAGAGAAAGGGACTGCAGACAGTCCCTTTCTTTGTAATCTGGGCTGCACTGCAGATGAATGAGATAGGAGTCTGTATAGAGACTCCTACTCATTCATAAAATTAAACATAGTAAACAGTGTTTACTATATTTCATTCACAAACTGACACATAGTAAATACAGTTTACTATGTGTCAGTGAATAATGAATACAAAAGCGATATGTACTGATCGCTGTCTGTATTCTTACTGGAAAGGAAGGGAGCTGGTAAACACATCCCCCCTCATGGTCACTGAAGCGACTGTGCGCTTATAGCAGAAGAAGGAATCAGGTCTGTACGGAAAACGGACCTGGAAGACTTCAAGCAGTGCTGTAGGTCCGTATGGTCTACGGACCTGGCAGCAAAAGGGTTAAAACATTAAAGAATACATCCAGTGAACTTTTGAGACTTGCTCAGTTCAGCTTTGTTGACTACACAACACCCTTCCCTCCAATGTTATGGAGATACGTCCTAACACACTTCCTGTCTTAGGGTGACAACCCTGTTCCTCCATACATACAGTACAGTTAGTGAACGTTTTCACTCTAAGAAAGGAATTGTGTTACTGGCAGGACCACAATGTAAAATGTAAAACCAAAATGTCTAAAAAAGAACTGCAGTCACTACTGTATATCTAGTGAATGGCAAATTACAAGATATTACATTTTTGTTTATATATTTTTTTTTTATGGTTTAGGTACACTTTAATAATGGAAAACCCAAGCAACTTTCTATGTGAGTTGGATTTTACATATAAAAAGATGCAAAAATAGATAATATATACATAGAGTTAATTCATATGTCATGCAATAAAAGCTTTAGTGAATTAAAACAAATAGATAGTGTAAAAAATAGCAAATGTTACACAGTAATGATAACACTGCATGTCTTAGATTTTTGTAAACTGATGTCAATGTATATTATTTTGCTAAACCTATCAAAACATAATTGTGCATAAAAATTTGCAAAAATGTGTTCCTTTTTCAATGAGAACTAAGCATATCATTTGACACAGACTGCCTATATCAGGCTTTCCCAACTAGGGTTCCATGAAATCCTAGGGTTCCTCCAGACTCCATGACTAAGCATCGGTGGAAGGGGTGAAACGCATCAACTATGTGGTAGTGGAGCACAACACTCTACATGGGTAAAGAGGGAGATCAACGTTTCGGGTACCTATTCCACCAGTGGTCACTAGGAGTTCCTCAAACAGTGATCAGCGGCAGATTGATCTCCCACCTACAATATCCACCAAGGTAAGGGGGCAATATCTTTCTGATATCCAAAGTAATGGGTCACTTCTACACTTAGCAGTGTAAAGGGGGCTTTTTTCCATAGACCAACAATGCAAGGGGACATTACCACTTTTACAGTTTATGTTTCTTTTCTGGTCATTATTATTTGTTTACTTTAATTAATACTGCTGCATAAAGCAGGGGATGGTTGTAAAATAATCAGCGTTGGGTATCAAATACCCTATTTATGCCAGTTTATTTATTGCTATCCTAAACTTTCTACAACTCAAAGTGGTTCTAAAGACTGAAGGTTTTTTAGAGCTTCTTGCTATGAGGACACTCAGCAGGGGGGAAGGGGTCAAAAGCACCTGCTGGGGACTCAAGAATTAGATGATCTGGGCTGATCTGTGCACAAAACAGGCTTTAGAAACACTTTAATGATCATGGAATGTATCGTGATCTCTTATGTAATTTTTTGCCAAGGGTTCTCTCAGACCTCAAATTTATTCGAAGGGATCCTCTGGAGTAAATAAAATAAACACTAGCCTAGATGTTGTCATATAATTCTATACTTCTGGGATTTTCTGGTCCTTTGCTGCAGTATATTTTGCAGATGTCATTATTACCTCAATAAATGATTTATAGGGCGTCTTCATGTTCAGGATGTGCATATTTCCAATGATCGGTAAAGGTGTGGGTCCAGGAGGAAAGTTGGAGGTCCTTCTTTTCCATCCATATAAGAGAATGGCCAGAAACACACAGAGAACAATAGATAGAGCCATGGTAATCGGATCAGAGACATTCATTTTATCAGCAAAATCTGATCAAGAGAGTAAAAAAATGTTGATCATGTTACAAACCTGCAAACTCATCAAACAATGCACTGGTTTGAACTTTTGGTAAACAGCTAAATACACACCTTTTCAGGACAAAAATAAATAAATCAGGCTAGGCTATGCTAACTCTTCTGGAAAGAGGTGTAGGAGTGTGTGTCTATGGGAATATTTGACCATTCCTCCAGAAGCACATTTGTCAAGTTCCTCTATCCCAAACTCGCTCATCCATGTCTTTATGGACCTTGCTTTGTGTACTGCTGCACAGTCATGTTGGAACAGGAAGGGGCCATCCACAAACTGTTCCCACAAAGTTGGGAGCACGAACTGGTGCAAAAATGTCTTGGTATGCTGATGCCTTAAGAGTTTCCTTCACTGGAACTAAGGAGTCAAGCCCAACCCCTGAAAAACAACCCCACACCATAATCTTCTCTCAAGAAAACTTTACACTTGGCACAATGCAGTCAGGCAAGTCCTGGCAACCAACAAACACAGACACATCCATCAAATTGCCAGACAGAGAAGCGTGATTTGTCACTCCAGAGAACACGTGTCCACTGTTCTAGAGTCCAGTGGCGGCATAATTTAAACCACGGCATCCAACACTTTGCATTGCACTTGGTGCTGTAAGGCTTGGATGCAGCTGCTCGGCCATGGAAACCCATTCCATGAAACTCTCTATGCACTGTTGTTGTGCTAATCTGAAGGCCACACGAAGTTTGGAGGTCTTTAGCTATTGACTCTGCAGGCACTTGGCGACTTTAGTGTACTGTGCGCTTCAGCATGCGCTGACCCCACTCTGTCATTTTACATGGCCTACCACTTCATGGCTGAGTTGCTGTTGTTCCCAGTTGCTTCCACTTTGTTATAATACCAGTAACAGTTGACCGTGGAATATTTAGTAGCAAGGAAATGTCACGGATGGACTTATTGAACAGGTGGTAGCCTATCACGGTACCACGCTTGAATTCACTGAGCTCCTGAGAGCGACCCATTATTTCACAAATGTTTGTAGAAGCAGTTTGCATGCCTAGGTGCTTGATTTTATACCCCTGTGGCCATGGAGATGATTGGAACACCTGAATCCAATGGTTTGGAGTGGCTTTCCAATACTTTTGGCAATATAGTGTGTATATATATATATATATATATATATATATATATATTGTATATATATGTATATACTGTATATATATATATATATATATATATGTCATTGCAAACTTTGGACACCCATAGTCATTAAAACACTGAACTATCTCAGTGCTAAAGCATTAAAAAATATTTAATGTCTGACGTGTCATGCAGACCTTCCACCTTCTATAAATAGTTTGTTGATAAGAAATGTCATTTATTTGCTTTTTAACCACTTGCCGCCCTGCCACTGTAGAAATACGGCGGCAGGGCGGCACGGGCAGGCAAAACCACGTTTTAAAACGTGTGTTTTGTAAACAGATAGGGGGCGCGCGCGAGACGCGCCGCTGCCCTATCTGTCCCGCCGATCACCGCCGCGGATGTCAGTCGCCGGGTCACAGCCGGTCCTTACCGGCTGTTTCCCGGCGATCAGCAGCAAACAGTGACAGACAGCACAGCTGCAGTAGCTGTGCTGTCTGTCACTTCCCTGACAGCTCGAGGACAAGCTGATCGAGAAAGAAGAGTTTCTCTCGATCAGCGGTGTCCTGTGCAACACACACCCCCACTCCCTAGTAGAACACTCCCCTCACACAGATAACCCTTCCCTGCAAAATAAAGTTAACCCCTTCCTCCCCAGTGCCATTGGTACAGTGTCAGTGTTTTTTTTTTTGCACTGATCACTGTATTAGTGTTTTTGGGGATGTCAGTGACCCCAAGTCAGTACCCCCCAATGTCAGAATGTCAGCCGCAGTCCCGCAGTCCCACCATAAGTCGCTGGTCGCTGCCATAAGTCACTTATCGCCACCATAATTTGCTGATCGCCGCCATTATTAGTATAAAAAAACCCTAAAAATCCCAGTATCTTTCCCGCCATTTGTAAACGCTACAACTTTCACGTAAACCAATTAATTTACATGTATTGGGGTTTTTTTTGTCGCAGAATGCATTTTGGCAGAAATTTATAACTAAATTTGATTTTTGCATTTTTTTTTACTACATGTTTTATAGCAAATAGTCCAAAATATTTTTTTTTTTTCCTAAAAATTGTCAGACTTTTTTTTTATAGCGCAAAAAATAAAAACCGCACAGGCGATCAAATACCACCAAAAGAAAGCTGAATTTGTGGGAAAAAAAAGGATGTAAATTTAATTTATGTACCGTATTGCATGACCGCGCAATTGTCCGTTAAACTAGCGCAGCGCTGTATAGCAGAAAAATGGCGTAAATTGCAGTATCTATACCATAGTTTGTAGACCCTATAACTTCCACACAAAGCAATCAATATACACTTATTGGGATTTTTTTTTACCAAAAACATGGAGCAGAATACATTTTGGCCTAAATTAATAACCAACTTAGAGTTTACTATATATTTTTTATTGCTGAAAGTAAAAAATATTGTTTTTCGTCAAAATTTTTGGCTTTTTTTTGTTTATAGCGTGAAAAATAAAAAGCGCACAGGTGATCAAATTACACCGAAAGAAAGCTCTAATAGTGTGAAAAAAAGAATGTAAATTTAGTTTGGGTGCAGCATTGCATGACCGCGCAATTATCAGTTGAATAAGTGCAGCGCCGAGTACCAAAAAGAGGCCTGGTCATTAGGGGGGGGTAAATCTTCTGGAGCTCAAGCGGTTAATCCAAGACAGGCAATGCATTTTGCAGGAAATAACATATAAAAAATAATCAGAAAAAGTAAAGGATATTAAAGAGCAACTCCACTTTATCTGAGAAAAAAAAGCAATTTCTTCTGGGTGATCAATGTGCAGTTTAATAAACTTCATAGGTGATTCCTACCTTTTGTCGCTCTAAAGAAATAGATGTATGATTTCTAGATTACAGACTTTCAACTGGTTTCAGCAATCAACAGATGCACTCTCAGTGTTCTGATATGAGAAAACTGTGAGGTTTGCACAGGGGAAGACTGACAACTTATGTGGCCCCCGGGCAATAGGGGATCATGGGGCCCCTGTGTCCTTGCCCAAACTCAAAAAAGCCTATGAAAAAGGTACCAGGGGCATCTCATGGGGCCCTCTACTGACCCCGGGCCCTCGGGCAGTGCACGAGTTTCCAAATGGTCAGTCCACCCCTGGGTTTGCATCTCATTGGAAGTATTTAACCCTTGGAGAGAATGTCACCAAAACTGAAATTTATTTTGCGGGGGGGCTGAAATGTGACTTGTCTTAGTGCAGACTTCTGGGAAAATCAGTGAATCAACCATATAAGCAGGTAATTAAATTTCTGGGGGGGATTTTCTACACCAGGTGTGTAGAGAACACCTCCAGGTAGCCGTATTGTATTGACATTTACAGAAAATTGCAGCTGCAGATTGAATAGGAAAGGTAATCTTTAATAACAATAAATTACAACATGGCTTGTATAGCAACGGTATATGCTATATTACTTTTTTATATACTATATTTTGTGTAAACAAAACAAAAAACATTCCACTACAGAACTTGCCACCATGAACAGTTTCTTTAAACTCAACACTACCTTTCTACCAGTTCATCAGGAAGTGCACTGCTGGACAGTATGGTGCACTTAATTTGTAAAAAAAAAAAACAAACAAAACAAAAACAGAAGGCCATGTCCAACAGAAAAGCTATTATTTACAAATATGTGCTTTCTCTGCAAGTAAGTCCGATTCAGATCTGCCTTGATGTGCATAGAGTTGGTAATTCATATCTATTTACAGCTGGTAAATCATAAAATATAATATAATCCACAATATGACAGCCCACTTGTAACTACAAGAGTGTTGTAAAAGTCTTACCTTAATGTCTCCGTGGAGACAAACTTCAACCTTTAGGCAATTCACGCTTACTGTCGGTGCAAAATGGCTCCACTTCGCAATATCTGAAATAAGAAGGTAATATCAGGTTTTGTTTATCCTGCAATAGAGCAAAGGGCACATTGCATCAGACTTTTTTTTATTTGTGAAATACTCGTTTCTCAGCCAGGGAACTCTAAAGTTACAACCAATGACAAAGCACAATAGTACAAACAAACAATTTGGCATAAATATACTACATTCTGCCCCACCACCTCTCAAATTCAAGTTGCTCATCAGGTGTAAGATGAGGGCATTCAATACTTGTTAATGGTCCTCTAAATCCTGAAAGTCTCAATAGATATCATTAGTTTTGAATTTGACCTGAATATGCATTACCAAAACATTTGTAATACAAGCAGCACTAGGTAGGCACAGTGGCAATAAAATAAAAAGTAGAAAAAACAAAGGAGAACCAAGAAAATATTGATGCCTGACAACAAATGCAGCAAATACATGTCCACAGAACAGTTATTCATTATGAATCTCCCACCTTGACTAGTGTTGCAGCATCTCCTCTCCAGTCTACCACTAAGTAGCCTAGCCTCACTATCAACTGTGTGAAATGCTGTGTGACAATTTAATTCCCAGAATGCTGTGTTACTATGGATAGGTTGGTGATTTTTGTATAGCTTAGATATGTGAATAATTAGACTTCAGTTATTTAAGTTACATATATTGTCTTTGAAAGATAAGGCCTCCCTTAATAATATGCAAATGAACCAGTTGGACTGATTTATAAGGTCAGCAGAGGATATGATGTAGCAGGAAAAGATGGGAGAGAAAAAGGGCTTTGGACAACCATATGGTAAGAGACAAAGGAACAATTGTTCTAGAGACTTGGAGGAAGAAACAATGTGTTGGAGGACTTTGGAGAAGTAGGAAGCAGTCTAGAATATCCTGGATCCTAAAAGATGTCTCCATCATAAAGAAAGATCCAAGTGTATATATATGTGATTTTGCATTTATAGGTAGGGGGGCGTGAGCGCGCCCTGACAGTACTCCCATTCGCGGCTGTGGCTGTCAATCCCTGGGTCCCAGCCAGTGATTACTCGTCAGTGCCCGGTGATTGACGAGTATCTCCGATAGGGAAGAGAACTGTATGTAAACAATACAGTTCTCATCCCTGTCAGCTCGTGCACACTGCTTTGGATGGCTGTGCTGTGTACAGCCACCCAAAGCAGTGTGATCACAGTGAAGCACCAACACACAGCACATAGTAAAACAGCACACAGTTAACCCTTTGATCGCCCCTCATGTTATCCCCTTCCTGCACAGTGCCATTGGTACAGTGTCAGTGCTTTTATATCACTGATCACTGTATTGGTGTCACTAGGGATGTCAGTGACACCAAGTCAGTTCCCCACAGTGTCAGAATGCCCACAGCCGTCCCACAGTCCCACTATAAGTCACTGATTGCCGCCATTACTAGTAAAAATAAAAAAAAAATTCCAGTATATATACGGCCATTTGTAAACACTATGACTTTCACGTAAACCAATTAATTTACACATATTGGGATTTTTTTTAGCAAAGACGTAGCAGAATACATTTTTGTCTAAATTTATGTTGAAATTTGATTTTTTAAATTTTTTTACTGGACATGTTTAATAGCAAAAAGTCAAAAATATTGTTTTTTTTTCTCAACAGGAGATAAAATACCACCAAAAGAAAGCTCAATTCGTGGGAAAAAAAGGATGTAAATTTAATTTGGTTAAGTACCTGTTGAGTTTATGCCCATCACATACATTGTACATGCTTATTTGCTAAGAATTGTTTTTCCTACAGTTGTATGTACATTTTTTTCTGTTTAGTAAAGCAAAAATTAATACACTACAGATGTCTGAGCTTCCTTGACTTATACCACAAAGCAACCTTAACCACTTGCCCTCCAGAGGATCTATCCCTTCCTGACCAGGCCATTTTTTGCGATACGGAGCTTTAACTGACAATTGATCAGAAAGAATGTGGTCCTTAAATTTTATCCAATCCTTTGAAGAATTCAGAGGTGCTGACATTTTGTTTTTACAGTCCATTCTGGAAATTAAATTACCACCCAGCCATGTAAGTAAAAGCAACACTTTATTTTCCAAATGTTAAATGAAAACAGCTTGCTTCAGCACAGAAAAAATAAACAGTCCATACTTCTGGAACATACAAATAACATTTCAGCTCTCCACTGTCACATGCTTATTCCTTGCTTGTCCCACCACAGTTTGTAAAGCTCCCACCTACTTAGGGGTCCAGAAATGTTTATAGAGCTCAGCAGCAGTATCACAGTCAAAAGCAAGTCCACACTCTCCACACCGCTGTCCCCCTTAACCACTTGCCGACCGCGCATAGCCGAATGACGGCTTCACCGCGGCCGGCCAGTTCTGAGTGGACGTCATATGACGTCCTCCCAGAACGCGCTCTCCTGCGCGCCCCAGGGGGCGCGCACCCGGCGATCTCCGTGATCGCTGTGTCCTACGGACACAGCTGATCACGAGATGTGGTGAAAGGCCGATCCCACCGGCCTTTTACCACGTGATCAGCGGTGTCCAATGACACGCTGATCACAGGAAAATGCAAGTGCCGGTTCTCGGCTGCACTTTCCTCACGCTGTCAGATCGTGAGGAAAGTACTGCCGAGAACCGGCAGTTGTCAGAGCGGGGATCGGCACCGATCATCAGGGCACTGATGATCAGTGCCCTGATGATCGGTGCCCAGCAGTGACCCCCGCAAGTTCCGATCAGCTGTGCGCCCACTAGCCCCGCCCACCCATTCCCAGCGGTGCCCCCACCTGTGCCCAGCAGTGCCCCCACCTGTGCCCAGCAGTGCCCCCACCTGTGCCACTCTGCAGTGCCACCTACCTGTGCCCAGCAGTGCCACCTACATGTGCCCAGCAGTGCCACCCACCTGTGCCCACCCACCTGTGCCCACCAGCGCCACCCACCTGTGCTCACCAGTGCCACCCACCTGTGCCCACCCACCAGTGCTGTCCACCAGTGCCACCCACCAGTGCCACCCACCAGTGCTGCCAGTCAGTGCCACCAGTCAGTGCCCAGGGGTTGTGCCAGTCAGTGCCGCCAGTCAGTGCCCAGAAGTGATGCCAGTCAGTGCCGTCTATCAGTACCCATCATCAGTGTCACCTATCAGTGCCGCCTATCAGTGCTGCATATCAGTGCCGCCTATCCGTGACCCCTAATTAGTGCTGTCTATCAGTGCCGCCTATCCGTGCCACCTCATTAGTACTCCCTATCAGTGCCCTTTAGTGCTGCCTATCAGTGCCCATCATTGCCGCCTATCAGTGCCCATCAGTGCCGCCTCATCAACGCAAATCAGTGAAGGAGAAAAAATACCTGTTTGAAAAATTTTATAAAAGAAACAAATAAACTTTTTTTTTTTTTCAAATTTTTTGCACATTTTTTAATTTATAGCGCAAAAAGTAAAGCGCCCAGTGGCGATTAAATACCACCAAAAGAAAGCTCTATTTGTGAGAAAAAAATGATCAAAATTTCATATGGGTACAATGTTGCATGACCGCGCAATTGTCAATCAAAGTGCGGCAGCGCTGAAAGCTGAAAATTGGCCTGGTAAGGAAGGGGGTATAAGTGCCTGGTAGGCAAGTGGTTAAAGGGACCACAATCCAAATAACGGGGACACATATTTCCCATCCAGGACCCATCCATTTTGTCCTGTACAAAGGATGTATTTTTCTGCCACATCGTGTTTGAACTTCCTCCAGCATGGTGTGATGGACAGATATTATTATGTGCTATAGATATTTGATAGCCTGTCCAATTTGGGCCTGATGAACCTGTTGGGGTATGCTGAGATAACTATCACATATCTGAGCCACTTTCTGTTCTGTCTCTTCCCTCCTGGGATTTTGCCCTGTGAGAATGTCAGCTTAAGAACCCAGTCTCTACTTGGCAATGGGTCTAGGCATATGGAAGGATGCAGGGATCTCCTTTCTTGGGAGTAACGTCTGAAGGTGTTGGCTGCAGGGAAAAATTGCACAAGACTTAAAGGAAGCAAAGCTGCAAATGTCCTCACATATGGTAAGGTATAATTGATTCAAAAGTGATACAGAGTAGCCTTTCAAAGCTGTTCTGCCTTGGAAGTGAAGATTGGGATACCACTTGAACCTCATTTGCCAAGGGACCCAAGTTCTAAAGCAGTCCAGCTAGCACAAACTGTGATTTAGAAGGTAACCATGAGAGCTGAAAAGTAAGATCTAGAATAGATTGATTCCACAACAAAATACTCATAGAGGTGCTGGGAACTTTCAGACTTGCACATGTACTCATGAAAGAGACTAAGTAAAACTTCAAAGAAGCTCAGTAGCTCTAGTGAGGTGGTTCCCACATAGGAAGGTTGCCCTTGATGGGCACCCAACAGTAGCTCAGACCAAGGAAATGCAGATCATTACTGCTCACTGATTGGTTGCTAGAGGTTACTGCACATTATTACTATGGGATCAGTGGCATTGGTGGGGAGATGGGATAAGTGCTAGTGCTGGGGGAAAGGGTTGAGTGACAGTGCTGGTGGGGGATGGGATCAGTGGCAGTACTTGGCGGAATGGGATGAGTAGAAATGCTGGGTGTGGATTGGATCGGTGGCAGTGCTGGATGGGTGGTAACATTTCTACAGTGACCATCATGTTAGGGGGGATTTACACTGACCACCAGTGTAACGGTAATTCTGATCTTACCTCTAATGTAAAGGGAAATTTACACTGACCACCAATGTAATGGGGAATTTGCACTGACCACCAATGTAATGAAGAATTTACACTGACAACCAATATAATGGGGAATTTTGCACTAACAACCAATACATATCTACATTGGCTGCAAATGTAAGGGGCAATTTAAACTGACTACCAACTTAAAAGGGGCTTCTACATGGACCACCAATGTAAAGGAGAATTCAACACTGATCACAAAGGGAGGATTTGACACTGACCGCTATTTACATATGAATGCCACATTGCTGGCCCTATTTACATATGAAGGCTGTCACTATTTGCATATGAATGCCAATTATTTACATGTGAATGCTGACAAGGTCTGCACACCTGAGTCATTTGTACATATCAATAGAGCAGAGCTGGACAGCATAAGTGACAGCACTTCACACTGACATATCAGTACACAGCCCAGAAACAAAGACTTAAAGATGGCCCTGCATAGATCATGGTCAATGAAGTAAAAGGGTGCTCATCAGCACCCTTCTTCGAGAATTGCTCATCAATAGTGCATTGAAAACTACAAACAGTTTGCCACAGTGCCAGATTGAACTTTTAGTTAATTAATTCACAGATCTCTGTGAATGAATGATGTGGCTGTGTGGGCGGAGACCGCTCCAGCTGTGCTGTTTATAAAATGTGACAGCAGATGTGGGAAGAGGTGGGCTACTGCATGGTAACATGTCACAAAGGTGCACTTATCATTTTTAAAAAATTGGCAGGTACAAACACAGAAAAATCAAGTATGACGTCCTCACGGAGCGGGAGAATGTGAGGACCTCCGGTGATGAAACGCGTAGGGCGGAGCTTGTGGATGTGACGTCACAACGTTCGACGATCTGTTGGCGTCCGTGGATGCCGGAGGAGGCTGTGTGCTTTTATTGCTGTGAATGCAGTTTATGCTAGTGTCGGCTAAGACACAATTCATTGAAAGTGCGATGATAAATTTTAAATAAATTCTTTGTTATATGTTGCTTCACTATGAGTTTCTCCTCTCTTGCTTTCTGAGTGCTATTCGGAGTATATGAAGAAGGGGGTGCCATACTGAATTGTTCCATATATGCTGAGAGTCATCGGCAGACCATTGCTCCCAGAGCACAAGCGCTTTTGCTGGTTTATAATTTGACCAGCACATTGCTCTGGTGAGTTTATTCAATCTATTCAGTGGTGGATTTGTGCACGGTGGTTTTGTGTTTTTTCACATGAAGAATTTTGGATTAGAAGATCTTGTTTATTGATACAGATACAACAATGTTTTTGGTGTTGGACACTTGCACATTTAATTTGGACACTATTAATAATTGATTTATATAAAGATTTATGTAGTTACACTATAAGTAATAATTGTTATAAGTTGTGTGGGATTATTAGCGCAAACATGTTTTTGAATAGACTTAATAATATAACTCATGTGGTATTTTAGTAACTAGGCTGTATCTTACCACATACTCAGATGCGGTAAGATACCGCTCAGTAAATTGTTCATATTCGAAGTTCGCAGTCGAACATTCTGTAGGTTCGGATGTTCGACCACAAACCGAACAGGGGGGTGTTCGGCCTATCACTAGAGAGGATACGATGTAATAGAAAGCTAGGAGAAGAGGACTTTTGAGGAGGTATGTGGCTTAGACAAAGACAGAGTTGTATGGAGAGACAAAGAAGAAGAGTTTTTCTGGACTTTGGAGAGGAAAGAGTTGTTTTAGAAAGACAAAGAAGGACTCTCTTGTTCTGAAGATAGAGGAGGAAGCAGTTGGACCATAAGAAGATTCCAACACAGGAATGCCCAAGATGAGTAGCTGTTTAGTATACTTATTCCATACTTGAACATGCTTACTTACCAGGAAGATAGTCAGCTTATGCATTTTGCATGCATACTTTTTTATATTTTCCATGCTATTATTTGTGTTTTCTGCAGTTGTATGTGAAGATTTTCTGTTTAGTAAAATAATTAATACCCAACAGAGGTCTAAGCTTCCTTGACTTTTATCGCAAGGACCTTTAATAGATGCAAGCAATAAAACCCAGTACGAGGTGTACTCCCATTTGGGATCCAGTTTACTACCCCTTTGGTATTTTGGGTTCTTTACCAATACCCAGTCCCCTAATCACAAAGGCAGATCATTTAGAGAGCCCTCAGCCAAATTCTTATGTCTCAAGCACTACTTTGTTTGTAGCCGGTCCTAGTTTTCCTTTACCCATGTGTTGGGGGTGCGGTTCAAGGATCATTCTCAAATAGGGGGCCTCTTCTCCATTGACCATGGCATTGTCCACTGCACTGGGTGTGACCATAGCTTCTGGTCTTATGGGACATTGGGTTACTGGTCCCAGGGGTCGTCTCTGAGCCCTGGGAGCCCCTAGTTTAAAGGTGGCCTGCAGTGGCATTTAGATTCAACTGAATTTCTTGATTAAATGATTTCTTGATTCCACAGGTCTGGCAGTAATCATGCCTGGGTGTGGCAAGTGAAATTTAGCTCAGATTTCCAAAACATTTGGTTAATCACAGTTCATTCATGATTTAGTAAGGTCCAGGCAGGTTTGGACAACTTTTTCTTCCTTAATAAATGAAATCATCATTTAAAAAAGGCATTTTGTATTTACTTTGGGATATCATTGTGTATTATTAAAACTCGTTTAAAGATCTGAATTATTTAAGTGTGACAAATATGCAAATAAAAAAAAAACTTCTCCAGAGCACTGTAGATATATATATATATATATATATATATATATACACAGTGGGGATCGAAAGTTTGGGCACCCCAGCTAAAAATTTGTATTAATGTGCATAAAGAAGCCAAGGAAAGATGGAAAAATCTCCAAAAGGCATCAAATTACAGATTAGACATTCTTATAATATGTCAACAAAAGTTAGATTTTATTTCCATCATTTACACTTTCAAAGTAACAGAAAGAAAAAAATGGCGTCTGCAAAAGGTTGGGCACCCTGCAGAGTTAATATCTTGTACTGCCCCCTTTGGCAAGTATCACAGCTTGTAAACGCTTTTTGTAGCCAGCCAAGAGTCTTTCAATTCTTGTTTGAGGTATCTTTGCCCATTCTTCCTTACAAAAGTCTTCCAGTTCTTTGAGATTTCTGGGCTGTCTGTCACGCACTGCTCTTTTAAGGTCTATCCATTGATTTTCAATTATGTTGAGGTCAGGAGATTGTGAAGGCCATGGCAAAACCTTCAGTTTACGCCTCTTGATGTAATCCCCCGTGGATTTTGAGGTGTGTTTAGGATCATTTTCCATTTGTAGAAGCCATCCTCTCTTTAACTTCAGCTTTTTCACAGATGGCATCAAGTTACCATCCAAAATTTGCTGAAATTTTATTGAATCCATTTTTCCTTCTACTCGTGAGATGGTCCCTGTGCCACTGGCTGCAACGTAACCCCAAAGCATGATTGATCCAACCCCATGCTTAACAGTTGGACAGAGGTTCTTTTCATTAAATTCTATACCGCTTCTTCTCCAAATGTACCTTTGCTCATTCCGACCAAAAAGTTCAATTTTAACCTCATCGGTCCACAGAACTTGTTTCCAAAATGCATCAGGCTTGTCTATATGTTCATTTGCAAAGTTCAAACAATGATTTTTGTGGTGAGGACGTAGAAGAGGTTTTCTTCTGATGACCCTTCCATGAAGACCATATTTGTACAAGTATCTCTTTATAGTGGAATAGTGTACCACAACTCCAGTGTCTGCCAGATCTTTCTGGAGGGATCGTGCAGTCAAACGTGGGTTTTGAATTGTTTTTCTCACAATCCTGCGAGCTGTTCTGTCTGATATTTTTCTTGGTCTTCCAGATTTTGCTTTAACTTCCACTGTTCCTAATGACTGCCATTTCTTAATTACATTCCGAACAGAGGATATTGACATCTGAAAACGCTATGTTATCTTCTTATAGCCTTCTCCAGCTTTGTGAGCGTCAACTATTTTCAGTTTCAGTTTTCTAGACAACTGCTTAGAAGAACCCATGGTGCTGATTGTTGGGGCAAGGTCAGATGAGTCTGGTCATTTAAAACCTTTGAGACTGACATCACCTGGTCTTCCCAGACGATGATTGAGAACAATCCATGACACTGGCAGGTCTCAGCTTTGCAAAGGGGGCAGTGCGTGCTATAAATTCTGCAGGGTGCCCAAACTTTTGCAGACACCATTTTTTTGTTTTCTGTTATTTTGAAAGTGTAAATGATGGAAATAAAATCTAACTTTTGTTGACATATTATAAGAATGTCTAATCTGTAATTTGATGCCTTTTGGAGATTTTTCCATCTTTCCTTGGCTTCTTTATGCACATTAATACAAATTTTTAGCTGGGGTGCCCAAACTTTCGATCCCCACTATATATATATATATATATATATATATATATATAGATAGATAGATAGATAGATAGATAGATAGGTAGATATACTGTGTATATATGTATATGGGGAAAAAAAATAACAATGATTATCTATTGCACAACTGATGAGCAATTAATGGAACACCAAACATGTACATAGAGCTTGGTCAACAAAGACATAAAGTAGAATAAAAATAATATTAATAAATGATTAATTAATAAACTGATAAGAACATTGTAATGTTATTGCATACTCAGCTGAATATTGGAATGAACCTGTGAAAGTGCTTACCACTCTGTAGATGGTAATAACAGCATAATAAATGAAATATAATGTTTTATCAGTTATGTGTAGCTCTGAAGCAGGGTGATGAATTTGATAATCGAACACATACATAAATACAGATAATCGAAAAATGAATCAAATTATAGAATGTATTAAATGCAGCTTAATTAGGAAACTAAAATAATGTGTAGGTTAGATGACTGTACAAGCCCTGAGACTAGTATAATATTAAGTTTATTCATTAATCATTTATTTTTATTTTTTTATTTGATTTTATCTTGACCAAGTTTTAGGTACGTGTTTGGTGTTCCATTAATTACTCACCAATTGTGAAATATATATATATATATATATATATATATATATATATATAAAATCAATTGATCAATTTATTTACATATGTTAACAGTACAATAAAATTTTTACTTTTTTACTTTGTTCAAAAGTGTACTTTTTAACATCATATTCCTAGAAATGTTGGCACTCATAAGTATTGCTGTTATACCAACATGTATGACCTCTGTGTAGCGTTCCCAAAAAAGTTAATGGTTTAGGAGTTGCTAAAACAGTCAGCCTTAAAGTAAAACCTACAGCAGTAAAATCAGTCTATATATGCAGCAAATCATGCTTGTACAGTATACTCACTGTGGAACCTAAGGGGTTAATCCTCCGCATTGTGCAAAAACGCTGTTTGATCCTGACTTCTCTGGCCCTTCCCTTCTTCCAGTGTCTCCTGACTCACTCTGCATATGCTCAGTTTGGTGTGTATTGCTTGAGAGGTGTTTGTTTTTTTCTTGGGAGAGTGCATGTGATCAGCACAGGGCCAGTCAGCACTGTCCAGAGGTCAGGGGTTCTGCATCCTCCTAGAGCAAAATTAATATTCCTCCTACAAGCTTTAACCAGTGCTCTGCTGGACACTGATAGAAGTCACAAGACTGCTCTAACTGCTGATGAGAAAAGGTATTTAGCAGTTTTTATTTACTAAAATAATTGCATTTCCATGTTCTTTGTACTGAGGGAGACCGGATATAGTGGATGCAGGGTCCTGGGTTTGGTAACACTTTAAATTCAGGTCACTGGTAACCCTCAAGTGAGGCTGGTGAAAGGGAAACTCCCCCAAAAATGCATCTCTGTGCATCGATATCTTGGTTACTATGTATGACATCCTTTGACAGGTAGATCCTCACTGATAGCACTCAGCCATTTCCACGCGTATATGGAATCAGTGGTGTTTGTGTGGCAGCGGGTTTCCATGCAGCCCTGCTGGCCTTTATCCAACATCCCTGAGCCTCAGAGTAGACTTTACACTGCTCAGCTGCCAGTGTCCAGTATTACATGCCTATCTCTCCTTTTCATTTGTGAGTGCATTTTAATTACGTTTTTCAATCAATAAATGGCAGTACACACTCACTACACTATGATCTGTTTGCGCTGCATTTTTTTGTCTCGGTTGTTTTGCATGATCCCCGAGTTCCCCTCTATCTGGTTATCTGGCTGCATCAGAACTGCATTTTTCACCAGGTGCCTGTTAACTCAGTTTACCCGGCACCTACTAGTTAATAAATAGACATACTGACTTTGAGATTTATGTTGAACTTATATCAGGCCCTCTTATTGAATTGTACATGAACTACAGGCTTGTCAACAATTAACTTTCAATATCCCATTTACGTTTGAGCTGAGCACTTTATTCAGATTTGATTTGAATGTGCAATATGTGTGAAGTGCTGCACAAATTTGTCAGTGCAATATAAATATCTATATTAAATAAATACATGATCTATAAATTAGGGCAGTACAGTGGCTAAATGGTTAGCACTTCTTCCTGGCAGTACTAGGAGCGTTGGTTCTAATCCCAACCACGGCACCACCTGCCTGGAGTTTGATGGCACTATATAAGTACCTGAAATAAATAATAAATTGGACAAGCCATATTTTTGTGTCACAATTTTACTTTTATTTAAGTTGAAACCAGTGCAGGTTTTCATTTTTCACTAAAGCACTCTCATAGAGTGAAGAAGAAATTGACAATTACAAAAGGACAATTCAGCATCTGATCTCTTAAAGGTCAATTCTACTTTTGTGAAAAACAGAAAAACAAATCAAAACAAACACATTAAACACCAATGTCGGAGGAAAAGGTTGTTTCCGTACCCGTGTGTTGCTGTTAAGGATCCGCCAGGTGGTGCCTCTGGCAGCCCACTGGACAGGAATACCCAGAGCGTGGAGTCTAAGTCCCGGTCTGCGTGTTCACCAGGGCCCCTGATGGTGGGGATTGACTTGAAGCAGACCAGGACCAGGTCACGACCTCTGAGCAATCCCACCCATGGCAGAGGGAACCTCCGGGGATGGATACAGGAGGAGAGCCAGATGTGAGGAGGACGGCAGGCCCAGGCGGGATGGATGGATCGTAGTCAAACTAGCCAGTTGTCACCGTGGGGGCAGCGAGGTACAGAATCGTCAGGCAAAGGATAGTCAGGTCACACGCAGGGTCAGTATCGGAATGGTCAGTCCGCAGAGAGGTCAAACAAGCCGGGGGTCAGGACAGGAGAAGGCAGCGTAGTCAGAGCAATCCGGGTCAAAAACAGGAGAAGGCAGCGTAGTCAGGGCAATCCAGGTCAATATAACACAATCACAGGGTACAGGAACTCAAGGAACAGGATAAGACCTTGCGGCGATTTGTGACAGCGCAGGGCATCTTTAAATACCGTGCCCTGCGCTGTCATTGGCTGCCCAGCGTGTACTCGCGGCGCCTACTGCGCATGCGCGAGTCTCCCTCAGCCGCGGCCGGCCAGACTTAGTGCCCGTATCCCGGCTCGAGCCGCCGAGACTGCGCATGCGCCGGACAAGACGCCACGGCGGACCCTCACAGTTGCTATGGATATTTTGTGATATTTATAGTGTGGATATGTGAAATGTATAGATATATTTTAAGACCATGTGCTGTTTTAGAAGATAAGGTCCTATTGATATGCCAAAGAACCAATCGGACTGGTTTATGAGGTCAGCAGAGGAAGTCAGGCTATAGAGGATTAATGTTGGGCTTCCCGTTCGAGTCGACATATATATATATATATATATATATATATATATATATATATATATATAAAATAACAAAACAAACAAAGTGTATCTAAGGCTGGCCATAGACGGAGCAAATTTGCTTGATTCCCCCATCAACACAGTCAGTGTTGACAATGGAATCCCTACCGTGGGGCCATTGTGGGGCCATTGAGGAGGAATATGGAGGTGGGGGTAGATATCCCCACTGAGAAATATAACAGCCGCTAGCAATAATCACATGTAAAATCTGACAGGCTGGCTATACCCAAGTTGATCGCTCGATCAACTGGGGTACATTCAGCCTACCCATACATGGTTCAAATATCGTCCAGTCCCTGATGAACCGTCCAGTCCCCAGACTCATCCAGTCCCTGATGAAATTTAAACCATCTCTGGCCGGCTTAAGTCCTTGCATATAGTGGGTAGACCTCCCCAACCCTCACCCCCATTGTGTTTTTTTTATTTATTGTATTTGTTTATTATTTACTACTGTATTTATTGTTATTTTTCTTTTTTCTTATTTTTTTGTTTTTGGATTATATATTTGTATACACAGGTCAACAATCAAATTTTGTTGTTATTATTTACTACTGTATTTATTTATTATTACTTTTCTTTCTTCTTATTTTTTGTTTTTGGATTATATATTTGTATACACAGGTCAACAAGCAAGTTTTGTTAATATTTACTACTGTATTTATTTATTATTACTTTTTTATTTTTGGATTATATATTTGTATACACAGGTCAACAATCACATTTTGTTTTTATTAGATGCACCTTTTTATAGCTCCTGATGAAGTGATTGAGAGTCGTGAAACATGTAGAGCCACTGTTCAGTTGAGGTTGTACTAGCTCTGTACTATGACAGTATATCTGTGTTCAATCAACTACACGGTCATCCTAACCATCGGTGATCCACTTTGGTACCAATGAGGTTATATGGTCATTTAGAAGCGGTAGGACTTCAAATTATACAAATATTGAGGTGCAATTTCTTGTTGTTGTAAATTGTGGTACTTATTCAGTATCATATTTTAGAAATCATTGTTATTTGTTTAGTTGTAACTATGTGGTTTGTCAATAAAGAGAATTACGATTTTACAAAATTATGATGTTTCAGTGTCTATAAAGTCCATCTAGTTGTAATCACATTTTGGCTAGTCTTCCTAAGTTGTGGCACAGTGTATGAGCTATGTATCCATAGTACCACCCTATGGATATACCCTTTAATTATTATTATTATTATTTTTTATGTGTCCCTCCTGAAGATATTCTCTCTCTCTAATTATCCAGATGACTATCCAGTAATATACAGTTATCACTCGAACAGTAGGTGACAGGAAATCCAATGTGTGGTTATAAATAGAGATGAGCGAATTTCTCAAAAATTCGATTCGGCTGATTCGGCGAATTCCAGTGTGAAATTCGATTCGATGCGAATTTCTTCGCTACGAAGATGACTTATAAAAAGGGTTTCTAGGCTTCAGAGAGCCTTTAAATTAGTGCAGAACACTGTACCTTTAATTTAAATGCCCTTGGAGATGAGGAAAGAGAAGGAGAAGGAGAAGGAGAAGGATGAGAAGAAGGAGAAGGATGAGAAGAAGGAGAAGGAGAAGGATGAGAAGAAGGAGAAGGAGAAGGATGAGAAGAAGGAGAAGGAGAAGGATGAGAAGAAGGAGAAGGATGAGGAGAAGAAGGATGAGAAGAAGGAGAAGGAGAAGGATGAGAAGAAGGAGAAGGATGAGAAGAAAGAGACGGATGAGAAGGAGAAGGATGAGAAGAAGGAGAAGGAGAAGGATGAGAAGAAGGAGAAGGAGAAGGATGAGAAGAAGGAGAAGGATGAGAAGAAGGATGAGAAGAAGGAGAAGGATGAGAAGAAGGAGAAGGATGAGAAGAAGGAGAAGGATGAGAAGAAGGATGAGAAGAAGGAGAAGGATGAGAAGAAGGAGAAGGAGAAGGATGAGAAGAAGGAGAAGGATGAGAAGAAGGAGAAGGAGAAGGATGAGAAGAAGGAGAAGGAGAAGGATGAGAAGAAGGAGAAGGATGAGAAGAAGGATGAGAAGAAGGAGAAGGATGAGAAGAAGGAGAAGGAGAAGGATGAGAAGAAGGAGAAGGATGAGAAGAAGGAGAAGGATGAGAAGAAGGATGAGAAGAAGGAGAAGGATGAGAAGAAGGAGAAGGATGAGAAGGAGAAGGATGAGAAGACGGAGAAGGAGAAGGAGAAGCAGAAGGAGAAGGATGAGAAGAAGGAAAAGGAGAAGGATGAGAAGATGGAGAAGGAGAAGGATGAGAAGAAGGAGAAGGAGAAGGATGAGAAGAAGGAGAAGGAGAAGGATGAGAAGAAGGAGAAGGAGAAGGATGAGAAGAAGGAGAAGGATGAGAAGAAGGATGAGAAGAAGGAGAAGGATGAGAAGAAGGAGAAGGATGAGAAGAAGAAGGAGAAGGATGAGAAGAAGGAGAAGGATGAGAAGAAGGAGAAGGATGAGAAGAAGGAGAAGGAGAAGGATGAGAAGAAGGAGAAGGATGAGAAGAAGGAGAAGGAGAAGGATGAGAAGAAGGAGAAGGAGAAGGATGAGAAGAAGGAGAAGGAGAAGGATGAGGAGAAGGAGAAGGATGAGAAGAAGGAGAAGGATGAGAAGAAGGAGAAGGATGAGAAGAATGAGAAGGAGAAGGATGAGGAGAAGGAGAAGGATGAGAAGAAGGAGAAGGATGAGAAGAAGGAGAAGGAGAAGGATGAGAAGAAGGAGAAGGATGAGAAGAAGGAGAAGGATGAGAAGATGGAGAAGGAGAAGGATGAGAAGAAGGAGAAGGAGAAGGATGAGAAGAAGGAGAAGGAGAAGGATGAGAAGAAGGAGAAGGATGAGGAGAAGGAGAAGGATGAGAAGAAGGAGAAGGATGAGAAGAAGGAGAAGGATGAGAAGAAGGAGAAGGATGAGAAGAAGGAGAAGGAGAAGGATGAGAAGAAGGAGAAGGATGAGAAGAAGGAGAAGGATGAGAAGGAGGAGAAGGAGAAGCAGAAGGAGAAGGATGAGAAGAAGGAAAAGGAGAAGGATGAGAAGATGGAGAAGGAGAAGGATGAGAAGAAGGAGAAGGAGAAGGATGAGAAGAAGGAGAAGGAGAAGGATGAGAAGATGGAGAAGGAGAAGGATGAGAAGAAGGAGAAGGAGAAGGATGAGAAGAAGGAGAAGGATGAGGAGAAGGAGAAGGATGAGAAGAAGGAGAAGGATGAGAAGAAGGAGAAGGATGAGAAGAAGGAGAAGGATGAGAAGAAGGAGAAGGAGAAGGATGAGAAGAAGGAGAAGGATGAGAAGAAGGAGAAGGATGAGAAGAAGGAGAAGGAGAAGGAGAAGGAGAAGCAGAAGGAGAAGGATGAGAAGAAGGAAAAGGAGAAGGATGAGAAGATGGAGAAGGAGAAGGATGAGAAGAAGGAGAAGGAGAAGGATGAGAAGAAGGAGAAGGAGAAGGATGAGAAGATGGAGAAGGAGAAGGATGAGAAGAAGGAGAAGGAGAAGGATGAGAAGAAGGAGAAGGAGAAGGATGAGAAGAAGGAGAAGGAGAAGGATGAGAAGAAGGAGAAGGAGAAGGA
Source organism: Staurois parvus (assembly GCF_062004578.1). Classification (NCBI taxonomy): domain Eukaryota; kingdom Metazoa; phylum Chordata; class Amphibia; order Anura; family Ranidae; genus Staurois; species Staurois parvus. The sequence goes on along the minus strand of NW_028318186.1, from coordinate 6,075,986 downwards.
TGAGAAGAAGGAGAAGGATGAGAAGAAGGATGAGAAGAAGGAGAAGGATGAGAAGAAGGAGAAGGAGAAGGATGAGAAGAAGGAGAAGGATGAGAAGAAGGATGAGAAGAAGGATGAGAAGAAGATGAGAAGAAGGAGAAGGATGAGAAGAAGGACAGTTCTGTGACAGTTTCTGTCTATTTCTGACAGTTCTGGGACATTCACTCCATACAGCTGTTTCAACCGCTGTATGGAGGGAATGTCATGGAACTGTCAGAAATAGACTATTAATGACAGTTCTGGGACTGTCCTTCCATGCAGCGGTTGAAACATTGTATGTATTTGTTTCCATAAATGGATCCATTTATGGAAACAAATACATACAATGTTTCAACCGCTGTATGGAAGGACAGTCCCAGAACTGTCATTAATAGTCTATTTCTGACAGTTCTATGACATTCCCTCCATACAGCGGTTGAAACAGCTGTATGGAGTGAATGTCCCAGAACTGTCAGAAATAGACTATTTATGACAGTTCTGGGACTGTCCTTCCATACAGCGGTTGAAACATTGTATGTATTTGTTTCCATAAATGGATCCATTTATGGAAACAAATACATACAATGTTTCAACCGCTGTATGGAAGGACAGTCCCAGAACTGTCATTAATAGTCTATTTCTGACAGTTCCATGACATTCCCTCCATACAGCGGTTGAAACAGCTGTATGGAGTGATTGTCCCAGAACTGTCAGAAATAGTCTATTTCTGACAGTTCTGGGACATTCACTCCATACAGCTGTTTCAACCGCTGTATGGAGGGAATGTCATGGAACTGTCAGAGTCCCAGAACTGTCATTAATAGTCTATTTCTGACAGTTCCATGACATTCCCTCCATACAGCGGTTGAAACAGCTGTATGGAGTGAATGTCCCAGAACTGTCAGAAATAGACTATTTATGACAGTTCTGGGACATTCACTCCATACAGCGGTTGAAACATTGTATCTATTTTTTTCCATAAATGACATTCTGCAGATACACTTAGAGGAGCGCTGCAGATACACTTTTTGCCGGCTTGGAATTATTCTTATTTTCATCCTACTTCTTCTTTTTCTTCTTATGAGGATGAGGATGAGGATGAAGAAGAAGAAGTAGGATGAAAATAAGATTAATTCCAAGCCGGCAAAAAGTGTATCTGCAGCGCTCCTCTAAGTGTATTTGCAGAATGTCATTTATGGAAAAAAATAGATACAATGTTTCAACCGCTGTATGGAGTGAATGTCCCAGAACTGCCATAAATAGTCTATTTCTGACAGTTCTGGGACATTCACTCCATACAGCTGTTTCAACCGCTGTATGGAGGGAATGTCATAGAACTGTCAGAAATAGACTATTAATGACAGTTCTGGGACTGTCCTTCCATACAGCGGTTGAAACATTGTATCTATTTGTTTCCATTTAGGATACAGATGTTTCAACCGCTGTACATGTGAAGAAGCTGTGAGAGAACTGTCAGAAATAGAGGAACTCTGCACATACACTTTTTGCCAGCTTGGAATTATTCTTCTTTTCATCCTACTTCTTCTTCTTCATCCTCATCCTCATCCTCTTCTTCTGAGGATGAAGATGAAGAAGAAGAAGAAGTAGGATGAAAAGAAGAAAAATTCCAAGCCGGCAAAAAGTGTATGTGCAGAGTTCCTCTATTTCTGACAGTTCTCTCACAGCTTCTTCACATGAACAGTGGTTGAAACATCTGTATCCTAAATGTAAACTAATAGATACAATGTTTCAACCGCTAAACATGTGTTCCTTCTGTCAGAGAACTGTCAGAAATAGTGGAGCTCACTGCAGGGACACTTTTGCCGGCTGATCGGGAAATGTTCGATTCGCGCACCCGAAGTAGGCAAAATTTCGGTTTCGCCGCGAATCGAATATTTCCTGAAATTCGACTCGAATTCCGGTTCGCCTGGTTCGATTCGCTCATCTCTAGTTATAAACATCTGAAATGAAAAAATGAATAAAGCATATCCTTCTATAGTGTGTATTTTACTGAGTCCAAAGCACCAAATATGCTTCCTCAAGTAAAACTGTCAATTCTGACAGTTTTCCTTGACACCAGAAAATCTTCAAGGAATGCCCCTCCCCCCTCCAGCACACAGCATGTGATTGACAGCCTCAGATGTTCATGTCTCCCTATGTAGAGGTTGTTCCCTTCACACAGGTCTCAGGTTACACTCAGCTCTGTACTGTGCAGTGTGTCACATAAGATTCTTCACCACCTACCTGCTTGAAGCTCAGAAATACCTGTCAGGGCTCCCGGTATGACCAGAGATGTGTGAACTGACACAGGGAAAAGCAGGCTCAAGTATGGTGTAACAATATAATTTATTAAAGGCTATACACAAATATAAAACGCACAATATACACAAAACCAAACCTCCAACTGATAACAGAATGTACACAGACAAGATCAGTCAGGGCTGGTGAGGTAGAGTGGTCAGGCAGGCCGGGTCAGGAACCATGGGGCAGACAAGACACAAAGGAGCAGGCAGAGCATAGTCAGACGAGCCGGATCAGGAACAATCAGGCAGACAAGGTACCAGAGGAGCAGGCTGGAGAGTGGTCAGGAATAGCCGGGGTCGGTGCAGGCAGAGTTCTATCAAAGTCAGGAGTCAGGCAGAGGGATCAGGAAGGAAGGCAGACGACAGGATCAGGCACAGGGGCTCATGGGCACAATACACCAAGGCACTGACTGCAGGTTTGGCCATTGCTTAAATACACCTCCTGCAATCAGCCTGGCTTGATTGCAGGAGCAAGATTCTGGCTGCTGAGAGCACCCACTAGTCAACACTGGTACTGCAGCCCACAAGGCAGGTGAACCCCAGCACCATCTGTGGTGAGTCCATTCCTGACAGTACCCCCCCTCAAGGAGCGGCCTCAGGACGCTCCAAACAGTACTTAGTGGGCAAAATGTTCCACCGCCCGGGTCAGGTAACTGTCTGAGTATCCCACTGCCGGAGTCAAGCGGCTGGCTGGGTTTCCTGCTGGTAGATTTCTCTGTACATAGGAGAACACAGGAAGGCAGGTTGCTGGACACAGGATCTCCAGGAGCAGGCTGGGAATCAGGTATCAGCCAGTTTAGCTGGACATCAGGGGCTGGCACATCAGGCTGAGCAGTGGGCACATCAGGCTGGGCAGCGGGCACCAGGCCATCAGGCTGGGCAGCAGGCACCGGGTCTTCAGGCTGGGCAGCAGGCACATCAGGCTGGGCAGCGGGCACCAGGCCATCAGGCGAGGCAGCGGGCACCGGGCCATCAGGCGAGGCAGCGGGCACCGAGTCACCTGGCATGAGAGCGGGCACCGAGTCACCTGGCACAACAGCGGGCACCGAGTCACCTGGCACGACAGCTGGCACGACAGTGGGCACCGAGTCACCTGGCACGATAGCGGGCACCGAGTCACCTGGCATGACAGCGGGCACCAGATCACCAAGCTCGACAGCGGGCACCGAGTCATCTGGCAGAACAGTGGGCACCGAGTCATCTGGCACGACAGCGGGCACCGAGTCATCTGGCATGACAGCGGGCTCCGAGTCATCTGGCACGACAGTGGGCACCGAGTCATCTGGCACGACAGCATGCACCGAGTCATTTGGCACGACAGCAGGCACCGAATCCTCTGGCACGACAGCAGGCACTGAATCATCTGGCACGACAGCGGGCACCGAGTCACCAAGCTCGACAGCGGGCACCGATTCACCAAGCTCGACAGCAGGCACCGAGTCACCAAGCTCAACAGAGGGATCTGGGACGTCTGGCTGGACCACGGGCACTGGGTCATCAGGCTGGATCGGGTCATCAGGCTGGATCAGGTCATCAGGCTGGATTGGGTCATCAGGCTGGATCACAAGCACCGGGTCATCAGGCTGGATCGGGTCATCAGGCTGGATATTGTACACTGGGTCATCAGGCAATCAGGCTGAATCGCAGGCACCTGGGCACCAGGCTCGACAACGGAAGGCGGGTTCTCAGACGGCAGGCTGACCGGTTTGGATACTGGCAGGATGGTACTAGTTGGAAAGAAATTTCTCTTCTTCTTGGGTTTAGTTACTGAAGCACTGTAAGTAAATGCAGGTCTGGAGCAGCTGAAGACAGGGAAGAGCTGGAGGATGGAACAGAGGAGGGAGCAGTTGCTACAGAGAGCTTCTTTACAAGGTTAAAGGCAGGATAGGTGCAGCGAGTGGGAACAGGGTACTGACATTTGGTTGATAGCAGGGTATACTGGGCTGGAACTGGAGGTGCTGTCGGGAATGCAGGAATAGAGCTTTGAAGAAATAGGTTAGAAGCAGGACTGGGTTTTTGCAAGCTGACTGGGGCTGGGTGTAACAAATCTGACCATGTCTGTAATACCGGTTGAACAAAGCTCAGCTTACACATAGCCTGTCTGACCAAAGACTGCACTGCCTTTATGCAATCCATAAGCACATTTGATGGACAAGCTGAATAATGCTCATGGAAGCAATCTGGATCATCCTCCAACAACCATATCAGTGATTCCACTTGATCTGCACTAAATGGTGGAAAAAGTCATCCCTGCTTTCAGGGGTACAGGACAGAGCCAACTCAGCACAAACCTGAATCAATGGCTGTACCTCATAAAACTCCATGCCCTGATCTACTAGGGAATGAGCAACTTGTATGCATTCTAGCAGCTGATCCTTGGTATACTCCTTCAGAATCTGATTGCCATATTCTCTGTCTTCTAAGACTAACAGCAACAAGTACACAATCTCCTCAGGATGCACACTTAACAACAACAAGCCAAGATGGCTTCCCTGTGCAGCCACTTCTGGTCAGGATTGGCCTTGGTGTAATGTCAGGGCTCCCAGTATGACCTATGTAGAGGTTGTTCCCTTCACACAGGTCTCAGGTTACACTCAGCTCTGTACTGTGCAGTGTGTCACATAAGATTCTTCACCACCTACCTGCTTGAAGCTCAGAAATACCTGTCAGGGCTCCCGGTATGACCAGAGATGTGTGAACTGACACAGGGAAAAGCAGGCTCAAGTATGGTGTAACAATATAATTTATTAAAGGCTATACACAAATATAAAACGCACAATATACACAAAACCAAACCTCCAACTGATAACGGAAAGTACACAGACAAGACCAGTCAGGGCTGGTGAGGTGGAGTTGTCAGGCAGGCCGGGTCAGGAACCATGGGGCAGACAAGACACAAAGGAACAGGAAGAGCGTAGTCAGATGGGCCGGGTAAGGAACAATCAGGCAGACAAGGTACCAGAGGAGCAGGCTGGAGAGTGGTCAGGAATAGCCGGGGTCGGTGCAGGCAGAGTTCTATCAAAGTCAGGAGTCAGGCAGATGGATCAGGAAGGAAGGCAGACGACAGGATCAGGCACAGGGGCTCATGAGCACAATACACCAAGGCACTGACTGCAGGTCTGGTCATTGCTTAAATACACCTCCTGCAGTCAGCCTCAGGTGATGGCTTGATTGCAGGAGTAAGATTCTGGCTGCTGAGAGCACCCGCTGGCCAGCACTGGTACTGCAGCCCACAAGGCAGGTGAACCCCAGAACCACCTGTGGTCAGTCCATTCCTGACAATACCCTTTGATATGTGTACTTTGAATGGCTGTACAGAAGAGAGGGTTGCAAACAAGCAGGTACAACTTATGTAGGAGGATTTGTTTAATCTTTGTGTATCACTTCAGTAGGTATATGTAAGGGTTTACAACCACTTTAAAGTTACTAAGAATGATGGTTTCAGCCCCATCTTTAGCCAATAATGATTTGTTAAAATTGCACCAAATGTCATTTATTTAACCTGTAATAGATGTGAGTGCACTACTTTATTTAATAAATAATTTTAAAAAGAAGATAAGGCACAATATTTTTTATTACCTGTCAAGGCACTTATACCTATGGAGGTAAATTCCTAAGGAAGGCGAGGAGACCCCCTAGTGGGAAGAGGGATAACTCCATCCATCCATCCACCCCCCAGGAAAATTCCTAAGGAAGCGAGGAAACCCCCTAGTGGGAAGAGGGATAACTCCATCCATCCATCAACCCCCAGGAAAATTCCTAAGGAAGCAAGGAGACCCCCTAGTGGGAAGAGGGATAACTCCATCCATCCACCCCCAGGAAAATTCCTAAGGAAGTGAGGAGACCCCCTAGTGGGAAGAGGGATAACTTCATCCATCCACCCCCAGGAAAATTCCTAAGGAAGCGAGGAGACCCCCTAGTGGGAAGAGGGATAATTCCATCCATCCACCCCCAGGAAAATTCCTAAGGAAGCGAAGAGACCCCCTAGTGGAAAGAGGGATAACTCCATCCATGCATCCACCCATAGGTAAATTCCTAAGGAAGCGAGGAGACCCCTAGTGGAAAGAGGGATAACTCCATCCATCCATCCCCAGGAAAATTCCTAAGGAAGTGAGGAGACCCCATAGTGGGAAGAGGGATAACTCCATCAATCCATCCACCCCCAGGAAAATTCCTAAGGAAGTGAGGAGACCCCCTAGAGGGAAGAGGGATAACTCCATCCATCTATCCACCCCCAGGAAAATTCCTAAGGAAGCGAGGAGACCCCCTAGTGGGAAGAGGGATAACTCCATCCATCCATCCCCAGGAAAGAGGGATAATCTCATTAATTTACCCGTAAATGTAATTAAAGGGACACAAGCCCTTTATGACCTCACCTAACGGTTTGGTCATATACACCAGGTGAGAGCACAACCGGTGAAGGTGTACACTATTTTTATGATTGGTGGACAGCACGCTAATTACATTGTATCACACTACTAGAAGGAATGTCAAAAGTCACGAATTAATTAAGGACACTTTTGCAGCAGCAGCGTGATTGCATTGTCACTTTTAATTTGATGTTGGACTATAATTTATTCCATTCACCTATTTGATATAATTTTTACTGCTATTGTTAGTGAAGCGTGACACTATCTTTGATTTTGTTAACTGGATCCACTGGCCCTCAAAGTTAGAATCTTGGTACACTGGTACATAAGGATTCAATTTACGCCTCTCGTTCTATACTAGATAAATTGGACTTTTATTTTTCAGTTGTTATGACAATTAAGTAAAATTGGTCTGACTAAAAAAGCTTTCTAACTGCGTGGTATAGCACAAATCCTGTGTGGTAAGGGGGCACTAGTAAACCCCAGCGCAGGGGTCAAGTCTGGATCAACACCAGGAGGAGCCTGGAAGGTGAAGTTTTGCAGAAGTGTTGTAAAAAACAGGAACAGCTCCATCTTTGCTAGGTTCTCTCCAGCACAGCTTCTCTTACCTGTTGAAAATAGGAAACAAAGAAACTGGCTCACTGTTACGTTTTGTGACAAACTTTAAAGTATGATGGTTGATCCTGGGAGCATTTGATTGCTGTGAGGATGAGGAAGGAATACCCCGTTAGAGCAAATTGGACCACCTCACCATTATTGATAAGGGATTTTACATATGGATCAACTGTGGATTTAGGGTTCTGAGAATGTAAGGAGTTTTTATTTTATTCTATTTTTTTAACTTGATAGATAGACTTTTTTTTCAACCTATGTAAAAATACGTATCTCTAAGAAACGTTTTAATATTTTTGTTTTGGGTGGAGCGGAGAGTAGTTAAAACCCCTGTGGGGTTTTTAACCTTAAAGTGATACAAAAGCTTCTTTTTTTATATAAAATAACAAACATGTCATACTTGTCTGCTCTGTGCAGTAGTTTTGCACATAGCTGCCCCAATCCTCTTCTTTTCAGGTGCCTCGCTGGTGCTCTGGCTCCTCCTCCTTGAGCAAGGCCCCCAGGGCATGCTGCTTGCCCTTGGGGGCATTGCTACATGCTCACTCCCGAGCCGCAGCTCTATGAGTTCATAAGACGCAGGTCCATGGCCCAGCCCTGCCCCCCACTCTCTCCTCATTGGCTCATTGGTTGCGATTAACAGAAGTGGAAGCCCATGGGCTCCCACTGCTTTCTCAATTTATGAGGAGGGAGAGTCCCCATACAGCCGAGGCTATTGTGAACATCGTTGGATCAGAGGCGGCTCAGATAGGGATTGGGGGGGGGCTGGGGGGCCACTGCACACAGAAGGTTTTTTACCCTCATGCACAGAATGCATGAAGGTAAACAAAAGACCTTGAGCCTTTAGAAACACTTTAATGAAAAAAATTTGCAATGGGGTTGAATTACTAAAATTGGAGAAAAATCCCATGCAGCTGTGAATGGTAGCCAATCAGCTTTTAACATCAGCTTGTTCAATTCAACTTTTACAAAAAAAAAAAAAACTTTAAGCTGATTGGTTTCTACACAGAGCAGCACCAGATTTTGCACTCTCCAGTTTTAGTAAGTCAACCCCAATGTTTGAAATCTAACATAGCAATACATCCATCTACCCCCTCAATGGAAGTATTTAGAGTCAACATGTTCTTTTAGTTTTAGATTTGCGTTTGCTATCTGTCTCTTGCTGGGGAGATTTACCCTCCTTATTTGTCCTGGTGACCATTGCCCTTAAGGAAATCAATTTACAGCCATCTCCAGTGACAACTAAGGGAATTTTCTCTAAACTTGTAGAGATTTTCTCTCACTTTCTGTTGTGTCTCCAGGATAGGTAGCACACCCATAACCATTTCATGTCACTGTCCTGGGATATCAACACTACATCACAGATCCAAGCTCTGTTCTGTAGTTGAGTACCGGAACTCTCATTTCTCCACGCAGCTCTGCACACCCAAGCAGGTTCACTCCCAAGCCACTGCTCTGCGTGTCCATTTACACATTATGCTGCCCCTTTTCTCTCCTCATTGGCTCACTGGCTGTGATTGACAACAGTGGGAGCCAATACTCCCCCTGCTGTCTCAGCCAATGAGGAGGAAGTGTCTCTGGAGAGCCAAGGCTCTTGTGCATATCACTGGATCGTGATAGGGCTCAGGTAAGTATTAGAGGGGCTGCTGCACACAAGTTTTTTTACCTTCATGCATAGAATGCATGAAGATAAAAAAACCTTTAGCCTTTACAACCACTTTAACCTCCTTAGCGGTTTTCCCGAGTATAGCTCGGGGTAAAATTTGAGTACCAAGAGCGGTAACCCCGAGCTACACTCGGGCTTACCATGCGGCGTTGCTCAGGGGGTCCCTGCAGCACTTACCTTGTCCTTCGCTCCCGCGATGTGTCCCCTGCAGCGTCCTCGGCCATCTCCTCCGGCCAATGCCGGCATCCGGCTTCCGTGTTTCGGTCCCTGTGACGTCGGGACGTACAGGCGCCGGAACCGGTGGGAAATTTGAAATTTTTCAAAAATGTCATTTTTGCTGTCATTGCTGTTTCAATGCATTTCACATATATTTTGTCCCTACTGCTTTGTCCTGTGCCCTGCCTGCATTTTGACTGTTCTTTCTGCCTGGAAACTTAGAAAAGTCCATGGCGTCCAAAAAGCGCCCCTTTACGTCAAAAGCGGTTTTAGAACAGCGATAGTAAATCAGAACCAGAATTAAATTTATTATTATATTATTATTTTTTATGATTATTTATTAAATTATAATTTATGATTTCGTGTTTCAAGTTTTATCATATCCGGAATGTTTACTAGACTCTTGTTTGTACAGATTTCAGTGAGTTATTCCTAAAAATTACAGCCTACAATAAAAAACTACATATTTCCATGCAAAAAAATCGGAAAGAATCATACCACCGAGGAGGTTAAGAAAGAATGGCACTGCATGCGCATAATCAACAATCAGCCAAGCTCCCATTAAATATTACCTATCGAGAATGGTATAAATGCCTCATTTTTCTTCAGATTTCCTTCTGAGTCGAGAAAATGTTCAGGGTAAAATTCATCTGGTTTTTCAAAGTAAGCTTCATCCCTCAGAACAGATGTCAGCAATGGGATAACAGTGGTCCCCTGTGGGGAAAACACAGTCATATAATTCTTGATGTGTGTCTTTATGTATCTGCATGAACAAATGCAAAATATTTCATTTAGAAAGCCATTTTAGTAGCAAAGTGAGCTACAAAGAGAACCGTTTGAATGGTTACTGTATATTCTAGGCAATTGGTTTTCATGCATCACTTTGATTTAACACATTGATGTGTTAGGAGGTCATGTGGTTTTAATATGTTTTTTGTTATCAGGTTTTATCCTGACCATATCACTTTAGTGCATTCACATTTGTTGTGAGTTATTTTTACACAGCACTTTCTACTGAGGCATAATTTATGCCATTCATCTATCACTTCACTCCTGACCCACGACACGTTTTTTTTCCGTTTTTGGGGACGCATGTTTAGTTGTCACTTATTTATGTCATCATGTGATGTTTTTGTCTACACATATGTTTATTGATCTAAGTATCACATGTTATTTATGTCTATATGCATAATATTATTAGTTTAATGTATATATTTATGGGTTGTATTTAGAATATTTAGATACCATTTAGGGAGCGCAACACCATTTTTTTTATTGTTCATTAACACCTCTTCAGGGAAGCCTATCTTGCCTTCAGCTAATAACTTCTAAGAATCTTCTAGCTCTCTCATCAGTTCATCCCTGACAGATATTGTTCCACCAGCCCCCCTTTATTAGAATGTAAGCTCCCAGGAGCAGGGCCCTCCTAACCCTCTTGTATTGAATTGTATTGTTGCTGTACAGTCTCCCTTTATATTGTAAAGCGCTGAGAAAACTGTTGGCGCTATATAAATCCTGTATAATAATAATACAATTCATTAAAAGTAGTCGCTGAATTATTTTTCTATTTTTTTAGGCTTTTATTCCTAATTTTTCCATGGTGATCCTGCTAGTGGAATACTTCCTGTCTTACAGTGTCTCCAGTCTGGAAGGCAAGTGCAATGGAGACACCTTTTGGACACCAGTATTGTCTGTCTTCGTAGAGGGTAATGTTAGCTGTACTAGCAGATTTAGATGGATTTTACAAACAAATTAAAACCTATACTTTAAAAGCAGTTACAGCAACAGTTTTTATTCCTTGGTTTTATTAAAATGAATAGAAGTTGATCATTGTAAGCATCCTGTCAGTGTTTAATGCATAGTCTCTACCCTCTAATTGCCACTTTTGCTGGACAGCTTTGTCTTTTAAAGGAAGTTGGAAAATAACAGACTTACTGCTCGGTTCACCTATTGAAAATAAAGAAAAAAAATGTCTTAAAAGAAACAAAGAAGCCACCACATTTAAGGATTGGTAAGCTGCAATGTAACTAATTTTGGATTTATATATACTTTTAGATTTGGATATACTTTAATATTGAACTGTTAACAAGACCAGGCCTGCTTCTTAACCTCCCTAGTGGTATTCCCGAGTGTAGCTCGGGGTAACATGTCAGTGCCAAAAGCGGTAACCCCGAGCTACACTCGGGCTTACCATGCAGCGTTGCTCAGGGAGTCCCTGCAGCACTTACCTTGTCCTTCGCTCCCACGATGTGTCCCCTGCAGCGTCCCCGGCCATCTCCTCCGGCCGATGCCGGCATCCGGCTTCTGTGTTCCGGTCCCTGTGACGTCAGGACGTACGGGCGCCGCCGGAGGCAGCGGGAAATTTGAACATTTTAAAAAATTTCATTTTTTTCAAAACAAATTTTTCATAGTAAAACATTGCTGTTTCAACCCATTTCACATACATATTGTCCCTAGTGCTTTGTCCTGTGCCCTGCCTGCATTTTGTCTGTTCTTTCTGCCTGGAAACTGAGAAATGTCTATGGCATCCAAAAAGCGTCCCTTTATGTCAAAAGTGGGTTTAGATCAGCTAGAGAACAGTGATAGTAAATCAGAACCACTTGCAGAATTGAGTGATAATGATTTGTGGGGAAATTTGTCATCAGACACTGAAAACGATTTTGCGACTTTGCTCAGCAATGTACGAACTTGGTGCTCTATTTCAAATTTCAGTGTTTTCAGTTTGATTATATTATTGAATTAAATGTATTATTATTATATTATTATTTTTTATGATTATTTATTAAATTATAATTTATGATTTTATGTTTCAAGTTTTATCATACCTGGGATGTTTACTAGACTCTTGTTCAGGCAGATTTCAGTGAGTTATTCCTAAAAATTACAGCCTACAATAAAAAAACGACATATTTCCATGCAAAATAATGGTACCGCTTTCAGCACCAGAAATCTGAAATAATCATACTGCCAGGGAGGTTAAAGACTGCTGAAAATACAAGGAACTACATGCATCTGAAATCCTGAAAAAGGTGAGACTGTTATACTCGCCTTTGGAATGCTGTACCCTTTGAATGTGACATCTTTAGCAGTTGCATGTGGGGCATTCAGAGGTATAATATCAGCAAACCTCTGGATTTCATGAATGACGGCATCAGTGTACGGCATCTGCCTCCTGTGCTCACTTTGTGGTTCAGCTGATCCAATCACTCTGTCAATTTCATTTTGAACTTTTTCTGTCAGGAAAAAAGATCCATATGTGTTTATAATCAACAAAAGATTACTCTGTACAGTATGTTAAAATCAGTGCAAGAAATACCACAATTATCGAAATATTGAAAGCCATTCTTTTTGTTTTGGATGGAGTTTTATGGTTTTTATTGCAGGCTGTGTTTCAATCAGGGGCATTCATCATTCTATATTTGTCTTAATGACCAATGTCACAGGGACCACGATTTAGCCAAAAGATGTTTACAGCACAATCGACTAGTTCTTGGAGGGCATCCATGGACTTCTTCCAAGAACCACCCCCCCTCCTTGGGTGCCCCCTGGGGAGCACATCAGGCATGATCTGTGATCGTTGTGTCCTTGGACACAGCTGAGCACAGATCACGGTAAAGGGCCAATCAGAGCGACCCTTTACCATGTGATCAGCTATGTACAATCACAGCTGACCACAGCATCAACAGGAATTGCTGGTTATCAGCAGTCCTCCTTTCTTTTTTTTATAATTTAAATATTTATTGATTTTCATTTTAAATACATTTCATCATCATAATATACAAACATATATATATATATATCTATACATTATATTATCCAGCGTTTCCACTTTATTTACTCTATTCTAACTCCCCCCCCCTCCTCCACCCCCACCCTAATCCCATCTTCCTACTTTTCCTTTTCTCTGCATCATTTTATCTCAGCAAGTACAATTTTCCTATTATTTTCTTTAATCTTTCCTATATTTCATATATAACTTAGCTTTTTCCCAGTTCTCCCATTTCCTATTATAGGTCTCCATCCTATCTTCCTGGGCATAACACAACCTTTCCATCTTTTTAATCTGCTCAACTCCTTCAATCCAGTCTTCTTCCTTCGGCACCTCTATTTGCCTCCAGAACCTGGGTATCAGAGCTTTTGCAGCATTTATGTAGCACCATATCCCTGATTTTTTATATTTATTAACTGATATATCCATGTTATGCAAAATACACACTTCTGGGTCTAGGCCAATGTCTATTTCTGTTATTTTTCTTATCAAATGGGTTATTGTCTTCCAGAATGCCTGAATTTTTGGGCACCCCCACCACATGTGATATGTTGTGCCTATTTCACCACATCCCCTCCAACACCACGGTGAACTCTCTACACACATCTTATTTTCTACGTTTGGTGTAATGTGCCATCTTATCAAACACTTATAGTTCATCTCTACTTCTCTCATAGAAATGTTTTCGTGGGTTAATCTATAGATTCTCCTCTGCTTCTCCTCATCTATCACGCTTCCCATATCATTTTCCCATTTTGTTATATATGTTGGCTTTGTGTTTGTATCTAATTCAGTGAGTATTTTATATACCTTGGCAATCCCGTGCTTCCCATCACCTTGTACAGTTGCAAGAAAAAGTATGTGAACCCCTTGGGATTACGTGGAGTTTTGCATGAATTGGGCATAAAATGTGCTCTGAACGTCATCTAAGTCACAACAATAGAAGAACACAGTCTGCTGAACATAATATTACACAAACATTTGATGTTGCCATGGTTTAATTGCACATAACATGTAAACATTCACAGTGCAGGGAGGAAAAAGTGTGTGAGGTCCTAGCTTAATGACTTCTCCCAGAGCTAATTGTAGCCAGGAGTGAGCCAACCTTGACTCCAATCAGTGTGATGATATTGGATGTGTTGCTGACAGCTGTCCTGCCCTTAAAAAACACACACCTGTTTTGGGTTTACTGGTTTCAAGAAGCACTGTCTGATATGAACCATGCCTCGCAGAAAAGAGCTCTCAGAAGACCTACGATCAAGAATTGTTGACTTGCATGAAGCTGGAAAGGGTTACAAAAGTATCTCCAAAAGCCTTGATGTTCATGTGTCCATGGTAAGACAGACTGTCTACAAATGGAGAAAGTTTAGCACTGTTGCTACTCTCCCTAGGCGTGGTCGTCCTGTAAAAATGACTGCAAGAGCACAGCGCAGAATGCTGCATGTGGTAAAGAAGAATCCCAGAGTGTCAGCTAAAGACCTACAGAAATCTCTGGCACATGCTAACATTTTTGTTGACACATCTACAATAAGGAAAACATTAAACAAGAATGGAGTACATGGGAGGACACCACGGAGGAAGCCATTGCTGTCCAAAAAGAATATTGCAGCACGTTTGAAGTTTGCAAAAGAGCACCTGGATGTTCCACAACACTACTGGCAAAATATACTGTGGACAGATGAAACCAAGATTGAGTTGTTTGGGAAGAACACACAGCACTATGTGTGGAGAAAAAAAGGCACAGCACACCAACATCAAAACCTCATCCCCACTGTAAAACATGGCGGAGGGAGCATTATGGTTTGGGGCTGCTTTGCTGCCTCAAGGCCTGGACGGATTGTTGTCATTAATGGGAAAATGAATTCCAGAGTTTATCAAGACATTTTGCAGGAAAACGTACGACCATCTGTCTGCCAACTGAAGCTCCGCAGAGGATGGGTGATGCAACAGGACAATGACCCAAAGCATACAAGTAATTCAACAAAACAATGGCTGCAACAGCACAGAATACGCCTTCTGGAGTGGCCCAGCCAGAGTCCTGACCGCAGCTCGATTGAAATGCTGTGGCATGACCTTAAGAGAGCGATTCACACCAGACATCCCAAGAATATTGCTACATTAAAACAGTTTTGTGAAGAGGAGTGGTCCAAAATTACTCCAGATCGTTGTGCAGGTCTGATCTGCAACTACAGGAAACGTTTGGTTGAGGTTATTGCTGCCAAAGGAGGGTCAACCAGTTATTAAGTCCAAAGGTTCACATACTTTTTCCTCCCTGCACTGTGAATGTTTACATGTTATGTGCAATTAAACCATGGCAACATCTAATATTTGTGTAGTATTATGTTCAGCAGACTGTGTTCTTCTATTGTTGTGACTTAGGTGATGTTCAGAGAACATTTTATGCCTAATTCATGCAAAACTCCACATAATCCCAAGGGGTTCATATACTTTTTCTTGCAACTGTACTCCCAAAACCTTTTCAAACAAGTTCCAATTGTCTCTTGTCCTTAAAGGTTTTGGCAGACTTCCAACAAAACTCCTCAATTGAAAATACCTCCACTCGTCTAATTTAGTGAAAATCTCACCCTCTTTTTTTTTCAATTCCCCGAATGATCCTATTTTATCCCCCACCAAAATATCTCTTACTTGGACCTCTTCCTTTTTAAACCACCTACCACCTATTTCTTCTCTACCAGGGGGGAAAAACTCTGTGTTTTTTAGTGAAATCAGTGTTGAATTAAAAGTCCATTTCAAACTTTTGTGTAAATTATCCCAAATTTTTAAAACATTCAAAGTGTATGTATTTACATTATCATTTAAACCCCTATACTGTGTTGGTACCCATATCACCTTACCCAAATTTGTTCCACTGAGTGCATTCTCTATTCTCACCCAACTTTTTTTAAAGTTATGTGTCCAATCTATAGTTCTTGCCAATATTACAGCTTTGTAATATCTTTTAAAGTCTGGGAGCCCTAAACCACCTCTTTCTTTCCTCCTACTCAACAACTCATATGACAATCTTGGTATTTTATTCCTCCATACGTATTTTGTTATCAGTTTCTTAATTACCTTAAAGAAGATCTCTGGGAGTTTAATTGGTATCATTTGATATCTATACATGATTTTTGGTACTATTATCATTTTTACCAGGTTAATACGGCCTATCCATGTCGGAATTCCCTCCTGCAATATCTTTAATTCCTCTCTAATCTCGTTAATCAATGAAATATAGTTTAATTTATATAGATGTTTATATGAAGCTGTGAGTTTTACTCCTAAGTATTTTATATCTCTATCTTTCCATTTAAAGGGAAATTCCTTTTGTATTTTTTCTTTTTAATTTTTTAAAATGTTTATATTTAGAATCTCCGTTTTTGTTGGATTAATCTTTAAATTTGACAATTCTCCATATTCCTTTAATAGCTTCATTAAGTTTGGAAGTGTTATCCTGGGGTTTCCTACGTAGAACAACAAGTCGTCCGCAAAAGCGGCGACTTTGTGTTCTGTGTCCCCTATCTGGATTCCCTTTATATCTCTATTCAGCCTTATCGTTGACAGCAGTGGTTCTAATGATATAACATACAACAGTGGGGACAGTGGACATCCCTGTCTTGTACCGTTTGACATCTCGATGGGTTCTGACCTCTCCCCATTCACCACAACAACTGCAGAGGGGTATCTGTACAACTTTCCTATCCACTCTCTCATCCTGGGGCCAATTCCCATGACTTCCAGCGTATCCATCATAAATCTCCAGTTCACTCTATCAAACGCTTTTTCAGCGTCTATATAGAGTAGCACCACCGGTTCTTTTCCCTTTTTACTTTTTTGAATCAACATCAATGATCGTAACCCATTATCTCTACCCTCCCTCCCGGGAACAAAGCCCACCTGGTCCTCATGTATCCATTCCGGCATTAGCTCTTTCAATCTATTTGCCAAGACCTTTGCATATAGCTTAGTGTCAGTGTTTAATAATGAAATAGGTCTATAGCTGGAACACTGTGTAGCATCTTTTCCCTCTTTTTGAATAAGCACCATTTGAGCTTGTAGCGATTCTTTTCTTACTTCCATCTCTCCACCTAATGCATTCATATAATTTCTAAGTTTTGGTACTAAAATTTCACTATATTTTTTATAATATCTCACGGTATACCCATCTGGTCCTGGACTTTTCCCAGACACTGTACCCTTCAAGGCTAATTTTATTTCATCTTGTGAGATATCTGCATCAAGGGAGTTCAATTGGACTTCGCTTAATTTTAATAACCCAGCCATCTCTAGATATTTCTTTCTCTTTAGATTCTTCACACTTTCTATATTTTCTGATTCTCGCAGGGGATTTATGTTATACAGATCTCTATAATATTCCATAAAAACTTTGGTGATTTCTCTATTTGAGTGTTTCAGGTTCCCCTTAACATCTTTTATTTTTTCTATATAATTTCTATTTTTCTTTTTCCTCAGGGCCCTCATCAAATATTTCCCCGGTCTTTCTCCCCATCTATATCTCTCACTCAAGACTCTATTATATACTTTTCTCCTCTCCTCTTCCATTACACCTTCTAATTCTTCTTTCTTTTTTTTTAACTTCAGCTCTATTTCTTTTATTATTCTATTCTTATGTTGTTGTTCTAATATACTTATTTCTTCTAAGAGCCCACTCATTTTCTCTCTTCTTTATTTTTTCTTTCTTGCCCCAATCGCTATCAATATTCCTCTTATATATGCCTTATGAGATTCCCACACTGTAGCTATAGACACATCACCTGTCTCGTTCTCCTTGAAATACCGTTCAATCTCTTCCCCTACTTTCTGGGCTATTTCCTTTTCTACTAATAATGTCTCATTCAGTTTCCATCCCAGCCCTCCTGTTTTCCCCTTCCCCCCTTCCTTCCAATTTTATTGTAACTGGGGCGTGATCCGATGAAGAGATTGTCTCTATTTCAGCTTGAACCAGGTGGTCAATTAATTGATGTTCTATAAATATGTGGTCTAATTTTGAGTACCTCTTATGCATGTTTGAAAAAAAGGTATAATCTCTATCTTGCATATGTGTAATTCTCCAGGCATCTACCAATTGACTTATATGTAGTTCTTTTTTCAAGAGTTTCACGGCCCTACTTCCTTCTCTCTGTACATGGGAGGTAGCGTCCTTTTGTGGTTCCATACAAAAATTAAAATCCCCTGCGAGGATCAGGCGTCCTTTTTTAAAGTCCATCAACTTCCTCAGCACTTTTTTCAGGTATATCGCCGGGCTTTTATTAGGATAGTAAATATTGGCCAGTGTACATTCGATCTCCTGTAACTTTCCCTTTAACCCCTTCACGCCTAAGGGTAAAACAAATCTAAACGACTAAGCACAATTCTGCAACGTTGACGTGTTAGTAAAACCGTACATATCGTCACAACTACTTTGTACATCCAGGTGGATTATACCTTGTTTTTTTCAGGACAAATTGGGCTTTCATTTGGTGGTAAATGGTAATGGATAGCTTCTAATTTTTTTTTTATTATTAAAGGAAAACTGGGCCAAAATAGTAAAAAAAATATATTTTTTTAATTTAACTGTGTGTTTCTTGTTACGACCATAACCTACCACCAAAGAACAACCCAAAATACATTCTCCAGTTCTTGACGATCGCAGCGATACCATATATGTGTATGTTATTTGTTGTTTGTACCCGTAGTACAGTCCAGAAACAATAGTGCGCATTTTGTTTTTGTCTTTTTTTTTCTTTTTTTTTTACATAAAACACACTGTCACTGACATTGACATTAACACTAACTGACACTGATACCAATTTTTTTTTAAATCCTGACCTTTGACCCTGACCTTTGCCCTTGACCCTGACCTTTGACCCTGACCTTGACCCAAACACTAACCCTGGTACTGAACTAGATCAAACCTTGATCTAGGTATTTTTCTTTATTTTTTCTTTTCTTTTTTAATATTTATTTATCTTTTTTTTTTTTTTTACAAACTTTTTTTTTATCTCTCTATGTCAGGAATTCGAGAGATACAATGTATCTCTCTTCTCCATTCATAGAGAGAGAGAAAACAAGGGGGCCGGGCTGCGGTGATTCATCACTGTGATAGCCAATCAGAGGCTATCACAGCGATCACGTGACCCGGAATCGGGAGTCCCGGGTCCCGATCGTTAGAACGGGACCCGGGGCTCTCAGTGACACCGCGGTCTTGGTGCTGGGAGCGCGCTGAGCGGCGCGCTCCCAGCACAAAGACAGGTACGCAAATATGCGGCCCCACGGAAAAAAGCCCAGGTCCGTGAGGCCGAATATTTGTGTTACGTCGGCGTCAAGGGGTTAAGAACAAGAATCTCCCCTCTGTGTCTGTCATTCTATCTTCCAGCTCAAACCTAGTATTCTTTGCCATACCTATAGCAACACCCTTCGCTCTCTTAACCGGGGAGTCTGCATAATACCATGTTGGGTGATTTCTAGACCCCATCCTAATGTTTGATTCTATCTCAAAATGTGTCTCCTGTAAAAATACTACTGAGGCTGCTCTATGGTGTAGTTCTTTAAACAGTCTAAATCTTTTCCCAGGGGAGTTCAACCCATTTACATTATATGTTATAAACTGAATCTCTTCCATCTTCCATAAATCTTCTCTTCCCCTCCTATTGATCATTTATGGAAATAAATTCCACTTTTGATCTAATCCTTGGGCTAAAAACTCTGGGTATGGACGTCTTTCCCTTTGTCTGACCTCCCCATAGCTCCCCTAGTCCCTCTTGGGTTCATCTCCAGTACAATAAGACATGGGCGATAGGGTGAGGGCAGGCCAATGTAGAGGTAGAAAAAAAAAAAAAAAAAAAAAAAACAACCTTATTTTTCCTCCACCACCTCTCTCCCCCTCCCCCCCGCCCCCGGTCTCTTCCCCCCCACAAGTTGCCAGTCCTCTTTTCTCTTCATTCTAATTTCCCATTGGACTTCTTCCCAGCCTGGGATCTCCATTCTTTGTATTTTTAAACTGTCACAAAAATATTTCAAGTCTTCTGGAAACCTGAGGTACGCCGTAACCCCGTTTTTCCATCCTATTAAACATTCGGGAGTCCCCCATCTATATTGCACATTATGTTCTTTCAACCTTTCCAATAGGGGTCTCAAAGATCTCCTTCTCCACAGGGTCTCTGGGGCCAAGTCCGCATATATCTGTATGTCTCCTCCTTCATACTTAATAACTGATTTTCCCTTGATCTTCTTCCAAATTTTCTCTTTATCTCGAAACTCATAAAATTTAACTATAATGTCTCTCGGCCTTTCTTTCCCCAGGTATCTCTGGATGTTTCCTTTTCTAAAAATTCCTTCTATTTTAGTCCTTTCCATTTCGGTGCTGTCTGTTATAGTATTTAATATTTTACAGACCACTTCTTGCAGGTTTTCTCCCTTTGAGTTCTATGGGACCCCTCGTATCATAACGTTTCTCCTCCTGTCTCTGTTTTCTTGTTAGGGGACCATGTAATACATCACAATTAGTGTATAGTAGGTTTCAACTTTAGTCACTCACCCTCCTCGTGTGTTTCTTCCTGTGACCGCGCTGAATGCTCTCACCTTCAGGTCGCCTAGGGTCTTTGTTCACGGAGGGGGGACCCTCCAGGATCTCTTTGGATCTTCCGTTGACCAGGGCTTCAGTGGGTATCCTCTTGCCTTGCTTTATGTCTGGGGGTCTCGGGGGAATAGGGGGAGGATGAATCGGTCTCCGGCCAACAGGTCCGCTCTGCTCTCCCACCGCAGAACGCCGGCCGGCTTCCTGATCTCCTAGGAGTGCTTTGCGGCCGGTCACGTGGTAGCGCCGGCTTCCCAGCGTCCGGGCACCCTCTCCCCGCTAGTCTCCAGCCGCTCTCCGCTTCTCCTCCCACAAGCTTCTACCTCTCGTCCCGGGGAGCCGTCGGGCCAGGGTAAGAGCCAAGCCGCAAGGCTTTTCACATTTCTCGGGAGGTACACAGGGGACCTGGGGAGGTCAGACCACGGAGCTCCGTCCGAGAGCTCCTACATAGAGCTCTCCTCTGCCGCCATACTCAGGCTCCGCCTCCTTATTTGGTAAAATTCTTACCCCAGCACTTGCACAGCACCCCAGCAGTCCTCCTTTCATGCTGACAGCATATTAAGAGAGGCGAGCTGGTAAGTGGCAATCTAAAGAGGGGACTTCTGCACTGATAATCAGTGCCCTGCCCTCAGTGTAGCCTTATAACTACCACCTTTCAATGCCCATCAGTGCCACCTATCAGTCCCCATCAGTGCCACCTATTAGTGCCCACTAGTGTCACCTATCAGTACCCATCAGTGTCTCCTATCAGTGCCCATTAGTTCTTCATATCAGTGCCCATCAGTGAAGCCTCATCAGTGCTTCCTCATCAGTGCCCATCAATGTGGCCTCATCAGTGCTGCCTATCAGTGCCCATATGTGTCGCTTTTCAGTGCCCATCAGTGCAGCCTATCAGTGCCCATCAGTGCAGTCTCATCAGCGTACATCACTGAAGGAAAGAAATCACATATTTACAAAATTTTATAACAGAAACTGAAAACAATTTTCTTCCAAATTTGCGGTCTTTTTTCATTTGTTTAGCAAAAAATAAAAATCCCAGTGGTGATTAAATACTACCAAATAAAAGCTCTGTCTAAAAAAAAAGATAAAAGTTTTGTTTGGGTAGAGTGCTACATGACCGCACAATTGTCATTCAAAGTGCAGCAGCACTGAAAGCAGAAAAAATGGCCTGGGCAGGAAAGGGGTGAAAAGTGTCTGGTATTGAAGTGGTTAAAGCGAGGGAACATCGAAAAATGTAGACTGAAACCAAAACAACAATAGAGAGGAAATTTTTCAATGGGGGCACTTGGTGGAACGTGTCTAAAAGGAAATTAACCTAACTTTAGAAAGATTTTAAGTAACTTCCTGTTGAGTCTTTAGGACCATAAAGTAAAGGGAAATCTCTTAAGTGGGACTCAGTTGATGAAAATAAAACTGAGCTGCATTTTAACCATTCTGTACTCTATCCAAAATGGAAAAAAAAAAAGTATACCTAGGTAGGTATACGTAAGTTGTCCCACCTCAATTCATACTCACCTTCCCTTTGATTTCCAGTGTGAAGAAGAAAAGCCATGAGTAAGTGTGAAGAGGAAAATCCCTGAGTAAGCGTGAAGCCAGTATGGTCATAGTTGACATAGGGCTAATAACTTGCCTTCCACAGTCAAGTGGTATGTTAACATCATGGGAGCGAGTCACCTGCTTTCCCATATCCAGAAATCCTGGGTGTTAAGCAAATTGCAGGCACCTGCAATCGCTACTCCGCTTTTTTTGCTAAGAACAAGCAGAGTATCTGTTCTTATCAGTGTCCAGTAGGGGTGCCCTGCTGTCATTCAGGACTTCTGGCAGGAGTGCATGGCGGTATAGTATCCCTGCTGGTATGATGGGAGTCCTGAGGGTTTTCCCTTATGGGAAGGAATTCAAATTGAGAGTCCACCATGTAAGATGTGGGCCGGTAGCAGTGAGGGGTATAGTACCTCCTGATTTGAATGGTGCCGTCTTGTTTGGTCAGGAGTCAGGGAGGCAAACAGTCTGCAATATTAAGTGCCCCATGGAGTGGTGACCCATGGGTGCTCTTAGTATCACTATGTGTTTGGGGCCTTACTGTGAGAATGAGCACTTGGCCACAACTCTTGATTTTTTTTCGCACATCACCTTTTGGCTAAGACCAGAGCATTTTTGTTACCCAGCTGCAAAGCTTAGCCATTGGAACTTTTTAAATTTATACTCTCCACTTGAGTCACACTGCACTTTATATTTGTGTTTTCCTTTCACTCACAGGATGGTAGAATGTGGGTCTTCAAGCTTACCTGGAAGTCTATGGGGAGGATGCGTGGCCATCAGGTTCCTTCCTCCTCTGTCTTGCAGGGAAGGATATCCCCTCTCCTCAGGAAAGCCCTCCCACCCAATGCTCATTGGTCAGCTTCTGCTGATCATGAGGAATAGGGTCTGCTGGGCCTTTAGGCTAGGTGGACCTTATTGTGCCTTAATGTGCCCTCATCAGGAGTCTCACACCCTCGGAAAGAGGTGGGCAGGGAGAGATCATTCCTCTTCAGGAGGGGACCATGGCACACCCTAGTGCACTATTTTTTGTGTGTGTTCACTTTTTTTGGTTCACTTTGGTGTTTTGTGTTTTGTTTTTGCACAGCACGCCATAGGTTCAAAAATGCAACCCTATTGCTCCAGCAGAGGAATATAGAACCATACAAACAACTGCACATTAGTAGCGTCACAATTAATAGCATACTGTCACCTGTTTTTTAACCTTCATGAAAATATATACTAGGTTAAAGGAAGCACATTTGCACAATTTATATGATTTTATTACAGTAATATAATTATGTGATATAGTTTCTCATATTCTAATATTTTATTCCAAAGACCGTGCAGGACCCAAAGTCTATCACATGCTTTTCCTTAGAGCAAATTATTTTACTGTCACTGTCACACCCACTGCACTCCTCTTTTGCACATGCTCTTTACTTCCATACCATCCATATGCCCCTCCTGCACATACTATCTACTGGCCACCCCCAGGCAGAAGGGACTAGTGGCATCACTACAGAAAGGCAATTGCCCTCCTAGGTTATTTCTTGCTGTCCCTGCCAAGAGCGGATTGTATTGGACGGGCTTGGCTGGGGTAGGATTGGTCTCGGCTGGGCATCGGCTGTGCTCAGGTGGGTGGTCAGCCTTCAGCTGTGCTTGAGAAGGAGGGCTGGCTTTGGCTGTGCTCTGCTGACCATCTCCTGTATCCTGTCCACGATCTCTGACCGTCTCCTGTATCCTGTCCACAGTCTCTGACTGTATCCTGTCTGCAGTCTCTGATCTTGTCCTGTAGTACAGTCATGGCCAACAATATTGGCACCCCTGCATTTTGAGGCATTCTCATGTTTATTTCTTTTGTTTGTATTGGTATGACACAAAAAAGTGGAGAAACAAAAGCCAAATCTGACACATTCCACGCAAAACTCCAAAAATGCACTGGACAAAATTATTGGCACCTTCTCAAAATTGTAAGAAATAATTGCATTCAAGTTCATGATGCTCTTGTAGTTTGTAATTAAAATCACGTGTATCAATTAATGGGTGCTGACAATATGGGAACCACATCGGCAACCAGTCAAGATGGTGAAAATTTGACACAACCTTTCTGTTGTGTGTCGATGTGTTCAACATGGAGCATGGAGAAGAGAAAGAGCAGCAAAGAATTGCCTGAGAATTTGAGAACAAAATTGTGGAAAAGCATGGACAATCTAAAGGTTACAAGTCTATCTGCAGAGATTTTAATGTTCCTGTGTCCACTGTGCACAACATTGTCAAGAAATTTACAGCCCATGGAACTGTAGCTAATCTTCCTGGACATGGATGAAAGAGAAAAACTGATCAAAGATTGCAAGGAAGGATTGTTCAAATGTTAATTTCCAGACAAATTCAAGCTGACCTTCAGGCACAGGGTACAACTGTGTCAGCTTGCACTATATGTCGCCATCTGAATGAAAAGGGATGCTATGGTAGGAGACCCAGGAGGACCCCCACTGCTGACACAGAAACATAAAAAAGCCAAATTGGAATTTGCCAAAATTTACCTGAGGAAACCAAAATCCTTTTGGGAGAATGTGATGTGGACATATGAAACAAAATTACAGCTTTTTGTTAAAAACCATCATTCTACTGCTTTCAGAAAAATAAAATTAAACATTTTAAACAAAAGAAGATAATCACTACAGTCAAACATGGTGGAGGTTCACTGATGTTTTGGGGTTGCTTTGCTGGTTCAGGCACTGGATGTCTTGGCCATCTGCATGGCAGTATGAAATCTGAAGACTACCAAAGAATTATGGGGTGCAATGTAGGGCCCAATGTCAGAAAGTTGGCTTTCCATCAGAGGTCATGGGTCTTACAGTAGGACAATGAACCAAAGCACACATCAAAAAGCACCCAGAAATGGTTTCAGACAAAGAGCTAGAGAGTACTGAACTGGCCAACAATACATCCAGATCTCAATCTCACAGAGCTCCTGTGGAGAGATCTCAAAACAGCAGTTGGGAAAAGGAAACCTTCCAAGCTGAGAGACATAGAGCAGTTGGCGAAAGAAAAGTAGTCCAAAATGCCAGCAGAGAGGTGTAAGAAACTCCTTGATGATTACAGGAAGCCATTGATTTCAGTAATTTTTTCCAAGGGATGTGCTACCAAATATTAAATTGAAGGTGCCAATAATTTTGTCCAGTGCATTTTTTGAGTTTTGCCTGGAATGTGTCAGATTTAGCTTTTTGTTTCTCCACTTTTTTGTGTCATGCCAATACAAACAAATTAAATAAACATAAGAATGTCTAAACAATTCTAATGGCAACAATTTTCTGGGCAAAGTGGTGCATTTTCTGACAGAAATGCAGGGATGCCAATATTTTTGGCCATGACTGTATGTCCGAAGTTTATGACTGTCTCCTGTATCATGTCCGCATTCTTGACCTTCTCCTGTATCATGTCACAAGTCTCTCACCGTCTCCTGTATCATGTCCGCAGTCTCTGACCTTCTCCTGTATCATGTCCGCAATCTCTGACCTTCTCCTGTATCATGTCCGCAGTCTCTGACCTTCTACTGTATCATGTCCGCAGTCTCTGACCTTCTCCTGTGTCATGTCCGCAGTCTCTGACCTTCTCCTGTGTCATGTCCACAGTCTCTGACCTTCTCCTGTATCATGTCCGCAGTCTCTGACCATATTCTGTATCTTGTCCACAGTATCTGACTGTTTCCTATATCATGTCTGCAGTCCCTGACCATCTCCTGTAGTATGTCCATAGTCTCTGACCATCTACTGTATTATGTCCACTGTCTCTGACTGTCTGACTGCCTAGGGCAGCACAAAACCAAAATACACCACTGAATACTGGCATATCCAATGCACTCCTTCCCTGCATAAACTGAGCATCGTGGTACCTTTCATACCCTTCTCTGTCATACTTCTGTCTTACCCTCCACATTCATCCCCTGAACATACTATCCAGTGTCATTTCCTTCTTACTCATCTCCTGCACTCTTCTTCAGATATACAGTACACAGTATTTATACAGTATATACAGCCACCTTGTCCTAAGTTTAGTCTTGCTGGGTGGGTGGTAGTCAGCCTTGCAGGGGCATTTCTGGGGTCCTAATAGACCAGGATCTGGTCACAAAGATGAAAATGTTGAAGGGCTGGTAGGATACTATGATGACTACTTTGGATAAAATCTAAGACAAATGTAATCTTTTTTTAACTGAACAAAAATGCATTGGTCTAAAAATTGTACTGTTACATTATGATGGCAAAATTAGTAATAGATGGATTTAAAAATAGCTAAAATATACAATGTTCCAAAACTATATAACTGCTTAGAATGTATCATCCCTGTGTCTCACAGGAGACCCAGGACACCCAGTAGAAGACATGGCACATGTGCCCTGGAAGTCAGGCTCTATTGAACACTCCTACAGTCAAGGCTAATTTATAGTTTATATGTTCATTTGGTTTTCCCCAAAACACAGTGATGCTAACATTTTCCTCTGCTGGTCAGTAGGTGTCACTGGTACCTCTGGCAATAGAGTGAGATGGAATAGTACCGGTTCATTCACACTGGAATGTAAAAAACTTTGCTTCCACAGAAGTTTTGTGTTTTGGCTGTAGAAGCAGCTCAATGTTATCCTATGTGTTCATGCACATTAGGCTGTTTATATGAATATTTTAAGCTCAGTGTTTAGAGGCAGAAAGAAAATCCTTCTGGTTTGTGATTTTAGAGATTTCTGACAGAAAAAAAAATGATATGCTCTCCTAAACACCGATACGAAAACAATCTATATGAGCATTTTTTTCTGCCAAGGGCACTGGTATTTTTATTAAGCCAAGTGTGCATGGACCCTAATACTGAGCTAAGAATATTTATTTTTCCTCTAGCCAACCAGTAGGAGTTGTATTGTCCCTGGCACATGCTGGAGGATAATATAAATATTTGGGGTAGATCTTGTGATCTCTCTCTTTGCCCCTGGCTTTGGCCCAAAGATGTATTTGGTGCAGCTGTGTGACTAGGCCTGCGACCTAGGAAGCCTTTGCACGAGTGCAGTGCAAGTTCCTGGCAGAAGGAGCCTATTTGCTAAATATAGTGGAGAGAAGAGAGATACAACAGCTACTGGAAAAGGTACAGGTTGCTGGTTTCAGCCTAAAGACTCTGTTGGCCTGCATTGATGTCTATAGATGGAGTGAGTGAGTGTCACGGTGTGAGGTCAGGTTCAGAGACCAGTAGCTATAGCAGCAGACCAACCAACAGGATAAGTAAACAAGCAGGTCACCCTGGGAAATGACCTGAGGTGAAGGGTCTAAGCACTAACCGGTATTCACCAGAGCTCCTAATGGTGGAGGTGGATTTTGCTGCATGTTAGTACCAGGTTGCAGTTTTCAGGATCACCCCACCAGGAAGTGAGCAAGCCAGGATCCAGTAACTGATATGGCAGGTAGGGATCTAGCAGAAGCGTAGTCAGTAAACAAGCCAAGGGTCGGTAACAAGCGGTAGCAGGTTTGGATGAGGCAGAATCGTAGTCAAGGAACAAGCCAAAGGTTGGTAGCGAAGTTATGGATGGCAGCAGGAGAGACAAAGCGAGATACTGGCTGGAGAGCACAATAATCTGGCAACCAAGAAGTGCAGAGACATGAATTAAATCACGAAGTTCATGGGAGGAGCAAGGAGTTCAAGGTTCATCAGAAAACAAGGCACAAGGCAGGTATCTCAGTGAGAAGAGTTATGGCCTGACACAGAAGAGGTCCCAGGTTCAAGTCCAGGCCCTGACAGTGAGTCTGTAAGGCAGCAAAGGTGTTCTGAGTTCTCTGCCATTTTTTAAATATGATGCTGGGAGGAATAAAGTCCTTAAAGGAACCGGTGCCCAATTGTTGCACATCCCCCACCTTTTAGTCCTGGACTCAGCCCTGGAAAAATGCCAGGCTGCTCTGCCTCTGGCAGGTTCCCCACATGCCTCTAGGGGTCAGGAGGAGTGCTACATATAAAGTATACACAATATATTAAAACTGAAAGTGGTGTATTAAGAGGGCTCAACATATTTTATACGTAGTGGCTGTTTTGTTGGTTTTTTTTAGTTATTTTCCCTTTTATTTGGGTAGGAGTTGGGGAAAAAGTGAAGCCAATTCCTTCTTAGTATACTTCTCCTGCACATATTGCCCACCATTGTACCTTCCAAAATTCTCTCCCACACATAATGTTTACTGCCTTATCCTCCACATTCACTTCCAGTACATAATGCCCACTGGTATACCTTCCACCCTTTTCCTTTGCATATAATGTCTGTTTTCATACCCTCTGCACTCTGTTTCTGCACATGATGCCTACTGTTATACCCCTCACAGCCTTGTACAAACTGTCTGCATTTAGGTCCCAATGTCATACCCTATACATCGCTACTTCACTAACGACCTGCAAAAACACTTTTTTAGAGATGTTTGCAATATCCCTAACATTGCCATCCCTAACATTGCCTATTATGAAATTAGGACTTCTGTAACACTTTACCAGATCAAAAGACCAGTTGTGTTATTCTATAAGTGTAAAAACTAAAATAATATTCTAGGGTTATTTGTGCTATTCTCTAACTGTAAAATTGAAAGAGCTTTTCAAGGGTTATTAAGGCACTATAAATCACATAGTAAATTAACATTTCTTACTCTGTATATCTGGGTATTTGATCATTAGCAAGAGGCTCCATTGCAGAGTGGTAGAGGTTGTCTCCATCCCAGCCACAAAGAGGTTGTCCACCAGAACAGTCAGGTTGTCATTGTGGAAATAAACGGTAGATTCTGGATTTCCCTGCACAATTAAAATAGAAGATTAATGCCTAACTCTAGACAAAACTTTTTTTGGATACCATGCCCTAGGCGGGGGCACAGAGGGTGCCACTTGTGCTGTGAACACCAGCACTGACTTTTGTTTATAAACTTCTTTGCCTGCAGATCAGTCTGCTTAGGAGTCCAACTTTTTGCCATTTCACCCAGCCCCGAAGGAACTTTTGTAAACTATTTTTTCTGGGTATGCAGTACCGAGACAAGGTTATCCAGTGTCCAGGGTGAAGATGGCAAACTGCACTTTTGGGCACACCAAGGAGAGCAGTAATGTAATGCACTGTCACCATGTGGCACAATCCCGGCCCTTTGAGTATGTGATTTTTGTGCATCTGTTTTCTTTTGCTCGGGTGTGTTTTTGTAGTCTTGTCTCTTTGACTTTTTAGACAAATTGGTGTTCCCTATATATAGATTTCCTATTTTGTAGGATGCAATAAAAAAAGTTCTCAGGATCAAATGTCATGTAGTTTGTAATCGTTTTATATACTGTACAGTGTAAGGCTGTGGTTTATTTTGCTTTTTTGCTGCCCTAGGCAAGACTAATATCGCCCCCCCATCTAAATTTGTTGCACGACTTGTCCAGAGCCTGCAATCATGTACACCTTGCACATGCCCCTAGTGCCCATACTCACAGTTAACTTTTACAACTATGCCCACATTCACAAATACCTTGTATATCTTGTCTGTTCCCCACCTCCATGACCATACTCACATGTACCTTGTACATTGACCTCCCCAGTGTCCCTATAATAAAATGCACATTTTAAATCCCTGACCCTAAAGTGCCCACACTCACATGCACCTTGTACACCCCCTCCTCTCCCAGTGCCTACACTCACTTTGTATATTCCCGGTGCCCACTCACAGACATCTTGCACCATCTCCTCACCCCCAGTGCTTGTACATTCCTGCTTCCCCCTCTAGTGCCCACTCACATATACCTTGTACATTCCCTCTTCTCAGTGCCTATACTAACATACATCTTGTAACACCCCCCGCCCCCCTCCCCTTCAGTGCCTGCACTCCCATGCACCTTGTACACCCAAAGTACAAGGGGACTTTACAAGTTATATGTGAGCATGACTCACACTCACATATAACTTGTAAAGCCCCCCCCCCCCCAGTGCCGACAGTCACATACACCTTGTACTTTGTTCACACAGTGTGAGCACTGTGGGGTATACAAGGGGAGTGTCAACACTGGGGGGGCTTTACAAGTTAAATGTGAGCATGACTCACACTCACATATAACTGGTAAAGCCCCCCCACCCCAGTGCCGACAGTCACAAACACCTTATAGTTCCCCCACTGCTCATACTCACATACAACTTGCACATGACACCACTGCTCACACCCCTATTCAATCCCTTACTAGAGCTGGAGAGCAGTAGACATAGCGAGCCAACCATGCCTACCCACCACCGTGCGTGTGTCAGTGGAGTTCTGCACAGCTTTAGTCCCTGACATTGCTCCAGATTTATTATCACTTGTGCGGATGAGGGGGTGGGGGTGGATTATGCAGTGGGAAATTGAACTACAACAAGCAGATCACAGAAAGGAGGGAGAGAGAGCAAACAGAGAGAGTGATCGAGGGCAAAGACAGTCTGTGCGAGGACCGCAGCGGATCCGTCCATCCTCATGGGAGATGGAGCTTGGCTGTGACAGTTGTCCAGCCCAGGGGAACTAGTGGAGCTGCAGGAAAATCAACTCGGGAGTCACTGAGTTGCCCTGCTCTGAAGACCGCTCACACATGTGTGTCCCTACTTCCGGGGGGCGGTGCGCAGCCCCCCCACGAAAGGTGCTGCCCTAGGGTGTCTTATAGTCCAAAAAATAAAAATTGAGAAATGAATACGTCCCACTTGAAATCACTTCTTTGTACTGTTGAAATCCTCAAAGGCCAGCTTCCGCAGAAACCCTCAAAGAAATCAAAAACTCAACATAGTGCATTAACTTAATAACTTGATACATAACACTCCACACATGCGTTTAAAAAGCATTAGTGCAAAAATTGTGAAAAAAGAAACCACAGCAACACTTGTGCCAATCCGAATGACCGGGGAACTGGCTTGTGATACCATGAGGGGATGAGATTATAACCATAACGTTAGGAGTGGAGGCAAAGAGGCTGAGCAGTGTTGCAGACTTCTCTATATTATACCCCACAGCGGTCTTTATATTTTGATTTTGGTAAGGGTATATATGCTATATGTATTAGAAGTAATACACTATTGAAGTGATTACACTGAGTGGAACACATCACTGTTCTGGCACAAGTGTTGCTGTGGTTTCTTTTTTCACAATTTTTGCACTAATGCTTTTTATACGCACGTGTACAGAGTTATGTATCAAGTTATTAAGTTAATGCACTATGTTGAGTTTTTGATTTCTTTGAGGGTTTCTGCGGCAGCTGGCCTTTGAGGATTTCAACAGTATAAAGAAGTGGGACGTATTCATTTCTCAATTTTTATTTTTTGGACTATAAGACACTGGACACTTATTGATATAGTGTGTATGATCATATGTGTTTGGACATTTATCATTTGGAATGCATGTATTGATTATTATATTTTTTTGAATAGGGGATTTTTTCACTAGTGGTGGGTTGGATGATTCTTTTGGAGCAATTTTTGATGTTTACAACTTTCTAGGGTGGAAAGTTATTTCTATTTAGAATCGTGTAGTTGATTGGGGTGTTTTGAGGATTCTACCACATTTTATATTTATAGTCTTGACAGCAGTAAACCATGCACGAGACAGGGACACTTTGGAAATAGTCCTAGTAGGTTTGTCTTGCAACTTTATTCAGCAAGACAATACACAAACACAACTCAGAGTAGGAGGGCTTTGTACAGCAATTCCATAGCACGCAACAAACAAAACATGTTTGTTTGAGGCACTTGCTAAATCTGAACTGCTGCCAATACCAATATTGCTGCTGAGCGGGATGTTTCCTAATGGTTCCTCAAAACAAACAGTCCATTTTAGCTTTCTGTCAGTAGCCAATATTTAGCAGAGGCAGCATACTTTCTGTCAGGGTCCTGTCCACGGCAGAAGTTCTGGAAGATCTGGCATTTCTGCCAGTACTCTACATGGCCGCAGAGGTACACATCAGCCTCAGTCTGGTGCCAGGCGGCCTTTATAAGGAGGCTCATCACTTCCTCTGGTTGCTAGATGATCTCTAGCTCCCCGTGCCCTGTTCCTGGTTTCTGTTTCCTGTGATTCTGACTTGTGATTTCCTGTTACCGACTCAGTTTGCTCCTGGACCTGTCTACTCTGATTTACCCCTGGTCTGACCTCGGCTTGGCTTACCGATACTCTCTCTCGCTCCTCTGTGAATGACCTCGGCTTTCCCATCTGACTATGTCCGCTCTGATTCCCACCTGGTACCTGACCTTGGCTTGAACCGATTACCCAGTAAACATCCAAATCCCAGAAGGGCTTGCATACCACGCACAGGCACCTCCTGTCTGCAGACCTATCTCCATGCACCAGCTGTACTTCTGAGTGGACCACCAACCAACACTCCTACAGGCGACCTGTGCAACTTTGGGCCTGACTCCCGCTGTCCCACTCTCAGGGGAGTTTGGAACTTAGCTGAAAGGGAAACCCTCTCTCCATTGGCCTCCATCACCAGGTATGTGATACTTTCAAAGAGCAGATGTAGAAAGTCCTGAGCCTTAGTCAGCTCACATCTATGAAGGCCTATGGATATCTTAGCCTAATTAATTAAGTTTGTCTAACAGGTAAAATGTGAACATAGAACTTGAGGCTTTATCCCACCCAAAGCTCTACAAAGTCTCCCAGGTTCCAGACCAGAACTTATCAGGATCTGAAAAAACAAAAGGTTTTTATTTCCCCATAGCCATGGTTTTTAACCATAACTTTGTGGAGCTCCTCATAATGTGTAGGTGAGAAACTTAGGTCTTGTATTCACCCTACACAAGCCTGCCAGCCAAGTCTTTCAGTAGTTGAAAACAATATGTGAAGAATATGATCTCTAGATTATATAACCCCTGAAACACGTTGGCAGTTCAAGACAAGCAACGGTAAGATGACTGCAGAGGCTGACATGTTCCCCTTCCTCTGCATTCCTCTTGCCATTGCTTGTCTTGGGAAAGTGTAACTGAGACAAGCTGCAGCTTTGAATCAGGAGTCTCCTTCAAATCTGTTGTTAGATTGTCTGTCTGTTTGAGAGTAGGGGAAGGGGGGAAAGTTTGTAATCATAACCAGGGACAAAAAACATTTAGAAACATGGGGCAAAGTACTGTACGGACTGTGTCCCATAAGGGATATGATTGTAAAATAAAAATTTGCAGGATAGATACATTTTTAAGTTGACAAGGGGTATTTGAATAAGGCCTTTTATAATAAAAGAGTAATGTTAATAACATGCAGTGTTCTCTACCAGAAAATTGCAAGAAAGTGAGTGGTAAACAAAGCCAACTATTAAAATGTTTATTTCTAAGGTGACTTAAAATATACAGTATGTATTTTGCTTTATTTATTGAATCAACAGATATTAAATAGTAAGAAAGAATGTCTACCTCTTGTTGCTTTGCCAAGAAGGCATCAATGAAGTTCCTTTGGTCATTTATATCCAGTTCCTTTTTCTGTTTTGTAAATACCTCCTTTATGAAATTTTGAGTTGATTTGAAATTTTCAAAAATCTTTTGATGGGCGCCAGGGAGTAAGCCTATCAGTGTTGGATAGCTGTTGTAAAGCTTGATGAACCAATTACAAAAATCAAATTGGTCATATAAAACAACACATTGTATACAGTATAAACAACTGACTGGCTATTATAGACAGTTTATTTTATTTCCATAAACTACAAAAATTGTGGTTTAGGTTTTTTAGGTTTAACATTTAACTATCATTTAAACAGTATTACCTAGCAGAACAACAGTGTAAGATGGGTGCAAGTATATTTGGGATAGGGTTGTGCTTGGGACCTTTATCTGTGTGTCTTTGGCACTCTAAATGGTCAGGAGCCAAATGCTACACTCCTGGCAGCCAGCCCAATGGTTTAGAAATCGCAAATTGCATGCAAACCATAGTCAATGGAAACTTCAGGGGTTAAGGATTAGTAAAAAAGCAACCCTTAAAAAGTAACTCCTCTTTTAATCTACCAGTATCTGAACTTGGACTATCCAGCTCATCTATCTCTGCTGATGTTGATACTTACTCTGACCATAGTGCTTCCAAAGGTCCTGATATTTTCACTAATCATGCGCATGAGCTTTAGTATGATTGGATCATCATATTCAAATCTCTTACCAAGTAATATAGACACAATTATGTTGGCTACAGCTGTGTTGACGATGGTCAAATTATCAAAGGGATTTCCTAAAAACAAAAGCAAACATCAGCAATAGCTGTAAGTCTGACACTAATAAGCTGTAAGTCTGACACTAATAAGGTCATATTAACCGCAAACTGAGTATAGACTATGGGGGTCATACTGAACACAGTGCACCCTCTTTTCTCCAAAATACACAAGTCATCAATAAATTATAAGATTTAAAATATTCTGTATGAGACACCTCTCATAGAACCTGCACTAGCCCACAACCAGCTTGAGACATGAAGGAAACTATCATAATTCACATTACAATGTTCCACGCACACCATCTTTGACAAGGTACAGGCCTAGTATTATTAAACGCATTAGCAGAAATCTGGCATGCCAGAATACTAATAGCCATAATAAGCGCCACTGTAAATTTGCTACGCCATTAAACCTCCAGCAGAGTTTAACTGACCTTAATGCATATGGCAATTGGCTGTTATAAAACCATTTAGAGCAACACACAGTTGAGTCTGGATTTAATGGACTGTGCCAACAGGGTCACCCACAGAATGAATTTGGCCAGTTCAGCAGGAATTGCACACAATTTATCAATATATATGGACAGCCTAAAGTGTTACTAAAGGCAAAGAGTTTTTAACTTAAATTAACAAACATGTTATATTCACCTGCTCTGTGCAGTGGTATTGTATTGCAGAGTGGCCCCAATCCTCCTCTTCTTGGGTCCCCTGCTAGCGATCCTGGCTCCTCCTACTTTCTTTGTGGGCCCCCATAGCAAGCTGTTTGCTATGGGGATAAACGTTGCATGCTCGCTTCCAACCTGTGTATCTACAGAGACATTCTCCATAGACACACACAGCGAGACTTAGCCCTGCCCACCCATTTCCTCTTCACCGCACCTGATTGCCAATGGCTCCAGCTCCTGTTGGAGTCCCTGTGTATAGAGTAAAAAAGGGGAGAAGAGATAAAGCCATGAACAGGGCTGATCTCCTCTTCACTAGTGATGGGCCGAACACCCCCTGTTCAGTTCGAGGTTGAACATTCAAACATAACAAAAGTTCGAACGTGATCTAAGTGGTATCTTACCGCATCAGAGTATGCAGTAAGATACCGCACAGCTATTAAAAACATTCTTTATTGACTTTATTACTGTCTGACAGCTGTGCCGGGATGACAGTTCTTAAATACTGTGATGACATCACAAGGAGGAGGGGTCACCCCCCACCCCATTGTGACATCATCATGTGCTGTGATTGGCCAAAGCATTGCACCTGACCTATGGTCAGGTGCATTGCTTTGGCCAATCACAATGCACTGTCAGGGCACCCTTACCGTTTGACTCAAACATACAGCCCTTCACTACTCTCCACTCTTTTCCCCTTCACTCAGGGAAGGGGGCGTACAGGGAACTTAAAAAAGTTTTTTACCTTAATGCACACAATGCATTCAAACATGTTTTAGGTTTAGTATCACTTTAAGGCTCTTGATTGTGGTTTTTACAGTAGTGCACCCCCTAAGAAGCCTCTGGTGAACTTATTGCCCTAGTTAGAGTCACAGCCAGGCACACAGCATTTTCTAAATTTTTCCACTGGCCCAAAGGAATAGTCTAGGGGTGTCTTTATTTAGATTTTATTGGAAAACAGAACTTAGATGGGGATGAGGGAAGGATGGGTGCCCCAAAACTGAAGAACTGGACAACTTGAAGTTCTCTTTAACTATATTGCTGAACTGTGAAAAGGGAATGTCCCGCAGAGTCTCTATGTTGACGGCACCTAGTACTCCTTTCAGAGATAAAAGCTACACACAGTCACTGACTTTCCAGCACTGGGGTCATTTACTCACACAGCCACAGAATCATCAGTTACCTCCTGCCAATATCCACCAGGCTCTTCTCGGTGAGGGTAATTCAGACTCACACCACTGTAGGACAGGTGGACTCTTTCCCACCAACATCCTCTTGCCTCTCTCCAGACCCAACTTCATTTTAAGACCTTAAGCCTAGTTGTGACCTCAATGTCTTCCCAATGACTCTTTCTAGTGTTCTGCCCAAGGAGAGCTCCCCAGCACAGGGGTCTCCTCCAATCAGGGGCGGACTGACAACTCATGGGGCCCCCAGGCAATAGGGGATCATGGGGCTCCTGTGTCCTTGCCCAAACTCAAAAAAGCCTATGAAAAAGGTACCAGGGGCATCTCATGGGGCCCCTTACTGACCCCGGGCCCTCGGGCAGTGCCCGAGTTACCAAATGGTCAGTCCGCCCCTGCCTCCAATAGAACGTGACCCAGGAACTTGCTGCCTCATTCCTCAGATTATTTAAGGGCTCTCCATCCACCTAATAGGCACACCTCCCCAGGGATTGGCTGCAGCCCCATAAATATTCAGGCTGCCTCTCTCCCACTATAAGTCTAGAATTCTCTATAACACAGGTAATTAGAGCAGCAGCCTGTGAGACACACAACAGCCTACACTATACTATCAGGGAGTTACACCACTTTGAGTGTTTTTCCTCCTTAAGAATCATAAAATGTAGAGCAGATATAGTATGAACATGTTAGAGTTTGGATGCAAATAGTGTGGGGCCTTACTGTGTAGCTACAAAAAGTCAGTAACAGTATTCATCTCTAAATGACTAAATATATTACGAAGGGTACGGAATAAACTCACCCTTGTGGGATCTGAATTCCTGAATTAAACATATCACTTCCTCCCTAATTTTGTTCTCTATAGATTTCTTTCCCATTCCAAAATCCCGTAGTGTTGCAATAGTGAATCTCCTCATCACCTTCCAGTTCTCTCCATGAGCAAAGACAATACCTGAATGGAAGAATAAAAAAATAATCAATGCAGACATACAATATAAATTATGTCTTTATTACATTCTGTATTTTTTCCAAAACCTCAAATTAATTTTAATTCAGCTCTTTTAAATACTTGAAATGTGTCTTTATGCAGTATTGTGACATGGTAAGTGAAAGGTAACATTATGTTTCTGTGTGAATGCTTGTTTTATTAACTGGTGGGCAGGGTGGGGCATTACTTTGTTGGGCTTATATGAGGAATAGAGGTCTGTGTGGTCATTTCCAGTGTGGTGATACTCCCCAGTAGTCCAAAAAGCAGATAAGGTGGGGCAGTGGCATAGAATCTGTAGAATTATAATTCAGCATCTCATAATTTAAAAACTAAAACACAGCTAACCTGATACACTTTTACTGGCTAGTTCTACCTTAACTAGAATTGTCTTTAATATGTAACATATATAGTCCTTCTTTGTCATTTACAGACTGTGATTTAGAGATAATATATTTTGAACTAAAAACAAATACCCATACCATTTCCATTTGTTGTTTTAGCAAACAGTGGACCATCTGGTCTTTCATAAAATTCCTCGGAGTGGTTGATTAGTGCATCTTTTATGGTGTCATAACCACATAGGACAACCAACTTCTCCAAACCCAGCTGGATACTAAATACTGGGCCGTATTTCTTGGACAGCTATAAAAACAATATGACACATAATAGAGATAATAAATAAAGAACACATATGGACCCCAAAAAACCATTGTGTACTAATGCTTACTTGACATAGCAGATACTTCTGAAAGGGCCCACTGATTTGCCCCAGGTTCCCCCAGCAGCAACAGCAGCCAGATACACAGCATCAATCACTCTTCTGGCTTAAAAAACAGTCTAGTGGTTGCCATTTTTAAAATGTATAACTGAATAACTTGTATAGGGCATAGGGATCTGTGGGATGCTCCATGAATGCTAAGCAGCAATCTGAGGACACTCTTCACTTTGTCACTACTTCACAGGACAGTCCATCTAGCAATGACTCAGAAAGTGGATAACACTGAGACACTATTAGAAATATTCCAGGCCAGGCAAGCACTAGCATTGATTCACAGAGGAAGGCAGTAGCAACAATCATTAGGATCCTTTACTCAGGTCTGTGCTCAAATGTCCCTGGATACATGGTTGTCTCCTTTCAATATCAGATAGATGTTTCCCTAGTGAATCCTGCAGACTGGATCCTCAGTGAAATCCCTCACTTAGCTTCAGAGATTCTTAGAAAACCAGCCCCCCAGTTGTGCCAAAGCTGGGTCCTTGATGAACACAGGTAGAATTTTAACTGGACTGTCCAGAAGGGCAGCAGCCCTTCAGGCTGGAAACGTCTCCTCTTGGATAAGAACAGGGCTGCCTCAGATAACAGACTATTTTTGCACTGTCTAGCCTGCTGGGCACTCTCCCTCAGAGATTGGGTGCTATAACATAAATATTCAAGCTGCCAATTTGCCTCCTCCTGACCCATTATATTCTGGAATCCTCCAGAAATTATGGACAATCCCGAGGCACGCTTTAAAACTATGGACAGTGTTGAGGCACCCCATTCTAAAATGTGAAAAACTATTCTAATCGTTTTATATAACGCAGCAACTTCCACACAAGTAGGACACCCAACACTAGAGGTGATTTATTCTTTCAAATCAAATACACTTTTGCACACTGGTACCGAGTAATATTCCAGTGTTTCTCTTCTCCCTCAGTTTTTCTCAATCACTGAGCTAATGTGACCCCAGCGCTGATGGAGAGGGGCAGGGGAGGGTCAAACTAGGATGCTGTGCAGGCAACTGATATCCTCCTTATCAATTGATGATGTCATTGGTTGTCAGGATGCCGGAGGATAGAAGGTCATAATGGTGCACAATGAAAACCTGTGGTTTTGTGTAACTAAAAGGCAGGCTTGTTCCACCCGCTGGTTTGTATACAAGTCTTGGGAAATTTGCAGACATTTTGCCATGGCACCCCTGAAGAAACCTCAAGGCACCCCAGGGTGCCTGGGCACCCTGGTTGAGAAAGGCTGCTCCAGAAGACAGAGGGATGTAATCAAACATGCAGCCTGCAGAGCACAGGACAGCCCAAAGCAACCACAAACTGCTCCACTGACTGCAGGGCAGCCAAAAAGAGCTACATTTTCTTAGCATATCCAGTATCCTAGTTAGGAGGATCTTCTGTGGAGCTCGCTTAAACCTCCAAATGTAGGGCAATGTAACAAAAATATAGACCACCTTCTGTGCTTTCTGGTGTCTCTTCTTATCCCACAAGACTTTCTTTTGGCCTGTTACTGTGATGGATATTCTCATTAATCAAATGTAAGCCACATGAATTGGGAGGGGGTGAGTAAGACCTTATTCACAAAATGTAGCTGTCCCCTGAGTCTTCAGAGTACTGAAGTGTTCCACTATGAGTACTCAGTGTCACTTTACAGTATTTTTGGGGCCCACATATGTATTTTGGATATTTATGGAAATGTTATAGTAACTATAATTAGTAGATGCATTAATTAGTGTTTTTCAACCTTTTTTCAGTCAAGGCACCCTTCAGAATTGCGCACAATCCTGAGGCAGACCAGTCTGAGGGCTCGCTCACATAAGCAGGTGTGTCTGAGCACGAGCATTTGTTTTTGCATGTTCCTGCGTGTTGTGTTAGGCTGCTCTATGCTAGTAAAGCATTCAAAAAAGGTGCTGGAATGATTTTTAAATTGTGCCCCACCAAAATGCATGATACTGCAGTATTTAATAGGTTATTACTGAGGATGGAAAGGCAGGTGGAGGTTAT
Organism: Staurois parvus; assembly: GCF_062004578.1. Lineage (NCBI taxonomy): Eukaryota > Metazoa > Chordata > Amphibia > Anura > Ranidae > Staurois > Staurois parvus. The sequence goes on along the minus strand of NW_028318186.1, from coordinate 6,036,189 downwards.
TGTTGAGGGTGGAGAGCCAGGTGGAGGCTATTGTTGAGGGTAGAGAGCCAGGTGGAGGCTATTGTTGAGGGTGGAGGATTTTGTTAAGGGCAGAGAGTCAGGTGGAGGTTATTGTTGAGGGTAGAGAGCCAGGTGGAGGTGATTGTTAGGATGGATAGCCAGGTGGAGGCTATTGTTAAGGGTGGAGAGCCAGGTGGAGGCTATTGTTAAGGGCGGAGAGCAGGTGGAGGTCATTGTTGAGGGTAGAGAGCCGGTGGAGGTCATTGTTGAGGGTAGAGAGCCAGGTGGAGGCGATTGTTAAGGGTGGACAGCCAGGTGGAGGCTATTGTTAATGGTGGACAGCCAGGTGGAGGTTATTGTTAAGGGTGGACAGCCAGGTGGAGGCTATTGTTAACTGTGGAGAGCCAGGTGGAGGTTATTGTTTAGGGTGGAGAGGCAGATGGAGGCTATTGTTTAGGATGGACAGCCAGGTGGAGGTTATTGTTGAGGGTGGAGAGCCAGGTGGAGGCTATTGTTAAGGGTGGAGAGCAAGATGGAGGTTATTGTTGAGGGTGCAGAGGCAGGTGGAGGTTATTGTTGAGGGTGGAGAGCCAGGTGGAGGCTCTTGTTAAGGCTGGACAGCCAGGTGGAGGCTATTTTTAAGGGTGGACAGCAAGGTGGAGGCTATTTTTAAGGGTGGACAGCCAGGTGGAGGCTATTTTTAAGGGTGGAGAGCCAGGTGGAGGTTATTGCTGAGGGTGGAGAGGCAGGGGTAGGCTATTGTTAAGGGTTGAGAGCCAGCTGAGACACTCAGGGAAAGCTATCAGAGGTGGGGGGGAGGTGGAGTCTTGCTCAGGGCAGGACACATTGTCATGGAGAAGGAAACTCACTACTCAACCGACACCAGCAGCTGCTTAAGAGGAACCCAAGGAGAGAAGGGGTGCAGCACATGCAGGGGAAGAGACTCAGGCTGAGCTAAGGGGGAGGGGTGGGGTCAGTAGAAAGGACACTTTGGGGACACTTAACCAGTTCCGGGCCGGATACAAATTTACCCCACACAGCCATGGTTAACTTCTGTGTACAGGGAGCAGGAAGAGCACATTCCATTTCTATTTCAGGCTCTCCCTGCTGCTATAGGTACTATTGCCGACAAAACCGAAAGCTCTGTGCACAGCCCGACCTTTTCTTAGAAACAGATGATGTAATCAGTCGGTAGGACATGGCCAGCTGGCTTGTACAGCTTTCACTTTTGCTTGCAATAGTACCTATAGCAGCAGGGAGAGGGAGAGAGCTCAGAGGAAGAATAGAATGTGCTCTTCCTGCTCCCAGTACACAGAGGTTAACACAGGAAACCTTTAATTGGACTGTACGAGGCTTTCTGTAATTTTGCCGTGGCACCCCTAGAGACTTTGTGGCACCGCAGGGTGCCGCGGCACCCCGGTTGAAAACCCTGCATCAATATACGAGTTAACACAAGGTGATCATTACCCAATACATTCATTTTAAACAGGTGAGATTCTTTAAAGTCCATAAATGCCAGCAGGCCACACCAAACAGCAAATGTTGTGGAAAATAGCAAAGTCCAATGTTCAAAGGAAAACTTACATGAGAGAAACTTAGAGGCCATCCTCAATGACTTATCTTTCTGAAAATTAATTCATTTTATTCATTCTCCTCACATTCTGAATCCGGGAGGATTCATCCTCTAGATTGACCCGAAACATACAAGAAGATGATGATTTTGCTTTGACTTTCCTGATTTGAACAAAGCTTGTTCCAGGTCAGTAGATATGGAAGTATTAAAGTGGTTCTAAAGTCAGAAGGTTTTTTTTATCCTAATGCATTCTATGCATTAAGGTAAAAAACCTTCTGGGTACAGCTCCGCCCCAGCTCCCCTTTATACTTACTTGAGCCCCATCTCGGTCAAGCGATGCGCATGACTGCAGCAGCTGTCCCAGGTCTCTCTCTCCTCATTGGCTCACACAGATGCTGTCAATCACAACCAGCAAGCCAATGAGGAGAGAGTGGGGGTAGGGCTGAGCCACATTCTGTGTGCCAATGGACAATGTCAATTCACAAGAGTGCAGCATGGGAGCAAGCCTGCTCGAGTGCCCTACGGTGGGGGACCAAAAAAAAAAAAATCAAGGCTGCCCTGTGCATAACCATTGCACAGAGCAAATAACTATAACATGTTTGTAATTTTTAACTCTGGAAGATTTTACCCTCTTCTGGACAAGGCCATTTTTTTGCTATTCAGCACTGTGTTACTATAACTGCCATTTGCCATAATTTTTTTCACACTAATAGAGCTTTCTTTTGGTGGTACTTGAACACCACCTGTTTTTTTATTTTTTATTTTTATTTCATTTATTTTTTTAATATATAAATGAAAGAAGACCAAACATTTTGAAGAAAAAAAAAACAATATTGTTTGTTTATTATAAAACATATCCAATCAAAAAAAATTAAAAAAATCTAATTTATTCATGAATTTAGGCCAAAATGTATTCTGCTACATGTCTTTGGTAAAGAAAAATTCCAAGAAGTGTATATTAATTGGTTTGTGTGAAAGTTCTAGCGTCTACAAACTATGGTATATATACTGTATATTTTAAAATTGATCAATCCTGGTGTACTGACGATCTATCTCATTTCTTGAGGCCCTTAAAATGCCATGACAGTACAAATACCCCCAAGTGACCTTAAAAAATCAAAATTTTTAAAATTCAATTTTATATAATAAAATTTTTGAAATAATAGTCGTATGTGCAGCTCAGACCTCATTTGTGTCACCTATGGCACAACCATACAAGCGGCTGAAGATAGGGAACCCGGAAGGAAGACCGGACAAAGAAAACCACCAGGGACTAGGGAGAGCTGTGACAGCGCAGTGCTGGAGGGTTCTTTTTGCAGGTAAGTCTATCATGATGTCCTAGTATGCAGTGTATACTACAGTGTTTCTCAACTCCAGTCCTCATGGACCCCCAACAGGTCATGTTTTCAGGATTTCCCTCCGATGAAACAGCTGTGGTAATTACTAAGGCAGTGAAACTGATCAAATCACCTGTGTAAAATAATGGAAATCCTGAAAACATGACCTGTTGGGGGTCCATGAGGACTGGAGTTGAGAAACACTGGTATACTAGTACATTATGACTTAAAACTCCCGGGGGACCATTTTTTAATCTTTACTTAGATGACTTTACTACCGCTTTAATCTTTTCCTCAACAGTGAAAGTGGTGTCACACTTTTGGATGGACTGTCTGGCACATGTGTGTTAATCACAAAAGTGGCTGAACAGAATTACAAATTTTTTGGCAGGTCAGACAGTTCATATTTGTATTTTAACTGTAACTTTAGTGGTTTGGCTGGTGTTCAGCTATTAACAATAAGTGTTCTTTAAAACAAAGTGCACTTATCGTTTTTGCTCTCCATCCCTCATCTATACTAGTCTACCCTTACCCTCCCCAGATGCATACTCATCATAAGCCCCATCATAAGCCCCATCATTTCCACAAAAGACAATGAGAAAAGAAACTCAACAATATCACACAAAATATTTGATTACCTTCATAAAATCTTTCTGAGGACTCATTGGGTTGACCATATGCAGGCTTCCGATGATCGGCAGAGGTTTTGGCCCTGGAGGATAGTTTTTGTCTTGTTTTTGATCATTATAGACTGTGGCCAAAAACAGGATAACCACTATGAACAGAAGAACAGTGACAAGGTCCATGGCAACTATATATGTAACTGCCTGAAAAAAAACAAAAAACATAAAAAAAAAAATAGATGATTAACTTTCACAGTGGTGGGGTAGAATAATGTTTTCCCCTGGCAAATCTTTAAGGGGAGATTTCCCTTCACGTCCTGTCCCATAGCCAAATTGGAAGTGAGAGGAAATCCCTGTAGATTAAGGTAATATCTTGGGGACCCCCAGGTCACCAGAACTAGTGTCCCCACTGGAACATTTTTCCCTCTATTACCTTTCTGGGGTCAACATAAAATTTTGGATTTTCTTTTACTTTCACTTTTTTTTTTTTTTAAAGAAAATTTATTAGTTTTAACAATATACAACCATAGAGAAATGATGATGTAGTTATGACATCCATGTAACATCAATTATGACCAGGTAGACAATATAGCGGCAAATAAATAAACAGAACATGACCTCATTGCAATGTTAGCATATATTAAAGGGCATAGATATAATACTGAGGTATACCAGTTGTGATGAATAGTTAGTGAGGAAAAATAATATAAGGAGGTGGAAGAAGGGAGGTCTGTATGTAGAATGGGGATGTAAGTAGATGTCATCAGTGTACCACCTATACCGTGTCTGAAATACAGTGTAGAGAAGAGCATCTGAGGAATCGGGTGGTGGGTGTAAGTGGTAGTGGTAAAAAGAGGTTACAAAAGAGAAAAAAAAAGGGTGGTGAATGAAAAAGGAGGGAAATATGTGAACAAATAAAGTGGTCAGCACAAAAAGAGTATTGTGAAGTGAAGATAAGATGCAATCGCACAGAAATAGAGAAGAATGTAGAGAAGAATGTACTCGGAGGCTTAGAAATGCTATAAAGAATTAGGAGTCAAATACTTTCACTTTTAATGATAATGGTAAACAGGACAAATAGAGAGGGTGAATCTACCTAACGGGGACACTGACAGCAATAAAAACTGATGGGGGATCTAATCCCTCTCTACTCTTTCCAAAACTAAAAAAACATGTTTTGCCTTTAGTTATATTTTAAGTGTCTGCAGGCATACAGCATATCTCTCAACTGTCCCTCATTTGGGGGCAATTTACCTCTTTTAGAACCAAATCCTTCTGTCTGTATTTCTTCCTCAGTTGGATTGTGAAGTTTTTTTTTGTTTTTTTTTACAGAACTACAAACAGTTATCAGTTTTGCGCTTAGGAGAGACTATGGGATTTTTACAGCTTCAGGAAGACTATGTTAGACATACAGGGTTAGAAAGCCCCAAAATACATGACCGGATACCCCTGCCTACACATTCAATGTAGATGGAGGAATCCTCCCCACTGAGTTATTGTGTTCTGACAGTAGAGAGACTTCCCCACCATCAGAATACATCGATCTGTGCTGCTGGCTATAGCAAAAACCCAACAGAGTGGTTGTACAGAAGTCGCACAGTAGACTGACTTCTATACAACCTCCCTGCCCATACTTGGATCGAATTTTGGCCAGTCCCTACTAAACCGGGCACATTTCAATCCATGTTTGGTTGGCTTTAATACATTTCTGTGCTGGCCAAGCTGACCAGAAGTTTTGAGGGCAACAAATCTACACTATTAAGACAGTTAAACAAATGATCCTTACAACACAGCCTGAAAAGGTGAACTGTGACTAGTAGCAATGATTCTAAAATCTCCTCCTGTCAGTTCTTGATTGGAAATGTCACAGGGGTACAGGGTCAACAGCAACCTCTGCAATCCCTAATAATAAAGAGATGAATATGACTTATCTTCAATAGCACAAAGATTTGCTGTTTAAATTGCATTAAAGCCCCCCTCACTGTGCTCCCTTCTGCCCCCAGGCTCCATGCCAGCTATGAGCAAGAATGAATTATCAAGATAGCAGTTACATTTTTTGTATCTATTGCAGACTTACGTTCAGTACTGTCTTCAATCACCTACACAGACACATTCCTGCATCCTTTCATGAAACCAGTGCAGATCTGGACTTTCCCAAACACCGACGAGGTGTTTAAAACAAGTTTCTGGTTACATAAGTGTTGCACGCCCAGAGGTGATGTAAATAAGTGGGTGGTAAATAATCTGCCCGCTGCTGAATGTGCAATAGCAAAAACAAATATCACTCAGATACAACTTTATTCAGTGCCAGCAACACCATGCCAGAAAAAGAAGTTATTTAGCAACAAGGCGATTGCAATATTACATTACATAATGCAGAAAAGAATGCTCCCCAGAAGCTGAACAATTAATTTACCATTGTTATTAGTGCAGCTTTGGATGTGTTAATAAATCATTTAACCACTTGCCCTCCAGAGGATTTACCCCCCTTCCTGATCAGGCCATTTTTTGCAATACGGCGCTGTGTTACTTTAACTGACAATTGCGCGGTCATGCAACCTTGCACACAAATTAAATTTATGTCCTTTTTTCCCCACCAATAGAGCTTTCTTTTGGTGGTATGTGATCACTTTATTTTTTGCATTCTAAACAAAAGAAGACCAACAATTTTGATAAAAATAGCAATATTTTTTACTTTTTTCTATTAAACATGTCCAATAAAAAAGTTTTAAAAAATCAAATTTTGCCATAAATTTAGGACAAAATGTATTCTTCTACATGTCTTTGCTAAACAAAATCCCAATACATGTATATTAATTGGTTTACGCAAAAGTTATAGTGCCTACGAATGGCAGTATATATACTGGAAATTTTTTTATACTAGTAATGGCGGCGGTCAGCGACTTATAGCAGGCATTCTGACACAGGGGGGGAACTGACTAACTGCCACTGACATCCCCAGTAACACCAATATAGTGGTTAGTACTAATAAAAAGCACTGGCACTGTACTAATGACACTGGGCAAGAAGTAATTAACATCTGGGGTGATCAAAGAATTAACTGTGTGCTGTTTTACTGTGTGTGCTGTGTGTGCTGTGTGCGTTTTACTATGTAAACATGCAGAGCAATACAAGGTAGCATGTTCGTGCTGACAGGTGAGAGATCTGTGTTGTATACACACAGACCTCTCCCCTGTCACTGTTTCTTGGTAATCACCGGGTGTTGGCAGGGAATCTCTGGCTGGGACCCGGTGATCAACAACTGTAAGCCACCAATAGCGGCATGGGTAGAGCGGCACATGTGTGTGCCCCCTACACGAAAATGCAAAACCATGCATATATATGTGATTTTTTGCAGCCCTGCTGTGCTGTGGCAGTAGTTCTGCTATAGGGCGGCGGGGAACCGGTTAAAGTAGAGCTAAATGCATAACTTTTTTTAGGTTTGGATAGAGCAGAGAGGGATTAGAACATCTAGGGCCATGGATAAGGTGGTACCACCAGTTCTTCTGTACGGAGACAGCAAGAGGACCAAGAAATCTGCGTGAATTGGAAGTGGGCAAGGAGGGTGATCGGCGTGGCAGGGGGCAATTTTCTAGAACCGACTCGCTGTATGGTTCTCTCTGCAGCAGCTGAATGTTGCCTTTTTCTCTCCCTCCCACTTGCTTTCAGATACAGCAGAGATAGCTATACAGGGGACTTATTCCAGTAATTGCCCCCTTCTGCACCCATTACCATCCCTGTGCACCATATGTTTCCCTGTGCTGCCCAGGTCCCCCTGTGTGCCCCAATAGCCACAGCGCTGCTGGCTTTCCTCCTCTCCTTCCCACCAGCAGCTGCAAGCACACAATAGGATCCTTCAGGATGCAGAGTGGGGGAAGGGTCTGAAAAATATGTCACATTTACCAGCCCCTTTCTTTCTTGAATGAACACAATGAGTTATTGGTACAGATCATACACTGTGCTCATTCAAAACTGAAGCACAGTAAACTGTGTTAGCTGTCATGCTGGCTGTATGGGGCCACATTGTTTCTAACAGCAGCCCTGATAACATCTGTGAGGTTTTGTTGCTGTCTATGTCCCCGTTAAGGAGATTCACCCTACTTGTCCTGTTTACCATTATAATTGAAAGTGAAAGTAAAGAAAATCCCAAATTTAGGGATGTCCCTAGAAAAGTAATAGAGGGAAATATTCCAATGGGACACTAGGGTCCCCAAGGGATTCCCTTAATTTGCAGGAATTTCCTCTCACTTCCTGTTTGGCTATGGGACAGGACATGAAAGGGAATCTCTGAAATGAGACACAGATGGCAAAAAAAAAAAAAAATCTGTCAAGGGTTATAACCCTCCCTTGTTCTATTCAAACAAAAAAACAAAAAAAAGTTTTGCCTTCAGTTCTACTTTAAATGTTCAAAGAATTAACTGTGTGCTGTTTTACTGTGTGTGCTGTGTGTGCTGTGTGCGTTTTACTATGTAAACATGCAGAGCAATACAAGGTAGCATGTTCGTGCTGACAGGTGAGAGATCTGTGTTGTATACACACAGACCTCTCCCCTGTCACTGTTTCTTGGTAATCACCGGGTGTTGGCAGGGAATCTCTGGCTGGGACCCGGTGATCAACAACTGTAAGCCACCAATAGCGGCATGGGTAGAGCGGCACATGTGTGTGCCCCCTACACGAAAATGCAAAACCATGCATATATATGTGATTTTTTGCAGCCCTGCTGTGCTGTGGCAGTAGTTCTGCTATAGGGCGGCGGGGAACCGGTTAAAGTAGAGCTAAATGCATAACTTTTTTTAGGTTTGGATAGAGCAGAGAGGGATTAGAACATCTAGGGCCATGGATAAGGTGGTACCACCAGTTCTTCTGTACGGAGACAGCAAGAGGACCAAGAAATCTGCGTGAATTGGAAGTGGGCAAGGAGGGTGATCGGCGTGGCAGGGGGCAATTTTCTAGAACCGACTCGCTGTATGGTTCTCTCTGCAGCAGCTGAATGTTGCCTTTTTCTCTCCCTCCCACTTGCTTTCAGATACAGCAGAGATAGCTATACAGGGGACTTATTCCAGTAATTGCCCCCTTCTGCACCCATTACCATCCCTGTGCACCATATGTTTCCCTGTGCTGCCCAGGTCCCCCTGTGTGCCCCAATAGCCACAGCGCTGCTGGCTTTCCTCCTCTCCTTCCCACCAGCAGCTGCAAGCACACAATAGGATCCTTCAGGATGCAGAGTGGGGGAAGGGTCTGAAAAATATGTCACATTTACCAGCCCCTTTCTTTCTTGAATGAACACAATGAGTTATTGGTACAGATCATACACTGTGCTCATTCAAAACTGAAGCACAGTAAACTGTGTTAGCTGTCATGCTGGCTGTATGGGGCCACATTGTTTCTAACAGCAGCCCTGATAACATCTGTGAGGTTTTGTTGCTGTCTATGTCCCCGTTAAGGAGATTCACCCTACTTGTCCTGTTTACCATTATAATTGAAAGTGAAAGTAAAGAAAATCCCAAATTTAGGGATGTCCCTAGAAAAGTAATAGAGGGAAATATTCCAATGGGACACTAGGGTCCCCAAGGGATTCCCTTAATTTGCAGGAATTTCCTCTCACTTCCTGTTTGGCTATGGGACAGGACATGAAAGGGAATCTCTGAAATGAGACACAGATGGCAAAAAAAAAAAAAAATCTGTCAAGGGTTATAACCCTCCCTTGTTCTATTCAAACAAAAAAACAAAAAAAAGTTTTGCCTTCAGTTCTACTTTAAATGTATTTTCTTTTTAATGCAATCTGTAAAAGCTTCTCGCAGCCCCTGTACAGTAGAGCTCATACTGGCAAAGAAAGGAGCAGCACAAAGAGCCAATGAGTTGTTCTGCAATGCATAAAGCTGAGAGGATAGCCCAGTCACTTGGCCTGTTATGAAAGTCACGTGACTGGGTCTCCTCTATTCACAGAGTTCTCTCTCCAGCTTAATGTAGAAAGAGAGCTCAATGTCAGAGCCCAGGTTCTTTTATTGGCAGGCCAAAGATGTGAAAAAAAATACAAGATCAGAATCAGGAAATTTATTGTAATTTTACAAAAAGAATCATAAAATGAAACACAGGTGTAGCTCCCTCACATTAAAAAAAAGGAATTCCATGCTCAACATAAAAACGCTTAAACAAAAAACAACATAAATACTGTAATAAAAACATATCTCCTAATGCATTTATACCACATGACCTCTAGCATTCAAGAGCTGCACATATATAATGGTGAGCAGATATTGATATGCACTCTCCACCCCTTTTTGATCTGAAACTTGGTACAGATATGGAGAGGGGAGGAGCTAAGATCAAGAACATGGATACTTGGACCTCTGTGGCCAAGCACTGGTGAGTGGGGCGAAACATGTCAGGGGGGCTGGAGTGGCGCTAGCTAAGGCCACATTCATCTACATACTAATGCACTGGGTTGGTGAGCGGTGCCTTATCTTCTCTTTGATAATGCTCTTACACCTCTGAGTGGTGCATCAGCTCCCTTCACTACAACTTGCAGGGAGATCTCTGTCTCAGCTTAGAGCAGCACAAGACATTAGACTGCTTAAAGAAGATAAGAAGTGTTTATGGGATTGAACGTGTTTGTGACATCTAGAAATGTTACAATAGACTGCTTAAATTAGATCAGAACTTGTTTGTGCATTTAAAGATGTCTACTTATTTGAGAAGTTAGAAATCTTTAAGTCTAGGGTAGATAAGAAGCTGATATGAAGCAAAAGTATGATATGGCTAGATAACGTTGTTTGTTCAGTATAGTGGCTGGGCATGACTCTGTTATCCTCATGGAACCTTTCTGCAAACTTCTCGTGGGGTGGGCGTGGCACCCTCCCAATTTGGGAAAGTTGCCAGAAACAGGGCTTAAAATGAGTAGCCTGAACGCGGTCAGGGGAGAGCCTTCCTATGCAAAATGGGACGCTCTGATGCTGGGACTCTTGTCAAGTCTATATGCACTCATTGATTGGTCGCGTTTAAGGCTTCTTCGCGACCACCTGTGCATTTTGGTTCCGATGGGGTCTGTTCCTGCCTGTCTTCCCATAGCTTTGGTAATGTATTAATTCTATGCTGTGACACTGTCAAAAGACGTATCTTTTTTATGCTGTAGTGCTCACATTATTTTTGGAGTGTTATTTTTCAGATTGTGATGACTATAAGATATATCCTCCTGTGTGTCGTGTGATAATAAAAGTGGAGGTTTTGACAGTGAAAGAATATTGCAGTTGGATTCTGTTATTTCTTGGAGTGCCGGGTGAATGCTATGATGTGCCAGGGCAAGTGCTCATTCGGTAGTGGGTCTCTCACATGCTTAGAATAATGGTGTAAATGCTGGTTAACCATACCTGTGTATTGTGTGTCTGACTACCTGTGTATTATGTGTGTGACTACCTGTGTATTGTGTGTGTGTATTGTGTGTGTATATATATATATATAGTGACAGGAAGCCAGGAAGAAATAAGTTTGGGGTAGATGGGAAGAAGTTTAGGGTAGATAATAAGCACTAAAGCAAAAGTGTGACTTCTCAGATAACAATGTGGACTGAGCGTGACTCTGTTATCCTCGTGGTACTGCTAGCTCCTCCTGTGGTGGGTGTGGCACCCACCCACTATTAGAAAGCTTCCAGAAAAATGGTTTAAAACCCAGAAGTCCAAGGAAGATCGATTAGGAAGCCATTCCATGTGTGAGGGGACGGTCTGACGCTGGGATTCTTGCCAAGGCTATATGGGCTCATCAATTACTTGCGCTTATGGCTTCCCCTTGACCCCCTAGGCTGTATGGTTCTGATGGGATTTGTTCCTTCCAGCTTCTAACATAGCTTTAATTCTATGCTGTGACGCTGTCAAATGATGTGTCTATTTCATGCTGTAATGCTCATATTATTATTGGTTTGTGTTATTATGCAGATTGTGATGACTATAGGATATATCCTCCTTTGTGTCATGTGATAATAAAAGTGGAGGTTTTGTCAGTGAAAGAATATTGCAGTTAGATTCTGTTATTTCTTGGAGTGTTGAGTGAATGCTATGATGTGTCAGGGCAGGTGTTCATTTGGCAGAGAGTCTTTCACATGCATAGAATATGTAATGGTATAAATGCTGATTAAAAGTACCTGTGTGTGACTACCTGTTGATTGTGTGCGTGTATATGACTTGCTTTTAGTTATTGCACCCAGCATTGGTGTTACATTTGGCATAGTCTGCAATTTTTATTTTTGTTGTAACACTTTGTGCTATTAAAGTGATAAAGTTGTAATGTAGATATACTGTATATTGTATATAAAAATATATATTGTATAAAGGGTTAAGTTAGTTTCAGAGGGAGGATACATTTACTTTCAATTTTGAGCCAATGTCTTGGCGTTGAGCCAAGGGTGTTGTTACTTTCAATTTTGGTCAGAGAACAGAGGGTGTGAGTTTAAAAGTGTGTTTTAAAAGTTGAATTATTAAGACAATATATTTAAAAAGAAGAATAGCAAGTGTGCTTTCTGTGAACCAGCTCCTAATGTAACCCAATGGGGTGGAATTTTTTTTGAATTGGGGAAAGAATGGATACATACTACAGGATATACTAGTTTACCAGACATTTCACTAGATTTAAAAGAACCTTCCATATTTCCATCATCTAGTAAGAATCCTGGTAGAGTAATGGGAGAGAAAGGGTGGTTGTTACTCACAGCTTATCGGCAACAGCATGCTGCCTGTTGTCAGCTAGAGGAACAAGTGTCAAAATGCAGCCGAGAAATGTGCTGTGCTTGCTGCACAATCTCAGAGACCTCAAAAGTCCTATAAGATAGATCCCAAGAGAGTTAGAGCTTTCTTAGCAGAAGTACCAAAATCTGGGAACCTCCATTAACATGGCCCGATGAGAGTATTGATGATATATCTGACCAGTCTGCATACTGAACTGCACATCCTGTTCAGCGCCGTAAAGCTGTTTGTCATAAGGATTTTGTCATAATTAGACATGAAATTGTGACTGAAGATTACAGTCACCAAGAATTACAACACATGATTGAAACTTTTAAACAGAGACCAGGGGAGCCCCTGGATGCTGGGGCTGTCTGTTTATATGAGGGAGGGGCAGCTTGTGTCCTGTTAGACAGAGCAGATTGCACCGCTTCCCTACACAAATTGACTAGCCCCTTAATGATAAGCCCTGGCACACCTTATCTGATGCTGGTAGGAGGATGAAATATGAGACTTCTTAACTATAGAGCTATAGAGTTTGGCCGGTTGCCAGTAGAGATGAGCGAATTATTCAAAAATTCGCTTCGGCTGATTCGCCGAATTTCAGGAAGAAATTCGATTCGATGCGAATTTATTCGCTACGAAGTTAACTTATAAAAAGGGTTTCTAGGCTTCAGAGAGCCTTTAAATTAGTGCAGAACACTGTACCTTTAATTTAAATGCCCTTGGAGATGAGGAAGGAGAAGGAGAAGGATGAGAAGAAGGAGAAGGAGAAGGATGAGAAGAAGGAGAAGGAGAAGGATGAGAAGAAGGAGAAGGATGAGAAGAAGGAGAAGGAGAAGGATGAGAAGAAGGAGAAGGAGAAGGATGAGAAGAAGGAGAAGGATGAGAAGAAGGAGAAGGATGAGAAGAAGGAGAAGGAGAAGGATGAGAAGAAGGAGAAGGATGAGAAGATGGAGAAGGAGAAGGATGAAAAGATGGAGAAGGAGAAGGATGAGAAGAAGGAGAAGGAGAAGGATGAGAAGAAGGAGAAGGAGAAGGATGAGAAGAAGGTGAAGGAGAAGGATGAGAAGAAGGAGAAGGATGAGAAGAAGGAGAAGGATGAGAAGAAGGAGAAGGATGAGAAGAAGGATGAGAAGAAGGAGAAGGATGAGAAGAAGGATGAGAAGAAGGAGAAGGATGAGAAGAAGGATGAGAAGAAGGAGAAGGGTGAGAAGAAGGATGAGAAGAAGGAGAAGGATGAGAAGAAGGAGAAGGAGAAGGGTGAGAAGAAGGAGAAGGATGAGAAGAAGGAGAAGGATGAGAAGAAGGAGAAGGATGAGAAGAAGGAGAAGGAGAAGGATGAGAAGAAGGAGAAGGATGAGAAGAAGGATGAGAAGAAGGATGAGAAGAAGGAGAAGGATGAGAAGAAGGATGAGAAGAAGGAGAAGGATGAGAAGAAGGATGAGAAGAAGGAGAAGGATGAGAAGAAGGATGAGAAGAAGGAGAAGGATGAGAAGAAGGATGAGAAGAAGGAGAAGGATGAGAAGAAGGAGAAGGAGAAGGATGAGAAGAAGGAGAAGGATGAGAAGAAGGAGAAGGAGAAGGATGAGAAGAAGGAGAAGGATGAGAAGAAGGAGAAGGAGAAGGATGAGAAGAAGGAGAAGGATGAGAAGAAGGAGAAGGAGAAGGATGAGAAGAAGGAGAAGGATGAGAAGAAGGAGAAGGATGAGAAGAAGGATGAGAAGAAGGAGAAGAATGAGAAGAAGGATGAGAAGAAGGAGAAGGATGAGAAGAAGGATGAGAAGAAGGAGAAGGATGAGAAGAAGGAGAAGGATGAGAAGAAGGAGAAGGAAGGTTTCAACCGCTGTATGGAGTGAATGTCACAGAACTGTCAGAAATAGCCTATTTCTGACAGTTCTGTGACATTCACTCCATACAGCAGTTTCAACAACATTCAGTCCATACAGCGGTTGAAACATTGTATCTATTTGTTTCCATAAATGGAAACAAATAGATACAATGTTTCAACCGCTGTATGGAGTGAATGTCACAGAACTGTCAGAAATAGCGGAGCTCTGCAGATACACTTAGCAGAGCTCTGCAGATACACTTTTTGCCGGCTTGGAATTATTCTTATTTTCATCCTACTTCTTCTTCTTCTTCTTCTTCATCCTCATCCTCATCCTCTTCTTCTTCTGAGGAGGAGATTCTTCTTATTTCCATCCTACTTCTTCTTCTTCTTCTTCTTCATCCTCATCCTCAGAAGAAGAAGAAGAGGATGAGGATGAGGATGAAGAGGAAGAAGAAGAAGAAGTAGGATGAAAATAAGAAGAATTCCAAGCCGGCAAAAAGTGTATCTGCAGAGCTCCTCTATTCTGCAGATACACTTAGAGGAGCTCTGCAGATACACTTGGAATTATTCTTATTTTCATCCTACTTCTTCTTCTTCTTCATCCTCATCCTCTTCTTCTTCTTCTGAGGATGAGGATGAGGATGAAGAAGAAGAAGAAGAAGTAGGATGAAAATAAGATTAATTCCAAGCCGGCAAAAAGTGTATCTGCAGAGCTCCTCTAAGTGTATCTGCAGAATAGAGGAGCTCTGCAGATACACTTTTTGCCGGCTTGGAATTATTCTTATTTTCATCCTACTTCTTCTTCTTCTTCTTCTTCATCCTCATCCTCTTCTTCTTCTTCTGAGGATGAGGATGAGGATGAAGAAGAAGAAGAAGTAGGATGAAAATAAGATTAATTCCAAGCCGGCAAAAAGTGTATCTGCAGAGCTCCTCTAAGTGTATCTGCAGAATAGAGGAGCTCTGCAGATACACATTTTGCCGGCTTGGAATTATTCTTATTTTCATCCTACTTCTTCTTCTTCTTCTTCATCCTCATCCTCAGAAGAAGAAGAAGAGGATGAGGATGAGGATGAAGAGGAAGAAGAAGAAGAAGTAGGATGAAAATAAGAATAATTCCAAACCGGCAAAAAGTGTATCTGCAGAGTTCCTCTATTTCTGACAGTTCTCTGACAGCTCCTTCACATGTACAGCGGTTGAAACATCTGTTTCTGAATAAAAACATCTGTATCCTAAATGGAAACAAATAGATACAATGTTTCAACCGCTGTACATGTGAAGGAACTGTCAGAGAACTGTCAGAAATAGCGGAGCTCTCTGCAGGGACACTTTTGCCGGCTGATTGGGAAAAATCCGATTCGCGCACCCGAAGTAGGCAAATATTCGGATTCGAAGTAGGCAAATATTTCCTGAAATTCGTATCGAATTCCACTTCGCCTGGTTCTATTCGCTCATCTCTAGTTGCCAGACTTAATGTTATGCCCGTTAACCCCTCAAGTATGGAAGTCAATGATTAAATATGCCCCTGCTCCTTATAAACAGGTTGTGCTGACCCTGCTGATAAATATGACAGGTCAGCCATTAAGGGCGGTTGCTGAATCTTTGCTACAGGTAGCAGAGTTGGGGGACTGCTCTGAAAAGTGAAGTGCGTGCTCCACAGCACCCTCAATTTTTCAGACCACAGGCTAATCAGCCTGAGGTGCAGTGAAGGGAACCCCATGCCACTCCATTCCGAGCGGTTCTCTGCACTAATAAAGAATGGTATACCTAGAGAACAGATAGATGGCATGGACACAGAAAAACTTTATGCGCTGTATAAAAGAAGGGATTGTATAAGAAAAAGGTGAATAATATGAAACAAAAACCAGACCTTGTGTTCCCATCAGCCCCACCCATGGATTTGTCCCCATTTAAACCGCCACCTTTTGGGGACACAGGGTTTGCATATCTCCTTTATCCCACTGTGCCCTCTAGCCCCACCGCTTCATCCTGCTCTGGATGTAGCAATTGGGCATACAGAGATGGACGCAGTCATCCATTTTGCTCAAACCCCTCCATGTTGTATCGCTTTCTTCTCCAATCATCCCCCCCTCCCTCTCTGTTGAGTGGCATGTGGTCTGGGTGATGACAGAGGTCACAGGCACTCAAGGCACGGCAGGAGAGCTCCGAGCTATAAAACCCCCAACGGAGCTGGGGCCTAGCTGTCTGTTAGCTGTGCAATCTGGGATATTGTAAAAGCATAAAACAAGTCCGTCACTGAGTTCAAAGACATTCCATAGAAGTCATAAAACAAGACACCACATTCAACATCCATTTTCCCCTATGATTTCATATCTTGGAATATGAGAGACTTACATAAAAACCAGGTATATATTCAGATTGGTCACTTTAATACAAATCGTTTGGTATATTACATCCCCTAGCTGAGATCAACAGGAGAGCAGAAAATAAAATCTCCTTAACCATCCCAGCAGGTATGTCATATTTCATATGTAGACATTCAGCAGATGATTCTGCGTATTAATCTACCCGTGGGTGGAATGTTACATGTACCTAGGAAAAGTTATGGGCATAATATAAACTATGAGGAATTTTTGTTCTAGCTTGGGTCTCCGCCCCAACACCCCTCCCCAAATGAGGTGATTGGTTTTCTGCTGCAAGGAGACACCCTGCTGAGATCCTAGAAAAAGGCTGTTATGCTTGGAGTTGAGTGTGTGTTAGAGTAGAAGATTCTCCTTTTTTAACATCGAAACTGACAGTGTGAGACAAG
Organism: Staurois parvus; assembly: GCF_062004578.1. Taxonomy (NCBI): domain Eukaryota; kingdom Metazoa; phylum Chordata; class Amphibia; order Anura; family Ranidae; genus Staurois; species Staurois parvus. Next base: position 6,019,344 of record NW_028318186.1, on the reverse strand, counting down.
AAAAATCTTTTTGGGCTCATGAAACCTGATCTGCCTAAACCAAGGCTGACTGGCAAGTACTTTAACCCTCTAAATTCCTTTCTGTTATCTCTTTGCTGTGCTATTGTTCTCTGTATATTTATATATATATTGGCTACATATTTTTCTGTAAATATTTTTATTGCACCCTTTTGACCTTTTAGTATTAAATCTTACTTTCTGAAAGTGTTGAACTGTTTCTAAAGCTCTTTAATGCAAATTACAAATTCCTGCCGCTGAGGAGCGCTACTGTGTGTGTTTAACCCTCTGTATAACCTGCCTGCGGTGACAGTGGTATGCAGACGATTATCCAAACATCAGTGTATTGCTAATATTGCCGAGTTCCTCTTTCTCTGTACAAAAAGGAGGTGGTGGCAGTGTGAAGGGTTAATTGCGTAATTAACCTGACCCAGTAACAATCGCTTCCAGGCTGCCGGTACATAGACTGTGGTCCATTAGCTGGAAAATCTGTGTGCAGGGTGCAGCTGGGCGTGGCATTGTTACACACGTGACATCGTGCTTTTAGATTGGCTAGTCCTTCAGTCACGAGTTTGGTGAGAAGGGCTGGGGTCTGACGCCACGATTGTCACACTGGATTTTTCACTCTCTAAAGCCAAAGCTGGCAGTGCGCTCCCTTAATCCCTAGTACTAGTACTGCCAATAGGGGGGTACCACTGGGCCTCCTGTAAGGGGCCTTGTAACATTTAGGGGGTGCCCAGAGAGCAGGGAGATTGGTGAGGGTGGAATTACAGAATGATGCACTCTGTCTGTCCGCCGGCTGGAGGGAGAGAGAGACAGACACAAGTCCCCCCTCGTCACCCCTGCAGCGCTGGCTCTGTTAGCTGTGCTCAGACTGTTACCTCTGTAACTTTCTCACCCACGAAGCACCCCTTCCCGCCCCCACCTCCCAAAGTTTCAGATTCATGCCCTGCTCACACTCCTTCCTCCTATCTTTGCAGTCATGCTCCGATCATTCATCTTCTCAGTCTCATTGATTGTGCCTCAGTCCTTTCTGCACTCCGATTACCGGCTCTCCTCTCCACTCGAGCTGTCAGCGTGACAGCTCAAGAGGAGAGAAATGCCGATAACCGGCATTTCCGTGTTTACATGTGATCAGCTCACATGTAAACAATTTTCAGTTGTTTATTGGCTTTAATAATAACATGGAAGCTGGGCTGGTATTTGATGCTGGAAGACCCGGAAACCAATGGACCAATTCCAAGGGGTGGAATATAATGCCTATGAAACGTGTTGGCCTTGGACCCTTTGTTTCTTGGGGAATTTTTACAATAAAGCATCGTTGCCCAGATGCCAGTAGCATGAGAAATTACATTGATGTCATTTCTCTAGGCTAAAGGAACAGAGTCACGTTGGTTGTTCAGTATAGTGGCTGGGCATGACTCTGTTATCCTTATGCAACTTTTCTGCTAACTCCTCACGGAGTGGGCGTGGCACCCGCCAAATTCGGGAAAGTTGCCAGAAACAGGGCTTAAAACGAGGAGCCTGAAAGCGGTCAGGGGAGAGCCTTCCTATGCGAAAAGGGACGCTCTGACGCTGGGACTCTTGTCAAGGCTATATGGGCTCATCGATTGGTCGCGTTTAAGGCTTCTCTGCAACCCCCTGTGCATTATGGTTCTGATGGGGTCTGTTCCTTCCTGTCTTCCCATAGCTTTGGTAATGTATTAATCCTATGCTGTGACGTTGTCAAAAGATGTGTCTATTTCATGCTGTAATGCTCACAATATTATTGGTGTGTGTTATTATGCAGATTATGATGACTATAAGATATATCCTCTTGTGTGTAATGTGATAATAAAAGTGGAGCTTTTGACAGTGCAAGAATATTGCAGTTGGATTCTGTTATTTCTTGGAGTGTTGAGCGAATGCTATGATGTGCCAGGGCAAGTGTTCATTTGGTAGTTGGTCTCTCACCTGCTTAGAATAATGGTGTAAATGCTAGTTAAACGTACCTGTGTATTGTGTGTATATGACTTGCTTTTGGTTATTGTGTTCAGCATTGCATTACAATAGGGAAGTTTCCCCTGAACCTAGTGAAAGTTCTGCTGACTTTCATCATCCAATCATGTGCAAGCAAAAATGCTGTTTTTTTTTTGTTTGTTTCCTTGGATATGATTGGGTGTTCATTGCAAAGTGAATTTTACCACACTCACTAAATTCTGGGGAAAATTATTTTGGAAAGTGAACAGCCTATTTGCTTTTGGTAACGCAACCCTATTTCATTCTGTATGTTAAAGCGCATCCAAAACTAAACCTTTAGATTGTGTTGGATAGATAGTGGTGAGTTATAAGAACTTCTATCAGGTTTTAATTGCTATCTTCATGTCCAGTGTGGATATTTACCTTCTCTCTCCTGATGAGGATTGTCACCAGTTCAGAAAGTGATGGGAATCCAAATGTAGTAACCTAGCCCTATGTAGTTGTGTCTTTAAATAGTACAGAATTAATTTAGTTAAACTTGAGAGTGCAAAATCTAGTGCAGCTGTACATGGTAGCCAATTAGCTTCCAACTTCAGATTGTTCAATTAAGCTTTAAAAAAAAAAAAGGTGCACAAGATTTTCCAGTATTTAGTAAGTCAACTCCAATGAGTAGGTAGGTTTTATCTAACCCTGGTGGGTTATTTTCTTCTGCCTGTTACTGGAAGGAGGTTCCAGAAATCAATGTGGGCCACCAGGTTATGAAAATGTGTTTAACCCAACCTGGTATGGTCTGGAGAGATGATGTTTGGGGGTACATTTCCAGAACTCCCTCACCCCTGAGGCTTCTACCTGAGAGGAAGCCAATCTAAAGAACTGCTGTCAGTATGAACCATGTGCTGATTGCAGAGAGTTAGGACTTCCAGACACCAACTTGATTGATGATAAAATGGTTCAAGCTTTATTAGGTATCCATCAAAACATCAAAGTATCCATCATATAAAAAAAATGTATGCGTTTCTGCAACAACCTTATGGCCTTAGTCAGTTATGTCTACAATATATACAGTGTATATCCTGGCATAGACTATTGCACCTGTCCCAGTGGACATTCATTTCAGGGGTTGCAGTACCACAAGTTTTATTTTCTTGCTGTGTTGATAGCCCTGGATACCAAACAACTCGCTGAAGTACATGCCCGACGGGAGCTGGGCTGAATATACCTTTGCCCTAGGAAGGTTGCAGAGAAACTTCTGTCAGGACCATGAAAGAAGGATCTTTGCCCATGCATTCAGGTATTTTTTTTCCTGTTTACATAGAGACAGAAGTCAGATTCCAGAGCAAGGAAATATGATGGTTATCTTCAAAGAGTCACAGATTTATATGGCTGTCCCCTGTTCATCAGCATCCATTTTAACATTGCTTTCATAGGACTTACTGCTGCTTCAGTATATCGGTCCTTCTATTTTCTGCTTTTTTTTTGTATCTTACACCCCTAAGGATTCCCTCCAGTTTGAGTACTGCAATAAATGGTAACAAGATTCTGGTGACTAGATCCTGATTATTGTCAGATGTATGTCAATAGGTTACAGGCAGTGGTGCATTTGGGTTTTTTGCTGCCATAGGCAACACAAAAATTAGACACCCTCCCCCTACTCGGCGGAGAGAGCCTGACACCAACCAACAACAGATCCCCCCTCCCCCCCCCTGCATGGAGAGAGCCTGACAGTGACCCCCCCAGACCCGAGAAAGCATTTAAATAGCACCCCCCCCCCCACAGAGAGAGCCTGACAGAGACCTTCCCCATGCGAGAAAGCCATCCACTGACAGCCTCCACTCCCACAGGGAGAAAGACACTGGAAACGATAATCAGGCTCTTGTTCCAGGGGGCAGTGCTGCCCCCCCTAAAAAATGCCGCCCTAGACAAATGCCTTGTTTGCCTTGTGGTGAATACAGCCCTGGTTACAGGACAGGTAGCTGGGGGACAGTGGGGACAACCCAGTTATGACAACCCAGTTATTTCCAGCAGCTCACTGGGGAGTCATTGCTACACAAAATTTTACAATTTTCCCCAGAACTGGAGCTGAGAGTAAATTATCCAAATGGTGTCTAAGGTAATTCCCCTTACTTTGTAGAGATCTGATCTTAAATCCAGTTGCATTTCCAAGCAAAGAAGTGAAGGTAAATGTCCCTAATGGGACACATACAGCAAAAGACAAACTGATGGGTGTTAACAAACTAGTTATAATCATTTCCTATTCTATTCAAAACTCAAAAGAAAAGTTTGGATCATACAGTACACACACTTTAGTTTCAACTTGAGCTATTGAGATCTGTAAATCAGCAGGCCTTTATCAACAGAATGTGAAAAGCAGGCAACAGTTGGCTACTTTTGAAAATACAAAAAATTTAAATGCAGTATTTCATATTTAAAGAAATATTGTGAGGAAATTTTACACTATACTGGGCCATCATGTGTCACTGAAAGTTACATTTCACAAGGATTGATATCAGACTAGAAACAATTTTTAGCAAAAATGATCTTTAATAATAAGAAAATAGGTTTTACAGTCTATTAAAGCAATTACAAATATTTGTACAAGTTTACAATATTTTTAATGCAACAAAGACCACGTTTACTCATTACTTCTACATGCTGTAACCTAGTGGAAAAAAAATATACTTCTACAACCTTGCATATTAACCACTTGCCATCCGTCCTATAGCAGAAGTACTGCTACAGGGGGTTATGGCTGCGCAAAATCATATATATAGATATATATATATATATATATATATATATATATACGTAATTTGCATTTATAGGTAGGGGGGATCGCATGTTGGCGGCTGGGGATGTCAATCACTGGCCAGCACTCAGTGATTGTCGGCAAAGCTGACAGGGGAGAGACCTGTGTATAAAAAACACAGGTCTCTCTCCTGTCAGCATGACATGATGCTTTGTATCTTTCTGCACAGCAGAGAGATACAAAGCAGAATGTCTCCTAAGTAAAACAGCACACAATGTAAAACACACACAGCACACAGTTAACCCTTTGATCATCCCAGATGTTAACCCTTTCCTGCCCAGTGTCATTAGTACAGTGTCAGTGCTTTTTCATTAGCACTGATCACTGTATTAGTGTCACTGGGAATGTCAGTGGCAGTTAGTCAGTTCCCCCCCAGTGTCAGAATGCCCGCCGCAGTCCCGCTATAAGTCACTGATCATCACCATTACTAGTAAAAAAAAAAATTCCAGTATATATATCGCCATTCATAGACACTATAACTTTCATGTTAACCAATTGATATACAATTATTGGGATTTGTTTTAGCAAAGACATGTAGCAGAATTTTGGCCTACATTTTTGACGGAATTTGATATTTTAAATCTCTTTATTGGATATGTTTTAAAGTAAAAAATACTACTGAAAGAAAGCTCTATTTGTGTGAAAAAATTACATACATTTCATTTATGTACAGCATTCCATGACCGCGCAATTGTCAGTTAAAGTAACGCAGCTCCGTATTTCAAAAACTGGCCTGGTCAGGAAGTGGGGTAAATCCTCTGGAGGGCAAGTGATTAAGAAAGTAGAATTGGTCTGCTAATACTATGGTATGTAGTATCTTTAAAAATCCATTATCACCTCCCTTTTTGCTCTTTCCTTTTTTTACCTATTAGTTTTAAAGTGGTTGCAAACGCAGAAGATTTTTACATTAATGCATTCAAACCATGAAGGTAAAAAGCCTTCTGAGTGCAGATTCCCCCCACTCCCTCACTTCTCATTGGCTTGGAGACAGCAGCAGCAGCCATTGGTTCCCACTGCTGTCAATCACAGCAAGTAAAGTGGGAGCGGGGGCAGGACTTTACCACGCTCTCAGGAGCGAGCCTGCATTAGTTCCCTTACAGAAAGCAGCTTGCTATGATGGGCACTTGGTGGGGGGAGAAACCAGAAGTTCCGGCAGGGGACCCAAGAAGAAGAAAATCAGGCCTGCTATGTGTAAAACGACTGCACAGAGCAGATAAGTAGATGTGTTTGTTATTTAAAAAATAAAATAAAAGCTTAGAATCACTTAAAATAATAATAACAAAATACACTGAAAAAGGCATAGGCATTGATCATCCTGACTCTTTGAATAAAATATTTCTTGACTGTTGGAAGCCTTTTTTCATGTTGTATCCTATTTTATACCATGACTTGTAATATGGAATTGTCAATATTAATATCAGAAAGTTGTGTGCTTCTTCCAGTGTATGAACTTCTTATTCATTCATAAAATGCACTGTATTTTTTTTTTAAAAAGGTGGAATATATAAAATTCGGCTTGAATGTTAATCCAAAAACTGTACGAGCCACCTTAGGCTCAGATTATATTTGTGCATTGTGGGAACGTGCACGAAAAATGTAACGCCTTTTTTCAGAAGTGCGGTGGTTCCATGAATTACTGTTACTATAACTACTATGCATTTTGATGCTTTGCTATTTTTAAAGAAGTTCATGCTCTTCTGTTATGTGATTTTTGTGCATAGGGCAGCTCATTGAAATCTGTAGGCTGCCCTAAAAGCAAAATTGCAAAATCATGCAGAAATGGGCAACATGTCCTAGCTGCGAGGTATAGCACAGATCTTAAATGGCAATGGAGCATTGGTGAACCCCAGTGCAGGGGTGAGGTCCAACACAGCACCAGGAGGAGCCTGGAAGGTGAAGTTTTGCATCAGTGTTGTAAAAAACAGGAACAGCTCCATCTTTGCTAGGTTCTCTCCAGCACAGCTTCTCTTACCTGGTGAAGGAAGGAAAACATTAAAATCTAGCTCAGTTTAAACATTTTCTGAATGCAGTCAAAGTGCAAGCTGCCAGTGTGATACAGTTGTGTAAAATGACATGATTTAGGCTGGCCCCAAGTTTTCAAAACAAAGCAATTCCTGATTAAAGCAATACAGAGGAGAGCAGTGATAGGACCTCCCTGATCCCCTCCCATTAAAGTTACAATGGTGAACGTAAAAGGGTTAAAAGCCTAGAAAAGTCTGAAGTCCATGCCAAAGCACTTAATATTCAGTCACCATGGAAGGTGTCAAGACATATGCAGGCTGTAAAACAGAATAGAAGGTGTGCAAGCTGTGGAACCACCCTGTTCTAGTTACTTAATCTCATCCTATGATGTTCAGAAGTCTGAAGAGCTGTTAATCCTTTGATTTACAAGGGCAAAGGTGTATATTGAAGGTTCATATCAGATGTGATAGTTGTCAGATTGGGATAGAGATGATAAAACAGCATTATATGTGAAAGATAGATGGTGTTGAAGGCCCCCACACCTGTTTAGGGATGGTTTTCCAGATTTATGTAGATGGACTCTTTCAGGTCTCCTGCAAATCAGTTGTCCTCTACATGTCTGTGATTGGATTAAGGTGTTTAACTACCAGAATGGATATACATTCTGTTGCATGTCCCTGATTATCATTAGAGCTAATGAAGTGGAAATGAATACACTTCCAGAAAAAGTCCAGTTGAATGTGACTGTTGCTGGCTACTTTACAGGGATACATTTCACTGCACTGGGAATTTCCTGAAATACTAAGAGCTTTCTCTGATCTGTGTGAATGTACCTACTGACAAGACACAACATAATCAATCACCTGCTCCCAAAGAACATTACCTAGTGAGAAAGGTATAAATGCCTCGTTCTTCTTTAAATTTCCTTCTGAATCGAGGAAATGTTCAGGATAAAACTCATCTGGTTTTGCAAAGTAAGCTTTATCTCTAAGGACAGAAGTCAGGAATGGGATGACAGTGGTTCCCTGTGGGGAAAAAAAGAACACAATAATACAATTTATGATTGCTTGTGCTTTAGTATATGTATGATGCAAAATATTTCTTCTGGAAAAACATTTTAGGTGGTCTTCATATTTTGGGTAGAGTAGAGAATTGTTACATTCCTCTGAGGAGGTTAGAGAAAATATAGTACAAGGGTTTAACAAGAAGAATGCTGCCCAGAGGAAGATTGATTGCCATTGCTAATGACTACCATATTTGTGTCACATGCGAAAGCAACCAGTCAGGAAATAGCTGACATGGCAATTTCACTTATTTCTTCTGCAGCCTTAAATTACTCCTCTCCTTCCGAGCTGTGCTCTCGCCCCCAACTGTCTCTCCTTCCCAAGTCAGTTCACAGTCTGCCTTGATGGTCACTTTCAGCTGTCTACAGGTCTCTCCCTGCACAATGTAAGTCAGCATCATCCTGCTCCTCTCTCCTGTTACATTAACCCTTCTCCTTCTTTTACCTGCTGTCCCATCCATAAATCTACAATGGACACATTCTGCAGCCTGTGGTCTCAGTTCTATCTGGCTAAGACCCTTTCCATCCCAGTCTGCTAACTGTCCTGTCCCCATAATGCAGCCCCAGCACTTCCTCTGCACTCCTTCACTCTGCATTTCATTAAAACATACTCTTACTACCAGGGGCGGACTGACCATTTGGAAACTCGGGCACTGCCCTAGGGCCGGGGTCAGTAGGGGGCCTCATGAGATGCCCCTGGTACCTTTTTCATAGGCTTTTTTGAGTTTGGGCAAGGACACAGGGGCCCCATGATCCCCTATTGCCCGGGGGACCCATGAGTTGTCAGTCGGCCCCTGCTTACTACAAAGAACTCTGCCTATTCACACCTTCTTATCCCTAATAACCATGCACTGCGGTGTGACAACAGTGTAATTGTACAGTATACCCACGGTTTTAGGAGCACTCCCAATTAATTCTTTTACACAGTGTGTTTTCATGAAAGCACATCAAAGTCCTATTTTTAATGCGCTTTTACAAAAATGCACTGTGTAACAGAATTCAATGGGAGCACTCCTGAAACCGCACATACAATCACACTGCTGCCAAACCGTATCACACCAGTGTGAGCCCATTATATGTCTAGGTTCACACCTTTGCATGTCAGAAATGTGCAAAGAATTGTGACTTTCCTGATACCCACGGAAACACATTGTCCATTAGTAGATGTGCGGCAGTGCCATTAACTGTTAATAGCACCCCTCTGCATCTAACACATGCCTTTTCACATGCACCAAAACACATGGTGTCACATGGTGTCTCTGTCTCAAAAGTGAGACATCAGGGGTCTGTTTAGAGCCCTGATATTTTAACAAAGCCCCTACAGGGCTGTTAAAAATGTAAAAAAAAAATTAACTGCATTCTAAAAACTATATTAAAAAATAATTAATTAGGGCTTTTTCACCAGTGTTTTGGTCTCTAAAGAGCAACCAGCATTCAGATTGCTCTTCAGGAGAATTTGACTGCCTGTAAAGTGGCATTGTATTGCCTCCTAACTGCCTGCTTTAACACCTTTGAACCTTGCACTAGCATGCCGCAACCATGTGCATTGAACAAAGTTGTGGGGCAGTTGCAAGCAGCACCATTCATTCGAATGGGTCAAGTCTGACAAGGGGTATAAATCATGCTTAAGCTGTGAAGCAAAACGTCACAGCTACAATATATGTTCATTCTCAGGCATACCCTCTGCAGCTAAAGGATGCAGCAGTTTAAGCACCCAGGGGGTGCCAGTTTGCCCCCGTTCCAGCCATCATAATTTAAGCACACCCACTCTTCATGCCATTTCCCTGAGATGTCCCTCATTTCAACTTCAAATGTCACAAAGATAACATGCATTACAAACCTTACACCATTATTAGCCCTATCCTGGGGGGGATGCAGTTTGCCATGTTCGCACAGGGCACTGAACGACCTTGTCCCAGCAGTGGATGTGATGGCTGTAATAGGTTTCTTTTTCTGTTTGTACTGCCACCCTGATATCTAAGCTATGACAACTGCTTTTGGAAATGACCTGCTTACACAGCCAAGAACATATGTCAGCTGCTGAAATTTTGGTCAATCTATGGCTTAGTTTTATCCTACTAGCTTTCTCTCCTGTCATTCTTCTGTGCACTGGCTGTATTTGTGGAGAGGTACTAAAAAGGGTCCACAATCCATGTTCCTGGAAACCAGGTCCCATTACATTTCAGTACCAGGGGCGGACTGACCATTTGGAAACTCGGGCACTGCCCGAGGACTCGGGGTCAGTAGGGGTCCCCATGAGATGCCCCTGGTACCTTTTTCATAGGCTTTTTTGAGTTTGGGCAAAGACACAGGGGCCTCATGATCCCCTATTGCCCGGGGGCCCCATGAGTTGTCAGTCCGCCCCTGTCCAGTACACACTTTATACTGACCTTTGGAATGCTGTACCCTCTAAATGTGACATCTTTAGCAGTTGCATGTGGGACATTCAGAGGTACAATATCAGCAAACCTCTGGATTTCATGAATGACGGCATCAGTATATGGCATCTGCTTCCTGTGTTCAGCTTGGGGTTCAGCTGATCCAATCACTCTGTCTATTTCATTTTGAACTTTTTCTGTCCAAAAAAAAACTATGTCAGCATGTTGTATAATTAGCAATTAACCCAACTGCATAAATTTAAAAAAAAAATATAAAGTATATTATTATTTTACACTGTTACTGTGACCCAAAACATGCACCAAAAATCAGTAAGATGCATATGAGGCAGGAAACTGAAAAAAACAAAACAAAACATAAAACGTAAAACATATCCTATTTGCAAACTGTGAAGACCTATTTAACCCCTTTAACCCCTTCCCTGTCTGCAACCTGTTTATTCCCCAGCACAATGCCCAGCCACATGGATACCTTAATAAAACTCCTCTATTTGAAAGCAAGCAGCCATTAATTTATGCAATTTCTGGCTCTCAATTCCAGCTGTAATTGATAGACAGAGACCAATGATGGTGGCTCCCAATTGTGGGACCACTATGTGAGTACTGACTTGTGAGCAAAGCTTGTACGTGAACACACTGCAAAATATATTCCCATGGGCAAGAAGTTTAAAGGGCTAAAAATCAAACCTATGTGGCTTACGGCCAAAGTTAAAAAAGCCATAGATAATAAGAAAAGAGCTTCTATTAAATATAAAAATGAAGGAACGCTATCATCGTTTACACATTACAAAGAATGTAAGAGAATATGCAAAAAGGAAATAAAGACCACACACATTGAAAACGAGCAACAGATTTCAAAAGATAGCAGGACCAACCCCCAAACATTCTTCAAATATATTAATAGTAAAAACATGTAGGCCCTTTACAAAATAATCTAGAGGGGGTGACTGGGGACAAAGAGAAGGCAAATTTATTAAATACCTTCTTCAGCTCTGTGTATACATAGGAGCATGGGGGAGCTCTTGTCCACAGTGGGTATGGTATTGACACAGCTCCAGATGATCCATAGTGGCTCACAATTACATAGTTAGTCTGGCTGAAAAAAGACAAAAGTCCATCCAGTTCAACCATTAAAAAAAAAGTTATAATCCTATACCCACAGTTGTTCCAGAGGAAGGCAAAAAAACCCAGCAAAGCATGATTCAATTTGCTCCTGCAGGGAAAGAAATTCCTTCCTGATCCCCCGAGAGGCAATTGGATATTCCCTGGATCAAATTTACCTATAAATGTTAGTATCCAGTTATATTCTGTGTATCCAAGAAAGAATCCAGGCCTTTTTTAAAGCAATCCACTGAGCTGGCCAGAACCAACTCTTGAGGGAGTCTATTCCACATTTTATAAAAAAGAAGAAATCAAGCGCTGGGTGTAAAACATATCATCGCTGCTGGCATCAAAAGGTACCTCGAGAACCCATACACAGTATAAAATCAAATAAAATTCAGCGCTAAGAAATAAGTGATAGTAGTTAGGATGCACTGGAAGGTAAAACCAGAATAAGTGTGAAATAAAATGAATAAAAACCAAAACAATTCCTGGTAAGAATCCAATACATCAATGCCTTAGGTAATGATATATATATACATAGGTAATAAACCTTAATAAAATAATAGCAATAAAGTGCAACAGTCTCTATAGGCTGAGATGATAGCAGTGATGTGTGCACATAATCTTCATAAAAATTATATCAAAATCTTGTGGCTTTGGTGGTGATAGAGAAAGACAAAATATTGCACTAACCAGATAGCGCAAAAGGATGTGCATGGAGCATTTAAAACCTGCTCCTGAATATGTGATAGTTGAACAGAGAGGAATAAAGAGCCAGCAGAGAAGGCCTCCAATAGTGTAATATTGTTTATTCAGAGGTAATAATAGTAATAAATGAAAAGCAACTTACATAGGTAGCTCGGCCGCCTTGAGAAAGCTGGCCTAGTGGTACATGTACATAAAGAGCAGTGATGGGCACTTCCCTGACGTGTATCGTGTCCATACACATCATTACTGTTATTACCTCTGAATAAACGATATTACACTATTGGAGGCCTTCTCTGCTGGCTCTTTATTCCTTTGGGAGCCTGTGTCTTGAAGGTATTCTGCTGAGACTGGGAGCTGTGTTTAACAACACCCCCTCTGGTGGCTGTGGTTGATATCTCTGGATCCAGGACACCTCTCTCGGATGGATGACATCTAGTGGCTATCATACAGATGACACCACTCTGTTCAACTATCACATATTCAGAGTACCAGGAGCAGGTCTTAAATGCTCCATGCGCATCCTTTTGCGCTATCTGGTTAGTGCAATATTTTGTCTTTCTCTATCACCACCGAAGCCACAAGATTTTGATATAATTTTTATGAAGATTATGTACACGCATCACTGCTATCATCTCAGCCTATAGAGACTGTTGCACTTTATTGCTATTATTTTATTAAGGTTTATTACCTATATATATATATATATATATATATATATATATATATATATCATTACCTAAGGCATTGATGTATTGGATTCTTACCAGGAATTGTTTTGGTTTTCATTCATTTTATTTCACACTTAATCTGGTTTTACCTTCCAGTGCATCCTAACTACTATCACTTATTTCTTAGCACTGAATTTTATTTGATTTTATTCCACATTTTCACAGCTTTTACTGTGAAGAAACCTTTCCGTGTTTGGAGATTAAATTTCTTTTCCTCCAGACTTAAAAAGTGCCCCCTTGTCCTCTGTGATGACCTCAGGGTGAATAACTCTACACCAAGTTCACTATATGAACCACTGATGTATTTATACATGTTGATCACATCCCCCCTTAATCTCCTCTTCTCAAGAGAGAATACATTCAGTTCCTCTAATCTTTCCTCATAGCTGATCTCCTCCATGCCTCGTATCAGTTTGGTTGTCCTTCTCTGTATTTTCTCCAGTTCCCCAATGTTCTTTTTGTGAATTGGTGCCCAAAACTGAACTGCATATTCCAGATGAGGTCTTACTAATGATTTGTACCGGGGTAATGTGATATCTCTCTCTCTGGAGTCTATACCTCTTTTAATACAAGAGAGGATTTTGTTTGCTTTAGAAACTGCAGCTTGGCATTGCATGCCATTATTAAGCTTGTGATCTACCAGAACCCCCAGATCCTTCTCCACCATTGATTCCCCCAGTTGAACTCCCCCTAGTATGTATGATGTAGCTCAGCTATGAGGAAAGATTAGAGGAACTGAATTTATTCTCTCTTGAGAAGAAGAGATTAAGGGGGGATATGATCAACATGAATAAATATATCAGTGGTTCATATAGTGAACACGGTGCAGACCTACTGTATTCACCCCGAGGTCATCACAGAGGACAAGGGGGCACTCTTTACGTCTGGAGGAAAAAAAAATTAATCTCCAAACACGGAAAGGTTTCTTCACAGTGAAAGCTCTGAAAATGTGGGATAGACTCCCTCAAGAGTTGGTCCTGGCCAGCTCAGTGGATTGCTTTAAAAAAGGCCTGGATTCTTTCTTGGATACACAGAAAATAACAATACTAACATTTATAGGTAAAGTTGATCCAGGGAATATCCGATTGCCTCTCGGGGGATCAGGGAGGAATTTTTTTCCCTGCAGGAGCAAATTTGATCATGTTTTGCTGGGGTTTTTTTTTTACCTTCCTCTGGATCAACTTTGGGTATAGGATTATAACTTTTTTTTTTAATAGTTTAACTAGATGGACTTTTGTCTTTTTTCAGCCAGACTAACTAAGTAACTTCGTGATCACATGCAGGCTGGAGGCTTAATTGACAAAATGGAAAGCCTTTAGCCTTGGAGCTTGAAAACGATCCATTGCAGTGGGACTGCACCAGCACCGCAAAGTTTTAATAAGAACAGTTAAAAACACTTACAAGAGTGATGGATAAACAGCCTCATCAATAGTATGTCTATGCGGGGCTCTTCTAACTGTATGTGAGCCAGCTGTGTCTGCCAGCAGCTGCAGGGGTAGCTCAGGATGAGATGCCAAGATGGCTTCTACCTCCAGAAATGCTGGAATGCACGCTGTTCGCATGTAGCGCAGACTGGAAGTGATGTGGACGTGGGGCAGTGATGCATTTTGGAGCATGCATAGAACCATGAAGAAGGACCTGTTTATCCATCACTCTTGTAAGTGTTCTTAATCATTCTTCTTAAAACTTTTTGGACTTACTGCACTTAGAAGCACCTTCATGTTCCTTTTCTCCTTACCTTAGAGTGTGCTTCACACTCTCAGAAGTGTTGCTGAGTGCATGTCTCCATCCATCAGAGAAATCAGCTGTCATCTTCCTAATATTGTCTCCATGAAAGATGGGCCCTATGAACTCTCCTGTTTGATCCTTTAGTCTAGGACAGCGGTCTCTGAATTTTATAAATTTTATAGTCCTTCAGACTATAGGTGGGGCTGCACTGATTGTCGCCAGTGGGAGTAGAAAATGCCCCAGCGTTAATGAGAGTAAGCAATGCCTCAAGCTTGTTTCCCATCATTAGTGTTAGTGGAAGGAATAGTTCCCCGTCATTGGTGTCAGTGGAGAGAATTGTGCTCTATCATTGGTATCAGTGGGAGGAATAGTGTTCCATCATTGGGTGTCAGTGGGAGGAGTTATGCCCGTTGTTGGTATCAAGTGGAAGGAATGGTGCCTCATCATTGATGTTAGTAGGAGGAAGAGTGCCTGGTAATAGTAGGAGGAATAGTGCCCCAAGGGCCAGATAAATGCAAGCAAAGGGCAGCATCTGGGAACCACTGGTCTAGGGGAAAGTGAAAGCACTTTTATTTGTCTGATCCTCCGCTCCACCAACAGGTGGAAGTCACCCACACACAGGAGGTGGACTGTCCCTCCATGTCATCATCCTAAATGCAGGTCTATGCAGCTTGCATTGGTCTTGATGACATCAGACAGCTGGCATGTAGGAGTGAAGACTCTGCAGGGACCAGTCTAGCAACGTGGAAGGGTGAAAGATCAGGTAAGAGAATTTACTTTAACATGTCTTCTAAACCTAATATAGCAATTAGCCTTTACAGTTTGGATGCAGCCCCACTTCAAGGGAGAATTTTCAAGTGTACCAGAATTTGGGCTTTAAGGAGACATCTGGTGGATACTTCAAGTGACACTAAAGCTTTTTTTTTTTTTTTTTTTAGAATAACAAAACATGTCTGTACATGTCTATACAGTGATTTTGTACAGAGCAGCCCTGATCCTCTTCTTTTTGGGTCCATTCCGGTACTCCTTGCTCTTCCTCCTTTAGCAGTGCCCCCAGGGAAATCCGCTGGCCCTGGGGGCACCTCTGATGCTTGTCCTCGAGCTGCTTCTCCTTAATGCTTCCATAGGATAAATAGAGCAGTGGCTCAGCCCCGCCCCGCCCTTCCCCCCTCTCCTCATTGGCTGTGATTGACAGCAATGGGTGCCAATGGGCTCCTGGATCAGAGGGGGCTCAGGTAAAGATTGGGGGGGGGGGCTTGGGGGCCGCTGCACACAGAAGGTTTTTTGCCTTCATGCATAAAATGCATGAAGGTAAACAAACCTTAAACCTTTAGAACCACTTTAATGTCCTCCTTGCAGTTTGCTTAAGGTGATCAAGCACAGACTGTGCTTGATCTGGTGGCTCCCCAGCTACAGCCTCTGGTGTTTGACAGTTCTGAACCTGGAAGAGGCCACAACAGAGTACTTCCAGGTTCATAACTTAAAGATAAGATCACAAAATAAAGTTTGCTGGTTTCCCACTGCTCTCCATTCTGACCCTTGTCATGGAGGTCTGGGACAAATGGAGGAGTAAAAGGTGAGCTGCACATTCACATACATGTTGAAGTAATCAGGTGGCTTTATAGCTTCCTGGATAACGTTTACAAGTAAGCTGGCAGCACAGTAAAAATAGAAACAAACTGTTGGCTGCTATAGTGGCTGTGAGTTTGCCTATACACCATTTCTGTATGGGGCTGCCATTAATGGCCATCTTTTAAAAAAGTTTATTGGGTGGTTGTACCTGGCATCAGTTTTCTGTATCATAGACCTGGAACATGCATGTTTTAAATGAGTTTCAGAAAAGTGTAATTTATCTATCTCTATATTTGTTCCAGGTTAATGACTCAAAGAGAAAGAGCTCAAAGTCGCATCAAAAGAAATGGTTAGTGATGGCAGCCTCTGATTTCTGAAGACAGGTCTTCTTTAAACCACGGCATTTTGAAAGCAGGTGTACAGCATGTAAATGGCAATGTCACTAGAGATCAAAGAAAATACCAAACTTTCACGGATTGTAACTTTGTACATCTTAAATTAATTTTTCTTACTTTGTATTTCTGAGTTTTTGATCATTAGTAGGAGGCTCCATTGCAGAGTGGTGGATGTCGTTTCCATTCCAGCAGTAAAAAGGTTGTTTACCAGCATAATCAAGTTTTCATTGTGGAAGTACAAAGTAGATTCTGGTTTTCCCTATACAACAGAAATGAAGGATGAAATAAACCTGTCCTAAAAAGGTAATATACGATTGCATTTCACCATTATAATCAGGTCTGTAGTTACTATAAAGCCCTCCTTTTCAAAAGACTCTTTAGAGTAAAATTAAAATTTAGAGAAAAATTAAGAAATGTATTAAGTTAACAGTAAAAAAAATCAAGAATTCCAATCTTGTAGAGTTGAGGATCACAAAACAAAAATATGACAAAACCCCCCCCCCAAAAAAAACAAAACGAATAAAAAGACAAAAAGTGGGTGTTAGGATGAATTAGCAAGCAGCAAAGGAAATGTAGCCCTCACCCCACCTTCCAAGGACAGCTGAGAATGACCTAGGTCTGCCTTACCCTTACTAGTAAGGAGGCTGCCTGCTACAGTCACAGTTCCAAGCACTCACACAAACACAAGCTCAGTCTAAGGGAGGTTCTTTATTGCAGAAAACATAAACAGGAGAGGGATAAAGGTGCAAGATACTCCAAACGTTAGAAGAAATTTGCAGGAGAGTAAACATTAGACAAAAATTCTCTTGTAACAGCCTTTGCTGGACTTAAGAGGGTACGGCCAATTAATCTGAAACTCTAAGCGAGCAGTCCCAGTACTTGGAGCAACGTCTGGGACTTTCTTCCCCAAGCACATGTACACCTGGGATCCACAATCAAGGTCTTACTCACAAAGTCTAAAGACAATTGCTTGCCACCTAGCCTCCATGCAACACTCTCCAGTGAGGAAGAACAAGATCCTAATCCAGACTGCCCTCCACAAGTAATAGTCTCTAGAAAATGTCTCTTAATCAGGTCACCTTCAGGTCCTCAGGCCAGCCAGGCCCAACAGCAATTCTTCAATACACACTTAGACTGCATGCAGAGGAAGCAGCCCCAGGATAAGAACATGTCTGAGCAGGCCTCCCAAACTTTTATCTTTTCCCCAGCCACCTTCTGGGTGCCTCCCCCAGGGATTAGCTGAAATCAGATAAATATTCATAACTTCAGTTGCTGACCCTCCCAGCTATTTCTGGAAGCTTCTTTTAGAGGCAGGTGGGGTTAATCAACCAGCAAGCTTAGGGAAATCTGACCAGAAATATAAAAAAAGAACAGATTGCTACTCCACTGAGTAGAGCAGAGCCATAAAATGTAATTTCTCAGTCATTTCATCACTATAAGGCTTTATATAGAAATCACGAAAGGAATAAAAGAACCCAAATATTAGACAGTAATTGACAAAACAAAACATGTACCTCTTGCTGTTTTGCCAGAAACACATCGATAAGATTCCTTTGGTCATTAATGTCCAATGTTTTCTTCTTTTTAGTAAATACCTCCTCTATAAAAGTTTGCATTTCTTCAAAGTTTTGAAAGAGTTTCTGATGCCTGCCAGGGAGTAAGCCTATCAGTCTTGGAAACATGTTGTAAAGCTTAAGGAAAAAAAAATTAACATTTTATCTTAAAATGCCATTCATGTAGTTGTATATTACTATATGTTCATTACTAAGGGATTGGTCAGTTCATATCCTTACTTTTCACCCACTTCACCTGCAGCTTCTGGGCTAAAGACCTAGCATTTGATATAGGATTTACTCTTGTAGCTCCTTAGGCTACTTTCACACTGATCTGCCGCACTTTTTGCCGGCTTGGAATTATTCTTATTTTCATCCTACTTCTTCTTCTTCTTCTTCTTCATCCTCATCCTCATCCTCAGAAGAAGAGGATGAGGATGAAGAAGAAGTAGGATGAAAATAAGAATAATTCCAAGCCGGGAAAAATTGTATCTGCAGAGCTCCTCTAAGTGTATCTGCAGAATAGAGGAGCTCTGCAGATACACTTTTTGCCGGCTTGGAATTATTCTTATTTTCATCCTACTTCTTCTTCTTCTTCTTCCTCTTCATCCTCATCCTCTTCTTCTTCTTCTGAGGATGAAGAAGAGGAAGAAGAAGTAGGATGAAAATAAGAATAATTCCAAGCCGGCAAAAAGTGTATCTGCAGAGCTCCTCTATTCTGCAGATACACTTAGAGGAGCTCTGCAGATACACTTTTTGCCGGCTTGGAATTATTCTTATTTTCATCCTACTTCTTCTTCTTCTTCTTCATCCTCATCCTCATCCTCAGAAGAAGAAGAAGAGGATGAGGATGAAGAAGAAGAAGAAGAAGAAGAAGTAGGATGAAAATAAGAATAATTCCAAGCCGGCAAAAAGTGTATCTGCAGAGCTCCTCTACGTGTATCTGCAGAATAGAGGAGCTCTGCAGATACACTTTTTGCCGGCTTGGAATTATTCTTATTTTTATCCTACTTCTTCTTCTTCTTCTTCCTCTTCATCCTCATCCTCATCCTCTTCTTCTTCTTCTGAGGATGAGGATGAAGAAGAAGAAGAAGAAGTAGGATGAAAATAAGAATAATTCCAAGCCGGCAAAAAGTGTATCTGCAGAGCTCCTCTATTCTGCAGATACACTTAGAGGAGCTCTGCAGATACACTTTTTGCCGGCTTGGAATTAATCTTATTTTCATCCTACTTCTTCTTCTTCTTCTTCATCCTCATCCTCATCCTCAGAAGAAGAAGAAGAGGATGAGGATGAAGAAGAAGAAGAAGAAGAAGTAGGATGAAAATAAGAATAATTCCAAGACGGCAAAAAGTGTATCTGCAGAGCTCCGCTAAGTGTATCTGCAGAGCTCCGCTATTTCTGACAGTTCTGTGACATTCACTCCATACAGCGGTTGAAACATTGTATCTATTTGTTTCCATAAATGGATCCATTTATAGAAACAAATAGATACAATGTTTCAACCGCTGTATGGAGTGAATGTCACAGAACTGTCAGAAATAGGCTATTTCTGACAGTTCTGGGACATTCCCTCTATACAGCGGTTGAAACATTGTATCTATTTGTTTCCATAAATGGATCCATTTATGGAAACAAATAGATACAATGTTTCAACCGCTGTATGGAGTGAATGTCACAGAACTGTCAGAAATAGGCTATTTCTGACAGTTCTGGGACATTCCCAGAAGTGGAGTGAATGTCACAGAACTGTCAGAAATAGGCTATTTCTGACAGTTCTGTGACATTCCCTCCATACAGCGGTTTCAACCGCTGTATGGAGTGAATGTCACAGAACTGTCAGAAATAGCCTAAGAAATAGCGGAGCTCTGCAGATACACTTTTTGCCGGCTTGGAATTCTCCTTCTTCTCATCCTTCTTCTTCTTCTCATCCTTCTTCTTCTTCTCATCCTTCTTCTTCTCATCCTTCTCCTTCTTCTCATCCTTCTCCTTCTTCTCATCCTTCTTCTTCTTCTCATCCTTCTCCTTCTTCTCATCCTTCTTCTTCTCATCCTTCTTCTCATCCTTCTCCTTCTTCTCATCCTTCTCCTTCTTCTCATCCTTCTCCTTCTTCTCATCCTTCTCCTCTCCTTCTTCTCATCCTTCTCCTTCTCCATCTTCTCATCCTTCTCCTTCTCCTTCTCCTTCTTCTCATCCTTCTCCTTCTCCTTCTTCTCATCCTTCTCCTTCTTCTCATCCTTCTCCTTCTCCTTCTTCTCATCCTTCTCCTTCTCATCCTTCTCCTTCTTCTCATCCTTCTCCTTCTCCTTCTTCTCATCCTTCTCCTTCTTCTCATCCTTCTCCTTCTCCTTCTTCTCATCCTTCTCCTTCTCCATCTTCTCATCCTTCTCCTTCTTCTCATCCTTCTCCTTCTCCTTCTTCTCATCCTTCTCCTTCTCCTTCTTCTCATCCTTCTCCTTCTCCTTCCTCTCTCATCCTTCTCCTTCTTCTCATCCTTCTCCTTCTCCATCTTCTCATCCTTCTCCTTCTCCTTCTTCTCATCCTTCTCCTTCTCCTTCTTCTCATCCTTCTCCTTCTCCTTCTTCTCATCCTTCTCCTTCTTCTCATCCTTCTCCTTCTCCTTCCTCATCTCCAAGGGCATTTAAATTAAAGGTACAGTGTTCTGCACTAATTTAAAGGCTCTCTGAAGCCTAGAAACCCTTTTTATAAGTTAACTTCGTAGCGAATAAATTTGCATTGAATCGAATTTCTTCCTGAAATTCGGCGAATCAGCCGAATCGAATTTTTGAATAATTCGCTCATCTCTAATTATTATACAGGACTTATATAGCGCCGACAGTTTGCTCAGCGCTTTACATTATGGAGGGAGACAGTACAGTAACAATACAGTTCAATACAAGAGGGATTAGAGGGCCCTGCTCCTTGGAGCTTACAATCTAGGAGGGAGGGGATAGTGGTAAAAAAGGTACTTAGCTGTGGGGGATGGAGTTGTAGGAAGAGTAGAGGATTCCAGTACTAGCTGGGGTTGGGGTAGGCTTCCCTGAAGAGATAGGTTTTCAGAGTGCGCCTTAAAGTGAGCAGAGTAGGCGATAGTCTGATAGATTGGGGTAGGGAGTTCCAGAGGATGGGTGAAGCCCTTCTGAAATCCTGGAGACGAGCATGGGAGGAGGAGACAAGGGAGCAATATACTTTAAACTTTTACTTATGGGGATCACATCACTCTGGCATGCCAACCACAGTGCCATCTTCTAGGATATGACCTGGATGACAGCACTCCAGGGGCAAAGTTTAACTGCAACCAGATGATATCAATTCTGGGGGTGGTTAGAGTAGCTGTCTGTAGAATGGGTTTCTGCTTTTTTATGCCCACTATGACTCTGTCTAGGTAAGGCATGATGTTGGCATATGAGATGCTGGAAAGTAGTCTAATGGTTTCAACACTTCTGAATGCCCTACTAAGTTTTAGGTACCTTAATCATTTAAGTAAAAAACGTGCTTGGACTTTGCACTTACTCTGATCATAATACTTCCAAAGCTTTTGAAATTTTCATTAATTATGCGTAGTAGCTTCAGTATGGTAGGATCATCATATTCAAATCTGTCACCCAGTAAAATAGATACAATTATGTTGGCTACTGCAGCATTGATGATGGTCAAATTTTCAAAGGGTTCCCCTGAAAATAGAAAACAAAGCTATAAAATAACCAGTCTGATGAAAGATCCAGGCAGTTATTTTTTTAAACCAAGAGAAATTGTATTGGGTCAAGAAAACCCAACACGGCTAATTGATGTTTGGATTTGTATGTGGAAATGCCCTGCAAAACCATCTTCTTTGAGTCTATTTGTCCTTACTCAAAAAAATGTTTTAAACATATCTGTTTTACTGTTCTCTGGCTGTTGGAAACCCTTCTCCTCATTTCTTTTCATAGTGGCACAGCAGTAAATGAAAGGAAATCTCCTCACTAGTGGAACAGACATCAGCAAAGCCAGACCGATTAGGGCTGGGACTTTAATTGGGTTACAAGAAACCAGTAAATATACTAGTCTGTAAAATATTATAAAAATGATAGCATACAAACTCACCTTTGTAAGATTTGAATTTCTGCATTAAACATTGTGCTTCCTCATTGATTTTGTTTTCTATAGATTTCTTTCCCATTCCAAAATCCCGTAATGTTGAAAGTGTAAACCTTCTCATTGCCTTCCAGTTCTCTCCGTGGGCAAATATTACACCTGAAAAGGATGTACATTTGTAATGATTTATCTAGACTAAGCACTTTTAATTATCTTCACTGAATTACTTTAAAAGTTACTAGTTAATCTCTTTTAGCTCCTGTTTTTGGGTGGGTGGAACTACTGCTCCAACAGTGTGATGCCACTGGTTCCCTGCAGTTCATCATATAAACAGTTAAGTTAAGCTTGGAATTGGAGCGTCACATGACCATGGCTACTGGAAAATAAAAAGTACCTTTACTAAGATGAGGTTGCTGTTAAATTAATAATTTAGCGATTAATAAAAGGCTGGTATAGGATTTTAACCTGGAGTAAGGCTTTAACCACTTGCCCTCCAGAAGATGTAGTCCCGTTCCTGACCAAACCATTTTTTGCTATTCGGCACTGTGCTATTTCAACTGGTTACTGCATGCTCATGCAACGCTGTACCCAAGTGAAATTTGTGTCCTTTTTATTGATACAAATAGAACTTTCTTTTGGTGGTATTTTTTCACCACTGGGTTTTTTATTTTTTGTGATATGAAGAAAAAAAAAGAAATTTTGAAAAAAATATATATTTTCTACTTACGGTTACAAAAGATATCCAATAAACTCAATGATCGTCATAACTTTAGGCCAAAATGTATTCTGCCAAATGTCTTTGGTAAAAAAAATCCCAATACATGTATATTAATTGGTTTATGTGAAAGTTATAGCATCTACAAACTATGGTATATATACTGGAATTTGCACAGCTTTTAATTTCTGACTCCCTATCACATTTCTTGAGGTGCTAAAAGGCCAGGGCTGTACGAAGACCCCCCCAAATTACCCCTTTTTGGAAAGTAGACACCCAATGGAATTTGCTGACAGGCATGTTGAGTCCATGGAAGATTTTATTTTTTTGCCACACATTCTTTAAAAAAGACAATTTTTTTTACAGAAAGTTTTGACCTAAATGATATATTGCTCATGTATGCCAGCGCTATATGTGGAATAACACCCCAAAACACATTCTGCTACTTCTCCTGAGTATGGCAGCCTATCCATCCTCCCAAATGACCCCTTTTTGGAAAGTAGACAAACCAACAAATTTCATAAGAGGCATGTTGAGCATTTTGCAGATATGATTTTTGTCACAGGGTTTTGAAAAAGAAAACAAAAAATACATTTTTGTTTTCTTTCTTCATTTTCCAAAAACTTGTGGTAACAAATTGAATCTGCAAAATACTCACCATGCCCCTTGGCAAATATCTTGGAGTGTCTACTTTCCAAAAAGGGGTCATTTGAGGAGGATGCTTCTTCTATCCTGGTATTTCAGGGCCAACATTAGAAGCTTCTGCCACACATCACCCATTTTTCTAACCACTTGAAGTACAAGCCTTTTCTGACACATTTCATTTACATGAAAAAACATTTTTTGCTAGAAAATTACTTTAACCACTTCCAGACCGGACACTTTTACCCCCTTCCTGACCAGGGCAATTTTCAGCTTTTAGCGCTATCACACTTTGAATGACAATTGCGCGGTCATGCAACACTGTACCCAAATTAATTTTTTACCATTTTTTTGAGATAGATAAAGCTTTATTTTGGTGGTATTTATTCACCACTGGGATTTGTATTTTTTTTGCTATGTAAATGAAATGTCCAAAAATTTTGAAAAAAAGTGTTTTTTTTAATAAAATTTTGCAAATAAATAATATTTCATCATAAATCTTAGCCAAAATTTATTCCGTTATCTTTTTAGTAAAAAAAAAAAATCCAAATTAGTTTATAAGCAAAAATTATAATTTTTAAAAAATTTTTTTACATTTTTATTTTATTTTTTTATATTATTATTTTTTATTTTTATTTTTTTTTTTTACATACTGTCACCCTAGCAGTACAGTGTCACCATGGTGACACTGTACTACTTGTGAGGGGTGATGAAGATTTTTTTTTTTTTTTTTACACTGATTGCTTTTACACCCATATAGGATGTAAAAGCAATCATTCCTCTTTCTCTCTGTGTGCATTCATGCACTCATTGAGAAGAACTGAGTGAGCTGTGATTGGTCACAGCTTGTCACATGGTACAAGGCTTTTGTGAATAGCCTTCTACCATGTGACCTCTGTGATCATTCACAGATTTCACACATAGTAAGCAATGATGTCAGAAGTGACATCTTGCTTACTACTTTGCATGTGATCACTGATTGGCCAATCAGTGATCACATGATCGGGACCTCGTACAGAGGTCCCGTCCGACGATCGGTGTTTCACTGTGTCCGGAGGACACAGCGGGCACCGGATTGCGGTGCTGCGCGCTCCCAGGGAGCGCGCACAAGCAGGGTGCGGGGAGGCCGTTTATAGACGGCCACCCGACCCTGCAGTGCCACCGTCCGGCCGTTTATATACAACGGCCGGTCGGGAAGTGGTTAAACCCCCCAAAATCATATATATTTTAAAGCAATGGTCCTAGAGAATACAATGGTGGGTGTTACAATGTTGTATGTCATACAGTATTTGAGCTGTAAATTTTCAAACACAATTGTTTTGCAATAAATACACTTTTTTGAATCTTAATGCACAAAACCAGAATATATTGCCCAATTGTTTGATACAGTATAAAAGATGATGTTATGTTGAATAAAAAGATACCAAACATGACATGCTTCAAAACTGCACATGCCTGTGCAACGGCGTCAAAATACATACATTTTTAATATCGATAGGCAACACTTTAAAAGCCTTTACAGGCCACAGAAGGTCTAGTGCTAGAATTGCTACACTCGATCTGACATTCACGGTGATACCTCACATGCATGGTGCAATCTCTGTTTACATACCGACATGGGCCCAACACCTGCATTCGCCTTTGTACATGAGCATGGGAAGGGGGGGCGGGGCAGGGGTGATTTTTTTTTATTTCTAATTTTTTTTGTTTTTATATTTACGCTGTCCTTTTTTTATTGTTATCACAGGGAATGTAAATATCCCCCGTGATAGCAATAGGCAATGACAGGTATTCTTTCTGAGAAATCTGGGGTCTATTAGACTCTAGGTCTCTTCTCTGCCCTTAAGGCATCTGATCACACTAAGATCAGTGTGATCAGATGTTTTCCCAATTTTAAAATGGTGCTGTTAATATCTGGCAAAATGGAAATGATGAAATGCTTGTAGATTCCGGTTTCTTAGACCATAGATATGCTTGGAGCTATTCTTGTCTCTGATTAGCTCTATGGTCAGCCAGAGGAACTGTCAGCTGCATTTGCAGATTCCCCTGTGGGATGGGAGTGCCCAAGAAAGCCGTGGAAGGTGGAGGGAGGGGGGGTGTCCCTTTCCTGCTGTAGCTGTAGGCATAATCCCAGTATAACCACTAAAATTCCAGCGATGTACTAGTATATTGCTGATCCATGTTGGGCATATATGTAACAGCAGAGAACACGGACATAGGGTGAATCAGGTCTGTGGACCAATATGCCTGCAATTCATTATTTTTTTTGTAATACCCATGTTGAGAGTTAGGCCCAAAAAAGTTTTAAATTCAGAAACCGTGACAGATTTCCATGCGAATTGTCTGGCAAGAGCTTAATTTGGGTGGGCAGCGATGTATTGTTGTGTGTATAAATTGTTTTGGCCCACAATAGATAGGTACAAATCTTCCATGAAGAACAACGGAGGGGGCTAAACGCTAGTGCTGGCAGTGAACAAGGCTGATCCTACTAACACTGCATTTTTTGGGACACTATACAATGGAGTTCTGTTCGTGATCAATATATTGATCTGTACAAGTACTATACTAGTATTGGCGGTGATCAGAGATCTATAACATGAGTGCGATAGTGTGTAGACAATCTAACGCTAGCTGACCCTGGGTGGGAGGGGAGCTTACAGACCCTGAAGGTATCTTATGGTGCTAGTGGCAGGAATACAGTGATCAGTGAAAAAGTCTAAATACTGACACTATACTAATGGCACTGGCTGGGTGCTGGGGTGATCAAAGGGTTAAATGTGTTAATCTAATGTGTGCATGTAAAATGTAGTGCTTTTACTCATAGTGTGGCGTTCTCTCTTCTCTCTCTGGACTGACGGGGGGCAGCATTCAGAATCCAATATAGAAAGTGATGTAAAGTTACATTTTTTTAAATACTTTTATCAAAGTAGTGCACTATTACCATAGTAACATTGTACTACTTTTGGGGGAGGGGGGGTGATCATGGATTTTTTTTTCACACTTTGAATTGCATGAGCAATGAAAATCATTGCTCTGCTCTGCAATGCAAAGTTTGCTGTGATGTGTCATGAATGAGTTAAGTTTAGGACAGTTCCATATAATAGTGATCTGTGATTGGCTAGAGCTGGTCACATGGTACAGGGTGCTTTGTTTGGCCCCATGTATCATGTGAGAACTGTGAGCCAATCACAGCTCACCAGGAAGAGAAGCAGAGCTGTTATGAATCAGATTGATTCACAACAGTTTTGCTAACATTGTGATCATGTGATCGCATTGCGATCACATGATGACTGGGTCCCGTTCACCTGGATCTTCATTCCGCTGTGTCCATTGGACACAGCGGTCATGGGTGGGGAGTGCTCCATGCCCGCCCGGGCACACAGAGCTCCCCTGTGTTAGCACAGTCATACCCATAATGCAATGTACTGTGGACGAGCGGTCGGCAAGCTGTTAAGGAATGCTAACCTGCATTTTTAATACCATAGACCAATACTTCCTTATATCCTATGAGAGAGAAGGGTTAGGTGGCACCCAAGGTTCTCATTCATACAAGTATAGAGGCTCAAAGATGTTGCCTGTTACCTGCAGACATTGATTACTGTACCACTTTCCAGCCCTTCGGCAAATGAACTGCCTCCTGCTACTACCAAATATTTCAAATTTTGAATCAGTCCAGAGCACTCGCTGCCATTTTTTTGCACCCCAGTTCCTATGTTTTCAAGCATAGTTGAGTCGCTTAGCCTTGTTTCCAATTTGTAGGTATGGCTATTTGGGTGTAATTATTCTATGAAGACCACTTTTGGCCAGACGTCTCCATACAGTTGATGGGTGTACCTGGGTCCCACCAGTTCTGTGCTGATGGCACTGCTGGACATCTTCCAGTTTTGAAGGAAAGGAAGAATGATGTGTCTTTCATCTGCTGCATTAAAGTTTCTTGGACAGTCACTGTGTCTACAGTCCTCAACGTTGCCTGTTTCTTTGTGCTTCTTCTTTGTAAATAATACTGGTTTGAAGTCAAAGGGTAGTCACCAGGGCTGGATCTAGACAGTCTGATGTAGGGGTGCAGTACAAAATCCCGGGGGGGGGTTAGAGGATGTGAGGTCAGTAGGGCAGTGTACAGGCTGCCAAAAGGGCAGAGGATAGGGTCAGTAGTTGATAGGGCAGTCTACAGAGGTCATTAGTTTGTAGGACAGTGTACAGTGGGTTATCAGAGCAGAGTACAGTGTGCAGCTGGACACTGTGCAGGGGGTCAGCAGGTGAGTGTACAAGAGACAGTGTACAAAGGGTCAGCAGAACAGAGGACAAGGGTCAGTAGGGTGGAGAAAAGGAGTTGTCAGGTCAGCAGTGCAGAAGACAGAAGTCAGCAGGGCACAAGCCATTGGTCAGCAGAGAAGAGGACAGGGTCACTGCTGGCAGAGCACTCAGCAGGTATCCTCCTCCCTTCTCTACACTGCAAACATCCTTGGTACTCAGAGCTCCTCCACACCACAGCACATAGCCGAGATCAGATTCCCTTGCAGACACAGCATCCATCTGCACAGTGTGTAGCTGGCTACAGATCGAAGCTGTGTCTGTAAGGGAATCCGATCTCAGCTATGTGATGTGTGGAGAGGGGATACACTGTATATAATGAGTGCCCTCATTTCATGTCTCAGCATAAATCTCTCCTCATAAAACAAACAAACAAACAAACAAACAAACAGCACTGATCAGCACGCTCATGCCCTAAGCATAAGTTCTGTCTGCAAGCCATTAGCACAATGTAAAAATTCCCTCTCTTCCTAGTCCAAATCCCCCTCTCAACACAAATCTTTGCCACTCAATCCCACCTCCCGTCTCAAATCTCCAATTCCCCCTGCAAAAATCTCCCCTACCCAAAAGAAATCCCCCTGTAGCACGCATCTTCCTTTCCTCAAGTTTCTCATCCTAGCATTCCATCCTATTACCCTTCCAGCACAAATCCTCCCTCCCCACCCAAACCCCCTCAAATTCCCCTTCCTAGCACAAATCCTCCCCAGCCCTCTCTTCTTAACCCAAATTTCCCCACCTCCTCATAACACAGTGCCCTCCCCAAATCCCCCCTCTTAGCCAAAATCCCCCACCCCCTCTTTGCAAAAACTCCCACCCCCAATCCCCCCTTCTAGCACAAATTCCTCCAATCCCCCCTCCTTGCACATATCACCCCCAAACCGCCCTCCTAGAACATATCTCCCCCCAATACCCCCACCTAGCACATATTCCCCCAATCCCCCCTCCTAGCACATATTCCCTAATCCCCTCTCATAGCACATAGCCCCCTCATTTCACCTACTAGCACATATCCTTCCTCTCCCCCTCCTAACACAACCCCCCCCCCAATCTCCCCTCATAGCACATACTGCTCAAACCCCCTTCAAGCACATATCCCCCCCCCAAATACCCCTCCTAGCACATATTCCCCCAAGCCCCCCTCCTAGCACATATTTTCCCCAATCCTTCTTCTTGCACATATCCCCCCTAATCCCTCCTCCTTGCACATATCCCCCCTAATCCCTCCTCCTTACACGTATCTCCCCCAATCCCCCCTCCTTGTACATATCTCCCCCTAATTCCTCCTCCTTGCACATATCCCTCCCTCTTCGCACATATCCCCCCTAATTCCTCCTTGTACATACCCCCCCCCATTTCTCCTCCTTGTACATATTCACCCAATCCCTCCTCCTCGCACATATCCCCCCTAATTCCTCCTCCTTGTACATATTGCCCCTAATTCATCCTCCTCCTTATACATATCCCCCCTAATTCGTCCTCCTTATACATGGCCCCCTAATTCCTCCAACTTGCACATATCCCCCCTCCAACACATATGCCCCTCCTAGCAAATAGTTGCTAATCCCTCCACCTCTTAACCCAAACAGAAGTTATTTAACCCCCCCCCCCCAAACACACACACACACACAGGATTGCTAGTTTAATTACTTGCACTCTGCACACATTTCCTCCTGCCGGGACTTGGAGGAGGCAGGGTGCAGGTAATTAAACTGTGTGCGGCAGTCCGGACAAGTGACCTCCTCTCGGCTCTCTATTCTCTGCCACTGTCACCTCTCCTGTGCGGACTGTTTACTGTAGATCACTGTGGCCGGGGGAAGCTCAGTGGTCAAAGGCACAATGTACATGATGGGGAGATCACCTGGTTTGGGGGGGCACAACTGAAATCTGGGGGGGCACAGCCCACCCCAGCACCCCCCCAGATCTGGCCATGGTAGTCACACCAAATATTGATTTGATTTAGATATTTCTTTAAATAATATATATATATTGAAAGCATTCTTACTTTACAGCATTCTGCACACCTGCCTATAACCTTTGAACAGTACTGTATATTTTTCTATTCTGCAAGGAGAAATAAACTGTTTGCTCCCTCAAAAGATTATTAAACGTGTTGGAAAGCAAACCGATGTTTCCAACTTTTGAACCACCTCATGATTGTGAAGTTTCAACCCAAATGCAGTAGACCTTGAAAAACTAATCTGGAAGCATGTGAGAGACTGTGCAGGAACCTGAGTTATGGTTTGGAAAATGTTCCTAGTAGTTTGGCATACAGAAATGAAAACATGACAGTTCATTCAGGATTTTTACAGTATATCCTGAATGGAGCTTGTTCTAATACATAACATGAACCATCTGACAATTTTAAAACTGTAGGTCTTTTTAAAAAACATTCTGTGATTTACCATTTCCACTTGATGTTCTAGCAGAAATTGCAGTATATGGTCTTTCATAAAATTCCTCGGCATGGTTGATGAGTGCATCTTTAACAGTGTCATAACCACATAGGACAACCATCTTCTCTAAACCCAGCTGGATGCTAAACACAGAGCCATACTTCTCAAACAGCTATAAAAGCAATGCAAAGTAAATTATTACCGTATATATTTTAAAACATCATGGAAACTATGACATGTGCATGTTGATAGGTACCTACAGGGAGATTTCAGGTCTTCTTTGGGATGTGTGTTTGTGCATATATGATCAGCCACCTTTAGATTATCCTGACTGTGAAGTAATATGATCATTTTTCTAAGAAATTATTTTAAAAAGTTTATAAAATCAATGCCTTATTTAAAATTGCCATGTGCTCTAAAGTATTTGGGTGGAATGCTTTTGGTTTCTTTTTACCGTTTCTCCACGCCATAATTTTTAGAGGCCAGTATCTCCATACAATTTCCATTAAGATGGTCTAAAAATTTAAAACAGTAAATTGGAATGCATATTCCATGCTGCTTCTCAGTGGCTGATGCCTGCTCCAATCTTCTCTTACTTTGTATAAGCAGCTCATCCATAACAGTTATTACCTTTTGTTACACCGATCTCTCCTGTGTTGAATTGTAATATAATTGTACTTCCTGCCTCCATTTTGTAAAGTGCAAAACAAATACAATTCCTGTATAATAACAATAATAATAATAATATTAATAATAATAACTGGCCTGGAAAAATGCCTAAAATCAAACAATGTTGATCCCCAGTCCTCTGCTCCATCACATAATTTTTCAGTAGGTAATGGAGGTTAAGGAAAAGGCTCTGGCAATTGTAGTTCATTTGGAATTTGTGTTGAGCATAGAACCCAAAATACCAGGCTAAGAGGGTCTTCAAGCTAGAGGGGCTGGTGTAATAAAGCCACTTGAAGTGTTTCCCCTGTTAAAACAGATGATGGTAGAGTTGGATGGCATAGTTTAGACAACTTTCTGGCAATCCAGTGATTACCTACCCACCAAACACCTGGAGTGTGTACTAAGCATTTTTGTATATAATAGTCCTTATACTGAAACTATGATGACTGATCTGTTGTGACATTTACTGTACAATCATCCTAGTACTTCTTGTTTAACACGGCTAATCTGGATTAGAATTCATCTAGTTTGAGTGTCAGCTTTTGTATTGTCACTTTCCATATTTTTTCATTAGTATTATTAACACCTAATTTTACATAACCAAATTTGGAATATATGATCTTTTTAAAAAGTTTTTTAACTTTTACAAAGAACAGCAGAGTAAGTGTGTTATTACCTTCATAAAAGCATAGTGAGGTTTTTGTAAGTCAATCATATACAAGCTTCCAATCAATGGTAGTGGCTTCGGCCCTGGAGGGTAGTTTTTGTATTTTTGTGTTTTTTGGTCATTATAGGTTTTGACCAAAAACAAGATGACAATGATGGATAGAAGAATTGTCACAGGATCCATGACAAATGTGTCTTCAAGTCTAGAGGGAATGGGAAACAACATAGATGGTTACCATGAAGTACTGATCATTGTAATAGACACAATCAGTGGGCTTATCCAAGCACACTCTAACCATAACCTTTTTGCCTGGTTAGGATAAAGTGGTGAAAAGTTTCAGATTTTGTTTATAAATATTTCAAAGGTTTGACATAATTAATAAAAAGGTCAATACAACAATCCAGAGAAGTACAAGACCAGGTAAATTACATGCATCTCCAATTAGGGTAGCCACCAAAAAAAATAGAATCTGTAGATCATATCACAGCAATTTACACTGACCTTAACACAGCAGCAGGTAATAAACACTCTAAAGGTTGGACTACTAACTATATGGGAAAAAGAGAAAGAAGAGAAGAGAAAGAAAGAAAGAGGGGAGAAAAAAAAAGGGGGGGGGGGGGGGGTTGGAGGGAAGAGAATAGGGGGATTCTCACTCCTCAGCGAGAATCTCACCATATTCACAGGTGCATATAAAGAGTGCCCCATAAAACCAGTTCAGTTTAAATTTGTCTTCCCTGTCATACAGAGATGTAGAAAGGTTTCAATGGAAAGGATTTCATCCAATCTTGAGTAC
Organism: Staurois parvus; assembly: GCF_062004578.1. Lineage (NCBI taxonomy): Eukaryota > Metazoa > Chordata > Amphibia > Anura > Ranidae > Staurois > Staurois parvus. Next base: position 5,987,111 of record NW_028318186.1, on the reverse strand, counting down.
CAGTGCAAGAACGTGGGGGAGATTCCTGCTTCCAGAGCACCGGGATACATGCCCTAGCAGCATTCAGCAGATGAACCAACGTGGATTAAATAAATCTGTGTCTAGAGAACTCAGAGAGAAGAAGCACGTATCTGGCAGGATTGCTGCCCAGGTTGAAGTCAGTAAGGATTTTGATGGCAGATTGCACTTGAGTCTAAAAGTTATCCAGTTTTTATATGTTCAAAATATATGAAGGATGTGCCCTCCTTCTCTCAAATGTTTAAGACTTCCGGGTATATTTTCCATAACAGCGAGGGTACCTTGTGCCAGCGGGTGAGTAACTTGTACCCCAGTTCCTGGTATTTACACATAATAGGTGAGTCATGAGCAAAATACAGAACATGGTCCCTCTGTTCGAGGGACAAGGTAATACCCAAAATTCTTTTCCCATTTCTGTAGAAACGGGTGGGGGGAGTGAAAATTAGGGACAAAAGACTGCAGGTCTTAGTGTTATGCTTTCCCCTCCAGACATGACCTAAGGATTCTGACATCCTTATAGTGTGGTTGGAGACACCCCCAGCTCTTTGTAACCACACTATCTGCTGGCCCATTGGAGCCCCTGCTTCTGCATGTTTGGCAGCCATTTATTGCCTCTGTGTACCTTCAGCAGATCAGATCTGGTGTTTCAACCTGCTGTGTCATTATCTACTGGTGGATTGGTGAATTTTGACAAATAAGTGTGCTGTTTTTAATAAAGGTGTTTTTTCGCTTAGTATTAACCTCAACGCCCTGCTTTTTGACATTTCCTGCTATATAAGGTGATCCTGCCCAGATATCAGAGCAGCTACAGTGATGAACTACATTCTATCCATCCACCCTTCATTCATTCATCATCCATCCATCCATTCCTTCATCCGCTCCTCTATCACACCATGGAACCGACTCCCTCAAAAGTTGGTTCTGGCCAGCTCAGTAGGTTGCATTAAAAAAGGCCTGGATTGTTTCTTAGATACACAGAATATAACTGGATATTAACATTTATAGGTAAAGTTGATCCAGGGAATATCCGATTGCCTCTCGGGGGATCAGGAAGGAATTTTTTTCCCACCAGGAGCAAATTGGATCATGCTTTGCTGGGTATTTTGCCTTCCTCTGGATCAACTATGGGTATAGGATTATAACTTTTTTTTTTCATGGTTGAACTAGATGGTCTTTTTTCTTTTTCAGCCAGACTAACTCTGCAAGCATTCATCTACTATTGCAGTAATTGCTGTTATACGACAGACTGTTAATGTGTTTATCTATGGACTGATTATTGTTACACAGTACAGAGGAGCGCTGGATGTTCTTTGTTTTAATTGATCTTTGTGCCAGCTTGTCACGGTGACAACTGCACCCCCAATTCTTGCACAGGTGTCACTGGAATACTAACTTCCCAATTCTAAAATTAAGCAGCAAAAAGTAAAAAGAGGTTCTAGTTCTTTTTCACTCTACATTAAAGCAGAACGTTGGGCATTTTTTTTGTACAATGCAGTGGAGCTGTGCCCATACTGCTTGTGTTAACTGCTCATTTTCTCTAGGGGTGAACACAGCACCTATATTGACCCGAACCTTTGATCCTCCACAAAACAGCACCCTCCCACCCTCCAGCAATGGACTGTTCTTGACGTCTTCATGTCCAGAGCTGGACTATGGGCGCGATGACGTCAGGAACAGTCCACTGCACAAGACCACAGGGGGCAGGAGCTGAAGGAACCAGTCTTGTGCCGGGAAGATCAAAGGATATCTCAGCACTCCAAACCCCTACACAAAACGAGCAGTTATCTCAGGCAGTGCGGACACAGTCTGACTGCATGGTAAAAAAGAAAAATTTCTGCTTTAAGCTCTAACTTTGGGCTCCTGGTTAAAGTGTCTGTTACTGTATAGAGCTGTAAAAGAGTTAATCTTTAGGTTCTGTTATGACTTATCTGCTTGAAATTCGATTGTTATCACACACTTGCTTTTGAAGTCAGCTATACGTGAGGCAATATTTTTATGGACAGACACTAAATATTTCACGACTAACAGTGACTGAACCCAGAAGTAAGCTGTCACTCTTGCTCACTGCCATCTAATATACATGCATCCCCAGCCCTGTAGCTGCATGTACACAAAGAGGCAGGAATGCTTGTGACGTCATTTACCTAATATGGCCACATGGTCACATCTGGAGAAAACCCAAACTCATCCTTAATCTTAGCCTTTTATAGGTGTATAGCCAAAGGGATAAATGAAGACTGGGCTGGGGAAAGGGGGCTTGGGCTATGTTGGGCTGGTGGTCCATAGTGAGGACAATTGACCATTGACACACGCTGAGTATTATACTGTATATGTATCTGCCTGTGCAGACCCATGTATCCAGCATCTGACATGTATAAGTCTTCCAACACCCACTTCCTTTTCAGCTTATGTTATGGGACCAAAATAATCAGAGCTACAAAGGAAACTGATGCCAGAATATGTGAAAAGATATGTCTCACCATAATTCTTTAGGAACACCTACTGTACCTTTCAACATGCTCACAATCACTGAGGCACCATTGTGTGATGCACTCTCTTTAGCCCACAGAAATCTGTCCCTGCAATGAAGTGGTTGTATTTGCCCCTCAGTCCTCCCTTGCATAACGATTGTCTCTTTGATTTAGGTTAAATCATATGAACAACAACTGTGTCAAATGACATGCTTTGAAAAAGGCCATTAAAGACATCTTGCTACTGGTAAAATGTCAGACATCCAATTAAATGAGAATTTGATTTTTCATGTAATGCTTCCTAATGCTCATTTTTAAAAAGTGTTTAGAGACATAGTTACATAGTTAGTCTGATTAAAAAAAGACAAAAGTCCATCCAGTTCAACCAAAAAAAAGTTATAATCCTATACCCACAGTTGATCTAGAGCAGCAATGGGCAAACTACGGCCCGCGGGCCGTATACGGCCCGGCGGACCTTTTAATCCGGCCCGCGGAGCTAGGCTCCTGCTAGGCTCCTCTCACAGTCCGCCGTGAAGACCGGTGTAGCATGAAAATCTGTCTCCTATGAGGATCTGTCCCCCTCGACGTATCTGCGCATGTGCCGGAGATCGCCGATCGGCTGCTAATGCCTGAAACTGGCACATGCGCAGATACGTCACGGGGGACAGATCCTCATAGGAGACAGATTTTCATGCTACACCAGAACGGCGCGGGAACACGGCGAGAGGAACGCGCGGAGCAAAGGTAAGTGAATTGACACAGGGGGGACTTGGGGACTTAATATGGGGGATGAATTAATATGGGGAATGAATTACTATAGGGGGGATGAATTACTATAGGGGGGATGAATTACTATGGGGGATGAATTACTATGGGGGATGAATTACTATATGGGGGATGAAATACTATAAGGGGGATGAATTACTATATGGGGGATGAATTACTATGGGGGATGAATTACTATATAGGGGATGAATTACTATATGGGGGATTAATTACTATGGGGGATGAATTACTATATGGGGATTAATTACTATGGGGGATGAATTACTATATGGGGGATGAATTACTATATGGGGGATGAATTACTATGGGGGATGAATTACTATATGGGGGATGAATTACTATGGGGGATGAAATACTATGGGGGATGAATTACTATATGGGGGATGAATTACTATATGGGGGATGAATTACTATGGGGGATGAATTACTATATGGGGGATGAATTACTATGGGGGATGAATTACTATATGGGGGATGAATTACTATATGGGGGATTAATTACTATATGGGGGATGAATTACTATGGGGGATGAATTACTATATAGGGGATGAATTACTATATGGGGGATTAATTACTATATGGGGGATGAATTACTATGGGGGATGAATTACTATATGGGGGATTAATTACTATGCTTACTATGGGGGAATATTACTATACTTACTATGGATGACACATACACATCATTCATATACTCTTGGTCCGGCCCCCGGTTCCAATATATGAACCCATTGCGGCCCTCAAGTCAAAAAGTTTGCCCACCCCTGATCTAGAGGAAGGCAAAAAACCCAGCAAAGCATGATCCAATTTGCTCCAGCAGGGGACAAAATTCCTTCCTGATCCCCCGAGAGGCAATCAGATATTCCCTGGATCAACTTTACCTATAAATGTTAGTATACAGTTATATTATTTGTATCTAGGAAAGAATCCAGGCTTTTTTTTTAAAGCAATCCACTGAGCTGGCCAGATCCAACTCTTGAGGGAGTCTATTCCACATTTTCACAGCTCTTTCCATATTTTGAGATTAAATCTCTTTTCCTCCAAATGTAAAGAGTGCCCCCTTGTCCTCTGTGATAACCTCAGGGTGAATAACTCTACACCGAGTTCACTGTATGAACCACTGATGTATTTATACATGTTGATCATATCCCCCCTTAATCTCCTCTTCTCAAGAGAGAATAAATTCAGTTCCTCTAATCTTTCCTCATAGCTGATCCCCTCCATGCCTCTTATCAGTTTGGTTACCCTTCTCTGTACTTTCTCCAGTTCCCCAATTTTTTTTTGTGTGAATTGGTACCCAAAACTGAACTGCAGATTCCAGATGAGGTCTTTTCTCATTACAATACTGAGATTATGTAGGTCCCCATTTACAAAATGGACATGGCAGATCAACCTTTATCAACCACGGTTCTGTAGAACCCTAAGGTTCCAGCTGAAGTTATCAGGAGTTCCTTGAGCAAGGAGCAATTTCTGCCTCTCAGATAAGTTCCCAATTGCACCCAAGATCTTTTTAGCTATCTGTTCAAAAGGAAAATCCTCCCGCTGACCACAAATATAAGTAGCATTCTTCCCATTGACCATCACACTAATGTACAGTGAGTTATAGATATAGAAATTATTAGCAGGGGTTCCCAGAGACTGGAAAGTTATTTCAACGGTGTCTCTAGGTGCCTAAGTTTGAGAAAGATCAGTCAGAAATCTCATCAGAATAGCAGTAATAAAGTTTGGGTTCTAAGTCAGCAAGAATCTTTTTGGATATACGAAATGCAGACGTTTTATCCATCAGGACATAATGTAGAATTTGACTTAAATTGTTTTATCACTAACTATTAATGTGGGTTTTATCTGTTTTTATAGGCCATATAATAATTTTTTAAATATTTTTATTTTTCCTTTTTATTATTTATCAATATTGATTAATATGATTAGTGTTAAGTACAAATTATAATGAATTTTTTACTTGGGTGATGTTATACTTTTTGACCACAAGATGGGGCTGTACAAGATCATAGGATTTTTTTTACTTTTTTCCAATCCTTTTAAAGTTTTTTTTTTAAATAATATTGTTGTATAATAAATTTAGGTAGGATTGTTTGTGAATTATGATAAAAAGTTTTTGTTCCATGTGAAATCCAGCGATGTTGCAGGCTCTACAGAACAGAGCAGGAATGGTAGTCATGGTTACTTAGATCCATATAAGGGTGTGAACGTCATTGGGTGGGCTTTTGTCAAGAATGGACTGGCCAGCAATGGTGGGACTCACCTGCCTTATGAGCTGCAGTACCAGGGCTGGCCAGCGGGTGCTCCCAGCAATCAGAGACTCAACCTTGCAGCCAGCAAACACCTTAAACTGCTTATGCTGGTGTATTTAAGGGATGGCCAGACCTGCAGACTCTGCCTTGGTGTATGTTTTTCCTGGGCCCTGTATCCTGTTCCTGCTTCCTGTTTCTGTTCCTGTTCCTATTCCTGTTCCTGTCTTGTTGCTGACCCGGCCTGATCTATACCTCTGCTGACTTCTCCTGCTCTGACCCCGGCTCGTTCCTGACCATCCCTCTGCCTGACACTCTGTACCACGCTGCCCGCTACCTGCTGACCCTGGCTTGTGACCCCGACCATTCTCCGCTTGCTCCCCCTGTACCTACCTGCCCGATTGATATTGACCTGGCCTGCCTGACGACGCTTGCATTGTATGTATTATCTGTGGGTGGTTGGTTGGGTTTGTTTGCACTGTATTATGTTTAGTATTGCACTGCATTTATGTTTGTATTGTTAGTGTTAATAAATTGTATTGTTTATAACATATCTGAAGTCTGCGTTTCCCTGCGTCAGTCACACACCTCTGGTCATACCCGGGAGCCCTGACAGCTTTTCCCTGACGAAGCCACTTGGTTGGTGGCGTAACGCATGGGGGCGGAGCCTCTTGATGTCATTGCCAGATTTTTACAGAATTGCATATCGATATTTTACTGCTTCTATCATGTGAGTGACTCTCTGGAATTATTTTATGTGGAATTAAAACAGTATTACACTATGGGAGATGTCCTCTGTTCTTTTTCTATGTGGAGTTAAGCTGAGAAGAGTCCCGTTTATACTGTCATTGAAGGGGCACCTGTCATCAGCTCTCTGCTGCCATTTAGAGCATCGTTTTGGAGTTACCATGCTTGGTTGACCTGTATTAATTTATAGGTCCACAGTAGGAGGTGTGCAGCCATCCATATATATTTTTAGGTGGATGAACATTGAGTTAAGGTGGATCACCGTGTTTTTCAAATAGGCGTAATTTATTCGGAGCACGTTGTAGTCATTCTTCACCATTCAAGCACCTTATTTGATTTTCACCATTTAAGCACTTTATATGTATAGTTATATTTTATATTTTGATTGAACTATCATGTTTGAATCTGTTCATGGACTATAATGTCTATATGAGTTAGCACAACACTATTTATGTATGAGTTATAGATATAGAAATTATTAGCAGGGGTTCCCAGAGACTGGAAAGTTATTTCAACGGTGTCTCTAGGTGCCTAAGTTTGAGAAAGATCAATCAGAAATCTCATCAGAATAGAGGTAAGAATCTTCAGAAGACTGACTAAAATCCTTCACCCGGAGGAGACCCATATTCTATGCTTTGTGTCTTGATTTCCTCCAAGGCCAGACAGAGGGAGGTGCACTGCTTTTATTCCACAGGCTGTTTGCAGACTGTTATTAAACATCTCCTCCTTTGACCCTGTTACCACTAAGGAAGTTACCGAACTCCTTTCCAAGGCCCACTTCACCACCTGTCCCCTGGATCCTGTCCCCCTCATGACTGTTGCAGCCTCCTTCCTGCTCTATCCTAAACTCTCTAACCCAAATCTTCAACCTCTCACTCTCCATGGGCACCTTTCCCTCCCCATTTAAACATGCACTGGTTACTCCCATCCTCTAAAAACCCTCGCTGGACCCCACCTGTTTGAATAACTTAAGACTTGTCCCTCTGCTCCCGTTTGCCTCCAAGCTTCTCGAGTGCCTTGTTCACAACCGTATGAACTGCTACCTCACCGACAACAACCTTCTTGATCCCCTACAGTCTGGCTTCTGCCCACAACATTCCACAGAAACTGCCCTACTAAAACTCACTAATGACCTACTAACTGCTAAAACCAATGGCCATACTCATACTCCTTGACCTTTCTGCTGCTTTTGACACAGTCGACCACCCGCTCCTGCTCAGTAAACTCCACTCCATCGGCCTCCGTGACTCTGCTCTCTCCTGGTTCTCCTTTTACCTTTCTCAGCGCACTTTAAATGTCACATACAACTCCTTCTCCTCTGCTCCGCTTCCTCTTTCTGTTGGGGTAACCCAAGGTTCTGTACTTGGGCCCCTCCTTTTCTCTTTCTATAACTCCTCCCTGGGCCAACTGATAACCTCCCATGGCTTCCAATACCACCTCTATGCTGATGACACCCAGATCTATCTCTCCACACCCCGGATCACCCCCTCAATCTCCTCACGTATCACAACTCTACTAAGCGACATATCAGCATGGATGTCACATCACTACCTTAAACTCAATCTTTCAAAAACTGAGCTTGTAATATTTCCTCCTCCCCGATCCCCCATTCACGACTTTACCATTAAGATCAAAAGCACAACCATTGGTCCTTCCCCTCATGCCAGGGTGTTAGGCGTAATCCTAGACTCTGACCTCTCCTTTGGGCCCCACATCCACTCACTGGCTAAATCCTGCCGCCTCAACCTCCGGAACATTTTCAAAATCCACCCCTTTCTGACCAATGACACCACAAAACAACTTATCCAGGCCTTGGTTATATCCCGCCTCGATTACTGCAACTCTCTCCTCACTGGTCTACCATTACACAGGCTATCCCCCCTTCAGTCTTTTATGAATGCTGCTGCTAAACTCATACACCTTACCAACCGATCAATGACTGCTGCCCCTCTCTGCCAATCCCTCCACTGGCTTCCACTAACCCAACGTATAAAATTCAAAATACTAACCACGGCTTACAAAGCCATCCGCAACACTGCCCCTAGCTACATCCCCAACCACATCCACAGATACCGCCAAAATTACCCACTCCGCTCCTCCCATGATATCCTCCTCTCTAGCTCCCTCATCACCTCCTCCCACATTCGCCTCCAGGACTTCTCCAGAACCTCTCCCATCCTCTAGAACTCCCTACCACAGCATGTCCAGTCAGCCCCCACCTTGTCTGCCTTTAGACGATCTTTGAAAACTCACTTCTTCAGAGAAGCCTACCCCACCTCCACCTAAGAACTGTACTTGAATCACCTCCACCAGATCATCCCCCGCAGCTAACACCTTTTCTATCACCTTCCCCTTCCTTTAGATTGTAAGCTCCGCGAGCCGGGCCCTCCTATTCCTTCTGTACTGAAATGTATTGTAATTGTACTGTCTCCCTTATATTGTAAAGCGCTGTGCAAACTGTTGGCGCTATATAAATCCTGTATAATAATAATAATATTAATAATAATATTGCAAATATACAGTACATGCAAAAGATGTCTGTTCCAATTACAGTTTGGATTTTCACTGTAAAGCCTTCAGCACTATAGGCTATGACTACATAACCTGTTTTTCCTCCCATCTCCCTATCCTTAGCCACATTACACATTAACAGTACTGCATAACATGGTAGGATGGTAAGATAGAGGAAAAAACTGGAGCAAACAAAAAGGAAGCACTGCTCCGGGTTGGTCTGTCTTTACAGCCCAAATCCACACTGGGTGCAGGTCTAGCTCATGAGTGTGTACCTGTATAGAGGAAAGCTCGGATGACTGCACACTAATGTCAATTAAAAGGAATATTCTTTATTCAAACTTTTAAAAGCAATGTAATGTCAGACCACATCACAGAAAACCCCAGGGAAGCCTAATAATGTGTTTTCCATCACTAGGGCATTTATTCAAAATAAGCTGCAACTATACAAATTGAAAGTATGGTTTTCAAAAGGTAGCTATGGCACTCTATATTTGAGATAAATGTCCAGGTGTTCACTCACAAAGAAATCCATATAAATCCAAAACTGGTTAAGAGGCACTCACGGGTCTTGCAGAAGAGGAAGATCAAACACAGCAATGTTTTTATTGTCAACATTTCGATGAAACCTTCTGCTTCATCGAAACATTGACAACAAATACACTGCTGTCTTTGATCTTCCTCTTCTGCAAGAACCTTGAGTGCCTCTAAAACAGTTTTGGATTTATACAAAATGAATTTATAAATAGATACACAATCATCCCTGATTCACACCGATATGACTTGTCATGTGATTTCAGCAAACCGCATGACAAGTTGCACCCATTGCCGGCAACGGAACTGTTCATATCGCCACTACTCATGTCGCGATTATGAAAGCGTTTCCTGCACTACGTTTTGCCGATTTCATTTAGAAATAGACATAGACTTCTGTTTTATGAAGTCACAAGCCGCAATGAAATTGGCAGTGCAAATCGCATATGCAACTTTGAAGTAGTGCGATATCAAGGCTACACCAGTATGAACCTGGGCTAAAGCAATCAGTTGGTTAGTAGCCAAAATGTGAATAATGCAGCACTGGCTTCAAACAAAAAAATTTGAAAAAAAATGAAAAACACAAACTAGAGAAAAACAATACAGCAGCGCTGCAAGGTCTTTACTTGTTAGTGTTGGTTTTATTTTTTGAAGCATTGTGACAGTTAAGTTGCTCTATCTGAGTTTACACAGGACGCTCTGCACAATTCGCTATCTGGTAGTCTCAGTTGTAGGGATAAGACATTGATCTGCTCTGTAATCTTTATCTTTGTGGTGATACAATGGACAGCTATGTTATTGGGTATTTATACTGTGTATTCTTATATTGTTTTTCTCACACACAAACATATAAAAGCAACAATTTGAGATATCCTAACCTTTTCCACTGTTGTTCAGAAATCAGGTCGGTCTCTTCTTAGATGTTCCGCTCGGTTATCCTGCTTTGTATTCTGTATGTGTAGCTTTATACTAACAGCCTGTTAATATTCTACTCCACAAAGTATGGAGCTATACCTTCTCCCCTCCCATGCTGCAATGAACACACACCATGCAGTGCAATGCCCTCCAAGGTGATGACTAAGCAGATCATTTTTTAATATTCCATCCATTTGGTTTTGAATAAGCCTGTTTAACATTCAAGACATCGTTATACAGATAGACAAGAGAGAGTCAGAGAGTGATCTTCAAGGCAGTATATAAAAAGTTCAACAGAGTTTTTAATATATTTGTGAGAACATAGTAAGGTATAGCTTGTATTTTACAGCCATTCTACGTATGTCCCATCCTACATGTGTAATATATACATACAGATTGTCTGATTGTTTGTTTTTTCCATTTTAAAGGATATGTTCACCTTAAAAATAAATAAATAAATGCACATCTTTTTGCAGGTGTGCATTTACTATTTTTTTAAAATTAGGAGCCTGTAAAGCATTGCACCCTTGATTAGCGGATCGCGGGTGCAATCTCAGGCTCCTAGATACTGTTAGTGTTTCTGTCTGCCTGTACTTTGTATGGCTAGGCAGTTACTGAATGAGAGGAAGGATCAAGGAACTACCTAGAGCTTTCAGCAACGCCCTGATAGTTTATTGAGAACTACAAGCCATCATTCGCAATGGCTGATGGTAGTTGTAATTTTCCCATTCACATAACTCTAAATTAATGACATGCCTGGGTAGGCGGAGCCCCACGTGGCTGCAATTTCTAAAATTGTGACACAACAGGAATTGTCACAACAGGAACTCAGGGGTTGAGTGGGCTGCTCGGTTAGTAACACATTATACCCTAAGTATGGGTATAACATGTAAATTATTACTAAAGGTGATCTTATCTTTTAGGATAAGAAATAATAAAAAACAGAGATAGGCACAGTGGTCATATCCACTTCAGTTGCAGTTGTTCCCAGTTTCTTCCATTTTGTTATAATACCACTAATAGTTGACCATGGAATCAGGGGTGGACTGACAACTCATGGAGCCGCCGGGCAATAGGGTATTATGGGTCCCCTGTGTCCTTGCCCAAACTCAAAAAAGCTTATGAAAAAGGTACCAGAGGCATCTCATGGGGCCCCCTACTGACCCCGGGCCCTCGGGCAGTGCCCGAGTTTCCAAATGGTTAGTCTGCCCCTGCTTGGAATATTTAGCAGCAAGGAAATTTCACGAATGGACTTATTGCACAGGTGGCAACCTATCACGATACCACGCTTTAATTCATTGAGCTCCTGAGAGCCACCCATTTTTTCACAAATGTTTGTAGAAGCAGTCTGCATGCCTAGGTGCTTGATTTTATACACCTGTGGCCATGGAGGTGATTGGAACATCTGAATCCAATGATTTGGAAGGGTGTCCCAATACATTTTGGCAATATAGTGTATGTATGAAAGGCAGAAGCAGCTGATAATGAAAAGAATGTAGGCCATGCAGAAGCTTTAATTAAGCAGGAGAGTTAGGGTGTCCCAAGCAGTAGTTTAGAAATATGCAGATAGACTGGCTAAAAGATGTTAATAGTTCAACATAAGGTCAGTAAGAATACTAGAAGAACGCTTGAAGCTGAGATATAGCCCCCTCAGCACTTATTTTCTTAATCTTACCACCTTTCCTGCTCTAGCAGTGTCTGGCTCAGCCATCCATTCCACCTTGTCAAGTCTATTGATAGGGCTCCCTGCTGCCTCTGTCCCAATGGTTTTGCTGGTCCATCAATGTTTGGGACTTCTGGGGTAGTGGTCTGTGATGTCAGACATTGACCCTATGACATCGAGGTGTTTCGCCATATGGGCATACCACAGCTTCATTAGGACATAGGAATCCCTATATCAGTCCTCCATTTAACCATGGCTTCCTGCTGCTCCTCCCTCGTCTCTTAAAAGAGCTGTGTCCACACATATAGTATGTGACTTAGTAGAAAAATTGCTCTGATTACTTACAATCATCATAGATTCATCACAATTCTTATTCTGATACCCAAGTCATTGTAGTTTTACACACTATAAGGCAAGTGTCTGGGGCAGCTGACATGAAGAGCTAAGAGTATTAATCTAAATGGCCTAAAAGCTCCCACTTAGCAACTACCCGCGCCCTTACGTGTTCCTAGGACATGAACACTCTTGGATGCGCACACCCAGTATTGCAGGGGAAGTCCCCTTCTGGCAGTACTCTGCCGGCTCTGTCAGCTTCTCCCTTCCCTGAGTGCCTCCTATAGCATGCTGGTAGTGCACATTCCCAAGTCGGGTTGTCTGTGTCCATAGACACACAAAGCTGGCAAGTTTTGCCCCATTCTCTCCCCATAAGAGTTTGACAACAACAGGAGCCTATAACTTCATTGGTCTTAGTGTCTCGTGTAAAGGCAGGATGTGTGAGGAGCAGTGCCGCAGCCAGAGACCGCACTAGAACATGGAGTCAGATAATGGTTTAGAATGGTAGGGTAGGTAGATGGGCATTTTTTTTCCCTTAAAACAGAGAATACATTAGGTAAAAAAAAGCATTTATACTTTAGAACAACTTTAAGGTTCAAAAAAAGAGGCATATGTTTCCTTGAACACAAATTTAAAAAAATACAGATCCTTTAAGATGTGTGTAGATGTTTACTGTAACAGAAACATTGACTAAACATTCAATTATTCAATGTAAACTATAACCTGCATGCTTCACCTTTCGTCCACAAGCGTGGATCATGATTCACTTTATTTTATACCTTCTGACTCTACCTTTCATCTAGTGACTGGGAACATCTCACCTTTTCTTCTACCTTTCCTCTAGTGACTGGGAATGTCTCACCTTTTCCCTATTACAGTTACATCATCCTTCTGCTCAGGAAGATAAACCTACAGACTATAATCCATATACAGATGATGGGATAACAGAACACTATTGTCTGGTTGTCTTTTATGCTGTATTAGTGTTTTCCTTTGTATGTGATTTTTACATAAAATGTATTTAGATTTATTCCCCATTTATTGCATTTTCTGTGCATTTCTGTACACTTGCAAGTATACTATAAAGTTAAAAATGTATGTACACCAGACGCACATACTATGACCAAAAATAGGACCCTGATATAAAATATCTATACTTCCACTGATTTAGGAGAATGTGATATCATACCCAGGACTGGTTATAGACTAATTTTGTACCCTAGGCAAGACAGATACTTGTGTCCCCCCCTCCAAAAAAAAAAAAAACTGTAGAAAATATTAAATCACCAAAACATGAAACTGCAAAACTTCTTTTAATTTGCAAAATAAGTGCCATAAGATGCCACCAGCACCAATATTAAAGACAATATATATATATTAACCAAATATAAATTATATGATACCCTGACGAAGTCATGTGATACTCGTGACGCAACGCGTTGGTACGACATGACAGGACTTCCGATGCTCGGTGACATCACTTCCAGCGCGGGCGCCATATTGGAACATCATACAGTACACCCATAATATGAGGGAAAAGGCTTGTTATGATCTGCATTAATGTGAGTGGGCATTCTATGGCACTTTTAATAGAAATAAATACAGATTTACACTATGGAGGATCTCTTTTGTCTCTGATATGATCCTTTTGATGTGAGCGACACTACAAGAGTACCCAGTGGTTGGAGGAGTTCAGGAGGAATATTGGCTCTGCTGTGGTATCCAGTGCGATCTTTCTAGGACAGGGTTGTCCCTGTGCGGAATGTGATTGATCCATTAAGTGAGCTGGCCCTTGTGGTCACTGTAAGGACATGAGGGGACACTCAGACCATTTAAGGATTATCATCACAAATATTGGCACCAGTGGCACTTTCACGTTTGCTGATTTATTCACACAAATGTGTTTGAAGTGGACATTTTTATGGACAGTACAACATTCATTTACCACTTATTGTCTGGTTTGTTGATATTGAGTGGGGTTACACTAGCACCGTTTTTTGTGTATTGTGTTCCCATTTAGGGAATCACTGGATTCACCTTTATTCATATTTCCCTCAGTTGGGGATAATAAGGGGGGAGTTTTTTGTATGTTTCTCCACTTTATAGCACTGTGACAATATTCACTTGGTTTGTGTGTCATGTGTGAATTGGTTAATATCTATGCATATGATACGTACCCTTATTAGCGCTACACCAATTAGATATTTAATTGTGCTTACGTTTTGGTATAAAAGGTGGGTGTGAACAGCTTTAGGTAGGAATACCCATTGAAGCGCAGGAGGACTTTTTCTTTATTCTAAAACATCCAGTGGCTCCTTTAGGGGTAAGCGCAACAAATCAGTCTATTTTTCTCTGTTTATGCTAATTAAAGTCTATCCTTTGTTATCATGCTATAATCATTAAGAAATCCAAAGGCAGCTGGGGATATGTCATGTGGGCTTAGCAAAGTCTTATGATTGCTACTTCGATACATGAGTAGGCCAAATTTGCTGACATTTTTTGGGGGTATCCTGTATCCATAACACCCTCTTCCAATGTTCATTCAGCAATAAAATTACATAGACTGGCACCCAATCTATTCCCTCTCACCATATGCCAAGGATCCAACCCTAAGAGTGGATATACACTTTGGAGCAAGTACTGGGGCATTCAGAGATGTTAGCCAAGGATCCAAGAGAAACACCAAGGATCCAATGCTAGGAGTGGATGCATCTGTTTGAGTAAGTACTGGGGCAATAAGAGATGCTAGCCAAGAATCCAAGAGTCACACCAAGGATCCAATCTTAAGAGCAGATGTACCCTTTAGAGTAAGTACTGGGTCATTTAGAGATGTTGGCTAAGAAACCAAGAGACACACCAAGGATCCAATCTTAAGAGCAGATGTACCTTTTAGAGTAAGTACTGGGGCATTCAGAGATGTTAGACTGCTACACAACTTTGGAGGCCATTCCACACCACCTTGAGAGTAGTATTACTATAGGTTTGCATTGAGTGTGTTAGGTATCTCTTTCTCTCTCTGAGGAGTTTATAGATGACTGAGAGAACTTCAGACTGACAAGGTTGCCTCAGGATCAAAACACTTAATACAGTTTATTTCCTGACTGCTCAAATACAAATCTATATATTGCTGAGAAATGGACCTTTGGCACCTACGGAAAAGTTTCCAAGGTGGACACCCATCCCCTGAACTTAATTTGACAGCACAAAAACAATTGCAAATTTAAAAATTTACATTCAGTCTGTAAGAAAAAAAGCTAGGGGATAGGTATGAAGAATTTAATAAAACCTAATTCAGAGTTGAAAGCAATCTAAAGTCAAAAATACTTTTTTTTCACTCTGGATAGAATGGGGGTTTGATTTTGGAGATATTTGAATTATTTTGATCTAATTTCTCATATGAATATAGTCTGTACATAATTGTGATATTCGGTCACTATTCTTGAGACTGCTTGACATATTAAATAAGTTTGTTTTTTTAGCAGATGCCCTTGGTTTTATGAGGCATCTTTGTTGTCATTGTCACTTTAAAAACTCACATATTATAGAGGTAATTTGCACATCTCTCCAAAAGCTTAATCATACATATAGGTAATGGTCTATCTAATCAGACTTCCTTTTGCAGCAGTGTTTGTAATTATTACATTTATTTATGTTATATACACATTAAAAATAAATAGTTTTTAAGGTGGTATTTCTGCATTTTTCATGTTCTGCTGTGTTTGAAAATATCAACTAAATGTTCCCTATGCCCTATTTCCTCCTTTGTGATGTCACTCTGCGCAATATCTAGTAACAAGTGGTGGTTGACCTGGTTCCAATCTGCAGTTATGCAATATAGGCTTCCGATTGTGCCTCACCTCTGTTCTACCTTTAATTTCACGATAATACACAGACAAACATTTTTGCTGACTATTTAGGTTGTTGGTTCCGAGGTTTTTATGCTAGCAGTGTTTGCAACTAAGATATATTTATTTATTTATTTTTAATTAATAAAAAAATATTGAATTGAATACCTATCAAATTTCACCGCATACCCTAAAATGGAACTTTACCTATAACAAACTTGATAAAAAAAATAATGTTCTTTAGCAAGGAACATACATTCCACATTAATTATTATGATTAGAGATGAGCGAATCGAACATGACGAAGTGGAATTCGTTTCGAAGATTAGGAAATATTCGATTCGCGCCGAATCCGAAAATTAGCAAACTTCGGATGCACAAATCGAATTTTCCCAAAAATGGCGGCGACATGTGTGGCGACGGAGCAGGGATCTCTGGGAAGGCGCGCAGACAAGGCGCGCTGACCCATAATGCATTCATTCATGACATGTGATCGCATTAGCCAATCAGCAGCCAGCCAGCCAGCACTGTGTAATGGTGGAGCTATAAATCGCGGCCATCTTAGAATTCTCCATTAGCCTCCGGTCATTCAAGAGAGACAGACCTCTGTGTATTAGGGACAGAGTTAGGGCCACAGAGACTTTAGGGCCACAGAATCGCTACTTAGGGACACAGAATCGTTACTTAGGGACACAGAATCGTTACTCAGGGACACAGAATTGTTACTCAGGGACACAGAATCGTTACTCAGGGACAGACACAGAATTGTTACTCAGGGACACAGAATTGTTACTGAGGGACACAGAATCGTTACTCAGGGACACAGAATTGTTACTCAGGGACACAGAATCGTTACTCAGGGACACAGAATTGTTACTCAGGGACACAGAATTGTTACTCAGGGACACAGAATTGTTACTCAGGGAAAGACACAGAATTGTTACTCAGGGACACAGAATTGTTACTCAGGGACACAGAATTGTTACTGAGGGACACAGAATCGTTACTCAGGGACACAGAATTGTTACTCAGGGACACAGAATTGTTACTCAGGGACAGACACAGAATTGTTACTCAGGGACACAGAATTGTTACTCAGGGACACATAATTGTTACTGAGGGACACAGAATCGATACTCAGGGACACAGAATTGTTACTCAGGGACACAGAATTGTTACTCAGGGACACAGAATTGTTACTGAGGGACACAGAATCGTTACTCAGGGACACAGAATTGTTACTCAGGGACACAGAATTGTTACTCGGGAACACAGAATTGTTACTGAGGGACACAGAATCGTTACTCAGGGACACAGAATCGTTACTCAGGGACACAGAATTGTTACTCAGGGACACATAATAGTTACTCAGGGACACAGAATTGTTACTCAGGGACACAGAATTGTTACTCAGGGACACAGAATCGTTACTCAGGGACACAGAATTGTTACTGAGGGACACAGAATCGTTACTGAGGGACACAGAATTGTTACTCAGGGACACAGAATTGTTACTCAGGGACAGACACAGAATTGTTACTCAGGGACACAGAATTGTTACTGAGGGACAAAGAATCGTTACTGAGGGACACAGAATTGTTACTCAGGGACACAGAATTGTTACTCAGGGACAGACACAGAATTGTTACTCAGGGACACAGAATTGTTTACTTAGGGACAGACACAGAATTGTTACTCAGGGACACAGAATTGTTACTGAGGGACAAAGAATCGTTACTGAGGGACACAGAATTGTTACTCAGGGACACAGAATTGTTACTCAGGGACACAGAATTGTTACTCAGGGACAGACACAGAATTGTTACTCAGGGACACAGAATTGTTACTCAGGGACACAGAATTGTTACTGAGGGACACAGAATCGTTACTCAGGGACACAGAATCGTTACTCAGGGACACAGAATTGTTACTCAGGGACAGACACAGAATTGTTACTCAGGGACACAGAATTGTTACTCAGGGACACAGAATTGTTACTCAGGGACACAGAATCGTTACTGAGGGACACAGAATCGTTACTGAGGGACACAGAATTGTTACTCAGGGACACAGAATTGTTACTCAGGGACACAGAATTGTTACTCAGGGACACAGAATCATTACTGAGGGACACAGAATCGTTACTGAGGGACACAGGATTGTTACTCAGGGACACAGAATTGTTACTTAGGGACACAGAATTGTTACTCAGGGACACAGAATCGTTACTGAGGGACACAGAATCGTTACTCAGGGACACAGAATTGTTACTCAGGGACACAGAATCGTTACTGAGGGACACAGAATCGTTACAGAGGGACACAGAATCGTTACTCAGGGACACAGAATCGTTACTCAGGGACACAGAATCGTTACTCAGGGAAACAGAATCGTTACTGAGGGACACAGAATTGTTACTCAGGGACACAGAATTGTTACTCAGGGACACAGAATCGTTACTGAGGGACACAGAATCGTTACTCAGGGACACAGAATTGTTACTCAGGGACACAGAATCGTTACTGAGGGACACAGAATCGTTACTCAGGGACACAGAATCGTTACTCAGGGACACAGAATCGTTGAATTAAAGAGTATGTCAGACAACACGCAGAGGAGTGGCAGAGGAGGCAATGTTTCAGGAGCGAGCAGACGTGGCAGCAGAGGAAGGGGTCGAGGCAGCACTAGTCGCAGCCAGAGGCCAGTGCTCCCGGTGTCATCCAGCGGTCATGTCTCCACCGACAACCCTGCCGTCATCGATTGGTTGGCTCGGTCGTCTTCCTCTTCCCAGGTCACCTCTGACACCTACAGCCAACGGTCGGTGGGTACTTCAGACACAACCGTTAGTTGGCATGGCCCGGGAGCAAGCCCACTGAAATCACGTGTCCTCTACCTGCCCCTGTCCTTTGGTGTTCCCTCACCAAGCGAAGTATCGCATGCTGTGGGCTCAGCCCCACTGTACAGTAAGGAAGAGCTAACAGAAGGCGGTCAGGAACGGGGGGAGACAGCCGCCTCTTCAGCAGCCAGGCGAAGAAGTAGTGGCGAGGAGAGTGGCTCGGTAGCCGGTCTAGAGACAGGTCTGTCTCCTGACCCACACGCAGCCGAGGGGGCTAGTAGTGAGGCGGAGACCCTAATTGATGATGATGAGGCTGATCGCACTTGGCAGCCTCGTCGTCATCAGGCTATTGCTTCCGCATCATCAGGAGAAGAGGGTGCCAGCTTGGCAGCGAGCAAAACAGTCGGTGGGTTGCCCAGGAGGCAGCAGGGTCGCAGCAGTGTCAGTGGAGGCAAACGGCCACGGAGTAGAGCACCAGCTCCACTGCAGCCTACCACAACGGCCAGTAGTGGTGCCGGTATGCACGGAGGAAGTAGCAGTCAGCCAGTGAGGAGTAGCGGGGGCAAAGTTTCCTACTCGGCGGTGTGGCAATTTTTCGTCAAGCCGCCCGAGGAAGTAAACGTAGCCGTATGTCGACTATGTGGCCAGAAAGTCAAGCGTGGCCAGGGGGCCCATGTTGGGACTACAGCGTTGCGTCAGCATATGCAGCGTCGCCATTCGGTGGCCTGGGAAAACCGTGATAAAGATACGGCGGTTCTGCCTGCCCCAGCCCCCGCTCCATCACCCGCTCCGTTACTTGCTCCGTCACCCGACGTCAATCGCCCTCTATCAGCCAGTCAAGGCTCCAACACCTCTGCTGAGGGGAGTTGTCGCTCGTTGGCATCTTCCGCTCGTTCAGATGCTCCTTCTCCTGCTACTCCTCTTCACGGATTCCGTCAGCAGTCTTTCTTGGAATCCGTTTCCAAGAGACAACAGTTTGCGAGCACGCACCCGACGGTGCAGAAGCTGAACGTCCTCCTGTCCAAGTTGCTGGTCCTGCAGTCCCTCCCTTTCCAAGTGGTGGACTCAGCACCTTTCCGAGAAATGATGGCTTGTGCCGAGCCGCGGTGGAGAGTGCCAAGCCGGCATTTCTTCGCCAAAAAGGCAGTGCCAGCCCTGCATTCACATGTAGAAGAGATGGTGGGCCAGTCTTTGAGCATGTCGGTCTCTGCCAAAGTGCACGGCAGCGCCGACGTGTGGAGCTGTAACTACGGTCAGGGACAGTACATGTCATTTACGGCCCACTGGGTGAACGTGGTGCCGACACAGCCGCACCAGCAACTTGGACAGGTCACGCCGCTTTTGCCTCCACGTTTGCACGTCCTTGGTCCAGCAAAGATATCCGCCTCTACCACCTCTTCTTCCGCCGTGTCCTCAGCCGCCACCCCCGTGCCAAGTCCCATTACCCGACATATCACATGTGCAGGGCGCAACGGTGTCACGCTGTGCTGCACCTGGTATGCCTTGGCGAACGTAGTCACACAAGGGAGGAACTTCTGAGTGTAATGAACAGAGAAATCGACAGATGGCTGTCTCCGCGCAAACTGAAAATCGGAACCATGTTGACCGACAACGGAAAGAACATGGTGTCTGCTCTGCGTCAAGGAAGGTTGTGCCATGCGCCATGCATGGCTCACGTGTTCAATCTGGTTGTCAAGCGGTTCCTAAAATCCACCATCCCACTGCAAGACATCCTTAAAATGTCACGTAAACTTTGCATGCATTTCAGCCATTCCTACACCGCAAAGCACACCCTCCTTGAGCTGCAGCGGCAGAACGGAATTCCACAGCATCGCCTGATCTGCGACGTTGCAACAAGGTGGAATTCAACCCTACATATGTTAGACCGCCTTTACGAACAGCGAAAGGCCATCACCGATTTCCTGATGTTACAAGCGGATAAAGGTACTCCCCTGTGTAACTTAGATGTCAGCCATTGGCAGCTCATGCGTGACACCTGCCGCTTGCTCAGGCCCTTTGAGGAGGCCACGCTATTCGTGAGTCGGCAGGACTATGGGATGAACGACGTCATTCCTCTGTTGCACGTCCTGGAACAAATGCTGTTAACAATGGCTGGTCAGGGTGCGGTAGACGTGGCGCACAGATCTCAACGCCACATGACCCCTGTGGGGGCAGGACAGGAAGAAGAGGAGGAGGTAGAGGAGGACATTGGTGCTCAGGAATTATTGAGTGAAATGGGTGGTTTTTCCACTCAGCGGACAGGAGTGGAGGAGCAGGAGCATCTGGTAGAGGAGGAGGAGGAGACAGAGGACCCAGACGCACCGTGGCAGTATGCTGTGGAGATGGAGGCAGGGAGTCCCTCGCATTCCTTGGCACAAATGGCCCATAGCATGCTCGGTTGCTTGCGTAGCGACAGCCGAATAATAACCATCAGACAGAGGGATGACTTTTGGCTGTCCACCTTGTTGGACCCTCGCTACCATTCAAAAATGGTGGCCTTTTTCACACCTGCTGAGAGGGAGGCCAAAATAACGTACTATAAAAACCACCTATGTAGTCAGTTGGTCTCTGCCTTTCTGCGCCAACGTCCATCCTCAGACACTGTGGGCCCTGTGCGCTCGCGTTCCGCTGCCATGGCAGCAGGGGAGGGGTGGGGTGGTAGGAGCAGTGGCAGCTCCACCAGCAGCGGCTGCCTCAGTCTGCAGTCGATGATGAGTAGCTTTCTTCACCAGCGCAGTGAGGAAACTACTAACCAGCCGCAGCAGCAGCAGCATCAGGTGGACCTGGAGCAGGACCTCAAACAACAGGCTTGGGCCTACTTGGACAGCACCCTGCCAACCGAGGTAGACAATCCCCTTGACTACTGGGCAACGAAACTTGACCTTTGGCCCCAACTAGCTGAATTTGCCCTTGAAAGGCTGTCATGCCCGGCCAGTAGCGTGGCATCGGAGCGCGTGTTTAGTGCGGCAGGAGGTATTGTAACTCCGCGGAGGACACGACTGTCCACCCAAAGTGTGGAGAGACTCACGTTTGTGAAAATGAATCAGGCGTGGATTAGTCTGGATTTCAAACCACCAGTTCCTGATACAACTGACTAAATCCGCCATGAATCATGCCCCAAACATGTTATTATTTTTAACATAGGCCTCTGTATGGCCTTCAATTTAAGCTGCTTACGCTTCGCCACTCTGCCATGGGCCCCTATACCGCCTCCTCTTGCTGCTGCCAGGTCCAGAGTGTGTCATGGGTCCCTGTACGGCCTCCCATTGCTGGTGTCTCCATCGCCACACTCTGCCATGTGCCACTTTCAGGTCTCCTCACACTGCTGGTGGGTTCCATTTTGTCATAGGGTGCTGGCAGATTACGGGCCTCCCATTGCTGCTGCCAGGCCCGTAATCTGCCATGGGCCCCCGTACCGACTCCTCATGCTGCTGCCAGGCCCGTAATCTGTCATGGGCCCCTGTACCGCCTCCTCATGCTGCTGCCAGGTCCAGAGTGTGTCATGGGTCCCTGTACGGTCTCCCATTGCTGCTGCCAGGCCCGTAATCTGCCATGGGCCCCCGTACCGACTCCTCATGCTGCTGCCAGGCCCGTAATCTGTCATGGGCCCCTGTACCGCCTCCTCATGCTGCTGCCAGGTCCAGAGTGTGTCATGGGTCCCTGTACGGCCTCCCATTGCTGCTGTCTCCATCGCCACACTCTGCCATGTGCCACTTTCAGGTCTCCTCACACTGCTGGTGGGTTCCATTTTGTCATAGGGTGCTGTATGGCCTCCCATTGCTGCTGCCAGGCCCGTAATCTGCCATGGGCCCCCGTACCGACTCCTCATGCTGCTGCCAGGCCCGTAATTTGTCATGGGCCCCTGTACCGCCTCCTCATGCTGCTGCCAGGTCCAGAGTGTGTCATGGGTCCCTGTACGGCCTCCCATTGCTGCTGTCGCCATCGCCACACTCTGCCATGTGCCACTTTCAGGTCTCCTCACACTGCTGGTGGGTTCCATTTTTTCATAGGGTGCTGTATGGCCTCCCATTGCTGCTGCCTCCACCGCCACACTGTGGCTCCACACTCTGGTTTTGGCCCCGTGACTGCCCAAATGAGTGAAGTGTGCGGTGATTCTAAGATCGACGGCACTCATCTGCATGTCATACTGACTGACAGTATTATTTTTCTTCCCCAGCGGACTCCAAGGGCATTTAAATAAAAGGTACAGTGTTCTGCACTAATATAAAGGCTCTCTGAAGTCTAGAAACACCCTTTTTATAAGTTAAATTCGCAGCGAATATATTCGACTCGAATCGAATTTATTCCGCGAATTCGCCGAATCAGCCGAATCAAATTTTTGAATAATTCGCTCATCTCTAATTATGATACCAAAATTAGTGTGTGCTATAAATTGCCCCCAGTATTGTTCCTGTTTCTTCCTACTGGAGGCTGCCATTTTGCTGAAGCATATAGCCCCTGAGCAGCAGCAAATCTTTAGGCTGTCAACAGATCAGCCTCTACATTTTGGGCACTGTGCCGAAAAGTAGATAGTAACCGAGCATGTGCAGAGCAGGGTGAGAATGTGTATTACTGGTTATTAAACAGTATAGACCAGGGTTTATCAACTAGGGTTCCTCCAGAGGGTGCTAGGGGTTCCTTGAGCAATGAGAACTTTCTTCCTCTCATATAAGTTCCCACTGATGCTATTTATCTTCTTTTTTTTTTTTTTTGGTTTACAAGCATTTTTATTGAAAGATAGACTACAAAAACTGTACATCATACATGAGGTAGAATGAACAGTGAGAAAAAAAGGCACATGAATAGTTTACAGTGAAATGAAGATAGATAATCACAAAAAATTAAAGATCAAGTACATGAAAGAGGTAGTCAACATTGTAGGCAGATTAACCGCATAACTGGCAAAGAATGAAGACAAATAATGGTACAGCAGAGATGTAATCTAACATTAAGTGTCAATGTGTCTTCCAACCATCCCATTTTCTGTTGAATAAATGCATCCTGTCCAATAATGTGTACTGAATACGTTCCATGACCATATCAACTCTCCGCAATACAGAGGCCAGAGGGACTACTGGGGACATGAAATGCCCCTGGTACCTTTTTATAGGCTTTTTTGAGTTTGGGCAAGTACACAGGGGCCCCATGATCCCCTATTGCCCGGGGCCCCATGAGTTGTCAGTCCGCCCCTGCTTCCACTTTAAACAAAAATAAACTATGGAAAAAACTATACCATGGGATTTCTGGGGGGAAAGGTGCATGTCTCTAATAATAGAAGTCTGTTATGAAAAGATCTTTACTTTTTCTTTATTTACAAATTTGTTAAATTATGTTAAATTTTTTTTTCACAATTCTGTACTGAATAAATCTGTAAAGATGCACTATAAAACTCCCATAGTTTACATTAAAACTGGATTCCTTTTTAGTATGGTATTTCTGTTTGTTTATTTTTTTTCTTTTGTACGTGTGTGTAAAGTTCAACTAAATATACTCTATGCCCTATTTCTTGTGATGTCACTCAGCACTATCTCTAGTAACAAACACCTCTGTCCTATCTTTATCTTCACTATAATACACAGACAGTAAACATTCCTGCTGACTATTCATGTTGTTACCTCCATTCTCTGCAGCAGAGACTCTGCAACTTTGTCCCCTTCGGGCCTCGCATTGGAAGCTGAGAATGTCGCTATATTGACATTTAATGCTAAATAGGGCTTTAAACTAAAAACAGAATTTTGATATACCGTTTTATAATAATTTATAGCAAAATGTATTTTATTTATTGATTTATTTTTTTATTACAGGCACTCATATTGTGCCATCAATTTATGCAGTGCTTTACATATATTGTGCACTCGCATAATTTTGACTTTAACCCCTTGACGCCGATGTAGCACAAATATGCTGCATCACAGAACTGGACTTTATTTCATGGGGCTACATGTTTGCGTACCTGTCTTTGTGCTGGGAGCGCACCACACAGCGCACTCCCAGCACAAAGACTGGGGTGTCACTGAGAGCCCCGGGTCCTGTTCTAATCGGGACTCCCGATTCCAGGTTACATGATCGCTGTGATAGCCTCTGATTGGCAATCACAGTGATCAGTCACTGTACAGTCGGCTCCCTTGTTTTTTTCTTTTTTCTCTCTATGAATGAAGGATAGAGATTCATTGTATCTCTCTAACTCCTGGCATAGAGGGAAAGGAAAGAAAGGTTTGTAAAATAAATAAATAACTATTAAAAAAAAAAAATAGAGGAAAAAAAAAGGTTTGATCCAGTTCAGTGCCAGGGTAAGTGTTTGGGTCAAGGTCATGGTTAAAAGGTCAAGGTCAAAGGTCAGGTTTTTTTCCTTTTTTAAATTGGTATTAGTGTCAGTTAGTGTCAGTGTGTTTTAGGTAAAAAAAAACAAAAAACAAAAATGCTCACTATTGTTTCTGGGCTGTAATACGGGTACAAATAACCTACACATATATGGTATTGCTGCAATCGTCCAGAGCTGGAAAATGTATTTTGGGTTCTTTGGTGGTAGGTTATGGTAGTAAACAGAAAAAACACAGTTAAATTTAAAGAAATAAATATTTTTTTTTACTATTCTCGGCCAGTTTTCCTTTGATAATAACAAAAACAGGAGATACCCATTACCATTTACCACCAAATGAAAGCCCAATTTGTCCTGAAAAAAAAACAATTGTACAAAGTAGTTGTGATGAAATGTACGGTTTTATGAACACATGCAAAATTGTGCATAGGCACTAAGATTTGTTTTACCCTTAGGCGTGAAGAGGCTAAACTTGCCAACCACCTAACTGCATAAATACATTGTTACTTTGCAGTTTAATACCAGGATTATGGCTGCAGCTAGATATCATAACACCAATTATTAACATTTCTGCAGCCACTGCTCTTTGTGATAAAAGTGATCCAAGCAGCTGATTAGCCACAAGGTTGCTCTCAGGCTTACTTGGCTTATTGTGAACTGATCCATGGCTGACCATAGAGATGAGCTGGGGAAATATGGCCTCCGCTCATTTCTATGGCCTAAGAGGACAGTAGTGATGTCATGACATCACTTCCAGTTCACGGACAATTTTTTTTAAAGCATTAGATCAAATTATTTTTTTTTAATCTGATGCTTTCCATTGTAGAGCAGATATGTGGAGTCCTATTGACCCCAGATCTCTCCATAAAGAGGACCTGTCATGTCTTCTTCCTATCACAAGGGATGTTTAAATTCCTTGTGATAGGAAGAAAAGTGATAGAAAAAAAATTAAGGGGACAGTGTAAAAATGTAATTAAATAAGTTAAAGCGCCCCCATCCCCCCTTGCTCGTGTGCAATGAGGCATAAGTAACCACGCCCACATATGTAAATGGTTTATCCTTGGAGAAATTATTATCCCAAATTTACCTCTTTTTCTTTGAGTTGTTACATCCATTACCGATTGAAATTCTATTTGTTCCATACATTGGCCTGCTCAAACCATGGTCAGTTTTATCTCTTGATATATCTCTTTATGGACTATTCTTGAATGCATATTCTTTTATTAGGTATATCACTTTGACCTTATTTGGAATTTAATATATTGCCTTTCATATCATCTTTAGTCCCATTGGGGGAATGTTCTGGTGCACCTCTGTCAGTCCTTGTCTGGTGACTCACATCTGACCACTCTTGCCCTCTTGGATGATGCACCCCACTGGAACATGGTGTCCAGCCTCTCATCCTGGAAGTCATCCTTTCTTTTGCTCTGACATATGCTTTTGTAAGTAAAAAATCCTTTGGTTACTGTATGTGAAAACATTTTTTTGGGTTATCTGTTTATTTTTGATATATTCATTTATGATTGTTTATATATTCATTAGAAAGTCCTTTGTCTTTCATGTCCCTGAGGAAGATCTATAACATGGAATAATAAAAATACGTCAGGGTTTTTGTCTCTCTTTTCTGTGTGATTTCATATTTTTGTATTAAGAGTTTTCTTGTAAGAATACTGTCAGAGCAATATTCTTTTTAGAAATCATGTATTTAACATTACAATGGAAATGTGTATGTAATAAAGTTGATTATCTTTTTTAACCAAATGTCTTTTTCAATATATGTATGATTTTATTGCTGCATTAAAGTCCCACTGGGGGTTCTTTGGGTACCTGTAGATTCTGGCTTTCCCTGCACAATTAAAATAGAAGATGAATGCCTAACTCTAGGCAAAACTTTTTTTCTGGAAATTTTGGATACCATGCCCTAGGGGGGGCACATAGTGCAAAGCTTGCCATTTGTGCTGTGAACACCAGCGCTGACGTTTGTTTATAAACTTCTTTGCCTGCAGATTGGTCTACGTAGGAGTCCAATTTTTTTTGCCATTTCACCCTGCACTGATGAACTTTTTTGAACTTTATCTGGGTATGCAGTACCAGGACAAGGTCATCCAGTGCCCAGGGTAAAGATGGCAAACTGCACTATTGGGCACTCCAATGCAGCACAGTCCTGGCCCTGTGAGTATGTGATTTTTGTGCATCTGTTTTCTCTTGCTCGGGTGTGTTTTTGTAGTCTTGTCTCTTTGACTTTTTAGACTAATTGGTGTTCCCTATATGTAGATTTCCTATTTTGTAGGATGCAATAAAAAAAGTTTTCAGTATGTCATGTAGTTTGTAATCATTTTATATACTGTATAATGTGTAAGGAGGATAGATTCAACTAGTATTGGCAGCAGTAAACCATGCACGAGACAGGGACATAGTCCAAGTAGGTTTGTCCTACAACTTTATTTAGCAAGACAATACACAAACACAACTCAATGCATGAGGGCTTTGTACAGCAATTCCATAGCACCAAACAAACAAAACATCTGTTTGAGCCATTTACTAAACCTGAACTGCTGCCAATACCAATATTGCTGCTGAACGGGGTGTTCCCTAATTGGTTTCCCAAAACAAACAGC
This sequence comes from Staurois parvus, assembly GCF_062004578.1. Classification (NCBI taxonomy): domain Eukaryota; kingdom Metazoa; phylum Chordata; class Amphibia; order Anura; family Ranidae; genus Staurois; species Staurois parvus. The sequence continues at coordinate 5,959,265 of NW_028318186.1, read as the reverse complement.
CCATTTTAGCTTTATGTCAGTAGCCACTCTTTTGCCCAGCAGCATACTTTCACAGAGCAGAGGGAGAAAGTCCTGAGCCTTAGTCATCTATGAAGGCCTATGGATAGCTGAGCCTAATTAATTAAGTTTGACTAACAGGTAAAAATGTGGACATAGACCTGAGGCTTTATCCCACCCAAAGCTCTACAAAGTCTTCCAGGTCCCAGACCAGAACTTATCAGGAAATGAAAAAACAAAAGGTTTTTATTTCATCATAGCCATTGTTTTTAACTACAGTGGAACCTCAACTTACGAGTTTAATTCGTTCCGTGGCCGAGCTCGTAACTCAAAATGCTCGCTCGTTAAATCAATTTTCCCCATAAGAAATAATGGAAACGGCCGTAATCCGTTCCAACCCTCAAAATGGCACCTCATATTTGTCATTTTTCTTGTTATTTCATAAGGAAAAAAGCTTTTTACATAACTAATATTATATAAAAACAAAATAGAAAGAAAATATGAAGATATAATAAGGTTGTATACAATTTACTTACCTTGGAGATGATTTTTGTTTTCGCTTAATTCTCATCACTCTCTTCACTTTCACTAGTTCTTGGCCTTTTTGCCACACTTTGCTCACTTCGAGCTGAAGGTCTTTTCTTAAGAAACATGTCTAAGGAAGTCTGTTTCATTCTCCCTTTGAGAATGTTTCTGAAACGACGTAGACACGTGTCATTGAAAAGCTCTGTCGCACGACTCGTTGCAATTTTTTCAGGATGGTTCTTTTCAACAAATCCTGCCACCCTCTCCCACATTGCCAAAATATCCTTGAGGTCTTTTGTACTGATTGTCTCCGGCTCTGTCTCCTCTCCCTCCGAAGTAGCTTCAGTTAATGCTTCTGTGTGCCGTTGCTCTTGTAACTCCTTTAACTCGTCAGTCGTAAGTTCCTCGGAGTGCTCCTCAACGAGTTCCTCGATGTCTCTTTCATCCACCTCCAGACCTATAGTCTTGCCAATGGACACGATCTCTTCCTCCACTGGCTCCTCTTCTTCCTCAATCTCAAACCCTTCAAAATCTCTTTCAGCCACATTTTCAGGCCACAGCTTCTTCCAAGCAGAGGTCAAGGTCCTTTTCGTAACCCCCTGCCAGGCAATATCGATGATTTTGAGGCCTATTGCTATGTTAAAATGCTCCTTCCAAAACTCTCGAAGGGTGAGGTTTGTGTTCTCCGTCACCTCAAAGCAACGGCGAAACAGGTGCTTGGTGTAGAGTTTCTTGAAATTTGATATTACCTGTTGGTCCATTGGCTGGAGGATAGGGGTGGTGTTTGGAGGAAGGTAGAGAACCTTCACAAAATTATACTCGTCGAGTATTTCTTCCTCGATCTGTGGTGGATGTGCAGGAGCATTGTCGAGGACGAGAAGGGCTCGCAGGGGCAGGTTGTTGTTCTTCAAATATTTCTTCACCGAAGGACCAAACACAAGGTTTACCCAGTCGATAAAGAACTGCCTGGTGACCCACGCCTTAGGGTTTGCCCTCCACATAACATGGAGTTTCTCCTTTATTATCTTGTGCGCTTTAAAGGCTCTGGGGTTCTCCGAATGGTATACGAGTAGCGGCTTTATTTTGCAGTCGCCACTCGCATTGGCACACAGAGCGAGGGTCAACCTATCCTTCATAGGTTTGTGTCCTGGCATCCTCTTCTCCTCTTCGGTGATGTATGTTCTCCTCGGCATCTTCTTCCAGAACAGCCCTGTCTCGTCACAGTTGAAGATTTGCTGGGGGATGTATCCTTCTTCCTCAACGAATTCTGCGAAAGTTTTCACGAACTCCTCTGCTGCCTTTACATCAGCACTTGCTGCCTCACCATGCCTAACAACGGAGTGAATCCCCGTCCTTTTCTTAAAATTATCAAACCAGCCCCGACTGGCTTTAAAGGATTCCTCCTCCGTTGAAGTGCCTGGGGTTTGCTGTTGTAAATCTGAAAAAATACTGCGCGCCTTCTCGCAGATTATTCCCTCGGTGACGGTATCTCCGGCAAGTTGTTTTTCCGTCAGCCACACCAACAGCAGATTCTCCATCTTCTCATGCACATCTGTACGGCGCTTTGAAATAATCTTGATACCTTTGGCTGGCTTAATTTTCTTTAGGGACTCCTTCTGCTTTAAGATGGTGCAGATCGTTGACGTTGTACGGTCGTAGTGCTTGGCCAGTTCCTTTACTCGCATGCCTTGCTCATGCTTCTTGATGATTTCAAGCTTTATTTCGAGGGATGGTAAAATATGAAAGTGCAGCGCTAACTTAAACAATGATTACACATAAGATAGATCCCATATGAATGTGGATCGGCAAAAAAGACGGCGTCAGTTCATCAGATGTGCTAAATACGTATACAATCTCCAACACTTGAAGAGCCAGGGATAGTAGATATCAGCAATGATAAAGAAAAGCCAAGTAATGCACTGACCAGATAGCGCAAGTTAAAGCGCATGGGACATTTAAGACCTGTCCCTGGTACTCAGCCACTGTATCACTGGAGCAAGGCGGTGTCATCTGTAGGGTGACCACTAGATGTCATCTGTCCGGATGGAAGCTGTGTCCAGCCACTGTGTTGATGGATCAGGTGGGTGTTGTCTGTAGGGTGACCACTAGATGTCATCGGTTCCAGGAGAAGCTGTATCATGGATCCAGGGATGTCACTGCAGATGTGTTCTTGTTAGGCACAATCCCAGGACCTACTGGATTTACAGGCTCCCCAGAAATAAAGAGCCCGTGGAAAAAGGCCTCAAATAGTGTGATAACGTTTATTTAAAATTGAACAATCAGAAAAGAACTTACTTAGCAAAGGTACAGCTGCTTATAAACGGCCAGACCGGAGGTACATGTACATAAGATAAACAAAGCTTGGCACTTCCCTAACGCGTATCGTGTAAGTACACATCATCAGAGGGGCCCCTGGATCCGTGATACAGCTTCTCCTGGAACCGATGACATCTAGTGGTCACCCTACAGACAACACCCACCTGATCCATCAACACAGTGGCTGGACACAGCTTCCATCCGGACAGATGACATCTAGTGGTCACCCTACAGATGACACCGCCTTGCTCCAGTGATACAGTGGCTGAGTACCAGGGACAGGTCTTAAATGTCCCATGCGCTTTAACTTGCGCTATCTGGTCAGTGCATTACTTGGCTTTTCTTTATCATTGCTGATATCTACTATCCCTGGCTCTTCAAGTGTTGGAGACTGTATACGTATTTAGCACATCTGATGAACTGACGCCGTCTTTTTTGCCGATCCACATTCATATGGGATCTATCTTATGTGTAATCATTGTTTAAGTTAGCGCTGCACTTTCATATTTTACCATTACTCTGGAGGTTCACGAGGTGCCTTTCAGTGCCAGCAGCTACCCTATCTACATCCTCATACTGCGCTCGATTTTATATATATATTTATATATAAGTTTATTTTATTTATTTCGAGGGACATCATCCTCCTCTTCTCGGTACTCGCACTACCACTTGCTTTCTTTGGTGCCATGGTTACAACAAAGTTAGAAGTTGGGATTTCAATCACGTGTAGACAGTGAGAGAGAGAGAAAGGCCCGGAGATGGGATGCTGTGACTCGTACCCTCTGAGCTGCGTGCGCCTCGAAAATATACACTTAGAGCTGCGTGCGCCTCGAGCTCGTATCTTAAAATTCTGCTCGCGTGCTGAAAACTCGCACGTTAGTTCGCTCGTAGGTTGAGGTTCCACCGTATAACTTTCTGGAGCTCCTCATAATGTGTAGGTGAAAAACTTAGGTCTTGTATTCACCCTACACAAGCCTGCCAGCCAAGTCTTTCAGTAGTTGAAAACAATATGTGAAGAATATGATCTCTAGATTATATAACCCCTGAAACACGTTGGCAGTTCAAGACAAGCAACGGTAAGATGACTGCAGAGGCTGACACGTCCACTTCCCTCTGCATCCCTCTTGCAGTTGCTTGTCTTGGGAAAGTGTAACCGAGACAAGCTGCAGCTTTGAATCAGGCGTCTCCTTCAAATCTGTTGTTAGATTGTCTGTCTGTTTGAGAGTAGGGGAAGGGGGGAAAGTTTGTAATCATAACCAGGGACAAAAAGCATTTAGAAACATGGGGCAAAGTACTGTATGCACTGTGTCCCACAGGGGATACGACTGTAAAATAAAATTTCTAAAGATAGATACATTTTTTAGTTGACAAGCGGAATATAGAATTAAGCCTTTTATTATAAAAGAGTAACGTTAATAATATGCAGTGTTTTCTACCAGAAAATAGAAAGATAATTATCTGGCTTTCCCTGCACAATTAAAATAGAAGATTAATTATATATACACATACACATAATACACATACACATACATACGCACACACTGTACGTTTTGAGTCACCTTGGAAATAAACATTTTAATAGTTGGCTTTGAATACCACTCATTATAATTATTCAAAGTCAACTATTAAAATGTTTATTTCCAAGGTGACTCAAAACATACAGTGTGTGCGTATGTATGTGTATATGTATATATATATATATATATATATATATATATATATATATCGCTCTATTTATTGAAACAACAGATATTAAATAGTAAGAAAGGATGTCTTACCAAGAAGACATCAATGAAGTTTGGTCATTTATATCCAGATCCATTTTTTGTTTTGGTAAATACCTTCTTCATGAAATTTTGTGTTAATTCCAAATTTTCAAAAAAAATGTGATGGCTGCCAGGGAGTAAGCCTATCAGTGTTGGATAGCTGTTGTAAAGCTTGATGAAACAATACAAAAATCATAAATAGTCACATAAAACAACACATTGTATACAGTATAAATATCTGACTGGCTTTTATAGCCAATTCATTTTATTTCTACGAACTACAAAAATTGTGGTTTAGGTTTAATATTTAACTATCATTTATACAGTATGACCTAACAGAACAAGAGTGTAGGATGGGCGCAAGTATATTTGGGATAGGGGTGTGCTGGGGATCTTTATCTGTGTGTCTTTGGCACTCTAAATGGTCAGGAGCCAAACGCTACACTCCTGGCAGCCAGCCTAATGGTTTAGAGACTGCAAACTGCATGCAAATCATAGTTAATGGAAACTTCAGGGATTAAGGATTAGTTAAAAAGCAACCCTAAAAAGCAGCTCTGCTTTTAATCTACCAGTATCTGAACTTTGAGTATCCAGCTCATCTGTCTCTGCTGATGTTGATACTTACTCTGACCATAGTGCTTCCAAAAGTCCTGATATTTTCATTAAATCATGCGCATGAGCTTTAGTATGATTGGATCATCATATTCAAATCTCTTACCAAGTAATATAGACACAATTATGTTGGCTACAGCTGTGTTGACGATGGTCAAATTATCAAAGGGATTTCCTAAAAACAAAAGCAAAAATCAGCAATAGCTGTAAGTCTTACACTAATATGAATCCCAAACTGAATATAGAGAATGGGGGTCATACTGAACACTGTGTGCCCTCTTTTCTCCAAAATACACAAGTCATCAATAAATGATAAGATTTAAAATCTTGTGTGTGAGACACCTCTCATAGAACCTGCACTAGACCACTACCATTTTGAGACACGAAGGAGGCTGTAAGGGAATTCCTGTGAGATGGTTGGCGAATAGAAATGCGCATGCGCACAGAAATGTCTGGAGAAGAGTGATAAGAAATGCGCAATCGTGCACACGCACGGTGAATATTGACGCCAGACGGACTATTTAAAGGATGCCTCTGCCTATGTTATGTGCTGACTGGTCTTCAGCTGTCCTCGTGTCCTGCTTGTTCCTGTGTGATTCCCTTGTTGCTGACTCAGCTTGTTCCTGACTTGACTCTTGTTTCCTCCTCTGCTTGATACTCGTTCCTGACCTCGGCTCTGCTCCTGACTTTGGCTTGCTTATGATTTGGTACCTCGCTGTTCGCTCATTGATGACCCCGGCTATTCCTGTGACATTGCTCTTGTCCCCCATTCCAGCTTCCTATCTTACTCTGGTGCACACCTGGTGACCTACCATGCCAGCTCTGTTCCTGAATCGGTGGTTCATCAGTCTTTCAAGGACTCCAGCTGCAAGAGCTGCAAACAACAACTGCTGGCACTCTTGTCCCCCCTGGTCCCTAGACACCCACTGTTCCACTTCCAATGGGGTCAGGGCTAGTGACTCAAGTGAGGCCGACCTCGTCATTTCAGTCTCCAACCAGGTACATGACAGAGGCCATCATAATTCACCTTAGAATGTTCCAGGCACACCATCTTTGACAAGGTACAGGCCTAGTATTATTAAACCAATTAGCAGAAGTCTGGCATGCCAGAATACTAATAGCTATAATAAGCGCCACTGTAAATTTGCTACGCCATTAAACCTCCAGCAGAATTTAACTGACCTTAATGCATATGGCAATTGACTGTTGTAAAGCCATTTAGAGCAACACACAGATGAGTCTGAATTAAATGGATTGTGCCTACAGGGTCACCCACAGAATGAATTTTGGCCAGTTCAGGAGGGATTGAATGCAATTTGATATATATATGGACAGCCTAAAGTGTTACTAAAGGCAAACAATTTTTTTTAAATTAAAATACCTAACATGTTATACTCACCTGCTCTGTGCAGTGGTATTGCATGGTGTGCAAAGTGGCCCTGATCCTTCTCTTCTTGGGTCCCCTGCCAGCGATCCTGGCTCTCCTCCTTTCTTTGTAGGCCCCCATAGCAAGCCGTTTGCTATGGGGAAAAATGCTGCATGCTCGCTTCCAACTTGTGTGTCTACGGAGCCATTCTCCATAGAGACACACACAGCTGGACTTAGCCCCGCCCTCCCACTTCCTATTCACAGCACCTGATCGATAGCAGTGAGAGCCAATGGCTCCAGTTGTTGTTGGAGTCCTTGTGTGAAGAGGAAGAGAGGGGAGAGGAGATGTAGCCATGCACAGCGCTGGTCTCCTCACCACTAATGATGGGCAGAACACCCCTCAGTTTGGTTTGAGGTTGAACATTCGAACATAATAAAAGTTTGACATTGAACTTTGAACAGAGGGGGCAATTCACTAAGCGGTATCTTACCACATCACAATATGTGGCAAGATACTGCACAGCTACTAAAAACACTCTTTAGTGTCTTGATTATTGTCTGACAGCTGCGCCAGGATGACAGTTCTTAAATACTGTGATGATGTCACAAGTCACCCCCACCCTGTTATGACATCATGCACTGTGATTGGCCAAAGCATTGCACCTGACCTGTGGTTATCAGGCTTACATAGACAGTGTTAAAGATGGCCGCCGGACCAACATGTGGCCTTGGCGGCGTGACGTCAGCACGGCAAGGCTCTTCCCACGCAGATATTTTGCTTTTTTTTCACTTGATTGTATAGCGCTGCATATTTGTTTTACTGCATATTTAAGGATTAAGGGGTTTTATCCTTTATGCTAGCAGCTCATTTGTGATTTGTGCGCTCGCCTATATTCATTTTATTTAGGTGGAGGCTATTGTTGAGGGTGGAGATTATTGTTGAGCATGGAGAGGCAGGTGGAGTCTATTGTTAAGGGTAGAGAGCCAGGTGGAGGTAATTGTTGAGGATGGAGAGCCAGGTGGGGGTTATTGTTGATGGTGGAGAGGCAGGGGGAGGCTATTAAGGGTGGAGAGCCAGCTGAGACACTCAGGGAAAGCTATCAGAGGTGGGGGGTGGTGGAGCCCTGCTCAAGGCAGGACACATTGTCAGTGAGAAGGAAACACACTACTCAACTGGCACCAGCAGCCACCTGAGAGGAACCCAAGGAGAGAAGGGGTGCAGCACATGCAGGGGAAGAGACTCAGGCTGAGCTAAGGGGGAGGGGTGGGGTCAGTAGAAAGGACACTTTGGGAACACTTAACCAGTGCGAGGTGAGATTTCTTATAGTCCATAAATACCAACAGGCCACACCAAACAGCAAATGTTGTGGAAAATAAGTCCCATGTTCAAAGGAAACCTGACATGAGAGAAACTTATCTTTCTGAAAATTAATTCATTTTATCCATTCTCCTTCTCACTTTCTGAAACCTGCTGGGGGACCATTTTTAAACTTTACTTAGATGATTTTACTACCGCTTTAACCATTTCCTCAACAATGAAAGTGGTGCAACACATTTGGATGGACTGTCTGACACAGGTGTGTTAATCACAAAAGTGTATACAAAAGAATATGTAAGCGAGCGCTAATTAAAAATAGACATAAATAACTATAAATAATTATAAAGGTGTAAATAATTATTTAGGTAGCTGCTGGCACTCAGGGTATAGGTAACGGTCCCATTGTAAACGTGTGAATAAAAGGTGCACCGCTATAAACGTATGAACATTATAAAAATATTGATGCTATAATCATAAAAATAAAGTATATAAATTAAGTTCTTCAGGGATCAAGAAGCCACGTGCCTCATGGCGTAACACATAGGATGGAAGCTTGTGATATCTTCTCTGGCGTGTGCAGGAGCCACCATCTGTGTTCACCCTGTTTTTCCGTTAAATGCTTGCAATAGGTTCTGTGAACCTTGTATCTATGTGAGTGGCATTTTTTTATACATTTTTATGGTAATAAAGCCTTACTACACTATGAGGAGTTCCTTATCTTTTGAGCATCTATCCATCGGAGTGGGGACGTAAAGGATTGTTCCTGAGAGTGCCTGGAGAGAGACCTGTGGAAGCAGAAGAACCAGTGGGATTCATATTGAGCGCATGTTGGCCTATATTTTCTATGGGTCAGCTGTTAAGGACAAAGGAGACCTGCCCCACTTGTGTACGGATGGAGCTGTAAGATTAACCCTGAGCTGTCTCTACACCCCTGCACCTCCAGATATGACAGATTATAAACACATGCGCATTAATGTTTGATTTCTGGTGACTGTACATCCGTTCAAGGTGGTGGATTCCCTTCACGGATATTTGCACATTTGCACTTCCTCACTTGGATACATTGCAATTGATTTGAGGACTATTAGCGTTTATTGCTCGCTGTTTGATTTATATTGTCATAAAGGACATTCATTGATTCACTCAGTTGCACAACTGCATGTTTTTTGCACTTTATTTATATACTTTATTTTTATGATTATAGCATCAATATTTTTATAATGTTCATGCGTTTATAGCGCTGCACTTTTTATTCACACAATCACAATGCCTGCAGAGCCATGCAGCGGCGCGATCTGTCACCGGCCGTGTACTTCGGACACGGCCGATGACAGATCTGAGTACCGGCCCCGTTGCCGGTACCATGTGGGCTCCCTCAGGTCCACCTGCCCTTGGTCTATCCATTAAATACATGTATCTCTACTATGGGGGCTCTCAAAATTTGTAGAGTTAGGAACTACAGAATATCGGGGTGCCATGACAAGGCTCTGTAGCTTACTCATGTATTTGCAAATGTGTGCTAACTAAACCCCTGTTTTTAACGCATACTGTTAGACAGGTTAATTTGGTTTGTTTTACGGCTGGTTGTATAGATCTATGCTTGTCCCAATCATGTTTGAAGCTATTTATTGTTGACTGGCTCACTACCTCTGCTGGAAGTTTATTCCAAGCATCAACTACTCTTTCAGTAAAATAGTACTTTCTTTAGTTTTGAACTTTCCTCCAGCTAGTTTAAGGTCATGTGCCCGTGTCCTTGATTTTGGTTTTGTGTTGAAAATACTGCCCTCCTGAACCTTATTCATCCCTCTTGATGTTTTTAAAGATTTCAGACATGTCTCCCTTTTCCTTATTTCCTCTAGACTGTATGTGTTACGTTCCTGAAGTCGCTCTTGATATCTTTTATCCCCCAGACCTTTCACCATTTTTGTTACCCATCGCTGGACTCGTTCTATCTTATCAATATCTTTTTGTACGTGAGGTCTCCATAACTGAACACAGTATTCTAAATGAGGTCTAACTTAAGATCTATATAGGGGAATTAGGACCTCCCTCCTCCTGCTGGTGACCCCTTTCGTGATATAAAGATCTATATAGGGGAATTAGGACCTTCCTCCTCCTGCTGGTTACCCCTCTAGTGATGCATCCAAGAATGCTATTTGCTGTCCCCACTGCCTGGACATACTGTTTACTCATTTTGCAATTGCCTTAAATGAGTACCCCCAAATCCTTTTCCTCTGTGTTGCTGGCCCCAATGTACCCCCAATGTTGTACTCTTTCAAGGGATTCTTTTTACCTAGAGGTGCATTATTTTACATTTAGAAATATTGAACTACAATTTCCACTTTTTTTACCAAAATTCCAGCAACGCCAAATCATGTTCCATATTACATACACCTCCAGGATATCAACCCTATTGCACACCTTTCATGTCATCAGACATACCTTACTCAACAAACCTTTAGTTATATCACTTACATATAGATTAAATAGAACAGGACCTAGTACAGAGCCTTGTGGTACACCACTAGTGACTGGGTTCTTTTCCGAGTGAACCCCATTTACAACCACATTCTCGTATATATCCTTTAGCCAGCTGCATATCTGCTGAACCACCCAAGGGCTAAGTCCTATCTTGTACAACTTTTGTATTAGATCAATACTGTATCAAATGCCTTGCTAAAATAAAGATATGCTATGTCCACAGCACCACCCTGGTCCAAAATATTGGTAATATAGTCCAAAACTCCAGTCATATTAGTCTGACATGATCTGCGCTCAGTAAAGCCATGCTGCTTTGGATCATGATGCTTTTGGATTTTCTGAGAGGTAAATTGAGTCTTTGGAAGATCTAATTATTTGCCACAAGCATTTGAGTATGGGAATACCACGTGTGAGACTTTTATGGAGTTTAGCTGCATACAGGGGCCCAAGATCCAATGAGCACCTTAAGACTTTCAAAGGGTGTATCTTGCTCATTTGATTTTCTGACTACCTATTAAAGTTTCAGAGGCTCTAAAATACCAGGATAGTACAAACACCCCCCAAATTACCCCTTTTTGAAAAGTAGACACTCCAAGGTAATTGATAAGAGGCATGGTGAGTATGGTGAGATTGCAGATCTTATTTTTTTTGTCACAAGGTTTTGAAAAACCTTGTTTTTTCTAAAAACTTGTGGCAACAATAATACATTGTAATAATAATGTAAAAATGTATTATTTCTATTATTATTACAAATAATTGTAACAGAAATAATACATTGTTGTCAGGGCAGGAGCCGAGGAACGGACAGGCAGGCCTAACAATGTAACGCACTGGCTGACGACAACCACCACCCACAGACCGAAGTCCCTCAGGGCGCGGAGTCTAAGTCCCAGGCTGTCCTTCACCAGGGCCCCTGATGGTGGGGATGGACTTGACGCAGCCAGGAACCAGGTCGCGGCCCCCGAAACACCTCAGCTGCGGTAATGGCCGCCGCCAATGGCGTGTAGCTGGTGCAAGAGACAAAAGAGTAGTCAGACAGGCCGGGTCAACAACAACAGGACAAAACAGTACAGGACAGCAGACGAGAATCACAGGTCACGAGCCAGGTTCAGCAACAGAGGGTCAGATCAAAGGAGAATACAAAGAATAGTCGAGTCACAAGCCGAATCAGATACCAGGAGAGTCACGAGAGTCGGAACAGAGTAATAGCAACACAAAGACACAAGACACAAGTGCAAAGAGCATGTGCGGACCACTGGCTTATATGTCATCAGCCACACCCCTCTGGGGGATGGACCTCAGAGACCTGAAGGCATAAAAGGATTCCCACCATGCACAGCAGAAATCCAAGATGGACGCCAGCACATGGAGTAACATAACCTCAGGGAAAAGGTAGGACCTTGACAATTGTAAAGAAATTTATGTTTTTCCAGTCCATAGTATGTCAATGAAATGTAACATAAGGATTGATATCAAGCTGGGTGTACTTTTTGGAAATATTTCTCTTTATTTATACGACACAGTTTTATAATCTGTTACAGAAATTACAATCAACCTGTACATTTAGAAATAATTAAAATATTTTACATGTAATAATAAGAAACAATGACCAGATGTATACATTTTTACTATGTTCTGTAATCTATTTAAAAAAAAATATTTTTTAAATGGTCTGCTTATTTTCTGGTATATTCTATGTATTGTAATGTACAATCCTGCTCATTCTTGGAACACACTGGTAAAAGTGCAAATAAATTCTTTAAAAAATATTTATGTTACTCTTTTTAAAAAGGTGAAATATTTAAATTGTAACTGGAAGGTTAATCCAAAAACTGGATGAGCCACTTTATAAATAATGTACTTTAATTTACTTTTCTGCTAAGTGTCTTGCAGGTGTCAGGTGTTGGTGGCAACAAAATGTTACATCCCAACTTTACTGAATGGCACTTGAGAAACGCAGATTGACACACAAATCATAATAATAAGGACCTACAAACCACAGACAGCCTCATGTATAAAAGTATTTTAAATCAGATTTCCAATATATGAATCTGTTGCAGATGAAGTTGAATAAAATATAGTCCACACAACATCAGAGCAAGCAGGAAAGAATTACTTTTCCAAACATCCATGTAATGGAAGTAATTAACTTTTTTAACAAAACTTTTTTTTTACAAAATTAAAGTTTTTTTTTTTCATGTGGGTCAATCATGATTGTAGATTGACTTGGCTATGTCCTAGCTGCGAGGAATAGCACAGATCTTATGTGGTAAGGGGGCATTGGTGAAACCCATTGCAGGGGTTAGGTCCAACTTAGCACCTGGAGGGGTCTGGAAGGTGAAGTTTTGCAGCAGTGTTGTAAAAAACAAGAACAGCTCCATCTTTGCCAAGTTTTCTCCAGCACAGCTTCTCTTACCTGGTGACAAAAAGAAAACAGTAAAACTTAGCTCAATGATAACATTTCTGAATGCTATTAAAATTCAAGCTACCAGTGTTATACACCCATCTGAAATGATGTAAGTCATGCTGGCCCCAAGTTTGCAAAATGGAGCCATTCCTGATTCGAGCAGTACAGATGAGAACCATGATGGAAGCTTACTGATCTCATCTCATAACCTTTACAATGGTGAAGGTAAAAGGGTTAAAAGACTACCAGAGCACTTAATATCCAGTCTGTCAAGAGAGATGCTGATTGTTCAAAAACAGGATGGAAGGTGTGAAACTTGTGGATCCACCCTGGTCTAGTTACATAATCCCATGTGTAGGGAAATCTGGACACATGCTAATCATTTCATATACATGGTTGAAGGGTTGAATTGTCAGGGCAAAGATGTCAAAACAGCATTATATGTGGAAGACAGATGGCAATGAAGGCCCCCACCCCCAATGGCCTCTTTCAAACCAATTGTCTTCTATGTCTCTAATTCTATGCTATGTTCCTAACACTCATTGGAACTTGAGAAGTGGCTTGAATAAGTTAGAAAAATCTTCAACATCACAGAACAATTTGGTTGAATGTGATTACACTCCTTACAGGAACACTTCCTACCACACTGGGAATATCCTGAAACACTATGAGCCTTCTCTGATCTATGTGAATGTACTTTACTGTGACAAACGTGGGTCACCATTGACATTTTCACCAACTTGTGACAACTGGCTGGTCAACCTCACACTGTGCTGTCACTGTTTTGCAACAATGACACTCTCAGCCTCACCCTGCACAAAGATTTCCCAGCTTGCAGAACTACTATCAAAGTGCCAACAGACTGTGAGAAATTGTCCCTGGGTGTAGTTAACTAAGCAATTAACCCTTTAAACCCCAAACTGCCACCACATAGCTTTGGGCCTATCAACTCTTCACAATAACAAGGATGACAATTATGAATCTAAATAAACATCTGTACACACACTGTCATCAAAGACGAATATGTCCTATAAGTCCTGCATTAGTGCATTAGAGACAATTTTAACACTTTTCAAAATATTGTTTAATAATGAAAAGATAAAAATGGTGCAAATAATTTATTGACATAAAAAGCATATTACAAAGAAGCAAATAGACAACAAGCCAACAGAAATAAAAAAGATTTGAGGGTGAAAATACTTAACAACGTCCTGGTTCTGTACATTCAGCAGAGTCCCAGTAATGAGCAAGGTGGAAAAGTGGCTCTCAAGTCTTCACAAATATTTTCTTTTTTGATGGCAAACCAAGAGCTGTCAACTACAGGGTAGCCACTCTTTTGGTGTCCTTGAGAGGGGTTGTTCACAGAAATGATCTGACCAATTAAGCAGCTGAGGAGGGGTCATGGGATGTCCTTGTGTTTACGATGATGCCACAGATCCAGTTTTTTATAGGTATTAATATCTTTGAATACCTACCTCTTACAGTCAGCTAACCTGCATATTATTGTCCAGCATTGAATTACCTTTTGAATGGATATTAATATGCGGAGATCGGATATCTACTTCACCTAGGAGGATTAATATATCCTGTTGACTCCCCATATCATCTAACATATGGATGTTTGGCCTTTTTCTGACTGTACTGTTACCATCTCATGAGTTATGAAATACACTAAATTTCTTAATTTTACCAGGGACGAAAGATAGCAATCAATGTGTATTGCTAAAGACTATAGCTAAGGTTTTACAATGGGGGAGGGCAATTTGGTTTGATGTCTGGTTATTATCCATGCAGGAAATGTTCCATTTGTCAAATAAATGTAGCAATAGGAGGATTGATTCCTTCACCTCTATGGTCACATAAAAGATATTTAAGAGCTGTGGTCTTTAATGTATTTAATTGTTATAGAATTTGGGTAATTTTTATAATTTTAGGTTTTTGATAGGGGTCTGATTTGAATAGGGTATTTAGTATTGGTATACTGTATTCCAATAGAGGGGGTGTAGTAATAATATGTAGGATAACTCTGATCCCTATTTTTTCTGTTCGTTTTAGTGTAATTTTATAATATATTTGTATGGAGTCTTCCTTTGTTATAAATGGCCGGTACTGGCTTGTTATGTGTTTTTGGTGGATGGGTTTATAACTGCAAATATGTTTGTGGGTCCGGGGTGTACAAGGTGGCTAGTATGGGATTGTTATCCCTTTCTTTGCTGGCCCGGGTGCACCCTGACTGCATTGGTATGGATACCCGGGTTTCCAGAATGTAAGATGGCCGCGGCTGTGGCTTTGCCTCCCTAGCCAGTGATATTTAAAGAGAGTGAGGAGACACGTCCGTATCCCTGTTGAAAAAGTCCGGATGTGACGAAACGTGTCCGGGGCACGTGACGTGGTGACGTAGTGACGCTCTTCCGGAAGTGCCGTGGCAGCCATCTTAGATCCTGGAACACGCGGTTGTGTTTGTCCTGGAATCCTCTACATGCGGTTGTGTTTGTGTTGGAATCCTCCACCGTTGATTTGTCTCTCCTCCAGAGTGGTATGGTGATGATACCTAGGTGCCACTGAGGAGGGGTGTTATTGTGGAACCATTTTCACTGTATGGAAGCTGATCTCATCATATTTTAATGTAAGTTGCTACAATAAAGTGTAATTATTATCTATTATATACACTGATCCCTGGTTTTGTTTATGAGGTCTGTGGGAAGTGGCTGGAAAGGTTGATGGAAAAAGGCTGGAAATAATCTCATCTATATGATGAATCCTATGATACTATCTTTAGGGTAATTATGCACTCCTGATATTTGTGTGCAGTGGATTGATAATTAAGGCATAGAAGTTTTTTGTTATTTCACAGTTGCTGTGGCACTTTAGTCTGCTTGCATGTAACACGTGTGGCACTTTATGATAATATTTGGGATAACACACTATGTTCAGTATTTTTTCTTTGAGGTTTTTTTTTTGGACTATACCACTATTATTGTTTGGAGACACGAAGAATTGTGAAATCACCGGCAAAGATTATCTTTTTGGGACTTTTATTTGGGACTTTAAACACTATATTTAGGTTTATTGAAATCAAGTCTGCTTAATTTTAATTTATTTATATATTTGTTATATTTTAATTATACTATAGAGATTTTGAACCTCAATTTGGAGTTCCTTGGATTCCTCGATATATTTTTTTATTATATTTTTGTTTCTTTTTTAATTGTATTATATGTATTTTATTGGGTTTTTGTCTAGTGAGTATAGTAGAGGTTTCTATTATTATTTTTTCACATTTAATTTTTCTATATAATTTTTAATTATTTCTAGCTTTTTTTTTCTTCAAAAAATGTTTTTCTTTGCATATTAGTTCATTATTTTTATTTATTTGTTTTTGACCATTAAAGGATGCCAGGTGAAGGGGCAGCCTTTGATCCAATATTATATACATTTTAGTGACCTATATATTTTCTTAATCACCTTTACTAATTAAACTTTTTTTTGCTATAGTTTTTGTTCTAGGAGATTTTTTCTAAACCAATTTTTCAATGATGTAGTAATCCGAGTGAACCAGGCCCAAAATATCTATATTATTTTTGTGGCCATTTACTTCCTGGTGTGATTTTTTTCCTGGGTCTAATCACCATCAAGGCTTGGCTCCCTTTCAACGTCATGTTGATAGGGAAATAAGGCTTGGTTCCTTTTCAGCGTCACACGGAAATGAGGTGTAGAACACAATGGAATCCAAAGTGAGGCTTGACGTCCCTCTTCCTACATAAGTCGCAGCAGTCCAGCATGGCAACCGTGCCCCACAGGATGTCAGGTGTAACGAAATGCATCAGGAGGAGCTTGTTGTGACATCATTGCGCAAACGGAAATCTGCGGGAAGCCATTTTGATGTTACCCGCCAATGTTTTATAAGTGCTTTTACTTCATTTAAATGTGAGTGGTTTTCATTTATAAATAAATGGGTAAATTGAATAGAACATACTATGTGGAGCTTCTTGTTTTATCTTTGATATGTCAATATTTGGATGGACACGGAATCAAGGATCCTTTCTCAAGCATCTTCTGAGATGAATATGGTGTTTTTCACCCTTTGATTACCACTACTAAGATCTGTGAATAATACACATGTTGACCTATCTTTAACCAGAAGATCATACATTTCTGGTAAGCCTTGCATGGCGTTACCTTCTGGAGGACCCTTCAACTTTCCTGGGAGATGCTCCCATCCTACAGCTGTCATTTGGAGTGGAATACTATCCATCACTATTCCAGCCTTTGGGACTTTAGAATACATTTTGTTTTGCACTTGCAGATTTGGGCATTTATTGTTTGATACACATTTTTTATGTTTAGCACATTTACAGTATATTTTTACCAATTAGCGCAATTCTTGTTTTATGCATTTTGGATTGCTCAAGCTTGCATATTTGACAGTTTTAAAACTGGAGAGGGTCTGCCTGTGCTCCCTCAAGGAACTGATAAGGATATTCTAGTCTTCAACTAAGAGTTGTTGAGTTCATATACTGGAGGGGGGAGGGAGGTCTTTGCAGCTATGTCTCTTATTCGAAAAAGATGGCATGGGGAACGGAGACCTGAACAACATGGCCGCCGCATACAGCTATTGGTGAGCCCATTACGATATACCATTACACTTATTGTTTCCTGAAATGATACAACATCAACAAACACCTGCTCCCAAAGAACATTACCTAGTGAGAATGGTATGAATGCTTCGTTCTTCTTTAAACTTCCATCTGAATCAAGGAAATGTTCAGGATAAAACTCCTCTGGTTTTTCAAAGTAAGCTTTATCTCTTAGGGCAGAGGTCAGCAATGGAATGACAGTGGTTCCCTGTAGAAAAAACACAATAATATCATTGCTAAGTGTTTTTGTTTGAGTATAAGTATGATGCTAAATATTTTATTATGGAAAACTGTTTTCCATGCTTCTCATACTTTGTACTGATAGCACATTATTTTTCAAGTGTAAATATAGCTAAACTCTTTTCAGTTTTGGGTACAGCAGGGAATGGTTAAAATCCACAGCAGGACACAAACAGCAAAAAAACAAAAACCTAAATATATATATAAACAAAAAGAGCAGAGGAAAAATAATCCAAAAGAGACCTCTTAAACAGTTGTCACTCTAATAAGTGGCCTTATTTGGATATTTCCTTTTTACTCTTGCTAAGGTGGCAGCTGAAAAATATTGAATTTCCTATAACTCTCTTTTCCAGTGATAATCATCATAAAAACAAAATTTAGAGCAAGAATCACTTCAGTGTACATAAATAGCTATACAATCTTGATTAAAGCTCTAAACGTCTATGTATCAGAGGGACATTGCTGACTGAGTGTTTAGAGGCTTTAAGTACAGAGAGGGGGAACCAAACTTATACGAGGCATGGAGGAGCTCAGCTATGAGGAAAGATTAGAGGAACTGAATTTATTCTCGCTTGAGAAGAGGAGATTAAGGGGGGATATGATCAACATGTATAAATACATCAGTGGTTCATATAGTGAACTCGGTGTAGAGCTATTCACCCTGAGGTCATCACAGAGGACAAGGGAGCACTCTTTATGTCTGGAGGAAAAGAGATTTAATTTCCAAACATGGAAAGGTTTCTTCACAGTGAGAGCTTGGAAAATGTGGAATAGACTCCCTCAAGAGTTGGTTCTGGCCAGCTCAGTGGATTGCTTTAAAGAAGTCCTGGATTCTTTCATAGATACACAGAATATAACTGGATACTAACATTTATAGGTAAAGTTGATCCAGGGAATATCTGATTGTCTCTCGGGGGATCAGGAAGGAATTTTTTTCCCTGCAGGAGCAAATTGAATCATGCTTTGGGGGGGGGGGGGGGGTTGCCTTCCTCTGGATCAATTGTGGGTATAGAATTATGATGTTTAAATTTTTTTTTTTTAATTTAATGGTTGAACTGGTTGGACGCTTGTCTTTTTTTCAGCCAGATTAACTATGTAAGCTTCAAGGGTATCTGAACCCTGATATTAAATTTCTTTTTTGGTCCATTTTTGTCTGTTAAAATTACCTTTTAGAGTGTTTTGTTATATCTTGTTATATCTAGCTACAGTATCTCTAAGGACTACAGATACCCCCCTCCCCTGTTCCCCTTGTTATCGAGGAAAGAAAAGTGGGGTGTTTGTAGTAAAAGAAAGCAGTCTACGGTGATAATGCTGCTTCTCCACAAATGCAGTGAAATGATTGTCCGTATGACCACCATGGGACAGAGAGTGCATTACTGGCAGGGTCACCAGATGAAAATAAAGGAAACAATCCTAAACAGAAAACTAACACAGCTACCACATCCAGGCTTGGTAAGCTCCATTAGATTACATTTGTGTGTTTGGTTTAGGATATGCTTTCATGTTCTTTTACTTCAATGGATAAGAACAAAGTACCTATACAAAAGGATGGTCTTACAAAGATAAGAATGCAAATTTAAACTATTGCACATTTAAAGTATGAACACCTAATACAGGTGAAACTCAAAAAATTAGAATATTGTGCAAAAGTTCATTTATTTCAGTAATGCAACTTAGAGCCATAATCATCACACTTATGACAACTCACGGCTTGAACTATCTTGCTTTGCATGTAATGAGTCTATCTCATATATTAGTTTCACCTTTTAAGTTGTATTACTGAAATAAATGAACTTTTGCACAATATTCTAATTTTTCGAGTTTCACCTGTATATGGGTACCTAATATGAGGCACATGCAAGAGCCTCCAAATTATTGCTCCTACAATGATATTCTGGGCTGCTCTGACAGGAAAAGCTCAGACAATTCCTGTCTCCTGTTCAATTCTGTTGGCCAGTGAAGCAGCCCATCATAGCAATGGGTCAATAATAATGTGTAGGGGGTGAGAGGGGTGGTAGAGGCGTACTACCTGAAATTTCCAGAGCTTTACCTGTCAGTAGCACCTGGGATTCAGGTTTAAAACCTAGGAGTTAGACATCACAGTGTGTACTTACTTTTTACAGTTCACCAAAAGATCTGTACAGAGGACTACAATTATTGCTCTTCATAATTCAAAAATATACTGTATAAAAAGCAAAGTTCACAGCATATTAGTAATGTAATTAATAAACAACTCTTCAAGCAGCAATATTTTGGGGCTTAGTCTGATGATTTAAATGGCTTTTTTGCCTTTACACCACTACTGTGCTATGAAATCTGTTTTAATAAAAACAAAAAGCAATAATTACCGCTTAAATAAAGGATAGTTTAAACTTTAAAAAAATAATACATTTTTTTGCAGAAAAAAAAAATGTGCATTTACTGTTGTTTTTTTAGGAACCTGTATAGCATTGCACCCACGATAAGCAGATTGAGGGTGCAATGTCAAGCTCCTGCAGACTCATTTTACCTGTCTATTCACATCTCCAATATGGGCAGACAATTACTTCAGTCCAGGAAAAATTAAAGAACTTCTCACTGGCACCCTCGTAGTTCATTAAGAACTACAAGCTGTAAGATGCAAAGGCTGTCGGCACTTGTAGTCTTTTCATTCACAGAACAGTGAATGAATGATGCAACCAAGTGGGTGGAGCCCCGTAAGGCCACTCTTTTTTCAAATTGTGACAGTGGGTGCAGAGAGAAGATCCCCGGCCTGCTGACACAGGGAGGAGGGGGAATTGGGTGGAGAGCTGCAGGGATGGGAACATGTTACCTGTTCCATCCTAAAAACAGGAGGAACATGCAACATGTTCCTGAAGGTGAACTTATCCTTTAAGTCCTAAAAATATTGTGTGCAGTCTCACTTTCATATTTTTTAAATCTAGGAGTAGAAATGAGTTCAGTGTTTGGTCCAAACTTAATTTTGAACCAAACATTGGTTGTTTAGACATTTGTCCAAAATATGAATGCTTAAGGCTTTGGTGTAGACATATGTGACAGCTTCCTGCTGTCACTGGTTGCTAAGTAATTTATGGGTGCTTGCATCCACCTCATCCTTCCCAATCATTGGTGTCATTCACTTACATGGATGAAAATCTCTGGCCACATAAGCAAATGAGCAGAAATTAGTGGGTTACATCATTGCATAAATATGGCCACATTGCCCCCTATTGCAATGTTGTCACCACCATCCCCACCCTTTCCTCATATAGCTGATGAAAGACTGGAGAGTTGTCATTTGCAGGCAGTGGTACAGTTGAGATTGGTTGTGTTGCCAGATTTTTTCTTCGGGTGTGTTGCCAGGAACTGGGCATTGCAATTACCAAAGTATTCACAAGGGACATTTTTGAGATTTCTGTTAATCATCTGGATTTTGGTCAATCTATGGTTGAAGCTCCACTTTATCCTACTAACATGCTTTCCTGTAATGCTTTTGTGTACTGGCTGTATCTCTGGTGGGGTACTAAATTGGGACAACAATTCACTTTCCTGGACACTAAGTCCCATGCCTTTTTGGTACAATTTCAGTAATATACTCACCTTTGGAATGTTGTACCCTCTAAATGTGACATCTGTAGCAGTTGCATGTGGCACATTCATAGGTACAATATCACCAAACCTTTGGATTTCATGAATGACAGCATCAGTGTATGGCATCTGTTTTCTGTGCTCAGTTTGGGGTTCAGCTGATCCAATCACTCTGTCAATTTCATTTTGAACTTTCTCTGTCCGAAAAATAATTAGCAATGAAAGCAACTGCATATATTTAAATAAAAAAAAAATATGAAGTTCAGAGACACCATTATTTTATACTGTAACTGTGACCCCCCCCCCAAAAAAAAATCAGTAAGATACATAAAGAATACAAATCAGGAAACTAAAAACACATCTTGTTTGCAAACTGCACAGAGCAAAGCAAGAGGATCTATTTAACCTCTGCTTGTCTGCAAACTGTTAATTCCCCAGCACAATTCCCAGTGGCAAGGATACCATAATCTATTAAAAGGATACCTCCTCCATTTGAGGGCAAGCAGCCAACACTTAATGCAGATTCTGGCTCCTAATTCCAGCTTTTGCTGATAGATGGGGACCTATTCCCGGTCCTGTGCCCACTATGTGAGCTGTGACATTGTGATCACATGCATACTGGAGACCTAATTGACAAAAAGAAAAGCCTTCAGCTTTTACACTGCCAACTCCTAGTAACCCAACTTTGGAAAACTTGAACATGATCCCTTCAAGTGGGGCAGCGCCCTCATTGAAAGGCTTAATTGAGGGGGGGCGAGGCCGGCCGTGGACGGAGATGGCCGCATAGAGGGAGAGCTCTTGGAGCGACTGACAGCGACGGGTGACAGCGGGGATATCCACTGACACTTGCCTCAGGGTGATGTGGGGCATCGATTAGTGGAGATGGGGAAATGTAAAATAAAGGAGGGGCCCCGAAATCTAACAGAGTTCTTCACTCTGGCGGGTGCTCCCTCCTCCCAAGATGGCGCTGATTCCTGCTTCTCTCCAGCCCTGCAGGGGCACGTGGAGGGAGACGGTCACAGATCTCCCCTGCACACCTCCAGCCCAGCAGTGACACCTGGCTCTACAGTGCAGTCCCCAACTAACAGCCCACAGAACACAAGCAGAGCTGTTCTTCTACAGTACTCCAAGTGGGTGAGCATTCCTCTGATTCTTTTTCACACAATAACACAAGATAATTTATAGAACATCTGGAGGACTATCCTGCTGAGTCCATACAGCTCACAGCTGCAGTTATGAAAGATATGTTAGTTACGCTTAAGGGGTCCCTACATAAAGATATGATGAGCTTTGTGTCACAAATTAATAAAGAAGTTGAAAGTCTAGGTGAGCAGGTGTCACATATGGAAACTAAAATGGGCAAATTCGCTTCAGCTCATAACGAATTAGTTGACGTTCACAACGACGTAGAGGATGACCTAAAAGCATTAAAAGTAAAGATGGCAGATCTGGAGGATCGCTCCCGCAGAAATAATATAAAATTCAGAGGAGTCAGCGAAAAGGTCCCTGTAGCGGACCTTCGCAAGTACATCCAACAAATGATTTCTACCCTTCTGCTGTATACCCCCAATAGGGAGGTGGTGGTGGATAGGGAACATAGACTGCCAAAGCCCTCCTTTCTTCAGGATCATATCCTGCGGGATATAATTGCACAAATTCATTTCTATCATGTTAAAGAAGAATTGACGTTATTTGCACGAAAGAATAATCCGCTTCCTGCACCCTATACTGGGATCTCGCTGTTTACTGATCTCTCGCAGCATACGATATTGGCACAAAAAAAATTAATCTCCCTCACGAAGTTGTTGCGCAACCATAATATTAAATACCAATGGGGTTTCCCTACTAAATTGCTTGTTGCTAAAGATAATCATACAATCAAGATTACCTCTGAGGAAGAAGGCTTCCAGCTGGCCAGAAAATGGGGTCTTATACCTGAGGAAGAAGATTCTGCAACTACTAAAGCTTCCCCTAGGAAGGTCTCCTCCGACTGGGATCAAACGGCCGGATGATGGATTTTCAAATTCAATCTTTCGTGCGTTCTGGTTTTTTCCCCTCTCCTTTTTGTGCTCTGGACAGTACAGATTTGGGCTGTGTGTCTCTGCATATCCCCCCCCCCCCCCTGTTATAGTGATTGATTTCACACAAAGTTTCATGTTAACTGTTCTGTTTGCCTTTTTCCAAGTTTTTCTCTCCTTTTTGCTAACCTTTTTTTTACAGAGCACCCTGATCAGCAAGATATGGCATATACATGCCTTGACTTCCTCTCACCCTAATTGGTCGTCATCTTTATCTCCCTGCTGGAATACCTTGGACCATGTAAGCTTAAATATTTGGATCATTTATACTACCATGCACTTCATTTCTTCACCACATGAGGGAAACCTGTCATACTTTTTCCTAAAATCGTCATGGTCTTGAAAATAATATCTATGAACGCCCATGGCCTTAACAGCCTGTTTAAATGCCACTCTATGTGGAGAGAAGCACAACGGTTGGCTGGAGATATGGTCTGTGTCCAGGAAACTCATTTTGCATCCACTAAAACACCACATTGCTCACACCATATGTTTCCACATATTTTTATGTCCAATGGTCCTGGGAAAGTGTGGCGTTCTTATAGTAGTTCGCAATTCCGTTACGTTCTCATTGCTGTCCCAAGTGTCTGACAACAATGGTAGATACCTAATTATTTTGTGCGAAATTAACTAATATTACCTACACCATAGTTAACCTCTATGCTCCTAATATGCACCAGATCCATTTTCTTAATTCTCTGCGGAAAAAAGTAAATAAGATTCAGAAGTGCTTCTTATTATTTTGTGGAGACTTCAACGCTATTGTAAATAATTCCTTAGATGTTTCCCATCCCTCTCGCAGCCTGAGACACTCTCTAACCAATGTACTATCTGAAGCCAACTTGTACGACCCTTGGAGATGTCTACATGCATCTGAAAGAGACTTAAGCATTATTCTGCTCCCCACAAATCTTATTCGAGAATAGATCTTTTCTTGACGGACATTCAGTTATTACAAAATGTCTCCAGTGCTGAAATCCACCCTATGACGTGGTGAGATCATGCACCTATCTCACTAAGCATTGAGGAGTCCTTAAAATTTTCTCCAGTTTTTTTATGTCGTAATGATATCGCTATGTATTATAATCCTGATTTTCGTTCCACTCTTACTACAGCTTTACAAGAATATTTTGATATTAGCTCAGCTCCTACGACAAATGTATTTAGTACATGGTGCGCTCATAAAGAATTTTGTAGAGTTTTACTCTTAAAAATGGCTTCTCAAGCGAGGCGGGACAGAAACAAATAATTTTTAGACATGGTCAATAGGATAGCTAGATTAGAATGACTCCATAAACAATCCTTATCTCCCACTGTAATGCAGGACCTCCAAATGGCTAGACTTGAGCTTAGGACCATTATGGCATGGCGACATGCCTTAAATCTAAAAAAAGCCAAGACAGCTTTTTATACGCAAGGGAATAAAGCGGGTAAAATGTTTGCGAGATATCTCACTATTAGACAATTTAAATCCAAATTAGCATCAATCCTGGATCGAATAAACCCACTTATCACACCAACAAAATAGCGGCTGCGTTTAGATCCTACTACTCCCAATTATATAATTTAAAGGAGGATCCTACTACTCAGCAACCTACCCCAGAGCTGATCCATAAATTTCTACACAATCTTCCATTATCTAAATTAACACAGCAAAAATTGGAAGGGCTTAATCAACCCATTTTAGAAAGCAAGATAAGTGCGGCTATTAACGTCTTGCCTAAAGGGAAATCCCCGGGGGTGGATGGCTTTACCGCAGAATATTACAAGGAATTCCAATCTATTTTAGTTCCTCACCTTAAAAGAACTTATGATGAAGCGGTGTCTTCATCCACATTTCCACCTGAAATGCTGCGGGCTATTATAGTTACTCTACCCAAACTGGGAAAAGCGCCTGACTGTCCTCAAAATTTTAGACCCATCTCCCTACTAAATACAGATCTTAAAATCTATGTCAAAATCTTAGCAACTCGTTTATTAAATATTACTCCTCTTCTTATTCAGGCTGACCAAGTAGGTTTTGTAAAAGGCCGTCAGGCTGCGGATGTGACCCGTAGGATTCTTAATTTGACACATTTGGTTGAGTCAAGGAGACATCAGGCGGTGTTCTTGGCACTAGATGCTGACTAGGCGTTTGACAGAGTCCATTGGCAATACCTAGATGCTACTCTAACTAAATTTGGTATCAATGGCTTCATAAAATCTGCTATTATGGCATTATATACAGTCCCCTCGGCTCAGGTAATTACATCAAATGCCTTGTCCGCTCCCTTTAATATCACTAATGGCACAAGACAGGGTTGCCCTCTATCCCCTATCATTTTTTCATTGGTGATGGAACCCCTAGCAACCAAGATTAGAAATAACCCACGGATCTCGGGTATCCAGGTAGCGTCCACATCTCACAAAATTGGTCTGTTTGCTGACGATGTCATCTTAACCATCACTGACCCAGTGAACTCCCTTACAGCAATCTCATCTTCCCTGCAGTCTTATAGCGAAGTATCTTATTACAAACTTAATATCATGAAATCTTGTGCTCTCCCATTGCTATAAGAAAGAGTTCCTTGAGTTCCCTTAAGGACAAATTCCCCTACCATTGGACCACCAAGAAATTGGAATATTTGGGTATCTGTTCCATCTGCTTATACCTTTAAAAATAATTTTGAAAAATTGTACCAGTCTACTATGTTGGATATGCAAAGAATCGATAAATTTGAAATCCCATGGGTTGGTAGAATAGCTGCATTCAAGATGTTAATATTTCCCAAAATATTATATCACTTTAGAACTATCCCAATTCTCATCCCTTGGAACTATTTCCATAAACTAGAGGTGGCCATAAAAAGATTCATTTAGAAAGGGAAGAAGCCACGTATTCCGTATAGGTCACTGACCAAACATAAATCCAAGGGTGGAATGGGACTATTTTAGACCAACTTCCAGCATAGTTTGCCCCTTCAGATAAATTATGGGTACAGATAGAACGGAATGTAATTCCTAATAAAGACCTACGGGCACTTCTTTTGGCTAGATCAGTTACCTCCAAGATCTTAACTATTTCCTTACCGTCTATCACAGCAACATTGGAAGCCTGGATAATAGGGATAAATAAATTATCGGACTTATCCCCCAAAATTCAAATTCATATCCCCCTCTCTGCATACGAATATTTAATTCCAAATCTTAACACTAAACCCCTAAGAGATCTTGGTTACAACACTTTTGCCGATATAGGAAATTTGGTCCCAAGTAAAGGCCTACACCCTTTTTTGCAGATCAAAGGATTTCTTGGCACTGGTCTGAAGACGTGGCTAGAAATAGACTCTAAGATATGGCATACTATTAATAATCCTATTAGACTGAAAAAAGGAATCTCCTGGTTCTATAAAATTCTACATTATGATAATGACCTATCCACACTAAGTTGTATAGGAAAGTGGGAAAGGGATCTTCAAAGATCCTTCACACGAGATGAATGGGAGAATGCCATGGGTAGCAATTTGAGCATTACTAACTGTACCAACCTCAGGGCCTGGTCTGTGCACATTTCGGCACGGTACCATTTTTTTTATTTTCTTACTTTTCTTATTTATTTATTTATTATCACTCCCACGTTTGTCACTTTTTCTTTGCCTTATGTGTGTGTTTTCACGGATGGAGGGTGTGGGTCCTCGGGCCTAACCTGAAGTCTAGGGGGAGGATGTGTGGCCATACGGTTCCTTCCTCCCCTGATCCCTAGGGGGTTTTCTCTTCGGGAGAACCCCCTCGCCTAGTACTGGATGTCCGGCTTCGGCTGGGCATAAGGAACGGTGGTCCACCAGGCCTTTTGGCCAGGAGGACCAAATGGGAACCTTGTCCCTGTCAGGAGCTTCGTGCCCCGGGGGATCAGGCGAACGGTCCAACCCTTTCGGGGGTAGGACAAACACACCCCTAAGTGCACGTTTTTCGTGTGGTGTTTTGCACTTGCACTTTTTTGCGGACACTTACGGGTTTTTTCGATATAGTTGCACGTTTGCGGACTTTAAAAAAAAAAAAAAAAAACTGTACCAACCACTGCGAATGTTCCCTGAAATTTCTGCATTACAGCTACTTTACTCCATATAAGTTATCGAAAATGTACCCCAACGTTTCTCCACTGTGTTGGAGGAATTGTGGCGGTGAAGGGAACATTCTCCATATTATGTGGAAGTGTCCTCGCCTACAGCTGTTTTGGCAAGAGGTCTTTGCTATTATTTCCAGGGTATCGGGCGTAACATTCATCCCAATACCAGGCTTAGCCTTACTTAATATCACTTTGAACCTTTTCATGGGTAATTATAGAACCATAATAGGTCATATCCGCTAGACTGGCTATCACCACTAAATGGAAATCAACCAATATTCCTTCCATCTTAGAAGTGACTCACAGAGTACAGACACATTATGTATGTGAGAGAGCCTTAGCAGTTACCCATCAATCTATGGGGAAATTTGAAACAAAGTGGTCCCGATGGAACAAGATATTCTCTGTCAGGGAATGGGAAGATCGCCACGGCGATCGAATCTGCACATGCGTAGAATCCTGACAAAACGTACAGGCAGGCGGGCACTAGGACCCAGGCGTGCCTGTCACCAATGACAGCGCCGGGAAAGCACTAAGACCCAGGAGCGCCTGTCAGAAGTCGGGTGGGCTATTTAAACCCGGCTCGTGCAATGCTCAAGTGCCGTATGGTCTTACCTGTTTTCCTGAAGTTCCTGATTGTAGATTGTTTTGTTGCCGACCCTACCTGACCCTGATTTGCATTCTGTCTCCTGCTCTGATCCCTGGCTTGTCTAACCATTCTCCTGCTTAACCCTGTACGTTCTGATCTGTTAACGAACCCAGCTTGTGACCTGTTTATCCCTCTGCCTGCTGATTTTGTACTACGCCGCCACCTCTGTTACCGACCCGGCTTGCCCGACGCTGCTCCTTTTACCTCCTTACATCAGACTCTCACCTGCTATACACCTCCAACGGTGCTTCTACCACAGCTGGGTGAACCCAGGGGCCGCGACCTGGTCTCGGCCTGCTCCAAGTCCATTCCCACCATCGGGGCCCTGGTGAACAAGCAGGTCAGAGCTTAGATTCTGCGCCTTGGGGTAATCCGGTCTGTGGAGTGCTAGAGGCTACCGCGGTTGGATCCCTGACATTCTCGTCTAATAACTGTATTGTTTAGAGTTGAGTGAGAGATGGTCCTAGATATTAAGGTGCAAGCTCTGTTATCTTTTCTCCCTTAGGATTGCTTTGGTTCTCACTTTCTTCCTTTTTCTCTTACCTCCTGGTACTTTCTTTGTTTGGTTCATCTCTTTTCCTTCTTGTTTTCTATACTAATATTCTCAAGAGGTTTGGTACAGATGGGCTCGTGCATCCGAATTTACTATGATTAATGTTAAGTAAACTTCTATGCAAGTACAGTATGTTATATGTGTAACCATTTGGATTGGAAGTGTAACCTCCATCTATTGCAATTTATAGTTGATGTATATTTTGTTCATGGCCGTGGCCTTCTTATATCTGCTATAGCAACATTAAGGCTGTATTTGGTATACTGTGTTGAGCAAGGAATGTGTGTACCCAATTTCTAACTTGAACCTTGTATTCTTGTACTTTTTACACAAAATTCTAATAAAAAAGATTTGAAAAGAAAGGCTTAATTGCTCATCTAGTCTAGGGGAAAGTAAATGCTTGTTAACTTACCTGATCCTCCACTCCAACAGTTTCTCCACGCGCTATTGGTGGACTGTCTGTTGGTGTCATCATGATCTATGCAGGACTATGGACCTTATATTGACCTTGACAACATCAGTAATTTAGATAGCTGAAGTGAAGGGAAGAAGACACTGCAGGGACCAATCTAGCAGTGTGTAAGAGTGTAGAATCTGGTAAGTAAATCTACATTAACAAATCCCCTAGACCTAAACGAGCAATAACCCTTGCAGTGAGGGCAGTTTTCAAGTCTCCCAGAGTTGAGATTTAAGGAGACATCTTTTGGACACCTAATGTCACCCTTGCACCTTGCTGAAGCTGAATGATCACAGACTGTGCTTGATCTGCTGCTTCAACCTCTGATGTTTGACAGCTCTGAAACTGGAAATGATCTACAACTGAATGCGCTTCCTGATTCATAATTTAAAGGGAGGTTTAGCAAACAAAACTTTGATGGTTTCTCTCTGCTCTCTATTCTTACAGTTGGCATAGAGACTTGGGGGCAATGGCACATTTCCATACATGTGGAAGTATACAGGCAGCTTTACAGCTTACTGAATCACTTCTACAAGAAAAGTGTCAGCAAAGTAAAAACATACACGTACACATACTCTTTGCTGCTATAGTGGCCATGAGTTTATTTACAGGCTGTAACAGCTGACACAATAGTTAGAGTGGCAGCAGTGAAAGGGTTAAAGTGAGAGAAGGATTGAAGCTGCCAATAATGGCTATCTTCCCAAAACTGCAGGCTGTGCCTTGCATCAGTTTTTGATTCACAGGTCTGAAGCATGCATGTTTTAAATGAGTGTCAGAAAAGCATCAACGTCCCAAAGTAATTTTAAAAAGAACGTCTAGGGATCGTTGCCTCTATAATATTCCCAATACATAATCTTCTTTAACCCCCAGGATTGTAAAATCAGTGCAACATGTAAAGGTAATGTCACTAGAGACAAAAACTTTATACAATCCAAACCATTTTATGGGTTGTAATTTGGCACATCTTGAATTCTTTTATCTTACTTTGTATCTCTGGGTATTTCATCATTAGAAGGAGGCCCCATCGCAAAGTTGTGGATGTCGTTTCCATTCCAGCAGCAAACAAGTTGCCGACCAGTACTAATAAATTGTTATCGTGGTAATACAGAGTAGATTCTGGCTTCCCCTAGAGAAATGGAGATAGATGGTATTGGGACATTTATTGTAGATGCAATGGAGTAGCAGTTCTCCCACAACAGTTCCATGTCTACATATCTATTGCAGGATATATGAAGAATGAGCTGAAGAGAAGGAAAAATGTTCATCATATAAAATATCCTAGCAGAAAATACAGGGAGATTTCCCTAGTGGAGACAGACATAAAATCCTAACTGAGGTTCTAACTCCTTACCATTCCATTAAAAAGAAAATATTTTGGCTTGATACCATTGAAGTGTCCCTTTTGGAAGATGTGTCCTCTATCCTGACTCACCAGAACGCTGTCATGCTATCATTGTGGAAGTGCAAAGTAGATTCTGGCTTTCACTGCACAACAGAGCCAGGGATGGAATAGAAATGGAAAATCAATATCCTATCTTTTCACATCTCATTGCCATAGTCAAGGCTATAGTTATCATAAAGTCCTCATTGACCAGTGCCTAGAGTGGTAGGGTTAGGGGACACATCAAAAAAGCCAAAACTTACATAATTATGATGACTCTTTTTGTTCCATCTTTTGTCCACCTCTAAACATTCGTCATTTAGTTCAGGTAGAGAAAAGGGAAGGGAAAAGAGGTGCAGTGAATGATGAGAGCAATAATGTTTTACAGATTTTTACAGCACTGGCAAAATGAACCCATTTATTAAGCTTTATTTTAGGTGACCATCAAAAATTAACTTTCAAGACCAGAGATTTATATAACCCCCTTCTGACTGTCATCCATAAATAAACCTATGCTAAGGTTACATTCCACTGAGAACTGGTAGCCAGCACCTGTGCTGGCTGCTAGTTCTGCTCCAGTGATGTGCAGTCAGATACAGCCATTGAGAGCCAAACACCATGGTCCTCAGTCATGTGATGACTACTGTGCCTCATAGAGATAGGTACTCTGGTAAAAGACTTTAGCTTCTACAGTTAAAGGTGGACAGTAAAAAAGAAAATTATAACAAGTAAAATAATTAAAACAAGGTGTTGTAGTCAAATATTATTTTTTTTCATTTATGCCAAATTGTCAGTTTATAATAAGAAAAATTAGTATTTTGTTTATTAAAACAACTTGGCAAACCAAAGACATAAATATCATTAAAATACAGTGACATTTTTTTAGGACAACTAGTCATATGGTTTTATTCAAGTTAACCAACACATATGGATACTAAATTTAGCCTGATATCTAAATATCAATGACCCCCCCCCCATTCATCAAATGGATAAACAAATCCACATATTAGATGGATCTATTTGTTAATTACATGGCAATCAACAGTAATTGATTAAGCAGAACTTGTACCTCTTGCTGTTTTGCCAGAAATGCATCGATAAGGTTCCTTTGGTCATTTACGTCCAATGTTTTCTTCTGTTTTGTAAATTCCTCCCTTATAAAAGCTTGCATTTCTCCAAAGTTTTTAAAGATTTTCTGATGGCTGCCAGGGAGTAGGCCTATTAGTCTTGGAAACATGTTGTAAAGCTTAAGAAAAAAAACACATTTTTTCATGAAATATATACTATTACAAGAACATAACTAAAGGATTGGTCAGTTCAAGTTCTTTCTTTTCACCTTTAAATAATTACAATGACTCCATTACATGGGTTTACAAAGGGCCACAGCAGCCTTTGATAAGAAGCATAAACAAAGTAATTTAACCACTTGCCTACTGGCCACTTATACCACTTTGTGCCCTGGCCAATTTTCAGCTTTCAGCACTGTTGCACTTTTAATGACAATTGCGAGGTCATGCAACATTGTACCCATATGAAATTGTTATAATTTTTTTCACACAAAGAAAACTTTCTTTCTGTGGTATTTAATTGCCACTGGTTTTTTTGATTTTTTGCACTATAAACAAAAAGAGAGCAAAAAATTTGAAAAAAAAGTTTTTCTTTGTTTCTATTATAAACTTTTGCAAACAGGTAATTTTTCTCCTTCACTGATGTACGTTGATGAGGCTGCACTGATAGGCAGCACCGATGGACACTGATAGGCAGTACTGATGGGCACTGATGAGGTGGCAAGGATAGGCAGCACTGATGGGCACTGATGAGGCTGCAATGATGACGTGGCACTGGTGAGGCGGCACTGGTGGGCATTGATGAGGAGGTACTGATTCTTTCTTGGATACACATAATATAACTGGATACTAACATTTATAGGTAATGTTGATCCAGGGAATATCCGACTGCCTCTCTGGGCATCAGGAAGGAATTTATATATAAAAAAAACAAGAGCAGAGGAAAAATAATCCAAAAGAGCCCTCTTAAACAGTTGTCACTCTAACAAATGGACTCATTTGGATATTTCCTTTCTACTCTTTTTAAGGTGGCAACTGAAAAATGTTGAATTTCCTAAAACTCTCTTTCCCAGTGATAATCATCATAAAATCAAATTTTAGAGCAAGAATCACTTCAGGGTACACAAATAGCTATACAATCTTGATTAAAGCTCTAAAATTCTATCTATCAGAGTGACATTGCTGACTGCGTGTTTAGAGGTTTTAAGTACAGAGAAGGGCAACCAAACTGATAAGAGGCATGGAGGAGATCAGCTATGAGGAAAGATTAGAGGAACTGAATGTATTCTCTCTTGAGAAGAGGAGATTAAGGGGGGATATGATCAACATGTATAAATACATCAGTGGTTCATATAGTGAACTCGGTGTAGAGTTATTCACCCTGAGGTCATCAAACAGGACAAGGGGTCACTCTATATGTCTAGAGGAAACAAAATTTAATCACCAAACACAGAAAGGTTTCTTCACAGTGAGAGCTGTGAAAATGTAGAATAGACTCCCTCAAAAGTTGGTTCTGGCCAGCTCAGTGGATTGCTTCACAAAAGGCCTGGATTGTTCCTTAGATACACAGAATATAACTGGATACTAACATTTATAGGTAAAGTTGATCCAGGGAATATCCAATTGCCTCTTGTGGGATCAGGAAGGAATTTGTTTCCCTGCAGGAGCAAATGGGATCATTCTTTGCTGGATTTTAACTTAACTTTTTAGGATAATAACTTTTTTTTTTAAGGTTGAACTGGATGGACTTTGTCTTTTTTCAGCCAGACTAACTATGTAGCTGATGATGCAGCAAAGATGGGCACTGATAGGCGGCACTGATGGGAGACATTGATGGGAAGTGCTGACTGATGGCAATGATTGACAGCACTGACTGGCAGCACTGACTGATGGCACTGATGAGTGGCACTGATGGGTGGCACTGATGAGCACAATTGCTGGGCAGGATGATGGGTGGCACTGCTGGGGGGCACTGATGGGTGGCACTGTTGGGCACAGATGAGTGGCACTGTTGGGCACTGATGGGAACTGGTGGGAGGCACTGCTGGGCACTGATGGTTAGTGGTGGGAGGCACTTCTGGGCACTGGTGGGTGGCACTGGTGGGTAGCTCTGCTGGGCGGCACTGCAGGGCACAGATCATCAGGGCTTTTAGTCAGTTTTCATCCTTCTGCACGCTGAATTTTCTAGGCTTGTAGACTTACTAACTTACACATTAGCCGTGTTTGGTATAGTGTGTCAAACACTTTGGCAAAATCCAAGTATACTCTGTCCACAGCCACTCCTTTGTCTATATTTTTGCTTACCTCCTCGTAAAAAGAAATTCGATTTTCTTGACAAGTTTGTGTTTTTTTTGTGAATCCATGCTCACTATTGCCTAAAATATTGTTTTCTAGCAACAGCTCCACTATGTGATCTTTTATTAAACTATCTCAAGCATATTCCCAACTATATAAATTAAACCAACTAGTCTGTAATTACAGGGTAAATACTTTGATCTGTTTTTAAATATTGGCACCACATTGGTCATTGTGGGTGTGGGTGTCTGCCATCTGGTCCAGAATGCTTTATTCACCTTTACTTTGTCTAAATGCTTCAGAACCATTTACATTTTGAGCCTATGTGGATCATTTGGGGCTGTGTCAATAATATTCCCAAAGTTGTTCCCAATAGCATCCAATAAGGTTTTACTTTTGATGTTATTGAAAAAAGTTGATTTGTCAAAGTTTACAACATTATGTTTATCTATTCAACAGTTTTCATTAATTGAACCCCATTATAGCTAGGAGCTGAAGTAATTACCTACCCAGGAACAAACTGTACCAATTGTACCAACTGCTGCCTCTGAAAAGACAAGCTGAACGTTAATATTATGTGCCCCAAAGGATACTGAGATACTGGTCCCAACACTTCAGACTGCACTCTGGTATTTATACAGTAGGTATGCTAATCATTTAAAGGATAAGTTCACCTTTTGGACAAAAATAATAAATGCACATTTTTTTTGCAGGTAAAAAAATGTGCATTTATTATTTTTGTCCAAAGGAGCCTGTAAAGCATTGTGGTGCCATGCAGGTCTCCTGCAGACTGGTCAGAATAACTGCTTGCCGTACAGGATGTACGAGTAAGCAGAAATACTGACAGGAAACTTCAATGAACTACTACGATGCTACAAGCTCACAAGTGCTAAGGCTCTCGGGACTTGTAGGCACTTATTCACAGAACACTGTGAATGAGCGATGCAGCCATGTGGGTGACCACGCTGTTTTCAAACCTGGCAGATAGTACAGGGAAACTTCTCCCTGTATTATCTGTCGGGGGGAGGGGGGCGCGGGCGTGGCTGCAGCTATGGGAGCATGATACATGTTCCGCCTTAAAAATGGGTGGAACATGTAGCATGTTCCAAAGGTGAACTTATCCTGCAAGATTCTGTCTCACATGGCTTCATGGTTTGTCATGAAAAAAAAAGCTCTGCCTTTAATACAGGAACATCTGAACGGAAGAGGTAAGGCTTAGACCTTTCAACTGATGGTTGCACTTACTCTCATCATAATACCTCCAATGCTTCTGATGTTTTCATTAATTATGCGCATGAGCTTCAGTATGCTTGAATCACCATATTCAAATCTTTCACCCAATAATATAGACACGATTATATTGGCTACAGCAGCGTTGATGATGGTCATAGTTTCAAAGGGTTCCCCTTAAAAAAAAACCAAAGATTTGAAAAAACTAGATTCATGACAAATCTAGACAACTAATTTTTAAACCAACAGCATTGTATTGGAGTAATGGTAAAAAAAAAAACAACCTGACTGATTGACCTTCACACTTGTGGAAGGAATTGACTGACAAAACCATTTTCTGTGGCTTCATCAAACATAGGTTCCTTTCAACCATTTCTTTCTCTTGGTTTACAAAATTTTACTGAGCTATAGGTATGTAGAAAACAAGTAAAAGCAAACTGATACTTTATCAGTTTACTGGTGATTTCTATACTAATGGTTTTGTATAGTAGCCATTTAACAAATTAGGGACTTAAAGCTGAAATCCAGACAGATATAAAAGACACAAATAAATGCAGCAAAGTTGGGAACCTGGTTTGCTCATATAGATACTGCTGGCCAGTAACTCTCCTCATCCAGCACTTAATTTCCCTATATAGCTTCAAACAGGAAACCTATCTATTCTGAGTCAATTCTACACTGCTCAAAAAAATTTAAGAAACACTTTTTACTCAGAGTATAGCATCAAGTCAATGAAACTCCTGGGATATTGATCTGGTCAGTTAAGTAGCAGAGGGGGTTGTTAATCAGTTTCAGCTGCTTTGGTGTTAATGAAATTAACAACAGGTGCACTTAATGGGCAACAATGAGATGACCCAAACAACAGGAATGGTTTTACAGGTTGAGACCACTGACATTTATTCCCTACAGATCTTTTCTGGTTGTTTTTCACTAGTTTTGCATTTGGCTAGGGTCAGTGTCAACACTGATAGCATGAGGCGATACCTGGACCCTACAGAAGTTGCACAGGCAATCCAACTCCAGAATGGCGCTTCAATACGTGCCATTTCCGGAAGGTTTGCTGTGTCTCCCAGCACAGTGTCAAGAGTGAGGAGATTCCAGGAGACAGGCATTTACTCTAGGAGAGCTAGACAGGACTGTAGAAGGTCCTTAACCCATCTGCAGTACTTGTATCTGCTCCTTTGTGCAAGGAGGAACAAGATGAGCACTGGCAGAGTCCAGCAAAATGACCTCCAGCAGGTCACTGGTGTGAATGTCTCTGACCAAACAATCATAAACAGACTTCATAAGGGTGGCCTGAGGGGCTGATGTCCTCGAGTGGGCCCTGTAATCACTGTCTTGCACCATAGAGCTCAATTAACATTTGCCATTGAACACCAGAATTGGCAGATCCACCACTGGTGCCTTGTGTTTTTCACAGATGAGAGCAGGTTCACCCTGAGCACACGTGACAGACGTGAAAGGGTCTGGAGAAGCTGTGGAGAACATTATGCTGCCTGTAACATCATTCAGCATGATCGTTTTGGTGGTGGATCAGTGATGGTCTGGGGAGGTTTATCCATGGAGGGATACACAGACCTCTACAGGATAGATAATGGCATTCTGACTGGATGAAATCCTTGGACCCATTGTCAGGCCCTACGCTGGTGCAGTGGGTCCTGGGTATGCAAGCAGTTCCTGGAGGATGAAGGAATTGATACCAATTAATGGCCCTCACGCTCACCTTAGCTAAATCCAACAGAACACCTCTGGGGTATCATGTTTTGGTCCATCTGATGCCACGAGGTTGCACCTCAGACTGTCCAGGTCCTCAGTGATGCCCTGGTCCAGATCTGGGAGGAAATACCCCAGGACACCATCCATTGTCTCATTAGGAGCAATGGAGTACCATTTTGAGTTGCTGCAATGAAATGTCAGCAAAATGGACTAGCCTGCTGCTGCTGGGTGTCCATGAATTCAGTCCTCTGTAGGTTGATAATTTTAATTTCCAACAAACAATGGGGCATCCTTACGTTCCTAACATATTACCCAGTCCATATCAGTATACAGTTGCAAGAAAAAGTATGTGAAACCCTTGGGATTATGTGGAGTTTTGCATGAATTGGGCATAAAATGTGCTCTGAAAGTCATCTAAGTCACAGCAATAGAAGAACACAGTCTGCTGAACATAATACTACACAAACATTAGATGTTGCCATGGTTTAATTGCACATAACATGTAAACATTCACAGTGCAGGGAAGAAAAAGTATGTGAGGCCCTAACTTAATGACTTCTCCCAGAGCTAATTGGAGCCAGGAGTGAGCCAACCTTGACTCCAATTAGTGTGATGATATTGGATGCATTGCTGACAGCTGTCCTGCCCTTAAAAACACACACCTGTTTTGGGTTTACTGGTTTCAAGAAGCACTGTCTGATGTGAACCATGCCTCGCAGAAAAGAGCTCTTAGAAGACCTACGATCAAGAATTGTTGACTTGCATGAAGCTGGAAAGGGTTACAAAAGTATCTCCAAAAGCCTTGATGTTCATGTGTCCCCAGTAAGACAGACTGTCTACAAATGGAGAAAGATTAGCACTGTTGCTACTCTCCCTAGGTGTGGTCGTCCTGTAAAAATGACTGCAAGAGCACAGCGCAGAATGCTGCATGAGGTAAAGAAGAATCCCAGAGTGTCAGCTAAAGACCTACAGAAATCTCTGGCACATGCTAACATTTTTGTTGACACATCTACAATAAGGAAAACATTAAACAAGAATGGAGTACATGGGAGGACACCACGGAGGAAGCCATTGCTGTCCAAAAAGAATATTGCAGCACGTTTGAAGTTTGCAAAAGAGCACCTGGATGTTCCACAGCACTACTGGCAAAATATACTGTGGACAGATGGAACCAAGATCGAGTTGTTTGGGAAGAACACACAACACTATGTGTGGAGAAAAAAAGGCACAGCACACCAACATCAAAACCTCATCCCCACTGTAAAACATGGCGGAGGGAGCATCATGGTTTGGGGCTGCTTTGCTGCCTCAGGGCCTGGAGGGATTGTTGTCATTGATGGGAAAATGAATTCCAGAGTTTATCAAGACATTTTGCAGGAAAACGTATGACCATCTGTCTGCCAACTGAAGCTCTGCAGAGGATGGATGATGCAACAGGACAATGACCCAAAGCATACAAGTAATTCAACAAAACAATGGCTGCAACAGCACAGAATACGCCTTCTGGAGTGACCTAGTCAGAGTCCTGACCTCAACCCGATTGAAATGCTGTGGCATGACCTTAAGAGAGCGATTCACACCAGACATCCCAAGAATATTGCTACACTGAAACAGTTTTGTGAAGAGGAGTGGTCCAAAATTACTCCAGATCGTTGTGCAGGTCTGATCTGCAACTACAGGAAACGTTTGGTTGAGCTTATTGCTGCCAAAGGGGAGGAAAACCAGTTATTAAGTCCAAAGGTTCACATACTTTTTCCTCCCTGCACTGTGAATGTTTACATGTTATGTGCAATTAAACCATGGCAACATCTAATGTTTGTGTAGTATTATGTTCAGCACACTGTGTTCTTCTATTGTTGTGACTTAGATGACGTTCAGAGCACATTTTATGCCCAATTCATGCAAAACTCCATGTAATCCCAAGGGGTTCACATACTTTTTCTTGCAACTGTAGGTATCCAGCATGATATTTTTCAAAGTGTTCCTTTATTTTTTTTGAGCAGTGTAGGTTCTTATTTTAACTGAAGCCCTGATGAAAGAGGAGTTTTCTCTGTCCCCCCAAAAGGCAATGGATGTTTTTTAGTATAAACAAATAAATTAATTTGGTTTCTTTTATCCTTTGGTCTGCTGCTCCTCCCTTTAGTGCATGTTCTTTTCTGGTAACGTGCTGGGGTACCCAATGGAGGGTAGCCTTGTCTGTTCTGAGAGGTCTAACCTAAGCCAGTGACCTCTTCAATTGTTTTAGTCCACTTACTGCTTTGTATGATCTCCCTGCACCTCTTGGATGCTCTTTCTTTATTGGAGATTAGTAGAAGAGATTCATTATGATTACAAGGAACCCATACACTAGTACAAACTCACCTTTGAAGGATTTGAACTCTTGCAATAAACATTGTGCTTCCTCTTGAATTTTGTTTTCTATAGATTTCTTTCCCATTCCAAAATCCCGTAATGTTGAAAGTGTAAATCTTCTCATTACCTTCCAGTTTTCTCCATGGGCACCTATTATACCTGAAAAGAATTTACATTTTTAGTGATTTATCTAGGTTAAGCAACTTTTAACTATTAAGCAACTTTTCTCATTACTCAATTACTTTCAATTAATCTTTATTTCAACTCCATATACCTGTCAGGTTAATGTTTGGGAACATAAATATGCATGCTGTCTAACTAAGAAGATGGACCGCAGCTTCATTATAGCTTATACATACGAGCATGTGCACACGGACATGCGTGCACTTCCACTTCGGGCAAGTGGGCTATTTAAACCTGAACTCTACACTAGCATTTGCTGAATGATCTTCTGTCTTGTTCCTATTATCCAGTTCCTGGTAAGCATACTGATCCTGTCACTGACCCAGCATCCCATTTGACCTTGCTCTTGTATTATCCTTGTCTGCTTGTGTTCAATGTCTGCCTCTGCTACTGACCATGGCTTGGACTACTGACCACACTTTTGCCTAATGAATCTGTACCTCGCTGCCAAATTGTTGCCGACTTCTGCCTGTTCCTGGCTCTAATTTAGGGGATATGATAGCGACATACAAATCGCTAAATAGTGAAAACTTTTCAGTTTTGAGAAACCTGGCCACTCAATAAAGTTGTATGAAAATGTGTTTAATTTCAAACTGCGTAAGGTCATATTTAATGAAACTGCATAATGCCTAATTTTATTTCTCTTCATGTAACACCTATGTGCCTATTTTATGTTAACTATTGATCTAGGCATGTATATTTGTAATATGACCACAATTGGTCAACACATCATTGTTTGTTGTGATACAAACCCTTTAAAAGAAGGAATTGAAAACAAAAAAATGCATAAGAGGTTGTTTCTTGTTAGAGTGGTAAGGATGTGGAACTCCCTTCCACAATTAGTGGTGTCAGTGGGGGAGTGTCAATAATAAAAAAAAACTTTTTTATGGGCATCTTAATAAACACAATATATGCAAGGATATGTGAAATGGTAATGACCTTGTGGACCGTGTCTCAATGTCTAGGGGTGCTCAAATTGTGCAAGAGGCCACCCTCATCATCACAGGCTCTGCATACAGGTACATGATAATAACCTAATATACTGTTTGCTCTAGGACTGTATGTTTTTCCCCTTTTGTATACTGTATAGATATTCCACTTTATATAAAAAGCACATCTAAACTTAAGAACAAGAATGTTATATTTTTCAGCTTACCAGTGCTTAGATTTGGTGGCTGCATAAGTTTTCTTTATCATGCTCTTTTTTTTTCCCTTTATGTTCAATTGGTGAACCTGCCAGTAACACGCTTCCTGTAATGGGGTGAAAATGCTCACTCACAGTATGGTATCTATGGCAGGGAGGCATTGTCACCTACAAAAGAGTCCTGGGAAGGGTAATAACATTGCTTGGGATCAGGGGCGGACTGACAATTCATGGGGCCCCCAGGCAATAGGGGATCATGGGGCCCCTTTGTCCTTGCCTAAACTCCAAAAAGCCTATGAAAAAGGTACCAGGGGCATCTCATGGGGCCCCCTACTGACCCCGGGCCCTCGGGCAGTGCCCAAGTTTCCAAATGGTTAGTCTGCCCCTGCTTGGGATTTCAATTAAGTACACAAGTTACAAGGGCATTGAGTTTCTAGCAGGTATTTTTTTGTATTTGAAGAAAATATACTAAGCCTATGAAAAGAAAACTGATGCAACCACCACATCTAAGAACTGGTTAGGTGCAATATATTAAATGATTGCTCTTAGGTTAATAATTTTTAATGCCATATATCCTAAAAGACTGCAGGTAATCCACCTCATGTATTGCTCCCTTATATGCTAATAGATTGCGAGCGTTCC
The DNA here is from genome assembly GCF_062004578.1 of Staurois parvus. Taxonomy (NCBI): domain Eukaryota; kingdom Metazoa; phylum Chordata; class Amphibia; order Anura; family Ranidae; genus Staurois; species Staurois parvus. Next base: position 5,918,179 of record NW_028318186.1, on the reverse strand, counting down.
ACATTCTTTATAACTGCCTTGTATTATAATAGATGGTAAGCTCCATCACCTTCTTGATGACTGCCTTATACCCTAATAGACTAAAATGTTCCACCTGCTGTATTATTCCCTTATATCCTAATGAACTGCAATATATCTCTCCTTCTGTATCCTCCCTTATACCATAATAGATTGTAATCTCTTCCAACTTCTGTATCCTCTCTTTTACCAGAATAGGCTGTGAGCTGTTCCACCTTCTGTATTACTTGCTTGTACCATAATAAAGTGTAAACTCTCCCTTCTTATGTATTACCGCAATATACCGTAGTAGACTGTAAGCTCTTCCTCCATCTGTACTCCACCCTAAAGCAGAACTAAGGCAGGCCATAGACATAGAGTGAACTTCTTTCCTGCAACCTTTGATTCCAGCCACTTTACATTATTCTATTTTCATACCATTATCTTTCATCTAATATATACAATCATTATAATATATTGATATTCATTGTATACACCTGTATAATGTCCAGATTTCCTTTTTCCAATATACCTGATATATTATATATTTTTATTATTTTTTATTATCATTTCTAATTATTATATTTTATTATTTTAATTATTATTTTCTATACACTTCCTTATAAGTGTAGAGTCTCCCTTTTAAGAATTTTGAAAGTATATCATTTAAAATCCCCCTTTGTTTATATTCTTGTATATAAAAAATATATCTTTGTCATACATATATGTATGTGTATATATATATATATATATATATATATATATATATATTTAAAAGGTTGTATGTATATATGTGTGTATATAAGGATATATAGGTCTAATTTAAGATAGAATCTCCATCAATACTCATATATATACTCATAACAAAATAATTTGTTTATACTGCCTTTAGATTTGTATTAGTGAGTATCCAGTCCCCTTTAACAACTTCCCCCTCCCCTTCCAGGCCACAAATATAAACTAGGCACATCCTTCTTGCTCTCCTCTCTTTATGGTTTGACAAAGGAGGAGACTATATTTCCAAACATGTGACCACCCATTCTCCATTGACGTCACGACCTTGGACATCCTTTAGAGACTTGCGTTCCAGCGTGGTTACGGCATCAGCCCTGTCCACTCCATCTGGCTTCTCCAGGCTCTGCACCTCTTTCCAGTTTTATCCTGTACAGCTGCGCACAAGTGACACTCCTCTAGCCTCCTGGTGGTCCTTTCCACTAGAACCCACAATGGGCCTGCCTACCTTTGACGTGCCTGTAATTCATCTGGTTTTGTGAGTGTTTTTAACCTTTTGTTTTATCTGATGGTTAATTAAATTGATACACTTAGATGGTGCACCTTCTGTTTTTTTTTTTTGTTCATTTAGTGCACTGAGACCATCCAATACTCTGTCAAAGTGCTGCAGCCTCTGTATTAGTGACTGTTCACACTCTGGACGTCTCTTTGGGACCCTAAGAATTTTTTCACTGTTTGCGCCATTGAGCTTTTTTCCTATGACATTCCAGTTCTCTGCAAAAAATATCCAATCTATCCAATTTTGCTTGCATATGACTGGATGATGGAAATCAGCAGAACGTCATTTTATTCACTAAGCTCTAGGGAAAATTCTCTTGAAAATGCAACTTCCGCTGCAAAAAGAACAGTTCATTTGCCTTTAGTAAATCAATTCAAATGTTTACTCTCACAAAATTTTTAAACATGTTGGAAAGCAAACCAATGTTATCAATTTTTTTTCCCACAGCTCACTTATTTTCTGCTACTTCACAGTGCCAGCCTGGCCTGTCTTAAAACGTCATAAAGTTTTAGTCCAAATCCAATGGGCCTCGAAGAACTAATCAGGCTTAACGGATTCTGGAGCCTGTGAGATACTGTGCAGGGATTTGTTAAGGGCAATTTTCCCAGTGGAGTGTGTGCCATACAGCAATAAAAACCTAACAAAGGCTCAAACTCAAACCTATCCCAATGTTATCCAAAATGAAATGAAAAGTTTTCTCATCAGCTGAACTTTAAATAACTATGTAATATAATGTAACTTTTCTGGATATTTTCTATTCTGAATGGAGATATTTAACATGTACAGTTCATCTGTCTATTTGAAAACTGCAGGGCTTTTTTATAGAACATTCTGTGATTTACCATTTCCATTTGATGTTCTAGCAATGAATGCATTATGTGGTCTTTCATAAAATTCCTCGGCATGGTTGACAAGTGCATCTTTAATAGTGTCATAACCACATAATACAACCATCTTCTCCATGGCCAGCTGGATGCTAAACACAGAGCCGTACTTCTCAGACAGCTACAAAAACAAAGCAACAAAAATTAATTATACATTAAGAAATATAATGGAAACGTTGACATGCGCAAGTTGGATGGATGTCAATATAATTTTTGGCTTATCTGTACTCTACACCGTGGACTTTGTATACACAGTTGGCTCTAGGCCATATTAAAGTCATTTGCATGTCAACTCTTATTGTCTAAAGAAAATGTATATTTTTATAAAGCATTCTTATGCCCCATGCAGCTCCTCAGTGGCTGATGCCTGCTCCCAACTTCTTCTACTTTACAGAGTAGAAGATAAGAAAGGATACCGAACTGGCAACAAAAGTAAGACAACAGCAGCAGAGACTGATGCTGCCTGTCCTCAATGAATGGATTCACATGGGCACAAAGATTGGTTATTTACTGGTCTGTTCTGACCATTAAGAAGCACCTCCTAATATAACAATCGGTACTCTCTAAGTGACTTTCATAAAGCATTTGGCCATTTATATGTAGTATTCTTGCAAGTAAAACAACGCCTAAGGACCAAGGTTTCTGTGTGCATCCTGCCTAATACTGAACAACATTGATCCCCAACCCTCTTCCATGTCCTATTTTTGTAGCAGGTGGTGAAGGTTAGGAAAGAATTGTAGTTCATTTGGACTTTGCACCCAAAATAATAGGCTAGACATGAGGTTCTTCAAGTTGGAAGACCTGGTGCAATCAAACCACTTAGTAGTGATTTGATTGCACGTGGTTCTCCCACTGCAAGTGTTGGTGTTCAGTAGGATGATCCAGTTTAGACACCATTTTGCCATTTCAATGTTTAGCTTTCCACTAGATAATGTCTACCTGTGTTGTTTACTTTTTATACCACAGTCCTTATAATGGTACTATAGTCCTTCTAATGGAACTTTGGTGACTGATCTATTGTGCCATTTTCTGTACAATGGCCATAGTACTACCTGTTCAACACCACTGATCTGGATGAAAATTCAACTAGTTTGATAGTAAGTTCTTGTATTGTCACTTGCTTCTACCATGCTCCATAATTTTTACAAAAACAGCAGAACAGGTGCTTTATTACCTTCATAAGGGCATAATGGGGTTTTTGTGATTCAATCATATACAAATTCCCAATGAATGGTAGAGGCCTTGGCCCTGGAGGGTAGTTTTTGTATTTTTGTTGTTTTTGATCACTATAGGTTTTGACTAAAAACAAAATAACTACGATGGATAGAAGAATTGTCACAGGATCCATGGCAGATGTGTCTTCAAATCTAAAGGGAATGGGGAAAACATAAACAGTTAACATTGTAAGCATTGTACATTGTAATAGACAAAACAGTTTGCATGTTTGTTTAGGCCCGTTCTAACCTAGAACATTTTTTCTGGTTAGGATACAGTGAAAACTTACAATCCTTTTATATTTTCAATGCTGTCTGTGTCCTATTGAAGAGATTCTTCTGCCTAGATACGAAGGTAAACTCCAGCTAAAATGTTTGCTTTGGATAGCACAGGGAAGATTTACTGCCTTTATCCAGATTTTGTTACTGTCAGGAGAGATAGTGATAGAAAATATCCAATTGGAATACAGACAAAAATAAAAAAAAACATAAAGTGAGAAAGGGTCAGAACTTCTCACAATCATTTTATTGATGTCTGTGCTGACTTGTCAAGATGACAACTGCACCCCCATTTCTTGCACAGGTGTCACTAAAATCCTAAATGGAGTTGTCTGTATCCACATTGAGGTAATTTACCCTAATACACCTAATTTTATTTTCTGTCTGACACCAGTCACCTGGACAGAAGTGAGGTAAAATCTGCCTAAAGGGAACACAGACAAGGGTTCTAACCAGGGGCAAACTGACAACTCATGGGGCCCCCGGGCAGTAGGGGATCATGGGACCACTGTATCCTTGCCCACACTCAAAGCACACCCAAAAAAGACTATAAAAAGGACCAGGGGCATTTCATGGGGCCCTATACTGACCCCGGGCCCTCGGGCAGCACCTGAGTGCTCGAATGGTCAGTCTGTCCCTGGTTCTAACCCTTCTGCAATCTGCTAAAAAATTTTATTAATACCTGTGTCCATATTAGAGGGTTTTCTATCACTTCCTGTTCTTTCCAACAGCTAACCAATAGACAGGAAGTGAGGAGAAATCTCCCAAGTGCTGAAAAAGGTGGCAATAAAAATTTTCCAGAGGCTTTAGGTTTTTCCCATCTTAAGCTTTAACATTTGACTCCTGGTTAAAGTGTCTGTTGTTGCATAGGGCGGTAAAAAAGGGTTAGTTCTTTGGTTCCATCTGCTTGAACTGTGGTAGTTAGCATACACATGTTTTTGGAGTCGATTATACGTGAATAAATATTTTTATGGGTAGAAACTAACATTTCATGCCTGATAAAAATAAATAGCTGAAAGGTTCTTACCTAAGAATAAGTTCAGGTTAGGTCCAAACTTTGGTACAGACCAAACCTGAAGGAGACTGTGACTCCCGCCCACTGTCACCCAATCAGCTGCAGCCAGAGCAGAGAAGAAGGGGTGCTGGTGGACATCATTGACTTAGTATGGCCACATGGCCCCATTTGGATCAAACCAAAGCTCAACTTTAGTCTTAGCCTTTTATAGCAATACAGTTGCTAGAAAAAGTATGTGAACCCCTTGGGATTACGTGGAGTTTTGCGTGAATTGGGCATAAAATGTGCTCTGAACGTCATCTAAGTCACAACAATAGAAGAACACAGTCTGCTGAACATAATACTACACAAACATTAGATGTTGCCATGGTTTAATTGCACATAACATGTAAACATTCACAGTGCAGGGAGGAAAAAGTATGTGAGGCCCTAGCTTAATGACTTCTCCCAGAGCTAATTGGAGCCAGGAGTGAGCCAACTTGACTCCAATCAGTGTGATGATATTGGATGTTTTTGCTGACAGCTGTCCTGCCCTTAAAAAACACACACCTGTTTTGGGTTTACTGGTTTCAAGAAGCACTGTCTGATGTGAACCATGCCTCGCAGAAAAGAGCTCTCAGAAGACCTACGATCAAGAATTGTTGACTTGCATGAAGCTGGAAAGGGTTACAAAAGTATCTCCAAAAGCCTTGATGTTCATGTGTCCATGGTAAGACAGACTGTCTACAAATGGAGAAAGTTTAGCACTGTTGCTACTCTCCCTAGGCATGGTCATCCTGTAAAAATGACTGCAAGAGCACAGCGCAGAATGATGCATAAGGTAAAGAAGAATCCCAGAGTGTCAGCTAAAGACCTACAGAAATCTCTGGCACATGCTAACATTTTTGTTGACACATCTACAATAAGGAAAACATTAAACAAGAATGGAGTACATGGGAGGACACCATGGAGGAAGCCATTGCTTTCCACCAACCTGGATGTTCCACAGCACTTCTGGCAAAATATACTGTGGACAGATGAAACCAAGATTGAGTTGTTTGGGAAGAACACACAACACTATGTGTGGAGAAAAAAAAGCACAGCACACCAACATCAAAACCTCATCCCCACTGTAAAACATGGCGGAGGGAGCATCATGGCTGCTTTGCTGCCTCTGGGCCTGGACGGATTGTTGTCATTGATGGGAAAATGAATTCCAGAGTTTATCAAGACATTTTGCAGGAAAACGTACAACCATCTGTCCTCCAACTGAAGCTCCGCATGAGGATGGGTGATGCAACAGGACAATGACCCAAAGCATACAAGTAATTCAACAAAACAATGGCTGCAACAGCACAGAATATGCCTTCTGGAGTGGCCCAGTCAGAGTCCTGACCTCAACCCGATTGAAATGCTGTGGCATGACCTTAAGAGAGCGATTTACACCAGACATCCCAAGAATATTGCTACACTGAAACAGTTTTGTGAAGAGGAGTGGTCCAAAATTACTCCAGATCGTTGTGCAGGTCTGATCTGCAACTACAGGAAATGTTTGGTTGAGCTTATTGCTGCCAAAGGGGAGGAAAATCAGTTATTAAGTCCAAAGGTTCACATACTTTTTCCTCCCTGCACTGTGAATGTTTACATGTTATGTGCAATTAAACCATGGCAACATCTAATGTTTGTGTAGTATTATGTTCAGCAGACTGTGTTCTTCTATTGTTGCAACTGTATATCCAAATGTATAGATGAAGAATGGGCTGGGAAAAGTAGGCATTTTCCTTCTAGGCCAGTACTAATAAGATATATTTGGCTGGTGGTCCTTAGTGGAGACAATTCAGACATCGATCAGATGGGGTCCTGCAGTCAATTACACTAGCTGGGCATTATATACAGTAGATACCTGCCCATTCAGACATGGTATTCCAACATATGGCATGAGGATGTCTTTCAGCATTGACTTCCTTTTCAGCACATGTCATGTGACCAAATGCCCAAAGTCACAGTTGAAGCTGATGCAAGAGGATATGAAATGAAATGTCACCATACTCCTTTAGGAACACCTACCTTTTACCATAGCCATGAATCACTGAGGCACCATGGAACATTTTGTGTGTTGCACGTTCTTTAGCCCACAGCAATTGTTCCTTGTCATGAACTGGCCAATTGAATGTATTTGACCTTCAAGCCAAAGGCTCTCAGTCCTCCCTTGCATAAAAATTCTCTCTTTGCTAATGGCCAACAGCTGTTTCACATGACATGCACTAACAAAACCCATCATGCTCAGCTTTTGCTGGTAAAATGTCAAGTGTCCAATTCATTTTATCTTTTTTTAAGTAATAAAGCTTGTCTTTAACAAAAAGTATTTAGAGACAATTTTATCATTACAACACAGAGATTACTCAAGATAATATGATGAAGGAAGGTCCTCATTTACAAATTGGACATGGTAGGTCAACTTTTTCAACCAGGGTTCTATAGAACACTAGGATTCCACCAGAGGTTGCTAGGGGTTCCTTGAGCAAAGAACAATTTATGCCTTTCAAATACGTTCCTGGTGACACCAAGTAACCATTCTTACTGAACACATACAGCATCCTTCTTATTGATTATCACACTAATATAGTCCCAATACATGATGCTCTCTGTTCTGTAGCCTGGGAGAGGAAAAAGACTACTGGGAGGATCTTTGGAACTATGAGAGACAGAGATGTCTCCTATCAAGCCAAAACTGGATGGGATTACAAGTCCTACAGTGACCTGTAAATATATGAATTAATAGCAGGGGTTCCCTGAGACTGGAAAACAATTTCAAAAGTTTCTCCAGGTTCAAAAGGTTTTAAAAGGCTGTGGTAGATCAATTAGCAATTTATTTGGAATAGAGGTAAGAATTTACAAAATATTTGCTAAAATCCTTTATCTGGAGAGACCCATATTCTATAATGTGTGTTTTCATTACCACCAGGCTTCATAATAGTTTTTATTCCAGGGTTGTACGGCTTTTGAATTTTAGGTCGAGGGGGTGGGCATTTAAAACAGAAGTAGGGGTTTGTTTTTCCCCCCAATTATACCTACCTAGGTGGATGCAGCATTGGTGTGATGCTGCTTCTTTCCCCCGCTGGCTGTAAGTGTGAAAACTCAGAGATCACATGACCACTGATTGCTGAGTTCTCACAGCCGCTCTGTGCAGAGAGCGGTAATTGTCAGTCTGCTCGCCACCCCCCCTTGGGCTCACTGGAGCACTGGGCTGTGGAAGGGGAGAGAGCGGCTGGCTCAGGCGCTCAGCAGATCACTGACAAGCTGAGTCAGGTGCCGCTCCAGACTCTGGGGTGGATCACGTCTTTAAAGTCGGGATCTTTCCACAGCCTGGACCAGCTGAGTGACATCAGCCGCCAGCAGGCTTCAGCCCGCTATCAGCTGAAAATGGGTCACAAGCAGGGGCGGAGTGACCATTTGGAAACTCAGGCACTGCCCGAGGGCCCGGGGTCAGTAGGGGGCCCCATAAGATGCCCCTGGTACCATTTTCATAGGCTTTTTTGAGTTTGGGCAAGGACACAGGGGCCCCATGATCCCCTATTGCCCGGGGGCCCCATGAGTTGTCAGTCCGCCCCTGGTCACAAGAATGCAGAATGAACTGCACAAACTTAGACTGAGTAGGCTGTGGATCCTAATTATTCTGTGCATGTTTTATATAGTTATGTTTGTTTTTATATGTATGATTGGATGTTTTTATGTAGGATGCTGGATGGGACTACATATGTATTTCATTTTATGATTTTTATCATAGAAGGATAATACATTTCTTGAATCTCACATCCAGACCATAGGAGGTGCTTTTGGTCCAGAGGCTACTGGCAAAGACTGTTATTAAATAGTTATTGCAATGTCCAGTTACAGCTTGTATTTTCCTTATACAATGTATGTCCTGTAAAGCCTTCAGTGCTACAGGCTGTGCCTGCATGACCGGTTTTACCTTCCATCTCCCCCTCGTTTGCCACATTACACATTTCCAGTACTAGATAACATAGTAAAATAGAAGTTAAAAAACTACAGCAAACAACACGTTAGCCAAACATTCATCTGTAATACACAGTAGTTACAGATTACAGCTATCTTTTCGTTGAAGATAGTCGTAATGCATATGCATCTGACAATATTACATGTCCATGTTGAATAGAAAAGACACGCATTCATGAATAAAAGCAACAATTTTAGATATCCTAACCTTCGCTGTTGGTGTTCTGGAAACAGGTTGGTCTCTCCTTATATGCTCCTCTCTGTTATCTTGCTTTGTACGCCAATGTGCGGAGGTTTATATTCTGTTGATATTTGACTCCACAAAGTCCAAGGCTACACCTCCTCTCCTCCCCTTCTGTAATAAACACACCGTGCTGCACAGGGTGATGACCATGCAGAATTTTGGTTAATGTTCTATTTATCTTTTATTGTATATTTGCCTATTATTTTAAACTGTAAATGTTAAAGTATAACCAAAGGCAAAACGTTTTTTAGTTTTCGATATCGATGGATCTGTGAAGTTTTTAGTGCAATCTGTGCCCCCATTAGGGAGATTCTCCCTCTCAATTTTTCCTGATTACAATTATCATTGTAAGTGAATGTAAAAAAAATAAAAAATAGGTTGTCCCAAGAAAAGTAATAGAGGGGACATTTTCCGGTGGGGACACTAGTTCTAGTGTATAAACAAATGGCAACCACCCCAATCTATAAGCCTAGGTTCACACCAGGTCCAGGACACCAGGACCGGCTACCCTTGGTGGTATCATGAGATGGAGGAAAGAGCTGGGAGGAAGGACAGGTTGTTCTCTCTTTCCAGCTTCTCCTCCTGCCACTACAGTTCTAGTTGACTACAGGATCTCCACTCTCCAGTGTTTGTTTATCCTCCCTCATCTCCTCCCAGCAAAGAATATGGATAGGGGGCGGGTAAGCAAACACTGCACAGTGACAATCTGACAGCCAGTGGCATCTCTAGTGCAGGGCATTGACACTGCAATCCTATTGCTTCCCTATTGTGCTAGAATTTTTTTGGGGGGAGGGAGGGGATTTTTGTTGACACATAATGTTCACACGTTGGTTCACACTATTGCGGACCATGCGGCCCTCATTTGCTCGGGCACAACAGCCCATTCATTTGAATAGCTGCTGTGCCCGCTTTTCCCGCAGGAAAAGGGTGTGGGCATATATGCATGTACAGTATGTGTGCTCCAACTGTGGAGAGTCTCAAAATGTATTGAGTTAAGACTGCAATATACTGAGGTGCTGTGGCATGGCCTCTGCAGGTAATGTAGATTTAACACCCTCCAGTGTAGATAGTTTTTTTTTGTGTTAAAGGCTTGTTAGAAGTGTGGGTACGAGTCAGCCTGGGTACTAGTCAGCAAGATTACTTTAGCTTAGGGTTGGAGGGCTCTACAGGTCAGTTCTCTGATACCTCCCCCTGCCTTGAGACTTGAAGACCTTTCTAGAAGCCAGGAGGGGCTGATCTGCATATTTAGGAGAGCCTGGCCAATCCACAGGCAGGAGGCCTGGCATGGTGGCTAGGCCAGCCCTTAAATATGAGAGAGCCTGGTCAGCAAGGGAGTCGGGTGGGAGATGGAGTGACGAAGTGGAGTCTGGGAGGAGCCAGAGGAGGGGGGTCTACCTACAGGCTGGGTGCTGGAAAGAGTGACATCTACTGTACTACAGTCCACAGGACTGCCAAGGACAGCCTGTCAGCAGGGGGAGAAGCCAGCCCAGCGTAAGGCCTGAAAGCAGCTTCACCTTTTAAAGCTACAGGAAAAGGACAGTGTGAGTACCTCTACACCCCCTGGGCCTACAAGGGAGAGGACAGTCAGGTACAATACCCAACTAGTTCTCCCTGGGACATCATTCCCATGTGTTTAGGAATCCCTTGCCCTGGTATATTCTTCATGACAGCTGCGTGGATGAGGAGATTTTCATCTGGGGTCTGAAGAGACTCATTTAAGGGGACTAAGTTGTCCTAGTAGAGACTATGTGCTGATTCTTCAAAAGACAAGAGCCACTCCTGAAGGAGTAGAGAGTCCAGGTGTTTTTTCTGAATTCTTACCTTTTTTGTACATAGGAAGTTGTCATCCAAGTTGTTTCAGTACCATTGGGTATCCCATGTACCCCTAGACCCCATCCAGGTTGCTAACCCCTTATTAAAACAACAACAAAAACAAGCTCATGGACTGATTACTGACTTTGGATGTAAGTGTGGATAATGCGTGTTGCCTGGCTGTGCAGAGCTTAGGGGGACCCAAATAGTCAGTGGTCTTCAAGAGGGTAGTGCTACACATTTATATAAAACAAAGTCCTCCTCTGCTTAAAAAGGAAATGTATCCTTACTTAACCTCCCTGGCGGTATGATTATTTCAGATTTTTGGTGCTGAAAGCGGTACCATTATTTTGCATGGAAATATGTAGTTTTTTTATTGTAGGCTGTAATATTTTGGAATAACTCACTGAAATCTGTCCGAACAAGAGCCTATTAACCATCCCGGGTAGGATAAAATTTGAAACACAAAATCATAAATTATTATTTAATAAATAATCATAAAAAACAATAATATAATAATAATACATTTAATTCAATAAAATAATCAAACCAAAAACACTGAAATTTGAAATATAGCGCCAAGTTCGCACATCGCTGAGCAAAGTCGCAAAATTGTTTTCAGTGTCTTAAGACGAATTTCTCCACGAATCATTATCACTCATTTCTGCAAGTGGTTCTAATTTACTATTGCTGTTCTCTAGCTGGTCTAAACCCGATTTTGACCTAAAGGGACACTTTTTGGACTCCATGGACTTTTCTAAGTTTCCAGGCAGAAAGAACAGTCAAAATGCAGACAGGGGACAGGACAGAGCACTAGGGACAAAATGTATGTGAAATGGGTTGAAACAGCAATGTTTTACTATGTAAAATCGTTTTGAAAAAAATGAAAATTTTTTTTAAATTTTCAAATTTCCCGCCGCCGCCGGCGCCCGTACGTCCCGACGTCACAGGGACCGGAACACAGGAGCCGGATGCCGGCATCAGCCGGAGGAGATGGCCGGGGACGCTGCAGGGGACACATCGCAGGAGTGCAGGACAAGGTAAGCTCTGCATGGACTCCCTATGCAGCGCCGCATGGTAAGCCCGTGTGTAGCTACATACACACACATGTACATACACGCAAACACATGTACAGATACACACATGTACATACACACAGACACATGTACATGCATACACAGACACACAGATACATGTACACACACACACATACAGTCATGGCCGAAATTGTTGGCACCCTTGATATTTCTCCAGGAAATCATGTATTTCTCACGAAACGTATTGCATTAACACATGTTTTGCTATACACATGTTTATTCCCTTTGTGTGTATTGGGACAAAACAAAAAAAGGGAGGAAAGAAAGCAAATTCGACATAATGTCACACAAACCTCCAAAAATGGGCTGGACAAAAGTATTGGCACCCTTTCACAACTGCGGATAAATAAGAATGTTACAAGCATGTGATGCTCCTGTAAACTCACCTGGGGCAAGTAACAGGTGTGGGCAATATAGAAATCACACCTGAAAGCAGATAAAAAGGAGAGACGTTCACTTAACCTTTGCATTGTGTGTCTGTCTGTGCCACACTAAGCATGGACAACAGAAAGAGGAGACGAGAACTGTCTGAGGACCTGAGAACCAAAATTGTGGCAAAATATCAACAATCTCAAGGTTACAAGTCCATCTCCAGAGAACTAGATTTGCCTTTGTCCACAGTGCGCAACATTATCAAGAAGTTTGCAACCCATGGCACTGTAGCTAATCTCCCTGGTCGTGGACGGATGAGGAAAATTGATGAAAGATTGCAACGCAGAATAGTCCGGATGGTGGATAAGCAGCCCCAAACATGTTCCAAAGACATTCAAGCTGTCCTGCAGGCTCAGGGAGCATCAGTGTCAGCGCGAACTATCCGTCGACATTTAAATGAAATGAAACGCTATGGCAGGAGACCCAGGAGGACCCCACTGCTGACACAGAGACATAAAAAAGCAAGACTACAGTTTGCCAAAATGTACTTGAGTAAGCCAAAAGCCTTCTGGGAAAACGTCTTGTGGACAGATGAGACCAAGATAGAGCTTTTCGGTAAAGCACATCATTCTACTGTTTACCGAAAACGGAATGAGGCCTACAAAGAACAAAACACAGTACCTACGGTAAAATATGGTGGAGGTTCAATGATGTTTTGGGGTTGTTTTGCTGCCTCTGGCACTGGGTGCCTTGACTGTGTGCAAGGCATCATGAAATCTGAGGATTACCAAAGGATTTTGGGTCGCACTGTAGGGCCCAGTGTCAGAAAGCTGGGTTTGCGTCCAAGATCCTGGGTCTTCCAGCAGGACAATGACCCCAAACATACGTCAAAAAGCACTCAGAAATGGATGGCAAAGAAGCGCTGGAGAGTTCTGAAGTGGCCAGCAATGAGCCCAGATCTAAATCCCATTGAACACCTGTGGAGAGATCTTAAAATTGCTGTTGGGAAAAGGTGTCCTTCCAATAAGAGAGACCTGGAGCTGTTTGCAAAGGAAGAGTGGTCCAAAATTCCGGGTGAGAGGTGTCAGAAGCTTATTGATGGTTATAGGAAGCGACTGATTTCAGTTATGTTTTCCAAAGGGTGTGCAACCAAATATTAAGTTAAGGGTGCCAATACTTTTGTCCAGCCCATTTTTGGGGTTTTGTGTGACATTATGTCATATTTGCTTTTCTGCCTCTGTTTTATATTTGTTCCAATACATACAAAGGGAATAAACATGTGTATAGCAAAACATGTGTTAATGCAATACCTTTTTTGTGTGAAATACTTGATTTTCAGGAAAAATATCAAGGGTGCCAACAATTTCGGCCATGACTGTATGTACACACACACACATACAAATACACACACCCACAAATGCACACACACACACACATGTACACACAGACACATACAAATACACACACACACGCAGAGCCCTATAAAAAGTTGCAGTACTTCGTTACGTTCACTCACAGAGCCGGGTACTGCACTCTAGGGGGAGGTAGAGAGTACAGCACACACTCCTTCCTTTGCTTTCACTTTGCTCAACTATTGAGCAGTCTGACGGCTCCCAGTGAAAGTGACAGATCCGGCCCTGAGTTCCGAGCCTGCTGAGCAAGACGGCCCTGGGGGACACACTCGCCCCCACCATAATTTCCACACGCCAATGCGAGCTGGCGAGTGGAAATTTCAAGGCCTGCTTTATATACTAACTTCCAGCCAAGCAGGACCTGCAGCAGTGTGACAAGTGTGAACATCTAGCACAGCCAGAGATTGGTGGGCAAGCCAGTCAGGGCTTGCAGCAGCAATGAGAGAGCATGCAGCTGTCAACTCCAACCTATAATGTAAGGGATGGGTAGGGTCAATATACGTTTCAGGGGCTCTGCCTCCTTTATAATGCAGGCAGTGTATAGACAAACAGCCAGAATTTATACAGTGTTGGCCAGGGAAGACAGTGACAAGGGGTAGGACCAATAGGAACTACTGCATGTGCACCCACAGTGGTGTATAATAAACCTGAATTGTACACCGCTGCGGGTGCACATGCAGTAGTTCCAATTGGTCGTGCCCCTTTCTAACTTTTTCCCGATTGGCACTGTATGAGTGCCAGGTGTTTCCCTATGAGAGGGTTGTTTTTAAAAGGGGAGGAGCCTCTGAAATGCATATCTGCCCCACACATCTCCTACATCACAGGTTGGACTTGACAGCTGCACTCTCTCTAATTGCAGCCGTACCCCTGCCGGCTTGTTTGCCAATCCCTGACTGTGCTAGATGTTCACACTGCTGCAGGTCCTGCTCAGCTTCACTCATTTGGTATTCATCTGGTCACACCCATTTTTGTCAGGGCGCACTACACATACCGTAGGTCACTTCCTCCCTCAAGTGTCCCTCATTCTGAAGTTCAAAAGTTGGGAGGTATGAATTGCTGTGTAGGAGGACATATCAACAGTCTAGTCATTGGAGGACAGGCAGACTGTTCTTCCAGCACAGCCAGAAAACTGACCTCTCTGGGAAAGATGTGCTTCTCTTGCCTAGCTTGGTCAGTTTGAAATAGGTAAGCAGAGGGACTAGTAGGAACACCAGGTATTTCTTTCGCACACAGGAAGAAATTCAAAGAGTACCGGATACTTTTGAACACAAGTACATAGTACAACATGCAGATTTTAGAAATATAAAATGCTGGGATAACACAACCTTTTTAAACAAACTGGCAAACCTATTATAAGCTATACTGACTCTTTTAAAATGAGTTTTCTATTAATTTCCTCTCTACCTCTTTCTGGGGAGTTAACTGGTTAAGTGGTGAGAAGAATCCACAGCTCAGCAGAAATGTATCATTGTATACAAGAGATAGGGCGAGGATGGGTGAAATGAGTTTTGAAGGTGGAGACTTGGAGTAAGCTATCAGGGAAAAGATAAGCCCATGTCATTGTCTAGAGGAAAGGTGAAACCATTATTGCAGCTAATAAAATAATGGGAGGGTGTCTTTCCTGGAGGAAAGGTGTGTTCTTTGCTAATAACACATTGAGATTCATTTACTAAAACTGGAGAGTGCAAAATCTGGTGCAGCTGTGCATGGTAGCCAATCAGCTTGTTCAATTAGGACCTGACAAAACCTGGACGCTGATTGGTTTCTATGCACAACTGCACCTAATTTTGTACCCTCCAGCTTTGGTAAACCAATTATAAAAAAAAAATCAAAACAACAACAAAAAAAAACCTGACTGCACAGCAAGCAGTTCCAAGGGTGGGGGTGGGGGAGATTTAGAATACTATAGCAATAAATGGAACTCATTGGGGAGGGTGGTTGGGGTAGTAACACTGGAGTTCAGCTGAAGCATGCCTAACAACTGTATAGGCATTCCCTGAAGAATTTCATGAAGAATTGTTTCCCTTTGGCTCCAAGCGTTTTTTTTAAACTCAAAAAACACTGGTAATAATAATACTGTTTTCGTAGCATTTTAGAAGTGTTTAGGAGCATTAGTGTTTTATTAGTGTTCTTACACTACATGTAGTGGGTAGGATAGAAGCTAGAAAAAAGCTGTTAGGAGCATTTTAGTAGCATTTAGCGTTTATTTTTTTCTGCTTGAAAAACACTCCAAAAAACTCTACAAAAACATTTTTTTTTCTGCTTCTAGACACTTCTAGGAGCAGAAAAAAATAACATGCTGATAATAGTTTCTAGGAGCTTTAAAAAACCACTACTGTACTTGGAGCCTTATAGTAGAGTTTTATTTTTGTTCATCAGAGTCTTAGTTTGGTTTGTACATATGTGTACATCTCTGCCATACAGCATAGCCCAGCCTCTTAGGAAAGGGAATCTAATCTTTCTCTTCTACAGTTTCCCTTTTATTTAAAGATACTTTCCCCTCTCCAAACCTGTGACTGGATAGTGAAAGGAGAAGCAGCAGAATGAGGAGCACATGTCGGTATCACTCTGATTTCTCCTCCTATCAGCAGTCACTTTGCATTACAGCACACCTTATGCTGCATTTCCCTTTCCTTCTCTGAGCTCTGCTTTATACTGCAAGAGGCTAAAGCCAAAGCAAATTTAGGTAATTAGACTGACTGTATTTCATACAAAATACATATAATTTTGTATTAATGATTACAGAGCTTCCTCATGTCAGAGCAACTACCCTGAGGACTGGTAATATCATGACTGAAGTAATGATCAAGAAAAAGCAGGAGAGGTGGATGAAGCAAAGATCAAAAACAGAAGCAGGGAGATCCTTGCACTGTAGGTCTTCAGGTACAGCTTCCTCTCCAGCAAGGAGAACAGTGAACAGCAATAGTTGTGACAGCACCGAATCTCAATTCAGATCTTAAGAGGTTAGCAGTCAGAGGCAGTAAGGCTTTAAACAATACAAATGCCAATACACAGCACTTCAACCAATATCCCTTTATTAATGATCCAGTTGTTACTTTGTTCAAGACAGATCTTTAATGAAGTGGTATTGGAAGAAAAGCTGTGTGCCATCACGTGTATCACTTTTCACTTTGATCCCAGGAAGAGGGATATTGGCTGTACACTATTGTGGTGTAGTGAAGAGGAATATGGAAGGAACAGTGCTGTGTTCCCGGCTTTGTGAATGCAGCAGTGCCTTAAATCTCGCACTATAGATATACAGCTATGAGACTCTAGGCACGCTCACATACCAAGAACTACTCTGCTATTTTTCAGAACAAAAAGGTACACTTTTCAGTATATTGCTTAGGCATAAATAACATATCTAGGTGTTCCCTATAAGATAACAAACATTCACATTGGTGCATAACCACTTAAATAGTTTTCAAGTCTAAATTGGGTTTCTGTTTCTTCATATTCTCTTGGAGATTGTCCCTTCACATATACATGCTCCCTGGGGACACACTAGTTGTGAGTTTTCCCATACCCCACAATAAGGTGCTGTCTTATGCAGGTGCCATTCATTTCTAAGGGCACCCTCATGTAGCTAGCAAATACAAGTGTTTGCACCCAGCAAAACAGACACGGTCCTCTAGAACTATGCATTTTGGTGCAGCGTGATTTTAAAAATCATGCCAGCACCTTTTTGTGCATTTCACGTACATACGGCAGCCTGTTGAAGTTGTTGCAAAAAACTGTGCAGCTCAGATGCACCTTCTGGTATGAACGATCCCTAAAAGTCCTACCCAATGGGGCTGTTCACCTATCCTCTCGTATCTTCAGATCTTTCTAGCCCTTATTTTCTTCTGTAAGGGTCTGAACTGGTTCAAAAACTGAATTTTGCAATGGGTTTTATTTGCCAATTTTTTCCTCAAACGGGAAAGCAGGTCAACACTTTCTGCGTGTCACAAGGATCTCTGAACTCAGGTGCACGTGTGATAAGCTCAACCTTCTAGTCAAATCTAGTCAAAACAGTTATATTGTGCAAGGACCAACCTGACCCAACACACAATGTGTGGATTAATTAGGCTGGCAATCCTAAGGCAGAACTGAATCTCCCCACCTTAAAAAACCCTGCTTTACCTGTATATCTATCGTTTTTAAGCTAAAGCTGACCAAACACAAATAGATTTTTGAACAAATGTTCATACAAATATTCATGTGAACATTTGTATGAAAATTCATGGTACATTTGATTACTTTACAAATGTCTTTGGAAAAGTACTTCAAAATTATGTTTGCTTTTAACATTCAATTTTGGAGTGAGTGTAATTTTACTGAATGAAAATGTTTTCATCCGCCTTCAAATTTTCTCCATACTGTGGTCTCAAACAAACATTAGTTTGACCCTATTATGATTAGAAAATGAACAAACATTCCTAAAATGAAAAAAATGTAAATAAAAATTGAGTGTATGACCTGCTTTACCCTACCTGCTGCACATGCCCTGTGCATCTTACAACCCTCGGTTAGATGGCAAATGCCAGGAAAATGTAATTCCAGAATTCATTCACAGCAGTTGCCTTTTTATTTTTGCTTTATTTTGTTGCTGAATGGCGATTTAAAATGGAACTAATGTGCCGAAACTGTGAGCCAAGTGTTTGGCTCCAGCCTGCAACTTGGTTGCAGCACAGATCCAGTGACCTATTCTGTTCTGAAAAGGTATACATACAGTTAAGAAAACAATTCTGACAAACTATCACATTTCCAAAACCTGTATGCTGCTCTTTTTTTGTTTTACTACTATTCATACAATTTTTTGCTAGTAAAGGACTATTTCTTTCCCAGTTCCCATATTCCTATGATCTCAAGTTATTCAATGTACATGGACGCTGCTAAATTAGGCCTGGACATCTAGGCATCTATGATCTGTAATCATGCGGGTTAAGGTGTATTTCCACCTTGAACATTTTTTTAAAATTTAATTCTGAATAGAGTGGGAAAGGATTAGAGCCATCTCAGGTAATAAATTAGTGGTCTCCTATGGTTAGACAATTAATTTCATCTAAAATTAGAAAAAAGATTGAATGGTCCATCATGTCTGTCCCATTGTTTCTATTTATTTATATTGTTATTTTTTTGTTTAACTTATGTCTGAATATAGTTGAGCCAAACTGCACTGGGTTCAAAGAAGTTTAGATGCTGAACCCCTTGAAATTAATGGGAGCTGAATCTTCCAAATTAAAAATGTCAATTTTCTGGGCTAACAGGAAAAGGGGTGTAAAAAGTAGCATGGTGAGTGGGGGAGGGGGTGCTCACTGCCCTGGGCAATGTGTACCAATGCAAAAAAAAAATATATAAAAAAAATAAATTCCACTAGGCTAGGGGTGGTGATTTTGCTTGTAGTGACACATTAAAAATGCCCAATTCCTTTAAAGAACATGCCCTGATTCTTTCCTTGAAGGGGTGATTCGGGTCTGGAGTCTTTAGGTATGAGGTCCCCCTAAAAATTCATACCAGACCCTTAGTGCAAGCATTCAATCTGGCTGGTTAGGAAAGGGAAGGGTGCATACTAAGGCACATTCCTGCAACATGGGGAGGTGCCTCCATGGCAAAGCACTCGAGGGCCTCTTCCTCAAAACCTGGGCGAGTGGTTGTTGGGGTCCTTGGGCAGGGTTCCCATTGGAAACTGGACATCCAGCGTGCATTCCAACTGGCATTGAGGAGTACGTGCACGCCGGCGGCTCCATAGCTGTCTCCCTCCAGCCACCACGCTGCTCCAGCAGGACGCGGACGCAGTGGCAACCAATGACAGCCATTCCTTTCCGATGTTACACCTTACTACTACTATTACATGCCTGTATTTAACCACTTAAATGTGAGTGTTCCTACTTTTAAACTACAATAAAGTGTCATGCTGCACTTAGAGGCGCTTCTTCTCCTTCTCTCATATGATTCACACAAAATCAGGTCTGCTAATCATCAAGAATCACTTTCTTTGTTACCCTTGGCAACCACAGCTGCTGGTGAGTGTTCTTTATCTCCTGTAGATCAGTACTTTGCTATCAGTAACCACACTTTCCCTGCATGTAATCCTATTTTTCTATCAACAATACACGCTGGTCAGCACCATGCAACTGCTTGCAGGACTCCAGTATCCAAACCAAAAAGAGGTTTTCTCCTGCTCATTAAATCCTGCCACTATCCACTGCTGCCTCAACTGTTATCCAGTCAGTTCCAGATTCCATGTTGCCTGCTGATGAATTCCATTCCTTCAAGTTGCTTGCAGATGGGGTCCATTCCTTCTCCAAGTTGCCTGCCGATGGGGTCCATTCCTTCTCCAAGTTGCCTGCTGATGGGGTCCAGCCTGCCTCTATGCCTACTGATGGGGTCCAGCCTGCTGCTGGGGAGTTGCTGTTCTCTTCCAAGCCTGCTATTGGGGAGTTGCTGTTCTCTGCCAAGCCTGCCACTGGGGAGCTGCTGTTCTCTGCCACATCTGCCGCTGGGGAGCTGCTGTTCTCTGCCAAGTCTGCCGCTGGGGAGTTGCTGTTCTCTGCCAAATCTGCCTCTGGGGAGCTGCTGTTCTCTGCTAAGCCTGCCGCTGGGGAGCTGCTGTTCTCTGCCAAGCCTGCCACTGGGAAGCTGCTGTTCTCTGCCAAGCCTGACACTGGGGAGCTGCTGTTCTCTGCCAAGCCTGACACCGGGGAGCTGCTGTTCTCTGCCAAGCCTGCCACTGGGGAGCTGCTGTTCTCTGCCAAGCCTGCCACTGGGGAGCTGCTGTTCTCAGCCAAGCCTGCCGCTGGAGAGCTGTTGTTCTCTGCCAAGCCTTCCGCTGGGGTGCTGCTGTTCTCTGCCAAGCCTTCCACTGAGGAGCTGTTGTTCTCTGCCAAGGCTGCCAATTTGGACCTGCTGTTCTCTGCCAAGCCTGCCGATGGGGAGTTGCTGTTCTCTGCCAAGCCTGTTTTTTTAAGCATCTCAGATCTCAGAGCCTCAGTATGCATTTTAAGTCATCTCAACTCTGTAAGCAAGTGCTGAAGGAGGTAGTGTAGCAGTCAGTAAAAAAAAGGTAGTAGACCATCACAATATTTCATAATATGACACACAATTACCCTATAACCCTTATATAAAGTTCTTTAAATTGTGGAGTTTTTTTCAGAACTACAGACAGCTGTCAGTTCATAGCTAAAGAGAAATGCTGGGATTTTTACCATCTAAGAAAAACTGAGTTACTTTCAGGACTGGCCAGGGTGACCAAAAGCTCTGAGAGCCATAAATCTACACTATTAAGACAGCTAAAAAAATTTTCTGCACAGTCTGAAAAGAGGATTTTTGACTATTAGCAATGATTCTGTAGTTTCCTCCTGTAAGTCTGAAGTCCATTCTTCTTGACTGGAAATGTAATAGGGGGTACATGGTCAGTATCAACAGCTATGAGTTATCTTTACTTGCAAACAGATTTTCTACAAACAAATTGCTTTAACAGCCCCCCCCCCCCCCAAGGGTCCTAACTCCATCCCCAGGCCACATAGCGGGTGTGTGGGCTACTATGGCAATTGTTACACCATTGTTGGACCTATATATAAGACAGGTAACTATGGGATGGGTAGGGCAACCCAATTATTTCCAGAGGCTCCTTTATGGAGTCATCGTTACACAAAATTATACAGTCACCAGAACTGGAGTTTAGAGAAATCTTCCAAGTGGTGACAAATGTCTACAGGAATTCCCCTCACATTGTAGAGAGTTCCTCTTACTGTCGGTTGTATTTCCAAGTCAGGAAGTGAAGACAAATCTCCTCAATGGGAAACAGACAGCGAAAAACAACCTGACTAGGGTTAACTGACTGGGCTACTCTATACAAAACTAAAAAGAATGGTTTGGGCTCTACATACCCTTTAATTTCAGCTTGAACTATTGAGCAATGATAAAATGTGAAAAGCAGTTAAAAGTTGGCCGTTTATGAAAATAAAAAATATGTATATGCAATATTTCATATTTAAAGAATTAATCTGAACTGGGCTATAATATGTTACTGAAATGGTACATTTTGTAATAATTGATAGTAGACTGGGTGTACGTTTTGGCAAGATTTCTCTTATTAATAAGAAAGAAAGTTTTAAAATGTATTAACCTCCCTGCGGTATTCCATAGTGTAGCTCGGGGTAGTTTCAGTACCACAAGCGGTAACCCCGAGCTACACTCGGGCTTACCATGCGGCGCTGCTCCGCGATCCCTCGATCACTTACCTTGTCCTGCGTTCCCGCGATGTCCCTCCTGCAGTGTCCCCGGCAATGTAATCTGGTGGATGCCAGCATCTGTCATCTGGGTTCCGTCCCTTGAGACGTCGGGACGTACGGGGGACGGAATGGCGGGAAATTTGAAAATGACAAAAAGTGACATTCACTAAATTCACTAAAATCACATAGTAAAACATTACTGTATCAAACCATTTCACATACATTTTGTCCCGAGTGCTTTGTCCTGTGCCCTGCCTGCATTTTTACTGTTCTTTCTGCCTGGAAAGTGAGAAATGTCAATGGCGTCCAAAAAGCGTCCCTTTAGGTCAAAAGCGGTTTTAGACCAGCTAGAGAACAGTGATACTAAATTAGAACTACTTGCAGAATTGAGTGATAATGATTTGTGGGGAAATTCGTCATCAGACACTGAAAACGATTTTGCGACTTTGCTCAGTGATGTGCGAACTTGGCGCTCTGTTTCAAATTTTAGTGTTTTTGGTTTGAATATATTATTTAATTAAATTTATAATAATAATTAGAGATCAGCGAATCGAAGTAGCCGAAGTGGAATTCGAGTCGAATATCGGAAAAATTTCGATTCGCGCCGAATCCGAAAAATAGCCTAATTCGGACGCGCGAATCAAAATTTTTCCGAAAATGGCGGCTGACATGTGCGGCGACGGAGCGGGGATGTCTGGGAAGGCGCGCAGACAAGGCGCGCTGACCCATAATGCATTCCTCAACGACATGTGATCGCATCAGCCAATCAGCAGCCAGCCAGCTAGCACTGTGTAATGGTCGAGCTATAAATAGCGGCCATTTTGGAATTCTTCATTTGCCTGCAGTCATTGAACAGAGGCAGACCGCTCTGTATTAGGGACAGGGACAGAGTTAGGGCCACAGAAACGATACTTGGGGACAGAGAAACGATACTTAGGGACAGAGAACTATTACTCAGGGACACAGATTTGTTAATTAGGGCCACAGAATCGTTACTTAGGGACAAAGAAACGCTAGTTAGGGACACAGAATTCATACTCAGGGACAGACAGAATTGTTACTGAGTGCCAGAGAATTGTTACTTAGGGCCACAGAAACGTTATTAGGGCCACAGAATTGTTACTCAGGGACAGACAGAATTGTTACTGAGTGCCAGAGAATTGTTACTTAGGGCCACAGAAACGTTATTAGGGCCACAGAATTGTTACTCAGGGACAGACAGAATTGTTACTGAGTGCCAGAGAATTGTTACTTAGGGCCACAGAAACGTTATTAGGGCCACAGAATTGTTACTCAGGGACAGACAGAATTGTTACTGAGTGCCAGAGAATTGTTACTTAGGGCCACAGAAACTTTAGTTAGGGCCACAGAATTGTTACTCAGGGACAGACACAGAATTGTTACTGAGGGCCACAGAACTGTTACTTAGGGCCACAGAATTGTTACTCGCACAGACACAGAATTGTTACTCGCACAGACACAGAATTGTTACTGAGGGCCACAGAACTGTTACTTAGGGCCACAGAATTGTTACTCGCACAGACACAGAATTGTTACACAGGGACACAGAACTGTTACTGAGGGCCACAGAACCGTTACTTAGGGCCACAGAATTGTTACTCGCACAGACACAGAATTGTTACTCGCACAGACACAGAATTGTTACTCGCACAGACACAGAATTGTTACTGAGGGCCACAGAACTGTTAGTTAGGGCCACAGAATTGTTACTCGCACAGACACAGAATTGTTACTGAGGGCCACAGAACTGTTACTTGGGGCCACAGAAACATTAATCAGTGACACAGAATTGTTACTGAGGGCCACAGAACTGTTACTTAGGGCCACAGAATTGTTACTCGCACAGACACAGAATTGTTACTCGCACAGACACAGAATTGTTACTCGCACAGACACAGAATTGTTACTCGCACAGACACAGAATTGTTACTCAGGGACACAGAACTGTTACTGAGGGCCACAGAACTGTTACTTAGGGCCACAGAATTGTTACTCGCACAGACACAGAATTCTTACTCGCACAGACACAGAATTGTTACTCAGGGACACAGAACTGTTACTTAGGGCCACAGAACTGTTAGTTAGGGCCACAGAATTGTTACTCGCACAGACACAGAATTGTTACTGAGGGCCACAGAACTGTTACTTAGGGCCACAGAATTGTTACTCGCACAGACACAGAATTGTTACACAGGGACACAGAACTGTTACTGAGGGCCAGAGAACCGTTATTTAGGGCCACAGAATTGTTACTCGCACAGACACAGAATTGTTACACAGGGACACAGAACTGTTACTGAGGGCCACAGAACCGTTACTTAGGGCCACAGAATTGTTACTCGCACAGACACAGAATTGTTACTCGCACAGACACAGAATTGTTACTCGCACAGACACAGAATTGTTACTGAGGGCCACAGAACTGTTAGTTAGGGCCACAGAATTGTTACTCGCACAGACACAGAATTGTTACTCGCACAGACACAGAATTGTTACTGAGGGCCACAGAACTGTTACTTGGGGCCACAGAAACATTAATCAGTGACACAGAATTGTTACTGAGGGCCACAGAACTGTTACTTAGGGCCACAGAATTGTTACTCGCACAGACACAGAATTGTTACTCAGGGACACAGAACTGTTACTGAGGGCCACAGAACTGTTACTGAGGGCCACAGAACTGTTACTTAGGGCCACAGAATTGTTACTCGCACAGACACAGAATTCTTACTCACACAGACACAGAATTGTTACTCAGGGACACAGAACTGTTACTGAGGGCCACAGAACTGTTACTTAGGGCCACAGAATTGTTACTCGCACAGACACAGAAGTGTTACTCGCACAGACACAGAATTGTTACTGAGGGCCACAGAACTGTTACTTGGGGCCACAGAAACGTTAATCAGGGACACAGAATTGTTACTGAGGGCCACAGAACTGTTACTTAGGGCCACAGAATTGTTACTCGCACAGACACAGAATTGTTACTCGCACAGACACAGAATTGTTACTGAGGGCCACAGAACTGTTACTTGGGGCCACAGAAACGTTAATCAGGGACACAGAATTGTTACTGAGGGCCACAGAACTGTTAGGGCCACAGAATTGTTACTCGCACAGACACAGAATTGTTACTCGCACAGACACAGAATTGTTATTGAGGGCCACAGAACTGTTACTTGGGGCCACAGAAACGTTAATCAGGGACACAGAATTGTTACTGAGGGCCACAGAACTGTTACTTAGGGCCACAGAATTGTTACTCGCACAGACACAGAATTGTTACTCAGGGACACAGAACTGTTACTGAGGGCCACAGAACTGTTACTTAGGGCCACAGAATTGTTACTCGCACAGACACAGAATTGTTACTCAGGGACACAGAACTGTTACTGAGGGCCACAGAACTGTTACTTAGGGCCACAGAATTGTTACTCGCACAGACACAGAATTCTTACTCGCACAGACACAGAATTGTTACTCAGGGACACAGAACTGTTACTGAGGGCCACAGAACTGTTACTTAGGGCCACAGAATTGTTACTCGCACAGACACAGAATTCTTACTCGCACAGACACAGAATTGTTACTCAGGGACACAGAACTGTTACTGAGGGCAACAGAACTGTTACTTAGGGCCACAGAATTGTTACTCGCACAGACACAGAATTGTTACTCGCACAGACACAGAATTGTTACTGAGGGCCACAGAACTGTTACTTAGGGCCACAGAATTGTTACTCGCACAGACACAGAATTGTTACACAGGGACACAGAACTGTTACTGAGGGCCAGAGAACCGTTATTTAGGGCCACAGAATTGTTACTCGCACAGACACAGAATTGTTACACAGGGACACAGAACTGTTACTGAGGGCCACAGAACCGTTACTTAGGGCCACAGAATTGTTACTCGCACAGACACAGAATTGTTACTCGCACAGACACAGAATTGTTACTCGCACAGACACAGAATTGTTACTGAGGGCCACAGAACTGTTAGTTAGGGCCACAGAATTGTTACTCGCACAGACACAGAATTGTTACTCGCACAGACACAGAATTGTTACTGAGGGCCACAGAACTGTTACTTGGGGCCACAGAAACATTAATCAGTGACACAGAATTGTTACTGAGGGCCACAGAACTGTTACTTAGGGCCACAGAATTGTTACTCGCACAGACACAGAATTGTTACTCAGGGACACAGAACTGTTACTGAGGGCCACAGAACTGTTACTGAGGGCCACAGAACTGTTACTTAGGGCCACAGAATTGTTACTCGCACAGACACAGAATTCTTACTCACACAGACACAGAATTGTTACTCAGGGACACAGAACTGTTACTGAGGGCCACAGAACTGTTACTTAGGGCCACAGAATTGTTACTCGCACAGACACAGAAGTGTTACTCGCACAGACACAGAATTGTTACTGAGGGCCACAGAACTGTTACTTGGGGCCACAGAAACGTTAATCAGGGACACAGAATTGTTACTGAGGGCCACAGAACTGTTACTTAGGGCCACAGAATTGTTACTCGCACAGACACAGAATTGTTACTCGCACAGACACAGAATTGTTACTGAGGGCCACAGAACTGTTACTTGGGGCCACAGAAACGTTAATCAGGGACACAGAATTGTTACTGAGGGCCACAGAACTGTTAGGGCCACAGAATTGTTACTCGCACAGACACAGAATTGTTACTCGCACAGACACAGAATTGTTATTGAGGGCCACAGAACTGTTACTTGGGGCCACAGAAACGTTAATCAGGGACACAGAATTGTTACTGAGGGCCACAGAACTGTTACTTAGGG
Organism: Staurois parvus; assembly: GCF_062004578.1. Classification (NCBI taxonomy): domain Eukaryota; kingdom Metazoa; phylum Chordata; class Amphibia; order Anura; family Ranidae; genus Staurois; species Staurois parvus. The sequence continues at coordinate 5,891,501 of NW_028318186.1, read as the reverse complement.
CCACAGAATTGTTACTCGCACAGACACAGAATTGTTACTCAGGGACACAGAACTGTTACTGAGGGCCACAGAACTGTTACTTAGGGCCACAGAATTGTTACTCGCACAGACACAGAATTGTTACTCAGGGACACAGAACTGTTACTGAGGGCCACAGAACTGTTACTTAGGGCCACAGAATTGTTACTCGCACAGACACAGAATTCTTACTCGCACAGACACAGAATTGTTACTCAGGGACACAGAACTGTTACTGAGGGCCACAGAACTGTTACTTAGGGCCACAGAATTGTTACTCGCACAGACACAGAATTCTTACTCGCACAGACACAGAATTGTTACTCAGGGACACAGAACTGTTACTGAGGGCAACAGAACTGTTACTTAGGGCCACAGAATTGTTACTCGCACAGACACAGAATTGTTACTCGCACAGACACAGAATTGTTACTGAGGGCCACAGAACTGTTACTTGGGGCCACAGAAACGTTAATCAGGGACACAGAATTGTTACTGAGGGCCACAGAACTGTTAGGGTCACAGAATTGTTACTCGCACAGACACAGAATTGTTACTCGCACAGACACAGAATTGTTACTGAGGGCCACAGAACTGTTACTTGGGGCCACAGAAACGTTAATCAGGGACACAGAATTGTTACTGAGGGCCACAGAACTGTTACTTAGGGCCACAGAATTGTTACTCGCACAGACACAGAATTGTTACTCAGGGACACAGAACTGTTACTGAGGGCCACATAACTGTTACTTAGGGCCACAGAATTGTTACTCGCACAGACACAGAATTGTTACTCAGGGACACAGAACTGTTACTGAGGGCCACAGAACTGTTACTTAGGGCCACAGAATTGTTACTCGCACAGACACAGAATTCTTACTCGCACAGACACAGAATTGTTACTCAGGGACACAGAACTGTTACTGAGGGCCACAGAACTGTTACTTAGGGCCACAGAATTGTTACTCGCACAGACACAGAATTGTTACTCGCACAGACACAGAATTGTTACTGAGGGCCACAGAACTGTTACTTAGGGCCACAGAATTGTTACTCGCACAGACACAGAATTGTTACTCAGGGACACAGAATTGTTACTCAGGGACACATAATCGTTTAATTAAAGAGTATGTCAGACAACATGCAGAGGAGTGGCAGAGGAGGCAATGTTTTAGGAGCGAGCAGACGTGGCAGCAGAGGAAGGGGTCGAGGCAGCACTATTCGCAGCCAGAGGCCAGTGCTCCCGGTGTCATCCAGCGGTCGTGTCTCCACCGACAACCCTGCCGTCATCGATTGGTTGGCTCGGTCGTCTTCCTCTTCCCAGGTCACCTCTGACACCTACAGCCAACGGTCGGTGGGTACGTCAGACACAACCGTTAGTTGGCATGGCCCGGGACCAAGCCCACTGAAATCACGTGTCCTCTACCTGCCCCTGTCCTTTGGTGTTCCCTCACCAAGCGAAGTATCGCATGCTGTGGGCTCAGCCCCACTGTACAGTGAGGAAGAGCTAACAGAGGGCGGTCAGGAATGGGGGGAGACATCCGCCTTTTCAGCAGCCAGGCGAAGAAGTAGTGGCGAGGAGAGTGGCCCGGTAGCCGGTCTAGAGACAGGTCTGTCTCCTGACCCAGACGCAGCCGAGGGGGCTAGTAGTGAGGCGGAGACCCTACTTGATGATGAGGAGGTTGATCGCACTTGGCAGCCTCGTCGTCATCAGGCAATTTCTTCCGCATCATCAGGAGAAGAGGGTGGCAGCTTGGCAGTGAGCGAAACAGTCGGTGGGTTGCCCAGGAGACAGCAGCAGGGTCGCAGCAGTGTCAGTGGAAGCAGTGTCAGTGGAGCCAAACGGCCACGGAGTAGAGCACCAGCTCCACTGCAGCCTACCACCACGGCCAGTAGTGGTGCCGGTGTGCACGGAGGAAGCAGCAGTCAGCCAGTGAGGAGTATCGGGGGCAAAGTTTCCTACTCGGCGGTGTGGCAATTTTTCGTCAAGCCGCCCGAGGAAGTAAACGTAGCCGGATGTCGACTATGTGGCCAGAAAGTCAAGCGTGGCCAGGGGGCCCATGTTGGGACTACAGCGTATTCATGCCATGTGCCACTTTCAGGTCTCCTCACACTGCTGGTGTGTTGAATTTTTTGACATAGGGTGCTGGCAGATTACGGGCCTCCCATAGCTGCTGCCAGGCCCCTAATCTGCCATAGGCCCCTATATACCGCCTCCTCATGCTGCTGCCAGGTCCAGAGTCTCTCATGGGTCCCTGTACGGCCTCCCATTGCTGCTGTCTCCATCGCCACACTCTGCCATGTGCCACTTTCAGGTCTCCTCACACACTGCTGGTGTGTAGAATTTTTTGACATAGGGTGCTGGCAGATTACGGGCCTCCCATAGCTGCTGCCAGGCCCCTAATCTGCCATAGGCCCCTATATACCGCCTCCTCATGCTGCTGCCAGGTCCAGAGTCTCTCATGGGTCCCTGTACGGCCTCCCATTGCTGCTGTCTCCATCGCCACACTCTGCCATGTGCCACTTTCAGGTCTCCTCACACACTGCTGGTGTGTAGAATTTTTTGACATAGGGTGCTGGCAGATTACGGGCCTCCCATTGCTGCTGCCAGGCCCCTAATCTGCCATGGGCCCCTATACCGCCTCCTCATGCTGCTGCCAAGTCCAGAGTCTCTCATGGGTCCCTGTACGGCCTCCCATTGCTGCTGTCTCCATCGCCACACTCTGCCATGTGCCACTTTCAGATCTCCTCACACTGCTGGTGTGTAGAATTTTTTGACATAGGGTGCTGGCAGATTACGGGCCTCCTATAGCTGCTGCCAGGCCCCTAATCTGCCATAGGCCCCTATATACCGCCTCCTCATGCTGCTGCCAGGTCCAGAGTCTATCATGGGTCCCTGTACGGCCTCCCATTGCTGCTGTCTCCATCGCCACACTCTGCCATGTGCCACTTTCAGGTCTCCTCACACTGCTGGTGTGTAGAATTTTTTGACATAGGGTGCTGGCAGATTACGGGCCTCCTATAGCTGCTGCCAGGCCCCTAATCTGCCATAGGCCCCTATATACCGCCTCCTCATGCTGCTGCCAGGTCCAGAGTCTCTCATGGGTCCCTGTACGGCTTCCCATTGCTGCTGTCTCCATCGCCACACTCTGCCATGTGCCACTTTCAGGTCTCCTCACACTGCTGGTGTGTAGAATTTTTTGACATAGGGTGCTGGCAGATTACGGGCCTCCCATTGCTGCTGCCAGGCCCCTAATCTGCCATGGGCCCCTATACCGCCTCCTCATGCTGCTGCCAAGTCCAGAGTCTCTCATGGGTCCCTGTACGGCCTCCCATTGCTGCTGTCTCCATCGCCACACTCTGCCATGTGCCACTTTCAGGTCTCCTCACACTGCTGGTGTGTAGAATTTTTTGACATAGGGTGCTGGCAGATTACGGGCCTCCTATAGCTGCTGCCAGGCCCCTAATCTGCCATAGGCCCCTATATACCGCCTCCTCATGCTGCTGCCAGGTCCAGAGTCTCTCATGGGTCCCTGTACGGCTTCCCATTGCTGCTGTCTCCATCGCCACACTCTGCCATGTGCCACTTTCAGGTCTCCTCACACTGCTGGTGTGTAGAATTTTTTGACATAGGGTGCTGGCAGATTACGGGCCTCCCATTGCTGCTGCCAGGCCCCTAATCTGCCATGGGCCCCTATACCGCCTCCTCATGCTGCTGCCAAGTCCAGAGTCTCTCATGGGTCCCTGTACGGCCTCCCATTGCTGCTGTCTCCATCGCCACACTCTGCCATGTGCCACTTTCAGGTCTCCTCACACTGCTGGTGTGTAGAATTTTTTGACATAGGGTGCTGGCAGATTACGGGCCTCCTATAGCTGCTGCCAGGCCCCTAATCTGCCATAGGCCCCTATATACCGCCTCCTCATGCTGCTGCCAGGTCCAGAGTCTCTCATGGGTCCCTGTACGGCTTCCCATTGCTGCTGTCTCCATCGCCACACTCTGCCATGTGCCACTTTCAGGTCTCCTCACACTGCTGGTGTGTAGAATTTTTTGACATAGGGTGCTGGCAGATTACGGGCCTCCCATTGCTGCTGCCAGGCCCCTAATCTGCCATGGGCCCCTATACCGCCTCCTCATGCTGCTGCCAAGTCCAGAGTCTCTCATGGGTCCCTGTACGGCCTCCCATTGCTGCTGTCTCCATCGCCACACTCTGCCATGTGCCACTTTCAGGTCTTCTCACACACTGCTGGTGTGTAGAATTTTTTGACATAGGGTGCTGGCAGATTACGGGCCTCCCATAGCTGCTGCCAGGCCCCTAATCTGCCATGGGTCCCTATATACCGCCTCCTCATGCTGCTGCCAGGTCCACAGTGTCTCATGCCATGTGCCACTTTCAGGTCTCCTCACACTGCTGGTGTGTTGAATATTTTGACATAGGGTGCTGGCAGATTATGGGCCTCCTATAGCTGCTGCCAGGCCCCTAATCTGCCATAGGCCCCTATATACCGCCTCCTCATGCTGCTGCCAGGTCCAGAGTCTCTCATGGGTCCCTGTACGGCCTCCCATTGCTGCTGTCTCCATCGCCACACTCTGCCATGTGCCACTTTCAGGTCTTCTCACACACTGCTGGTGTGTAGAATTTTTTGACATAGGGTGCTGGCAGATTACGGGCCTCCCATAGCTGCTGCCAGGCCCCTAATCTGCCATGGGTCCCTATATACCGCCTCCTCATGCTGCTGCCAGGTCCACAGTGTCTCATGCCATGTGCCACTTTCAGGTCTCCTCACACTGCTGGTGTGTTGAATTTTTTGACATAGGGTGCTGGCAGATTATGGGCCTCCTATAGCTGCTGCCAGGCCCCTAATCTGCCATAGGCCCCTATATACCGCCTCCTCATGCTGCTGCCAGGTCCAGAGTCTCTCATGGGTCCCTGTACGGCCTCCCATTGCTGCTGTCTCCATCGCCACACTCTGCCATGTGCCACTTTCAGGTCTCCTCACACACTGCTGGTGTGTAGAATTTTTTGACATAGGGTGCTGGCAGATTACGGGCCTCCTATAGCTGCTGCCAGGTCCCTAATCTGCCATAGGCCCCTATATACCGCCTCCTCATGCTGCTGCCAGGTCCAGAGTCTCTCATGGGTCCCTGTACGGCTTCCCATTGCTGCTGTCTCCATCGCCACACTCTGCCATGTGCCACTTTCAGGTCTCCTCACACTGCTGGTGTGTAGAATTTTTTGACATAGGGTGCTGGCAGATTACGGGCCTCCTATAGCTGCTGCCAGGCCCCTAATCTGCCATAGGCCCCTATATACCGCCTCCTCATGCTGCTGCCAGGTCCAGAGTCTCTCATGGGTCCCTGTACGGCCTCCCATTGCTGCTGTCTCCATCGCCACACTCTGCCATGTGCCACTTTCAGGTCTCCTCACACACTGCTGGTGTGTAGAATTTTTTGACATAGGGTGCTGGCAGATTACGGGCCTCCCATAGCTGCTGCCAGGCCCCTAATCTGCCATGGGCCCCTATATACCGCCTCCTCATGCTGCTGCCAAGTCCAGAGTCTCTCATGGGTCCCTGTACGGCCTCCCATTGCTGCTGTCTCCATCGCCACACTCTGCCATGTGCCACTTTCAGGTCTCCTCACACACTGCTGGTGTGTTGAATTTTTTGACATAGGGTGCTGGCAGATTACGGGCCTCCCATAGATGCTGCCAGGCCCCTAATCTGCCATGGGCCCCTATATACCGCCTCCTCATGCTGCTGCCATGTCCACAGTGTCTCATGCCATGTGCCACTTTCAGGTCTCCTCACACTGCTGGTGTGTTGAATTTTTTGACATAGGGTGCTGGCAGATTATGGGCCTCCTATTGCTGTGGCCAGGCCCCTAATCTGCCATGGGCCCCTATACCACCTCCTCATGCTGCTGCCAGGTCCAGGCGAACGTAGTCACACAGGGGAGGAACTTCTCAGTGTAATGAACAGAGAAATCGACAGATGGCTGTCTCCGCGCAAACTGAAAATGGGAACCATGTTGACCGACAACGGAAAGAACATGGTGTCTGCTCTGCGTCAAGTAAGGTTGTGCCATGCGCCATGCATGGCTCACGTGTTCAATCTGGTTGTCAAGCGGTTCCTAAAATCCACCATCCCACTGCAAGACATCCTTAAAATGTCACGTAAACTTTGCATGCATTTCAGCCATTCCTACACCGCAAAGCACACCCTCCTTGAGCTGCAGCGGCAGAACGGATTTCCACAGCATCGCCTGATCTGCGACGTTGCAACAAGGTGGAATTCAACCCTACACATGGTAGACCGCCTTTACAAACAGCGAAAGGCCATCACCGATTTCCTGATGTTACAAGCGGATAAAGGTACTCCCCTGTGTAACTTAGATGTCAGCCATTGGCAGCTCATGCGTGACACCTGCCGCTTGCTCAGGCCCTTTGAGGAGGCCACGCTATTCGTGAGTCGGCAGGACTATGGGATGAACGACATCATTCCCCTGTTGCACGTCCTGGAACAAATGCTGTTAACAATGGCTGGTCAGGGTGCGGTAGACGTGGCGCACCGATCTCAACGCCACATGACCCCTGTGGGGGCAGGACAGGAAGAAGAGGAGGAGGTAGAGGAGGACATTGGTGCTCAGGAATTATTGAGTGAAATGGGTGGTTTTTCCACTCAGCGGACAGGAGTGGAGGAGCAGGAGCATCTGGTAGAGGAGGAGCAGGAGGAGACAGAGGACCCAGACGCACCGTGGCAGTATGCTGTGGAGATGGAGGCAGGGAGTCCCTCGCATTCCTTGGCACAAATGGCCCATAGCATGCTCGCTTGCTTGCGTAGCGACAGCCGAATAATAACCATCAGACAGAGGGATGACTTTTGGCTGTCCACCTTGTTGGACCCTCGCTACCGTTCAAAAATGGTGGCCTTTTTCACACCTGCTGAGAGGGAGGCCAAAATAACGTACTATAAAAACCACCTATGTAGTCAGCTGGTCTCTGCCTTTCTGCGCCAACGTCCATCCTCAGACACTGTGGGCCCTGTGCGCTCGCGTTCCGCTGCCATGGCAGCAGGGGAGGGGTGGGGTGGTAGGAGCAGTGGCAGCTCCACCAGCAGCGGTTGCCTCAGTCTGCAGTCGATGATGAGTAGCTTTCTTCACCAGCGCAGTGAGGAAACTACTAACCAGCCGCAGCAGCAGCAGCAGCAGCAGCAGCATCAGGTGGACCTGGAGCAGGACCTCAAACAACAGGCTTGGGCCTACTTGGACAGCACCCTGCCAAACGAGGTAGACAATCCCCTTGACTACTGGTCAACGAAACTTGACCTTTGGCCCCAACTAGCTGAATTTGCCCTTGAAAGGCTGTCATGCCCGGCCAGTAGCGTGGCATCGGAGCGCGTGTTTAGTGCGGCAGGAGGTATTGTAACTCCGCGGAGGACACGACTGTCCACCCAAAGTGTGGAGAGACTCACGTTTGTGAAAATGAATCAGGCGTGGATTAGTCTGGATTTCAAACCACCAGTTCCTGACACAACTGACTAAATCCGCCATGAATCATGCCTCAAACATGTGCCACTTTGAGGTCTCCTCACACACTGCTGGTGTGTTGAATTTTTTGACATAGGGTGCTGGCAGATTATGGGCCTCCCATAGCTGCTGCCAGGCCCCTAATCTGCCATGGGCCCCTATATACCGCCTCCTCATGCTGCTGCCAGGTCCACAATGTCTCATGCCATGTGCCACTTTCAGGTCTCCTCACACTGCTGGTGTGTTGAATTTTTTGACATAGGGTGCTGGCAGATTATGGGCCTCCTATAGCTGCTGCCAGGCCCCTAATCTGCCATAGGCCCCTATATACCGCCTCCTCATGCTGCTGCCAGGTCCAGAGTCTCTCATGGGTCCCTGTACGGCCTCCCATTGCTGCTGTCTCCATCGCCACACTCTGCCATGTGCCACTTTCAGGTCTCCTCACACACTGCTGGTGTGTACAATTTTTTGACATAGGGTGCTGGCAGATTACGGGCCTCCTATAGCTGCTGCCAGGCCCCTAATCTGCCATAGGCCCCTATATACCGCCTCCTCATGCTGCTGCCAGGTCCAGAGTCTCTCATGGGTCCCTGTACGGCTTCCCATTGCTGCTGTCTCCATCGCCACACTCTGCCATGTGCCACTTTCAGGTCTCCTCACACTGCTGGTGTGTAGAATTTTTTGACATAGGGTGCTGGCAGATTACGGGCCTCCTATAGCTGCTGCCAGGCCCCTAATCTGCCATAGGCCCCTATATACCGCCTCCTCATGCTGCTGCCAGGTCCAGAGTCTCTCATGGGTCCCTGTACGGCCTCCCATTGCTGCTGTCTCCATCGCCACACTCTGCCATGTACCACTTTCAGGTCTGCTCACACACTGCTGGTGTGTAGAATTTTTTGACATAAGGTGCTGGCAGATTACGGGCCTCCCATAGCTGCTGCCAGGCCCCTAATCTGCCATGGGTCCCTATATACCGCCTCCTCATGCTGCTGCCAAGTCCAGAGTCTCTCATGGGTCCCTGTACGGCCTCCCATTGCTGCTGTCTCCATCGCCACACTCTGCCATGTGCCACTTTCAGGTCTCCTCACACACTGCTGGTGTGTAGAATTTTTTGACATAGGGTGCTGGCAGATTACGGGCCTCCCATTGCTGCTGCCAGGCCGCTAATCTGCCATAGGCCCCTATATACCGCCTCCTCATGCTGCTGCCAGGTCCAGAGTCTCTCATGGGTCCCTGTACGGCCTCCTATTGCTGCTGTCTCCATCGCCACACTCTGACATGTGCCACTTTCAGGTCTCCTCACACACTGCTGGTGTGTAGAATTTTTTGACATAGGGTGCTGGCAGATTACGGGCCTCCTATAGCTGCTGCCAGGCCCCTAATCTGCCATAGGCCCCTATATACCACCTCCTCATGCTGCTGCCAGGTCCAGAGTCTCTCATGGGTCCCTGTACGGCCTCCCATTGCTGCTGTCTCCATCGCCACACTCTGCCATGTGCCACTTTCAGGTCTCCTCACACTGCTGGTGTGTAGAATTTTTTGACATAGGGTGCTGGCAGATTACGGGCCTCCCATAGCTGCTGCCAGGCCCCTAATCTGCCATAGGCCCCTATATACCGCCTCCTCATGCTGCTGCCAGGTCCAGAGTCTCTCATGGGTCCCTGTACGGCCTCCCATTGCTGCTGTCTCCATCGCCACACTCTGCCATGTGCCACTTTCAGGTCTCCTCACACTGCTGGTGTGTAGAATTTTTTGACATAGGGTGCTGGCAGATTACGGGCCTCCCATAGCTGCTGCCAGGCCCCTAATCTGCCATAGGCCCCTATATACCGCCTCCTCATGCTACTGCCAGGTCCAGAGTCTCTCATGGGTCCCTGTACGGCCTCCCATTGCTGCTGTCTCCATCGCCACACTCTGCCATGTGCCACTTTCAGGTCTCCTCACACTGCTGGTGTATTCCATTTTTTGTCATAGGGTGCTGGCAGATTACGGGGCTCCCATAGCTGCTGCCAGGCCCCTAATCTGCCATGGGCCCCTATACCGCCTCCTCATGATGCTGCCAGGTCCAGAGTCTCTCATGGGTCCCTGTACGGCCTCCCATTGCTGCTGTCTCCATCGCCACACTCTGCCATGTGCCACTTTCAGGTCTCCTCACACTGCTGGTGTGTAGAATTTTTTGACATAGGGTGCTGGCAGATTACGGGCCTCCCATAGCTGCTGCCAGGCCCCTAATCTGCCATAGGCCCCTATACCGCCTCCTCATGCTGCTGCCAGGTCCAGAGTCTCTCATGGGTCCCTGTACGGCCTCCCATTCCTGCTGTCTCCATCGCCACACTCTGCCATGTGCCACCTTCAGGTCTCCTCACACTGCTGGTGTGTAGAATTTTTTGACATAGGGTGCTGGCAGATTACGGGCCTCCCATAGCTGCTGCCAGGCCCCTAATCTGCCATAGGCCCCTATATACCGCCTCCTCATGCTACTGCCAGGTCCAGAGTCTCTCATGGGTCCCTGTACGGCCTCCCATTGCTGCTGTCTCCATCGCCACACTCTGCCATGTGCCACTTTCAGGTCTACTCACACACTGCTGGTGTGTAGAATTTTTTGACATAGGGTGCTGGCAGATTACGGGCCTCCCATAGCTGCTGCCAGGCCCCTAATCTGCCATAGGCCCCTATATACCGCCTCCTCATGCTGCTGCCAGGTCCAGAGTCTCTCATGGGTCCCTGTACGGCCTCCCATTCCTGCTGTCTCCATCGCCACACTCTGCCATGTGCCACCTTCAGGTCTCCTCACACTGCTGGTGTGTAGAATTTTTTGACATAGGGTGCTGGCAGATTACGGGCCTCCCATAGCTGCTGCCAGGCCCCTAATCTGCCATAGGCCCCTATATACCGCCTCCTCATGCTGCTGCCAGGTCCAGAGTCTCTCATGGGTCCCTGTACGGCCTCCCATTGCTGCTGTCTCCATCGCCACACTCTGCCATGTGCCACTTTCAGGTCTACTCACACACTGCTGGTGTGTAGAATTTTTTGACATAGGGTGCTGGCAGATTACGGGCCTCCTATAGCTGCTGCCAGGCCCCTAATCTGCCATAGGCCCCTATATAACGCCTCCTCATGCTGCTGCCAGGTCCAGAGTCTCTCATGGGTCCCTGTACGGCCTCCCATTGCTGCTGTCTCCATCGCCACACTCTGCCATGTGCCACTTTCAGGTCTCCTCACACACTGCTGGTGTGTAGAATTTTTTGACATAGGGTGCTGGCAGATTACGGGCCTCCCATAGCTGCTGCCAGGCCCCTAATCTGCCATAGGCCCCTATATACCGCCTCCTCATGCTGCTGCCAGGTCCAGAGTCTCTCATGGGTCCCTGTACGGCCTCCCATTGCTGCTGTCTCCATCGCCACACTCTGCCATGTGCCACTTTCAGGTCTCCTCACACACTGCTGGTGTGTAGAATTTTTTGACATAGGGTGCTGGCAGATTACGGGCCTCCCATAGCTGCTGCCAGGCCCCTAATCTGCCATAGGCCCCTATATACCGCCTCCTCATGCTGCTGCCAGGTCCAGAGTCTCTCATGGGTCCCTGTACGGCCTCCCATTGCTGCTGTCTCCATCGCCACACTCTGCCATGTGCCACTTTCAGGTCTCCTCACACACTGCTGGTGTGTAGAATTTTTTGACATAGGGTGCTGGCAGATTACGGGCCTCCCATTGCTGCTGCCAGGCCCCTAATCTGCCATAGGCCCCTATATACCGCCTCCTCATGCTGCTGCCAGGTCCAGAGTCTCTCATGGATCCCTGTACGGCCTCCTATTGCTGCTGTCTCCATCGCCACACTCTGCCATGTGCCACTTTCAGGTCTCCTCACACACTGCTGGTGTGTAGAATTTTTTGACATAGGGTGCTGGCAGATTACGGGCCTCCTATAGCTGCTGCCAGGCCCCTAATCTGCCATAGGCCCTTATATACCGCCTCCTCATGCTGCTGCCAGGTCCAGAGTCTCTCATGGGTCCCTGTACGGCCTCCCATTGCTGCTGTCTCCATCGCCACACTCTGCCATGTGCCACTTTCAGGTCTCCTCACACTGCTGGTGTGTAGAATTTTTTGACATAGGGTGCTGGCAGATTACGGGCCTCCCATAGCTGCTGCCAGGCCCCTAATCTGCCATAGGCCCCTATATACCGCCTCCTCATGCTGCTGCCAGGTCCAGAGTCTCTCATGGGTCCCTGTACGGCCTCCCATTCCTGCTGTCTTCATCGCCACACTCTGCCATGTGCCACCTTCAGGTCTCCTCACACTGCTGGTGTGTAGAATTTTTTGACATAGGGTGCTGGCAGATTACGGGCCTCCCATAGCTGCTGCCAGGCCCCTAATCTGCCATAGGCCCCTATATACTGCCTCCTCATGCTGCTGCCAGGTCCAGAGTCTCTCATGGGTCCCTGTACGGCCTCCCATTGCTGCTGTCTCCATCGCCACACTCTGCCATGTGCCACTTTCAGGTCTCCTTACACACTGCTGGTGTGTAGAATTTTTTGACATAGGGTGCTGGCAGATTACGGGCCTCCTATAGCTGCTGCCAGGCCCCTAATCTGCCATAGGCCCCTATATACCGCCTCCTCATGCTGCTGCCAGGTCCAGAGTCTCTCATGGGTCCCTGTACGGCCTCCCATTGCTGCTGTCTCCATCGCCACACTCTGCCATGTGCCACTTTCAGGTCTCCTCACACTGCTGGTGTGTTCAATTTTTTGACATAGGGTGCTGGCAGATTACGGGCCTCCCATTGCTGCTGCCAGGCACGTAATCTGCCATGGGCCCCCGTACCGACTCCTCATGCTGTGACGTTGCAACAAGGTGGAATTCAACCCTACATATGTTAGACCGCCTTTACGAACAGCGAAAGGCCATCACAGATTTCCTGATGTTAAAAGCGGATAAAGGTACTCCCTGTGTAACTTAGTTGTCAGCCATTGGCAGCTCATGCGTGACACCTGCGCTTGCTCAGGCCCTTTGAGGAGGCCACGCTATTCGTGAGTCGGCAGGACTATGGGATGAACGACGTCATTCCTCTGTTGCACGTCCTGGAACAAATGCTGTTAACAATGGCTGGTCAGGGTGCGGTAGACATGGCGCACAGATCTCAACGCCACATGACCCCTGTGGGGGCAGGACAGGAAGAAGAGGAGGAGGTAGAGGAGGACATTGGTGCTCAGGAATTATTGAGTGAAATGGGTGGTTTTTCCACTCAGCGGACAGGAGTGGAGGAGCAGGAGCATCTGGTAGAGGAGGAGGAGGAGGAGACAGAGGACCCAGACGCACCGTGGCAGTATGCTGTGGAGATGGAGGCAGGGAGTCCCTCGCATTCCTTGGCACAAATGGCCCATAGCATGCTCGGTTGCTTGCGTAGCGACAGCCGAATAATAACCATCAGACAGAGGGATGACTTTTGGCTGTCCACCTTGTTGGACCCTCGCTACCGTTCAAAAATGGTGGCCTTTTTCACACCTGCTGAGAGGGAGGCCAAAATAACGTACTATAAAAACCACCTATGTAGTCAGCTGGTCTCTGCCTGTCTGCGCCAACGTCCATCCTCAGACACTGTGGGCCCTGTGCGCTCGCGTTCCGCTGCCATGGCAGCAGGGGAGGGGTGGGGTGGTAGGAGCAGTGGCAGCTCCACCAGCAGCGGCTGCCTCAGTCTGCAGTCGATGATGAGTAGCTTTCTTCACCAGCGCAGTGAGGAAACTACTAACCAGCCGCAGCAGCAGCAGCAGCATCAGGTGGACCTGGAGCAGGACCTCAAACAACAGGCTTGGGCCTACTTGGACAGCACCCTGCCAACCGAGGTAGACAATCCCCTTGACTACTGGTCAACGAAACTTGACCTTTGGCCCCAACTAGCTGAATTTGCCCTTGAAAGGCTGTCATGCCCGGCCAGTAGCGTGGCATCGCAGCGCGTGTTTAGTGTGGCAGGAGGTATTGTAACTCCGCGGAGGACACGACTGTCCACCCAAAGTGTGGAGAGACTGACGTTTGTGAAAATGAATCAGGCGTGGATTAGTCTGGATTTCAAACCACCAGTTCCTGACACAACTGACTAAACCCGCCATGAATCATGCCCCAAACATGTGCCACTTTCAGGTCTCCTCACACTGCTGGTGTGTTACATTTTTTGCCATAGGGTGCTGGCAGATTATGGGCCTCCCATAGCTGCTGCCAGGCCCCTAATCTGCCATGGGCCCCTATACCGCCTCCTCATGCTGCTGCCAAGTCCAGAGTCTCTCATGGGTCCCTGTACGGCCTCCCATTGCTGCTGTCTCCATCGCCACACTCTGCCATGTGCCACTTTCAGGTCTCCTCACACACTGCTGGTGTGTAGAATTTTTTGACATAGGGTGCTGGCAGATTACGGGCCTCCCATAGCTGCTGCCAGGCCCCTAATCTGCCATAGGCCCCTATATACCGCCTCCTCATGCTGCTGCCAGGTCCAGAGTCTCTCATGGGTCCCTGTACGGCCTCCCATTGCTGCTGTCTCCATCGCCACACTCTGCCATGTGCCACTTTCAGGTCTCCTCACACACTGCTGGTGTGTAGAATTTTTTGACATAGGGTGCTGGCAGATTACGGGCCTCCCATAGCTGCTGCCAGGCCCCTAATCTGCCATAGGCCCCTATATACCGCCTCCTCATGCTGCTGCCAGGTCCAGAGTCTCTCATGGGTCCCTGTACGGCCTCCCATTGCTGCTGTCTCCATCGCCACACTCTGCCATGTGCCACTTTCAGGTCTCCTCACACACTGCTGGTGTGTAGAATTTTTTGACATAGGGTGCTGGCAGATTACGGGCCTCCCATTGCTGCTGCCAGGCCCCTAATCTGCCATAGGCCCCTATATACCGCCTCCTCATGCTGCTGCCAGGTCCAGAGTCTCTCATGGATCCCTGTACGGCCTCCTATTGCTGCTGTCTCCATCGCCACACTCTGCCATGTGCCACTTTCAGGTCTCCTCACACACTGCTGGTGTCTAGAATTTTTTGACATAGGGTGCTGGCAGATTACGGGCCTCCTATAGCTGCTGCCAGGCCCCTAATCTGCCATAGGCCCTTATATACCGCCTCCTCATGCTGCTGCCAGGTCCAGAGTCTCTCATGGGTCCCTGTACGGCCTCCCATTGCTGCTGTCTCCATCGCCACACTCTGCCATGTGCCACTTTCAGGTCTCCTCACACTGCTGGTGTGTAGAATTTTTTGACATAGGGTGCTGGCAGATTACGGGCCTCCCATAGCTGCTGCCAGGCCCCTAATCTGCCATAGGCCCCTATATACCGCCTCCTCATGCTGCTGCCAGGTCCAGAGTCTCTCATGGGTCCCTGTACGGCCTCCCATTCCTGCTGTCTTCATCGCCACACTCTGCCATGTGCCACCTTCAGGTCTCCTCACACTGCTGGTGTGTAGAATTTTTTGACATAGGGTGCTGGCAGATTACGGGCCTCCCATAGCTGCTGCCAGGCCCCTAATCTGCCATAGGCCCCTATATACCGCCTCCTCATGCTGCTGCCAGGTCCAGAGTCTCTCATGGGTCCCTGTACGGCCTCCCATTGCTGCTGTCTCCATCGCCACACTCTGCCATGTGCCACTTTCAGGTCTCCTCACACACTGCTGGTGTGTAGAATTTTTTGACATAGGGTGCTGGCAGATTACGGGCCTCCTATAGCTGCTGCCAGGCCCCTAATCTGCCATAGGCCCCTATATACCGCCTCCTCATGCTGCTGCCAGGTCCAGAGTCTCTCATGGGTCCCTGTACGGCCTCCCATTGCTGCTGTCTCCATCGCCACACTCTGCCATGTGCCACTTTCAGGTCTCCTCACACTGCTGGTGTGTTCAATTTTTTGACATAGGGTGTTGGCAGATTACGGGCCTCCCATTGCTGCTGCCAGGCACGTAATCTGCCATGGGCCCCCGTACCGACTCCTCATGCTGTGACGTTGCAACAAGGTGGAATTCAACCCTACATATGTTAGACCGCCTTTACGAACAGCGAAAGGCCATCACAGATTTCCTGATGTTAAAAGCGGATAAAGGTACTCCCTGTGTAACTTAGATGTCAGCCATTGGCAGCTCATGCGTGACACCTGCGCTTGCTCAGGCCCTTTGAGGAGGCCACGCTATTCGTGAGTCGGCAGGACTATGGGATGAACGACGTCATTCCTCTGTTGCACGTCCTGGAACAAATGCTGTTAACAATGGCTGGTCAGGGTGCGGTAGACATGGCGCACAGATCTCAACGCCACATGACCCCTGTGGGGGCAGGACAGGAAGAAGAGGAGGAGGTAGAGGAGGACATTGGTGCTCAGGAATTATTGAGTGAAATGGGTGGTTTTTCCACTCAGCGGACAGGAGTGGAGGAGCAGGAGCATCTGGTAGAGGAGGAGGAGGAGGAGACAGAGGACCCAGACGCACCGTGGCAGTATGCTGTGGAGATGGAGGCAGGGAGTCCCTCGCATTCCTTGGCACAAATGGCCCATAGCATGCTCGGTTGCTTGCGTAGCGACAGCCGAATAATAACCATCAGACAGAGGGATGACTTTTGGCTGTCCACCTTGTTGGACCCTCGCTACCGTTCAAAAATGGTGGCCTTTTTCACACCTGCTGAGAGGGAGGCCAAAATAACGTACTATAAAAACCACCTATGTAGTCAGCTGGTCTCTGCCTGTCTGCGCCAACGTCCATCCTCAGACACTGTGGGCCCTGTGCGCTCGCGTTCCGCTGCCATGGCAGCAGGGGAGGGGTGGGGTGGTAGGAGCAGTGGCAGCTCCACCAGCAGCGGCTGCCTCAGTCTGCAGTCGATGATGAGTAGCTTTCTTCACCAGCGCAGTGAGGAAACTACTAACCAGCCGCAGCAGCAGCAGCAGCAGCAGCAGCAGCAGCATCAGGTGGACCTGGAGCAGGACCTCAAACAACAGGCTTGGGCCTACTTGGACAGCACCCTGCCAACCGAGGTAGACAATCCCCTTGACTACTGGTCAACGAAACTTGACCTTTGGCCCCAACTAGCTGAATTTGCCCTTGAAAGGCTGTCATGCCCGGCCAGTAGCGTGGCATCGGAGCGCGTGTTTAGTGTGGCAGGAGGTATTGTAACTCCGCGGAGGACACGACTGTCCACCCAAAGTGTGGAGAGACTGACGTTTGTGAAAATGAATCAGGCGTGGATTAGTCTGGATTTCAAACCACCAGTTCCTGACACAACTGACTAAACCCGCCATGAATCATGCCCCAAACATGTGCCACTTTCAGGTCTCCTCACACTGCTGGTGTGTTACATTTTTTGCCATAGGGTGCTGGCAGATTATGGGCCTCCCATAGCTGCTGCCAGGCCCCTAATCTGCCATGGGCCCCTATACCGCCTCCTCATGCTGCTGCCAAATCCAGAGTCTCTCATGGGTCCCTGTACGGCCTCCCATTGCTGCTGTCTCCATCGCCACACTCTGCCATGTGCCACTTTCAGGTCTCCTCACACTGCTGGTGTATTCCATTTTTTGTCATAGGGTGCTGGCAGATTACGGGCCTCCCATAGCTGCTGCCAGGCCCCTAATCTGCCATGGGCCCCTATACCGCCTCCTCATGCTGCTGCCAGGTCCAGAGTCTCTCATGGGTCCCTGTACGGCCTCCCATTGCTGCTGTCTCCATCGCCACACTCTGCCATGTGCCACTTTCAGGTCTCCTCACACTGCTGGTGGGTTCCATTTTTTGTCATAGGGTGCTGGCAGATTACGGGCCTCCCATAGCTGCTGCCAGGCCCCTAATCTGCCATGGGCCCCCGTACCGACTCCTCATGCTGCTGCCAGGCCCGTAATCTGTCATGGGCCCCTGTTGTCGCTTGTTGGCATATTCCGCTCGTTCAGATGCTCCTTCTCCTGCTACTCCTCTTCACGGATTCCGTCAGCAGTCTTTCTTGGAATCCGTTTCCAAGAGACAACAGTTTGCGAGCACGCACCAGACGGTGCAGAAGCTGAACGTCCTCCTGTCCAAGTTGCTGCTGCCAGGCTCGTAATCTGTCATGCGCCCCTGTACCGCCTCCTCATGCTGCTGCCAGGTCCAGAGTGTGTCATGGGCCCCCGTACCGACTCCTCATGCTGCTGCCAGGCCCATAATCTGTCATGGGCCCCTGTACCGCCTCCCCATGCTGCTGCCAGGTCCAGAGTGTGTCATGGGTCCCTGTACGGCCTCCCATTGCTGCTGCCAGGCCCGTAATCTGCCATGGGCCCCCGTACCGACTCCTCATGCTGCTGCCAGGCCCGTAATCTGCCATGGGCCCCTGTAACGCCTCCTCATGCTGCTGCCAGGTCCAGAGTGTGTCATGGGTCCCTGTACGGCCTCCCATTGCTGCTGTCTCTATCGCCACACTCTGCCATGTGCCACTTTCAGGTCTCCTCACACTGCTGGTGGTTTCCATTTTTGTCATAGGGTGCTGTATGGCCTCCCATTGCTGCTGCCTCCACCGCCACACTGTGGCTCCACACTCTGGTTTTGGCCCCGTGACTGCCCAAATGAGTGAAGTGTGCGGTGATTCTAAGATCGACGGCACTCATCTGCATGTCATACTGCCTGACAGTATTATTTCTCTTCCCCAGCAGACTCCAAGGGCATTTAAATTAAAGGTACAGTGTTCAGAACTAATATTAAGTCTCTCTGAAGCCTAGAAACACCCTTTTTTAAGTTAAATTCACAGCGAATATATTCGACTCGAATCGAAATTTTTCCACGAATTCGCCGAATCAGTCGAATAGAATTTTTGAATACTTCGCTCATCTCTAATAATAATAATAATAATCAATTTAATTAAATAATTAATTATCATAATTTATACGTATCGAAATCATAATAATAATTTTATAATAATAATTTATAATCATGAAATCATAAATGATAATTTATGATTTTGTGTTTCAAGTTTTATCCTACCCGGGATGTTTACTAGACTCTTGTTGGGACAAATTTCAGTGAGTTATTTCTAAAAATTACAGGCCTACAATAAAAAAAATACATATTTCCATGCAAACAAATGTACCGCTTTGTGCACAGAAATATGGACATAATCAGACCGCTAGGGAGGTTAAAGTAGTTACAAATAATCTGTACAATTGTACATGCCTAATATCATATCGATCTAAATTAATTTGATAATGTAATAATAAGAATAAAGAACATATGTACACATATATACACATTTATCCTACATGCTGTAATCAAATAGAAAAAAAAAAATCAACTTTCTACAACCGGACATATTAAGAAAATGTAAATGGTCCGCCTATACAATGGTATATTCTATGTATTGTAATGTACAATCCTGCTCACTCTTAGTCTTTTGCACTGATTGGCACTTGAGGAATGCAGACTAACACACAGAAGAAAAAATAAGAATCTACAAACCTCAAACAGCTTCATGTATAAAAGTGAAAAGTATTTTAAATCAGATTGCTAATGCACAAAGCTGCTACAGATGCAGATAAATAAAATATAGTCCACGGAACATCACCATGAGCAGGAAAGAATCTGCAATTACCTTTTCCAGACATCCATGCAATGGGTGCAAATAACTTGGACCACATTTTTATTTTTCTCAACACAAATGTCTTTTCAATTAAAGTTTTTACAAATTAAAAATTTTTCTCCATGTAGATCAACCATGGTCATCGGATGTCTTGGCTATGTCCTAGCTGCGAGGTATAGCACAGATCTTATGTGGTAAGGGGGCGTTGGTGAACCCCAGTGCAGGTGTGAGGTCCAACACAGCACCAAGAGGGGCCTGGAAGGTGAAGTTTTGCAGCAGTGTTGTAAAAAACAGGAACAGCTCCATCTTTGCCAACTTTTCTCCAGCACAACTTCTCTTCCCTAGTGAAGGAAAGAAAACATTACACATTTTGCTTAGTGCTAACATTTGTGAATACTGGTAAAGTGCAAGCTGCCAGAGTGATGCACCAGTGTGAAATGACATGAGGTATGCTGACCCCAAGTTCTCAAAACTGAGCCATTCCTGATTTATGCAATGCAGATGAGATCAGTGATGGAAGCTCCTGGATCTCCTTCCACCTTCCATCCTGAATGCCGCTCCAGGCTCAGGAGAAAGGTGAACCTAGGGACCACTGGCGATGGAGCTCTGGGAGGGGGAATAGGTTGCCACTTGGCAGAAAGTGGTTTGAATAAGCTACAAAATGTCTTCAACATTACAGAAAACATCCACTCGAAGGTGACTATTACTAGCTACCTTACAGGGTTGCGTTCTACCACACTGGAAAAGTCCTGAAATACTGTGAGACTTCTCTGATTTTTGTGAATGTACCTCACTGTTTCCTGACATGACACTACATCATCAATTACCTGATCCCAAGGAACATTACCTAGTGAGAAAGGTATAAATGCCTCATTCTTCTTTAAATTGCCTTCTGAATCGAGGAAATGTTCAGGATAAAACTCATCTGGTTTTTCAAAGTAAGCTTTATCTCTAAGAACAGAAGTCAGCAATGGGATGACAGTGGTCCCCTGTGGGAAAAACACAATAATTTCATTTATAAGTATTTGGCATTTGGTATAAGTACGATGCAACATATTTCTTGTAGAAAACCACTTTACATGTTTCTCATATTTTCTACCAAAAAAATGTCTTTCAAATATATCCATAGCTAAACCTTTTTCAGTGTTGGGTGGGGTACAGAAATATTAATTTTCTTTCAAGTATTTTTGTCCTGTCTTTGTCCTGTTGGGAGGATTTTTGTCTTATTTCTGCCATATCTCCAGAACAGAAAATGAACAAAAGAAAAACAGGACAGGAGCAAAGAGAAAATTACTCACTGGGGCCCTCCCAAACAGTTACCACTGTAACAAGTGGCCTCATGTGGATAATTCCTCTCTTTTTGTTTCTGTAACAATGGTCAACATGACAATTGAAGAGCATGAATCTCAACAGTGGACACAAGTAGCAGTACAATATTGATTAAAGTTTTAAAACCCTATTCATCTTAGGGAAGCTGGCGACTGTGTGTTTGGAGATTTTATAACACTAACAATGAACTTCTCTTGTTTGTTCCTTTTATTATTATTACATCGAGTTTATATAGCGCCAAAGGGTTTGCTCAGCGCTGTACAATACAGGGGGGATAATACATGAAACAGTACAGCAACTACAAACAGCACACGAGGGGTTAGAGGGCCCTACTCTTTCGAGCTTACAATCTAGGAGGGAGGGGGTAGTGGCACAGGAGGAAGTGGCTGTGGGGGATGGAGTGGTAGGAGGAATGAAGGAGAACGGCTGTTAGGTGAGGGTGGGGTAGGCTTCCCTGAAGAGGTGGTTTTTCAGGGAGCGCCTGAAGGTGAGGAGGGAAGGTGACAGTCTGATGGATTGGGGTAGTGAGTTCCAGAGGATGGGGAGGACCTAGAGAAGTCTTGAGGTCTTTAGGTCTACCATTTAGATTTGTTAATTGATAGCTTCATGTGTTCTCTACCTTTGCTGGTTGAACATATCCACCATTGGACAAACAGGGGGTTATTTACTAAAACTGGAGAGTGAAACATCTGGTGCAGCTCTGCATAGACACCAATCAGCTTCCAGGTTTTATTGTCAAAGCTTAATGAACAAGCTGAACTTAGAAGTGGAATGGCTACCATGCACAGATGCACCAGATTCTGTGTGTTCTAGTTTTAGTAAATCTAACCCAAAGTGTTTTACTGGCAGGATCACCAGGTGAAAATAAAGAAAGAAGCCTGAAGAAAGAAATGAATGCAGCCACATCTATAACAGCTAAGCTGCAAGTAACTACATAGTAGTTCTTTGGTTTGGATACGCACTGGATACCTTTGTTGCCATTGTGTTTTTGCTGGGTGTCCAGTGCATCCCTTTACATTTAAGGAAGGAGGGGGGAGGGCTCCTTCTAGGCATAACTGAATACAAAGAAAGTGGTGTATTCAATTATGTTCTATCTAGGAATATAGTCAGGTAATGGCTGCCCCTTTTCTATAATTATAAGCAGGTAATGCGGGGGGCTTATCTTTATATAATTTTGTCCTTCTAGGCATACGTGCCCTTAATCTATCCCTTATTATATATGTGCTCCATTCAGGAATAGAGTTAGGACTGCAGTACACTGGGGTGCCATGACATGGCCGCTGCATCTTACGCAAGTATTTGCAAATGTGTGCAAATTAAACCCCTTGTTTTTAATGTGAACTGTTAAAAAGGGTCAATTTGGTTTGTTGCAGGCTGGTTGGTAAGTGAGCTGGGAATTTTTGTTTCATTTCATTTCCTGTTTTGTTTTGGGCTTGAATTACTTTTTCTTCTAATTCAATGGGTAAGTACAAATTACCTTCTTTAAAAATGTATTTAGAAATAAGAGAAAACTATTGCAGGTTTAAAGAAGAGGCTTCTAGAGGTAATAGCACATGCCTGCAAGAGCCTCTTAAACCCTTCTCTTACAATGAATCTCTGGACGTCTGATACTTCTTGTCTTCTGTATATTTCTATTGGCAAGTGAAGTAGTCCATCATAGTGATGGGTCATTAAGAATATGTAAGGGGTGGGAGGTAGAGAGTAAAACCTGGGTGACTGAGGCTGTTGCAGGTACTTATTTTATTAGCATACCAGAAGATCTGAGCTGAGAATTTATAATTATTGGTCTTTTTAAATTCCAAAAAGGTATAAAAATCAGAGTTCACATCATATTAGTACTTCAAAGATAAAACCACTCTTTCAAGCATAACAACATTTTGGGGCCTAGTCTAACTCTTTGTCTTTACATTACTACAGGCAGTCTCTGGGTTACAAACACAACAGGGTCTGTAGGTTTGTTCTTAAGTTTTATTTGTATGTAAGTTAGAACAGGTAGAGTTTTTAAGTGTAGCTCCAGCCAAAATAAATATTTTTACGTTTTTCTGGATTGCATAGGGATGGGTTATCAACCCTGTAATGTTTGTTTTAAAGCCTGTGCTCTTGTTCAGAAGATTCCATCTCTCTTTCTGTCTCTATGACAATTGGATTTTAAAAATGTTGGGTTGTCGTGGAATCATTGGTGATAAACCTTCAGTGGAGACAACTTTTTCCAATGATAACTCTTACTTGAGTGAATTTCCCTTCCTAGGGGTAGATTTGGTTTCACTTCTTGTTTCTCTCTCCATTCGTAAGTACGAGTCATTCGTTACTCAAATTTCATAACTCGGGGACTACCTGTAATGTGCTGTGAAATAGACTTTTATAAACTTTAAGATAAAAAGCAATAGCTATGTACTCATAAAAATAATTTGTAGGTGTAGTATCCTTCTGATCATTTCTTAAATTACAGATTTTCTATATTTTGTAGTTCCTAATAAGTGAAAGGAAATGTCTGCAGCTCCCCTTGAGTTGGGTCACCTCCTTGGCTATCCACAGATTAAATAAAAGAACCAGTAGCACACCATAGAATCCCTCATTGTGTTCCGGGAACAATAAACATGAAGCCCCACCTGGGACCTCATTGGAAGCATTTCACCTAAAGTTGGACTTAATTGTAGAGAAATCATTTACATAATTTGTAGGTGTGCAATTTTCTTCTTGTTTAAATGGCAATTTTTTTTAGAGGTCTTTATACCAAACTATTGAAATGCACATAGGGCAGTCCACTGTGCGGATGTGAGCCATAGTTGGCAGAGTTGAAAAATGTTTGATGGCAGTCTGCATGAAATGTTCAGAACTATAGCCTGCATATTAGATCCTTTATAGGGTCCAGGAAAGACATCACAGTCGTAGTGTCCACTGATGGAGAACCTTTAGGCTGTTGGTGGCACTGCTGTTTGTGGAACTTTAGGAAAGCTACATACAGTTTGTCAGAGATATGTACTTCTTGCCTAACACCCTACTGCACCCCTTGTCTACAGCATTGAACTGTCCAAGAAAAAAAGCACCAGTCAGTACCTAATTAAAGCTAACAAACTCTGCATTCTGATATCAGTTTGGCTTTCAGTCTATATAATACCCTTTGTAACCCCTGACCATTTTTTGGTAATTGGCTTTAGGAACCTTGTATGTACAGCCCAAACATTCTTTTTCTAGCTTAGGACAGAGGATGGAAAGGTTAGACCCCTATCAAGTTGTTTTTCACAGTCTGTGTCCTGCTGGGGAGAGTTTCCTTTAGTTCCTGTCTTAGAAACTCAACAGGAAGGGAGAGGAAATCCCCCCAAAGTAAAGAGATCTCTTACCTTAGACACCTGTCACCAGAATACTTAATCCAATTAAAAGATTTCCACTGGTGACAACACCCATTCACTCTACTGTATCTATGTAGTAGTATCCGGTTATTCTGACAGACATCTGGTGGGTAGATGTCAGTCTGGGGGAGTGGACATTCCTAGGAAGACTGCATTTGCTTCTAGACCACCCTGGATGACACCCACATGTGGTGCTGAGCCCCAATAACTTAAATCTAATAAATAAAAGGGACAGTAAGGTTGGAGAAGAAAGGGCAAGGTGATGCTGGATGTCCTCCAACCAGAAGATGAGGCAGGCTCTGTCTGACTTACTTCAATTTCTAAAGCACACTATGAGAAGTGCAATCTTTTGAACTGTGTTTTGACCACAATTTGGCTAACAATTTTGGCTTGTGGTGACCTTGACTCTTTATCTGATAATGCCGGCCTGATATCCAGGCTATGCTATCTGCTTTTGGATCTGACCTACTTACCCAACCTCAAACATCTGTCAGCTGTCTGTATTTTGGCCAATGTATGGTTGAAGATCTGCTTTATCCTACTAACTTGATCTGCTGTCATGCTGCTGTGCAATGGATGTACTAAAAGGGGCCCACAATCTATGTTCCTGGACATCAGATCCAGATCCCATGCCTTTTAAGTACACAGTGTATATTATACTCACCTTTGGAATGTTGTACCCTCTAAAGGTGACATCTTTAGCAGTTGCATGTGCCACACTCATAGGTACAATATCAGCAAATCTCTGGATTTCGTGAATGACGGCATCGGTATACGGCATCTGCTTCCTGTGCTCCGTTTGGGGTTCAGCCGATCCAATCACTCTGTCAATTTCATTTTGAACTTTTTCTGAAAAAAGACCCATATCAGCAAAAATGTATGAATAACACCAAAAGCAACTATATACATTAAAGAAAAAAAATGGTACTTTAGTACAACAATATCACCATTTTATACTGTTGCCGTTATCCACAAGGTGCACCTAAATGAAATACATATGAAGCAAGCAACAGAGCATTTGGCTAAAGCATGCTTAGTAAGCAAATACAAAACATACTTTTTTTTTCTTAAAGCAAACTATGCAAGGAAAATCAATCTCTTTAACTCTCTGCCTGAAAACTTTTTATTAGCATTCCACAGCATGATGCCCAATGCCAAGGATATGTTAACACACGTCCTCTTCTTGAGAGCAAACATCCTACATCTAGTGCAGCTGCTGGCCCTTAGTTCCAGCTTCTACTGACAGAGAGGGGCCAGTGAGAGTACTTCCCAATCACATGAATACTATGTCAGCTTTAGCATCATATGTAGGCTGGAGGCTTCACACCAAAATTAAAGTCTACAGCCTGAAGAACATGCCCACCTCTTTAAAGAGACATCTGTTTAACCCCTAATGTTACCCTTACATCCTGCTACAGCTAATCAAACACATGCTTTGTATGATCTGTTGCTTCACTGGTTAGACCTTCCTGGTTCATAATTTAAGGGGGAGATCCACAAACAAAGGCTTGGTGGTCTTCCACTGCTCTCCATTCAGACACCTGTAATGGAGGCCCAGGATACATGGTGTGTTTGAAAGGTGAAGGGGGGTGCCACAATCCCATTTACAGCCACCTGAATCACATACAGCAGCCATGAGTTTGTTTATGTGCCTTTACTGCTCTCGCATTAGTTGCTGTAGCAAAATGAATAGAGTGACCCTGTTATGACAGCCCCAGTATTATGGGGCTGCCATAAATGGCCACTAAAAAAAAATGTTTGTTTCCAGGTTGTGTCTGCCCTCAGTTTTTGAGTCACAGACCTGGAATATGCATGCTGTAAAACTAAACTCTAGGATAAGCAAATATTGTCCAAATACAGAAGGCACGTGTATTTTTGTGTATTCTTACTTTATTCTTGTTTTGCTTTGTGTATTTCTAACAGATCTGTGCAGTGATCAAGTGGAAAACTTGACCTCTGTGCAGGAGCTTCCTGTAAAAAGACCGGTCACTGCTACTCTGTCACGTACCTAGTGGTGGAGTCAGATGTGAGAAGGAAGGCCTCTCTTATAGCTCCAACTCAAGGGCCCCTGGCAGTGAGACAAAGGTCACAAAAGCACTGTGAGGTATGAGCAGCTGTAGCTTGTCCAGCAGACTGCGCAGGTAGATAGCTGGTGCTTCGCCAAAGATAAACCATATGGCAGAGACAGTACATAGCAGGTGGATATTAGCAGACTCTAGACTGGCAGACAGCAGACTGACAGAGGCTTGGCTGGCAGATGATAGATTACCAGTGCTGAGCAAGCTGGCAAGGACCAGGTAGGTAGAAAAACCAGTCAACAGATACTTGGCAGGTAGGATAAGAAAAGATGCAGAGTCAGGTACACCGGTCAGCAACAGGCAGTCAGACCAGGAATAAACGTTAGACAGAAGAGTAGTCGGGACAGAGGCCAAGGTCAGCAGTAGTAGAGTAGGTCAGGTTTGGCCGAACATGGAGGCAGAATCCAGAGAAAAGCCAAGGTCGAGGTAGGCAGTATTCAAGTGGGGTCAGAGACAAGCCACATCAGCGACAAGGAGTCAAGTACAGGAACTAGTAACAGGTTACATGGGAAATGCTGTAGACCGGACAACAATAGGCCAGTGCAACAGTCCATTTTAAAGAGTCCATTTGGCAACAGTGTTAGTGACAAGTGCGCCCGGGCATGCACGTGCACATTCATACTGTGCAGACAACTGCTGTCTTGCACCTGCGCACCTATATTCACCTTAGAGAATCATCTGTACTATGGGCAAGCCTTTCCTGACATGCTCTCTCTCCCTGTGCAAGATGACTGGTCTTGTCACTGCCCCCACTTTTAGGTTTGTGCAGGCAGCCTATAGTGGATGGTTCCTGCTGGCTCTCTCCCACAGCTCCACTCTCTGTGAAGGCTTTGTGCAGCACAACAGTGATGTCACTACTACATTTATAAAGTTATTATCAGGAATACCACAGCCATCCAGCAAGGATGACCAGATCAGTGGGCTGTACCTTAGGAGATCTGGAAGAAAACTGAGTAAGACTTCATGTACACGAGTAGCTCCTAAACTTGAGTTTTGGAGCTTTTGGCATTTATTTTGCCAAAGCTGGCGGAAGAATCACATTCAGGATAGGAATGTTTTGACCGCCAAATGTGGGAAAACACAAAATGAGGCAAAAACGTGGTACCATGGTTGCCTCGGTTTTTCCACGATTTGCGTTTTCCTGCTGTCGAAGGTCAGGGTAGGCGCGTGTACATGAAGCCTTATGTTGATGAAGTTTATTAACATGAATCTCACTCTTACAATACCAACACCAATAAACCATAAACAATGTAAAATGACAAAATAAACTTGAAATTGTAGCAAACTAAATGATAACCTAACTATATACAAATGGAGGGAGCACATACAAGCAGGGCAAGATCAGGACTTAGGGCTCGTTCACACTTGACTGTTTTATCAACGCTTGCCAAATGCCCCTATAGCGTTTGGCAAGCGCTGGTCCGGCGTTTGTGGAGCACTTTTTAACGCTCGGAAAACGCTCCGCAAACGCCGCATGCACGGTTCAGCGGTGGTTGCTAGGCATTTGCCGAGCGTTACAAACGCCCCACAAACACCTATAATGAAGTTCAAATGGTGTTACCGCTCCACAAACACCCCGCAACTGCGTCACAACCGCGCCACAAATGCCGGCTAGGCATTTGCAGAGTGACGCCATAGACTAGAATAGGAGGCTTCAACACCTCGTGACACAACCAGAGGCGTCCGTTTTCCTGCGATACGACGCTAATGCTCCCGTTAGAACAGCACCATGTGCTGCAATGTGCAGAATTGTCCAAGG
Organism: Staurois parvus; assembly: GCF_062004578.1. Lineage (NCBI taxonomy): Eukaryota > Metazoa > Chordata > Amphibia > Anura > Ranidae > Staurois > Staurois parvus. The sequence goes on along the minus strand of NW_028318186.1, from coordinate 5,863,900 downwards.
CATTTGGGAAGCGGTAAAAACGCTTCCCAAATGCCTCTCAGCTGCCTGCACACAACGCTAGTGTGAACGTAGCCTAAGGCAGGAAACAAGAGGAGTAGGGAGCAAGGTACCGGGAGAGCTAGATGCAGGGTACAGGGAGCAAGTCACCCTCTTGTGACCACAGTGCCACCAGCAGGTGACCCAGATAATGGCACAAGTTCTGACAGTAATACTGGGTTTGTCAAGACATTTGGTGCACACAAACTTGATATATGTCTTGTATGGTTATTAAGGAATATTTTTAAATACAAGTTTTTGTAACCAGAGTTCACCTTTAAATGCCACAGCTCAAAGTTGTTTCAGATAGAATGGTTAGCGTTGATTGCCTCTATGATATTTTCTATGATGGGAATGTCACTAGAGGCAAAAAATACAATAAAATCCAGACTGTATCACAGATTGTAATTTGACACATCTTGAATTCTTTTTTCTTACTTTGTATTTCTGGGTATTTGATCATTAGTAGGAGGCCCCATCGCAGAGTGGTGGATGTTGTCTCCATTCCAGCACCAAAAAGATCACTCACCAGCACGCTTAAGTTGTCATTGTGGAAGTACAAAGTAGATTCTGGCTTCCCCTGCCCAACAGAAATGGGGGATGAAAAATGAATGGAAAATCAATACCCTATCTTAAAAAAGTCAAAATCCCATAACATCACATTGTCATAGTCAAGGCTGAAGTTACCATGAAACCCTCATCGGCTATTGTCTAGGAGCAGGATTAGAGAGGACATCAAAATGCCTCAAAGTTTACAAATTATGATGACTTTTTTGTTCCCTGGTATGTCTGCTTCTGGACATTTGTCACTAAAGTAGAATTATAGGCAAACTGGTGTCTCCCTGGCAGCATACCTGTGAGAAGCTTTGCCTTGAGCTCCTCCCTCAGGACCAGTGAAAACTATAAAAAGAACAGTTAAAGATAACCCCAGCATTCTCCATTTTTTTCCTCATACCTCATGGTTAGTGCATGAAAGATGAACATCCTTACCTCTGCCCTGAGCAACTTCCACCTGGGTTCAGCCTCTCCCAGACTCAGTCCCTACTCTTGGGCTGCTAAATGCGCTGTTAAGATAGGGAGTCCCTTCTGTGGGTCTCTTGGAACTGCAGATGTCTCCTAACTTGGAACATGTTTTTCTATCAAGTTTTTGTAACATTCGCAGAACCTAGAGCAGCATTATCTCTTAATCCTTTCTTGCTTTCCTCTCCACCACTATATCTCTATTCAAGTTCTAGTGTTTTTTTCCTTCATGTACCCTTTTTTCTCCTCTCCGATCCCCCTTTCCTTTTGTTCGATTCCAGCTCACCTGTTTGTTGTTGGCACCCACTTATCGGCATCTTTTGCAATCGTTTACCCTACTTGTGTGTTTGTTCCGTGCTTGTGCCGGCATCTAGAACTTGTCAGTGTTGCGGCCGGGCAATCGGTCCTAGTTCCACCATTTGGCGCATGCACGGTGCAGCTGGAAGCTGTGGTGCCCACTTCTTCAACAGCTTTTGCAATCCCTTGCTCTCCTTATGTGTTTATTCTGCGCTTGCGCCGGTGTTTGGATCTCATCGCTGATGCGGTCTGGGCAATCGGTCCAAGTACCACAGTTTGGTGCATGTACGCCATAGCTGGAAGCCACGGCAGACACCTTTTGTTATGAGCAAATCAGCCATTATTTTACCCTTTCCATTTTCATTTACATTTTTTTCATGGAAGGGGTGGATATTTTGTTCATATTTCACCACTTTCCCTTATATATATTCCCTGGGGCTTTAGTATTGCGCCCTTCTATCCTGGTGGAGGTTGCCTTTGCTGAGAGCTCCTCAAATCTGTTTGCAGAAATCCAGCCTCCCTGCATGCCTACTTATTTTCTCTCTTTTTTCATGATTTTTAACCCTTGATCTCTCTTTAAGAGAGGTAAGGACCTTCAGTTAGGTACTGTAAGTACTTAATAAAAAATGAGTGTGCTAACACTAGTACATTTTTGTTCCAGCCCTGTATGCCAGAAGAAGTAAAAAAAGATATCAGGGCGACATGAAGAGTCCAACAAAGACAGTCCAGTCCATGATCTATTGTCTAGGTCTAGACACAGATTGAGCGGAGGGCAAGCTTCTGCAATAAAAACAGTGTTCTATGCATTTCCCAAGCCAAAGGCCCAAGAAATGTTGGTCATCACAGCTACCTCTTTGCCAGACAAATTACTTTGTAAGAATTTCTTCAGGGACAATGCCGCAGAAAGAGAAACAGAAGGTGAACAGATGGCTGATTTGCTCAATAAAGTAGTGAAGGATTCGCTTTCTGAGTTAGTAGCAGCGTTTCCTTCGCAATAGTCATCTCAACTTCCTTAACCACCCTAGCGGTCTGATTATGTCCATATTTCTGTGCTCAAAGCAGTACATTTTTTTTGCATGGAAATATGTATTTTTTTTATTGTAGGCCTGTAATTTTTAGGAATAACTCACTGAAATCTGTTCAAACAAGAGTCTAGTAAACATTCCGGGTATGTTGCAATTTGAAACACGAAATCATAAATTATAATTTAATAAATAATCATAAAAATAATAATATAATAATAATAATACATTTAATTCAATAATGTAATCAAACCAAAAACACTGAAATTTGAAATTCGCACATCACTGAGCTTAGTTGCAAAATCCTCTTCAGTGTCTGATGAGGAATTTCCCCACGAATCATTATCACTCAATTCTGCAAGTGGTTCTGATTTACTATCGCTGTTCTCTAGCTGGTCTAAAACTGGTTTTGACCTAAAGGGACGCTTTTTGGACGCCATGGACGTTTCTCAGTTTCCAGGCAGAAAGAACAGTCAAAATGCAGGCAGGGCACAGGACAAAGCACTAAGGACAAAATGTATGTGAAATGGTTTGATACAGTAATGTTTTACTATGTGATTTTAGTGATTTTAGTGAATGTCACTTTTTTTCATTTTCAAATTTCCCACCGTTCCGTCCCCCATACGTCCGACGCTCGTAGGGGACGGAACCCAAATGACAAATGCTGGCATCCGCCAGAGGACATTACAGGGGACACTGCAGGAGTGCAGGACAAGGTAAGAGTAGAAGAGATCGCGGAGCAGCGCCGCATGGTATTCCCGAGTGTAGCTCGGGGTTACCGCTTGTGGTACAGAAACTTTACCCCGAGCTACACTCTGGAATACCGCCAGGGAGGTTAAGAGGCTGTAAGGGATTTAGCACTTCCAGGTCCATCCACTAGCGAGCTATCTCACCCATCAGCTGAGCACCCATCTTTGCAGTCAGGCAATAACGACTTATCAGAAGACTCAAGCAGAACAGAAACAATAGGATTACATTTTTCTCTAGAAAGAGATGGAAGTCCCTCCAAACAGTTACTTCCTGTTTCTTAAAAAAATAATTTTATTTTTTCCTGGATGGAATCAGGATCTCTTACCCTAGGTTCACATCTGTGTGGGTGGTGCCGCTGCAGATCCGCACCAAAATCTGTGCAGCCGCACCATCTGCACAGAGAAATGCAGACCGCTGGCACGCTGCCCGCACTGGAAAACGCAACCGTACTGGGAACTGGGTTTCTGTGTGGGCTGTGTTTTCAGAAGACGTGCAGGGACTTCTTTCCCTGTGTGTCACGGGCACAGGAGTCCATTCATATGAACGCTGCACACAGTAATGGCAATGTGGGCTAACCCTTCTGAATCCATACAGATTCTAAAAACAAACTATGTCTACGAACAGTTACTAGCTATTAGGAAGAATAAGGTCTCTAGATTCAATCATCAATGGAAACCTTGGGTGAGCTGGACCTATAGAAATAGAGTTGAAGATGTATAAATGCAATATGGTTATACTGTAATCATCATTCTATTTGTGCTTGTAATTATGATTACTACTTATGCTTTCATGCAGCATTGACCATATTTCTTACTTTATTATTTTTTCTTTTCTACTTTTTTGGATGACGATCTGTGTTACAATGTACAATTATTGTTCTCGTTTTTTTTTTCCCATTTTTTTACTGTGCAGAATGGTGTGCTCAAAAAGATCTGTATAAATATATACGTTGTATGGACCATATAGTTCTCTGGTCTAAAATTGTACCTTCTTCCTTGTAACGTATAAAAATCCTAATAAAAAATTATTGAGAAAAAAAAATACAGCTAAACATTGCTTAATAAGGCAAACTAGTCATGTGGTTTTATACAAATTTATAGATGCATATGGACCCTGCTAAATTTGGCGTGGATATTTAACTATCCATGCCCATTTATGAAAGTGATAACGATATCCAAGTAGTAGATCAATTTGTTAATTAACAGCTTCCCAGCTGCCCTATAACAGAAATACTGCTACAGGGCTGCCGGGCTGCGCAAAATCATGTCTATATAGGTGAATTTGCATTTCCAGGTAGGGGGCACGCATACCACCCTACCCGTACCATCATTGGCGGCTACAGCTGTTGATCACCAGCACCCGGCGATCGCCAAGGAACATATATATAAAAAATATATATATACCTCCATTTGTAGACTTTATTACTTCCATGTAAACCAATAAATTTACACAAATTGGGATTTTTGTTTAGGAAAGACATGTTGCAGAATACATTTTTGCCTAAATTCATGAAGAAATTTGATTTTTACATTTTTTACTGGAGATGTTTTAAGTCAAAAATACAGGTTTTTTTTCAAAATTGTTCTTTTTTTGTTTACAGCACAAAAAATAAAAAAACGCAGAGGCCATCAAATATCGCTAGAAAAAAAACTCCATTTGTAGGAAAAGTAATGCAGCGCTGTATTGCAATAAATGGCCAAAGGGGGGTAAATCCTCTGGAGGGCAAGTGGTTAAATGACAATTAATATTAATTGATTAAACAGAACTTGTACCTCTTGCTGTTTTGCCAGAAACGCATCGATAAAGTTCCTTTGGTCATTTATGTCCAGTGTTTTCTTCTGTTTGGTAAATACCTCCCTTATAAAAGTATATGTGTATTCAATATTTTGAAAAACTTTCTGATGGCTGCCAGGGAGTAAGTCTAGCAGTCTTGGAAACACGTTGTAAAGCTTAAGAAAAAAACAAAACAAAACAATGAATTTCTCTCTTAAAATTCAATTTATGTAAATGTATTATTAATGTACAGGACTAAAGAATTGCTCAATTTTGGGCTTTATTTTTCATCCAAAAAATAACAACATTGACTGCATTAGATGGGATCATAAAGGGCAGCAGCAGACTTTTATTTAAAAACATGAAAAACCATAAACAAAATAAAATAAGGCCCTGTTCCTACTTGAGCATTTTTCAGCTCAAAGCTTGATGCTCAGAAACGCTCAACAAGGAAAATCCCATTCATTTCAATGCCCCCTGTTCACATTTGATCGTTTTGTTGCTAGCAATACACCTGCCACTCAAAAAAGTACATGTGCTACTTTTCAGACAGATTTAAGAGTTTTTGTCTGCATAGACAGGAATGAAAAACACCTGAATGGCAATAAATGAGCATTTTTTTAGCGTTTTCTTTTTTTCAGGAGTTTTAAGCTCAAACAGCAGCTTCCCTCCCCTTTTCTAGCATCACTACACAACTTATAAACACACATCTTGTTATCAAAATGGGGGAGAGACTTCTTCTGAAAGCTGAGACATTCATTGCTCTCATTTGTGGCCACCCCTGCATCTCTGAGCCCAGGGAGCCCGGTAAGAACCACCAGAGCATGGGAGGAAGTGGCACGAAACTTACTGCTCCCCAAAGCAAGGAGAAAGGTACAAAACATCTGTGTACAGCAGCCATGGCCTGATTCTGGTTGTCCTATTGTATGTCCCTGGTACACATCTGCACAGCTTTCTATTGGCCAAAGAAAAAATGCCTAAATGAATAACGCCTATAACAATTGCAAATCTGCAAAAAAAAAAAGCTCAAAAATCCCTGAAAAAAAACAAAAACGTGAAAAAATGCCTGAAAACGCTTAGCACAGTCTGAATGTAGCCCAAACGATTTGGGAAATGTTACCAAATAGAAGTCTTTGAGTGTCCATAACGTACAAGAATTGAACTAGATCCTCATCCTCAGTCACACCATACCTGCTCAAGGATGTTATCAAACCTGTGCATTACTCTCCCTCAGGGTACCTAGCTCCTGGAAAAACCCATGAACCAAAATTGGCCCAAGTATTGAAACAGACTCCCAAAGGCAACGTAACCACCAAGCTGCTGTGTCAATCATCCTTTCAACCAACCCCACCTTTTAGCCATTATAAACACCTGAAATGAGAGTGGGACGGTGGTGAAAAATGTCCTATTTTGCCCAAACATTCTGGTCTAAGGTCCCAGCATTTTCTACAAGATCTACCCTTGTGGCTCCTCTGTCTATCTGAACTTCAACCACCTCTACCTTCCTTAATTTAACCTCTCATCGTAAAAATTTCCAGAAACTTCCTTCCATCTTCCATTCACTAATGCAAACCCTCCATCAATTGTTCTTTTCCCCAACATGCTCCTTTTATCACACACTTCATGTTTGCCTGCAAGAGAAAAGACCCCCAAATTGCAATTTTTTTTGCACTACTTAAATTCACAAGCCCAATTTGAATTCACGTTTTTCTCAAAAATGGCAAAAGGGAATAGTTTTTGTTGGGGTGGAGAGCATGGTCCCAACACAATCTCTGTACTGCTATTTCATAAAGTATACAAAGTGAGACTATGCCTTCCACTTACCTCTACATTCTTGTTGAGCTCTGTCAACCCCTCCACTAGAAATTTAACGGAAGGTAGTGCAGAGGCAATGCACTCTCCCTTCTTTCGAGGTATCTATCCCCTGCTAGGTAAAGGCATAATGTGCTAGTATGCATTGCATACTAGCACATTATGAAGGACTTACCTTGAAACGAAGCCCTCCAGGGGAGCGCTATCATGGCTCCCTGGGGCATCCATCTTCACTCGGTCTTCCTTCCAGGTTCACGAGCTCTGGCTGGCTGACTGGCTGAGCCATGAGCCCACACATGTGCACAGGAGTTCCAGGTAGGAGGGTAGCGTACACATGTTATCCTAAATTTATGAAGACATCTTATTTTTTTTTATTGGATGTGTTTTGCAGCGGAATATAAAAATGTGTTTTTTTCAAAATATTCTGTCTTTTTTCATTTACATATTAAAAATATAAAACCCAGTGGTAATCAAACATCACCAAAAGAAAGCTTTACTTGTGTGAAAAAATGATAAAAATATTCATATGGGTAGAGTGTTGCATGACTGTGCAATTGCCAGTTAAAGTAGCACAGTGCTGAATAGCAAACAATTGGCCTCGTCATGAAGGGGGTAAAACCTTCCGGAGCTTACGTGGATATATACAGTATAAGTAATCAACCACCCACTAAACATCTATTGGGGGGAAGTCAACCTAACAGGTTATAAAATCTATGCCAATTGTACCAACTGTTGCCTTGAACAAGACAAGCTGAGCATTGATTTTATGTGTCCCAAAGGGTACAGAGGTACTGGTCATCTGGATCAATTGTGTGTATAGAATTATAACTTTTTTTTTTATGGTTGAACTGGATGGATTTTTGTCTTTATTCAGACAGACTAACTATGTAACTATGTAACTTCAGGCTGCCCTCTAGTATTATGGATAATCTAATCTTTAGAAAAATGTTCTAACATGGCCTGATGTTTTGTAAAGTCAATGAAACATTAATCCAGGAACATTTGTACAGATGAAATAAGGCTCAGCCTTTCAATAGATGGTTGCACTTACCATAATCATAACATTTCCAAAGCTCTTGATATTTTCATGAATTATACCCATGAGTTTCAGAATGATTGGATCATCATATTCAAATCTTTCACCCATTAATATTGACACAATTATGTTAGCTACAGCAGGGTTGATGATGGTCATATTTTCAAAGGGTTCCCCTTAAATAGAGAAGAGATAAAGATTTGAAATTACTAGATTTATGTAAATTCCAGACAATTAGTTTTTTAAGGCTAAGTTTACTTTTTTTTCTTTTTTAAATAAAATCCAGTCCTCCTATGCACCATTATACACTGCTCAAAAAAATAAAGGAACACTTTCTAATCAGAGTATAGCATCAAGTAAATTAAACTCATGGGATATTGATCTGGTCAGTTAAGTAGCAGAGGGGGTTGTTAATCAGTTTCAGCTGCTTTGGTATGAATTAAATTAACAACAGGTGCACTAGATTGGTAACAATGAGATGACCCCCAAAACAGGAATGGTTTTACAAATTGAAGCCATAGACATTTTTTTTTTCCGTACTTATCTTTTCTGACTGTTTTTCACTAGTTTTGTATTTAGCTAGGGTCAGTGTCACTACTGGTAGCATGAGGTGATACCTGGACCCTACAGATGTTGCACAGGTAGTCCAACTCCTCCAGGATGGCACATCAATACGCGCCATTGCCAGAAGGTTTGCTGTGTCTCCCAGCACAGTCTCAAGAGCATGGAGGAGATTCCAGGGACAGGCAGTTACTCTAGGAAAGATGGACAGGGCCGTACAAGGTCCTTAACCCATCAGCAGGACCGATATCTGCTCCTTTTTGTAAGGAGGAACAGGATGAGCACTGCCAGAGTCTTACAAAATGACTTCCAGTAGGTGTAGTGATCCTGGGTTCCTCCTGGTGCACAACAATGCCCGGCCTCATGTGGCGAGAGTATTCAAGCAGTTCCTGGAGGATGAAGGAATTGATACCATTGAATGGCCCTCACACTTACCTGACCTAAATCCAATAGAACACCTCTGGGATATCATGTTTCAGTAAATCCAACGCTGCCAAGTTGCACCTCAGACTATCCAGGAACTCAGTGATGCCCTGGTCCACATCTGGGAGGAAATACCCCAGAACACCATCCTTCATCTCAATAAGAGCATGCCCCAATGTTGTCAGGCATGCATACAAGCATGTGGGGGGCCATACAAACTACTGAGTACCATTTTGACTTGCTGCAATGATATTTTAGCAAAATGGACTAGCCTGCTGCATCATTTTTTCACTTTGATTTTCAGGATGTCTTTGAATTCAGCTGATCATTTTCATTTACATCAAAACGATGGGGCATCCTTATGTACCTAACACATTCCCCAGTCCATATCAGTATAGATATCCAGCATGAGATTTTTCCCCATTGAGATCTGACATGTTTTCAAAGTGTTCCTTTAATTTTTTTTGAGCAGTGTACCATTAATGTACCTCACTTGCAAAAATATACAAGCTCTCTTTGATCTGGAAAGAAAGGCCTTACCTTAGCCTTTGGCTTTTTAGAAAGCTTTTTCAATTCTTGGAATGTAGACAGAGGACAGAGGTGCCAGTAGGACCCTGGAAGCAGATTACCAGCTGATCTCATTAGCACACACATCCTGCACTGACCTCAGTAGTACACATCCTTCACCCATCAACTATTTTTTTTACAGCATCCCCAGGATCTCTCCCCATGTGCATTTGCCTGGCTACCCTAGCGTCTCTTCAGCCGGGCTCAGGCTGAGTGATTGGCTAGATGCTGTCTCCTCCTATTATATAGTTTGGGTAAATCTAACGGAGATTGTACAATCAGATTGTATAGTGTATTGCCACCTTTATACACCTAAAATTACCTAGTTGGCTTTCAGTATAATTAATTGTTTACAGTACACCAAACACAGAAGCAGATGTTTTGCCAATGTAGCAAAACGTGCAGAGAATAAGGTGCAACACGCATCACACCAAAATTACTATGATTGATGTGATTGGTCATAGCAATCACATAATACAGGGCTGCTGGATGTGCACTCAGTAAGGATTCAGGAGGACATTATAATATACCCTTTTGAATTCAGGACACTCCCACTCAACCGTTTTTATATAGTGACTGGATGGAAAGCACTTAATGCACATAAACTGCACAAATAAATGCAGCAATACACCATTAGCCACAACTATAACTGAATGACGGCTACAGAGCGATTGTCCAGCTCTGGGATCGGCAAGCACCCGGCTTTGTCTGTGATTGCTGTGTCCTATGGACACAACTGATCACATGACAAGGTAAAAGGGCAATCACAGCAGCCTTTTACCATGTAATCAGCTATGTCCAATGACACAGCTGATCACAAAGTAAATACAGTTGCTGGTTATTGGCAGCACTTTCATCATGCAGCCCCAAATGTGCCCAGCTGTGATGCCCATCAGTGCCCAGCAGTTATACCAAAATCCAAATGGACCGCACATATAAACATGTGCATATATTCCAAACATTTGACATACAGCATAAGTGCCATTCATAAAGTCCCAAAATAGTGAAACACGTGCATGTGCTTGTGCTCAGCTTAATTAAAGTGTTTTGATTCTTCATTCATCTCCAAGTGCTCCACTGTGCTCAACAAGGTGCCCCACATGGACTAAAACTCACCCTTAGCCAATGACCATCTATTTCTAGAGTGGTCTGTAATTCTTGTGGGGCATTCCCCAATGGACCAGTTGTCTCCAGAAAAATTTAGATAAGCGAGTCGCCAAAAAAAAGCAAAGAAAGAGGACATGCCCTAGTATAAAACCGTGTGGCATTTTATTGGGGGTTAAATGTATTAAAAGCTCACTCACAAACAAAGTGCTTGTGCCCGGCACCTGGTGTACTCAGCCTTATTCCTCCTATTGTTTGGTAGCCGCTGTACTAGTTACTCCTCAGAGTGGCGTGCGTTCCATGACATTGACAGAAGTTGCATCATCAAACCTCGACATGTTTTGGTCAGAGATCGTCTTCAGGAAGTGCACCCCAAGTGTGGCAAACACACCAAAAACTGCGATAACGCACTGTGCGCTACTCCAAAAAAGTTCTGGAGCTTTTCTGGGGTGACTGTTGCATGTATGGCAGTCAGTGCAGCATCATCAGTGCCTCCTCATCAATTCCCACCTGTGCCTCCTCATCAGTGCAGCCTATGAGTGCCCAAGCGTGCTGCCTATCAGTGCAGCCTCATCAACGCACATCAGTATAGGACAAACATTTACCTGTTTGCAAAATTTTATAATAGAAACAAAGAGAACTTTTTTTTTTAATGTTTTGGCAATTTTTTTTGTTTATAGCTCAAAAAAAAAACCAGTGGCGATTAAATACCACCAAAAGAAATCTCTATTTGTGGCAAAAAAAATATAAAATGGGTACAGTGTCGCATGACTGCGCAATTGTCATTCAAGAGTGCTGAAAGTTGAAAATTGGCCTGGACAGGAAGGGGGTAAAAGTGCCCTATAGGCAATTGGTTAAAGCTGAAAAAAAAAAAATTAGGCCATTTGCTGTATACAAGTAAATGACCTCCTGATCACATGACAAGGTATGGCTGCTGCTCCATTTACTATAACTATTACTTTCATTCAGCTCCCACAGTACTTTATGCTCTGAATATATACTGTAGCATTAAGACTTGTAGTTCTGGCTGCAATACACTGATCATACCAGGTTGCTCATTGTACAACTCCTTTGTTCAGAACAATCCTTCTGTAATCAGAGGGGGGGAGATTGTGACTCTGCCTCCAATCGCAGAAATCCTTGCATGCAGTGAAAAAAATACCTCTTTTTTTCTGAATGGTAAAGGTGAATGTCACGGTGTGCCTGCAGAAGCTTCCCCCCACCCCCCTCCTAGTGCCTGTGTCCTGTGTCACTACGCCCTCCCTCCCTTCACATCCTGTCATGGCCCTTTCAAGCCAGGCTGCACAGGATGAGAAGTGTTACTTCTCACACCCTGCCGCGGTTCTCTTGAAAATGAAGATGACCCCCTGTGGCGAGATTCACGCCTCTCCTGGCCATACGGCCCGGAAAGGGCCGCCGGCTTGATGCCACGTTCCCCCCCGGCGGGTGCGGCACGGGCACAAGGCTTCCCGCGCCTGCACCCGCTGGAGACAAAGGCCGCGCTCTCGAGTGCACGACCCGTGTCAAGGGGGCTTGCCTTGCCTGGGCAACGAGGCACGCCACCTGACATTGCAAGGACAACCATGAGCGTCCTGCAAAGCCTTAAGAAGGCTGATGCAGGGCTCTCCTGGTTGTTCTGTCCGCTGCCAGCTGCTGGGAGGTCTACGCTGAGGCGAGACCCCCGCAGCCACTCTGCAATATTTATTTATTTATTTCAGGTACTTATATAGCGCCGTCAATTTATACAGCACTTTTACATATATATTGTACATTCACATCAGTCCCTAACCCTCAAGGGGTGTACAATCTAAGGTCCCTAAGTCACATTCATACATACACATGCTAAGGACAAAATATGAAAAAGTGCAGCGCTAATAAACAATATGTCTTTACTGGATCTGAGGCTGACCACAACCTCAAATAGACAGTATGAAGTCCAAAGAAACAATGTGCAATAATAGTGAAAGTGGATGAACACTAACCAGCTGGATAGTTATGTTTTGGCATCACCCCTTTTTGAGAATGCACTTTGTGTGCGAAACGCGTTAAACAGGAGCCACACACGCCTGAGACGTCACGCCACCGGATCAAGAAGGTCCGGTCGCCTCCATAACTATCCAGATGGTTAGTGTTCTGAACAGTTTTGAATGGTTTTGCTGTATGCCTTATATATACTTGATTGGCGAAGGCCTCCAAGTTCTTTTTTATGTATGTTCACTACTTTGAATTATTAATAAAAATCTGAGATTTTGACCTACTACACTATAGCCACTATTCTCTGCTCCACATCGAGCATTTAATCCCCCAGGACCCTATGGTGACCACCCTGAGGCCCAGAGGAGAGTGACTCATGTGTGCTGACCCCCACCGCAGCTTCCACCAGTAGAGAAGACCTCTAAAGGCGCCAGTATTGTGGGAAAGCCTACCCAGTGTGAGCTGCATCTTCCATAGGACAAAAGGGGACCTCTGGCTTATATTATTGCCTTTTCATATCGCGCATCTGGTGAGTGAGCATTTCCTATATTTCCTGCATGGTTTTTAGTGAGTGCCTCACTGGGAGTAATGAAGTCACCATTTCATCCACTTGTCACTATTATTGGACATTGTTTCTTTGGACTTCATACTGTCTATTTGAGGTTGTGGTCAGCCTCAGATCCAGTATAGACATATTGTTTATTAACGCTGCACTTTTTCATATTTTGTATGCTTGAGAGGTTATATGGTTTCCTTTTAGTGTATCAGCTGCTTATGTTATTATTGCTTTAGCGCTTGCTGAACCACTTTTACTCTACATGCTAAGGACAATTTAGATAGGAGCCAATTAACCTACCAGCATGTCTTTGGAGTGTGGGAGGAAACCAGAGTACACAGAGGAAACCCACGCAGGCACAGGGAGAACATGCAAACTCCAGGCAGGTGGTGCCGTGGTTGGGATTCAAACCAACGACCCTAGTACTGCCAGGCGGAAGTGCTAACCATTTAGCCACTGTGCTGCCCGATACACCAGGGAATAGAGGATTATTACCTGCTGAGCACTCTACAATACACCAGGGGATAGATTGTAAGCTCGTAAGAGTAGGGCCCTCTTACCCCTCGTACGTTGTTTGTTGTTGTTGTACTGTGCCATGTATTGTCCCCCCTATTGTACAGCGCTGAGCAAACCCTTTGGCGCTATATAAACTCGTAGTAATAATAATAATAATAATAATAATTACCCGCTGAGTACTCGGCAATACACCAGGGAGATTGGAGACTATCACCCGCTGAACACTCTGCTAATACTCGGGGCTCTGGAGGATTACCTGCTGCTATACTGACAAATACTGCGGGGCCAGGATTGCTTGTGCTGCTGTGTGCTGGAGTATCAGGACTAGTGCCTGCTGTGTGGACCCTCTGCTGTGTGCTGAGAAGGGTCGCCCCATCTGCTGTCATCTGCTGTGAGCCAGGACATCCCTGTTGGAACTGTGAGTGTCTGCACCCCTGTTTTTATCCCTCTATGGACTGTCCATGAACTCTCCCCCCTTACGCTTCCCTGTCTGGATTACAATTTACCAGAGACTCCAACCTTGCCCCCCGGGGCCGGATTACAATTGTTTTGGGCCCCCATCCCTGCTCTTCCCCTGCACCGAGTACTGGGACGCTACCTTCAGACCCCAATTGAGTGACTGTCATCTTTCAATAAAGCTTTGTGTGTTTATCACCTGCTCTGTGTGTTCTGTCCTGCCTACGCTCCGTCATAGTGAACAATGAGCAACCTGGCATGAGTAGTGCACTACAACTGAAACGACAAGTACTGGCACCAAATGTTCGTCTCTTGCAGTACTGTGGAGGCTGAAGGAAAGTAAACGTTTTACTGAATGGAGCAGCAGCCAAACATGGGACAGGTTTCAGATTCTTTTTAGGTTTTTAAGCTTTTTTTAATTGATTTTTAATCAATCAAAAGGTATGAATGCAAATCAGAGCTTCTGGACCAGCTCAAGATAATACAATAACAATCACATAAAACAAAAATAGTGAACAAGTAGAACTACAGTTAAACATGTCCTTGCTACTCATAGAGCATACAGTCTGCCATGAAGACTAATCAAAATGGAGGAGTAGTTTGTCCTGAAATACCTTGTCCCCTCCCCCGCTGTCCAAAAACACAGTAAACCATGGGGCAAAACAGCACATTAGCAACCTATACAAGGAAAGGGGATATAATTGGAATTATTCGAGTTAGAGACCAAAAATAGGCAATCATTAGGATAGACTGGCAGTGTTGATCTACAGTAGTAGTATTTGAGTCCAGCCAGATATCCCATACCTTGTGGAATGTTTTTGGGCAGCCTCAAGACACATAGTGTACGTCTCCTTGTAAAGGGGTATAGCAGAATTCAATAGTGATTTCCATAATTCCAGGGTGGGAGCAGTTCCTGACTTCTACTGAATAACGATGGATTTTTTAACATAAAACAATCATACCCCAACAGCATAAAAACAGTCTTGGTGGAGGCCAGAGCTCCTCCAGACCAAGAAGCCATATATCTGCCTGGTCTGGGATAGCAGTTAACTGTGTAACAAATTGGAGAACCATTGACCAGAAAGTTTGGAGGTGTGAGCTGTATTAAATCACATGGAAATGATCAGCTGTCTCCACTTGGCAATACCATCAATGTGGAGGAGAATTCAGATAAATCCTATGGAGTCTGTGGGGCATCAGATAGAACCTTTGCAAGATTTTAAACTGGACCAGCTGATCCCTGGAAGACACATTTTGGGATAATGAGTATTCCCAAATGTCCTCTCAATCCTTGCCATGCAGCTCCAGCAGCTCTGCCAGCCAAGAAGACCTTAGTTTGTCTAGACCATGATACACATTAGGCTGCAAGGCCTTGTAGGTAGTTACATAGTTACATAGTTAGTCTGGCTGAAAAAATACAAAAGTGCATCCAGTTCAACCATAAAATTGTAGTTGATAGAGGTTTCTCAAGAGACTCATCCTGAAGGAGTAATTCCATGTCAAACAGTGGTCCATTCAGAGGGGAACTGCCAAATTGCGTGCAAAAGGCACGGTGCAGCTGAAGAAAACAGAAGAAGTAGGAATTGAGTACGCTAAACTACTGTTTGAGGGTTGATTGGAGAGCTTTTTAAATGTAACTTCAATGATGAACTTGAGAAAAAAGAAACTGAAGGAAAATCTCCCCACTGGGGAACAGATTAGGAGTGGGACTTTACTGGGATTACAAAGGACTGGTATACCGGTATATACTCACCTTTGTAGGATCTGAATTCTTGCATTAAACATTGTGCTTCCTCTTGAATTTTATTTTCTATAGATCTCTTTCCCATTCCAAAATCCCGTAATGTGGAAAGTGTAAACCTCCTCATTATCTTCCAGTTCTCTCCATTGGCACAAATTATTCCTGTAAGAATTTACATTTTTAACAATTAATTTAGGATAGGCAACTTTTAGTTCTCTTTACTGAATTACTTTATAAGTCACTAAGTATCCTTTATTTTAATTGCACATACCCTAATAAACTGTTAACTCTATGATTGTAAATTTCTCCATCTTTTGTATCCCTTAACCTCCCTAGCGGTCTGAATATGTCCATATTTCTGTGCTCAAAGTGGTACTTTTTTTGCATGGAAATATGTATTTTTTTTATTGTAGGCCTGTAATTTTTAGGAATAACTCACTGAAATCTGTCTGAACAAGAGTCTAGTAAACATCCCAGGTAGGATAAAACTTGAAACACGAAATCATAAATTATAATTTAATACATAATCATAAAAATAATAATATAATAATACTAAATGTAATTCAGTAATATAATCAAACCAAAAACACTGAAATTTGAAATATAGCGCCAAGTTCGCACATCACTGAGCAAAGTCGCAAAATCGTGTCTGATGACGAATTTCCCCACGAATCATTATCACTCAATTCTGCAAGTGATTCTAATTTACTATCACTGTTCTCTAGCTGATCTAAAACCGCTTTTGACCTAAAAGGACGCTTTTTGGACACCATGGACATTTCTCAGTTTCCAGGCAGAAAGAACAGTAAAAATGCAGGCAGGGCACAGGACAAAGCACTCGGGACAAAATGTATGTGAAATGGTTTGATACAGTAATGTTTTACTATGTGATTTTAGTGATTTTAGTAAATGTCACTTTTTGTCATTTTCAAATTTCTCGCCGTTCCGTCCCCCATACATCCCGACGCTCGCAGGGGACGGATCCCAGGTGACAGATGCCGGCATCCGCCAGATTACATTGCCGGGGACACTGCAGGAGGGACATGCAGGACAAGGTAAGAGATCGAGGGATCAGTGAGCAGCGCCACATGGTAAGGGGTTACCGCTTGTGGTACTGAAACTTTCCCCGAGCTACACTCAGGAATACCGCCAGGGAGGTTAAAGCTCAAAAGACTGTAAGCTCCTCCATTTTCTATAATAAAACATAGTTAACCCCCCCAAAAAATGCTATATGTTGCATTTTACCGGTCCTTAGATGTGGTAGCAGCATTGGTTTTATTCATGCTTTTTCCCTTTATGTTCAATTGAGGATTCTGCCAGTAACACACTTCCTGTCTTAGGGTGACAATGCTTACTCACTGTACTGTATCTATAGAGAAGAAGTGTTGTCACCTGCAAAAGAGTACTGGAAAAGATAATAACATTGTTAGAGATTTCAATTTATCGTACAGGAAGTTACGAGGACACTGAATTTCTAGAAGGTATTTTTCTGTATGCAAAAAAAAAAGAAGGGAAAACTGAAGTAGCCACCGCATCTAAGAACTAGTAAATTAAAATATATTAAATTTTCTTTGGTTTGTAATTTATTTTAATTACCATTTATCCTAACAGATTGTAAGTAATCAATTGTAAGCTTTGCCACGTTCCTTATTACTGCCTTGTATCATAATAGATACTAAGCTCATTGACCTTCTCTATTAGTGCCTTATACCCTAATAAACTGTAAGCTGTTTCAACTTCTGTATTGCTCTCTTACACCCCAATAGACCACAGTCTCTTCTGAAACAAATTTTAAGCTGTTCCATCTTTGTACATAGTTATATAGTTAGTCTGGCTGAAGAAAGACAAACGTCTATCTAGTTCAACCATAAGAAAAAGTTATAATCCTATACCCACAGTTGATCCAGAGGAAGGCATAAAAACCCAGCAAAGCATGATCCAATTTGCTCCTGCGGGGAAAAACTTCCTTCCTGATCCCCCGAGAGGCAATCAGATATTCCCTGGATACACTTTACCTATAAATGTTAGTAACCAGCTATATTCTGTGTATCCAAGAAATAATCCAGGCTTTTTTTAAAGCAAACCACTGAGCTTGCCAGAACCAACTCTTGAGGGAGTCTATTCCACATTTTCACAGCTCTTACTGTGAAGAAACCTTTCCATATTTGGAGATTAAATTTCTTTTCCTCCAGATGTAAAGCGTGTCCCCTTGTCCTCTGTGATGACCTCAAGGTGAATAACTCTACACCGAGTTCACTATATGAACCACTAAATGTATTTATACATGTTGATCATATCCCCCCTTAATCTCCTCTTCTCAAGAGAGAATAAATTCAGTTCCTCTAATCTTTCCTCATAGCTGAGCTCCTCCATGCCTCTTATCAGTTTGGTTGCCCTTCTCTGTACTTTCTCCAGTTCCCCAATGTTCTTTTTGTGAATTGGTGCCCAAACTGAACTGCATATTCCAGATGAGGTCTTACTAATGATTTGTACCGGGGTAATATGATATCTCTCTCTCTGGAGTCTATACCTCTTTTAATACAAGAGAGGATTTTGCTCGCTTTAGAAACCGCAGCTTGGCATTGCATGCCATTATTAAGCTTGTGATCTACACCCAGATCCTTCCCCACCATTGATTCCCCCAGTTGTACCCCCCTAGTATGTATGATGCATGCATATTCTTAGCCCCCAAGTGCAGAACCTTACATTTATCAACATTAAACCTCATTTGCCACATGGTTGCCCAATTACACAGTGCATTGAGGTCGGCTTGTAAATTGTAGAAATGCTGTAAGGACGTTATTCCAATGCATAGCTTGGTGTCATCTGCAAAGACTGAAATGGGATTTTTAATCCCAGACCCTATATCCTTTATATATATATTAAAAAGTAATGGTCACAACACTGAACCTTGGGGTACACCACTGACAACCCTAGACCATTCAGAGTATGAATCATTAACCACTACTCTCTGAATACCATCTTTTAGCCAGTTTTCTATCCATTTACATACAGATTTTTCCAAGCCTGTAGACTTTGCCTTACACATTAGCAGTGTATGGGGAACTGTGTCAATAGCTTTTGCAAAATCCAAGTATACCACGTCCACCGCCACCCCTCTGTCCAAGTATACTACATCCACCGCCACCCCTCTGTCCAAGTATACCACGTCCACAACCACCCCTCTGTCCAAGGTTTTGCTTACCTCCTCATAAAAAGAAATTTGATTTGTTTGGTAACTTCTGCCTTTTATGAATCCATGCTTTCTGTTGCTTAAAATATTTTTTAGCAGCAAGAACTCATCTATGTGGTCTTTTATTAAACTCTCCAGTATCTTCCCAACTATAGAAGTTAAACTAACAGGACTATAATTACTTGGTAAAAATTTTGATCCCTTTTTAAATATAGGCGCCGCATTGGCCTTAGACCAATCCAGTGGTACTATGCCATTCATTAAAGAGTCCCTAAAAATTAGAAACAATGGCTTTGAAATGACAGAGCTCAATTCTTTAAGGACCCGTGGGTGTATGCCATCCAGGCTTTATTCACCTTTATTCTGTCTAAATATTTCTGGATCATATCAATTGTGAGCCAATGTGAATCATCTGGACCTGTGTCAATACCGTGCTTATTATGTACAAGAGCTCCCCCATGCTCCTTTGTATACACAGAGCTGAAGAAGGTATTTAATAAATTTGCCTTCTCTCTCACCAGTCACCCACTCTAGATGTATCTGTAAAGGGCCTACATGCTCGGACCGGACCTTTTTACTATTAATATATTTGAAGAATTTTTTGGGGTTGGTCCTGCTATCTTTTGCCATCTGTCATTCGTTTTCAATTTTTGCAGCTTTTTTTTCCTTTATGCATATTCTGTTCTATTCTTTGTAATGTTTAAACAATGATAGTGTTCCTTCGTTTATATATTTAATAAAAGCTATTTTCTTATTATTCATAGCTTTTTTAACTTTGGCCATAAGCCACATAGGTTTAGTTTTTAGCCTTTTAAACTTGTTGTCCATGGGCATATACCATAATAGAGTGTAATATCTCCCCCCTTCTGTATTACTTCAATAAACCATAATAGACTGTAAGCCCTTCCTCTGTCTGTACTCCACCCTTAAAGTGGAATTAAAGTAAGCAGTACTTAACTCTCCTTCAATGGCCTAGTGGCGGCATCTTCTACCCAGATTCTTTTAGGTGCCATATTCATTGGATCTGTACTGGGATGGGCCAGGTGCACAAGATCTGTGCTGGAATGTGCTGCTTTATTATCCTAATCGATAATAAGATCTTCAACCTTTATATCTCCCTAAGATATCATTTACTGTTTCACATGGAGAGTAAAATAATGTGGTTAATTTACTAAAGGCAAATAGGCTATCCACTTTTCAAGGGAAGTTACACTTTGCAAGGGTATTTTCCCTAGTGAATGTGGAGAAATTTCACTTTGCAAAGAATGCCCAATCATGTGCACGGCAAATTTAAAAAAACAGCATTTTTGTCTGCATGTGATTGAATGATGGAAATCAGGAGAACTTAACCTCATTCACTGAGTTCTAGGGACAATTCCCTTGCAAAGTGCAATGTGCTTTGCAAATAAAAAGTCTATTGGACTTTAGTAAATCAGCCCCAATGTTAACTCTTTCAGAAAAATGTTAAATACGTTGGAAAGCAAACCAATGTTTCTAACTTTTGTCCCACCAAATGACTATTATCACTTATTTTTTGCTACATTACAAGTGCCATTCTAGAGTGTTTAAAAACTTCACAAAGCTTTGGTCCAAATCCAACTGGCCTTGAAGAACTAATCAGACTTAGTGGATTCTGGAGCAAGTGGAGGGACCTGTTAAGGAAAATTTCCCAAGCAGAGTGAATGAGTGACATAAAGTAATAAAAACCCGACAGAGGCTCAACCTCATCACAATATTACCTAAAATGGAATTGAAAGTTTTGGCTTGAGCTGAGCTTTAGCTGCCTATGCAACATAATATAACTTTTCTGGATAGTTCTATTATGAATGGAGTTCTTTCTGATATGTAACACATGCAGTTCATCTGCTTATTTTAAAACTGTAAGGATTCATTTTAAAACATTCTATGATTTACCATTTCCATGTGCTATTCTAGCAGTCAGTGGATTATCTGGTCTTTCATAAAATTCTTCGGCATGGTTAATAAGTGCATCTTTCACAGTGTCATAACCACATAGGATAACCATCTTCTCCATGGCCAACTGGATGCTAAATACAGAGCCGTACTTCTCAGACAGCTATGAAAACAATCCAACAAAACAAATTAGATATACAGAAACAATCATGGAAACTATAATACGTATATGTTGTTAGGTACCCATAGGGGGATTTCAATAGAGGCAGAAGTCAGGTCTTAAAGAGTTACTAAACCCAGGCCCCTGCATCCACTATATCTGGTCTCCCGCAGTACACAGAACATGGAAGTGCAATTATTTTAGTAAATATAAACTGTTAAATACCTTTTCTCATCAGAAGTGAGAACAGTGTTGTGACTTCTATCAGTATCCAGCCAAGCACTAGCTAAAGCTTTTAGGAGTTTTCTTTCTGCTCTAGGAGGATAAAAATCCCCTGACCTCTGTCTGGACAGTGCTGATTGTCCCTGTGCTGATCATATGCACTCTCCCAAGAAAAACAAAAAAACCTCTCTAGCAATACACACCAAATTGAGCATGTGCATGCCTACAATTTAGTCTAGAGATAAGTAGGGGAGGAACAGAGAAGAAAGGATTAAACAGCCTTTTTATACAATGCAGAAGATTAACCCCTTAGGTTCCACAGTGAGTATAACAAGTATGCTTTACTGAATATATATACTGATTTTACTGTTTTGGGTTTAGTAACACTTTAAACTCAAAAATTGTGCCGAGTTTTCTCCTTAAAATACTAATATCCCCAAACTCATATGTGTCATCAAATTACCACACAACTGTGTATATAATCTATTCAATATGATAAAAAATTTACATTAAATTCCAAAAAATATTTTAAACCAATAAAAGTCCCATAAATAGTGTAGTCCTTTTAGTAGTAGTAGTATTATTTTAAAGAGCAGAAAATAATGAAGGCAACTGAACTGGAAACAAAGGGAAGACAGAACAGCAGCAGCAGAGACTGATACTGATTGTCCTCAATGACTGAATTCACATGGTCAGTAAAATTGATTATTTGCTGGTCTGCCTTGACCATTGATAAAAACCTCCTAAATGTTAGATCCAATTTATTGTACTGGGCCAAATTGCTCAGTACACATGTAGAAGGTCAGTGGGCTGTGCAGTGTAATATAGCAATCTGTACTCTATATGAAACTTTCAGAAAGCAGATGGCCATTTAAATCTATAGCTTTCCTATGGGTAGAAACAATGCCTAAGGAACAAGGTTTCTGTGTGCATCTTGCCTAAAGGTGAGCAGCATTGATCCTGAACCCTCATCCAATTTTTTCAGCAGGTAGTGGAGGTTAGGAAAGAGTTTTAGTTTATTTTGGCTTAGGACCAAAAATACCAGTCTAAGACCTAGAGGCCTCCAAGTTTGAAGACCTAGTGCAATTAAACCGCTTTGAAAACTGGACTTAGACAAGTTTGGACAACTTTTTGCCAGTTCAGTGTTCAGCTGCCAACTACACAATGTCTACCTGGAGTGCGTACTAAGCATTTTTATATACCATAGTCATACTGGTATTTTTGTGGCTGTGCTGTTGTGCAATTTACTCTACAATCGTCATAGTACTGCCTTCAACTAAAACACCACCGATGTGGATTAGAATTCAACTAATTTGACAACACGCTTTTGTATTTTCAGTTTCTTCCACCACAATCCATATTTTTTCCTTTTTCCATTTGTCAGTTGCTTCCACCACAATCTGTATGTTTTCCATTTACTTTTCCATTTACAAAAATAGCAGAGCAATTGTTTTATTACCTTCATAAGGGCATAGTGAGGTTTTTTTGTTTCAATCAAATGCAAGCTTCCAATTAATGGTAGAGGCTTTGGCCCTGGAGGGTAGTTTTTGTACTTTTGTTGTTTTTTGTCATTATAAGTTTTGATCAAAAACAAGATGAATATGATGGACAGAAGAATTGTCACAGGATCCATGGCAGATGTGTATTCAAGTCTAGAGATCATAGAAAATCAACATAAATATTTAACACAACGAATAGCGTATTATAATACACAAAAAATAGTTTACTTGTTTGCATGTAAACAACCAAAAATATGTTTTGGTTAGGACAGAGCAGAGAAAAATTAGAACCCTTTTATATTTTATATGCTGTAAGTATCCCATTGATGAGATTCTTCTGCCTAGATATTAAGGTAATTTCCAGCCATTTTTTTTGTTTTGGATAGACCAGGGAAGAATTGCTGCTTTTGTCAGGTTTTTGTTGTTAGGACAGATAGAGATAGAAAATATCCAATAGGGATGGAGACAAACATAAAATAAAACTTTTTTTTGTAAAGTGAGACTTGGTCAGAACTTCTCACAATATTTTTTTATTGATATCTTTGCTGGCTTGTCAAGATGACAACTACACCACATTTCTTGCACAGGTGTCACTGAAACCTTAAACAGAGTTGTTTTTATCCACATTGAGGTAATTTACCCTAATCTGTCTGACACCAGCCATTGGGTGGGAAGTGAGGTGAAATCCTGACAAGGGTTTTAACCCTTCTGCACGCTACTAGAAAATGTGATTTTATTAGTACCTATGTCCCTATTAGAGGGTTTTCTCTCCTGTTCTTTCCAACAGATAAACCATAGACTAGAAATAAAAAGGAATCTCCTAAATGCTGACAAATGCAGTAGATAGTTAGCAAAAGTTAACAGAAGATTTAGCGCTTTCTGACTCTACCTTAAACTTTAATATTGGACCCCTGGTTAACGTGTCTGTTTCCGTAAAGGGTTTTAAAAAGGGGTTAGCTTTTAGATTATATTTTTACATATCTGATCAATGTGCGATTGTTAGCATATACTTGCTTTTGAGGTCAATTATATGTGAGGCAATAGTTTTATGGAAAGGCACTAAATATTTAATACTGGTGAACAAAAGCAAACAAGGGCGCACTCTCATCGTGCATTACCGTGGTATACCATAAATTTAATCAAAATCATAAAGATGTATACCCACAAACCAAAGAGGATAAAAACAGAGCAGATGTATCCGTAATGTCAGACCAATGGAATAATAAACCCTTCTAGGAATAGGCTAACGAGTTTCAGGAGTCGGACTCACTTCATCAAAGCTTTGATGAAGAGAGTCCGGCTCCTGAAACACATTAGCCTATTCCTATAAGGGTCTATTATTTCATTGGTCTGACATTACGGATACAACTTCTCTGTTTTTATCCTCTTTGGTTTGTGAGTATACATCTTTATGATTTTTTATTAAATTCGTGGTATACCATGGTAATGCACGATGAGAGTGATCCCTTGTTTGCTTTTGTTAACCAGTATCAAGATTTCCCGATCTTTGAAGGGCTGCACCTCAACGTCAGATATTCAATATTTCTCCTAGTCTGCATGAAGATTTGAGCACTGGTTTTGTTTGTACTTTCGGTTTACTAAATAATTAATGACAGATAACAATAAATAGCCAACAGGGTCTTAGCAAAGAATGAGCTCAGGTTTGGTGTAAACTTAAATAAGTAAATAAGTAAGTAAATAGCAAACCTGGAAGGAGGCTGTGACTCCTGCCCACTGTCTCCCAATCAACTGCAGCTAACGCATTCTCAGTTCTGCAGCTGTATGTACACAAAGAGGAAGGAATGCTGGTGACATCATTGACCTGATATGGCTCCATTTGGAGCAAACCCAAGCTCATTGCACGTCACAGGGGTTGATTTTCCAAAGGCAAATAGACTGTGCACTTTACATTTCGCTTGCAAAGAATACCAAATCACATGCAAGAAAAAGAGAAAAAACAGCATTTTTGGTTGCACATGATTGGATGATTGAAGTGAACAAAGTGTCTGCTCATTTACTAAGCTCTGGAGCAACTGCTCTTGTAGAGTGCAACTGCACTTTGCAAAGTACACAGCTTATTTGCATTTAGTAAATCAACCCCTTAGCTTTTTATAGCAGTACACCAATCAGAGGGGGACCCACAGTCAGTGACACATGCAGGGCATTATATAGATACCTGCCCATTCAGACCTGTAATTCCAACATCTGGCATGGGGAAGTCCACCAACTTCCTTAAAAGATAATGTCATGTGACTAAATGCTCAGAGCCACAATGGAAGCTGATGCTGGAAGATGTGGAAGGGTGTATCACCATACACCTTCAGGAACACCTACCTTTCGCCTTGCCCACAAATCAGTGAGGCACCAAGGCACGCTTTGGGGGGGATTTACTAAAAATGGAGCACACAGAATCTGATGCAGCTGTTTATAGTAACTAATAGGCTTCCAACTTCAGCTTGTTCAATTAAGCTTTGACAATAAAACTTAGAAGCTGATTAGTTACTATGCAAATCAGCACCAAAATCTATGTGCTCCAGTTTTAGTAAATTCCCCCTTTGTGTGATACACTTTCTTAAGCCCACATTTCCCTGCCAAGACTTGACCACTTAATGTATTTCCTCCTCAAGCCAAAGGCTCCCAGTTTTCCCTTGCATAAGGATTCTCTCTTTGCCCCTATAACTCCATGACCAATAACTGTATTGACAAAGGCATTTTTCTGCTAGTAAAATCTCAAGCATCCAATTCAATGGGAATAATTAAAAGTTTTAGTAATGCCTTCTAAGGTTTTTTTTTTCTAGATGTATTTAGAGACATTTTTTTCTCATTACATTAGCAAGATATTGTGGTCCCCATTTACAAATTGAACATGGTAGATCAACGTTTCTCACCCAAGGTTCTGTAGAATACTAGGGTTCCATCACAGGTTGCCAGGGATTCCTTGACCAAGGAGCAATGTCTTCCTCTCAGATATGTTCCCAGTGACACCAATGATCTTTTTAGCTATTCATTAGAGGAGAATTTCTACCAATCACCACAATCTTAAGTATTAAGCATTTTTCCCTATGACTATCATACAAATGTAGCTCTGGTTTATGTTTTTATCTGCTGTGCAGCCTGGCAAAAGGAAAAATACTTCTGGGAGGCCGACTGAAACAATGGGGGATATAGCCCCCAGGGATCATCTTTTATAAAGCCAAGTACCTGATGGAACTACAATTACTACAGTAAGCTGTAGTTATGGGAATTAGTAGCATGGGTTCCCTGAGACCATAACATTTTCAAAGGTTTATACAAGTTCAGAGGGTTAAGGAAGACTGTGGTAGATCAACCAGCAATTTATTCAGAATATAAGTAAGAATCTGCAAAATTATTGCTAATATCGTTCATCTCGAGAGACCCATATTCTATGATCTGTGTCTTGATTACCACCAGGCTTCATAATAGTTTTTGCAACCCTGAGATATACGGCTGTTGAATTCCAGAGGGAGGGGGTGAGGGTTTATAAAGACGTAGACTGGGCAGGGTGTGTCTCTAATTTGTAGTGTGTTTGTTGTGTGTTTTATATAGTTGTGTTTGTTTTAGTATGTAACATTGCATGTTTTATGTAGGATGCAGGATGGGACTATATCTGTATTTCATTTTATGATTTTTTTTATTATAGAATGATAATTAATACATTCTTTATTCTTGAATCTTACATGGGGAAACCCGGGAAGTGCTCTCAGTTTAGAAGCTGCTTGCAAAGATTGTCATTGTCATGTTATTGCAATTCTACGATGTCTGTTTCCAGTTGAAGCTTGGTTTTCTCCTATAAAACTGGTGTCCTTTAAAGCTTTAAACACTACAGTCTCTGTCTGCATGACCGGTTTTCCCTCCCATTTCCTCCTCCCCCCTAGCCACTTTACAAATCTACAGTACTACATGACATAGTAAGATAGAAGAAAGCAACTACAGCAAACACAACATTACCCAAATATCCATCTGTAACATAGAAACCCTCCCTAGCTGAGTTACAGATTACAACTAAAACATATCTTCTAGGTGAAGATAGTCATAGTACATCCATATTTGACAGTGTTACATGTCTATGTACAAGTTGAATAGAAAACACACAAAAATAAATAAAAGCAACAATTTTAGAGATTCTAACCTTCACTGCTGGTGTTCTGGAAACAGGTTGGTATCTTCTTATGTCCTTATCTGCTATTCTGCTTTGTACACCAGTGTATGGAGCTTTACAGAGTCTGTTGATATCTTCACAAATTCCACGGCTACGCCTCCTCTCCTCCCCTGCTGCAATAAACACACACCATGCTATATAGTGTCCTCAGAGACAGGAAGATAGCCATGCAGAATATTGGTTAATGTTCCATTCTTTTTTTACTGCATTTTTATTTAACCTTTCAAACTGTAAATGTTAAAATCTGATAAAAGTTATAAGAAAACAGTGTTTCTCTATATCTGCAAGGTGTGCAATGTCAGATATATATATATATATATATATATGGTGAATGTGTTTTTATTGTTCTCTTTTCTTAGTTGAAATCTATAGTTGTATATATAATAACGTGAATATTTATGAAGGGATGGGCGCTGCTCAACCAACCCCAGGAGTCCAATATTGAGGAATGGCCTCAGCCACCATTCTACATTTCACCCCGCCCACCAAAGCATGGTCACAGAGGTCATCAGAGTGAGTGGCCAGAACGGTGGCTGAGGCCATTCCTCAATATTGGACTCCTAGGCTCGGTTGAGCAGCATCCATCTCTTCTCTTGTATTGGCTGACACTGGAGTCACTTGGTCTCATTCTCCCCTCTTCTCACTTGCCAGTGGGGTGACCCTTTTCCTTCCATCCATAGCTTGGAGTGGCACCATAAGGTATACTTTTTCACTATGTGAATATTTGTATTGTTGCCTATAAGCATAAAAGAACTTATTCCAAGTTTAAGTGGAATTAAAACTTAAAGTGATAATAAAGCTTCCATTTTTTTTCAATTAAAATAACAACCATTTTATACTTACCTGCTATGAGTAATGGTTTTGCGCAGAACAGGCCTGATCCTCCTCTTCACCTGCTGGTGTTCTGGGCTCCTCCTCTTCTCCGTGTTCCACCATAGGAAGTCTCTCCTGAGTCTAGCTGCTTTCAATCTGCTCACTGAGGAGGGACAGAGCTGTGAGAGCTGCTGCTCTTCTGCACATTGCTGCATCGAGATCAGGCTCAGGTAAGTATAGGGGAGGCTGGGGGGATCCTCTGCAAAAAGGCTTTAGAACCAATTTAACCCTAACTAATCTTAAAATTGTCCTCTCCCCTCTCCTAACACCTATAATTTCTACCCTGTGTAAGAAAGATGTATATACTTGCCTATTTTTAGTCCACTCTAGTCTAGTCACATGATCTCCCATGTGTCTGCCATTGGCTCTGCAGGGGAGAGGAAAGAGCACTCCGAAATGGCTCGGAATGCCTGAAGCAGTGACATTACCCATAGGCTTCAATGGCTCATCCATTGTTGGTATTCCTCCTCTCCCCTGCACTGGCTAATACAGGATGTGACTGTGCCAAAGCGGCCTGCAAATAGGTAAGTCTATGCATATTTCTTACACAATATAAAAATAAATAAACAGCGCAAATTTAGATCATTAATCAGTATAATAAATCATATAAAATAAGTGCATAAATTATTCGTGTTTCCCCTTAAAATTAAACAAAAACACCCAAAAGTCCATGTGCTGAAGACATAATTGAATTGTAGAAGTAAAAATGCAAATAAAAATAAAAATAAAAGTGCCAACTTCTTTTCTTCAAAAAATACTTTCACCTTCCACCAGTGCACACACCAACATCGAATACACTCACCAGAACTTGGTGAGTAAAAGACCTTTAAGGAATTTTTAGGGATCCTAAACCCTCTTTGGTGCCACGCTAGGGAAAATCTTCACCCTCCGAATAGACTCCACCATCCAACCAAAAGAAAAAAAGTCACATAGCATAATATTGTCACACAATAGTAACTTTTACCAAATGGAGATTAAGGCCACTCACATGTTAAACACTTGCTAAAGGCATGTTTATTATGTATAACAGGCTTCAGTTCCAGCAGATATACAAACTTTTCCTTCCAGGACTCTCACATCCACAATGGAACAAAGACAGAACTCCTCTTAGACCAAACAGTGAACCAAGATGGCCGCTGGAACGCACCGCTCAGCGTGCGTTCCACTCGACGGAAATGACGTCAGGCGCATGGAGTGTGGACCGGAAATGCGTCAACGCGTTTCGCCCCTCCCACAGTCTTGATAATCAAGAAGTCTTGATAACGCCCTATGGGAGGGGCGAAATGCGTTGACGCATTTCCGGTCCACACTCCATGCGCCTGACGTCATTTCCGGTGAGTGGAACGCACGCTGAGCGGTGCGTTCCAGCGGCCATCTTGGTTCACTGTTTGGTCTAAGAGGAGTTCTGTCTTTGTTCCATTGTGGATGTGAGAGTCCTGGAAGGAAAAGTTTGTATATCTGCTGGAACTGAAGCCTTTTATACATAATAAACATGCCTTTAGCAAGTGTTTAACATGTGAGTGGCCTTAATCTCCATTTGGTAAAAGTTACTATTGTGTGACAATATTATGCTATGTGACTTTTTTTCTTTTGGTTGGATGGTGGAGTCTATTCGGAGGGTGAAGATTTTCCCTAGCGTGGCACCAAAGAGGGTTTAGGATCCCTAAAAATTCCTTAAAGGTCTTTTACTCACCAAGTTCTGGTGAGTGTATTCGATGTTGGTGTGTGCACTGGTGGAAGGTGAAAGTATTTTTTGAAGAAAAGAAGTTGGCACTTTTATTTTTATTTTTATTTTTATTTGCATTTTTACTTCTACAATTCAATTATGTCTTCAGCACATGGACTTTTGGGTGTTTTTGTTTAATATTAAGGGGAAACACGAATAATTTATGCACTTATTTTATATGATTTATTATACTGATTAATGATCTAAATTTGCGCTGTTTATTTATATTTATATTGTTTGTGTTTTCACGATTGGCACAGCAGCATTTTTAGAGTGTTATTTGGAAAGTTTTGGCGCAGGAATAAGTTTTCTTGTATAAACATATTTCTTACACAGATCAGTTGGTATAGGATAAGGGGGGGGGGGGGGGGGGTAGTTTTAAGGCTAGTTAAGTGTAAGCTGAAATTCTAATTTAAGCATTTAGTATCTGGAGGCAGCTTTAAAGTGATATTAATGCTTCCATTTTTTAAAAATAAAATAACAAACATGTTATACTTACTTGCTCTGTGCATTGCATTTTGCACAGAGCAGTCACAATCCTCCTCTTCTCGGATCCCCCGCTGGTGCTCTTGGCTCCTTCGCCCCTTTGAGTGACTCATGGCTAATTTCTTTAGAGGCACACATGTAGACTTGCTCCCAAGCCCCCCTGCCTGATCGGTTCTCCCGCTTCCTTGTCATAGGATTTGACTGACAAGAGCAGGAGCCGATGGCTCCCACTGCTATCAATCTGCCCAGTGAGGAGTGACAGAGAGCCACAGCTCTCGTACACAACGCTAGATCAAGAGTTCAGGTAAGTATAAGGGGGTGAGGGGGTAATCCTCTGCAACAGAAGGTTTTCTTTTTTACCTTAATACCTAGATTAAACACCTTAAGGCTTTAGAAGAACTTTAAGATCAATTTGGACCTCTGCACTTTTCATACTGTGAAAGGTATATTTTTAATGCACTGTGCATATTTAAGATATGTTTTACCATTCATCCCTTGTACGGGATTTGCTTGTTCAGTTCATCAAAGATACATTAAGCATCATTTTTTTTAAACCATCACACTAATGCACAGTGGTGTGCAGGGGCGGACTGACAACTCATGGGGCCCCCGGGCAATAGGGGATCATGGGGCCCCTGTGTCTTTGCCCACACTCAAATCACACCCAAAAAAGATACCAGGGGCATCTCATGGGGCCCCCTACTGACCCCAGGCCCTCTGGCAGCGCCTGAGTGTCCAAATGGTCAGTCCACCCCTGGTGGTGTGAATGGTTCCTTTTTTTCCCCAAATATACTACCTGAAAGCAGAGAGCCTGTAGAATAAAAAAGATGATAGTTGAAAATGTTTATGCCATACAATATTTGTACAAATTTTACTTGATCCCCTGCTACTTTCTATCCTAAAGCAAATTATAGATGATAGCTTATTCTAGTCTATTGATTGCTTGGTTGCACAGTATGTTTTCTTGGCAGTTAAGTGCAGGCATGCTCCCCAAGCTGTCATCAGCTATATAAGGGAAGAGATGAGGATAGTGGTGACATTATTGACCAAATATGTCCATGTTCAATAGTGAAATGGGTGAACTAATGGGTGAACGGCAGCATAACATCCCTATACAAGACTGAAGATATATAAAAAAATATATGGGACTTTGAAGGTTCCACCTTCCAACTAGTAACACAAACAATATGATAAAAAGATAAAGAACACGAGCGCTAGGTAAAATAAGCTAGCTTTATGGTGAAACCTCAGACCCTTTAGATAAATATATACAGAAATGAAGCTCTGAGAACAGATATTGAAAGTGGAATATACACGGTATATATAAAATATATATAAAAAAATTAAATTAAAAAGTAAAGGCGCTAAGAAGCGCTTAAAGTGGTACGATGTGGTGGTATCGTGTAATTCTGACGTATTGCATTGGAGAACATAAAGTGAATAATTAAAGTGACATTCAGTGATAACTGCATAACATAATAAAGTATAAATGCAAAAGATGATAAAATAAATAAAAGTGAATCCTTGACTTGGTAACTGGAAGCACAATAAATTAGCGCATTTGTGTATATAAATCCCCTCATGGTCATCTGGATCCGAATGGGTGTATTGAGAATCATCTGGCATACGTCAGCACATTAGGTGATCACCAGACCTCATTCTCAGGTTCCAGGGGCATCACGTCCGATGTAAGAGACCAATCATGTGGCAGGTGTATTATCAGGATTCCACCTTAGGGGCTCATTAAATAACTAGCCAGAAAGAAAACTTTGATAATGCAGTATTATAAAAAATATATATTTTCCACTTTCAATATCTGTTCTCAGCGCTGCATTTCTGTATATACGTAACAAAAAACAACTGCATAAAAAAAGGATATTTATGGAATGATATCTATTTAAACTGTATATTAAAATACATTTACAAGTAATTGTATTTTCACAACTAAAAAGTGCATACGTTAAAGCTCAAGGAAACCTTTGATGACTAGCTTTAAATGCTTATTATTTAACACATCTAAATATATAATACATGATCCATTAAAAAAATAATATTGTACGTATATTACATGTGAGCAAAGTCAAATCTCAACATGTTTCATAGAAGGCTTCATCAGGAGTTCAGAGGTACTCAAGTCATATGTTAGTCATTAAATCTCTCTATGGACCATGAATAACTTTTTCCAACTTGGGTATATATTAGGAAATTTTACCACAGTGTGGATTTGTTGAAACTAGTTCAGTTCCTTCTGATTTTCTATAACGAGATGCTGTGTGACTGAATCCTTTATTTTATTTATTATCGTTACGTAGGATTTATATAGCGCCAGTTTCCGCAGCGCTTTACAAAATGAGGGCGGACAGTACAATTACAATACAATGCAATATAGGAGGAATCAAAGGGCCCTGCTCATTAGAGCTTACAATCTAAAAGGGAGGCTCAAGTGATACAAATGATAATATCTGTTGGGGATGAGCTGATTGAAAATTAGATATACAGTTGTTAGGTGGAAGTGAGATAGGCTTCTCTGAAGAGAATGGTTTTCAGGGATCGCCTAAAAGTGGACAGAGTAGGAAATAGCCAGAAAGATTGGGGTAGCGAATTCCATAGGATTGGAGAAGCTCAGGAAAAGTCCTGGGGTGAGCATAAGAGGAGGTGACAAGAGAGCTAGAAAGCAGGAGGTCTTGTGAAGAACAAAGAGAATGATTTGGTCTGTATTTTGGGCACATGAGAAGATTGCACAAGGTTCATTTATGAGGATCATAAGTGGACACAGTTTGTAGCCTTTATGTATACTGGATATTATTTGTTTCGCAAGTTAATGGTGTGAGGTTTGCACATAGTGTTATGATCATTTTCTATCAGCATCCCTTAAATATGTGCTGTCACACGAAGGGTGGAGCAACGCACTGATGTCACATCACCACTTCCAGTTTTTGGAGTTGGTGGCCATATTTCAATAATAGGCTGCTTGACTCTCCCTGGTGGTGAAAAGTGGTACTACCAGGCAACCTCAGCAAAATGGTGAAGCATGGGGCTGGAAATTGCGTTATACATAAGGCACTGTATGCTTCTCTCTTGTGGCAGTGTTGATCACTGGTGGTGGTGTGGATTTATAAAGGTGGAAGTCATTGACACATGGGAAACAGTTGGAACCATTGGACTTTATGTATTTACTTAAAGGATAAATACACCTTTTGGACAAAAATAATAAATGCACATTTTTTTTCAGGTAAAAAAATGTGCATTTATTATTTTTGTCCAAAGGAGCCTGGAAAGTATTGCATCAGCAATCAGTAGATCGCTGATGCCATGCAGGTCTCCTGCAGACCTGTCAGAATATAGGGATGTAGGGCCAAGCAGATATTCTGACGGGAAGCTTCAATGAACTCCACAATGTGCTCCACCAGTGTCGTGGTAGTTCATTGAAAACCATAAGCCCACAGCGGCAAAGACTGTCAGGACTTGCAGTTCATTCATTCATGGAGGTCCGTGAATGAATGACATGGCCATGTGGGTGAAGCCCCACATGGACACACTGTTTTCAAATCTAATAGTACGGAGAAACTTCTCCCCGTATTATCTCTTTGAAAGAAGGGGGCAGCAGGAAGCGGCTGCAGCTATGGGAACATGTTACATGTTCCACCCTAAAAATGGGTGGAACATGTAATATGTTCCAAAGATCAACTTATCCTTTAATATTATTTTGATTTCACTGATAATATTGTCACAATTCTTTTTCTTTGTGTTCACATTATTTTGTTGTTTTTAATATATTTTCATAATATTAGATTTGGAACTGCACTATTGTCGGATGATCATTTTCTAGACAAGTTTATGTGTATATATTTTTTTTTCCATTTGATATTGTGTTATTGTGCATTTACAGATCATTGTGTGGATGTTATTATACCACTAGGAGGTAAAGAATTTCAGGAAAAGATGTATTATTACACTGTAGGTATTTTGATCACAACACAGGATTTATCATTGCTCTTATGTTTATTTAGGTTTTATCTTTGAAATATTTCAGCACTTCACTATTTAAACTACTGTACATTAGACCCAACTGTGAATTATGTTCCCTAGTGATAGCTTACATTTTAGAGGCATAGTTTGCACAGCTTTCTTTACAGTTTTTTATTACTGACCTTTAATCCAGAACTGTCATACACAGAAATGTCTTTCTGCCACTGGATGCTGTCAGAATTCATGTTGAATGATGGTCAACAATTTTAACTCCATTCCTTTATGTCCAGGCTATCATGCACCCAAGGATGAAAGGGGACCTGTCATATGTAAATATGCCTTCCTGTGCTTAGAATACTATAGCAATAAGGGGAGCTCATGGAAGGGGGTGGTTGGGGCTGTAGTGATACTAGTGTTTATCATGTGTTCTTTTAGATTTGTCACTGAGTGTATTTAGTTCCTTCCTGTTAATATATAACTTGTGTAACTATTGTATAGGTAATCCCTGAAGAATTTCATGAAGAATTGCTTCACTTTGTTTTTATTTCATAGCAAGGGCTTTTTTTCTCAGAGTATAGGTGCAGGATCTCTCATTTTCTGAGTCCGCCCCTACCCACCTCTGAGCACCGTTCCTGGGTTACACCCCCTACCCACCTCCCAGTACCACCCCTTTTAGAGAATATATTAAGTCATTTGCATGGGATTTTTAATGACAACAAGGAAAGCAGTCAAAAACACCCCCCGGCAACAATAGATCCATCCACAATAATATACCCCCAACAACAGTGAACCCCCCAGCAACAATGGACCACCTGTAACAAAATACAGACCTATACAACAATAGACCTATGACAGCAGCAACAGATCTCCCTTCCCTACCCCTCCCTCAACAGTAGATCTTTCCAAGCAAGAGTTGACCCTCCAGCACCAACAGATACCTCTCCAGTAACAATAGACCCCCCCCCAGCCACAATATTCCTCCCTCCCAGAAAAATAGATCCCTCCTGCAACAATAGACCCTCCAGCACACCCCAGAACCCTTTGCCATCAGATACATTTAGTGCTGGAGATGCCGAAACTACATTCCGACACTTCCCGCTGAAAAAAAAACCCTGCTTTTAGTTTGGTTTGTACACATTTTCTGTTATTACTTTTATTTTATGTATTAAAGCTGAACTCCTGGCAAACAGAACAGATTAAAAATGCATATATACTGTAAAAGCAGTTTTAATTCTGCCAAAAGGATTTGTATTTCTGTCTCTTCTGTCCTGAGATTTACACAGCTTTGCAGACAGTGCAGCCCTGTCTCTCAGGGAAGGGAATCTGATCTTTCCCTTCTACAGGCTCCCTTTCATTTAAATATTTCCTCCCCTCCCCCAGCCTGTGACTGGACAGTGAAAGGAGAAGCAGCAGAATGATGCGGTCAGCTCTCTTTCACTGTGCTCTCTTTTCCTATTAGCGGCCACCTACACTAATGCTCACCTGACTAACTATGCTGCTTCGACCTTCCCTTCTCTTAGCTTTGCTTTAGAGTAAACTGCAAGAGGCTAGCACCAAGGTCAATTCAGGTACTTAGACTGATTGTATTTAATAAAAATATATATGATGTTGTATTACTTGCCTAAAAATCTGCACTATTTGTGTATTTTTATGTCTACTTTGAGTTTAGCTTTAATTAAGACATGAACTGTGGAATCTCTGGCCAAAAAAGTGGAGGAGAAAGAATTAGTCCTCTGTAATGCCAATAGGCTGGATGTTCTGTACATTGTGTAATCTTTTTCAATAAAACCTTCTTGTGAAAAAAATTTTAATTTTTCACCATTACTGACTTAACCTGCCTTGCTCTGCACTGGTCTCTGTGTAGAGGAAGCCATCTTGGTAGAGGTAGGGCTTTGCCCCCTCATGACAGAGTTGCCCCCCTTGATAACTGGTGATCTGGTGACTGGTGGGGCACCAATCAAGAAAAAGCAGGGGAGATGGAGGAAGCACATAATCATATAAACCAAAGCAGAGAGATTCTTGCACTTCAGGTCCTCGTGTACAGTTTCCTTTCCAGCAAGGAGTTTTTTCTTTCACAATTTTGTTATCGGTTAAAACATCCTGCTCATCAACGAACAGAAAATCAGTCGATCAGTGGTTCCGCAAAATTTTTCGGACAATTTTCTTATCGTGTGTACGGGGCATTACAGTCAGAGGCAGTAGGGCTTTAGATAATACAAATACTAGCATGTAGCACTATTTCTTGATTAACCTCCTT
Organism: Staurois parvus; assembly: GCF_062004578.1. Taxonomy (NCBI): domain Eukaryota; kingdom Metazoa; phylum Chordata; class Amphibia; order Anura; family Ranidae; genus Staurois; species Staurois parvus. The sequence continues at coordinate 5,827,777 of NW_028318186.1, read as the reverse complement.
GGCGGTATTCCCGAGTGTAGCTCGGGGTAACATTTCAGTACCAAAAGCGGTAACCCCGAGCTACACTCGGGAATACCATGCGGCGCTGCTCCGGCATGTGTTCTTCACTTACCTTACCCTGCGCTCCCACGATGTGTCCCCTGCAGCGTCCCCGGCCATCTCCTCCGGCCGATGCCGGCATCCGGCTTCTGTGTCCTGTCCCTGTGACGTCGGGACGTACGGGCGCCGCCGGCGGGAAATTTAAAAATTTTAAAAAATGTCATTTTTTTTTTTTCATTTTACACAGTAAAACATTGCTGTTTCAACCTATTTCACATACATATTGTCCCTAGTGCTTTGTCCTGCGCCCTGCCTGCATTTTGTCTGTTCTTTCTGCCTGGAAACTGAGAAATGTCCATGGCGTCCAAAAAGTGTCCCTTTAGGTCAAAAGCGGTTTAGATCAGCTAGAGAACAGCGATAGTAAATCAGAACCACTTACAGAATTGAGTGATAATGATTCGTGGGGGAAATTCGTCATCAGAAACTGAAAACGATTTTGCGACTGAGCTCAGCAATGTGCGAACTTGGCGCTCTATTTCACATTTCAGTGTTTTTGGTTTGATTATATTATTGAATTAAATTTTTTATTATTTTTATATTATTTTTATGATTATTTATTAAATTATAATTTATGATTTTGTGTTTCAAATTTTATCATACCCGGGATGTTTACTAGACTCTTGTTCGGACAGATTTCAGTGAGTTTTTCCTAAAAATTACAGCCTACAATAAAAAAAATACATATTTCCATGCAAAAAAATGGTACCGCTTTCAGCACCAAAAATCTGAAATAATCATACCGCCAGGGAGGTTAACAATCCATCTTGCACACAATATAACACCACTAGTTGTTACTTTGTGTACAAGATGGATCGTTAATAAAGTGATTTTGGAAAGAGTGCTGTGTACCACCACTCATATCGCTTTTCACCATGATCCTGGGAAGAGGAGTTTTGGCTGTGCACTGCTGAGGTCTAATGTGAAGGGATATGGGAGGTACAGCGGTGTATTCCTGGCTTTCGGAATGCAGTAGTGTCTTAGATCTCACACTGTAGATATACAGCTTTGAAGCTCTAAGCATCCTCACAAGTTCTCTACTTTTAGAAGAAATTTAACAAAAAGGTAAACCTTCTCAGGGTACTGCTTAGCAGGGGCGGACTGACAACTCATGGGGCCCCCGGGCAATAGGGGATCATGGGGCCCCTGTGTCCTTGCCCAAACTCAAAAAAGCCTATGAAAAAGGTACCAGGGGCATCTCATGGGGCCCCCTACTGACCCCAAGCCCTCGGGCAGTGCCTGAGTTTCCAAATGGTCAGACCGCCCCTGCTGCTTAGTCATCATTACATTTTTAGATGTTCCCTATGAGATAGCAAACATTCACATCAGTTCAGGTCCACTTTGCGCCTACATTCACACCTACTGTAAGGCTCCGTTCGCATGTGGGTGTTTTGATTCTTGGGCAGAATTGCCATGATTCTACCCATGATTTCAAAATGCTCTGCTAAAATGACAAATCACGGAACCGAGTGTTCAAGTGGCATTAATTTTAATAGCACCAGAAAAAGCTTTGCAGTTCGGCAGCGATTGTCGCACGATAATTGCCACGCGATAAATCCTACTGTAATTGTGGCAAACAGCATCATGCGAAGCATATCACCCAAAAGAAATTCTTGATCTTCTTTTGACCGACAAACTTGGCACAATGCAGTTTGCCATGATTGCAGGCTCACTTTCATTTAAATATTTCCTCCCCTCCCCCAGCCTGTGACTGGACAGTGAAAGGAGAAGCAGCAGAATGATGAGGTCATCTCTCTTTCACTGTGCTCTCTTTTCCTATTAGTGGCCACCTACACTAATGCACACCTGACTAACTATGCTGCTTCGACCTTCCCTTCTCTGAGCTTTGCCTTAGAGTAAACTGCAAGAGGCTAGCACCAAGGTCAATTCAGGTACTTAGACTGATTGTATTTATTACAAATATATTTAATGTTGTATTACTTGCCTACAAATCTGCACTATTTGTGTATTTTTATGTCTACTTTGAGTTTAGCTTTAATTGGGACATGTACTGTGGAATCTCTGGCCAAAAAAGTGGAGGAGAAAGAATTAGTCCCTTGTATTGCCAATAGGCTGAATGGTCTGTACATTGCTTAATCTTTTTTTCAACAAAACCTTCTTGTGAAAAAAAAAATAATATTTTTTCACCATTACTGACTTAACCTGCCTTGCTCTGCACTGGTCTCTGTGTAGAAGAAGCCATCTTGGTAGAGGTAGGGCTTTTCCCCCTCATGTCAGAGTTGCCCCCCTTGATAACTGGTGATCTGATGACTGGTGGGGTACCAATCAAGAAAAAGCAGGAGATGTGGAGGAAGCACATAATCATATAAACCAAAGCAGAGAGATTCTTGCACTGCAGGTCCTCATGTACAGTTTCCTTTCCAGCAAGGAGAACAGTGAGTAGTACAGTAATGGCAACACCAAATTTTACTACAAATACATTAGACTAAAGGTGGGAATACATGATTAGAAAATCGACCGATCGGTCATCCGACAACCGAGAGGCGTTTGTTCGTTAGTCGAAGTTGTGGCCCACATTAACCAATCTAAAAAAATCATTTGACGGGCAATACGTAGTGTTGACATCTTCCATACAAGTGGAAGTGATGCAGTGTGCATGTGACTTATACCCACGCCCTTCCGGCCAGAACGAGCGATATACACAACAATTACCAGCAATGAGTATAATATAGTTTATTACATGACCTATATACATAAATAGTGATACATAAAATATAATATGCAGAATTCTGGTTTCATTATCTCATTAGGCCAATCTACTTTTAATATTTGGATTTTTTGTTCATGCTTAAGAAGATTCTTTGGACATAAACATCCGGGTCATCTTCTTTTTCCGCTCATGCATGATAGCACTTGATAGATTTTTTTCGTACGACCGTCACACCACCGCACAGAAAATCAGTGGTTCGTATGCAAAACGACAACATTTTTCACTGTTGTTCAACTGGATTTTTTATTTCACAATTTTGTTATCCGTTAAAACATCCTGCTCATCAACGAACAGAAAATCAGTCGATCAGTGGTTCCGCAAAAATTTTCGGACAATTTTCTTATCGTGTGTACGGGGCATTACAGTCAGAGGCAGTAGGGCTTTAGATAATACAAATACTAGTATGTAGCACAATCTTTTGATTAACAATCCATCTTGCACACAATATAACACCACTAATTGTTACTTTGCGTACAAGATGGATTGCTAATAAAGTGATTTTGGAAATAGTGCTGTGTACCACCACTCATATCGCTTTTCACCATGATCCCGGGAAGAGGAGTTTTGGCTGTGCACTGCTGGGGTCTAATGTGAAGGGATATGGGAGGTACAGCGGTGAATTCCTGGCTTTTGGAATGCAGTAGTGTCTTAGATCTCACACTGTAGATATACAGCTATGAAGCTCTAAGCATCCTCACAAGTTCTCTATTTTTAGAAGAAATTTAACAAAAAGGTAAACCTTTTCAGGGTACTGCTTAGTCATCATTACATTTTTAGATGTTCCCTATGAGATAGCAAACATTCACATCAGTTCAGGACCACTTTGTGACTACATTCACACCTACTGTAAGGCTCCGTTCGCATGTGGGTGTTTTGATTCTTGGGCAGAATTGCCATGATTCTACCCATGATTTCAAAATGCTCTGCTAAAATGACAAATCACGGAACCGAGTGTTCAAGTGGAATAAATTTTAATAGCACCCGAAAAAGCTTTGCAGTTCGGCAGCGATTGTTGCACGATAATTGCCACGCAATAAATCCTACTGTAATTGTGGCAAACAGCATCATGCGAAGCATATCACCCAAAAGAAATTCTTGATCTTCTTTTGGCCGACAAACTTGGTACAATGCAGTTTGCCATGATTGCAGCATGACTTTTCGTACAACAATTGCAGCAGAACTGCACTGGTTTTTCAGGTGCCAGAACACGCAGTTTCATGATTTGTCATTTTAGCAGAGTGTTTTGAAATTGTCGGCAGAATCTCAGCAATTCTGCCTGCAATTCAAAATGCCCATATGTGAACAGAGCCTGAGTGTCATGTCTTCAAGTGTTTTTTCAAGTGTTTTTGAACATTTTTTGGAGAATTGCATGAATTTGCAGCTTTTGTCAGGTGTTTTTTTCAGGCATTTTTCAACTAAAAGATGTGAAATGCTGCTGAAAAAGAGCCAGAGAGCAGAAAACAAGCAACAAAACACTTGAAAAAACACTTGAAAAATGCTCATATTGTGTTTTTTAGATGCTTCTGTTGAAGTCTACGGGGACAAGAGCACTCAATTCTACCTGAAAAGTAGCTCATGCAGTTTTTTGAGCTACAGATGCTTTGCTACAAGCAACAGGATTCTCAGATGTGAACAATGGCTATTGAAAATAATAGGTTTTTGCTTGATGAGCATTTTTGAGCTTAGAGCTAACAGCTACAAAACACTCAAGTATGAGCAGGCCCTAATAATTTTTAAAATGGTTTAAATTGGGTTTTTCACATTCTCTTGGAATTTGCCCATTCACATCTAAGTGTTTTCTGGATAGCACACAAAAAGTCCTGCCCACATTCAGCAATGGGACTATTCAGCTTTTACTTCTTGTATCTGCAAGGCTTTCTGACCCTACTTTTCTTCAGAACAAGTTTGAACTGGTTCCAAAGGTGAATTTTGCAACAGGCTTAATTTGACAATTTTTTTAACAGGAAAGCAGATCAACACTTTCTTTGGGTCACAAGGACCTCTGAACTCAGGTGAAAATGTGAAAAGCTTCACCTTCTAGTCCAGTGGTCTCTGACCTGCAGCCCGGGGGGTCGGATGTGGCCCTTTGCTAGCCTTTATTTGGCCCTTGGGGCAATTTTCTTCTAACTGACTCCAACAATGGAGCATAATTCCCACCACTGACGACAATTGGGCACTATTTCTCCCACTAATACCAATGATTTGGCACATTATTTTTCAAACTAATAAAAATGGGGCACTATTCCTTCCACTGAGACCATTGATGTGGCACTATTCCTCCCACTAACACCTATGATGGGGTGCTATTCCTCCCCCTAATACCAAAGATGCAATGTTTTACATCTGATGCAAGGACAATTTTTGCTCCCAAAAGCCAAAGTCCAGCTCCATAAGGTCTGAAGGACAGTAAATTGTCCCTTAGTATAGAAAGTTTGGAGACCCCTGCTCTAGTCAAATAAGCAACATTATCAACAGTTACCTATCTGAGGACTTATCTGACTGGACACAAGCTGAATGGATGGATTAGGCTGGCAGTCTACCAACTAGCTACTGGTAAACTTTAAAGCAGAACTGAATTCCTCCCACACACTCTTAAAAAACCGCTTTACTTTTCTGTTATCTATCTATTTTTAAACTAACTTTGGCCAAACACTAGTAGATTTTCGGTCCAACGTGAATACGAGTATTCCTATCAACTTCCATACAAAATTTTTCAATACATTCAATCACTTGATGACTGTTGTTCAAAAAGCACTTCAAATTTTCCATTGCTTTTAACAATTGCTTTTGTAGTGAATGTGATTTCCTATATGAAAACCACATACACTGTTAGAATTGTGTTTGTTCGAGAACAATTTTCGATCTTGTCTCTATAGTCCCAAATCAACATCAATTTAACCCTGCAAATGATTAGAAAGTGCATAAATATTCTTAGAACTAAAAGTTTCAAACAAGATTCTATTAGCGTATGACCATCTTTACACTACCTGTGGCACATACACAGCGAAGCCTACACCCCCGGCATTGGTTGGATGGAAAATGCCAGGACAAAGCAAGGTTAGCATGCATTCACAGTATTTAGATCACCAATGGTTGATAAATGGCCAAAGAAAGAAGTTGCTGATTTGGTGGAGAACATGGCAGCGATAAGAAAATAATGGAGAGAGTGGACTCTGGAGGAAGACAAACTAATAAGCCTGAACAATTAGTTCTTGAAACACCTCCTCCCCCCATTAGGCTTAAAGCATAGCCAAACCTGAAAAATATATATTTTTTTATATATCAGAGCACACCGGCCCTTAGATGTGGTTGTTATATGATATTTTTCAGGCTTTTTTCTTAATTTTTTTCATTACAAATCCTTTAAAGCGTTACTAAGCCCAGGACCCTGCATTCACTATATCTGGTCTCCCACAGTACACAGGACATGGAAATGCAATTATTGTAGTAAGTATAAACTGCTAAATGCCTTTTTATCATCAGCAGTTGGAGCAGTCTTGTGACTTCTATCAGTGTCTAACAGAGCACTGATTAAAGAATGTAGAAAAAATTTCCTTCTGATCTAGGAGGATGCAGAACACCTGACATATGTTTGGACAGTGCTGATTGGCCCTGTCCTGATCAAATGCACTCTCTCAAGAAAAAAAAAACCTCTCTAGCAATACACACCAAACTGAGCATGTGCAGAGTCTCTCACCAGGATATGTCTTATCAGGAGATAAGATGGGGGCACTGGAAGAACGGGGGGATTCTTCAGAGGATTACCCCCTAGGTTGCATAATGAGTATAACAAGCATGCTGGGTTTAGTAACACTTTAAATAGCACATTTCCTGTCCTAGGTAGCTACACTTACTTGAATCATTTTGTTATTTTGTTTATTATTTTGTTATTTATTAGTGTTGTTCTGATCCTGCCAGAAATCTAGTGACCTGCTAGTTTTCTGTGGTCTCTGCTTCTACTACACTGCACTTATATAAGTTAGCATTGTTTCCAGCTCTCTCTGAGGACTATAGGACATGTCCCCCTAGGTGTTCTGTAGTGCTAAACCACTTTCTGTCCTAGGATGACAATTCTGCTCCATATATACAAAGCAATGAGTGATCTTTCACCTCTAGAACAGGATGTTTGTTGCTAATAGGATCACCAGGTGAAAAAAAAGAATAAAGCCTAAAAGAAATCTAATGCAACCACCTCCTTTAATATACACTGCTCAAAAAATTAAAGGAAGACTTTTAACCAGAGTATAGCATCAAGTCAGTTAAACTCCTGGGATATTGATCTGATCAGTTAAGTAGCAGAGGGGGTTATTAATCAGTTTCAACTGCTTTGGTGTTAATGAAATTAACAACAGGTGCACTAGATGGGTAACAATGAGATGACCCCCAAAACAGGAATGGTTTTACAGGTGGAAGCCACTAACATTTTTTTCCCTACTCATCATTACTGATTGTTTTTCACTAGTTTTGTATTTGGCTAGGGTCAGTGTCACTACTTGTAGCATGAAGCGAAGCTTGGACCCTACAGAGGTTGCACAGGCAGTCCAACTCCTCCAGGATGGCACATGAATACGTGCCATTGCCAGAAGGTTTCAAGAGCATGGAGGAGATACCAGGGGACAGGCAGTTACTCTAGGAGAGCTGGAAAGGGCCGTAGAAGGTCCTTAACCCATCAGCAGGACCCGTATCTGCTTCTTTGTTCAAGGAGAAAGAGGATGAGCACTGCCAGAGCCTACTAAATGACCTCCAGCAGGCCACTGGTGTGAATGTCTCTGACCAAACAATCAGAAACAAATTTCATGAGAGTGACCTGAGGGCCCGGCACCATAGATCTCAATTGGCATTTGCCATTGAACACCAGAATTGGCAGGTCCATCACCGGCACCCTGTGCTTTTCACAGATGAGAGCAGGTTCACCCTGAGCACATGTGACAGACATGAAAGGGTCCGGAGAAGCCGTGGAAAACGTTATGCTGCCTGTAACATCGTTCAGCATGACCATTTTGGTGGTGGGTCAGTGATGGTCTGGGGAGGCATATCCATGGAGGCAAACAGACCTCTACAGGCTAGACAATGAAACCCTGACTGCCATTAGGTATCAGGGAGAAATCCTTGGACCCATTGTCATACCCTACACTGGTACAGTGGGTCCTGGGTTCCTCCTGCTGCCCGACAATGCCTGGCCTCATGTGGTGAGAGTATTCAGGCAGTTCCTGGAGGATGAAGGAATTGATACCATTGAATGGCCCCCACACTCCCGTGACCTAAATCCAATAGAACATCTCTGGGATATCATGTTTCGGTCCATCCGACGCCGCCAGGTCGCACCTCAGACTTCCCAGGAGCTCAGTGATGCCCTGGCCCAGATCTGGGAGGAAATACTCCAGGACAGCATCTCATTAGGAGCTTGCCCCAACTTTGTTAGGCATACATACAAGCACTTGGGGGCCATACAAACTGAGAACCTTTTTTAGTTGCTGCAATGAAATTTCAGCAAAATGGACTAGCCTGCTGCATCATTTTTCCACTATGATTTTCAGGGTGTCTTTGAATTCAGTCCTCTGTAGGGAGATAATTTTAATTTCCATCCAACGATGGGGCATCCTTACACATTACCCAGTTCATATCACTTAAGATATCCAGCATGATATTTTTCCCCATCTGATGTGTTTTCAAAGTGCTAATTTAATTTGTTTGAGCAGTGTATTATATTTTTGTTTTAGGCTTTAGATACATTTTATGCCCTAGGATGATGCTCCATTTAGGGATAAAATAAAGAACATCCTGTCCTTTGAGAGTGAGCAGTTGACAATTTGGACAGCTTCTGACTCTCATTCAGAATGGTTCTCTCTGATGTGATGCATATTTCAGAACTGACATAGTGATCATATGTAAGCTGGAGGCCTCACTGATAAAAATTAAAACCTTCAGTTTGCAAATTATCCTAACCAACTTTAGGTCCCATTCACACCAGCAATCATTCATTTGAATGGGCTGCTGCGTGTTCTTTTTTGACAATGCAGTTTCCATGCGGTTCCCATGATCTCACTGTGGGATGGGATGCATGGGTGTACCATTCAGAATGAATAGCACCCCCCCACGCCTTGCAAGAAAAACGCTAAGCGGCTGCAGGTACTTACTGGTGCAGGAATCGCATAGTGTGAACCTAGCCTTAGACAGCAGTGTTCATTTGATATGCCATCTACGTAATAGTGTAAAGGTCAAATACAATTATATTAAAAAAAAACCTTCTAAAACATTTTTTAAAAAACAATTTGATTACATTTTTGTACATTTGTTAGCCCATAATAAAAAAGGGTTTGCTGCTGCTGCTACCAAATTTGGCCTGGACATCTAGGAAATGATAACCTCTGGCCACAAAAAGTTTAATGTTTGTAATTACAGTACTAAAAGAAATAACAGAATATAACAAATAGTTTTTGTCAGCCCATAATAAAAAAAGACAGGTCTTTAATTACAACAGTGGGGTTTTAAAGTGGTAGTAAAGTCCCCCAGGTCAGTTATGCCATAATGTGCTAGTATGCACAGCATACTATGACGTACTTACCTGTTAAACCAAGACCACCAGCGCTGCACTGTAAATGATGTGGTGGGTACCGGCAGCTTCCATCTCTACCCGGTCTTCCTTCCTTTGGCCGCTTCACTGACCGGGGCACGATAATGTCACTCCTGCAAATGTGCATGGGAGTCACATTGCAGCGGCAAAGATCGGGGCCATAAATGTTCACTGAGCTGCGCATGAGCAGCTCAATGTACTTGACGGCTAACAGGCAGAAAAAGGAATTTATGACAGAAGAGATCAATAGGGTCTATTCTGTCATAAGTATCCTGTCTGTCGGCAATTTTTTTAAAAACAAAGTTTATTATCACTTTAAGATTTTATGGTTAACTGAGCTACTCTATACAGAACTAAAAAGAAATCTTTGGATTATGCATACACTATAATTTCAGCTTGAGCTATTGAGCTCTGTAAAGCAGGTCTTTCTCAGTAGAGTTTCTAAGGAGAGCCAAGACAACATGTGAAAAGCAGTCAAGAGTTACCTGCTTATGAAAATACAAAATATGTATATGCAATAGATCCCACTGGTTGAATGTAAACAGATCTTTGCCGAGAGCGAGCACCCTGCTGCTAACGGAAAGCATCTTTCTCTGCTTGTGATCGGGAGATTTCCGATCATGTGACCACTGTGACATCCAATCATGGCGGTCACATGATCAGAAACCTCACCCAACCTCCCAACCTCAGTAAGCTCTTAAAGGGCCAGAAGGTGCAGGCATTAAGGGGTTAAGAAATAATCTATTTGTGGAAATTTTACACTATACAAGGCCATATAAATGTTATATTTTGTAAGCAATGAAATCAGACTGAGTATATTTTTGGCAAGATTTTTCTTTATTAACAAGACACAAGTTTTACAATGTACTAGTAATGTACTAGTAATTACAAATAATTTGTGCAATTGTTTATGCTTAATATAATTTACATGTAATAATAAGTAACAAAGAGCATATATACACATTTATTTTACATGCAGTAATCTAATCTAAAAAACATCTACTTTCTACAACCTGACATATTGAGAAAACTGAAATGATCTGAATATACTATGGACTATTCCATTTATTGTAATGTAGAATCCTGCTCTCTCTCAGTCTGTTGCATTGACTGGCATTTGAAGAACGCAGAGTGGCACACAGAAGATAATAATGACTTACAAAACAACAGCTTCATGTATAAAAGTGAGGGGTATTTTAAATTAGATTTCCAATACTGTACGTAGAGCTGATGCAGATGAATAAAACATAGTCCACATAACATCACAACAAGCAAGAAAGAATCTGTAATGGCTTTTTCCTGACACCCAAGCAATGGATGTAAATAACTTGAAGCATATTTTTATTTTTCTGAACAAAAGTGGATTTCCATTTCACGTATATTGCAAATTGAAATTTTGTTGGGTTTTTTTGCATGTGGGTCAGTCATAGTTATTGATTGGCTTGTCTATGTCCTAACTGCGAGGTGTAGCACAGATCTTATGTGGTAAGGGGGCATTGGTGAACCCCAGTGCAGGGGTCAGGTCCAACACAACACCAGGAGGGGACTGGAAGGTGAAGTTTTGCAGCAGTGTTGTAAAAAATAAGAACAGCTCCATCTTAGCCAGGTTTTCTCCAGCACAGCTTCTCTTACCTGTTGAAGGAAGGAAAAAATTAAAACTTCAGTGTTAACATTTCTGAATATTGCTAAAGTGAAAGCTGCCAGTGTGATATAGCTATGTGACCTCAAGTTCTCAAAACTGAGCTATTCCTGATTCAAGCAATGCAGAGGAGATCAGTGATGGAAGTTCACTGATTTCCTCCCACCTTCCAGCTTGAATGCACCTCCAGGTGAACCCAGGCACCATTGGTGATGAGGTTCTGGGAGGGGGAATGGGTAGCCCCATAGAAGTTTTTTATTCGGCTTTACAGCTGCCCAAATCATTTATGGAGCAGAGAGGGCTGTCAAATCTGAGAACAAGCCCATTGCTGACATTGCAACTGTAAGCCTCTTGACAACCTTTTTCTGTCCTGCCATAAAAGTTACAATGATGAAAGTAAAAGGGTTAAAAGCATAGGAATGTCTGAACCAGAGAACTTAAAGCGGTCCTTCAGACTGTTTGCAAAAAAATAAGTCAGCAGCTAAAAATACTGTAGCTGCTGACTTTTAAGAAAAGGATACTTACCTATCCAAGGATCCACCAGTAACCTCACCCAGGCTGTTTCTCTGCATGGTCTTTGGGTACCCAGCTCTGGCATCTTTAGTGTGAGAAGCTAGCTGTGATTCCCACTGTGCATGTGCAAACTGATGTGTCCCAAGAGTTTGTGGGCAAAGAGAGCAGAGGCCAAACTACCGGTGGGATTGCCAGAATGATTTGACCACCATTTTTCTTTTGAGGGGGCAGTGGGTACTTACTTTTGGAAGGTACCCCCCCCCTCTAAAAAAATGACCAAAGGTGTTGGGGGACATAAAGAAGAACTTTTCTTTAGGGTGAAGATTTGCTTTAATATCCAATCACCATGGAATGCTTAAGAAAGATACTGATTGTTCAAAAACAGGATATAAGGTATGAAATCTGTAGAACCAGCCTGTTCTAGATAAATAATACTATTCTTTGGTGTCTGAATGTCTGTATAGGTGTGAATCCTTTTATTTACTTGGCTGAAGGTGTAAACTGTTGTCAGATCAGGATATAAATGTTAAAGCGACATTATATGTGGAAGACAGATGGGGCCAAAGGTTGTTCAGTTGGTTGGTCAAGGGTTGGTTGGTCCAGTTTGAAGTAGATGGCCTCATGCAAGCCACTTACAAACCAGTTGTCTTCTCTTTCTCTGTGATTGGATTAAGGTGTTTGTACTACTTGCATGGATATAAATTCTGGGTATGTTCATGACTCATTAGAACTTGAGTTGCTTTAATAAGCTACAAAACTCTTTACCATTACAGAACATGTCCAGTTGAATTTGGCCATTACTAGCTACCTTACAAGAATACTTTTTCAACACACTGAGAATATCTTGAAATACTATGAGCCTTCTCTGATCTGTGTGAATGTACAGTACCTTACTGTTTATTGATATGACACAACATCATCAATTACCTGATCCCAAAGAACATTACCTAGTGAGAATGGTATAAATGCCTCATTCTTCTTAAACTTTCCTTCTGAATCAAGGAAATGTTCAGGATAAAACTCATCTGGTTTTTCAAAGTAAGCTTTATCTCTAAGGGCAGAGGTCAGCAATGGGATGACAGTGGTCCCCTATGGAGCAAAAAACACAATAATATAATTTAGAAGTGTTTGCACTTTAGTATGTAGTATTTACTGTAGCTTGAGTATGATGCAAAATATTTTTTGGAAAACCATTTTAGGTGTTTTTCAGATTTTGGGTAGAGTAGGGAATGGTTCATTTCTGTCTTGTCTGTGTTCTTTTGGGAAGATTTTCTTCCCATACCTGTTGTATCTCCAGGGCAAGAAATAATTAAAAAAAAAACTTTCCAAAAGGACACAAACAGCAAATAAAACAAAAAAACAAACAAAAACTGAAGTAGAAGTGAAAATAACCCACTGGGGCCCTCTGTCACTATAGCAAGTGGCCTCATTGGGATAATTCCTCTCTACATTTCTTACGGTGGCAGCTGAAAAAATTGGGATTTTCAATAACTCTTTGTCTAGGTAACGATGGTCAGCAAGAAAAAATGGAGAGCATGAACCTCCTCAGTGAACACAAATAGCAATACATTCCTAGTAAAGTTCTAAAACTCTATATATTTAATTTGTTTTAACAAAAAATTCCATTTCATTTTATGTATTTGCATAAAAAGGCCAACCTATATCCTCAGCACTGGGCCCATGATTCTCTTAATCCAGCCCTGTGGGGTACTAAATGGAGCCCACAATCCATGTGCTTGAACCCTGGGTCCCATGCTTTTTCAGTACACAATGTATTTTATACTGACCTTTGGCAGGTTGTACCCTCTAAATGTGACATCTTTGGCAGTTGCATGTGGGACATTCAGAGGTACAATATCAGCAAACCTCTGGATTTCATGAATGACGGCATCAGTGTACGGCATTTGCCTCCTGTGCTCACTTTGGGGTTCAGTTGATTCAATCACTCTGTCAATTTCATTTTGAACTTTTTCTGAAAAAGACCCACATAAGTGAATATACAAATAGCACTGAAAGCAGATGCATACATTAAAGAAAAAGAAAATGGTACTTCATTATAACAATATTACTTTTTTATACTATTACTACTGTCCATATGGCATACCCAAAAGCAGTAAGATACCTATGAAGCAGGAAAGAGAGCATCTGACTGAGCATGCTTAGTAACGCAAATACAATATAAAATCTCTAATTTTTTTTGCAAAAATGTTAAAGTAAACTATGCATGGCAAAGCAAGAGAATCTCTTTAACCCCTCCCTGCCTGAAATATGTTTATTAGCATTCCACACCATGATGCACAGTTCCAAGGATACATTAATACATTAAGGTGAGGCTGTTACACTCGCACACACAGGGTTTTCAGTGATGTGAAGCTTTCAGGATTTTTTATTTCCCGCAAAACTCAAAGCTGTTTCAGAAGGAATGGCTATCAATGGCAGCCTCTATGATTTCCTTTTAAATTACAGGATTGTGAAATCAGGAGTACAACATGTAAATGGCAATCGCACTAGAGACAAACTATTATAAAATCCAGACAGGATCGCCGAGTGTAATTTGGCACATCTTGAATTCTTTTATCTTACTTTGTATTTCTGGGTATTTGATCATTAGTAGGAGGCCCCATCGCAGAGTAGTGGATGTTGTCTCCATTCCAGCAGCAAAAAGGTTGTTCACCAGTACATTTAGGTTGTCATTGTGGAAGTACAAGGTGGAATCTGGCTTTCCCTGCACAACAGAAATATAGAATAGAACATGTAAAATCAATATCCTATCTGAAAATAATCCCATCACATCTCACTGTCATAGTCAGAGCTGTTACCATAAAGAGCTCATTGGCCATTGCCTATGGTGGTAGGTAGAGATGAGCGAATTTCTCAAAAATTCGATTCGGCTGATTCGGCGAATTCCAGTGTGAAATTCGATTCGATGCGAATTTATTCGCTACGAAGTTAACTTATTAAAAGGGTTTCTAGGCTTCAGAGAGCCTTTAAATTAGTGCAGAACACTGTACCTTTAATTTAAATGCCCTTGGAGATGAGGAAGGAGAAGGAGAAGGAGAAGGAGAAGGATGAGAAGAAGGAGAAGGAGAAGGATGAGAAGAAGGAGAAGGAGAAGGATGAGAAGAAGGATGAGAAGAAGGAGAAGGAGAAGGAGAAGGATGAGAAGAAGGAGAAGGAGAAGGATGAGAAGAAGGAGAAGGAGAAGGATGAGAAGAAGGAGAAGGAGAAGGATGAGAAGAAGGAGAAGGATGAGAAGAAGGAGAAGGAGAAGGATGAGAAGAAGGAGAAGGAGAAGGATGAGAAGAAGGAGAAGGAGAAGGATGAGAAGAAGGAGAAGGAGAAGGATGAGAAGAAGGAGAAGGAGAAGGATGAGAAGAAGGAGAAGGATGAGAAGAAGGAGAAGGATGAGAAGAAGGAGAAGGAGAAGGAGAAGCAGAAGGAGAAGGAGAAGGATGAGAAGAAGGAGAAGGATAAGAAGAAGGAGAAGGATGAGGAGAAGGAGAAGGATGAGAAGAAGGAGAAGGATGAGAAGAAGGAGAAGGAGAAGGATGAGAAGAAGGAGAAGGATGAGAAGAAGGAGAAGGATGAGAAGAAGGAGAAGGAGAAGGATGAGAAGAAGGAGAAGGATAAGAAGAAGGAGAAGGATGAGGAGAAGGATGAGAAGAAGGAGAAGGATGAGAAGAAGGAGAAGGAGAAGGATGAGAAGAAGGAGAAGGATGAGAAGAAGGAGAAGGATGAGAAGAAGGAGAAGGAGAAGGATGAGAAGAAGGAGAAGGATGAGAAGAAGGAGAAGGATAAGAAGAAGGAGAAGGAGAAGGAGAAGCAGAAGGAGAAGGATGAGAAGAAGGAAAAGGAGAAGGATGAGAAGATGGAGAAGGAGAAGGATGAGAAGAAGGAGAAGGAGAAGGATGAGAAGAAGGAGAAGGAGAAGGATGAGAAGAAGGAGAAGGAGAAGGATGAGAAGAAGGAGAAGGATGAGAAGAAGGAGAAGGAGAAGGATGAGAAGAAGGAGAAGGATGAGAAGAAGGAGAAGGATGAGAAGAAGGATGAGAAGAAGGATGAGAAGAAGGAGAAAGATGAGAAGAAGTACAGTTCTGTGACAGTTTCTGTCTATTTCTGACAGTTCTGGGACATTCACTCCATACAGCGGTTTCAACCGCTGTATGGAGGGAATGTCATAGAACTGTCAGAAATAGACTATTAATGACAGTTCTGGGACATTCCTTCCATACAGCGGTTGAAACATTGTATCTATTTGTTTCCATAAATGGATCCATTTATGGAAACAAATAGATACAATGTTTCAACCGCTGTATGGAAGGACAGTCCCAGAACTGTCATTAATAGTCTATTTCTGACAGTTCTATGACATTCCCTCCATACAGCGGTTGAAACCGCTGTATGGAGTGATTGTCCCAGAACTGTCATAAATAGTCTATTTCTGACAGTTCTGGGACATTCACTCCATACAGCTGTTTCAACCGCTGTATGGAGGGAATGTCATAGAACTGTCAGAAATAGACTATTAATGACAGTTCTGGGACTGTCCTTCCATACAGCGGTTGAAACATTGTATCTATTTCTTTCCATAAATGGATCCATTTATGGAAACAAATAGATACAATGTTTCAACCGCTGTATGGAAGGACAGTCCCAGAACTGTCATTAATAGTCTATTTCTGACAGTTCCATGACATTCCCTCCATACAGCGGTTGAAACAGCTGTATGGAGTGAATGTTCCAGAACTGTCAGAAATAGTCTATTTCTGACAGTTCTGGGACATTCCCTCCATACAGCGGTTTCCGGCAAAAAGTGTATGTGCAGAGTTCCTCTATTCTGCAGATACACTTAGAGGAGCTCTGCAGATACACTTAGAGGAGCTCTGCACATACACTTTTTGCCAACTTGGAATTATTCTTATTTTCATCCTACTTCTTCTTCTTCTTCTTCTTCTTCTTCTTCATCCTCATCCTCATCCTCTTCTTCTTCTGAGGATGAGGATGAGGATGAAGAAGAAGAAGAAGAAGAAGAAGTAGGATGAAAATAAGATTAATTCCAAGCCGGCAAAAAGTGTATGTGCAGAGCTCCTCTAAGTGTATCTGCAGAGCTCCTCTAAGTGTATCTGCAGAATAGAGGAACTCTGCACATACACTTTTTGCCGGCTTGGAATTATTCTTCTTTTCATCCTACTTCTTCTTCTTCTTCTTCATCCTCATCCTCATCCTCTTCTTCTTCTTCTGAGGATGAGGATGAAGAAGAAGAAGAAGAAGTAGGATAAAAATAAGATTAATTCCAAGCCGGCAAAAAGTGTATGTGCAGAGCTCCTCTAAGTGTATCTGCAGAGCTCCTCTAAGTGTATCTGCAGAATAGAGGAACTCTGCACATACACTTTTTGCCGGCTTGTAATTATTCTTATTTTCATCCTACTTCTTCTTCTTCTTCTTCATCCTCATCCTCTTCTTCTTCTTCTGAGGATGAGGATGAAGAAGAAGAAGAAGAAGTAGGATGAAAATAAGATTAATTCCAAGCCGGCAAAAAGTGTATGTGCAGAGCTCCTCTAAGTGTATCTGCAGAGCTCCTCTAAGTGTATCTGCAGAATAGAGGAACTCTGCACATACACTTTTTGCCGGCTTGCAATTATTCTTATTTTCATCCTACTTCTTCTTCTTCTTCTTCTTCTTCTTCTTCATCCTCTTCTTCTTTTTCTGAGGATGAGGATGAAGAAGAAGAAGAAGAAGAAGAAGAAGTAGGATGAAAATAAGATTCATTCCAAACATGCAAAAAGTGTATGTGCAGAGCTCCTCTAAGTGTATCTGCAGAGCTCCTCTAAGTGTATCTGCAGAATAGAGGAACTCTGCACATACACTTTTTGCCGGCTTGGAATTATTCTTCTTTACATCCTACTTCTTCTTCTTCTTCTTCTTCTTCATCCTCATCCTCATCCTCAGAAGAAGAGGATGAGGATGAGGATGAAGAAGAAGAAGAAGAAGAAGTAGGATGAAAAGAAGAATAATTCCAAGCCGGCAAGAAGTGTATGTGCAGAGTTCCTCTATTTCTGACAGTTCTCTCACAGCTTCTTCACATGTACAGCGGTTGAAACATCTGTATCCTAAATGGAAACTAATAGATACAAATTGTATCTATTAGTTTCCATTTAGGATACAGATGTTTCAACCGCTGTACATGTGAAGAAGCTGCCAGAGAACTGACAGAAATAGAGGAACTCTGCACATACACTTTTTGCCGGCTTGTAATTATTCTTCTTTTCATCCTACTTCTTCTTCTTCTTCTTCTTCTTCTTCATCCTCATCCTCTTCTTCTGAGGATGAGGATGAAGAAGAAGAAGAAGTAGGATGAAAAGAAGAATAATTCCAAGCCGGCAAAAAGTGTATGTGCAGAGTTCCTCTATTTCTGACAGTTCTCTCACAGCTTCTTCACATGTACAGTGGTTGAAACATCTGTATCCTAAATGTAAACTAATAGATACAATGTTTCAACCGCTAAACATGTGTTCCTTCTGTCAGAGAACTGTCAGAAATAGCGGAGCTCACTGCAGGGACACTTTTGCCGGCTGATCGGGAAATGTTCGATTCGCGCACCCGAAGTAGGCAAAATTTCGGTTTCGACGCGAATCGAATATTTCCTGAAATTCGACTCGAATTCCGGTTCGCCTGGTTCGATTCGCTCATCTCTAGTGGTAGGGTTAGAGGAGATACCAAAAACACTTTTAAATTATAATGACTTTTTACATTTTTTTTCCATGTATGTCTACTTGTAGTGTAGACATTTGTTAAAGCGGAGTTCCACCCATTTTTACAAATTGGCCTTATTAGATAGTCCCTGAAAAAAGAAGAACAAGTTGGATTTTTTTTTTTTTCTTATACATACCTTTTTATCTTCTTCAAGCCTGCAGTTCCAGTCCCGAATGCCTAGGCGATGACGTAGATCGGCGATTTGCAAGGTCTCCTGGGATGTCGTTTCCTGTATCCCAGGAGTCCTTTGGTTTCCTGTGCTCTTGAGACATGAAACCCGAATGTGACGCAAATGGGCGGTGGGAGTCCATGCTGAGAGGAGGACGTGTCTGCAATATTGAAGTGATGTACAGGTTGCCTGACGGGAGCGGGAACTTCATCCATCCCCACCATTGCTACGGCAACCTGTACTGCACACGTTGCACCAAGCATTGCCGAGTGTTGCATGCTGGGATAGCCAGCAGCACGAATTCAGGAAGTAAAGACCTGCGGGCTTCAGATGCCCACTGCCATCATGGCGACTCCCTGCTTCACAGATCTAGGTAAGTATGAACGATTTGCAAAGTTATTTCAATGTTTTTAATATTGCATTATTCCAATTCTGATTGCTATTTGTAATGTCATCATGGATGATCTTTTAGAAATTTTTTTGGGGGGGACTGGAACTCTGTTTTAAGTTCAGCAAGTCAACTGTAGGAAAAAGGGGCACAGAGGATGAGTGGAGTCATAAGATCTTTTAGAACTATGGAAAAATGAACCCATTTATTAAGCTTTATTTTAAGGGATATGAGTGTCTAGATATAATATAGGTGAAGATCACAAATGAATGTAACAACAAGCTAAAGGAAAAAAAAAGAACTGAAGGTAGTTGGATGAACTAGCAAACAACAAATGGAAAAAAATTTACACATTTAAAATGTTTATATCGCCCCGTATAATCATCTTTTGGCTGTAATGATAATTTTCTGAGTATGACCATTAAAAATTTACTTTTAAGACCACAGATTTTCCAACTATTACTGAGCACAATGCCCCATGCTTAGGATACATTTAAAAATATCCCCATTGAGAACTATTAGTCAAGCCCTGTGCTTGCAGCTAATTCTGTTCCAGTGTTGTGCGGTCAGATACAGCCATCACCTTGGTTCTCAATCATGTGATCACTAGTCATACGATTTTATTTTTCTTAACCAACACATATGAACTCGGCTAAATTTGCCCTGGACATCTAATGATCAATAACCCCCATTTTTGGAAGGTATACACAAATTCAAGTATTATGTAGATCTATTTTTTAATTAAATGACAAATAACAGTAATTTATCAAACAGAACTTGTACCTCTTGCTGTTTTGCCAAAAATGCATCAATAAGGTTCCTTTGGTCATTCACGTCCAATACTTTCTTCTGTTTTGTAAATACCTCCCTTATAAAAGCCTTCATGTGTTCAAAGTTATGAAAGACTTTCTGATGGCTGCCAGGAAGTAAGCTTATCAGTCTTGGAAACATGTTGTAAAGCTAATGGAAAAAAAAATAATAATGAAAATTGTTGTTAAAATTAAATTCATATAATTGTATGCCACTACATACTGGTAAACCGTAAATGGTTGGTCATTCGGGTCCTTACTTTCTAGTGCCTTAATGTAAATCATAATTTGTTCTCAAGACCCATGGATATCTGTAAATACTGATCTGGCCAAACCTGGAAGCTGGCCTTCTTCCAGCTAAGGTCACACAGCTAAAAAGAACACATTGGTTCTTATTTATGATTGATGTTTTTCCTTATCTATAGCAATGTATAAGAGGCAGTTTGTATGCCATATTAATCAATAATTATGTGGCTGGCTGAAACCCTTTTGTAACTCAGAGACCACATACTCAACTCTTAGCCAATATCTTTTGAGTGTTGACTTCAAGATTGTAAAGAGTAACTTATACTGAAGACTAATGATGTAACTGATGATCTCACACAAGACATTATTGCCAATAGCAGCTGGGTTTCGCCTTTAAATTTAATGAAAAAAATTTGGTTAGTCAAGATTTACAATAAGCTCGGTTTCTCTATCTTTTTCTTTTCTACAGTTTTTATTTAATGTGGTTATGAGCTAAGTTAATCAACCATCCATCATCCACTATTGGGAGGAAGTCAACCTGACAGATTATAAGACTTACCAATACTTCCAACTTTTGCCTCTGACAATCCAAGCTAAGCATTATTTTATATGCCCTAAAGGGTACCAAGGTGCTGGTCCCATCACTTCAGACTGCCCTCTGATCTTTTAGGTACTTTAACCATTTTACATCTAACATGGCTTGATGATTTGTAAAGTCAATAAAGTAAAATTAAATCCAGGAACATTTGAACTAAAGAGATAAGGCTCAGCCCTTTCAGCTGATGGTTGCACTACTTACTCTGATCATAATACTTCCAAAGCTCCTGACGTTTTCATTCACTGTACTCATGAGTTTTAGTATGGTTGGATCATCATATTCAAATCTGTCACCCATTAATATAGACACGATAATGTTGGCTACAGCAGCGGTGATGATGGTCATATTTTCAAAAGGTTCACCTTAAACAGAGAACAAAGATGTGAAATAACTAGATGCATGACACATCCAGACAATTAGTTTTTAAACTGACAATATTATCTTAGTGTAGTGGTCAAGAAAACCCAAACTGACTGATTGACCTTTGGACTTGTAGGATAAATTGCCTGACAAACCAACTTGTGAGGGTTCATCCAACATAGGTTCACTTTTACAGTGCTATGGACCCACCCCCTCCCTTCCGCAGCCACCTGCTGCTGTAAATGGGCCGGTTGGCTGCCTGCAGAGGAGATGGAGGAATATCTATTCCCCAACCTTCTCTGTGATGAATGAAGCCAGAAGCAGCGAGGATTTCATCACTTATAGTTAGAGCTGCCCTCCCCTTGCCATTAGAGCCTGATCTGTTTGATCAGCTGCCTTGGAGGAAAGAGGTGGAATCAGTGATCCAATACCTTAGATTGTATGCTCCTTGAGGGCTAAGGACTGATGTGAATGTACAATATATATATATATATACACATGTAAAGCTTTGCGTAAATTGATGGCGCTATATAAGTATCTGTAATAAATAATAGTCCCCTGGTGTCTCCACAAAGAGTACCTGTTATTGCCCAAAGCTATGACAAGGGGTCTTGCCCATACTTTGTGATAACAATAAAGTTAAATGAAAGAACATTTTTAAAAGGGTAAAAAAACGAAATAAAATAAATAATAAAATTAAAGGATCCCCCCACTCCTCTGTGCTCATGCGCAAATGCCAACACACACATAGGTTCAGCATGCATATGTAAACAGTGATTGCACCACACATGTGAGGTATCGCTGTAAATGTAAATGAGTGACAGCAATAATTCTGGGCTCATACCTCATGTTTAACACTAAACTGACAACTGTAAAGGTTTTTAAAGCATTACTTATGGACAGTTTTAGCTACTATTTGTCACCATTTTACAGAAATGCACAATCCTAAATCTTGACAGGTTTGGTATCTATTTACTTGATGCAACATCATCTTTTATATTTTATTGAAAATTGGGTATTATATTGTGTTTGTGTGCACTAAAATTAATTTAAGAATATTTTTCTTGAAAATTTGCATTTGATAAATGGCTGGAGAAATATTGTGTGACATATGAGATTGCAGCAGCCACCATTTTATTCTCTGCTTTCAGAAAATATATAATGTTTGAGGGTTCTAAGTAATTCTATAGTGCAAAAATACTCATTTTAACATATATATAAAAATGTCAACATTTTCATGGATGGCAAGCAGTTAAAAATAACTTCAATGAACTGGAAGCAAGAAAAATCTCCCAACAGGAAAAGAGACCAATAAAAAAAAACATACAGGGTTTTTTTTGTTTTCTTTCTCAATTTATTAACCAATTGCCAAGCAGTCAATTACATTGTAAGCCACTGGATGTACCAGGATGATGCCTGCAGCTTTTATTGACAGCTGACTTTCTTGTAATAGTGACCAGAGCAGCTAACTAGATGCTTGTTCTCTATTATAAACAGCAGGAGGGGATTCCACCCCCTTCGCCTTCTGTCACTTTCATGGGATCTTCTGCCCCACCAGGAATTCCAATCAATCAGCCAGCACTACTGCCGACTGGTCACAGAGCCAAACAAAGACCAGATTGGCTTTTTTTTTAGCTCCGTTATATAGTAAACCGGAAGTGATGATATGACATCACTTTCAGTTTACTCAGAAATACATGGCACCATTATTAAAAAAGAAAAGCATTCATTCACACCAATCTTGGTGTGATTGAATACTTTTAAGGGCAGAGGAGGGATCTGGGGTCTTATTGACCCCAGATTACTCCATAAAGTGTACCTGTCACATGCCTATTGCTGCCACAAGGGATGTTTACATTCTTTGTGACAACAATAAAAGTGACCAACAAAATATTTTTTAAAGTGACAGTGTAAAAAAAAAGTTCCCCTGTCTGTTGCATGCGTCGGTCCTGCATGCACGCAAACAGCGATTGTCCCACACATGTGAAGTATCACTGCGAACATCAGATCAAGTTCAGTAATTCTAGTACCAGACCTCCTCTGTAAATCTAAAGTGGTAACCTGTAAATGCTTTTAAAGTGTCCCCTATGGATAGTAAAATTTACGTAGTTTGTTGCTGTTGCACGAGCGGGCGCAATTTTAAAGTCTGACATGTTTGGTATCTATTTACTTGGTGTGATATCATCTTTTATATTTTGCAAAAAATTGTGTTATGTATTGTGGTTTTTTTCCTATTAAAATTGAAAAAGTGTATTTTTTCCCCAAAAAATGTGACAAACCACTGTGAAAATACAGTAAGACATAAAAGAATGCAAAGCCCACCAATTTTTTCTATAGGGCCTCTCCTTTAAAAAAAATACAAATATATATATATATATATATATATATATATATATATATTGTTGTGGGCTTTTGGAATCATGTCAAAAATATGACTTTTATCAAGACATAATGTTATATAGCCAACAGTTCAGCAGAACCGGATGTTAAGAGTTAATTTTGTCTTGGTTAAACCTTCAAGAATTCTAGTTAAAGAAATGAAGAGAACAGGGAATTAAGACTTTTCCAAGACAATGGGATGTTTGAACTGTCAACAAGGACTATTTGTATATGGAAGTGAGAAGAATGCATCTACAGAAAGTCAAACACATAGGACTCTGACTTGTAAACATTTCAACAATAATGAGACGGGAACTCAACTGTTTGGAAGCTTAACCAAAACCTGTAGAGTGTGATGAACCAACAAACCTCTGAAACTATTACTATCTACTATTGTTCACCAAGGGTGAAAGCATTAACAATTGTTTACTATGAGTCCGATACAAGGGCTAGGCAAACAGAGATTTTTTTCCCTACAACAGAGGAAATGTTGATGCTGAAACCAAGGGGTGAAATTCAGGACATTTAAGTTTAAAAGTTCACTGTATATCATTACAAAAATGTACTACAAAAACAGATTATGAATAAGATGTCATAGACTTTAAACACCACTAAATACTCAGCAATGGGAACTATATATCACTAACTTGAGTATTGAGATGATGGGAAGTAAGATGTATTATAAACTAGCATTAGTTACATGTCTTATCAAGAAACAAACAGGATGATACTTCAAGGAGGAATAACCGAATATACACCTATATTCCATGGTCCCTATTTAGAATATCATAGGTATGATCACTGCTATATCTGGATAGAGCCGTATATTTTATTCCTGAAATTACCTGAAGATTCCACCCAAGGTATGAGTCATCTCAAATACTCACATTGTTCTGTGATACATGACCGCCACCTGGCGGGCAGGTGAGAAATAGCTTATGTACACACATTTCTCAACTAGCCAATCAGGAAGCCTGGTGGGAAGGTATCTTAGAACAATGGACTAGTGGATATAAAAAACCCATGTGCTGTAACATAAAAAAAACCTCATGAAAAAGAAGAACCCTCATAAGACCTCATGGAAAGACCTGACATCTGAAGAAGATCTCTGCTGAAATAACTACTCTTCCATCTTTTCAAACTTCCTAAAACTTTAAACCTCTAAACTTATAACTTCCTACATTCTCCCCTATTGAATCTCTCACTTGCCTATATATCAGTCTAAAGGCGTTCCACTGCCAGCTAAATCCACGGGAGAGTTGCCTAGTCTGACGTCCGGGTGTGGTGAGATGTTTATTTGATTTGTATTAATTACTTTCTCTGTTGTGTAGAATCATAAAATTACCTTAGTGTATTACAACAATATTGGATAGTTAGATATATGTAGTCAGATACTGTGTTACTGTTAAAAATTGTTTATTGCCATATTATAAATTTTTCCATATTTCATAATTTATTGAATATTAATAACCAGAGTATCATATATCAAGGGCTTACTTCTTGCAAGCCTATGGCCACGGCATGTAAGAATATAACCTTTGAGATATTCGAAATTATTAATTATTAATAAATTTAATAAATATCGTATCATTTAAATTTGTGATTGATGTAATTAGTTAGAGACATTATTAGTGTGTCTTACATTGGTAGGATATATTTTTGATTGTGTGTACCAATATTCATTTATCACCAGTCTTTTGTGTTTTGTGTTAATATATATATAATTTTTGTACATAAATAAATTTTTATATTTATCTATTATAAGGCAAATTTTGTGTGTATGGTACGAAATCATATTGGCTAAAAGAATTCAAGGTATAATAATAAGTGGTGATCAAATTATCAAGGTGTCCAAATTATTGGTTTACTAAATATTTGCCGTATTTTAACGGCTGGAGGCACTGTAATATTTCATCTAAGGGAAAGGGACACGCCCTTTATAAATAATATATATCCTTACATAAACCACCACAACATAAATTTGGAGGCACTGCTGAGAGCCATAGAAATCGTACCATAACACAAAACGCACTGGTGATTGTATATTTGTACACTTTATCAAACATATATTTTGTATCAAAATGGCATCCAGTAATCACGGATCCACCTCTTCCAAGCATAACGAGGAAAATATGGCGGCTCAAGGCATTGAGCAGGAAGTTATGAAGCCAGCTCGGAAAGCTGCCGGTGCTTGGCAGAAGTATGTTGAAAATGAAGTAATAAATTATCTCCGCAAGAGATTGAATTTGGGGGATAGTAATAATGAATTTGTGGATGAAGAGAAAGAGCAGGCCATGGGCACCTTTGAGGACCTGTTTAACCAAAAGGGCCAGGTTGTTGGGTTTTTAATGGCATTTGCTGGAGCAGAAAGTGATAGAGGCCGTGACAGACTTCTCCTAGAAGCTTGGCCCATGTTATGGTTCATGACCGCTGGAGCTGCCCAGCAGACCAGGATTCTAAGGGAAGAGTTGTCAGAGGCCCGCCTCTTGTTAGAAAGCAAAAATCAGGACATTGAGTCTTTGAAAGGGAAGCTTGGTCATGCCGGTGTTCGTTTAGACGAATCCGAGAAACATTATGATAGATTGGTCGGAGACTTTCGAAGTGCTCAGGACCTATATGAAAGAAACTTTCAGGAATTAAAACAACTTCAAGAGAAGTATCAGGACTTAAAAGATGAGGTGAAGTACTTCAGATCAGAGAGGTTATCTCCTGTCAAAATTAAAGTTCACCCAGGGGATAAGCATGACCAGTCAGAACTTACCTTGATAAAATCTGAGCAGAAAACTCTGGAGGAGCAGATTATAAGGTTGACGGCCCAAATAAATTCTGGGGTCCAAAGACGGACCAACCCAGTCAAGCCAGAGGCTGATGAGCGGAGATACCCGCATCACAGCGAAGTATCTGATAGTGAGTCAGGGTCAGAATATAGGTCACCTCCTAGGCTTTCAAGATACACTCCAGAGCGCTCTGAAGAAAAATATGAGGTTTCATATAGGCAGGAAGGGAAATCCCAGGGGTCATTCAGGAGATATGACACCCCAAAGGTCATTAAGTTCCTGAAGGACACTGTTCCTATGTTTTCTAAGAAAGGGTCCCTTGAGATCACCGAACACATGAGAACATATGAACAGACGTTAGAGATTCTGGGCATTAGAGATGACCACACCAAAATAGAATTGCTGCCATGGGTGTTTGAAGAGAAATACCGGCAATTCTTTGAGACCTTGAGGGCCTATTCCAATCAGTCCTGGAGAGAGGTTAAACATAAGTGCCACATGGAATTTGGGCCTTATAAAACTGTAACCTCTGCCAAGGCTGCGGCCTACAATTTAAAGTGTGGTCCTCACCAAAGCCCTGCAGAATTTCTGGCTGTCCTCAGAAATGCCTATTTCCTGGCTGAAAAGGATCCCAATCCTAACCAGCCAGAATTCAAGACACTATTCTATGAAGCATTACCTGCTTACATAAAATTGGGACTTGCAAAGGATTACAGAAAGGGATGCTCTCTTGATTGGTTGGTAAGAGAGAGTGACTATTTATTCTCGATCCAACAGTCCAGTGAGGGCGGGATAAAAAGAGAACCTAAAAATAGCCCCAAGATAGTAGCAGCCACTACCGTCTCCCCTCCAAATCCAAATTTGCAGGCAGAGAAGAAATCATATGCGGAAGTAGTCCGTGGGGGTAAAACCAATGGTTCCCCTAGATTTGTACCTCAAACCCAGCAAGTGAAGGAGGTCCATAACTTTGCACCCCAAAACCAGTGGGTAAGAAAGGATAGACAAAAGCCAGGGAACTACGGTAGTGGAAGTGAGAAGAATAAAAAGTATGGTAAGGGTCAGTACAGTGAGGAGAATCAAAGGAGTCAATGGTATCCTCAGAGGTTCTATTATCCTCGCCAAAACCAACATGGGAATTTTTATGGGAACCCCAATTTCAACAGGCCCCATAATTACAATAAGAATCCCAATTTTAATAAAAACTCCGACTTCCAAAGATTTCCTCCACGCCAAGAACACCCTCAGGCTCAAAGGGGGGATACAGTACCCCAGGCTCCCTTTAATAACAGGGAGACCCCAAAACCTCAGAGAGAACAATGGCGTCGGGACCAGAGCAGTAGTTCTGACTCTGAGTCTCATTACCAGTCTCGTCCAAAATACAAGCGCAAGTATAAGAAGAGGGAGAATCAACAGAATGACTCCTCTGAGCGTATTGGACAAATAGAGGCACAGGTCAGCAAAATGGCTGAACAGATGGACAGGCTTGTCACTCAATTTCCATCCAATCCTTTTTTAGGAGCAGCTCCTGTGACCAACCAAGGGTCACAGAATTAACAGGCAACCAAGCCTTAAACCAACAGGGGAGGACACTGAGTCAAATGACAGGAGATGTGTGCCCCGTCCCTGACACGCCTACTAATGGAGAAGCTAGTTCTCAGGCAAAGGGGGACCAGTTGTTGGTTATTAATGATTCTCCTGTTTTTCAGTGTCCATCTATTGCCCCTAATATAGTCGCGGCATCGGAAGTCGTCGGGATTGACAAGCCAGACGGAGCACCAACTTCTAGTTGTGCTTCTGTCTTGAGACAGTCCAAGAATCCCACCAGGGAGGATAAGGGTAATGTGTCCACCACATGCGGTGAGATAAGAGCCAGTCACATGTTATTGAAGGGCCCACAGATCTTCAACCACACTAATTTCATGTGTGAGCTGACTGAATCTGATGGGAGATATTATGCCACGGTGCAGGTGCAGGATGCCAGTGATCTTTCGATTGTCGGCTTAATAGACACTGGATCCCAAGCAACCATCATGTCACAGGAGCATTTTGACAAAGTGGCGAATGTCATGCCCACCAAGCCAAGACTTAAAAGTTTTGACAGCTCATTGATTGGTGTAGGTGGAGACCCTTTACAAGTCATGGGTACCGCCTGGCTTAAACTGAAACTGGGTAATAAGGAACTGAGACACCCCATCATCATTGCTAGCATATCACAGCACCACATGATAATTGGGATGGACTTCCTAAAAAGGCTGAACACCATAGTTGATTGTGTGAACCAAGTCCTGTGGTCACAGGTAAATACCCCAATTAAATATGGGAAACTTAAAACTCCCCATTCCCGACAACACTGCCACCTGGTGGAAGAAAGGCCTGGATCATTAGAAATCCATTTCAGGAACAGCCAACTTCCTGATGTAACGGTTATCAAACCTGATGACTGTAACCCTATCAGAAGAGATGAGGAACACATTTTTAGAATTCCCCAAGATAAAATCAAAGATATTTCCCTCCAAGATGACATCCTTACGATATCTTTTCATCAGGAGGATAAACCAAGAAAAGGGGGAGATCACACCCAATTCTTGACAGGTATTGAAAGGGTTAACAGCGACTTGTTTATCCCCATCCGGATAAATGGTCTTAATAGGTCAAAATATGCCAAACTAGATTTGAGACAGGAACACAGCTTTGTAAGCCATGGGTTGATAAAACACCTGACCGAAATGGAAATGATCCGTTTCTCCACACCTCAGCGTCATTGGATTTCAGACTCCCTTGAGGACTCTGATGATCACAATTCAATGGCTAGGTGTCTCTTAAACGTCACTGTAGGAAACAAAACAACCACCCATGTGTTCCTAGTCTTGGATAATCCCCAAACTAAAATTTATTTTGGCAACGATGTGTTACATCGCTTTGCAATGCAAGTCGACCTAATTAATGACTGTTTATGGAGTCGACTAAAGGGGGACCCCGAAAAATACCAAAATCTGGACTTAGCTTTAAAATCCCAGCAACAGATGCCTTATGCTGTTGAAGTCCAGGTAGCCCAAAAGATTACAATTCCTAAGGGCATAAATAACTTCATACTCCCCATCCAAGTTAAAAAGGGACATAGACTGAAGGGGTCAGATGCATTAGTATGCCTCTCCCATAAAATGCAGGGGGAGGGACTGAACATTACACACACGCCCCTAGTCAACACACATCAATCCCCGATGTACATTTACGTACATAATCTGTCCAATCAGGACATCGTCTTACCCAAAGAGACCCTTATTGGTCTAGCGGTAGAGACTGAATATTATACCTTTGGGGTTACTAACCAGGTGATTGGACTCATCCCCGATGAATATTTGTCGGAGGAACAATTAATTGAACAAACATTCCATTCATTACCAGAGGGTATTTTCACCATAGAGTCCATTTATCCATTCGATTCTAAAGATGGCACCTGTCGAATCGAAGAGACATCAATTGTCTTTGATCACCCAATCAAAGAACAAGAGTACCCCAAAGAACCTGGATGGCAGGAGAACACACACACACATCACATACCCAATGACCTCACCACGAAACTTGAAGAGGCATATGAGATAGGTCAGCCGGAAAGCTTTCCTGGATTCAAGGAGTTAGTGGAAGAGATGGTGGCCCTCGCCGACGCGTGTGCCAGTGATCTCGACCGACAATTGCTCCGAGAGCTTCTCCTTGAATTCCAAGAGATCTTTGCCAAGGATTCTTACGATTGTGGGACTACTGACCTACACATCGCTAGGATCCAAACAGATCCAGATGCCCCACCAGTATTCGTAAGACAGTATAGGTTACCATTAGCTTCCTATGAATCTCTAGCTGAGATTATCAGGAAGTTACATGAAAGGGGTATAATTAGGCCCATCCACAGCTCCTACAACCACCCGATCCTGGGTATCTTAAAACCCAATGGACAATGGCGTTTGTGCGCTGATCTCCGTCAGCTAAACAAACGTGTGTACATGTCAGGATGGCCTGTCCCATACATAGACCAGTGTCTCGCCCAGCTCCAAGGATCCCAAGTTTTCACAGCTTTAGATTGTGCACAGGGGTATTGGACCATAAAGGTGAGTGAGGAAGACCAATACAAACTGGCCTTCAGTTTTGGGAATCGACAATATTGTTGGGTTCGAATGCCTTTCGGATTCATAAATTCCGGACATGAATTTGCTGTGTTCATGCACAAGGCCATGCCAGACGCCTTCGAAAGGGGGACGTTGGCATATGTGGACGATATCCTGATCAAAAGTACAGATATGACCAAACATATTACAGAACTTCGGCATGTCCTGGGCCAATTAAAAGCAGCAGGAGTTAAACTGTCCTTACAAAAAGCCCAGTGGTGTCGCACGAAGGTAAACTTCCTAGGCCATGAAGTTACTGCTGAAGGTTTGAACCCACAAAAGAAGAAAGTTGAGGCGGTTCTGAACTGTAAAGTCCCTACTAACCTTAAAGAATTGAGATCATTCCTAGGTATGGTAAACTACTCGCGTAAGTTTATTGACAATTACGCCGAGATGAGCAAGCCACTGCTTCACCTACTGAAGAAGGATGTCGAATGGTCGTGGGGTAAGAAACAGGAGGACGCCATGAAGGAATTAAAGGAACGTCTCACACAAGCGCCGTGTCTCGGATATCCCGAAGGGGGTAAAAATTTCTATCTAGAGACAGGGTTTACGCAGGTAAGTATGAGTTCTGTTCTTTACCAGAAACGTGATGATGTCAGTAAGGTGATTGCCTATGCCAGTAAAACTTTGTCCCCGGTTGAAGTAAAGTTCAGTGACTGTGAAAAAGCTCTATTGTCCACCGTGTGGGCATTACAGAATTTTCGCAGTTACATTCAGGGAGAGAGAATCATTGTTGAAACGGCACACCAGCCTTTACAGTATTTAAAGAGTGAACGTATCAAGGGAGGAAATGTGTCTAATAGCCGCATCACTGCTTGGACTTTGTCTTTGCAAGGGTGGCCTCTTGAAATTCGGTACAAACAGAACAAGGAAAGTCCAGTAGCCCAGGGCCTAGCCGAGCTCCATGATTGTTCCGCAACTACGCCTGCTATGGAGGGCCCGGACACTGACTTTCTGGAAGAACAACTGTTCTCTCCCTACAAGGTTTATGATGAAGAATACTGTAAACAGCTGCCGTGTGTATATGTGGATGGTTGTGCTTTTCATCACAAGGATGGGGAACAGCTCCAACTAGTGGCAGGTATTGGAATCGTTTGGACCCAAGGTGTCACCCCAATTTCTGTGGGATACAAACTTGGACCAAAAAGCAGTCAGGTTGCTGAACTTACTGCAATTCTTAGAGCAGTTGAGATGGCTATAGAGTTCAACATCAGAGAGTGTGCCATCATAACCGATTCCAATTATGTCAGGAATAGTTTTGTGGAGTATTTCCCTAGGTGGAAGCGAAACAACATGAACAAGAGTAATCACAAACCCGTGAAACATGGTAAGCTCTTTTGTCACATCGATGAACTGGTAAGGTCCAATGATCTCACCCTGCACTTCAAGAAGACCAAAGGCCACTCCAAGGTTCTAGGTGCCGAGAAAGAAGGGAACGATCTGGCCGATTCTCTAGCCAAGGAAGGGGCAATCACCGGTGAACTGTTAGACATTGATCAATTTTTAGGTACCGTACAGGTTGAAGCTGTCACCAGGCAACAGGCCAGAACAGCTGGTGATCCGAATGCAATACAGTGGAGTCACGATTCTCCTAGTGAGGATTTAATTACTGCCCAAAAAGAAGACCCAATAATTGGCTTGTTTTATAGTCATATAGAAGATCCCAACCAAAATCCCATAAATAAGGAAGTATATAGTGGGAAGGAGGATTTACGTATCTTAATGAAATCCAAATCCCAATTCTCTTTATACCAGGGATTGTTGATACGAACCTCAAAGGGTGGCGTACAACAATGGGTCGTCCCACTTAAATTTAGAGGTTTGATGCTACAGCATGCCCATGATGCTCCCACTTCCGGTCATCGTGGAGAGAAGATCACGTATGAGATCCTGCGGGATTATGCCTACTGGCCTCATATGTTACGTGATGTGAAGGAATACTGCCAAGGTTGCCTAATATGTCCCCAATTTCAACCTACCAAGCCAACTCACAGAGCACCTCTCCAGAAGAGGGGGATATGTATGCCTTGGTCAGACCTTCAGATGGATTTTATTGGGCCAGTAACAAAATCTTCACGAGGAAATCGGTATATGTTAACAGTTACATGTTTATTCACCAAGTATGTCGAATGTATACCAGCACCAAATAATAGCTCCGAGACATGTGCTGCATTGCTAATAAATCATGTATTTTCTCGTTTTGGTTTACCTCAGAGGATAGAGTCTGATAGAGGATCGCACTTCACTAGCGAAGTGATGGCCAAATTGTGGAAAATTTTGGGGGTTAAAAGGAAATTGCATATCGCCTATCGGCCAGCCTCTAGTGGTGGTGTAGAACGATACAATCAGACCATCGTTAATGTCCTTAAGAAATTTGTTAAGGAAACAGGTAAAGATTGGGATGTCAAACTGCCACTGGTCCTGATGGCGTTGAGGGCTACTCCGAATACAGTTACAAAAATGTCATCTTTTGAACTGATGACAGGTAGACGGATGGTACTGCCCCAGCACTTATTGTATCGCACTACAGATCAAAATTTGATCAATGCTACCACCACACACCAGTACATAGAGGATTTACGTAAACATCTGCAATATGCTTTTGCCTTTGCCCAGCGAAATTTGGAAAGAGCTGCAACTAGTGCTAAGACATACTATGATCTCAAAACCTCCAAGAAGGAATATGAGATTGGTGACAAGGTCTATCTATACAACTTTGCAAGAGACCAGATCAAGGAACGGAAATTCCTTCCATCTTGGAAAGGTCCGTTCTCTATCATTGATAAAATCTCTCCGGTCGCATATAAATTGCAGGTTACCCGGTATGGTGAAATCAGTGATAGATGGGTGCACATCAATCAATTACGTGCTTGCCATCCGAAGTCTCAATTGCAGTTGTTGGAAGACTGAACCCACCAATTCCTATCTGGAGATATTGAGATCATTATTAAATTTCCTTTAAACATATAATTCATATTTTGCCTTACAGGATCCGGTAATATAATTTTATGTATATCCATTACTCAAACTGTTCATTTTAATAATTTAGAAAGGAAGGCCCAGACTATGACCAGACCGGCGATCGGAGGTGTCAATGACCGGACCCTAGAAGGAAGCTATAATGTCCTGTGGGAAAGACCAGATGCCAGAGATCGATCCGGAGACGATAACCTGATGTCCCAGGCCACCAAGGGCCAGTCCAGAGGAAAAGACCCGCCTAGGAGACCGTCTAAGAGACCTGTCGTGCGGAGGACCCATGGACCCCAAGGTGGATGTGTCAGGCCAGGCCGGCCTCATCACAAGACCAGGATCGTCATCGGAAGTGTCCATCTAAAGACGCCGAGTCAAGTTGAGGAACAACCAGCATTACCGCTGCCATTTTATTATCGGAAATTTTTTTTTTTATTATTTCATTCCCTTCACCGGAGAAGACGAACAATCACTCTAGCCAAAAGCCTCACTCATGTTTTTTCGATACAGACACCCCTCTACGCGTGCCTATACCCCAAAAAACAAAGGGGGATTTTGTTGTGGGCTTTTGGAATCATGTCAAAAATATGACTTTTATCAAGACATAATGTTATATAGCCAACAGTTCAGCAGAACCGGATGTTAAGAGTTAATTTTGTCTTGGTTAAACCTTCAAGAATTCTAGTTAAAGAAATGAAGAGAACAGGGAATTAAGACTTTTCCAAGACAATGGGATGTTTGAACTGTCAACAAGGACTATTT
Source organism: Staurois parvus (assembly GCF_062004578.1). NCBI lineage: Eukaryota > Metazoa > Chordata > Amphibia > Anura > Ranidae > Staurois > Staurois parvus. Next base: position 5,793,850 of record NW_028318186.1, on the reverse strand, counting down.
GTATATGGAAGTGAGAAGAATGCATCTACAGAAAGTCAAACACATAGGACTCTGACTTGTAAACATTTCAACAATAATGAGACGGGAACTCAACTGTTTGGAAGCTTAACCAAAACCTGTAGAGTGTGATGAACCAACAAACCTCTGAAACTATTACTATCTACTATTGTTCACCAAGGGTGAAAGCATTAACAATTGTTTACTATGAGTCCGATACAAGGGCTAGGCAAACAGAGATTTTTTTCCCTACAACAGAGGAAATGTTGATGCTGAAACCAAGGGGTGAAATTCAGGACATTTAAGTTTAAAAGTTCACTGTATATCATTACAAAAATGTACTACAAAAACAGATTATGAATAAGATGTCATAGACTTTAAACACCACTAAATACTCAGCAATGGGAACTATATATCACTAACTTGAGTATTGAGATGATGGGAAGTAAGATGTATTATAAACTAGCATTAGTTACATGTCTTATCAAGAAACAAACAGGATGATACTTCAAGGAGGAATAACCGAATATACACCTATATTCCATGGTCCCTATTTAGAATATCATAGGTATGATCACTGCTATATCTGGATAGAGCCGTATATTTTATTCCTGAAATTACCTGAAGATTCCACCCAAGGTATGAGTCATCTCAAATACTCACATTGTTCTGTGATACATGACCGCCACCTGGCGGGCAGGTGAGAAATAGCTTATGTACACACATTTCTCAACTAGCCAATCAGGAAGCCTGGTGGGAAGGTATCTTAGAACAATGGACTAGTGGATATAAAAAACCCATGTGCTGTAACATAAAAAAAACCTCATGAAAAAGAAGAACCCTCATAAGACCTCATGGAAAGACCTGACATCTGAAGAAGATCTCTGCTGAAATAACTACTCTTCCATCTTTTCAAACTTCCTAAAACTTTAAACCTCTAAACTTATAACTTCCTACATTCTCCCCTATTGAATCTCTCACTTGCCTATATATCAGTCTAAAGGCGTTCCACTGCCAGCTAAATCCACGGGAGAGTTGCCTAGTCTGACGTCCGGGTGTGGTGAGATGTTTATTTGATTTGTATTAATTACTTTCTCTGTTGTGTAGAATCATAAAATTACCTTAGTGTATTACAACAATATTGGATAGTTAGATATATGTAGTCAGATACTGTGTTACTGTTAAAAATTGTTTATTGCCATATTATAAATTTTTCCATATTTCATAATTTATTGAATATTAATAACCAGAGTATCATATATCAAGGGCTTACTTCTTGCAAGCCTATGGCCACGGCATGTAAGAATATAACCTTTGAGATATTCGAAATTATTAATTATTAATAAATTTAATAAATATCGTATCATTTAAATTTGTGATTGATGTAATTAGTTAGAGACATTATTAGTGTGTCTTACATTGGTAGGATATATTTTTGATTGTGTGTACCAATATTCATTTATCACCAGTCTTTTGTGTTTTGTGTTAATATATATATAATTTTTGTACATAAATAAATTTTTATATTTATCTATTATAAGGCAAATTTTGTGTGTATGGTACGAAATCATATTGGCTAAAAGAATTCAAGGTATAATAATAAGTGGTGATCAAATTATCAAGGTGTCCAAATTATTGGTTTACTAAATATTTGCCGTATTTTAACGGCTGGAGGCACTGTAATATTTCATCTAAGGGAAAGGGACACGCCCTTTATAAATAATATATATCCTTACATAAACCACCACAACAATATATATATATATATAAAATATCTGGGGGTATTAAGTAAGTTTCTAGCCAAAAAAAAAAGTTTGTATCCTGTGAACAATAATTGCCAAAAACAAAACATTCAATTAATATCTATTTTTTTTGCTTTCTACATGTTGGAAACCTTTCCTTATATTTTCTATTACAGTAGCACAACAGGAAGTGAAAGGAAATCTCCCCACTGGGGAATATACATCAGTAAAGCCTGACAGATTAGGAGTGGGACTTCACTGGGATTACAAGGAACCCATACCCTAGTATAAATTCACCTTTGTAGGATTTGAATTCTTGCATTAAACATTTTGCTTCCTCTTGGATTTTGTTCTCTATAGATCTCTTTCCCATTCCAAAATCCCTTAATGTTGAAAGTGTAAACCTTCTCATTACCTTCCAGTTCTCTCCGTGGGCAAAGATTACACCTGAAAAGAATTTACATTTTAATTTATCTAGGTCAAGAAACTTTTAGTTATCTTTTCTGAAATACTTTATAAGTCACAAATTATTATTTATTTAAACTTTTTATACCGTAATAAAAGCTCTTCCACTTTATGGGGTTGATTTACTAGAACTGGAGAGTGCAAACATTTGCTGCAGATGTGCATGCTCGCCAATCAGCTTCTAATGTCAGCTTGTTCAATTAAGCTTCAATGGAAGCTGATTGATTTCTATGCAGAGCTGAACCAGATTTTGCATTCTCCAGTTTCAGTAAATCAACCCCAGTGTATTAAAGCATATCGAAACCCCAGAACAAAAATGAAATATATCGCAGCTTAGCAGTCCTTATTTAGTGGCTGCATCCCTTTTCTTTTTTTCAGTTCAATGTCTCATACAAACAAATACTGGGAAGAATATTAGCATTGTTAGTGTTTTAAGATCATTGCACAGGACGTTACAAGGGGCCTGGATTTCTAGCAGGAATTTTTCTGTTCTCGCAGAAAATGTACTTAGTTTGAAAATAGAAAACTGACTCAGCCACCCCAACTGGTAAGCCAAAATATGTTAAATGATCATTCTTGGGTTTAAAATTACGCTATATATCTTAATAGATTATAAAAATTCTGTTGAAATTCCCTTGCAAAGTGCAACTCCCCACTGTAAAATGAAAAGTCTATTTAAATCAACTCCAATGTTTACATCTTCACAATAAACATGTTGGAAAGCAAACCAATGTTTCCATGTTTTGCCCTGCTGAATCACTATTATCATTTATTTACTACTACTTTGCAAGTGCTAGCCTAGCTTGTCTCAAAACTTCATAAAATTTCATTCCAAATCTAATGGGCCTTGAAAAGCTAATCAGTTTTAGTGGATTCTGGAGCACATGAGATACTTTGCAGAGACCTATTAAGGAATATTTTCTGAGTAGAATTATGAGCATAAATCAATAGAAACCTGACAGAGGGTGAAACCCATCCCAATGTTATCCAAATTGAAATAGGTTTTGGCTTAAGTTGAGCTTTAATACTTATGTAGCATAAGTTGTATGCTAATTTAGACAAGTTGTTCATTATTCACAAGTGTAATATACCTGTCTGTTCAGCTCACATTTGAGCTGGTTCGCATTGGAATTGCTGACTCTCATTGGAATTGTGGAATTAACCAAGTGGAGAATTAAAAAACAGGAGTTGAAAACAAGAGTCTTCTAACCTGTAAGTAACATCTTACATTTACTGTAAGAAACATTAATATTGTAACTGGGATAATGAGTGGTAGCAAGGTTGAAGATTTTGCTCAGTGCACAATGTGGCACATGTATACAATGATGGAGCAATAGCTCTAGGATGAATATTGCTGTGAGAGGTGTGAGCAGGTTGCCCTCTTTGAGGCTCACATTAGTGATCTGGAGGAGCAAAATGTAACACTGAGTGGAACAGACAACCCTGAAAGGAGTCTTCTGCTCACTGAGCAGGTGGTTAATGGGGTTGATGTGGGGAGTGGAAGGGTAAGCCAGGATGATCAGGAAGGATCAACGTAGTTAGAGGGTTAACGTAGTTAGAGGGAGAGATACAGGCTCACAGAAAAGGCCAGTCCTGTGTTTGAGTGCCCAAACAAATATGCCAAGTTGGGTTAAGATGTGTGACAAACTCAGAGGTGGCAGCTTTGATGTCACTGCTATCCCTAACAGCCAGCAGAGCAGCCCATCTAGTAGAGGTGGCAGGTTTAATGCAGGAAGTCCTATACAGTTGGTGGTAGATGGGAATTCTATAATCAGAAGGATAATTTTTTGCCAAGATTCTCTCAGCCAAATGGTTTTCTGTCTATCTGCTGCCGGATTTGGTATGTGGTGGACCAGGTTGAAAAATTACTGAGCATAACCCAGCTTTTGTTGTCCATGTTGATACTAGTTACAGAATACTTGGAAGATGGAGGATCCTTAAGAATCAATTTCAAGAACCAGGCTGCAAGTTGAGGGAAAGGACCTCCAAGGGTATATTCTCTGGAATATTGCCTGTGGCATGTGCAATACAGGAAACATGTGTGTGTGTGGGGGGGGGGGGGCTTAGGGAACTGAATGCATGGCTAAAGACCTGGTGTACAAGGAAAGGATTTGGGTTTCTAAAGTACTGTGCTGACCTTTCATTGGGGTACAACCTATATGCTGAAGATGGTATGCACCTAAATGGAAGAGGGGCTGTTGTGCATGGAGAGAGGTTTATGGGTAAGCTAGTGAAGTATTTAAACTAGGATTTAGGGCAGAGGGAGAATTCAATTATAATAGGGCAGACAAGACAGACAAGGGTTAGACAATAATGAAGGGTGTAATGATTGGAGTTTGTTATAGGACATCCAGTGTTAATGAGGAGGTGGAGACTCAGCTCCTTTCCCAGACAGAAAGTAAGAGCTGGGACAGTGATAATAATGGAGGATTTTAACTACTCTGAAATTGACTGGAGTAGTAGCACTGCTGGAACAGTAACAGGCCAGACATTTTTGAACTTATTACAAGACAATTTTATCGTATAGTTTATATAAGTCCCAACTAGAAATAAAGCTCTACTGGAACTGTTAATCTCAAACATGGCAGACCTTATTACCTATGTTCATGTAAAAGATTATCTGTGAATCAGCGACCTTAACATGATTTTATTTAATGTTAGCTGAAAACAACAAGCACATATTGGAAAGATAAAAACACTTTAAAGAGAGCAAATTCTCTGAGGTTGAGGGCTACTTTCCAAGATTGATACTGGGAGGGGATTTTGTCATTAAACAACACAGAACAGAAATGACTGTATGCAAACACACTGCAAAATATATTCCCATGGGCAAAAATAAAAAAAAAAATTAAAAGGCTAAAAATAACATGTGGTTCATGTCCAAAGTTAACAACTTGCCCTCCTGAGGAATTACCCCCCCTTCCTGACCAGGCCCTTTTTTGCGATAGGTGCTGTGTTACTTTAACTGACAATTGTGTGGTCATGCAACGCTGCACCCAAATGAAATTTACGTCCTTTTTTTCCCACGAATTGAGCTTTCTTTCGGTGGTATTTGACCATCTGTGCGTTTTTCATGCTATAAAAAAAAAGGTCGACAATTTTGAGAAAAAAACTATATTGTTGACTTTTTGCTATTAAACATGTCCAGTAAAAAAATTGAAAAAATCAAATTTCGTCATAAATTTAGGCCAAAATGTAGTCTGCTAAATGTCTTTGCTAAAAAAACTTGGTGTTTTCTTGTTGACATCCCCAGTGACACCAATACAGTGATCAGTGCTAAAAAAAAAAAAAGAGAGAGAGACTTAAATTTGACGCTGTACAAATCTTTAGTAAGATCTCACCTGGAAAATGCAGTTTGGGACACCAGTTCAGAAAAAAAGGTATTGAAAAATGGAAAAAAGTGCAGAGAAGAGCTACCAAACTGAAAGGAGGCATGGAGGAGCTCAGCTATGGGGAAAGATGAACTGAATTTATTTTCTCTAGAAAAGTTGCAATTTAGGGGGAGATATGATATCCAGGCATCATACATAAGTGGTCCATATAGTGAACTTGGTGTTGAGTTATTCATTTTAAGAGAATTAGAAAGGACAAGGGGGAACTCTTTACATCAAAAGGAAAAGAGATTTAACCTTCACAAACAGAAAGGTTTCTTCACAGTAAGAGTTAAAAAAAGATCTGGATACATTACTAAATGTACAGGGGTAGTTGATCCAAGGAATATGTGATTGCCTCCTTGGGGATCAGGAAGAAATTATTTTCCCCTGGAAAAAACTAGATCATGCTTTCTTAGGGGTTTTTGCCTTCCTCTGAATCAACTGTGGGTATAGGATTGTGTATATGGAGGTTTTCTATTTTTTTTTTTTTTTATTGATTGATTCTGGATATTTCTGTTCTGAATGGTATTTAATGTGAACAGTCCATCTTCCCATTCTAAAAATTTAGGGCTTTTTATTTATTTATTTTACCGTTTCCATTTGATGTTCTAGCAGACAATGCATTATCTGGTCTTTCATAAAATTCCTCCGCATGGTTGATAAGTGCATCTTTAACAACGTCATAACCACATAAGACAACCATCTTCTCTGCAGCCAGCTGGATGCTAAACACAGGACCATACTCCTCAGACAGCTATAAAAACAATGCAACAAAATTATATATTGAGAAACATCATGTAAGCTATGACATATGGCATATGCATGTTGGTATAGGAAGATTTCAGTGGAGGCAAAAGTCAGATCTTCTTTGGGGTACATATTTGTGCCTTCATGACCAACAGCTCCTAGATTACCCTAATTGTGACCTAATGTGACCACTAGTCAGATTAAAAGAATTTGCATTTCACAGTATTTGGGTGGAAGGCTTTAAGTTTTTATTTATTATTATTATCATTATTATTATACAGGATTTATATAGCGCCAACAGTTTGCTCAGCGCTTTACAATATGGTGGGAGACAGTACAGTAACAATACAGTTCAATACAAGAGGGATTCAAGGGCCCTGCTCCTTGGAGCTTACAATCTAGTAGGGAGAGTATAGTGGTACAAAAGGTAATAACTGTGGGGGATGGAGTGGTTGGGAGAGTAGAGGATTCCAGTATTAGCTGAGGGCGGGATAGGCTTCCCTGAAGGGATAGGTTTTCAGAGTGCGCCTAAAAGTGAGCAGAGTAGGCGATAGTCTGATAGATTGGGGAAGGGAGTTCCAGAGGATGGGGGAAGCCCTGGAGAAGTCCTGGAGATGAGCATGGGAAGAGGAGACAAGGGAGCTAGAGAGTAGGAGGTCTTGTGAGGAGTGGAGAGTACGGTTAGGGTGATATTTGGAGACATGATCGGTGATATAATTTGGGGCAGAGTTATAAATGGCTTTGTACGTCAGTGTTAGTGCTTTGAATTTTATCCGTTGGGCAATTGGAAGCCAGTAGAGGGATTGGCAGAGAGGGGTGGCAGACACAGAACGGTTAGTAAGGTGGATGAGTCTGGCAGCAGAATTCGTGATAGACTGAAGTGGGGATAGCCTGCGATGAGGTAGGCCAATAAGGAGGGAGTTACAATAGTCAACGTGATATAATAAGGAAGTGAATGAGTTGCTTAGTGGTTTCCGAGGTTAGGAATGGTTGTATCTTGGAGATGTTGCGAAGGTGAAGTCTACACGAGCTTGTCAGCGATTGGACCTGGGGCTGAAAGGACAGATTGGAGTCTAGGATGACACCTAGTACTCAGACCTGAGGGGTGGGACTGATAATAGTGTTGTCGATGTTGATGGAGAAGTCAGGGGGGCGGCGGCGTGGGCTGGGGGGAATACTAGGAGCTCAGTTTTGGTGAGATTGAGTTTGAGGAAGTGGAGTGACATCCAATCCGATATGTCACTTAGTAGGCTAGTGATACAAGTGGAGACTGAAGGGGTGAGGTAAGGGGTAGAGAGATAGATTTGTGTGTCATCAGCGTAGAGATGGTAATTGAAGCTGTGGGAGTTTATCAGTTGGCCAAGGGAGGAGGTGTAGATGGAGAAGAGAAGGGGTCCAAGGACAGAGCCTTGAGGGACCCCAACAGAGAGAGGAACTGAAGAGGAGGTGGCAGCATTATAGGTAACACTGAAGGAGTGCTGTGATAGATAGGAGGAGAGCCAGGAGAGAGCGAAATCTCTGAGGCCAAGAGAGTGTCGTTTTTTGAGGAGGAGGGGGTGGTCAACCATGTCAAAAGCTGTCGAGAAGTAGGAGTACTGTATAGTGGCCATTGGTTTTGGCAGTTAGTAGGTCATTGGTGAGTTTGAGTAGGGCAGTTTTACCTATATTTACCTCCTCTCTGTGTTTTGTGAAGGCTAGTGTCTACATAATTAGCCATAATGATGTGCAAATGGCAATTGTTGCGACCATGCAACAATGGATGCATGTCTATGTATATTGGCTTCTCTATACTCTACACCATTGACTTTGTATACATGATTGGCCACTAAGCCATATTAAAGTAATTGCATGGCTCTCACACATTCATGTCTATTCTTATTGTCAAATGAATATGTATATTTGTGCAATGCATTCTTATGCAAGATGCCCCGTGCAGCTCCTCAGTGGCTGATGCCTACTCCCATCTTCTACTTTATTAGGTAGAAGATAGTAAAGGGAACTGAATTGGCAACAAAGGATGATAGAGCATCAGCAGCGGGCAAGTATTCTGATTGTCCTCAATGACTGGATTCACATGGTGAGTACGATTGATTGGTGGTCTGTTTTGACCATTGACAAAATTCTCCTAAATGATAGGTCAGGTGTATTATGCTGAGTGAAATGCAGGAGGTCCATGGATTGTGCAGTGCAATATGGCAATATGTGCTCTCTGTCCAACTTTCAGAAAGCAGATGGCCTTTTAAGGCTATAGTTTGATTATGGGCAGTACAACACCCAAGGAACAGGGTTTCTGTGTACCAAGCTATGACCCGTGGGCCTTCAGATTGGAGGACCTTTTCCCATAAGACCACTTAAAGTGGTTCTCTCACTCCCAGACAACGGTTTTCAGTGGGATGGCAGAGTCTCTTCCTGCGAGTTCAGTGGTTTGCAGTGCACTAGATAATGGGGTTGATTTACTAAAACTGGACAGTGCAAAATCTGGTGCAGCTCTGCATGGTATCCAATCAGCTTCTAACTTAAGCTTGTTCAATTAAGCATTGCCAATGAAACCTGGAAGCTGATTGGATTTTGTGCAGAGCTGCACTAGATTTTGCACTCACCAGTTTTAGTAAACCAACCCCAATGTCTACTTGAGGTGTGTACTAGGTAATTTTGCAATGTCCTCATACTGGAACTTTGGTTACTGATCTATTACCATTTACTGTACAATGACCATAGTACCTCCTGTTCAACACTACTAATCTGGAAATTCCAGCTAGTTTGATAACAAACTCTTGTATTGTCACTTGCTGCCAACACACTCCATATTTTCCCTTAGTATTATTATCACCTAATTTTACATTACCAAACTTACAATTCATGTTTACTGGTCTTTTCAAAAAAAGTTCCATGCTTACAAAGAACAGCAGAAAAAGTTTGTTGTTACCTTCATAAAGGCATAGTGAGGTTTTTGTATGTCAATCATATGCAAGCTTCCAATAAATGGTAGAGGCTTCGGCCCTGGAGGGTAGTTTTTGCGTTTTTGTTGTTTTTTGTCATTATAGATTTTGATCAAATACAAGACGACTAAGATGGACACAAGAATTGTCACAGTATCCATGGTAAATGTATCTTCAAGTCTAGGGAGAATGGGGAAATAACAAGTAGATAGTCAACAGTAAAAATTTCACATTGCAATAAACAAAAACTGCTTGTTTGTTCAAACTCACTCTAACCATTTTTTGTTTGTATAGGATAGAGTGGTAAAAACTTAAGAGTTTTTTCATAATATAAATGCCATCGAATTAAAGAGGTTTTCTTCCTGGATATGAAGGTTAACTCCGTCAACATTTTTGCTTTCGATAAAGCAGGGAAGTTGTGTTGCCTTTGTGAGGTTTTTGTTGTTGTCAAAGCAGAATGTCACAGTCAATGGTCAGGCACAGAGACCAGTAGTTACAGCAGTAGAGATTCTCACCAAACAGCAGGATTGGGATTCAAGCAGGTCACTCTTGTGAATGATGCGGCTCACCTGAGGCAGTGGTATATTTAGGTTTTGTGCTGCCCTAGGCAAAAAAAAAAATAGTCTTCCCCCGTCTGACACCGACCAACACCCCTGCCCCCCACCTGGAAGAGCCTTTCACTACTACCCCTAGCCCCCTGGGTGATAGAGAGAAAGACACTCATCTTCACAGCTCCACACATCCCCGGGAATGACAGTCAGGCTCTACATACACCATCAAGCAGCTTGCAGCCTCTTTTGCATCCCACCTGTTTCCCATGGCGTGCTTGTCCCTTCTTTCATCCCTCATCTGAGGAGAGTTGCTGCCCTCTGAAAAATGCCGCCCTAGGCAAGTGCCTTGTTTGCCTTATGGTAAATACACCCCTGACCTGAAGTGTGGAGTCCTAAGTACTAACCAATGTTCACCAGAGCTCCTGATGGTGGAGATGGGTTTAGCTGCATGTTAGTACCAGGTTGTGGTCTTCAGGATTGCCCCACCAGGAGGTGAGCAAGCTAAGGTCCAGTTGCGAATATAACAGGTAAGTATCAAGCAGAAGCATAGTCAGTAAACATGCCAAAGTTTGATAATGAGCAGTAGCAAAGTTATGAACGGCAGCATGAAAGACAAAAGCAAGCTATTGGCTGGAGAGAGAACAATAATCTGACAAAAATGAAGTGTAGAGACATGGCTTAAATCAGGAAGTTAGTGGGAGGAGCAAAGAGTTCAAGACAAACAAGGTTCAAGGCAAGATCATTCAAAGAATTGTCCAGAGCACTCTCCGGCATTCATGATGGCTTAGCAAGAAGAGACATTGCCAGGCACAGCAGAAATCCCAGGTTCAGACCCAGGCCCTGACACAGAAAGTATAGAAAATGTCCAATAGGAACACAGCTAAAAATAAAAGAAAACTTTGTATTGTTCTCTGTGTCAACTTGTCATATTGACATCTGCATCCCCATTGTTTGCACTGGTGTCACTGAAATCCTAACCAGAGTTAAGCGTAAAAATTATGTCCACATTGAGGAGATTTACCATCATTACCTATTCTGTTTTACATCAGTTACCTGGACAAGAAACGAGGTGAATCTGGTGATCTGTCTAATGGAGACACAGACAGCCATATGATCTCTGCTAGAAATGTGATTGTATTAGTGTCTGTGTCCCTATAAGAAGGATTTATCTCACAACCATTTCTTTCTGACAGCTAATAGACTGGATGTGAGAAGAAATCATCCAAATTTAGACAAATGAAACAATAAAAAGGTAATAGAGATTCCATCCCTTTCACACTCTTCCTTAAGCTTTAGCATCTGACCTCTAGTTAAAGTGTCTATTGCTGTATAGAGGTATATAAAAGGTCAGTTCTTAGGTTCTGTTATTGCTTATCTGTTTGAAATGTGATTGTTAGCATATACTCATTTTTGGCGCTATACTTGAGGCAATGCTTTTATGGACAGTCACTAAATATTTATTGACAGATAGCAATAAGCAGCAGAAAGGGTCATAGCTAAAATTGAACTGGAGCATGGTCCAAACCTGGGTGCAGACCAAACAATACAGAAAGAGATGGGCATGCTCAAATATTTATTGACAGACAGCAATAAGCAGCAGAAAGGGTCACAGCTAAGAATGAGCTTGAGCATGGTCCAAACCTGGGTTCAGACCAAACAATACAGAAAGAGATGGGCATGCTGGTCACATCAATGACCTAATATGGAAACATGGCCACATTCTGGCCAAACTCAATTCAGGCCAAACCCAATTCAGGCCAAACCCAATGGTCCTTAGTAGAGAGAATTCAGACACTGGACCTTGGTCAGTGACACACTACTTGACATTCTATAGATACAGGGCCAAGATTCAGGCTTGACCCTGCGAGTTGCTCTTGGTCCTGAGGCTGCTTGTAAAGACTGTCATTAAATAATTATTGCAATTCTAAGTTGTCTGTCTCCAGTTGCAGCTTGGATTTTCCCTGTAAAACAGATCTCCTGTAAAGTCTTCAGCACTACAGGCTGTGAGTGACTGACCATTTTTTTCTCCCATCCTCTCCTCCTCCCTAATTTACAGTACTACATAGCATAGTAAGATGGAAGAAAAAAATACGACAAACAAAGCTTTACCCAAATATCCATCTGCAACACAGGACTCTCTGTAGTTGAGTTGCAGATGACAGCTATATTCTAGGTGAAGATAGTCATAGTACATATGCACTTGACAGTATCACATGTCTATGCACAGGGTGACTAGAAAATACACACAGGCATAAATAAAAGCAACAAATCCAGAGATCCTAACCTTCACTTCTGATGTTTTGGAAACAGATCAGTGTCTTCTTAGATATTCCTCTCTTTTATTCTGCTTCATACACAAGTATGTGGACCTTTTTATAATCAGAGTCTGTTGAAATTCAATCAAAAAAAGTTTAATGATACACCTCCCTTCCTTCCCTGTTGCAATAAACACACACCATGCTGGACAATGTCCAAAGTGTGATGACCTAGCAGAATGTTGGTTAATGTTCCATTAATTTTATTTTTAATCAGAGATAAATTTATGGAACATGTAAAAGAAATAAGCAATGTAAAAACTCATGATATGATACTCTTATCATGATATGATACTCATAAAAGAAACAATGGTTATGAAAGGCACAAGGTCAATTGGGGGAAGACCAGGGACATTCAACCAGTAATCCTACAGCTTTTCAAATTCGGCAGGACATCCACAATAATGGTAAATTAAGCTTTTATAAGGTAAAGTTACACTCATGTTGCGTATTCATTCCTTAGGGACGAGGGTGGTTTCAGATTTCCAGTGCTGGAGCACCAGTTTGCATGCTTGAAATAATGCTCTGGAAACTGACTCTCTTGGACGGGACTGTTGGACCACTTCATCAGATATGCCCAATACACATGGTTTAGGGTCTACCTGTATTGTAGTTTGAAGGACATTATTAAGAGTACTAACTACCATTGTCCTATATTAGCCAGAGCATACGTATGTATTAGATCCCCATGTTATCTACAGTACTACTGCTTTTGGGATCCAATAGTATGCCCATATTATATAATTTAGCAAGAGTATAATGATCTCTTAAAATTAAATAGAGGTGAGAAAACTGCTGGAATACATTTAAAGAGCACAGTTGCACGGACTGTAATGCAACTTCCCACTGGTCCTCCTCCATATGGCCTACATTACTTTCCCAGTGTTCCATCACCCTACAGGGGTTGTCCTCAAGGTGGGTATTTAGAAGCATTGTATAACATCTGGAGATAAAAGCTTTCTTATATGTAATAGACTGCATTAAGCTAAATATAGGAGTAGGGGAGGGATGCCAGATGTCAGAGGCTCCTGAGCCAGTAACGCATGTCTGAGGTGGATATAATAAAAATGCATAGTGTAATGTTAGCAATAGCGTGACTGTGAGATGGAAAAAGGTATAAGCTGGCCTTTGAATATTCAGTATAAATGTGTAATCCCATAGATATACTTTAATACCTTTACAAGGCAACTCAAAATAGCCAAATAGGAACAATCTAATTTGGTATAATAAGACCATTAAAGTATCATCCCAAGCAAGTTTAAATGCACTAGTGTCCTTTTTTTTTGAGCAAACTGGCAAACATATTCATAACTAAACTGATACTTTCAAAAATTAGTTTGATGTTAATTTACTCTATCATCTATCTGGGGAGTTAACTGGTTAAGTGGTGTGAAAAAACGACAGCTCAGCAGAAATCCATCACTGTATACAAGAGAAAGGGTGAGGATAGGTGAAATGAGTTTTGATGGTGGAGGCTTGGCATAGTCTATTAGAGAAAAGGTAAGCCTGTGTCATTGTCTAGAGGAAAGGTGAAACTATCATTGCAGCTAATAAAATAATGGGAGGGAGGGAGGAAGGGTGAAGTGTGTTCTTTTTTAATAACACCGTGTCCTAGAATGTCTTTCTGTTACTGCGTAATTTTAAAAAAATGATTACATAGTAAGCATTTCAGAAAGCAGCAGAAATACAGGTGAAACTCGAAAAATTAGAATATCGTGCAAAAGTTCATTTATTTCAGTAATGCAACTTAAAAGATGAAACTAATATATGAGATAGAATCATTACATGCAAAGCAAGATAGTTCAAGCCGTGATTTGTCATAATTGTGATGATTATGGCTTACAGCTCATGAAAACCCCAAATCCACAATCTCAGAAAATTAGAATATTGTGAAAAGGTGCAATATTCTCAGCTCAAAAAGTCCCACTCTAATCAGCTAATTAAGCCATAACACCTGCAAAGGGTTCCTGAGCCTTTAAATGGTCTCTCAGTCTGGTTCAGTAGGAATCACAATCATGGGAAAGGCTGCTGACCTGACAGTTGTGCAGAAAACCATCATTGACACTCTCCATAAGGAGGGAAAGCCTCAAAAGGTAATTGCAAAAGAAGTTGGATGTTCCCAAAGTGCTGTATCAAAGCACATTAATAGAAAGTTATGTGGAAGGGAAAAGTGTGGAAGAAAAAGGTGCACAAGCAGCAGGGATGACCGCAGCCTGGAGAGGATTGTCAGGAAAAGGTCATTCAAAAGTGTTGGGGACTTTCACAAGGAGTGGACTGAGGCTGGAGTCAGTGGATCAAGAGCCACCACACACAGATGGATCCTGGACATGGGCTTCAAATGCGGTATTCCTCTTGTCAACAATCTTTAGCACAGGGATCTCTTGTTTGTTGTATTGTTGGGTCAGTAGCCAGACCTGAACCTTGTAGCTCTCCCCATTGTGTCTTTTCCCCTATGCTAGCATTGTGTCCACAGTAGCATTTGCGTAGGCAGAGCAGAGCAGAGTAGGACTGGCCATAGAGGGATTACTTTGACGCAGTTGGCCAGCTTAAGCATGTATTGCAATATGTGTGAACCAAATATCCCTATTTATTACATAATCTGCTTGAAAGGGTATATACCAGTGTGCAGAGGGTCTTCAGAATTGCTCTTGTCAAGCCGCTCCTGAACAACAAACAACGTCAGAAGCGTCTTACCTGGGCTAAAGAAAAACAGACCTGGTCTGTTGCTCAATGGTCCAAAGTCCTCTTTTCTGATGAGAGCAACTTTTGCATCTCATTTGGAAACCAAGGACCCAGAATATGGAGGAAGAATGAAGAGGCACACACTGCAAGATGCTTGAAGTCCAGTGTGAAGTTTCCACAGTCTGTGTTGATTTGGGGAGCCATGTCATCTGCTGGTGTTGGTCCACTGTGCTTCATTAAGTCCAGGGTCAACGCAGCCATCTACCAGGAGATTTTGGAGCACTTCATGCTTCCTTCCGCAGACGAGCTTTATGGGGATGTTGACTTCATTTTTCAGCAGGACTTGGCACCTGCCCACACTGCCAAAAGCACCAAAACCTGGTTCAATGACCATGGGATTACTGTGCTTGATTGGCCAGCAAACTCGCCTGACCTGAACCCCATAGAGAATCTATGGGGCATTGCCAAGAGAAAGATGAGAGACATGAGACCGAACAATGCAGAAGAGCTGAAGGCCGCTATTGAAGCATCCTGGTTTTCCATAACACTTCAGCAGTGATAGCTTCCATGCCACGCAACATTGAGGCAGTAATTGCTGCAAAAGGGGCCCAAACTATGTACTGAGTACATATGCATGCTTATACTTTTCAGAGGTCCAATACTGTTCTATGTACAATCCTTTTTTTATTGATTGCATGTAATATTCTAAGTTTCTGAGATGTGGATTTGGGGTTTTCATGAGCTGTAAGCCATAATCATCACAATTATGACAAATCATGGCTTGAACTATCTTGCTTTGCATGTAATGAGTCTATCTCATATATTAGTTTCACCTTTTAGGTTGCATTACTGAAATAAATGAACTTTTGCACGATATTCTAATTTTTCGAGTTTCACCTGTAGTTTGGGTCTGTCATTAATATTTTATTATAAATAATATTTTTTGTTTTAGAGCCGAGACAAACTTTTACATTTTAGTATTTATATCTATATACAGTGTTCAGCATAAATGAGTACACCCCAACAAATTTGTCATAAAACCTTTACTTTCCTTTCAGAATCAACGTTTTCTATGGGACACTTTATTACAAAATACTCCCACAAATGCTGGCCATTAATTGCAAACAAGATTTGTTATTTTTCCTAACATGTTAATTCAAGACAATGATGCAAAAAAGAATATACCCCAATGAAAGTTTTAGGAGCAAAGGTAAATTTTAGACAACAAAATTCTACGTAACAAGAATTCAGCTACAGTTGAGTCTAATTATTCATTAAACAGGTGTCCAGCAGACAGTTGCTTATCAAAGGGAGTTACTTAACCCCTTCCCGCCGACGTCACACAAATATGCTGCCTCACGGAACTGGGCTTTTTTCCGTGGGGCCGCATATTTGCGTACCTGTGCTCGGCGCACTCCCAGCACTGAGACCGCGGTGTCACTGACAGCACCGGGTTCATTCTAACGATAGGGACCCGGGGGTCACATGATCGCTGTGATAGCCTCTGATTGGCTATCACAGTGATCAGTCACTGTGCAGCCTGGCCCCCTCCTTGTTTTTTTTTCTCTCTCTATGAATGGAGAAGAGAGATACATTGTATCTCTCTAACTCCTGGCATAGAGAGAAAAAAAAGTTTGTAAAAAAAAAAAAAATAAGATAAATAAATAAATATTTAAAAAAATAAAATAAAAAATAAAGAAAAATACCTCGGTCAAGGTTTGATCTAGTTCAGTGCCAGGCTTAGTGTTTAGGTCAAGGTCGGGGTCAAAGGTCAAGGTCAAAGGTCAGGATTTAAAAAAAAATGGTATCAGTGTCAGTTAGTGTTAATGTCAGTGTGTTTTAGGTAAAAAAAAAAAAAAGACAAAAACAAAATGCACACTATTGTTTCTGGGCTGTACTACGGGTACAAACAACAAATGACATACACATATATGGTATCGCTGCGATCGTCAAGAGCTGGAGAATTTATTTTGGGTTGTTTTTTGGTGGTAGGTTATGGTCATAACAAGAAACATACAGATAAATTTAAAAAAAATGATTTTTTTTTACTATTTTGGGCCAGTTTTCCTTTGATAATAAAACAAAATCAGGAGATATCCATTACCATTTACCACCAAATGAAAGCCCAATTTGTCCTGAACAAATCAAGGTATAATCCACCTGGATGTACAAAGTAGTTGTGATGATATGTACGGTTTTACTATCACATGTCAACGTTGCAGAATTGTGCTTAGGCATTTAGATTTGTTTTACCCTTAGGCATGAGGGGATTAACGAAGAAAACCCCTTATCATTTCATGCTGTCAGCAATGGCACCATATGGAAGAGAAATGTCACAAGGCCTGAGAAAGAAAATTATTTATTTTCACAAGAAAGGTGAAGGCTACAAGAAGATCAGCCAAGCTTTACTTATCATTCAGAATACTGTAGCAAAAGTGATACAAAAATTTAACAAAGATGGAACTGCAACCATCTCACAGAGAAGTCCAGCCCGTCCACGGAAGGTAACACATCTACAAGAGCAACTTCTGATGAGAAGGGTTGAAGAAAATCGCCATGCAAGTTCACTGCAGTTAGCTAAAGATGTAGAAAGCCAAACTGGGGTGATTATTACCCCTGACACAATACAGTGTACACTGCAGAGGAATGGCATGCGTGGGTGTCATCCATGAAGGAAGCCTCTCCTAAAGTCCATGTACAAAAAAGCTTACCTTGGACTTCAATATTCTGCTCTTTTCTGGTTCTCCTCCTATCACAGTGCTTATTCAGTGTTGCTTATAACTCTGTCTCCTCCTCTCCACTTCCTCTTTCAGTAGGTCCCTCCCAAGGTTCTGTTCTTGGACCTCTTCCTTTCTCCATCTACACCTCCTTTCCTGTTCCCTTGGTAACCTCCCACGGCTTCCAATGCCATCTCTACACCAATGACACCCTAATCTAACTTTATTCTCCTTACCTTACTCCTCAATCTTTCAGTTTCCTCTTGCATTAGTAGCTTACTAACTGACACATCAATATGGATGTCACGCTACTTCCTCAAACTTCCTCAAAATAAATCTTTCTAAAACCAGGCTTGTAATATTCCCCCACCTATGCCCTCCTCCCTGAATTCTCCATCAAGATCAATAATACAAATATCAGTCCGTCCCCTCATGTCAGGGTACTAGGTGTAATCCTAGACTCTGACCTGTCCAAATGCAGTCACTGTCAAAAGCTTGTAGACTTCTCCAAACATCTCTAAAATGTTCCCCTTTTTAACTAGTGAAACCACCAAGCTACTCTCTCCCCTGTTATCTCTTGCCTTGACTGGTGCAACTCCCTTCTCATAAGCCTACCTTTCCATGGGCTATCCCCCCTTCAGTCTATCATGAATGCTGCTGCTTGACTCATTTACTTTACCAACTGCTCAGTGTCTGCCACCACTATTCTGAGCCCAATGAATTAAATTCAAAATACTAACAACAACATACAAAGCCATCTGCAACCCTTCCCCAAGCCACATCACCAATCTTGTCTCAAAATATCACCCAAGCTGTCCTCTCCACTCCTCCCAAGAGCTCCTGCTCTCTAGCTTTCTTGTCTCCTCCTCCCATATGCACCAGAGCCTCTCCTATACTCTAGAATTCTCTACCTCAATCTATCTGGCTATTTCCTACTCTGGCCACATTTAGGTGATCCCTGACAACTCACCTCTTCAGGGAACCCTATACCACCTCCAATTAACAACTGAACTTTTTATTTCTTCCATCAGTTCATCCCTCACAGTTATTACCTTTTGTACCACTTGCCCCACTCTATTAGATTGTAAGCTCTTATGAGCACGGCCCTCCTAATCCTCTTGTATTTTATTGTATTGTAACTGTACTATCTCTCTTTATATTGTAAAGCACTGCGCAATTTGTTGGGGCCATATAAATCCTGTGTAATAATAATAATAACCTTGCACAATTCCATTGGGGAAAAGGTGAGCCAATATCAGTGTCTAGGGGAAAGGTGGAACATGAAAGAACATTACTGATTAATGAAATAACGAGAGTACTTTGAGCAGAGTAAAAGTGAAGCATGTGTTCTTTTTTTGTTTACGAGCCAACAGCATGTGTTTAGTTCCTTCCTGTTATTATAAACCTTGTATAGCTATGTCATTTCAGCAATTTCATGTGGAATTGTTTTTCTGTTTATTAGAATTTTATTTTTGTTAATTGTTCTTCATGTTTTAAAAATGCATAAGTCATCCCCCCCGAAAAAGAGGAACTTTTGGAAAACTGGAAAACACTGATAAGACCTTCTATTAAACCCCATCTCTATTTTTGTCTCTTCTTCCTGCATTATACAAGCACAAGTCCCCCTCTCCGTACTCAAGTTCTGCCCTCCTAATCCAAATCCACCATAATCGTGTGGTCCTCTAGTGGGCTGAGTGGGCCAACTAAGTAAAGTTGAACTTTGAAGACAAACTCTAGCAAAAAGCAAAAAAAAAGTACAAATAGAAATATAAAAATAACTTTTGCTGCAATACTCATGAGCTGTTCTTCACAGTAATGCCTTTCTGCCACTGGATTTATCAGTCTTCTGGGTTGAATGATGATCACCATTTTTAGCTTTTGGGCCCAGGCTGTCATGGACCCACTCCTGGGGGAACTTCAGTATGAGATCTTGGGCTTATAATATGGAATAATGAAGCTCATTGGGAAGGACGGTTGGTTGGGTATGTAATAACATTGGAATTCAGCTTTAAAAAGAAAAAAAAGGAAACGCATGCCGGGTGCCACCCAGTTTACAGCGTATTCAGCTCTGCCTCCTCCCAAGTTATGTCCCTAATGTGTTTCATCCATTAATAGGCTTAGTCATAGAGGAACTGGAGTTTGTTTAGCTGAAGCATGTGCTCTTTTGTTTATGAAGAGTCGCTCAGTGTATTTAGTTCCTTCCTGTTGTTTTATAACTTGTGAAACTAGCAATTGCTTATCTATTTCATGGATGATTTTATGAATTTCATAAAGATTTGTTTCTCTTAGACTTTTATTTAATTTAATAGAAATTTCAGTTTGTTATATTGCATACATTGTTTTTTTTTCTCATGCTAGCAACTGTAAAGCTATTTCCTGGAGAAAGTCACAAATTTCCGAAACTAGCAATTGTATTGCTGTTTAACCGTTTGATACCTGCCACATGCATATATGTGGCTGCTCGGCATGTGGGTCTTAATACAGAGCGGCCACATTAATGCGGCCCTGTTAAAACTACTATTGATTGTCTCATTCCCATTCGCTACGTGCTCTGGGCAGATAGTGTGTGTCGGAGGACCTTAGCACATGATGTCATCCTGCAGGGCTGGCGCAGTGCATTCTGGCTCAGGGGGCCATAATTGGGATGTTGGATGATTACTTCGTATAGTTAATCTGGGATCCAGGTGTTTGTAATTTGGCAGGCTCTGAGTATACTTAAGCTACACAGCCAGGCAGTATGTATCTACTGCCATTCATGACTCCTTGGAACTGCAAGTCTTGGCTACATTTTTTCATGATTTTAGGTAAAATAGGTGATAACATCTGCTGTTTGAGGTCTACACAGTGTTGAGGAATGTTAGGAGTATAATAATTTTTTTTATCATTGACTCTTTTTACTTGACATATTATATATAATCCATACATTTAGACCTTAATAACATGTATTACAGCATGACGGTCTGTACCTTGCTGACATATTTGGCAGGTGTAAATTTATGGAAATTGAATGTGTTTATGACATCTAGTATGTCACATTAGAAGATTAAAACCTGTTTAAAGACATCTACTTGCTTGAGAAGAAGTGTGGGGTAGATGAGAAGAAGTTTGGGGTAGATGAGAAGTCTAGAGTAGATAAGAAGCAAATATTTGACTTTTCAGATAACGATATAGGATCAATATGGTGGTTGAACATGACTCTGTTATCCTTGCAGGACCCTTCTGCTATCTCCTCCTGTGGTGGGTGTGGCGCCCGCCAACTATTGGACAGCTTCCAGAAAAATGCTTTAAAAGCCGGGAGTCCAGGCAAGACCAGTAGGAAGCCCCCCCCCAGTTGCCAGAGGACGCTCTGACGCTGAGATTTTTGCCAAGGCTATATGGGCTCATCAATTGGTCATGCTTACATCTGGCCTGTGACCCCCTGGGCAATATGGTTCTGATGAGATTTGTTCCTTCCCACTTCCACATAGCTTTGGTAATGTATTAATTCTACTCTGTGACGCTGTCAAATTATGTGTCTATTTCATGCTGTAATGCTCACATTATTATTGGTGTGTGTTATTATGCAGATTGTGATGACTATAAGATATATTCTCCTGTGTAAAGAACCAGCAAACACAAATGCTCCTGCGCTTGGGGATGAACTTGATGCAGGCTACAACCACATTAAGAATATCCTGGAACATGCACACCTTGCTGCCCTCAATAGACTGGGGAAATCCAAATATACTGAATGAGGAAAGAACAAAGAGAGGGCACACAGGCCTAGTGCATTACCATAACAAATGTTTAATAAGAAATAAAGTAGGTGTTATACTCACAAACGACAATAAAGTCAAGGCACATCATAAAATAACAGCTTAGTCAACACCGTGCTGAGTAACAGTCCGCAGTAGGGAGTGTAGACATCCAATAGGCTGATGCGTTTCGAGAACTTTCCTCTTCCTCATAGCCAACTCTGATAAAAAAATAATAAAAGTGGAGGTTTTGACAGTGCAAGAATATTGCAATTGGATTCTGTTATTTCTTGGAGTGACGCGTGAATGCTACGATGTGCCAGGGAAGGTGTTCATTTGGTAGATGGTCTTTCACATGCATAGAATATGTAATGGTTTAAATGCTGATTAAAAGTAACTGTGTGTAACTACCTGTTGATTGTGTGCATGTTTATGACTTGCTTTTAGTTATTGCACCCAGTATTTGTATTACAGCTGCCCTGGGTATCCCCCATATGTTTATATACATATCCAAATTTAAGATAATATAATATAATATGAATATCATAAAGTCTTTTTATATGTTACTCTAGGACCGATAATCCTTGGCCCCAATGGTCGTTATACGCTCTCTCCCCTCTGTGCCTGGTGGTCTGGGTTGTTCATGCCCCCTGTGCTCATCTGGGCTGGGTGGTGACATATATATGTTTTTATATGTCTAAGGCTTCATCTTTATGTCTATTGCTATCAAATTGTAAGTAATTGAATGCACACATTGACCAGATACTAACATGACTGCAGGGGCGTATCATCCATGGGTGCAGGATGTTCCCTGCCCACGGGTCCCAAGGAGGGGGGCCCACTGTGCTCTGACATACAAGCACCCATGGATGTGAATTGTAATTCCAAACAGTGACGGCTGTGCAGTGTGATCCTTACATGTCTAGGCACTGCTGCCATGCCTATCACTGCCTGCTATGTCCCTGCTGCCTGTGTCCTCACTGCATGTTGCTTTTTGGGATATGCAGGCAGCAGCTATGACTATGTCAGGCATGGCCGCTATCAGGGGGGGACAGCCCATACACCTGTGGGGATCCCAGGCAGAGTTTGCTACTCTGGGCACCTGCCCCACATATCCTCTGGGGACTTGTGCCACAATGAACTGATCTATTATTGTGACAGGCAGGCGGGAAATATGACAAGTGAGCTTGAGGGGAGCATCAGCAACTCCAGGTCCAGATGACAACATAAAAGTCTATAATGGATAAGTCTATAATGGATCAGTCAAGAGTGTGCGGATCAGCTTTACATCGGGTGGTAAGCCCTGCACTAACTGTATAATCAAACAAAACTAGTCCTGCATGAAAGCTGTGAAACCCTTAGGGGTTAACTTAGTAACATTGCACTTATCCTCCATATGGTAATTGAAGACTTTAGTTTGTACATCTGATTTATAGTTTAGAGTCCATCCTCTTATCTTAGTTTGCAAGCTTTGCTTTATTGAGGCTTCAACTTCGTGCTCTGGAGTGGCTGACCTGAGTATTCAGAATCATTAACCGAGGATTAGTATTGATGTGATTGAATTGAAATATGGAGAGTTGTTATTTTATCCCTATATTAGAACCACAATAACTTATACCAGTGGTTCTCAACCTTTTTCCAGTCAAGGCACACTTTGAAATTATACACAATCGTGAGGCATCCCATTCTAAAATGTAAAAACCAAACTAATAGTTTTATATAATGCAGCAACATCCACACATGTAGGACACCAAATATTAGAGATAATATATTCGTTCAAAGCAAATTCACTGAAGCAGGGAAGGGGCAAACTAGGATGCTGTGTATGCGCTCGACACCCTCCTTATCAACTGATGACATCATTAGGTGTTAGAACTCTGTTGGCTAGAAGGTTGCACAATGCAAACCTGTGGCTTTGCATAACTAAAGAGCAAGCTTGATCCACCAACTGGCTTGTATACAATTTGTGGCCAATTTTTAGCATCCCTGAAGAAACCTCAAGCTACCCCAGGGTCTCTGGGCAAACTGACTGAAAAAGGCTGACTTATACTATTGATAAGAAACACATTGGGACTTTAGTCAACTCACAAAAGCATTGCCCAGCTGTCTATGTATGTGCTTTATGTTTAAGCTACTTATTTCTCCAGTGATCTACTGCTCCATGCAGTGGTGTATTTTTTTCTTGTGCTGCCCTAGGCAACACAAAAAGAGGGTGCACCTCACCAGCACCCACCTCCTCACTGCTACCACCAGTATATTTTACACAGTTGGAAAATGGCAGCTAGAATGGTAAAATTGGTATTATCCTGTTACATGGCTGTAATTATGATCTAATGCTCAGGACAGTATTTTATTAAAACAACAAATCATGTTAAATAGTAAAACTTACATTGACAAACCAGAATAAAGTATAGAACCCTCCTATAAATAAGAGATTATATGGCTTTCATTTACCCTAAGTGGTAGTAGTGCTTAGGAAGCTCTTTATTCTTTAAATGTAGTATGTCTGTTAATGAGAGATAACATGCCCACCTTGACAGGGACTGTCCTGTCATATTTAGGGTCATTAGCAAGCATATTTATCTATATGGACCATGGAAACTGGGCTCTATAGGATCTAGTTTATATATGAGCATTTCACTAAAAAAACTATAGATGCCACGCCCCTCCCATCGCCACCACCCTCTGCCGCCATTGCTGCCTGCAGTATATACACTACAATGTCCATTACACATTCCTGTACTATACACACAACCCTTTGAGCCACACCCAATATTTAGCAAACTTTAAACCATGCCCACATTTCGCTGCTGTACGCTATGTGTGCTGCATTTTATTTACTCCATCCATAGAGCCCACTTTTGCACTTCTTGTACATGGGCCCATTGCTTTGATGATATGCCCCTGCAGACTGTATATCATTATACATTTGTATAATGTTTATTACTTATGTTATAGAGATGTGAAATTCTTGATATCCCTGAGGAAAGAGCTGCATATCTCTGAAATGCGTCGGTTGAATCATTGAGACTCATTGAGACTCATCATTTATATGATGCCATCTATGACAGCATTTTATATTCCCTCTGTGACATGTTGTATTGTAAGTCATATGTATGTTTTTAATGCAAATTTTGCACTTAAATAAAATTACAAACAAATTTCTTCTTACAATGTTGTGATATGACCCATTGGGGGTTCAATAGCCTATTTTATTCATATAGTAAGGATGTGGCATTAATTGGAGTGCACCCCCGACAGATTATAATTTACCGTGCTGAGAGCGCACTCACTGCATGCTTTCAGCATGGCAGCCAGCGGTGCTCAGTAAGCCCCCGGTCTAGACTTGCAATCAGAAGCTTTCTGATCATGTGAATGCTGTGACAGCTAATCACAGTGGACACGTGACCTGGAGGTCCGCCTCCACCTCCTGGCTTTTAGAACCCTTAAAGGGCTGGGAGGTGATTGATGCCAAAGGGTTATTGGAGAAATAAATTAATTTTATGAAGATTTGTTCATCTTAGACTTTTAATCCCACAGTCACCCGCGATAGTGTGAGAGGCCTTAACATGATTCTAAACGTTTATTTTTTTTTAAGAGAAAAATAACAAACGTGTCTATAGTTACCTGCTGTGTGCAGTGCTTTTGCATAGAGCAGCTTGGATCCTCCTCTTCACAGTTCCCCCACAGGCTCTCCTGGCCCACCCTCCTGTTTGGTGCCCCCACAGCAAGCAGCTTGCTATGGGGGCACCTGTTGCTCCATGTGTTCAATCACATATGGAGCTGCAGCTCAGCCCCGCCGCCTCTCTTCTCATTGGCTCACTGGCTGTGGTTGACAGCAGTGGGAGCCAATATATTGACTTCTGTCTCAGCCAATGAGAAGAGGGAGTCCTGGGATAGCCGAGACTCCAGTGCACAACACTGAATCGAGAGGGGGCTTAGGCGAGTATTAGGGGGCTGGGGGGAAGCCTCACACAGTAGTTTTTTTTACCTTCATGCATAAAATACATGAAGGTAAAAAACCTTGAGCCTTTAAAGCCACTTTAAGTATAACTAAAGGCAAGTGGAAATGGGTTAGAACACCTATTAGATTTTTATTGCAGTCTGTGCTCCATTAGGGAGATTCACCCTATTTGTACTATTTACCATTATCATTGAAAGCGAAAGTAAAAGAAACTCCACATTTTCGGTTGTCCCAAGAAATGTAAGAGGGGAAATCCTCCAATGGGAACTTCTGGAGACCTGGGGTGGGGCCCAAGGTATCCACTTAATTTGCAGGCATTTCCTCTCACATCCTCTTTTAGCTATGGGACAGGAAGTGAATGTAAATCTCCCCACTGGGATAGAGATGGCACACAAAAATCTGACAGGGCATATAACCCTCCCATACTCAATCCAAAATGAAAAATACATGTTTTGACTATAGTTCTCCTAATACCTGATGATCATGCCATGAAGGTTTTTTCTCAGACACTTCTTGTTATCATGTGACAACGCACTGTTTCTGCTTCCAAATAGTGCTTTTGAGTTGTCACCCTGTTACAAACCAATTCAGACAACAAGTGACCATTTTCACACATTTTGCACAAGCATGATCTGCCATTGTCACCATCAGGAAACCCACCCTGAGAAATTCCATGCATCCGTTGCTGGAGTGCACATAAGGAGGAAGTTGCTGCTAGACTTCATTAGATCAGCAGAAGGGAGGAGCTGCCATTTCAGTCTTAACCTAGAAATTTGTTTGCTTGTAGGTGCACGCAGTTGCGGCATGGTCCTATTCAATTGAATGGGTCATTTTTGGTGGTATCGCTCACCAAACAAGACAGAGGCTGCCTATGCAACTTAGAATAGAGTTTGGGAGGTGGTAGAAATGCAGTTCAACTGTGTTTTTATCACCTTCTTCCCCTCCACTACAAATGTAAACCTAGCCTTAGAAGGCTGCTCATCTAGAAGCCTGGGTGCAACACTGAGAAGAAGAAAAGATCTTGTTGCTGAACAGCATACTGTATATTGTATATTTTTATGCACAAAGCAACTCAACTTTGTGATGCATGCTAGATTTGTTTATTTCTAATAGACCAGATACCATGTAGCATTGCTCAATGCCAGGCAGTATGTGCAAAAGCTTGGGAGATAAAAAATGTGATGCTAATGCAATTGGCAATATTAAACAGCTGCTAACATGCAGCAAAACCCATTTCCACCATCAGGAACTTTGGTGAATACCAGTTAGTGCTCAGACTCCACGAATTAGGTGAGCTCGTGTCATCCTCCAGGGTGACCTGGTTGTGTACGTATCCTGCTAGTTGGTGGGGGCCTCTCTACTGCTACAGCGACTGGTTTCCTAGTTTGACCCCTGACCGTGACAGGGTAGATCTAACCCCAAAACACCTCTCAAGTGATCAATCATTTAGCATGGTGGCAAATTCTATTTTTCTAACATACAGAAAAGTCACAAAGGATGTAGAACAGAAATGAAATAACAAAAAGACACAGCAGAGAACACAAATTGTACAATGACGAATAATAGATGTAACTCAAATGCACAGTAATTACCCTGGAAATGTGTGTCTGTATGAATTTGATATATTTTGGGACAAATAAATCTTTTAAACTTTATCAAACTGAGGCATATTCCTAAACAAATGGAAACCTCTGCACTAACCCAAATGTATATAAAATCTATATATATATTATGTTGCAGCTTCTAACTGTTGTGCATTCAAACACCAATATAAGTCAATATGGAAAAAGTGTAGAGCAACTAAAATGTGTATAATCCAATATAAATGTGCAAAAAATATATACTAAATAAAAATGACAAATGCATGTAAAGGCATAAAACACAATTAGTGATATAACTAATAGTTACATAGTTACATAGTTAGCCTGGCTTAAAAAAGTCCATCAAGTTCAACCATAAAAAAAAAAAGTTGTAATCCTATACCCACAGTTTCTCCTGAGGAAGGCAAAAAATCCAGCAAAGCATGATCCAATTCGCTCCTGCTGGGAAAAAAATTCCTTCCTGATCCCACGAGAGGCAATCGAATATTCCCTGGATCAACTTTACCTATAAATGTTAGTATCCAGTTATATTCTGTGTATCTAAGAAAGAATCCAGGCCTTTTTGAAGCAATCCACTGAGCTGGCCAGAGCCAACTCTTGAGGGAGTCTATTCCACATTTTCCAAGCTCTCACTGTGAAGAAACCTTTCCGTGTTTGGAGATGAAATTTCTTTTCCTCCAGACGTATAGAGTGCCCCCTTGTCCTCTGTGATGACCTCAGGGTGAATAGCTCTACACCGAGTTCACTATATGAACCACTAATATATTTATACATGTTGATCATATCCTCCCTTGATCTCCTCTTCTCAAGAGAGAATAAATTCAGTTTCTCTAATCTTTCCTCATAGCTGAGTTCCTCCATGCCTCCTATCAGTTTGGTTGCCCTTCTCTGTACTTTCTCCAGTTCCCCAATGTTCTTTTTGTGAATTAGTGCCCAAAACTGAACTGCATATTCCAGATGAGGTCTTACTAATGATTTGTACCTGGGTAGCATAATATCTCTCTCTCTGGAGTCTATACCTCTTTTAATACAAGAGAGGATTTTGCTCGCTTTAGAAACCGCAGCTTGGCATTGCATGCCATTATTAAGCTTGTGATCTACCAGAACTCCCAGATCCTTCTCCACCATTGATTCCCCCAGTTGTACCCTCCCTAGTATGTATGATCCCAGGGGCAGACTGACAACTCATGGGGCCCCCGGGCAATAGGCGATCATGGGGTCCCTGTGTCCTTGCCCAAACTCAAAAAAGCCTATGAAAAAGGTACCATGGGCATCTCATGGGGCCCCCTACTGACCCCGGGCCCTCGGGCAGTGCCCCAGTTTCCAAATGGTCAGTCCGGCCCTGTATGATCCATTCATATTCTTAGCCCCGAAGTGCAGAACCTTACATTTATCAACATTAAACCTCATTTGCCACATAGCTGGCCAATTAAACAGTGCATTGAGGTCGGTTTGTAAGTTGGAGACATCCTGTAAGGACGTTATTCCACTGCACAGCTTGGTGTCATCTGCAAAGACTGAAATGGTACTTTTAATCCCAGACCCTATATCATTTGTAAATATATTAAAAAGTAAGGGTCCCAACACAGAACCTTGGGGTACACCACTGAGAACCCTAGACCATTCAGAGTACTCTCTGAATACAATCTTTTAGCCAGTTTTCTATTAATTTACATTGGATTTTCCAAGCCCAGGGACTTTACCCTACACATTAGCCATGTGTGGAGAACTGTGTCAAATGCTTTTGCAAAATCCAAGTATTCCACATCCACCGCCACCCCTCTGCACAAGGTTTTGCTCACCCCCTCATAAAAAAGAAATCAGATTTGTTTGACAACTTCTGTCTTTCATGAATCCATGCTGTCTGTTGCTTAAAATATTTTTTCCAGCAATAACTCTATGTGGTATTTTATTAAACTCTCCAGTATCTTCCCAGCTATAGAAGTTAAACTAACAGGTCTATAATTATTTGGTAAAGATGTTGACCACTTTTTAAATATTGGCACCACATTGGCCTTACGCCAATCCAGTGGTACTATGCCAGTCATTAAAGAGTCCCTCAAAATAAGAAACAATGGCTTTGAAATGACAGAGCTCAATTCTTTAAGGACCCGTGGGTGTATGCCATCTGGTTCAGGTGCTTTATTCACCTTTATACTGTCTAAATATTTTTGGATCACATCAATTGTGAGCCAATTTGGATCATCTGGAGCTGTGTCAATACCATGCCCATTATGTACAAGAGCTCCCCCATGCTCCTTTGTATACACAGATGGAGAAGGTATTAAATACATTTGCCTTCTCTTTGTCCCCAGTCACCCACTCTAGATTATTTTGTAAAGGGCCTACATGCTCGGACCAAACCTTTTTACTATTAATATATTTGAAGAATTTTTGGGGGTTGGTTCTGCTATTTTTTGCAATCTGGCGTTCAGTTTCAATTTTTGCGGACTTTATTTCCTTTTTGCATATTCTGTTATATTCTTTGTAATTATTATTATTATTATACAGTATTTATATAGCACCAAAGGGTTTGCTCAGCGCTGTACAATAGCAAGGGGGACAGAACATGAGACAAGACAGAAACAATACAATACACGAGGGGTTCGAAGGCCCTGCTCTTTCGAGCTTACAATCTAGGAGGGAGGGGAAGGTGGTACAGGAGGAAATGGCTGTGGGGGATGGAGTGGTAGGAGGAGTGGAGGAGGTCGGCTGTTAGGCGAGGGTAGGGTAGGCTTCCCTGAAGAGGTGGGTTTTTAGGGTGCGCCTGAAGGTGAGGAGGGTAGGTGACAGTCTGATAAATTGGGGTAGGGAGTTCCAGAGGATGGGGGAAGTCCTGGAGAAATCCTGCAGTCGGGCGTGGGAGAAGGAGACCAGGGAGCTAGAGAGTAGGAGGTCCTGTGAGGAGCGAAGGGCACGGGTAGGGTAGTATTTGGGTATCAAGTTGGTTAGGTAGCTTGGGGCGGCATTGTGAATGGCTTTGTAGGTCAGAGTTAGCAATTTGAATTTGATGCGCTGGGCAATCGGGAGCCAGTGAAGGGATTGGCAGAAGGGGGTGGCGGATGTGGAGCGGTTGGCGAGGTGGATGAGTCTCGCCACTGAGTTCAGGATCGACTGGAGTGGGGATAGCGTTTGTTTGGGTAGGCCAGTGAGGAGGGAGTTGCATTAGTCCAGGCGTGAGATGATGAGGGAGTGTACGAGTTGTTCAGTAGTGTCTGGGGTGAGGAATATACGTATCTTGGAGATGTTGCGGAGGTGGAGGCTGCATGATCTTGATAGTAATTGGATGTGAGGTAGGAAGGAAAGGTTGGAGTCCAGAGTGACACCCAGGACTTTGGCATGTAGGGTGGGAGTGATGGTGGCATTGTTAGTAGTGATGGAGAGGATGGGGGGGGCGCGGGGGGGGGTGAAGACCAGGAGCTCGGTTTTGGACAGGTTTAATTTGAGGAAATGGAGCGACATCCAGTCTGATATGTCGTTCAGGAGGTGGGCGATGCGGGCGGAGAGTGAAGGGGTGAGGTGGGGGGTGGAGAGGTAAATTTGTGTGTCGTCGGCATAGAGGTGGTAATTGAAGCCGTGGGAGTGTATTAGTTTGCCAAGGGAGGAGGTGTAGATGGAGAAGAGGAGGGGTCCGAGGACAGAGCCTTGGGGGACTCCGACAGAGAGGGGGAGAGAGGGGGAGATGGCAGTGGTATAGGTGACGCTGAAGAAGCGTTGGGATAGGTAGGAGGAGTCCCCTAGGATGATGGTCGGTAGATCGGAGGAGAGGAAGAAGGGAAGCCAGGAGGCAAAGTCGTCTAGGAAGAAGGATGCAGAACCAGGAGGCCGATAGATTACCGCAATCCTCAGGGGGGTGGGAGAGAAGAGCCGGATGCAGTGGGCCTCGAAGGAGGAGAAGGATGGGGAGGGTTAGGGAGGACCTGGAAGGTGCTCAGCGGTAGCAGGAGCATACCGACCCCACTGCCTCTGCGGCCACTCGGTCTGGGTGAGTGGGTCCAGATGAGGCCTCCATAGGAGAGTGCCGCAGGGGAGGTGGGGTCAGTGGCTTGGATCCAGGTTTCGGTGACCGCTAGGAGGTTGAGGGAGTGGGAGACAAAGAGGTCGTGGATGGCGGTGAGCTTGTTGCAAACCGAGTGCAACCGAGAGAGGAGGGGTGGATGCGGGGAGGAGGGGGACAGATATGAGGTTGAGGGGGGTTGCAGCGGCTGGTGGGAGTAAGGGGGTGCCTAGCGGGGGAGTGGGGAGGTGGGGGGCTAGGGTTCGGGGAGATGTCTCCGGCAGTTAGGAGAAGGAGAAGGGTGAGGAAGGTGGCATGGGAATGGGATGTGCAGGAGCGAGTGGGTCTGTTGGTGATGGCGTGTGGGTCGGTGGGGGAGTGGAGTATCAGGAGGAGGTGGTGAAAGCCATAGAGGGGAGAAGGAAGAAGTGAGGGTGCAATGTAGAGCTATTTTGTGGGAGTAGGGGGGTAGAGGGAGGCAAGTTTGGGAATGGAGGAGAAGAGAACGAGGAGGAGGAGTGCAGGTGGCATGCTAGGGTGAGCAGAGTGCTGGACGGGTCAGGGAGGAGGGAGGTTTCAGTCAGGACGTGAGGATGGGGAGAGTCCGTTATGCCATGTCGGAGTTCATCAGTGTGCAATCGTAGGAGGGGAGTGGGAGTGGTGGGCGGCTGGGGCCGCAGCTGGCTGGTTGCAGTCTGTGGGTGCTGTAGGCCGGCGTCCGTGGGTGTTGTGGCTTGGCGTCGTTGGGTACAGTGGTTCGGCGACTGGACGAGTCGTGGGGCGCGGTGTTTGGAGGTGTTCTTTGTAATGTTTAAATGATGATAGTGTTCCTTCATTTTTATATTTAATAAAAGCTCTTTTCTTATTATCTATAGCTTTTTTTAACTTTGCCCATAAGCCCCATAGGTTTCATTTTTAGCGTTTTAAACTTGTTGCCCATGGGAATATATTTTGCAGTGTGTTCACATACAGTCTTCTTGAAGAACTCCCATTTCTGTGTTGTGTTCATCAATGCCAATATTCCCTCCAAGTCTAATTTTTGGAGAGCAGCTCTCAGCCTTGGAAAATTAGCTCTCCTAAAATGGAGCATTTTTATTTTACCAGTATGTGCTTGCTGTTCACAGCTAACAATAAATGAAATCATTTTATGGTCACTGCTACCCAGATGTTCTTTTATATTGACATTCATAATAAACTCTGCATGTTTTGAAATTACCAGGTTCAGCAGAGCATCATTCTTAGAAGGGGCTTCTATGAACTGTACCATAAAATTGTGCTGTAGTAGGTTTAAAAATGTTTGCCCTTTAACTGCTCCTGCAGCACCATTACTCCAGTCAATTTCTGAGTAGTTAAAATCCCCCATTATTGTCACTGTCCCAGCCCTTGCAGCCCTTTCGATCTGTGCAAGGAGCTGAGTTTCCACCTCCTCATTAACACTGGGAGGCCTATCACACTCTCCATCAATTAGGTCCTCTTTCACACTTGCTCTGAGATCACTTCTCACAATGATATGAATAGCTAAAGTGTAACTGATAACCCAATATGCACATTAATGTTGGGTTATGTTGGGTTATTCATTGCATCTATTCATATTGTTAGTTACTGTATATCACTAATTGTGTTTTATACTGAGGTATACTCCTGCTGATACCACAAAATCAGTGGACATGGATAAGAAGAACAAGACAAACACCTCTTAAAAAATACAAAACTTTATTGAATCCAAGATACAGGACATAACAATTTAATACTGGCAGACTGTCCAGTTTCCACACACTTTTGGAACTCATCATGTTAATACCTGATTATAATTGCTAAAACATTGCTGTTTAGGTCTGTGCATTTCCTTTTTTTAACCAGATCCTTAGCTATGCATCTTTTTAAAGTGATCCTGAACTTACATAGTGCAGATTTTGCTATGTTAACCACTTCAAGTCTGGACACTTTCACCATCTTCCATTCCAGGCCAATTTTCAGCTTTCAGCGCTATCACACTTTGAATGACAATTGCGTGGTCATGCAACACTGTACCCATATGAAATTTTTAGCATTTTTTGAGACAGATAAAACTTTATTTTGGTAGTATTTATTCAACAATTTTTATTTTTTTTGCTAAATAAATTAAAAAGACCAAAAATGTTGAAGAAAAGTGTTTTTCTTATACAATTTAGCAAACAAATAATCTTTTTTATAAATCTTGGACAAAATGTATTCAACTATCTTTTTGGTAAAAGAAATATCCAAAATTAGTTTATAAAAATATCATAATTTTTCAAAATTGTTTTTACATTTTCGTTTTTGTTTTTATATTATTTATGTATTTATTTTTTTTACATACTGTCACCCTAGCAGTACAGTGTCACCATAACGACACTGTACTATTTGTGGGGGGTGATGAAGATTTTTTTATTTTTATTTTACACTGATTGCTTTTACACCCATAAAGGCTGTAAAAGCAATAATTTCTGCAGCCATTGAGAAATACTGTGAAAGCTGTGATTGGTCACAGCTTGTCATATGGTACAAGGCTTTTGTGAATAGCCTTGTACCATGTGACCTCTGTGATCATTCACAGATTTCACAAGCAGTAAACAATGATGTCAACAAGTGACATCTTGTTTACTACTGTTCATGTGATCACTGATTGGCCAATCAGTGATCACATAAATTGGGATCTCACACACTGGTCCTGTACAGCAATCCTGTACAGATCATGGTGCTGCGTTCTCCCAGGGAGCGCGCACAGGCAATGGATGCATCGGCAGCGCTCCTGTCCGGCTGTTTATCGGCATGCGCCAGACAGGAAGAGGTTAAGTAGTGCCTGTATCGAATTGTCAGAATTCCTCTTTAAAAATAGCTGCACACCTCCTGGTATGTGAGGGTGCCTGGGCACTCCTGTATATATCTGCAGTATGAGATTGTTGCATTGTTTTCAATCCTGAAGGCTCTAACATGAGGAGGTAAAACTCTGCAACTACCAAGATGGCTGCCTCCACACAGTCACAGTGTAGAACAAGACATGGTAAGTCAGTAATGAAGAAATATCAGCTGCAGGGAGACCATGGGCAATACTGGTGTCTAGTCCTTCAATGCATTGATCTTCACACAAATAAAACAGAGTAACAACAAATGATGTTATGTAGTTTCTGAACACTGTTCGGAAGCTGCAATTTACATGGCAGCAGCTGCATCTGCTGTTGTGGCACAAAGAAAGTCCTGGCAGTGATTTGCCACTAATGGTGGCATGCGGGATCAGGGTTTTTGGTTTATGCCCAAAGTAGTTTTTTTGAACCTACTCAAAGTCCTCAAATGGTCAACAGTTTACTTTTGCTGCATTTTCTTTGTGAGATATTGCTAACAATACTATAAGGTGACTTATATTATATATAAGCAGATCTATTTTTATTAAAAGAAAGATTAAAAAGAGGTACAATGTTAATAAATTACTTTGTGTTTCAGCACACACTTATGCTACATGCGGGAGATTGCACAGATTTCATAAGGCAATGGAGGGTTTGTACCCCCTAGGCCAGGGGTGAGGTCCAGCACAGCTCCGGGAGGGGCCTGGAAAGTGAAGTGTTGCAGTAGTGTTGTAAAGAAGAGGAACATCTCCATCTTAGCCAATGTTTCCCCAGCACAGCTTCTTTTTCCTAAGAAAAAAAATTAACTTTTCTAAATTATTTAAATCCCAATAACTTCCTGTCCCAGGGTGAAAAAAGTGTTCCTCCAAAGAAACAGTATGTAGATTGAGCATTGCCACCAGGGCCGTTGATAAAAAGGTAGCACCAGTCCTCCTCTAGGGGGCCCAGGAACATAGGGGGGCCTGGACATCAGGGGGAATCAGATGTGAGAAGAACAGGGAGGATGAAGTGGGGAGGGGGGGAACAATTACAGGAATGATGCCCTGTGCAGCTCTCTGCAGCATCTGAAAGCTGGTTTATCCCCCTATCCTTCCTGCAAGCGTTAAGCTGCTGCAGAGAAAAACACAAGGGCATTGTTCCTGTAATTGCTCCCCCCACTGCACCAACCCCCCCTCCCTATCCTGCCTATATCTGATTGCCCTTGCTGTGTGCACCGCACCTCACAGCTCTGCCAGTTTCCCTCTCCTGCTGGCTGCCGCAGGTACACAGGGGGATGTTCAGAATGGAATGCGGGGGCAGGGGCTAGTAAATATTAGTTTACCAGCCCCTTCCTTTACTGAATGAACAAAGTGAGTGAACGCTCCTGTGACCATTCAAGACTGAAGCATAGTACACTGTGTTTACTATGTTTCAGTTTATGAGTGAACAGAAGCCCCAGACTATCATATAATATTGAGTGTATTAGGATATTAAGGGTTGCTATAGTTTACGTTATATTATTAGACCTTCCACTGAGGCCTGCAGGATATACAAACATGTTTTAGGGAACTCATTAGGAGGACAGATTGTGATTGCTTGCTAGACCTCTTAGTTTATGGTATCATGGATACTGCTAGTGACTTCAGTATTTATGACAAGTGAGTGTTCAAACCCAATTGAGTACACCAGTGCTGTTACATGGGTGATGGAGAGGGAGTCACATGCTCTCCCAAGGGATAAAATGAATACAGCAGCCTCGATTATGACATTTCCTATGTGCTGGTGTCACCTTTTGGGTTTGAAGACCTGACCTTATACTTGGGGATGGGGGTGTGGCTTTCTTGAATCTTGCAAGTATTGCTTAGCAAACCTCTCAATTAATACAAACCTGCCATTAATAAAAAAAAAAACTTTAACCACAAGTAAAATATAAAACAATGAACATGAAAAATGTACATTAACCTGTATAATTAAAATAGCCTTACAGTGACCACTCCCAAGCTAGAATGTCTCCTGGGTGGCCATGTTTTAGGAGGATATCAGAATGGTTTAAAGGCTCTCTGTAGTAATCAATGAGAGCCAATCACCTTCCTGGCTTTACACACCCCCTACATATCCCCACCTTAGCTCATGGACTGCCTAGGAAAGAAGGTTCTCGGGTATAGCAAATGCTCTATTCAGGAGTAACATCAAAAGATACATATAGTATTGCCACCAGACTCTATATTAATAGAGGGGGGGGGTAAAATGAATATCTTTAAGCTTCATTAGAATTCCTGGCAGCGGTGCGCATGCGCGGAGCCGACGGGATGGACATGTCAGTCTGAGGACCCGGCACATAGTGGGGAATCGAACCTCCCAGACACTGCTCCCAGCCCGCAACGGTCCCCCAACTCGACTGGTCACCATAGCAACCCCCCTAGTACCTGTCAGAATGGTCCGGGAAGTGGTGAAGCAACCACATCAGCCGCCTGTGAAGCCGATCAAAGAGGCCCTGGCTTGGGGCTCTTCCAAGATGGCCACCACCCCTGCATCCCTCACACAGGCACAGCCCTATGCAGCACTGCAGGATGCTCATTCCAGATCCCACTGCATGTCTGATGGTGAGTCTGACTCTGACCTGGGGACCCCCCAACACACCCCTACTGCTGACCTTTCTTTTCCTGACCTTCTCAAGCAATTTGAGCGGAGGCTACACAAAGCCATGAAACATACCTCGGACCGCATTACTGACAAGCTGTCTAAGGAAATCTGCAAATTGGGGCAGTGCACCTCTGACCTTGAACACTGGGTCGACGATCTCAACACTACACTCCAAATCCACTCTGATGATCTTGAACTCCTCCTGAAAACGTGACTCTGCAGGCCCTTTTGGAGGACTTTGAAAATAGAGCCCGCCGCTCGAATTTACGCATCCGCGGCCTACCAGAATCCATCACGAATGTTCTATCCACAGTCATGGCCCTTTTTCAAGAATTGGCCCCAGAGATCCCCATAGAACGCCTTGAGATGCATAGAGTTCATAAAGTGCTAGCCCCTCGTAGCCCAGATGGCCCGCCACATGATATTATCACTAAATTTCACTATTTCCACACAAAGGAACAGCTCCTACAAGCAGCTCTGTCAGTATGCTCCTTGATGTTTCAGGGTCAATCCTATCAGCTTTTTCAAGATTTTTGCCTGACAACGATTGCGAAACGCAGAGCCATGAAGCCTCATCTTCAGGTCCTTCAGCAGCACGGCATTGCCTACAGATGGAGCTTCCCATTCGCGGACCGCTTCTCCTTCCATTCCCTTGATTATGTCTGCAGGTCTCTGGAAGACCTCCTTGACACGCTGCAGAACATTCAGTTGCAACCTCATGCGGCCTCACCGGACAGCTCACGTTGTCGGTCAGCATCATGCTCCCCTCAAAAAAGTCACCCCTCTCACTCCGCCACGGGTCAGCTCAGCTCTTATAAAAGAGGATGCTACTCTTCTCCTGCTCCAGCACCACCAGACTCCATGGATTGATTCCTACTAGTATCTTTGGACCTATCCAATTGCTCCCTGTCGGGCTGTGTCCACTTTTCGGATTGATCCCCTCGGTCCCCTCGTCACAATTGAATGACTTTTTCCCTTTCAGTCGGCTGACCTGGTTTTGCTTGATAATTTGTTTCGACTGCATGGTTGCTAATTATGTTTGCTTAATATAGTGCTAATGTTATCTCTTTTTGGCTTGTTTCCATGACACCCAGGGGTTTATTTACTAAAGCTGGAGAGTCCAAAATGAGACTCACTTCTGCATAGAAACCAATCAGCTTCCAGGTTTCATTGCCAAAGCTTCATTGAACAAGCTGAGGTTAGAAGCTGATTGGTTTCTATGCAGAAGGGAGTCTGATTTTGGACTCTCCAGCTTTAGTAAATAAACCCCCCAGTGTCTATGACGGCACCAGTTTACATGCACGGGAGCCCCGGATCCAGCTAGACACACAATCCTGCGCTACCTTTCCACCTTGACGTCCCCGATGGGTAATGTTCTTAGGGTGTTCTGCCTGGTTTCGGGACTTCCCTGACATGCCGGTAGCCTGGACTCTTGCTGTTTCAGTGGGAGTCTACAGACTTCTGTTTATTTTTAGGTTGCCTTTCCCCCTATGCTTGTTTCTGCTACCCACCACTAGCCCATGGAGCACCGTGTTTTTGTACTGCCTGGGCTACTCTTGGCCCTTGGGTTTCTCCGTTGTGCGGATAAGTCAGGGTCCACCGTTTGGGCCCTAGCGGTCCCTTTTTGTTTCAGTTTAGTTTTACATGCCGTTTCTCCTCTTCCCTTTGCTCTCTCGTGTGACTTCCCTGTTCCTCTCTTCCTGCTCTCCCTCTCTTCCCCTCCTCTGGGAACCACTTCATGTACGCTGATACGAGGACTTCCCACTCCTTAGCGGACCTAACCTTCCCCCGATGGGTTCCCTGAATCTTCTTACACTGAATGTACAGGGTCTTAATGTCCCACAGAAATGTAATAAAGCCTTTCATTCATTTGCTACACAAAAGGCGCATGTCGTCTGCCTTCAGGAGACACACTTTTCCACCCCTACATTTTTTGGCCCCCATTATCCACAAGTTTTCACTGCTTCCGCTAAATCTAAGTGTAGAGGTGTCCTCATAGCCTTCCATCACACCACCCCTTTTACACTTCATACTGAGATCAGAGACCCTGAAGGTCGGTATCTCCTCTTGTCGGGTTTGCTCTTCGACTCTGAAGTCACCATTGTTACTTACTATGCTCCCAATCAGGGCCCGCTGCCATTCATCTCCCACCTGCTGACATTCACAGATTGCCATAAACGCATCACACTGCTTGTTTGCGTTTACTCAAACTGTACCCTAGACCCCTTTTTAGACAAGTCACCACAACTGCTTCTTCTTCCGTTGACCCCCAAACTCTCCTTTCAACACCTGCACCGTCACTCTCTAGTCGACATGTGGAGAGAGCTTAATCCAGTGAAATGTTGATCCACTTTCTACTCTTATCCCTACAAATAATTTTTGCACATCAATCACATCTTCACGACTGTCGGCTTCTCTTCCCAGCTTGTCGCCTCTGACATCCTCCTAATACCTTGATCTGACTATAGTGCAGTCATCATATCTATCGCATCCCTAACTCCTTTGGCCACTGATCCCTCCTGGGTCATCAATGACAAACTACAGCCCCATCCATCTCACAGTTTGGATATAGAGATTGCTCTTAAAGAATACTTGTCCCTTAACTCTGTGAAGGCACATAAACCTGTTCTCGGAGGGTTTTGTATCAGTAAAGCATCTTTTCTAAATAAAGAGAAACATCAGCTTCGCTCCCAAATGGAAATGAAATACAACCAGTCACACCAGGCCTTCCAGAACACTCCGACTTCCGTTACCTGAAAAGCTTTGGAGAAATCTCATTTGGAATTGGATCTCTTTCTCACGGATCAGGCAGAACTTTCCCTCCGTAGATCTTGGCATAAATATTATACCAAAGCGAACAAACCGGACACATTCTTAGCCCTTTCACTTCATAGACTTGACCGAACTACTAAACCGATCCGATTGCACATCTCTCCAGGCAATTACACTAGCAACCCAGTGCGCATCATAGAAATTTTCCGTAAGCACTTATCTCAACGGTATTCTCCGATGGATCCCTTTGACCATCCCTGCGCTGAAACTCTCTTAGTCCACCTTACTTTCCACCAATTAGAAGTTCTCGAGCGCCCAATTACTTCAACTGAAACCCTAAATGCTATCAAGGACCTGAAGCTTAGTAAACGCCCTGGTTCAGATGGCTTCTCCGCCACTTACTACAAGAAGTTTGCTAACCTTCTCTCCCCAGTCTTAACTAATGTATTCAATGCCGTCCTGTCCAGTCAGTCTTTCAGCCCTGATACAGTGTCGGCTAATCTTACTATGATCCTGAAGCCCAATTCAGATGATTCTGCATGGTCCAATTACAGAGCCATTTCCCTCCTCAATATTGATATTAAACTCCTCTTGAAAATCCTCTCCACCCATCTTAACCTGTTTATAGGCTCTCTTGTTCACAATGACCAGGAAGGCTTTATACCCACTCGCCAGGCGGGCGACAATGTTAGATGTGCGATCATCCTTTCCAATGTAGCCCATTCTTGCAACATCCCCACTTGCTTCTTGTCCTTAGGTATTCAGAAAGTTTTTGACACGGTTTCGTGGAACTATCTTGACCAGATCCTGCATCGCTGGGGCTTTGGATCTCATTTTTTGGCATGGATTTCCTCTTTATATTGCGCACCATCGGCTAGAGTCAGATACCTGGGGCATAAATCAGCATCGTTTCCAATCCAACGCGGCACCCGTCAAGGTTGCCCGCTTTCTCCCTTGCTTTTCACAATGGCCATAGAGCCTTTGGCCCTCCTGATAAGATCCAAATCGGATATACGAGAGCTTGAACTAGGAGGATCCCACCACAAGCTTTGCCTCTTTGCGGACAAAGTGCTCCTCTTTCTCACCTCTCCATTGACCTCCACTCCAACTGTTCTTCGGCTCCTCCAGGATTTTGGCAATATCTCTGGCCTTCACATTAACCCCCCAGAAGTCAGCTGCGCTCAATATCTCTCTACCTCCCATGTACTTGGTGCATCTGTAACAGGTTTTACCTTTTTCATGGTCCCAGCACTGCGTTCCCTTTTTAGGCATTAAACTAACTCCTAGCCCATTGGACCTTTATACAGCAAACTATTTACCAATGTTGGCCCAACTTACTGGCCTCATGACCAAATGGTCTTCCTTACCATTGGCCTGGATGGACAGGATCACTGTTGTGAAAATGTCAATTCTTCCCAAAATATTGTATTTGTTTAGAGTGCTACCTATTCCCGTACCTGCACACTTTCTCCGTATCCTACAACGATAAGGGTACACATATATCTGGGGCTCCACCTGTTCTCGTGTACTTCGCACTACCATACACAAATCTAAGCTCATGGGTATCCTAGGCCTCCCGGATTTTGCTAAGTATTATCAAGTGGCGCATCTCGCACAATTGCCCAAAGATCACATGACTCATGAAATCCCCCAATGGATCATTCTCTAATGGACTGATTTCAACCCCCTCTCAGCTGCCAATCTCCTATGGCTTCGCCCATCGGATCGCCGTCTGCTCCGTAACCCAATACATCTCATTTTATCTCACTTTGGGACAGACTAAAATCCTGTTATTCCCTTCACTTGCCGCATAACCCCCTACTTTCATATCTACAAAACACGGCCTTCCCCCGACTTGGTCTTCACCACGATCCTTCAAACACTGATCCTCGCCGAATCTGCTTTGTACTCACCATTTTATAACCAGGAGAAGCTTTAAACCCTTCCCTTCTCTCCATGAGTCGCACTCTATACTGGCGTCGGAAATATTTAGGTATCTTCAGTTACTGCATTTCTATGCACCGCTGTCTGTCCATTCCCGCTCAGCTCGTTCAATGTCTTTCTTTGAACGATCCTGTGATAGAGACCCACATAGACAGGGTCTTATTCCTTATATCTATAATCTTCTCTCTACTTCTGAGACCTCGTCCAACCCTACTTATGTCGTTAGGTGGGAGAAAGACCTGGGACTCCAGCTGAGCCCTACAGACTGGGACCAAATTTGGACTGCTACCAAATCCTCCTCACAGAACGTGTTGGCTTCATAGACTAACTACAAGGTTTAGACTAGATGGTATCTGGTCCCACCGAGGATTGCTAAATATACCCCTAATTACTGTCCTGAATTTTTTCGGGGTTGTTCGGGGTTGATAGGGAGTTACTTCCATGTTTGGTGGTCCTGCCCGGTTGCCAAAACTTTTTGGGTCGAAGTTTTCCATATGTTATCCCAGCTCTTTGTAAAATCAATACCGCCAGACCCAACTATTGCACTCTTAAACTTGCGCCCCCCGTCTCCATCTCCAAATCCCAATTTAAACTGCTCTTGCAAATCACTACCGCAGCTAAACAGATTTTAGCCAAATTGTGGAAGTCACCATCTCTATGCACGCTAGCAATTTGAAACAGTTACACAAGAGATGATTCACGCCAAAGATGAGGCTACTATTTTAGATTCGGTCCCTAAGTTTCTTTTGATCTGGACCCCATGGGTGGAACGTTTCCTTCCACCAAACTTTGAGGACTCATTGTGCCTTCCCTGATGTCCTCTTATCCTGCATCTTGATAGTCCTAAGAGCCGTGTTTTGCGTTGTCCTGGTTCTGAGATTCTCTATTCTCTCCTTGAAGTCACACGCCCTCTCTCTCTCTCCCTCACTCTTACTTTTAGTCTCTTCTAATTCTCCCCCCTCTTTATTTTTTCCTTTTTTCCTTCTTTTTCCTTTTTATTCTTCCAGTCCACCTTTGCCCCCCTCCTCATGTTGCATACGGAACCTCCAACTGGTCATTGGGAACAGTGCTCCATCTCTGTTGTACATTTAGATTCTATCTTCCCATGTACCACAGTGTCCCTTCATATTTTTATATGGTTCCTCGTAACAAGATTTTCATGCAATAATTCTTCTGCCCTGTAGGGCAACATGTTTTTCTGTATTCATTTAAGCCTGTATATGTTCATGGACTGTCCTGCTTCTGTTTTTTGTTATGTTTTTGAAAACAATAAAAAGTTTGAACAAGAATTCCTGCCAACATTTCCCAACACTCAAATTATTAATATACAAATGTGTTATGTATTACCAATAGAGAATGGGATGAATGCATCATTCTTCTTAAAACGGCCTTCTGCATCCAGAAAATGCTCCGGGTAAAATTCATAGGGTTTTTCAAAGTAGCCTTTGTCTCTTAGAGAAGAGGAAAGCACTGGGATGATTGTGGTTCCCTGCAGGAAGAATAGTTACCAACAGGTTAGTATATAACAGATAAAGAATGTGTTGGCCTACTTGCACATAAATAGACATGACTCTTTGACTTAACCCCTTCCTGCCCAGTGCCATTAGTACAGTGTCAGTGCTTTTTATTAGCAATAATCACTGTATTAGTGTCACTGGGGATGTTAGTGGCGGTTAGTCAGGTCCCCCACAGTGTCAGAATTCCCACCGCAGTCCCACAGTCCCGCTATAAGTCTCTGATTGCAGCCATTACTAATATTATATATATATATATATATATATATCAAGTATATATACTGCCATTTGTAGACTCTATAACTTTCACGTAAACCAATTAATTTCCATGTATTGGGATTTTTTATAGCAAAGATATGTAGCAGAATAAATTTCAATTATGCTTTGGCAATAAAAGCTGAAAGCTGATTGGTTTCTATGCAGAGCTTCACAAGATTTTGCACTCTCCATAGTTACACATAGTTATATAGTTAGTCTGGCTGAAAAAAAACAAAAGTCCATCCAGTTCAACCATTAAAAAAAAAATAAAGTTATAATCCTATATCCACAATTGATCCAGAGGAATGCAAAAAAACCCAGCAAAGCATGATACAATTTGCTCCTGCAGGGGAAAGAAATTTCCTTCTTTCCTATTTTTATATTTATATGAGTGAAGCCCATATGACAGGGATTCAGCAGTGTCCTTGAAAGAAACATACAGCTTTAATTTGGCAAATGGTTTTAATAAACACCCTGCTCATGTTTTTTTTTATTAAACGTTAACAAATGAACAAAAGTGTTTAAGAAATGTGTTTTTAACCACTCCAATAACGGACACTTTTACCCCCTTCCTGCCCAGGCCATATTTTAGGTTTCAGCGCTCTCATAGTTTGAATGACAATTGCGGGGTCATGAAACACTGTACTCAAACTAAAATTTTATCATTTTGTCTACACAACTAGAGCTTTCTTTTGGTGGTATTTAATCACCTCTGGGGTTTTTATTTTTTGCTAAATTAACATAAAAAGTC
The DNA here is from genome assembly GCF_062004578.1 of Staurois parvus. Classification (NCBI taxonomy): domain Eukaryota; kingdom Metazoa; phylum Chordata; class Amphibia; order Anura; family Ranidae; genus Staurois; species Staurois parvus. The sequence continues at coordinate 5,750,303 of NW_028318186.1, read as the reverse complement.
CAAAAATTTTGAAAAAAAATAAACATGTTTCTTTGTTTCTGTTATAAAAGTTTGCAAATAAATGTTCTTCATAAATTTAGGCCAGTATTTATTATTCAGTCTGTAGAAAAGTTATAGAGTTCACAAACTATGGGCTATATCTGAAAATTGATCAATCCTGAAGTACTGACAGCCAATCTAATTTCTTGAGGCCCATAAATGTCAGAACAGTACAGATATCCCCCAAATGACCTCTTTTTGCAAAGTAGACAGTTCAACGTATTTCATAAAATGCATGGCAAGTTTTTTGAAGTTATGCTTTTTTTGTCATAATGTTTCGGAAAATTAAGAAATTAAAAAAATTATTTTCACAATTTTTTTAACATACTGTCACCAGTGCAGTACAGCATCAGCATATAACTGGTGTGGTGGTTATCAGGGACATTGATTGGTGACAGTATGGAAAAAAAAAAGATAATTTTTTTTTAATTTTTGAAAAACATTTAAATTATTTTATTTTATTTTATTTTTTTTTTAAGATTTTTTTCAAATTAAACTATGACCAAAGTAGTATAATGTTACCATAGTAACATTGTACTACTTTGGGGAAGTGATCATTATTTTTTTTTTTACACAATTTGATTGCTTACAGCAAAGAATTTATTTGCTATAAGCAAGCATTTAAATTGATTCATTCAGGTTGTTTTTGTTGTGATTAGCTGTAATTAGCCACAGCTAAATAACATGACACAGATGGGCTGTGATTGGCCCAGCCTGTGCATATGATCACTGTGACCATTCACAGCTAGACACACTTGTATACAATGTATGTCATGAAAGGAAGCCATCCATTGTCTACAATTGTCATGTGACCTGCTGAGATTGGTCATAGTAGGTCACATGGTACTGGCAACGGGGCCGGTACACAGATCTGTCATCGGACGTGTCCAAGGTAAATGGCCGGTGACAGATCTCACCAAAGCGCGATCCGGGAAGGACGTCATATGACGCCTTCCCGGAGGAACGAAGTGTTTGCCTGGCCATCATTGTACTATAGGCTGGGCGGCAAGTGGTTAAAGGATAGGTTCACCTTTTGGACAAAAATAACAAATGCACATTTTTCTGCAGGTAAAAAAATGTGCATTTGTTATTTTTGCCCGAGGGAGCCTGGCAAGTATTGCACCAGTGATCAGTATATCGCAGATGCCATGCAGGTCTCCTGCAGACCTGTCAGAATATCTGCTTGTTGTACGGGATGTACGGTCAAGCAGATAGAAGCTTCAATGAACTACCACAGCACCGTGGTAGTTCATTGAAAACTACAAGTTGATAGCCACTAAGTCTGTCGGGACCGCGCTGTTGCTCTTTTCAGATCTGACAGATAGTATGGGGAGAAGTCTATCCCAGTACTATCTGTCAGAGGGAGGCAGGCGGAGGGTGTGGCTGCAGCTATGGGAACATGTTACATGTTCCACCCTAAAAACAGGTGGAACATGTAACATGTTCCCAAAGGTGAACTTATCCTTTAAGCTTCAGAAGTTTGTTTAATGAATTATTGAGTAAGACGCATTGTTAATTCATGTATGCTGTATTTATTCATTAAAACCCTCATAAAGAAAGAAAAAAACACAAACTTTCTTAAACACTTCATCGCTAAAACATGTATTCTCCCTTATTGAAATTATTACATTTCTTACAATTCATTATGGGCGTGTTTATTCAGCAATAATGCTGTCATTACATAATTTAACAAAATAATACATACATTTTTAGGACAAATAAGGCTTACGTTTGGCAATATTGTCTTGCAAAAAAAATGTAAAAGAAAAAGCAAAAGTGTGACTGTAGAAAAAAAGTGTGTGTATGTGTATATATATATATATATATATATATATACTTTGCAAAGTTATGTACAAATGTAAAGAGCACCTTAATCTTATACAACACTTAAGAACAAATCAATGAACAAAATAAAGAAAAAAAAAGAAAAAAAAGAAAAAGTAATTACTATATATTATGGTTAAAGAAATAGAAATAAGTACATGTTATATTAAAAAAATAACAACAAAATAACTTTTACCTGTCAGGTTGCTTTAAAGTGTAAGTTGTTAAGTTGATAGTCACCTATGTAAATATTATCTATATGTACTAGTTCATGTAATGCTACCCTCTCTCCAGTGACTGATAATGCTGCTGTCCAAGGTTTGCTATGTTACTCCTCCATGGATACAATGGAGGAGTGAATGTAGCCACCCTAAAGACAGGAAGTGTGTTACCCATCACCAGATGAAAAGAAGGGAATTAAAAAAAAAAAAACTATTTCATCCACCACATCCAATGATTGTTAATCTACGATATAATACTTGTTTGTTTTTAGGTTTAGTTACACTTTAACTGGCATCATATGCAGGTTGAAGCTCATTCCTTTGATCTGCAAATTAATGGAAATGAGTAGATACATACGGTAGGTAACATTGCTAAATCCATCTGAAGGTTCTTTTCTTTTTACAGCAGCTGCTGATATAACTGCTGTATTTAAAAAGCACTTTGTGGCTGTTATTTTTACAGCTAGGAATTGCCTTCAAATATGTCCAATGCCCACAACTGGGCACAGTGGGTCATCAGAGCACTATGGCAGACTTCCCTTTTAGCTTGGCCTCTTTGACCCAGACCCACGCTCCCCATGGCACCACCTCTGATGTTGTTTTCTATGTTACTTCTTCCAGAACAGCATCTTCTTTCTTTGGGCACTGATAGACCACTGATGATGAAACTCCTGCACATATGTGCTGGACCTGTATCATCTCTGCTCCAATTTTTTTAACTTTTTTTTTCCTGCAAGAGACATATAAAGTTTCTTCTACCAAAAACCTCTACCTGCTAGCAATATTTTTTAAATTATTTTGATAGTTTAGGTCTGTACAGGGGTGGACTGACCATTTGGAAACTCGGGCACTGCCTAAGGGCCCGGGGTCAGTAGGGGGCCCCATGAGATGCCCCTGGTACCTTTTTCATAGGCTTTTTTGAGTTTGGGCAAGGACACAGGGGCCCTGTGATCCCCTATTGCCCGGAGGCCCCATGAGTTGTCAGTCCGCCCCTGGGTCTGTATTAGCATAGTCACTCACCTTTGGAATGAAATATCCTCTGAATGTAACATCTTCTGATGTTGCATGTGGAACACTTCCAGGTGCAATATCACCAAACCGCAGGATCTCATGAACGACGGCATCAGTGTACGGCATTTGCTTCCGGTGCTCTAATTGAGGCTGAGCTGTGCTGATGACTCTTTCAATTTCATCTTGTACTTTCTCTGTTCAGAAGCAGATACCAATCTAATCATTAGTTATCCAACATATTGTAAATGATCTAGATATATGTGGCAGTCTCCTTATATCTCCTAGGAAAGGTCTACTTCAGTTGGAACTGTAAGCTTGAAGAATATCGCTAACAAATGCTGTACTCTCTATTGCTAACACATAGTAGCACAATTCTCAGAGCCCAGTAGGTGATAACTATGGGTAGCTATGGCCTTTGTGTTATTGTATTTGATCAGTCTGTAGTCATAGGTCATATTACTGCATGTCTTACTTTCAGTGGTGTATTTAGGTTTCGTGCTGTCCTAGGTAACACAAAAATCTGCCATCTCCCCCCCATGGAAAGACCCTAACACTGATCAACACCAAACTCCCCCACAAAGAAAGCCTGGTATTGACCAACACACCCCAGCCCCCCCACCCCCACCCGAGAGAGCCTTCCACTACCACCGCCCCCATACATTGACATCTCCACCCGGAGAGAGAGAAGATACTCACCTTCACAGCTCCAGACCTCCCTGGGAACAAGAGTCAGGCTCTGCATACACCATCAAGCAGCCCACAGCCTCTCTCAGATCCCACCTGGTCCCCATGCTGTGTGTGTCCCTTTTTTCAAGGGGGCGCTGCCCCCCTGAAAAATTCTGCTGCCCCCCTGACAAAAGCCACACTAGGCAAATGCCTTGTGGTAAATACACCCCTGCTTACTTTGTATATTAGAATATTTCATCATTAGCAGGAGGGCCCATCTCAGAGCAGTGGATGTTGTTTCCATTCCAGCAGAAAACAAGTTGCCCACCAGGGCTGTCAAATTTTCATCATGGTAATATAGGGTGGATTCCGGCTAGTACATGTAGACAGTGGTGTATTTAGGTTTTGTGCTGCCCTAGGCAAGACAAAGATCGTCTGCCCCCACGGACACAAACTAACACCACCACCCTTCCCCCTCCCATGGAGAGAGCCTGACATTGACCAACAACACGCCTGCCCCCTACCTGGGAGAGCCTTCCACTAACCCCCTCTCTGGTGATAGAGAGAAAGACACTCATCTTCACATCTCCAGACATCCCTGGGAATGAGAGTCAGGCTCTGCATACACCATCAAGCAGCCCGAAGCCTCTCTCAGATCCCACCTGGGCCCCATGCTGTGTGTGTGTCCCTTTTTTCTGGGGGGCGCTGCCCCCCTGAAAAATGCTGCTGCCCCCCTGACAACTGCTGCCCTAGGCAAATGCCTTGTTTGCCTTGTGGTAAATACACCCCTGCTTACTTTGTATATTAGGATATTTCATCATTAGGAGGAGGGCCCATCTCAGAGCAGTGGATGTTGTTTCCATTCCAGCAGCAAACAAGTTGCCCACCAGGGCTGTCAGATTTTCATCATGGTAATATAGGGTGGATTCTGGCTTCCCCTGCACAACAGAAATAGAAGATGTTGAGATATTTGGACAGACATTTTGCAGATTGTCAATCTCTCTATAGCATCCACTCAATTGACATATGTAATTTAAAGTGTCACTAAACCCACATCATAAAAAAACTATCAATAAATGCTGTATTACATGCTGTTCATACTGACTCAGTCACTATGAGATTCGCTCTCTGTATTCTGCAAAAAACCTGGTTGATCCTGATGCTTTCTACGTCTACCTTCTGTTCATGTCTCCAATTCAGCAGAGGATTTTGCAGCTGTGGAGGAATCTCTGCACATGCTCAGTTTTCAGTGAGTTTCTATGCTGAGCATTTTCTCCTTATCACTTCTGAGCAGTCCATGTGACTATAGAGTCACACATGTTGGTGTATATACATTGGTAGATGACAGCCCACCCCCCCCCCTACTCCTCCATACTCACTAACTAGAAAAACACAATGGAGGTGGGATATTACAAGCAAATTAATGGAGGAATTACATCCCTCTTTTTCTAAAACACAGGCTGGAGGGGTGTGACATAGGCTCCACCTGTGAGTGGCAGAAATCCACCCACACCATGTTATTTCCACAAAATATTAAAGATTTGATTTCAAATATATACTATATATTTGTATGTCAATTTAAAATGTGTATTAATATTATTTATTTATTTTTACTCTGTATTCCATAGGCTGTTTTTAGTTTTTTATTTTAATTTTGAACACGTGACCAGCACAGAGGACTAGAAGCTCCTCCTGCCATTATTTCCCTACAGACAAGCTTGGAAAGAGCTGGGTCATGTGACGGCTGTATATTGATTAGGAAAAAGGTACTTGGAGGTTGTTTTTTTAATAATTATAGTGCCATCATCCACATACAGAAATAGAAGGGATAATGTAAATTAAACAGTGTGGGTTTAGTGTCACTTTAAGTGCACCTATTCCTAAACTATGTGCATTAACATATTTACATATTATTACCAATCTGTAAAAGAGTTTTAAAACACACCTTCATTGTCTTTTGTAGCTGTAGGCATTATGGAAAAATGAATATTCAAAATCCACAACAGAGGCTCTAAAATAGAGATTTTGTAGCCTGCCAGCCTTCTAATGCAGACAAACAGTAAGTGTTGTAATAAGCACTATGTGATGAGATCCACACGCAGGAATAACCTATGATTATTGCCAACCAGATTCCTATAGAATTCACCAAATGCACAAAATATAAAATGAGTACAAAACTGGAAAAGTTTCTGGCCGCCAGGATATTACTTCCCCCCTGTATACAGGAAACCCAGCATCCAAATACACCATACAAAAAATAGTCCCTTTTGACAGTCACATAGGGTGTTCATGCTTTAAGATCTCCAATTCTCCAAAGGTTCTCACCATCTCAATTATTCAAATATCCCAATTCATGTTTAGCATAAGCATATGTACTCCTCTTCCTCCTTTCTTAGAATAGTGTCCTCCTCATGCAAAAATTTACAAAAACGCATATAGTGCATTATCTCTTAAATATAGTGCAAATAAAATAAATTAAAATAAATATAATAAAATAAATTAAATAAATAAATATAATAAATTAAATAAAATAAATATGTCAGTGTAATATTTATTTTATTTGTACTATATTTATTGTATGGCGGATAGTAGGTGCTGTAAGCTGACAGAAATTGACTTTAGAGCCTCTGCTATGATCTTTGAGGATAAATTACTCTACAGTTCCAGGAGCTATAGAGATCAGTGAGGGCTTGTTTTAAAGATTTAATTTTCCCTGGCTCCATCACCCATACCCCACTTTAACATGCTATTACTTTTGTTAATAAAGCCAATCGCTTTAAATTTTTTTACCCTGTTTAGCAGCATCATCATTAGGTCTCTGTGCTTCTGCATGCAATGCAGGCAAGTTGTGGCTAGTGGGAGGGTCTGGCAGAGGGCTGTACATAGCTTCGTGAAAATATCACAGCACCCTGCCGCAGTACTGCTCTCAAGAGCCCTCAGCCTTGATGCAAGCAGTGGAGGTTCTTGGGAGGAGTCATTATAAACATCAAATGCCTCCATGTGGAGATGTAATTCGGAGTGCAAGTTTCTGAGCAGGAGAGGAGCCTGTACAACTGTGCAAGACTGAAGGTACGGCCGGGGTTCATGTTTTTACCACTTGTTAAAAATGTGTAAATACTTTATTGTCCTTAGTCTGGACTAAGCCAATCACACGGTCACCAGCTCCCTAGTGAATTATTCAAATAAATAAAATATAATAAGCTCCAAAGAGGACAAATATGAAGTTTGGCTGCAATGGCCTGAGGGAAAAAAAGTGAGGGTAAAGAAAAAAAGTCAAAAGACTCTCGGACACAATAGTTTCTACCCTTCTCCACACCATCTAAACTCTATCTAAAACTAAAAAAAAAGTGGACTATTGTGCCTATGTATACAGAGAAGCAGCACATGAAACAGGATTTAAACCCTTTTATGTAAAATATGTATTATTATTTTTTTATCCTGTCCAGGAACATGAAAACAAAGTAAATACAGTATATTTTTACTTTCATTTTTTAAAGATCTATTTATTGAGTTTCCTCAATTACACACAAAAAAAACCTCACAAGGTCCAAAAAGAAAAATAATAAAGATTCCAAAAATCCACACAAGTAACCTAGCAGGTTCTCACAGGTCTCAAAAAATGGAAAATACCAACACATAAAGCATTAGAAAAATACTCAAGTAACAGGGTTATGCACTCCAGTTCAAAATTTGATGATAATAAATCGTAATAAAGAAAGTCTTAATAGTCTGGATCTAGGCTACAGTAAGAGGACTAGAGATCCACTTGCCCCAACGTTTATCAAGCAATTTTGTTTTTGTTTTTTTCACAATTCAAAAGCGAGTCTATTTAAAGGGAGGGAATCATTAATAAGTTTAAGCCATTGGGATAAAGCAGGTAAACCCAACCCTTTCCAAGACAGTAAAATCGCTTTTTTAGTATAAAAGAATAAATGCATAGAAGTCCTTTGGCATATTTAAAAATAGACAAGTCTCCAAAGATTCCCAGGAGACAATTTTTAGGATTTAGAACATTAGGAAGGCCCAACGTAAAAAAAAAAAAAAAAAAAGCAGCCCACTCCCCCACCACCCCCCCAGAACTTCTAAACCATAGGACAGGACCAAAAGCAATGTAGGAAGTCAGCAACCTGACCACAGCCCCCAAAACATGTTGTTGCAGGGCATAAACCCATCTTATGTAACCTAGCAGGACTAAGATGAGAGTGGTGAACATTTTTAAGCTGAATAATTCTATCTGCAGAAGAAATAACAGAGGTCTTGTAGGTGTCACTAGATTTAGACTACTCTGAATCAATAAAGATATACCAAATGAAGCCCATCTAGCTTGAGCAGTAGCAAAATTAGGGTTGTCAGTCATAAGTGCAGAGCAATATTTAGAAATAAGCTCAGTAGTGTCAGGCCTGCATAGCATTTTATTCAAGGGAGTCACATGTAGTGGGTTGTCTAGTGAACCAAATTGCACTCTTACGGCATGATATAGCTAGTAGTAATAGAATAAATAATAAGAAGGTAAATTTAATTCTTCTTTTAGATAAGAGAATGGTTTAAAGCCCTGTGCAGTAAAAATGTGACAGAAATATTTAACTCCATAAGACGCCCACCATTGTGGGCCTGGTATGCTAGGGTGAGGTTATACCAAAAGGGGTTGTTAGGTGACTTTGACAAAGGTTCCTTAGTAATACGGTCACAACTATGCAAAACAAAGAAAGCATCATGTTCCCTGGGCAAGAAGATACCTGACCCTCGATAAATAATATTATGGAGGGTTTCCAATGAAGAGGCAATAGCCTGTAGTTGTACAGGCATTATCTGGAGTGGGATGTAACCAGTCATCAACATGTACCATTTTAGGTGCCAAATAGTATAGGTAAAAGTTAGGAAAAGCAATTCCCACCAACTGAGTTGGCAGCTGCAAAAACTTCAGCTTTGTTCTAGGTAATTTACAGTGCTATAGAAATGTTGTACAAATAGTATCAATTTGTTTAAAAATCGGTTTAGGTACCCTACAAGGGAAGTTGGCCAATGTATACAACAGTTTAGGTAAATTAGGCATTTTAAGGATATTGATTCTTCACATAAGGTCCTACAGTAGGTCTATCCACTGCTTGGTTTGACTTTAATTGATTTTTACTGAATATTGTGCATGTAGTTTGGTCCCTTAATTATAAAGACTATTTCTTACCTCTTGTTGCTTGGCCAGGAAAGTATCAATAAAGTTCCTCTGGTCATTTACATCCAATTCTTTCCTTTGCTTAGTAAATGTGGCTCTTATAAAGCTCTGAAATTGTGAAATGTTTTTTGCAAACCTCTTCTGGCCTCCTGGTATCAGGCCCATTAGAAAGGGAAAACTGTTGTAGAGCTTAAGAAAAAAAAAAAGAATGTACACAATATTAAACATTTTCTATATATGGATATTTATACAGTGTAGGCTGTATCATCTGAATTAACACATTTTCTTCAGCAGCACACAGTACCAGGTATAAGATTTTATTGTTGGCGGGGAGGGGATGCTTCAATATGTGTTCCCAAGGCTTGGTATCATGTTGTTATTGTACAGCTGAGACCTCAGTATCTGCATAAACCAGTCAGTATAGTTCCCACTCATGTGACCACTTGGAAAGCCAGCCAGACAAAAATTGATTCGAAAAAAAAAATAATCTTGACAAATTAAGCTTGATATTATATCTAGTCCCACTCGGTACTGCTTCAAATTGGTTAATCAATTGCTTACTTTATATTATTTTTCTTTACAGTGTAATAAGCTATCGCACAGGTTATGTAATAGGCTAGGCCAACAAAATTTTAACTTTTATCACACTTGTAGACATATTTTTTCTTATAACATATTGAAGCATAGAAACAAAAAAAAACAGATACAATAAAAAGGCCAAAAGATCAGTTGACTGGTTTTTTTTTATCGCAAACTTGTTTAGTCCACTTACTGTTAAATGACTCAATATCTTTGCTGGAAAGGGTAATTTCGAACTTTCCTTCTGCTAGTTTGAGCTCACTGCCCCGACTTCGTGATCTCAGCTTCATATTTAAAAAACAACCCTATAAACCTTTTTCATGTCCTTGAAGTATGTGTAGACCCAATCTATTTTTCAGTATATCTGGAATTGTGTCTTACTATTTTTGTTGTTAGTCAATTGCAAATTTGCTCTTACTTGTATGTCCTGCCAGTAGCAAAACTTCCTAATGCAGGCTGAAAAAGCAAAGCCACTGCCTTGCAAGTGGCAGCAATGTTGCCAGCTTGCCATGTTCACTCTTTCAGTTGGTGGTTGGGCTGCCTGTGTGATAGACCTGATAGGCAACCCACTGACCAACTGAAGGTGCTCACACAGGGGGCTGACAATAATGCTGCTGATTGCAAAGCAGTAGTTTACCATTGTTAGCTTTTAACAGAAAGTATGGTTGCTGGCAGGATCTACAAGTAATAAACAAACTTTGCAACAGTTTCATAAATAACAGTTTGCCTAAGAAAACTGTATACAGTGAGACAGGCTGCCAAACATACTGAAATATAGATGTAAGGTTACATACACTAATGTATTTAAAAGCTTCAGTCTTGTCCCCCATTTCCCTCATTTGTTTGAGGCTGAAAGGGAGAAGGCCCATTTTTTTCTAAATGTCTGTCCTTCACTGTATGGTACCAAAAAAAAAATTTCTGTCTTATGAGGTATAAATACAGTTAAGTAACCACATTCAGTGTTTTTTTTATTTTAATTACAACATAATGTTTTTCTGCACCATGCTGTATGTACGCTTGTTGATGTGGCCACTTATCTAACTTATTTATACTAATCTCTGCATTGGGACTCGGAGACTAATGGCTTGTGATTGGAGAAGAGTGAGGTTCTCAAACATTTGACCAGTTATAGTTCATATGAACTATTTAAACATTTTCTGAATCTCTGAAAATGTTGAATATAATTTTAACTAGAAGTCCAAGTGAAGTCCGTGGGAGTCTAAACCAGGTTCCAAAAAGTGTGTATCAGAGAGCAGCAAATTATGCAAAATTGTGCAGAAAGGTTTGGGAATCTGTTGGCAGCCCTGGCTGATGAGATGATGGGGATAAGAAAAAGTTGTCCAGGTATACCAAGCTAGAAGGGACCTTGGTGACACTGGCAGTCAAGCCCAGTCAATAGCAGAAGTAGATATACAGTAAGGCCAAAACAAATTTTGTAGCAGCCTTGATGGAGCAAAAAAAAAAAAAAAGACTTCCAGGGATACCTGAATAGGAGGGACTAGGTGGCACTGGCAGTCAAGCTAAGGAAGCTCAATGAACAGTAGATGTGGATATATGGCCAAAACAGTATTTGAAGCATCCTTTATTCCCTTTCTCCCAGAAGCCTTTTGGGCATAAAAAATGACATACAAAGTGAAATTCAGATCCTACTTAAGCCATTTGAATTCATGAAATTTGATCTGAGATTAACTGCTTAACACCCGCCCACAGTACATTTACTGTGGCAGGGTGGACCTGCTGCGCAAAATCACGTACATATCCGTGATATTGCATTTCCCGGGTAGGGGGCGCGTCACCGATCGTGGCCCCAGATGTCAATCATTTGGTCCCGACCGGTGATTACCCGCCGGCACCCGGTGACTACCGGCAAACACCAACAGGGAGGAGGATCTTCAAGATCTTGTTGCCACAAGTTTTTGGAAAATGAAGAAAGAAAACAAAAACATATTTTTCTTTTCTTTTTTTGTATTTCAAAACCTTGTGAGAAAAAATTAGATCTGTAAAATACTCACCATGCCTCTTTTTAAATTCCTTGGGGTGTCTACTTTCCAAAAATAGGTCATTTTGGGGGTTTGGTGTTACCCTGGCATTTCAGGGCCTCCAAAACTGTGATAGGTAGTGAGGAAGTGAAATTAGGAAGTTACTCACCTTCAAGCTTTCAAAGTGGTCATTGGATTTCAGGCTCCTGTATGTGGCTAGGCTCCCAAAAAGTCTCATACATGTGGTATCCCCGAATGGCCTCTGCATTCACTGCCTGTGCGTGCTCCCTGGGAGCATGCGGCACCCTGATCCGGTGCCCGCTGTGTCCTCTGAACACAGAGGAACACCAATTGCTGTACAGGACCTCTGTGTGAGGTCCTGATCATGTAATCACTGATTGGCCAATCAGTGATCACATGAATAGTAGTAAGCAAGATGTCACTTGTTGACATCATTGCTTACTACGTGTGAAATCTGTGAATGATCACAGAGATCACATGGTACAAGACTATTCACAACAGCCTTGTACCATGTGGCAAGCTGTGACCAATCACAGCTCTCACAGTATTTCTCAATGGCTGCAAGAATGCAGCCAGAGAAAAGGAGAAATGATTGCTTTTACAGCCTTTATGGGTGTAAAAGCAATCAGTGTAAAATAAAAAAAAAATCTTCATCACCCCCCACATGTAGTACAGTGTCACTTTTGAAAAATTATAATTTTTGGTTATAAACTAATTTGGGGCTTTTTTTTTTGCTAAAATGATAGCTGAATACATTTTGGCGAAGATTTATGAAGAAATAATATTTATTTGCAAAATTTTATAAGAAAAACACTTTTTTTGCAAAATGTTTGGACTATTTCATTTACATAGCAAAAAAATAAAAATCCCAGTGGTGAATAAATACCACCAAAATAAAGTTTTATCTGTCTTTAAAAAATGCTAAAAAATTCATATGGGTACAGTGTTGCATGACCACGCAATTGTCATTCAAAATGTGAGAGCTGAAAATTGGCCTGGACAGGAAGGGCGTGAATGTGTCCAGACTTGAAGTGGTTAAGGGGGGTAAATCCTCAGGATGGCAAGTGGTTAATGCTATACCAAATGTATGATCGACTCTCTAAAATGAAATAAAAACTAAAAGTCATTTGTAAAATAGAATAAAACGAACGTAAAATTGTACTATATTTGACTTTACTATTAATATAAAATGTTTAGTTTGCAAATAATGGTACCATACAGATTGAATCTATGACCCCAGATTCCAGAAGCATTATATGTTTTCAAAAGGGAGAGTAAAGCAGTAACTGTTTTCTTTCAGACTATCTCTTGCTAACTTTTATGAACAGAGCAGCATGAAGGGAAAAGATAAGAAACGGCTGCACTCCAAACAATCCACTTTATTGAACCAGGATAGAACCAATACAGACAGTAGAAACACAGTCTTACACCTCTTATTCATTACCCAGTGGACCCGTGTACAAAGTGTTGTTTTTAAACACCAGCAACAGCTGTTGCTCCTAATCAACACTGGGGCCACCTCCTGCACACAGTTAGAGGGATTTCCGTAGGGCAGTTCCTACGATTGTGTAGGATTTGTAATAAGGATGAAGATTTCAATAGAGGTGACACACATGAGAGATCACTTTTTACAGAGAGGTTATCAAGTGCCCCTGATAGATTGTGCTGTGGGTATAGCTGACAATACTGACATGAACAACTTATTAATAACAAAGTAGAGGAGTAGTTCCAAGCAGGGACCACCAGTTTTCTCCACTGCTTTCAGCCTAAAGTTTGGGAGGATTAAAAGGATCATTAAGCGCTATCTTCCCACACTTCTGAGTGATGACATATTTGCACAAATATTGTCCCACGGTACTAAAATTGTTTCCCGACATGCACCAACTTTGGGCAATACTCTGTCCTCTAGCTATTTCTCCTCTAGAACAACTCAGAGAACATGGCTGAGTTTTAATGGTAACTATAGGTATGGAATAGACAGCAGTCCCTGTTGGTCTTGTATCAACAAAGGGGAGGCGTTTAGATCCACGGTTAGTGGCAAGGTTTACAGGATCAACAAGTTTATAAACTGTCATGCTAAGCATCTAATTTATTTGATCACCTGTAGAAGTTGTCGAGTAAAATATGTTGGTAGGAGGACTAGGAGGCTACAAGACATGGCTGAGTTTTAATGGTAACTATAGGTATGGAATAGACAGCAGTCCCTGTTGGTCTTGTATCAACAAAGGGGAGGCGTTTAGATCCACGGTTAGTGGCAAGGTTTACAGGATCAACAAGTTTATAAACTGTCATGCTAAGCATCTAATTTATTTGATCACCTGTAGAAGTTGTCGAGTAAAATATGTTGGTAGGAGGACTAGGAGGCTACAAGACATGGCTGAGTTTTAATGGTAACTATAGGTATGGAATAGACAGCAGTCCCTGTTGGTCTTGTATCAACAAAGGGGAGGCGTTTAGATCCACGGTTAGTGGCAAGGTTTACAGGATCAACAAGTTTATAAACTGTCATGCTAAGCATCTAATTTATTTGATCACCTGTAGAAGTTGTCGAGTAAAATATGTTGGTAGGAGGACTAGGAGGCTACAAGACCGCCTCCATGATCATGTTTATGACATGCAAAATCTGAGGACGTGTTTGTACATGATACGCATCAGGAGGAGCCACATCACGCAGTGACGTCACGCCGCCGGAGCAACGTGGAGCTCCGGCGGCCATGTTTAATACCAGATGGTTAGTCCTGTCTGTGTTTTTTACCTATTGATGCATCAAAATAAAGTTGTATAATTACTACACTATGGGAGTTTCCTTGTCCTTACCCCTGGGGGAGCTCTTTCATCAGCAGACCCACTATTCTAGGATGGATTGCCATACTCTGAGGGTTTTCTGCATATCCAGAGAGTTACATCTGTTTTGAGTACAAAGGAGCTTTAAAGGACGAGGACCATCTTCACCAACCCCATAACATCTATCCTGTAGACCCACCATCTTTGATAGGGAAGTCCATCTACCCTATACCTGTTTGATGACATCTGGATTTTAATATAAGGCGCATTAACTATGCGCATCCGGTGAGTGCGCATTACCTTTACCACTACTGCACCGATACCGGATCCAGAGTCATTGAGCACGAGAGTCACTTTATATGATTCATATTGGGACTTTTTTGATTTTGATTTTAATATTTATTTTTTGATTATAGATTCAATTGTATTCTGTGGTTATAGTGATCTTATATGCATAGTCATTTGGACATTTATTTATTTATTCTAGCGCTGCACTTTCTTGTTTATTGTCTATGTTTTAGGGTGCTATTGGTTACCTTTTTGTGCACAGCAGCTTTGGTTTTGTTTTAAGGTGCTCGCACCTCCTTTATTATTTAAAATAATTATTCTACCAATGTTGCTAATCATTTTAACAGTGCTCATGGAGGTGACCTTAGTGGTTTGAGCATACAGGGCATTGAGAGCGTGGACAGGTCTCCTAAGGGTGGAGATGGCTTTAGATTGCTGTGCAAACATGAAGTCTTTTGGATTTTTTATTTGCATACACGTATTCCTAATGGTTTGAATTTTGAATGGGATCTTACCCATTTTTATGAGTGACTTCCTTGCTCAGCCATGGCCTCACCCCTACCCTCTCTGATGTGATGTTTTACCAGCTTTTTGAATACATGCTTTTTTTTTTACTACATGCGATTATTTGGTGCTGATCTTTTTTTATTATGTTCTGTGTCTCTGCTCGTTCCATTACCTTATTGGCCTTTTTGGTCTTTAATATATCTGCAGCAAGGGAATTATTGCACATATCCTTTGGGTTGGTATGTTGGATTTTGTGTGTTGCACTTTGGATATGTTAGAATTGTTGTTAGTTGCAGAACTGTCTTTACCTTTTAATTGGTTTAGTGTAGCAGGAGGTGGACCCAGTGTTGATTAGGAGGAACAGTTGTTGCTTAAAACCAACACTTTGTATGGGTCCACTGGGTAATGAATAAGCACGTAAAACGCATTTACCTGCCAGTCCCTGACTGTATTTCCATTGTCTGTATTGGTTTTATCCTGGTTCAATAAAGTGGATTGTTTGGAGTGCAGCTGATCAAACTTTCTTTGTTCTCATCTATGCAGCACACGAGTTGGGCTAGCACCCACAGGAGGAGTTGTGCTTGGAGATTGGGAGTCTCTCTACCTTGAGCAGCGGTAAACATATATAAGGGAAAAGATAAGTCACTGCTCTGACTCATGAAGCTGTATGTGCACATTTAAGCTTGTGCTATTGAACTCTGTAAAACAACAAGCTTTTTTTTTCAGAAAAGCAGCTAGGGCCAGGCTGGTAAACATGGGAAAAACCAAAACCCACACTTGCTGTAAATGTAAACAACAAATATTCATATGGCTTTTTTCATATATACAAAAACACTGTACACTTCCTTCAATAGGATTTATGTTGAATTTCCATGTCCAACTATTATTGATAAATGTTGAGTACTTGTCAGTGCTAACAGGTTTTCATATTTCACCTCTTTGAGAAATGTCTGTTGTTGAGTAAAAAATAATTACAAGGGCTGTTACTGAAAGTAAAGCTAAAGTGGGTATAGCTTTTTATTATCTTACATAGGTAGTTCAAATTCAAATGTTGGTAGATTCACTCTCTCTATAGCAGCTCCTCCTATTCTTTTTCATTGCAAGTACATAATGGACTCCAAGCAGAAGCAGTTACTTGGCATCACTGAGTTCTTGATGAAGAAGCGGTGTTGGCTGTTCCATATCCACAGAAGGCTACATAATGTTTACAGAGATTACACCATTGATAAGAGAAATGTCTTGTCATTGGTGGCTCTTGTCAATGGTGTCATCTCTGGAAACATTCTATAGATGCCTTCTGTGGATGTGGGACTGTCTGCACCCCTCCTTCATCAAGAATTCTATGACGGCATGTTACTTCTGCTTGGAATCCATTATTTACCTGCAATGAAAAAGAAGAAAAAGAGTTACTATAGAGGAAAAGCTACTCTACCAAGATATGAAATTTGAATGACCTACATACAGTAAGTTAATAAGGTATGCCCACTTTTGCATTACTTTCAGTACAGTCCTTGAACTTTATCACACACCAACGTAGGGCCTAATAATAAAACAACTTACCCTGACTAAAGGTGAGCCCAGAAGTCTTACATTATCATTAACTATACCCATGAGCTTCCGTAGAGTGGGGTCCTCGTACTCAAATCTATGGCTCAATAGTATGGATACAATTATGTTGGCCACAGCTGCGTTAATAATGAAATGATTGTTAAAGGGCTTCCCTGAAATTTGAAAACAGAAACAAAATTAGCATTTGGTTTGTTTTTTGTCCATCTGTACTAAAGTAAACTAGGTCTATTGGGTAAAAGTGAGCATTTTCTAAACAATTGTGTAATTATTTGCAAATTCTGTCTAAACCCTGGTTCACACTGATGCAGTGCGGAATTTGCAGCATTTTCAGTGTGAATTCCACACCGCATCAGAATCGCACCCCATTCATGCAAACCACTGTGGGTGTGTATGGTAAGTTAACAACACCCCGAAAGCAGTCCGCAAAATGGCAAAATGGGGTGCGATGTGCAGAATCAGATCACATAGGTGTGAATACCTATGCGATCCGATTCTAGTGCGGACCCAAAAAAGGGTCCTGCACATATTTGGTATGGGTTCGGTGCAAACAGAGCCATACAAAATGTATGGCTCCAATTGCACTGCACGCAAATCGCCTGTGATTTGCACAGGAATGCGGTGCAGTTCCTGTGTGAATCACATGCGATATACCGATATACATACAGTATGTGAACCCAGAGCAATGCACCAGGCTTACTTTAAAATATAATTAACCTCTTCATGCCGGCCGCACACAAATGTGCAGCCGCACATTTGCGTTCTATTAAAAAAGGACATGTGCTAAGAGCGCGCACCCTGCGCACTCCCAGCACACATGTCCGGTACTCACGTAAAGGTACTGATCTCCTGTTTCGATCGGGACATTTTTTTTTTTTTAGTCTTGGATAGAGAGAAGCGGGATTAGAACAGCTGTCAGTTTTTTTGCGGTCTGTCTTCCCATTGGGGAGATACACCCTCTCTATTTTTCTTATTTACATCATCATCAAAAGTGAAAGAAAATTCCGAATTTTGGGTTGACACCTGACCAGTAGAAGAAGAAAACTTCCAATAGGGACACGAGTGAAGGTAAAATCCCCCTATGGGACACAGATGGCAAAAAAATCCTGACAGAGGTTATAACCTTCCTCCCATCCTTACTCTATCCAAAATTAAAAAAGGTTTTGCTTGTTAGTTCTAGTCTATTCCTTTTTCCCACAATATAGTTATTATGCCATCTCTCCCTTTTGATTTATTCCAGGAGATAAAATTAATACCTAGTGCTCTAGAGTATAAAGGAGCATGCAACTCACTCCATATGACAACGCTGGGGCAATCTGTGCTATCACATAAGGAGTCAATATCCCAATGTAAACTGGGTAAATTGAGTGATTCCTTATGTCCTTGGTGATTTCCTTTGCTTTCAGTAGCTGAGTGCAGTGGCAGGGGATTGAAAAGAAGATATTTGCTGCTAGGTAAGAGTAAATAATTCATAAAAAAATTGCAATGATTACATTTGGTCTGAGTTGACATTGTAAATACTCACCTTTATGTGATTGGAAGACCTGTACTAAGCATTCAGCTTCCTCGGTAACCTTGTCTTCTATAGTCTTCTTCCCCATCCCATAATCCCGCAGTGTGGAAAGTGAAAATCTTCTCATCACCTTCCAGTTCTCTCCATTGGAAAAAACAACGCCTAAACACAGAACACAGGAATTGATGCACAGATGATGTTTGTGTTCCCTTTGCACATATACAGAATGCTGATTTCTCATTTTCAGGACTTCAAGCTGCTGCTATTTATTCTCCAGTTAAGAGGAGAACCATATCAGTTAATATTTCTTTGTGATATTTTTAAAATGCTAATAATTTTTAGATTATCGTTTCTCAATACAGGTTCCTGTGGACCCCTAGGGCTCCTTCAGAGCCTGAGCAGTGAGCAGTGGTGGATTGATTTTCTGCCTGATGGTTCCTGTATAGTCCCAACACTGGTATCACTCGGCAGAGCGTTTCCTCTTGTCCTTTTTGGTAATCAATGATATCAGTGATCTTTTTAGCTATCTGTAATGATCATTCTTCCTACTAATTATCAATGTAAGGGGTCCTTTTCCCACTGTCTACCAGTACACCAATAAAAGAGGGCTTTCTCCCATGGACTACCAATGTAATGAAGCCCTTTCCTTGCTGATCACCAATGAAATCAAATTAAGGGGGGCCCTTTTCCACTGACCATCAATGTAAAAGAGCCTTTCTCCTACTGGCCAGCAATTTAAGCAGCCATTCTTCCACTGACCACCAATTTACAGGAGCACTTCTCCCGTTAATCAAAATAATGTACCATAAACTCTAAATGTAATCATTTTTAACAGAGGTTCCCTTAGAGCTAGACATTTTATTAAGGGTTTATCCCAGGTAAAATAATTAAATAAATAAATACATAAATAAGGCTTCTGTAGACAATATGCTTTGACTCTACTTCATTGTATAGATTAAAAAGTACCATATTGGTCCGTTGTATACCGGATGATCTCGAAACTTACTGACAACCCTGTTCCCTTTGTGCCCCAATATGCTTAAAGTTTTACTAAACCCCAGACCCTGCATCTGGTCTCCCAGGATCCTGCATTCACTATATCTGGTCTCCCCGGACCCTGCATTCACTATATCTGGTCTCCCCGGACCCTGCATTCACTATATCTGGTCTCCCCGGACCCTGCATTCACTTTATCTGGTCTCCCAGGACCCTGCATTCACTATATCTGGTCTCCCAGGACCCTGCATTCACTATATCTGGTCTCCCAGGACCCTGCATTCACTATATCTGGTCTCCCACAGTACACACAACATGGAAATGTAATTATTTTAGTAAATATAAACTGCTAAATACCTTTTCTCATCAGCAGTTAGAGCAGTTTTGTGACTTATATCAGTGTCCAGCCCAGCACTAGCTAAAGCTTGTAGGAGGAGTTTTCTTTCTGCTCTAGGAGGATGCAAAACCCCTGACTATCTGTCTGTACAGTGCTGATTGGCCCTGTGCTGATCACATGCACTCTCACAAGAAAAACAAAACTTCTCTAGCAATAAACTCCACACTGAGCATATTCATGTGACCACAGGTTCAGTCTGTATCAGGTGGTCATTTCTACAAGAGGAGGGGCAGAGAAGAAAGGATCAAACAGCCTTTTTACACAATGCAGAGGATTAACCCCTTCTGTTCTACAGTGAGTATAACAAGCATGCTTTACTGCATATACAGACTGATTTTACTGTTGTGGGGTTAGTAACACTATAAGCCTCCTGGAATAAATAAGCACACCTTCAGATTTCTGTTACACATATTTACGGCTGTGACACAGACTATTGCTAAGGCTTGGAACTCTCCCGAGCAACACATCTCTAGACTTAACAATGTTATTTTGCAGGAAAAGATTCGGATGGATAGGGTCAAGAAACACCAAGCAGTCTGGGGACCATGGACCTCATGTTGTCTTCTGGCAGGTTTTGACCAAGAACTTTTGTCATAATTGGGCTGATGAATCTGTCAACTAGCACCTGCCCTTCCCCTCACAGCCCTGCCATCGCCCTACTAATCCTCACTCTCCTCCCCTTTGCTTTTTTATTGTTTTTTTTTCCTTTCCTCTCTCCTCATTCTCCTTCATCCAGGTTGTCATGTAACTTATTTTCTGCTTGTCATTCTAATGATTTCAGCCGTCTCTGCAGGATCCCTGTTGGTTAGCCTGCTTGTGATACTGTTAACTTTCATGTATACTTCAGATAATTAACATACACAGCTCATCTGTAGATGTGCATGTTTATTGTATCACATACTGTATATGTTAAAATTTAAACATATTGAAGAAGAAAAAGTACCATATCCCTTTATAGTTCTATTAAACAGTGGTGTCTCTGGCCTGTCTGAAAATGCATCCGCATGGTTGATAAGAGCATCTTTTACAGTTTCATAACCACAGATGGCAACCATCTTCTCTAGCCCTATTTGGACACCCAGTACTGGACCATACGTCTTGGACAGCTGTGAATTGAATGAGAAATAAATTTAGGAAAATTTGAACTTTTAAACTAAACATAAATATATAAATTGCAGTATTTTACTTTAAAACAATCCAAATAGATGTGAACAAAATCAGTCATTAGTCTCTTATATGAATTTGGAACCATCTGATAATTCTATTTTGCTGGGCTAATGTACCACAGATGGAATCTTAGAGTAGAAATATGGCCTCCCATTAAAGTGAAAGTTCAGTCAAACACTAACTATGCCTAAATTTACTCCCACCCCCAATCTAAGCCTGTTCTATCGACCCTGTAAAGGAAAGATCTGTACACTTACCTATGCTGAGGTCGTGCTAGTCAGATCACATGATCATGTCACAGAGCTGGCTTCTATGTTTAGAAGGGATTGCCAACAATGGCTTCAGAGCCTGGGCATTGACTCAACCATTGGTTTACTATGGAGCATCCCTTGTTGCCAATCCCTTATCTACACTGAAGTTGGAACTGGCACCAGATTATGTTGAAATGCACTCAGAATAGGTAAGAATGCAGATGTTTCCTTTCACAGGGTAGATAGAATAGGCTTAGAATGTGCTTGGGAGTAGATTTAAGTATAGTAAGTATTTGACCAAACTTCCACTTTAACTATCACTATCACTGCCATAAGTGCATTTCTCTTATTCCACTGCAAATTCCCACATATATCTGTTGATGCTGCCACTGAAGTCCACCCTGTGCAGCTTCCCATGATGGTGTGGCAGCAGGGAGTAAAAACTGGCACATTGCTTAGTAAAATCATCAAACAGTACACACACTGTTAGATGTTAACCCCTTCCCATACAGTGTCATTAGTACAATCTCACCGGCCTACCCCAACACAGACTATCCCCGCTTCAGTCAATCCTGAACTCAGCGGCCAGACTCATCCACCTTACCAACCGCTCTGCTTCTGCCACCCCCCTCTGCCATTCCCTCCACTGGCTCCCTATTGCCCAACGCATTAAATTCAAACTACTAACACTGACATAAAAAGCCATTAACAACGCTGCCGCAAACTACCTCACGACCTGATACCCAAATACCACCCAACCCGTACTCTTCGCTCCTCACAAGACCTCTTACTTTCTAGCTCCCTGGTCTCCTCCTCCCAAGCCCGACTGCAGGACTTCTCCAGGACTTCCCCCATCCTCTGGAACTCACTACCCCAATCCATCAGACTGTCACCTACCCTCTTCACCTTCAGGCGCACCCTGAAAACCCTCCTCTTGAGGGAAGCCTACCCCACCCTCACCTAACAGCCGATCTCCTCTACTCCTCCTACCACTCCATCCCCCACAGCCACTTCCTCCTGTACCTCTATCCTCTCCCTCCTAGATTGTAACCTCGAAAGAGCAGGGCCCTCGAACCCCTCGTGTATTGTTTTGTTACTGTATTGTCCCATGTACTGTCCCCCACTTATGGCGCTATATAAATGCTGTATAATAATAATAACAATACAATGACACTATATATTATTAGCACTGACCACTGTATTCATTTCACTGGAGATGTTAGTGGCAGTTTTACAGTTCCCCCCTGCGTCAGGTAGTGTCAGATTGCCCACTATACTATTGCAGTCCCACTATAAGTCACTGATCACCGCCATTACTAGTATAAAAATAAATAAATAAAAGAATGATTATCTATACCATGTAGACACTATAGCTTCCATGCAAACCACTGAATATACACTTATTGGGATTTTTTTACCAAAGACATGTAGCAGAATACATTTTGCCAAAAATTTATAAAGAAATTTGATTTTTTTTTTCCTATTTTTTATTGGATATATTTTATAGCAGAATGTAGAAAATACTGGGTTTTTTTTCAAAATGTTGGGATGTTTTTTAAAAAATATATAAATATATTTATTAAGAAATAAGAAACCCAGTGGTGATCAAATGCCACCAAAAGCACTATTTATGTGAAAAAAATTATATAAATTTTGTTTCGGTACAGCATTTCATAGCCACGCAGTTATCAGTTAAAGTAGCACAGTACTAAATAGCAAAAAAGGGCCTGGTCATGAAGGGGGTAAAATCTCCTGATGCAGAAGTGGTTAAGTATAGATACTAACATTTTTAATGTGAGCTAAAGCCAAGTTTTTTTTATGTTGAATAGAGTGTGTAAGGGAATGAACCTCTCTAAATTGTTATTGTTGGTCTACTTAGGACAGATTTATCCTATTTTCTATCTCAGTGATTGCACAAGAATGGAGGGAAATCAACCCAACATAGATGACTGCAATTTGTATGTAAGTACTCAGTATAAACTTCTTTCATTTGCTCCCTTAAATATACAATTGAATATGTTTTATTCTATGTAATTGATAAGTGATAATAAGATATCTGTTGATGATGCTAAAAATCTGGTGCTGTCCTGTGCATTTTATATAGTTTTATCTCAAGCAGTGCATCAGCCCTGTCCTGTTCACCTATGTGAACTACAGAACACCTCTCCCCTTGGAGATGAGGCTATTGGGAGGTGTTCTGCAGTCCTAACACTCTTTCAAATTCTGGGCATATTCACCTCCCTCTCATGGCTAACACAAAAATATAAGGTGGAATTGAAGAACAAGTTAACGTATCTCAGTTACTTGATCAATAAATCTTTTTTGCCTAAGCCCATCTTTACCAGCTAGTTGACTTTGCGTCTAGTAATTTTAGGTCACAGTATACTGTATGCCTTATGCACACAAAAATTAATCATTATACCTACTACTAGTGCTGGAAGTCTCAGGGCCTGTGTTGAGGGGGTTTTTCATTCTCATACAAGTCATTTTGAAGAAGGTTATAAGGAGGTTAAAGGAAAAGTACAGCCAAAGCTTTTTTTTTTACTGTACTTCTCCTGTGGATCCCAGGAGTGCAGTTCGTTCTGCGCTCCTGTGACCCATTTTAAGCTGACAGTGGACTGAAGCCTGCTGTTGGCTGAGGTCACTCAGCCAATCCAGAAAGGGGAAAGATCCCACTTCAAAGTCAGGATCTACCCCAAAGTCTGGAGCAGCACCTGGCTCAGCCTCTCAGCCGGAGCCAGTCTCTCCTCCTCCACAGCCATACATCTCTTTTAACTGCACCCCTTAATGAATTTTGAGTGGTCTTTCAAGATGACGTCAAACTGATGACATCAATACAAGCCCAAAGCCTGCCGACTCAGACCTCCTGACTCAATACTATATATGGAGCTAATAAAGAGGACGGATATAATGATTGTATTTTTAGTTATTTTCGCTAAGTATGTACTGTAGATGTCTTACACTTTAACACTCTGCAGCTGATAAAGCCACGCAGCATTAAAACCCAACTCCAGGTAAAATCTTTTTGCGCCTATTTTATAGAGGAGATGAGAAATGAAGATACATAATAAAAACCTGAGAAATATTCTACCCTTTTCTGTTCTGTCCAAAAATGAACACAAAGCTGTGGAGTTCCAGGTATGGCTCATAGGACAAGCAATGTCTTACCTCTATAAATGTCTTATGAGGTTTATGCATGTCAATACTGAGCGTATTTCCAATGATTGGCCATGGTCTGGGTCCAGGGGGGAAATTCTTGTACTTGTCTTGCTTTGTACTTTTGTATACAAGAGCCAAGAAGAGGATCACAGCAACAGACAGGAAAATCGTTGCAGGGTCTGTGGGAAACATTGTCCTGTAATATATGCAGAAGAGGAACAAAGCCATCATGGGTATATTTCAAAGCAAACAAATATTAAGCTCATCTTGGAAGGACAAGTTGTAAAAGCCATTCATGGATGTAATGTGTTTGATTTGTTATGATGGAATAGGTGAAATTGTACTTATGTTGTACACAAGGTATATTGCATAATCAAGTTATTGAAGAGCTTCAAGTACAAGTGCCCTTTACTTGGTAACATATTCCATTTTAATGGGGAACCAGAGTAAAAACATGACATTTATGGTTATGGCAAGTGAAAAACTACCTGTATCTGTTCATGTTTTTGGGTGCATGGCTTGGAGGAATAAGCAATGTACCCTGGCTAAATTGGTTTGTAGCACAAAATGAAGCCTGCCTCTGATAATGACCAACACCTATATGAAACATAGTAGCCATTAGTCATAGTGCACTTGAATTCCACAATGAATCCTCTTTCAGGCTAGGTTCACACTGTTGTGGATGGTTGCGGGTCTGGGACAGTGTGTAAGTTGCATCTATTCCTACACCCACAACCACCCATAGCCAAAAGGCACTGCTGTTTATCAGACACAAAGGGCTGCCATCTATTCTTAAAGGAAAGGACAAGAAATTTCCCTTGCTAAATTTTTTTAAAAAGTGCAGGGCCTTTCCTCAGTTTCCTGTTTCCTGCAGATACAGCAGTCGATTCAAATGAATGGGATGCTGTGCTCGTGTAAATGCCAGCCTCAGCAAACACATAGGTGTGAACCTAGGGTCACATTCTCCCATTGATTACAGTAATCTGATCTCACCATAACAGGATTTGCTATATTTATTTTGTGGGCAGATTTCATGTATAACATAATCACAGACAACCCAAAACTTGATATATAAGTACTGATGCTTTACACTATATCCTGTCAATATATCCATATGTAACCCTCTCCTAGTTAGTCCTGTGATGGATTAGTAAGGTCTTCTCATGATGCTCTGGTGCTGCTGAATTTGCCTTGAGGTTTGCCTGCCTTCTGAAAGCAGCTAGAGCCTTCCAGAACCTGGGAAGGAACTAGGCAAATGAGCATCATGAATATGGATCCAACCCTGGTCAATTGCAGGAGAAGGTGGCCCTATTGCATGCTGGGAGTGGTATGTACTGTATGTTCTGTGAGCACATGGGTTCAGCGTCTTATCTTGTAGAGGATTTCACCAAGCCAGGCAAGAGGCAGGCTTGCCTTGCCTGGCACTTGCTGTCATGCAGGTCACAGGTGGGTGACCTGAAGGCCTGAAGTTAGGAAGAGTCACCCTGGTTCTACAGTAAGCTGACTGAAGGGAGCCATCTGCCAAAGATCTGTCTGGTATCCCTGGAGAAAGAGTAGCTTAGAAGATTGGAAGGAGGTTGCCATTCTGTCCTTGGACTTGTGAGTACAAACACTGAGATCTTGGGGACTCTGTGTGCTTTGCTACCCCTCTGGTGCTTGATAGTCAGTGTGGGTCTGAGAAAAAGGAAACATTGGCTGGTGTTCTGAAGAACTTGTCCAACCATTGCTACTGAACTGCCACAGTTATATTACTTCTGCACTGCCACAGTCTGCTGTAACAGGCCTGTACCTACTAGAAGGAGCTCAGCCCTGCAACTACTACTACCACTATAGGGACTTTGCTCATTTCGAAACTACTGGTTACTACAATTTAAAGAGAAGTCTGCTGTCTTCTTTCAGCCAGGACTTCAACAGTGCTCAACTAAGAGATCAGCTAGATGTCCACAGTGTTAATAATTTTGGAGTATCCTACTAAATTCCCCTTCCCTACCCCCAGTTCTGCAATAAAACTCCAAAAACAAACATCCCCTAGAATGGTCATTGAAAACAACAAGTTTCGGTGTGTGTACCTGTTTGTAGAAAATACTGATATGCACCAGAAAAACAACCTAATCCACATATGTGATATAATAAAAATATATATATATATATATATAGTGCAGCAAGCATATAGAAACATTACATAAAAACTATTGATTTCAAGTACATGCCTGGGGAAAAAAACTTGCACATATAATAAAAAAGAATGCATAAGTAGATGCTAGCTTCTGTAGATTTACAGATAAGGTATTCACTTTGATTTTATAATTTCAGCTTGTTTCCTCACCACTCTCACACCTCTCAAGTTTTTGGCAGGTAGGCGAGGGTTTCATCACAGAATCAACATGGAGACTCAGGGATCATCTTGGGACTGCACAAAGCTTGTCGTTTGTAGGGAAAGTAAACGTTTGCAGCTGTTGTCTATAGCTGTAGATTTACTGATGATTTTGACACCTAAACCTGGGTTAAAGTAGTTGTACTGTAAAGGCTGAAGGTTTTTTACCTGACTGTATTCCCTGCATTAAAGTGGTTGTAAACTTCAGGTATTTCTTCCTCCAATAAGCTCTCAGAGCTCTTGTGCAGTATTTAACTTCAGATCCCCACCCCTTGCTTTGTGAATCTGTGAAAAATCATTTTCATCTCTTAGTTTCACAAGGATGTGCAGGACAGATGACTGCAGATTGACAGCCTCAGCTCTGTTCCTGTGAGTTGTGTGTGAGGGGGTGTGTCTCTTCCCTCCAATCAGCTCTTAGACCTCTCCTCACTGAGCTCTGCAGAGTGTAACTTCAGCTCCCTTCCCCCTTTTATCTGAACTCTCAGACAAGCTTATAAATTCAGCACTTTGAATGGATGTAGAGAAGAGAGGGCTGCAGTTAATGAGATACAACTTATGTAGGAGGATTTGTTTCATCTCCATGCATCACCAGAGGCTAGTCACTTCACTGGGTATAGGTAAGGGTTTACAACCACTTTAAGGTAAATAAACCTTGTATTGTCAACTCCCCCCCAACACCCCCTTTTACTTACCTGAGCCTGATCACGATCCGGCAGAGGCACTGATTTCTCTCACTCTCCTTACTGGAATCAGTGAGAGTAGCTGGAACCATTGGCTCCTGCTGCTGCCAATCAAATCCAGTGACAAGCAAACAGGGGCCCAATGCCTATCTGCACTGTATGTCAATGAACACACACAGCTCAGCTCGGGGTGGAGCTTGTTTATGTGCCATCATAGAAAGCGGCTTTCTATGGTGGCACACAGAGAGGAGGAGGAGCCAAGAACGCTGGCAGAGGACCCCAGAACAGGAGGATCGGGTAGTTTTGCACTGAGCAAATAAGTATGACATGTTTGTTATAAAAAAAATAACTTTACAGTCACTTTAACTTCTGATTTAAATTTTTTCATTATAAGCTAATTTTGGAAAAATTAGGAGTAATTTTGGAGTTACAAGAATAACTCCAAATGCTGACAATACTCTATAATTCCTTATCCCATAACTCCTGTATTCTATCAAAACTGTATACAGGTTGTGGATTAAACAAGAACTTACTTTATTGTACTGTAGGAGGTATCCCTCTGGTCTTTCCTCTCCCTTGGTTCTGCAATTAATCACCTGCATCTTCTAGGGAATATTTAAACCCTGTGTAGAAAATGGCCTTGAATAGTCTCCAAATGTTCAACCCATTCTCCACCCAGTAATAAATAGCATATGTGGATTAGCTGGTTTTGAACTGTGCATAATCTCTGTTATCTCACAGGTAACTGGTAGGTAAAAGGTGATTCTGATTTACAGCATGAGTTTATGATTAAACATTTATAGGTCTATTCCAGTGGCTGGGTGAATTACCTAAACTGGTCTGGTATGACAATTGTAACAATGGAACTAAAGTGCATAGATGCTTACATCACTTTTACTGAGCATGGGTGTATGGAGGGTAAACACTTGGTATAATATTGCTAATTCTGATTAGTAGTAATGGAAATAGGAAAAAAAATATTGCTTTTGCTTCAATAGAGTAGACCTAAAGGTAGAATCTGTTGGAGCATATTGGACCATGCTTTATAGAGTTTTATTTATTTTTTTGCTGTGGATTAACTGAACTTTGGGTATAGGAATATTTATATGGAGACTTTCTAGTTTCAATTAGTTAAACTATGTTATAGATGGATTCAC
This sequence comes from Staurois parvus, assembly GCF_062004578.1. Taxonomy (NCBI): domain Eukaryota; kingdom Metazoa; phylum Chordata; class Amphibia; order Anura; family Ranidae; genus Staurois; species Staurois parvus. The sequence continues at coordinate 5,721,954 of NW_028318186.1, read as the reverse complement.
CCACTGCAAGGTAATTATTATTATTATTATTATTATTATTAATAATATTATTATTTATCCCAGGGGTCTAAAGTATTCTTAAGCCACCTTTTTGGGGATGTTAATAGGATACTTACTGTAATAAAAAAAAATGTTGCTAACAGGGTTTAGTAAGCTTTAGATGCTGGGTGTGTAGTTTTTAAGGAAATACTTCATCCATTCAAAAAAAGAAAAAAAATTGTGAAGTCAACGTCTACAAATAGTGTAGCTGTTGACTTTTAAAAATAAGGCACTTACAAGTTGATGGAGTCCAGTGCTCTCTTCAAGATGTTGATGCTTCTTCTTACTGCTGTGGGTCCCCGGGGCTGTCTTCTTGGATTTGGAAGCTGATTGTGACTTCTTGAGGAATCACAGCCAGCTCCCACTCTGCAAGATCACACAACTCATTGAGACTGGTCCTGCAGCCTCATGGGATGTGTCCAAGGAGGCTGTGGGCAGAGGGGAGGGAGGTGGGGGGGATGAGCAATACTTTTCTTGCCACGCAAGAACTGATTAAATGGAAATGGGTAGCTGTCATAAATAAATAAATACCCATTAATAAAAGGGAAAATTTAAAAATGTTAGAGGTGTGTGTGTCTTAAAGGCATCTTTTGAAATGGGAGGGGTCAGGGGTCTAAGAAACAAAGGGTCATTGCATTTTGATTCAAGGTTTGCTTAAGGAATTAAAAAAACCCACAGATTTCTGTAAGATTTATATATATTTATACTGTAACAGGAAAATCAACTAAACATTCCAGAGTTTGATGTAAACTATAACCGGCATGCTTTACCTTTAGTCCATAAGCGTGGTTCATGACTCACTTTATGTTGTTACTTTTGATTCTACCTTTCCTCTAGTGATAATGAGTGTCTCACCTTTTCCCTATTACAGTTGTATAATCCTTCTGGTCTGCTCGGGAATATTTAGAGAAGATTAATGTCAGATTGTTTTTCATGATGTATTAGTGTTTCCCTTTGTATGCGATTTTCATGTAAAATGTATTTACTTTAATTCCCCATGAATTGTATTTTCTGGGCTTTTCTATACATTTTTAAGTATACTATATGGCTACAAAATTGTGTTCTCCAGATTATTGCACATACTATGTGGCCAAAAAAGGGACCCCGAAATAGAATATTGATAATATCACTGAATTAGGACAATGTGATATACCATTTTCATATCTAACGTTACAGAAAACCCGTCAGATTATTACATCCAAGTTTCTGATGTGAAGGGTGCTGTTAATGGTACAGCATGCAAAACCATTTTAGACATTTTTGTGCTTGCAAACAGTTTGGGGAAGAGCTTTTTCTCTACCAGAATAACTGTGCCTCATACACATAACCATATCTTGTAGGACGACATTGTGGAAGTGGAACTTGAGAGTCCTGACCAAACCCTAATGGAAAATCCTTGAGATAAATTTAAATATTGTAAGTCTTCTCATCCAATATCAGTGGCCGGACCTCACAAGTATTGTTGGGGGTCACGGCTCCTTTGAACAGATGCACATTTTTTCAGACAAACTACAAAATCTTCTGGAGAGTCTGTGCAGAAATATGGAGACAATTATAGATACATAGAGGGGGCCAATTCTGTCCTAATGCCCACCATGGTTTTGAAATGGGTTGTCCAACTTTTGGTCATACAGTGTACAGTTGCAAGAAAAAGTATGTGAACCCCTTGGGATTACGTGGAGTTTTGCATGAATTGGGCATAAAATGTGCTCTGAACGTCATCTAAGTCACAACAATAGAAGAACACAGTCTGCTGAACATAATACTACACAAACATTAGATGTTGCCATGGTTTAATTGCACATAACATGTAAACATTCACAGTGCAGGGAGGAAAAAGTATGTGAAACTTTGGACTTAATAACTGGTTGACCCTCCTTTGGCAGCAATAACCTCAACCAAACGTTTCCTGTAGTTGCAGATCGGACCTGCACAACGATCTGGAGTAATTTTGGACCACTCCTCTTCACAAAACTGTTTCAGTGTAGCAATATTCTTGGGATGTCTGGTGTGAATCGCTCTCTTAAGGTCATGCCACAGCATTTCAATCAGGTTGAAGTCAGGACTCTGACTGGGCCACTCCAGAAGGCGTATTCTGTGCTGTTGCAGCCATTGTTTTGTTGAATTACTTGTATGCTTTGGGTCATTGTCCTGTTGCATCACCCATCCTCTGCGGAGCTTCAGTTGGCGGACAGATGGTTGTACGTTTTCCTTCAAAATGTCTTGATAAACTCTGGAATTCATTTTCCCATCAATGACAACAATCCGTCCAGGCCCTGAGGCAGCAAAGCAGCCCCAAACCATGATGCTCCCTCCGCCATGTTTTACAGTGGGGATGAGGTTTTGATGTTGGTGTGCTGTGCCTTTTTTTCTCCACACATAGTGTTGTGTGTTCTTCCCAAACAACTCAATCTTGGTTTCATCTGTCCACAGTATATTTTGCCAGTAGTGCTGTGGAACATCCAGGTGCTCTTTTGCAAACTTCAAACGTGCTGCAATATTCTTTTTGGACAGCAATGGCTTCCTCCGTGGTGTCCTCCCATGTACTCCATTCTTGTTGAATGTTTTCCTTATTGTAGATGTGTCAACAAAAATGTTAGCATGTGCCAGAGATTTCTGTAGGTCTTTAGCTGACACTCTGGGATTCTTCTTTACCTCATGCAGCATTCTGCGCTGTGCTCTTGCAGTCATTTTTACAGGATGACCACGCCTAGGGAGAGTAGCAACAGTGCTAAACTTTCTCCATTTATAGACAGTCTGTCTTACTGTGGACACATGAACATCAAGGCTTTTGGAGATACTTTTGTAACCCTTTCCAGCTTCATGCAAGTCAACAATTCTTGATCGTAGGTCTTCTGAGAGCTCTTTTCTGCGAGGCACGGTTCACATCAGACAGTGCTTCTTGAAACCAGTAAACCCAAAACAGGTGTGTGTTTTTTAAGGGCAGGACAGCTATCAGCAACACATCCAATATCATCACACTGATTGGAGTCAAGGTTGGATCACTCCTGGCTCCAATTAGCTCTGGGAGAAGTCATTAAGCTAGGTCCTCACATACTTTTTCCTCCCTGCACTGTGAATGTTTACATGTTATGTGCAATTAAACCATGGCAACATCTAATGTTTGTGTAGTATTATGTTCAGCAGACTGTGTTCTTCTATTGTTGTAACTTAGATGACATTCAGAGCACATTTTATGCCCAATTCATGCAAAACTCCACGTAATCCCAAGGGGTTCACATACTTTTTCTTGCAACTGTATATGAATAAGCCACACACCACATCTAGACACCGCTGTGTTTCAAGCCCCTACTTTAATGTGTCAGATATGGTGGACACTTTCTCTTACATACCAATGCATGCTAAATAAATTGAGAACATGCATACCTGGTGCATATATTGCAAATATAATATTTTTATACTGTATATGGATTTTTAATTTCTTTTTTTTCTTTTTCAGGGGTACATTCAGCAAACTTAATTCCATGTCCATTACTTTTATTTGTCTGGACATTCAGTATTCTTGTGTGCTTTTTCAGAGTGAGTAATATGGTACTTTTATTTTTAAATTATAACTAATAATTATTATTTACAATAATAATAGAAAAATATTTAATAATTATTTAGTAACTTTTGTTTAATTATTTCTAAATCTATAACATCTAATTGATTTGTTAAAATGTTGTTATTGGTTAAGATGATGAAGTAATATTTAAATCTTTTTCAGGACAAACAAGGATTTCTTAGACTGATATTTTTCAACACAATATTAACATAATTTTTACTGTATGGTATTTAAAAACCCATGGGAAACTCCTTCTGGAAACTCCATCACTCACTACGGCTCTAAAATCCTTGGGAAATCCAAAGGCAGTTGAAAACTTGTTTTGTTGGTGCAACATAGTCTTGTAATTGTTAATTCTCTCTCTAACCCTACGTGTATTTAGCAATATATTTACCAAAAGCCTGACTGGCACCTAACCTATTCACCCCACCATACACCAAGGATCCAGTGCTAGGGTATTCAGAGATGTTAGCCTGCTATACCACCTTGGGTTAGGAGGGAGTTCTTTCCGCACCACCTTGAAAGGAGTAGCGTGATAATTGGCTTGCGTTAGGTGGGTTATGTTTTCTTTCTATCTTCTGAGGTATTTATAGAGGACTAAGAACATCATTTGATATTGACATGGTTTTCTCAGGATAAAACACTTGACAGTTTATTTCCAGATTGTCAAAAAATATTTATATGTGGTTATGTTGTCCTTCTAGCGGTTAGCCAACAGCTAGCTAACAAAACTGACAAAAGCAGTCTTGTGTTTCATTCAAAACTGAATTTACCCCTGTGACACCCCCTCCAAATTATTCGATTCAGGTGTTCCAATCACCTTCATGGCACAGGTGTATAAAATCAAGCATCTAGGCATGCAGACTGCTTCTACAAACATTTGTGAAAGAATGGGTCGTTCTCAGGAGCTCAATAGACTTAAAGTGCATATATGTTTTCATCAGTTTTACTGAGCATGGGTAAATGGAGGGTAAACACCTGGTATACTATTTCTAATTCTGATCATTAGTAATGAAAATAAGAAAAAATATTGCTTTGGGGTCAATACAGTAAATCCAAAGGTAGAACCTGCTGGAGCAAATCGGACCATGATTTATAGGGGTTTTTTTTCTTGCTTTCCCTTAGATCAACTGTGGGTATAGGGTCCTGTATATGGGGACTTTTGTTTATTTTTTTTTTCTTCAATTAGTTGAACTAGATGGACTTTCCCACTGCAAGGTAATTATTATTATTGTTTGTCATTTAAACAAGCTGCAAATAGGGGTTAGTAAACTTTAGATTATGGGTGTATAGTTTTTAAAGAGATACTTCACCCATTTTTTTTACATTTAAAATTCAGCAGCTACAAATAATGCGCTCAATCGTCCCCCTCCCTTTCCTGCCCTGCCAGGCCTGTGCTCAGATCAAGGATCAGGTAGGAATTTAGGGGAACCCATGCTTCCCCCCCCCATTTTTGGGGGTGGGGTTTTATATATAAACTTGTAGAGTGTAGGCAGCCTTATATAGTGTGGAGCATGGACTTAGCCATGAACCTTGATTGGCCAAAGTCACTGTGAGTTTGGCCAATCAAGGCTCTCACAGTGCATTGTGCTGTGAGTGGCCAAAGCACTGCACCTGACCTGTGGTCAGGTGCATTGTTTTAGCCAATCATGACTCTCACAATGCACTGTGAGAGTGCAGTGATTAGTGGGACGCTCAGCGGGCGAATAGCTTGCTCAACGCCCTTGCAGTTCATGTGTTGGGTGAACACACGAATGGTCGATGTTCAAGCCCAACACTGATGGAAGGTAGACAGTAGCTGGGTTATATGGTTAATGTGTTTTAGTCTAACACATTTTTCTTTTTTTGGTGTGTGTATGTCAAAGAAATATTTTGAAATGGGAGGAGTCAGAGGTCTAAAGAACAAAAGGTGCTAGCATTTTGATTTAGGGTTCACTTATAAAAATATCATTTTTAATCTTAAAATAAAGTAAAATAAGTATATTTGAAAAAAAGAAATGTAAACTTCAAGTCCTTTAAAATTTTCTTTTTATGTATATTTATACTGTGAAAGGAAAATTAACTAAACATTCCATAGTTGGATGTAAATTATAACCTGCATACTTCACCTTTAATCTGCAAGCGTGGTTCATGACTCTCTTTATTTTGTTACCTTTGATTCTACCTTTCCTCTAGTGATAAAGAGTGTCTCACCTTTTCTCTATTACAGTTGCATAATCCTTCTGGTCTGCTGGGTTACCTTAAGAGAATATTACTGTAAGATTGTTTTCACATTGTATTAGTCCTTCTCTTTTACACCAAGTCTTTAGCCATGAAGTTTTCTAATCTTCTCCTGTCTTTCCTGTGTTGCGCATGTGCCATTTCAGAGGACCTTGGAGGTCCTTCCTTTCAACTTGCAGCCTAGTTCTTTAAATTGATTCTCAAGGAGCCGCCACCTTCCATATATTTTGTCATTGGTTTCAACATGGACCAAGATAGCTGGGTCATGCCCAGCCCCTCCCAATAATTTATCAACTTGGTCCATCACATGCCGAACCCTGTTCGAAAAAGCCAAGGCCCCTGAGATCACTTATGAGGTCTGGTCACATATATTGGATAAGATTTTTATATTTCAGTTTATCCCAAGGATGTTCAATAAGGCTTTGGTTAGGACTCTGGAGTTCCACTTCTGCAAACTCATCTTTATAGATATGGTTATGTGTATGAAAAAAAAAGCTCTTCTCCAAACTGTTTGAAAGCACACAAATGTCTAATGCTGTACCATTAACAATTCCTTTCATGGTAGATATTTGAATCTAATAATTTGAAGGCTTGTCTCTAACATTACATATAAAAATAATAAATAAAGTAAAATAAAGTATATGTGAAAAAAAGAAATGTAAACTTCAAGTCCTTTAAAATGTGCTATTTATGTATATTTATACTGTGAAAGGAAAATTAACTAAACATTCCATAGTTGGATGTAAATTATAACCTGCATACTTCACCTTTAATCTGCAAGCGTGGTTCATGACTCTCTTTATTTTGTTACCTTTGATTCTACCTTTCCTCTAGTGATAAAGAGTGTCTCACCTTTTCTCTATTACAGTTGCATAATCCTTCTGGTCTGCTGGGTTACCTTAAGAGAATATTACTGTAAGATTGTTTTTCACATTGTATTAGTGCTTTTCTTTGTATACAATTTTCATGTCAAATTTATTTATTTTTATTCCACAAGAATTGCATTTTCTGTGCATTTCTGTACATTTGCAAGTATACTAGAAGGCTAAAAAATTGTGTACTATATTGCCAAAAAAGAGACCCACGAAATAAAATCTTGATAACATCACTGATTTAGGAGAATGTGATATCATACTATTTTTATATGTAATGTTAGAGACAAGCCTTCAAATTATTAGATTCAAATATCTACCATGAAAGGAATTGTTAATGGTACAGCATTAGACATTTGTGTGCTTTCAAACAGTTTGGAGAAGAGCTTTTTTTTTCATACACATAACCATATCTATAAAGATGAGTTTGCAGAAGTGGAACTCCAGAGTCCTAACCAAAGCCTTATTGAACATCCTTGGGATAAACTGAAATATAAAAATCTTATCCAATATACGTGACCAGACCTCATAAGTGATCTCAGGGGCCTTGGCTTTTTCGAACAGGGTTCGGCATGTGATGGACCAAGTTGATAAATTATTGGGAGGGGCTGGGCATGACCCAGCTATCTTGGTCCATGTTGAAACCAATGACAAAATATATGGAAGGTGGCGGCTCCTTGAGAATCAATTTAAAGAACTAGGCTGCAAGTTGAAAGGAAGGACCTCCAAGGTCCTCTGAAATGGCACATGCGCAACACAGGAAAGACAGGAGAAGATTAGAAAACTGCATGGCTAAAGACTTGGTGTAAAAGAGAAGGACTAATACAATGTGAAAACAATCTTACAGTAATATTCTCTTAAAGTAACCCAGCAGACCAAAAGGATTATGCAACTGTAATAGAGAAAAGGTGAGACACTCTTTATCACTAGAGGAAAGGTAGAATCAAAGGTAACAAACCACGCTTGCAGATTAAAGGTTTACATTTCTTTTTTTCAAATATACTTATTTTACTTTATTTTAAGATTAAAAATAATATTTTTATAAGTGAACCCTAAATCAAAATGCTAGCACCTTTTGTTCTTTGCTTTTATAGAACACTGGGCTGAGTTTTCATCGGGGTGCAACTTGTATTGCCAAAGATGGTTTGCACCTAAATGGAAGAGGGTCTGCTGTGCTGGGGTAGAGATTTATGTGAAGGCTGGAGAAGTATTTAAACTAGGATTCAAAGGGAGGAAGAATTAGATTATAATGAGGCAGACAAATCAGGCAGGGGTCAGTCCATATTGGTGGGTGGAGTGGGGAAAGATGTCAGAAGGGCTATGACAGGTGATAAGAAGGTTCCCATGTTACAAACAACCATCAAAATTGGTACTATATGTCAGGAATGGACTTGCCAATAATAGTGGGACTCACCTGCCTTGTGGGCTGTAGTACCAGGGCTGGCCAGCGGGTGCTCTCAGCAATCAGAGACTCACCCCTGCAGTCAGCCAAAACACCTGAAGCTGATTGCAGGGGTTGTATTTAAGGAATGGCCAGACTCACAGTCAGGGCCTTGGTGCGTGTTTTTCCATGGGCCCCTGTATCTTGTAACCTGCATTCCTGTTCCTGTTCCTGTTTCTGCCTGACTTGTTGCCGACCCTGCCTGATCCTGACCTCTGCTGTCTTCTCCTGTTTGATCCCTGGCTTGTGACCCTGACCATTCTCTCCGCCTGCTCCTCCTGTACCTACCTGCCCGATAGTTATCGACCCGGCCTGCCTGACTACGTTGTTCTCTATATGTGTATGTACCTGTGTATCTATATCAGTTTAGGTTTGGGTTTGTTTCACCTTGTTGTATGTATTTGTGTTAGCTTGGGGTTTGGTGCACTGCGTTTATATTTGTATTGTTAGTCTCAATAAATTATATTATTTACTATATCTGAAGCCTACGTTTCCCTGTGTTAGTCCACACACTTCTGGTCACACCCGCATCCCTGACACTATACATGCGAAAATAAAAAATATGCAAAATATGTGTGAAAAATGTGACATTGAGTTAAAGTGTTTGTTCACCAATGCCTGAAGTCAGCCAAGCAAAATAGATGAGTTGAAAGCTTTGGTGTATGACGAGAACTATGATGTAACTGATATTGCAGAATCTTGACTTTATTCTTCACATGCCTGGCCCCATGCTGACTCAGATGACCAGGAAATATATAGAGAAAACAGGTTTCTCTGGACTTCCTTTCCAGCTGCAGTACCACTCCGGTCAAGCGCCACCTACAGTGGAAGACTGCACCTGCCTACAGGCAGTGTGTGCAATTATTACATTTATTTATATATTTTTTACATTAAATCTAAATGTTTAAAATGGTTTTCAAAGGTAGTATTTCTTATTTTTTTCTGTGTTCTGCCTGTGTGTGCAAATGTCAACTACTAAAATTACTTTTTGCCCCATTTCCTCCTTTGTGTTGTCACTCAGCATTCTCTAGTAACAAGTGGTGTTTGACCTGATTCCAATCTGCAGTTATGCAATATTGGCTCCAGTGTATGCCTCACCTCTGTCCTACCTTTATCTTCACCATAACATACAGAAACATTTTTTGCTGACTATTCACGTTGTTGTTTCCACTATCTGCAGAAAACGTTTTCCCCTTAAGGCCTCACATACCAATACCATAATAATCTCCTCACTTCACTACATCGATACAGAACTAAGCATAATGTTAAATGAATGGAGCTTCCAACTGAACTTACGTATACATTTCTATAATTATGTATAAAAAATATTTTAACTTTTGTATACTGCACAAAAGACATGGGTACTGCGTATAAAAATGCTTTTACATTTTTATAGACGCCACACTGTACAATTTGTATTCACTTTTCAGTACCGTAAATCATTCTTTGAATGGCACCCTTGCCAAGTGGGTAACCTCCTGTGTTGACAATGCAGAAGGGCAGCTGCTCAGAACAGGACATACAACCTAGAAGCAATCAATGCCTATTACAGTGATTTCCAGCTTCCACAAGCATTGGCTAGGTATGTCACATACATACCTATGTTGGTTCTAGCTGAAGGAATGTAACTATGCAAAAATTTCCATACCTAAACACCTAAAACATCTAAACTTTAAAAGAGGCAGCTTAAAACTACTGGGACTTGTGAGTCCATTCTGGCCGCATGCTGCCAGTTTGAAACATGGACTGCTGGTATCTTTGACTGCGTGCTCCCTTCTGAACACTGGGATAGCTGGGACTAGCGGTGCTACACTCACATAAGTGTCACTGTGTGCTGGAGTTAGTGGCATCCACAGATTTCTATTTTGTGAATTGTTGGAACTTTGACTTGCAATTCTTATGTTTGCCCCTTCCAATCTAGTTCCTCCTGCCCTATTATTTGCTGAAACCCCATCAGTAAATGCTCCACACTTTGGGTCCTGTGTGCTGAGCCTCAGTGTGCTCTCTTTTCAGTTAGCTCATTACAATGTGAATCTGTAACACTGCAAATGTGTGGATCACTATGAAAAATTTTCATGGACTTTGTAACATTAGATCCTGATAGGATCAAGCATCCCTTGCATGCCTTGCAGATGGAAGCTCTCTGCTCCAATCTTCCTCTCTTCATACCTCCCCTTTCTTCAGGGTTCATATACAGTGCACTTTGTGGAAGTGAGAATGCTTTTACTGAATGACATTCAAAGAGAAATAGAAGATAGCTACAGAACATACTCACAGAACCATCTTTGCATTAGGAAACTTACTAGATCAGTGCAGTACTCACATTTGACTGTCCTGTTTGTCACTTTTCATTAGTTTGCTCTCAGAGGAGGAACAAGCACAATTCCCTCTCAGCTTCCCCCTCAGTTTTATTTCAATCCATAAAACTGATCTAAGCATACCAATTGATGATAGGTTGCCTTCAATTTTTAATAATTGTTGACTGAATTAGCAAATTAGATTTGGGCGAAAGTGGTTAAAATAGCCTAAAATGTGTTATGTGTATGGCCAGAATACATATCTGATGACACACAATGTAAATTCACCCAAGTCTGGCAAACTTGGATCTCCAATACTCAACCACCGTCCTTCAACCAGTTGCGCTTATCCATCGAAATCAATGAGAATGTGCACCTCACGGGATTCCCTTACCCCTTTTTCCTCTCCCTCTTTCTGACTTCTGGTCCTTTCCCTTTAACTTCTCTACACCTTACACTTCTCAATGACTTTTTCTAGACACTCTACATTTCTTCATTCTGTTTTTATTATCTATAATTGTGAAGCTATATTCATTTTGTACAAATGTCTTGTCATTGTTTGCCTATTGAATGTTTCCAATTGCCTTTTGATAACAGATACAATACATGGATTGGACAAAAATAAGGAAACACTACTTGATTTACAGGTGTGAAAGTAACAACATGTTTTGCATTGAAAGTGGAAATAATGTAACATTCTTTTGCTTCCTATGCGTGATGAGACAAATAGCTAACATGTGGGAAGCCTCACTATCGTCATTCACTGTGTGCGCTGCTAGTAATACAGAGTCATGTCAGAGCTTACTGAGTTTCAAAGAGGGCAAATTGTTGGTGTCTGCTTAGCTGGTGCCTCTGTGACTCAAGTTGCCAATTTGTTGGCCGTGCTGGGAGGTACAGTATCAAAGGTTAATGTTGGCATATACAGTTTCTGAAAAAATGTCATCTGATAAGTACAGTATAAGCGTGGTTGACATGGTCAACTGACCAAAAGAGACAAAAAGACATTGCACAGGATTGTGACCTGGAAAAAGAAAAGAACTACTGCAAAAGTAACTGCAAAGCTCAATCTCAGTCTTCCAAAGCCCATCTCCACAAAAACTGAGGGAACTCCATAAGCAAAGCATTCATGGGCAAGCTGCAATTGCCAAACCACTGGTGACCGATATTAATGCTCAGAAGAGGAGAGAGTGGTCCAACACCGATAAATCGTGGACTATCAATCAATGTAAGACTGTAATATGGTCAGATAAATCAAGCTTCACACTCTTTCCAACCACTGTACATGTTTACGTGTGTCAAAACACCATACCCAGCTTACGACCAGGATTGTCTTGCGCCAATGGTAAAGCATAGTGGTGGCACAATCATGGTTTAGGCAGCCATATCTTCAGTCCCCATCATCACCTTGAAAGGTAGAGTCACTGCCAGCAACCATGTACAAATGTTGGACCACCATGTGCACCCCACAATGCAGATATTGTTTCCAGAAGAAAGCGCCTTTTACCAGGACAATAATGCTCTGATTCACACAGCTGGTGTTATGAAATTGTTTTATGAACATGCAGAAGAAATCTTTCTCCTTCCCAGGGTGCCGTAGTCACAGGACCTCAATATCATAGAACCACTATGGTTAATTTTGGAGAACAAGGTTACGGCTCATTTTCCACCTCTGGCATCTCTGTAAGAATTCAGTCTTTCTTGGATGCCAAAGGTGTTATTAGGTAACGCTTTCATTCTTTTACCTGGTGTTTCCATAATTTTGCCCAACCTCTATATACTGTATTTACCATTAATAGGAATGGCTTGCCATCTGTACTTACTGGATAAACACTACTGGATATTTTATATATGTAAAAGTTTTATGGTACTCGCTTTGTGATATACTGACCTGCTACTGAGTATAGTACCACCACTGTGTACGAACCTCTGTCTCCTATGCCTTCCTTATTGTTGGGCTATTTTGCTATATCTTTCTTCAATAAAATATTTGTAAAAGAATAAGTATTTGACAAGAGCTTGTCACCAGGGGAACATTGGTGACCTCAACGGCCATCCTTCAATAAATAGTAATGCCTCACTGCAGCTGGAGCAGATGCAAATTGGATAGAAAAGGGACAGACTCCATGCTGGATAGGGACAGCTTATTTACAGTATTTGAGGTTGAATATGACACTGTTGGCAGCAGCATTGAATTAGGCATAATATTTTGTATCAAAATTTCAGCTGTCAGAAGTGTTCACATTTTTAATTTGCATTTATGAATTTTTTAAAATATTTTTATTTATTAACCACTTCCCGACCGGCCGTTGTATATAAACGGCCGGACGGTGGCAGTGCAGGGTCGGGTGGCTGTTTATAAACGGCCTCCCCGCACCCTGCTTGTGCGCGCTCCCTCGGAGCGCGCAGCACCGCAATCCGGTGCCCGCTGCGTCCTCCGGACACAGTGAAACACCGATCGTTGGACGGGACCTCTGTATGAGGTCCCGATCATGTGATCACTGATTGGCCAATCAGTGATCACATGCAAAGTAGTAAGCAAGATGTCACTTGTGACATCATTGCTTACTACGTGTGAAATCTGTGAATGATCACAGAGGTCACATGGTACAAGGCTATTCACAAAAGCCTTGTACCATGTGACAAGCTGTGACCATTCACAGCTCACTCAGTACTTCTCAATGAGTGCAAGAATGCACACAGAGAGAAAGAGAAATGATTGCTTTTACATCCTATATGGGTGTAAAAGCAATCAGTGTAAAAAAAAAAAATCTTCATCACCCCCCACAAGTAGTACAGTGTCACCATGGTGACACTGTACTGCTAGGGTGACAGTATGTAAAAAAAAATAAAAAAAAATAATAATATAAAAAAATAAAATAGAAATGTAAACAAAAAATGTTTAAAAATTATAATTTTTGGTTATAAACTAATTTGTATTTTTTTTTTTAATGAAAAGATAACGGAATAAATTTTGGCAAAGATTTATGATGAAATATTATTTATTTGCAAAATTTTATTAAAAAACACTTTTTTTCTAAATTTGTGGACTTTTTCATTTAACCGTTTCAATACCGTGCAATTTTCCCCCTTCCTGCCCAGGCCATTTTTCAGGTTTCAGCGCTCTCACACTTTGAATGACAATTGCGCGGTCATACAACACTGTACCCAAACTAAAATTTTATCATTTTCTTCACACAACTAGAGCTTTCTTTTGGTGGTATTTAATCACCGCTGGGGTTTTTATTTTTTGCTAAATTAACAAAAAAAGACCAAAAAGTTTGAAAAAAAACACATTTTTCTTTGTTTCTGTTATAAAAGTTTACAAATAAATAATGGTTCTTCATAAATTTAGGCCGAGATGTATTCTGCTACATGTCTTTGGTGAAAATAACCCAAATTAGGATGTATTTTTTAGTTTGTAGGAAAGTTATAGAGTTCACAATCTATGGTATAGATCTGAATATTGATCAGTCCTGAAGTACTGACAGCCAATCTAATTTCTTGAGGTCCAAGAATGTCAGAATAGTACAGATATCCCCCAAATGACCCCTTTTTGCAGAGTAGACAGTCCGACGTACTTCATAAGAGGCATGGCGAGTTTTTTGAAGTTGTATTTTTTTGTCATAATTTTTCGTAAAATGAAAAAATTAAAAAAATTATTTTCACTATTTTTTTTTTACATACTGTCACCAGTGCAGTACAGCGTCATCATATAACTGGCATGGCGGTGAACAGGGACACTGACTGGTGACAGTATGAAAAAAATATATATATATATTTTTTTTTATTTTTTTTTATTTTTTTATTATATTTAATTTTTCATTACATTTTATTTTATTTTTTTTAAGATTTTTTTTTCATATTTTACTATGACCAAAGTAGTACAATGTTGCCATAGTAACATTGTACTACTTTGGGGAAGTGATCAGTATTTTTTTTTTTTTTTACACAATTTGCTTATAGCAAAGAATTACCTGAATGAAATCGATTCATTCAGCTTTTTTTTTTTTTTTTTTTGTGCTTAGCTGTGATTTGGTCACAGCTAATCACATGACATGTGCATGTGATTAGCTGTGACCATTCACAGCTAGGCACTAGTATACAATGGATGGCATCATGAATGAAGCCATCCATTGTATACAACTGTCATGTGACCTGCTGTGATTGGTCACAGCAGGTCACATGTTACCAGCAACGGGAGCCGGTACTCGGATCTGTTATCGGCCATGTCCAAGGTGCACGGCCGGTGACAGATCGCATTGCTGCGCCGCTCTGCATTAGCGCAAACTGCGCATGTGCGGGAGCACGCCAAACGGCGTGCACCCGGAGTGGAGAGACACTTCTGAAGCCGCCAAATGGCCATTGGCCGGGCGGCTAATGGTTAAATAGCAAAAAAAATAAAAATCCCAGTGGTGAATAAATACCATCAAAATAAAGCTTTATCTGTCTAAAAAAAATGGTAAAAATTCATTTGGGTACAGTGTTGCATGACCACGCAATTGTCATTCAAAGTGTGATAGCGCTGAAAGCTGAAAATTGCCCTGGTCAGGAAGGGGGTAAAAGTGTCCGGTCTGGAAGTGGTTAAAATCTATATCATGCTCCATTGTTGCTCAAATATGGCTGCCGATATAGTTGGGTGTAGTAGGAGGCCTCCATTTTTTAAATCACTGCCATATGAGAATAAAGCCTTTAAGGAGATGAAATAGAGTAGCAGAGGGGCTGGCTGTAGCCAAGTTGAAGACCAACTTAGAGGATCCCCCTTTTGTTTAAGAGGTGTCCTGGCTTCATTTCCTACTTCTTGTCCAAGTGATGATTTCAGCTTAGGCGATTTTTTTTGCAAACAAGGTATCAAATCGATCTGGTGAGTGTGGATTGTACCTTTGGTGTGTGCACAGTGGAATTTGGAGCATCTTTTTTTATTTATTTGAAGGACACTTGTAGGCAGGGGCAGACTGATAACTCATGGGGCCCCCGGGCAATAGGGGTTCATGGGGCCCCTGTGTCCTTGCCTAAACTCAAAAAAGCCTATGAAAAAGGTACCAGGGGCATCTCATAGGGCCCTCGGGCAGTGCCTGAGTTTCCAAATGGTCAGTCCGCCCCTGCTTGTGGGTGAAGGAATACAAGGGCTACAGAAGTTCTCTATTTGGGACTTTATTGGGACATTATGTCTTACTAATCATGTAAATGTTCTTTGTTTCAGTTACAGCTATATGTTGTGGAATAATTGCAAGCTCTGATCCGCTAGGAGAGTGACAGGACAAAGCTCTGCCTATGTAAACAAGGCAGATCTGTGTCCTTTCAGTGGTGATCTGCCAGATTCTCTTTTCCTGTTAATCAGGCAATAAATTCCAGCACATTGCCTAGTAAAATCACCACACTGTGTGCACAAAAACACTGGTTACCCTTTAATCGCCCTAGCTGTTAAACTCCTTCCCAGCCAGTGTCAATGTATATTTTTAACACTGATCACTGTATAAGTGTCAGTTAGTGTCAGACGTTCCGCCGCAATAACAAAATCCCGCTATAATTCGCTGATTGCCGTCATTACTAGTATAAAAAAAATCCAGTATATATATCATAGTTTGTAGACGCTATAACTTTTGCACAAAGCAATCAATATACACTTATTGGGATTTTTTTTTTACCAAAAAAATGTAGCAGAATAGATTTTGAACTAAATTTATGGAAATATTAGATTTTTAGTTTGTTTTTTTTACTGGATATGTTTATAGCAGAAAATAAAAAAATATATATTTTTTAAATTGTCGGTCTATTTTTGTTTACATTGCAAAGATTAGAAAACCCAGTGGTGATAAAATATCACCAAAAGTAAGCTCTATTTGTGGGAAAAAAATTACACAAATGTAATTTATGTACAGTGTTGCAAGACTGCGCAGCTGTCAGTTAAAGTAACGCAGCATCATATAGCAAAAAATGGCCTGGTCACGAAGAGGGAGTAAACCTTTCAGAGGGCAAGTGTTTATTTCAAAGTACCTCAGTGCTAAAATAATAATATATTAATTATAGTGGTTAATATGTAAAGTGCAAGCACAACTCCTATTTTGTGTACATTTCTTTTTTAAGTGGCCCCTAGCAGCCCTGCAGAAGAGGTTGCCTGCACCAGGCTAGTGTCTGAATTGCTGTTGGTTATTTTAGCTCCATCCACCATGGGGAGAAAGATTTAAATGGGACTCATGGGGAGAAAGCTCTGGGATGTGGGAGGAGAGCACTTGGTGCCCGGAGAGTGTGTTGCAATTGGGGAACCGGACTGAGGGTTCAGGGTCTTCTATCACACAAAGTCTGTTGGAAGCAGGGGCGGACTGACCATTTGGAAACTCGGGCACTGCCCGAGGGCCCGGGGTCAGAAGGGGGCCCCATGATATGCCCCCCGTACCTTTTTCATAGGCTTTTTTGATTTTGGGCAAGGACACAGGGGCCCCATGATCCCCGATAGCCCGGGGGCCCCATGAGTTGTCAGTCCGCCCCTGGTTGGGAGCTTTTCTTTGTGCTTGTGAGAGCAAAGAGCTGGACTGGGCTGTTTTCTGGGTTGTGTGCTAGTGAGCTGAGGACCACACACACAGACTGATGTGAATCTGAGAACCAGTGTATAGGTCTATGGGACTGAATGCTGTCCAGGGGCGGACTGACCATTTAGAAACTCAGGCAACGGCCCGAGGGCCCGGGGTCAGTAGGGGGCCCCATGAGATGCCCCTGGTACCTTTTTCATAGGCTTTTTTGAGTTTGGGCAAGGACACAGGGGCCCCATGATCCCCTATTGCCCGGGGGCCCCATGAGTTGTCAGTCCACCCCTGATGCTGTCTGCTGCTGAACTGTGTTGTGGGAGGAAGGCTGCAAGAGGACTTCGTTACCTAAAACTCAGGAAGAGTGAGGGACTGTATTATTCTATACTATTCTACTGTGTACAGAGGTAGCTGCAGTTTTAACTGTTGAAATGAGCCTAAGAGACATATGCTGCTACAGGGGAGAGGACCACATACTTTGTGTGCTAGACTGTTGTTCCAGAGTGTTCTAGTTTTATCCTACATATCAGTGTTTCAGTTACCCAAAGTACAATAAGAAATATGCAAAATGACGCACAAGTAAATAGATGCTTTGCTATGTAGCTTTGGGCAAGAAGATAATTGCTGAAAATTTTCGATAATAGGTTAACACATTCATTGCAGCTCCTTGGAGACTGAAGAGATCTCCGTGAATATAGGTGAACACCCGAGGGAGCTAATCTGAATGTAGTAATGCAAAAAAACTTTGCAATTCAGACGTGGCAGTGAAAATAAGAGCATATCACAAATATGTCAGCTGCAGGTGAAAACTCTGCACCCAGGATTAAACGAGTCCAGTCCAGAAAGTAAAAGGCACCACCTCTGGCTGGAAGAGCCTAGGCCACCAGGAAGCAAACAAGGGTCATGAAAATAAAATATAATTAGAAACAACAATAGGAATTGATTATTATTATTATACACCAACAGTTTGCGCAGCACTTTACAATACATTTCAGTATAGAAGGAAGCCAAGGTATCTAAGTCAGAGGCCAAACAGGGGCATGGCTACGCATTTCAAAGCCTCCCTCCTCCTTTGCCAAGCTTAAGTGACTCTATCGGTGGACGCATTTTATAGCCTGGAGAACTGCAGTGCTCCAAAGTCTTAAAAATAGTTCAAAACAACATGGTATCATATGGGGCACAATGGATCCACGAACTTGGGACATATTATGGGCAGAAATTAAATATTGAAGTAAAACTGATAAGGTAAAAATATGTAAGTTGTACATGGAAGCCATAAAAAGTATTTAAAAAACTTGTACCAATGGTCCAAAAATAAAATAACGATAGAGGAAAAAAATGAATGTAGAAAATAAAATATAATTAGAAACAAGAATAGGAATTCATTGATGCCATAGTATCTAAAAACATACAGTATAGAATATATGCAAATAAATAAAGTGTGAAACAAAAAGGGTGTGTAGTAATCGAAAAAGAACTCTAGATGGGGATAAAGTCGTAGAATAAGGCTGATGCACAGTGCACTTTGTGAAACTAATAAATAAATATTATACATTTCATTGTTAGGGCTCATGTACACTGCACCTGCTAAACTGAAGTTTAGGAGCAGTTGTGCGTTTTTTTTCTTCAGCCCCCTGAACTCTCCTTTATGTTTTCCTATGTGTCCATGTACACATAGTCATTTACAGTAGTTTACAGACAGTTGAGGTTACAGGCATTTTTTTGAATGCACAAAATTCGCACTCAGGAGTAGATTTTACCGGCGTTTCAAACGCCAAACGCTTGTAAACATGTGTAAATGCGTTTAGACACGTCCATATCCAAATGCTGTCCAGTTCCTTTTTTCTTCATCAAAAATGCATGCACGTTTTTCATGTATTGAAATGAACCTAGTACACCAGCGCAGTCAGTTGCAGGTTTCGCGTGAAGGAAAAAATGGTAGAACGTGCTGCATTATGCTCATGATGAGATCCATAGTGAATACAACTAGAAAAAACAGGTCATCTCAACACATACTGCTCTCTCTGCTTCTGCTCTCTATATTTATCACAAAATGTCTGAAATAGTTAATTAATTACTATTTTCAGTGTATTCTGGGAATTTGGGAGGGTCTCCTGAGGTTACCATTAAGCCCTAGTTCACACTGGATGCGACTTGACATGCAATTTGCATGTCCTGCGACTTGCAAATCACGTGCCATGTCGCACCCTATTGTCCGCAATTGGAGCAGTCATATCGGTCTTGGTCAGAGCAACAATGGATTTCAAAATTAGTATATGCACTACTTTTAGTGCGATTTGCATAGACATCTGACACAGAGCACAATTCACTAAGCAGTATCTTACCGCATCTGAGAATGTGATAGGATACCGCATAGCATTTTTTATGAAAAAGTTTGAATGCACTAAAAAACGCTACTAAAATACCGCATGAGTTATTTTATCAAGTCATGCGGTATTTTAGTAGTGAAAACCATGCAGTAATGTTTCAGCTGTCAGCGGGGTTCCCCACTGACAGCTGAATGTAAAAGAAAAAATTGTCTCTAATTAAAAAATAATTAAAAAATGGCATGAGGTCCCCCCCTCCATCCATACTAAACCCTTTGGGTCTGGTATGGATTTAGAGGGGAACCCCCATGCCAAAATTAAAAAAAAAAAATGGCATGGGTCCCCCCACCCAAAATCCATACTAGGAAAGGGGATGGGCGAGCGAGCTGAACCATACCAGGCCACATGCCCTCAACATGGGGGGGTTGCTTTTGGGTGGGGAGGCTCCCCCCCAAAGCACCTTGTCCCCATGTTGATGGGGACAAGGGCTTCTTCCACACAACCCTGGGCTGTGGTTGTGGGGGTCTGCAAAGGGGGGCTCATCGGAATCTGGAAGCCCCCGTTGACAAGGGAGCCCCAAGATCTCAGCACCCCCTATGTGAATGAGTATGGGGTACATGGTACCGCTATCCATTCACAAAAAAAAACCCTGAAGTGTGAAAAAAGACAGGAGACAGTCTTTGACAAGTCCTATATTAGAAGAAGGAAAATAAAAGAATGCCCCCCCCCCCCCCCGAAGCAGATTCAATGTCAATCATGATGCCTGCTGCCGCCACCCGAAATAAATTAAAAAAAGAAAGGCTCCGCTCCCGACGCCGGCTCCTTGCCATCTGCCTGCTCCGCTGGCTTGACAGTTCTTAAATATGTAAGGGGCGGGGCCACCCAGTAACATGACCCGTGTGACCCCTGAGTGACATCATTGACCGGGGCATGCTGGGTCAATGATGTCACACAGGACAGGTCACATACATGATAGCCCCGCCCCTTACATATTTAATCCTACCCAAGCATATTGTATATCCTATACAAGCGATATATTGATGATATTGTGATCCTTTGGAAAGACACACAAAATGATGTCAATGAACTGATTAGAGATATTAAAAGTAATGTATATGGTTTAAAGTTCTCAGCAGTTAGTAGTACACAACAGGTTAATTTTCTAGATCTCACTTTGTTTAAACAAGATGGTAGAATAATGACCAAGATCTTTTTCAAAGACACTGACAGGAACAGTTTTATACCTACGTTGAGTAGCCATCATCTGAGGTGGATATATAACACGCCTAACAGTCAGTTTACTAGAATTAGGAGGAACTGTGATATGGATAAAGATTATATGGCTCAAAGTAATATATTAATTGACAGGTTTGTGGAAAAGGGTCGTAATAGATCAAGACTTGAAAAAGAAAGAAAAAACATTTTTGGAAAAAGCAGAGACTCTTTATTAACTAGTAAAAATAGGAAAAAGAAAGATGACTATAAAAGTAGAATTCATTACTGATTATAGTGTACAGTATAAGGAGGTAGGAAAGATTTTTAGAAAATACTGGCCCATTCTACAGAAAGATAATGTTTTGAGGAATTTAATTCCAAATAAACATAAATTTATCTGTAGAAAAAATAATACACAATGTGATTGATCCACCAAAATCTGTAAAGTTGTTTCCTGGATTAGAAGGCTTTTATAAATGTAACAGATGTAAGGCATGTAGCAGGATAAAACAAGAAGAGATACATTTATGTCTATGTCTACAAATAAAGAATATAAAATCAGGTCTTTTTATTCTGTGATTCTACACATGTAGTATACATATTGGAATGCCTGTGTCATATTCAGTATGTAGGTAGAACTAGAAGGCAATTAAAAACAAGAATTGGGGAACATAATATAAAAAAGGGGTTTGAAAAACATAGTGTTTCTAGGCACTTTAAATTGAAGCACAACAAAGATTGCAGTCTATTAACATTTTACTGAATAGATATGGTCAAACATCCTAGGAGAGGCATTGATAAATTAAAGGAAATATCAAAGAAAAAAACCATTGCAACCCAAAGGGTTAAATATCGACATTGATTGAATTGTTTCTTGACTAATTTTTTATGTATATTTAAGGGGTAGAGTGACCCTTTAATGGGATTCTGGCCCTTTAAGAGCCGGTAATCAACATTTTTCAGAGGGGACATGTACAATGATGATTAGTGTAGCCCCATCAGTGCCACCTGTCAGTGTCCATCAATGCCAACTGTCAGTGCCCATCAATGCCACCTACCAGTGCCCATCAGTGCCACATTGATGTCACACATCAGTGCCTACCAATGCACATCAATGCCACATATCAGTGCCCATCTTAGCTGCCTTTCAGTGCCAACTATCAGTGCCAGTCAGTGCCGCCTATCAGTGCTGCCCATCAGTGCCAGTCAGTGCTGCCCATCAGTGCCAGTCAGTGCCGCCTATCAGTGCCCGTAATTGCCACCTATCAGTGCCAGTCAGTGCAGCTGAACAGTGCTAGTTAGTGCAGCCTATCAGTGCCAGTCAGTACTGCCTATCAGTGCCACCTATCAGTGTCATATTTGAGTGCTGCCTTTCAGTGCCCATCCATGATGCCTGCCAATGTCAATCAGTGCCACCTATCATTGTCCATCAGTGCAGCCTATCAGTGCACATCACTGCAGCCTCATTAGCGCACATCAGTGAAGGAGAAAAATCACTTATTTACAAATTTTTATAACAGAAACTAAGAAAAAAACTTTCGTTTTCAAAATTTTCAGTTGTTTTTGGTTTGTTTAGCAAAAAAAAAAAACCTGGAGGTGATTAAATACCACTAAAAGAAATCTCTATCTGTCTCAAAAAAAATTATAAAATTTTCATATGGGTACAGTGTTACATGACACAATTGTCATTCAAAGTGCTACAGCACTGAAAGCTGAAAATTGGCCTGGGCTGGAAGGGGGCAAAAGTGCCCAGTACACAAGTGGTTAAGGAGCTTTTTAGACAGCGGATATTGTCATTAGTATTATATATTTTTAGTTGCGATGCTTGTATGTTCATTAATAGATATGAGTATAAACTGAATGTGATGGGTGACACACGTCCTTCCGCTCCTGGAGGACATTGGATGACGAAACGTGTAGGGCTGGGCTTTGGAGGTGACATCACCAAATAGCACGGGTGAGCTGTTGGTATATGTGATACTGGAGTTCACCAGTTCACAAATACACATGCTGTCATAACAGTGTCGGTGGAGACACTGAAGATTGTGAGTGAGATAAATTTCTTTTTATGGAATACAAATTTGTACGGTTTTGCGCTATGGAGTTTCCTCTTCCTACGATATTCCATCCATTTTCATGCAGATTGACCAGTCGAGTAGGAGTTAGAGTTATTGCTGCAGCTTGTTGCCCCCAGAGCCACTGCGTGTTAGCTGGTTTATCATTTGACCAGCCTGGAGCTCTGGTGAGTTTATTCAATTCATCTGAGTGATGGATCAACACGGTGTGGTGGTGTTTTTACACATGAAGTGAAGAATCACTATATGGATGAAAAAGCTTCTCTGTTTTATTATACACATGGACTTTCTTTTTGATCATGTATAGACATTTGTTGGGGATAATAACTTTTTGCTTTTAGGATTTTTGTATTAGTATATTTTTTGTTTAATATTTACACATGTGAAAATTTGTACAATTTGTGTGATACACATAATATTGTTACTAGATTCACATATGAGAGGTTATGTGTTCATGTTTGCTGCATACAAAGAGAAGGTAATAGTTTAATAGAGAGGGTGTGCAGGAGCGCTGCTATAAACAATCGCAATGACATGAAAGAGACAAGCTAATGGTAACATTACTAGGTGCTTTCACATTGCTTTGCATATGCTACAAGAAATTCAAAGAGACAAAAGGGCTATAAGGTCCAAGAGAGACCAAACACAGGTATTTTGACATATATAACACATTTATATATAAGTCTCTAGCAGGGGCGGATTGACAACTCATGGGGCCCCCGGGCAATAGGGGATTATGGGGCCCCTGTTTCCTTGCCCAAACTCAAAAAAGCCTATGAAAAAAGTACCAGGGGCATCTCATGGGGCCCCCTACTGACCCCAGGCCCTTGGGCAGTGCCTGAGTTTCCAAATGGTCAGTCCGCCCCTGGTCTCTAGCTACCTTTGTATGATACAGTACTTCTGAGGGATGGGGTAAGAAGACTAATTGCAAGGATGTTATGATACAAATTAATCGCACTCTGAGAGGGTAACACTACAGTGAATAGATTGACAAAAATATGGGTTTCTACCAGACTCCAGTAAGGGTGGACTCAGAACGGGTGACTTCCTGCAAGTAAGCTTCCATACATGTGAAATATCTCCAGGGCCTCCACTTGTCCCTGAATTCTTCTTCAGAGTTCTGGAGTGTAGCTGTCAATTCTTCCAACTGATGGAATACCACAGGACTCTGCTTAGCGTTCGAGGTTACCTCCACAAAGCAAAGATGCAAGCCTTCGGAGCATTGAGCAGGTGCATAGATAGAGTTTTCTTATATTTCCTTAGGGGGTCTCTTTGTTAGGTGAAGTAAGCATGCGACTGGATTACCTTTCAGGTCATCAGAGGTTAGATGTTTGATGGTGGATGCCACCTTCCAAAAAGAGGTAAGAGCAGGACAGAGCCAAAAACATGAACCATAGTGCCTACTGCTGCATTTCCTTGCCAACATGTCAGGAACAGCTCAGTTCGTCTTAGGAAGAACATAGGGTACTCTATACCACCTGGAGAGAATTCTATACCCAACTTCCAGATATTGATTTACTATTGCAGATTTATGGGCCAGGAGAAAGATTTTGTCTACTTGTTGTAGCGTCAAATGAAGATCTAAATCTGCCTCACACTAGCAAACAAATGTAAGCCTCAGCTCATCTTCGAAGTAGTCAGGTAACTATATATGAAGGATAACGTATGTCTCAATGGTTCCCTTTTCTGCACAGCAATTCAAATGAAGTAAGCATGTGAGGGACATGGTGTGCTTTTTGAAAGGTCTGCAGGAAATTTCCAAGTTGGAAGGAAATCAAATCATCCAGATGCGGATCTGAGAGCCTAGAGACAACAGAATGGGAGGGGGGGGGGTAACCTGCCCTGTGGCCATACGTCCAACAGATGGGATTCTCCTTGTTGTAACCTCTGAAAGTTCTACTGGTAAGACCGGTCAGGATTTCCTACAATGGGAGTCAATTGAGAGGGCAGCTGTGACAGGACTGTAGTTTAAAAAGTTGACCTAACCACTACAAGAGTAGTTCCAATCAAGGGGTGATTCTGCATATTCCCAGGGAACAAGGAGGTGATCCACAGTGATGCCAAAAGGGGGATGGAGGAATCCTCGACTTCCATGGCCACCCACTGTTGAGGTCTGCATTGTAATGCCAGTCCACCATTGAGAAATACACTGCATTATAATACCGGAAAACATTGAGGAAACTGATGCCTCCTCTCTCCTTAGGCAAAGAGGAGATGCAGGTTTACCCTTGGGATTCTGTTGGACCATATAACGCCATCGACTTAGCCAGATTTATCTTGAAATTGGACAATTCCCCATAAATCCACAATGCCTCAAAGATATTCAGCAGGGATATACACAAAGGAACTTTCCTGGTCGGCCAGGCTAACTATTTAAGGCATTTAAAAGTCATGTGATTGCTGTATTCGTACAGGTAAGCAAATAATTGACAGATCTTTGCTATATTGGTATCTTACATTAAATTAGTTTGCATAGCGTTTATCTCTTACATACTGTACATGGACCTGAAAACAATTCTTTTAAAATATGGTAAAATGTGGTCCTAGTAAATGTGGACACTGTTAGTACAAGTCATACAATGCATAAACTACATGTAGAAGGCTAGAGGAAGATAGCATCACAAGTGTATGGTGACATGCCAGGAAGCTTTGGATAAATGGAGAGCAACAATGCTACACTGTGGCTGTTGTACTCGTAAAGGCAGCTTTAATGACCCATATTCTAACAATGCCATATAACTGGAACTTATAAGCTGCTGTCCAGCTGGCAATTTTAATGTGGTTCTACAGCCTCAATGGTTTTTACCTTAATGCATGATATGCCTAAAATGTAAATAAAAACCCATCATCTTAAATTAGCTGTTCAAGAAATAAGTAAAATTTGCTAATACAAACCAGTAACTTAAGTGGATGAGTCATTTTTTATTTCATTTCAACAAAAGATGCAATTTTAAATAAATTACTACAGTACGTATTTCAAATCAGACTTAATCTAGATGCGGGGGATTGCACACATTTCGTATGGTAATGGGGCATTTGTGGCCCCCAGTGCGGGGGTGAGGTCCAGCACAGCTCCGGGAGGGGCCTGGAAGGTGAAGTGTTGCAGTAGTGTTGTAAAGAAGAGGAACAGCTCCATTTTAGCCAATGTTTCCCCAGCACAACTTCTTTTTCCTAGGAAAAAATAAATAAATCTGGTTCATTTGAATCAGTCATAAAGTAACATCTGTTATAAAATATGTATTAGGCTAGATACACATGAGTTTTTATGCAGCATTCAAGCCTCCTTCTTTGGTTGTACCCAGTGAGGACTGAGCAATTGCTGTTTATTTCATAGTAAAAAGGATCTAAATAAGAGCATGTACACAGGACTCGGAAAAAATCAAGTGCGGGTCTACAATGTAGGAGCATTGCTCACATGTTCAGCAAAACTAAAAGGCTGTGCTTGACAGCAGGGCCAAAACTAGGTAAGGGGAGGGCTCAGGGGGAAGCATGTGTCCACATTTAGAGGGGCATCATCATCCCCATGCATTAGGGGGTCACACCTGGACAGGAGAATAGCATTTACTATAACTGAAGCTGTATTTTCCTCCTGCGGCAGCTGAAAGACGTATTTTCCTCCTCTCCCTCCTGCCAGCATTCAGCAGCTGCAGGAAGAAAGTACCACCAATTGGCTCTAGTAAATGCATAGAAGCACTACATTTTACACACACACACACACACGTTAGATTAGCACATTTAACCCTTAGATCGCCCCTGTTAACCCTTTGGTCACCCAGCCAGTGTCATTAGTACAGTGTCAGCATATAGAATTTTTCACTGATCACTGTATTACTGCCACTAGTAACATCAGATAGCACCAGGGTCAGTAAGCACCCCACCCAGCCAGGGTCAGCCCGCACATTATTGCACTCAAGTATAGGTCGCTGATCATCACCATTACTAGTATAGTGTTTGTATGGATCAATATATAGATAATGAACAGAACTATACTAATGCCTCCTTAGTATAGTGTTCCCAAAAACGCAGTATTAGCAGGATCAGCCCAATTTGCTGCCAGCACTAGCGTTTAGACCCTAGTACACAATTGATTGTGGGCCAAAGCAATTCATATGCACAACAATACATTGCTGCCCACCAAAATTCAGCAATTGCCAGACAAGTTACATGGAAACCTATCATGGTTTCTGAATTTAAAACTTTTTTGGGCCTAACCCTCAACATGGGCATTACAAATAGAATGAATTGTGGTAATATTGGTCCACAGACCCGATTCATCATATGCCCATGTTCTCTGCTGTTACATATGTTCTCAACAAGGAACAGCAATGCACTGGTAAATCGCTGAACTTTAAGTGGTTATAACCGAAAAATGCCTGCAGCTACAGGCATCATTCTGGTATTGTTTTTTCCAGCTGGTGGTTCGCTTTCATGTAAAAGCAATCCTAGTGGCTAATTAGCCACTGGACCGCTTTTACAAGCAGCATGAAGGGACGTTCCCCCCCCCCCCCCGGCCACCTTCCACTGCTTTCTCGGGCTCTCCCGTCCCATCGGGGAACCCAAGAATGCAGCCAGTGCTTCTGCCAGCTGACTATAGAGCTGATCATGGACAAAAGCTATGAGTATTTCATCATTTCAGTTTCACTGGATATAAACAGCGCCATTTTAAAATTGGTAAAGAATCTGATCACACCAATCTTGGTGTGATCAGATGCTTTAAGGGCAGAGGAGAGATCTAAAGTTTAATAGACCCCAGAATTCTCAGAAGAAAGTATAGGTACTTTCACAAAGAAGAGTTTTTGGAGCATTTTTGCATTTCCTAGATTGTAAGCTTGAAAGAGCAGGGCCCTCAATCCCCTCATGTTTTGCATTGTATTGGTATTGTTCTGTCACATGTTCTGTCCCCCTTTGTAATGTACAGCACTGAGCGAACCATTGGCGCTTTATAAATACTGTATAATAATAATAATAATTTAAAAAAGCTCAAGAAAAATGCTTCCCTATGTTTGTCTATTTATGTCTATGTATATTTTCATACTGGGGCAATGCCCTCCTGTTGTGGTGTAAAAACTCCTGCTTGCAGCATCTTTGGAGCATGTTTGTTCAGGTAAAAAAAAACACACCAAAAATGCCTCTTCCCATTGAAATCAATGGAGAGTGTTTGAAAAGCTTCTGAAAAATGCCTGAAAAATGTCTCAAAAAAGCCTTTTTTGGTGCAGTTTTTAAGTTATTTGTCCTTTAAAAAATGCTCAGAAAGCATGGCAAAAGCACAGTAAAAATGAGTCAAAAAATGCATATGCGTTTTTGACTTTTTTTGCAGCAAATTACTGTAAAAGTAGCCTGTTGCTATCACAGAGGATATTTACATTACCTGTGATAACATTAACAGTGAAAAAAAAAATGAAAGGAACAGAAATTTTAAAAAAAGCAAAATAAATAATAATAATAAAAAAAAAATCAAACCCACTCCCCACCCCCCTCGGTTGGTCCAGTGTCAGTATGTAAACAGAGATTTTTCCATGAATGTGAGGTATCACTGTGAATTTCAGATCTAGGGCAGTAATTCTTGCACTAGACCTCCTATGTAAATTTAAAATGGTAACCTGTAAAGGCTTTTAAAGCATAGATTATGAAAGATTTGCATAGTCTGTTTCAGTTGCACAGGCGTGCGCAATTTTAAAGCATGTCATGTTTGGTATCTATTGACTTGGCATAACATCCTCTTTTTATATCTTATCAAACAATTGGTTAATATATTATGTATTTATATATATATTATGTTTTTGTACATGTAAATTAAAAAAAGTGTATTTTTTCAAAACATTTTTCAAAACAATTTGCGTTTGAAAAATCCTTGTGCTAATACTGTGTGACATTAAAAATTGCAAAACCCACCATTTTATTCTCTAGGACCTCTGCATTAAAAAATATATATAATGTTTTGGGGTTAAAAGTAACTTTCTATAAAAAAAATGTTATATAAAGAAAACGTGTCATAAAAGGCTTGGTCTTCAAGTGGTTAAAAAAGTGGGTGGTGTGTGGCATAAGCTTCTAATGTTGGGCATAAAAGTTCAGGATAGTGGATGCACCCAAAAAAGGGGGTTTGTGAAAAGAAATTCACAGGAAAGCGGCTACATTATGGACAGAATGCGATACTCAGAAAAATTTCCAAAAATTATGCTTTATTACACATTAAATGATTGACATACGGGCAATCGCCCTGGTTTACCATCACCTCAGTATGAGACAATACACACAGACCTAAAACCATTAAAATCACACCAAGACCGGTCTAGGTATATGTGCTGCAAATGCTATGACCATGAATAGTCTAAAGCACTTGCAGCACTGGCACATAGGTGACACTCCCTATAGGAGGTATATACCAGAAAAATTATACCAAAGGTATACAATATCATGTGCTATATATGTAAGCATATATCATTACCATATAGGTTACACCCCAAAAAGAAGGGGGGAATTCCAAAAATTGTACCAAAGGTATGTCATGTCATATGCACGCAAAATGGACAGACACAGTAGTCATCTGGAGCAAGGCATGACCCTAAGCCTATATGAGGCAATATGGGTAAAACATAGTATATAAACGCAGTACAACCCTATATAAGCACACGTGGTTGGGGCCCATTAATCTGTAATAAACGTGAAGTTGCAAGGATTCTTATAGTTGAAAGAGTCCCTGTTGTTGTCTTGATGGAGAAATAGATGCAAATAGCAGAGGTCTGCTTTAAATGGTTTCTTCACCACAGCATGTGGACTGTAAACCACTTTAATATTAGAAACAAGATAAGGCCCAGTAGATCTTCCGCCTGTTGCAATATATGTAGTATGCCTTGTTTCTATATAGAGCACCATGATGTCCCCATCCACCTGTGCAATGGGTAGTAGAAAAAAGAAGAAAATTCCTTCATAGGTACTGCCGTATTGATCCAGGGAACCACCGCTTACATCAGCCGACATTTCGCGGGTTCCGACCTCTCCATGGCGCCTGTGCTGCCTTTGCATGACTCATGGCATGTGAAGATGGCTGCCTCCTTGTAAGTCGACGTGCATATCACCAGTGCGCATGACCGGAAGTGACGTATCTGACGTATGACGTCAACGCGTCCTGGTCCTGACGAAGCTGAGTGAGATACGCGTTGACGTCATACGTCAGATAGATGAGTCATGCAAAGGCAGCACAGGCGCCATGGAGAGGTCGGAACCCGCGAAATGTCGGCTGATGTAAGCGGTGGTTCCCTGGATCAATACGGCAGTACCTATGAAGGAATTTTCTTCTTTTTTCTACTACCCATTGCACAGGTGGATGGGGACATCATGGTGCTCTATATAGAAACAAGGCATACTACATATATTGCAACAGGCGGAAGATCTACTGGGCCTTATCTTGTTTCTAATATTAAAGTGGTTTACAGTCCACATGCTGTGGTGAAGAAACCATTTAAAGCAGACCTCTGCTATTTGCATCTATTTCTCCATCAAGACAACAACAGGGACTCTTTCAACTATAAGAATCCTTGCAACTTCACGTTTATTACAGATTAATGGGCCCCAACCACGTGTGCTTATATAGGGTTGTACTGCGTTTATATACTATGTTTTACCCATATTGCCTCATATAGGCTTAGGGTCATGCCTCTCTCCAGATGACTACTGTGTTTGTCCATTTTGCGTGCATGTGACATGACATACCTTTGGTACAATTTTTGGAATTCCCCTTCTTTTTGGGGTGTAACCTATATGGTAATGATATATGCTTACATATATAGCACATGATATTGTATACCTTTGGTATAATTTTTCTGGTATATACCTCCTATAGGGAGTGTCACCTATGTGCCAGTGCTGCAAGTGCTTTAGACTATTCATGGTCATAGCATTTGCAGCACATATACCTAGACCGGTCTTGGTGTGATTTTAATGGTTTTAGGTCTGTGTGTATTGTCTCATACTGAGGTGATGGTAAACCAGGGCGATTGCCCGTATGTCAATCATTTAATGTGAAATAAAGCATAATTTTTGGAAATTTTTCTGAGTATCGCATTCTGTCCATAATGTAGCCGCTTTCCTGTGAATTTCTTTTCACAAACCCCCTTTTTTGCTTGCATGTTTTTTGGCTACTGGATGGAAGCCATTTATTGGGTGATACAGTAATATATATTTGAATCTCTAAAACCTATCTTTTATCTAGTGGATGCACCCCCCTCCCCCCCAAATTACCCCTTTTTGGAAATTAGACGCTCTAGAGCAGCGGTTCTCAACCTGGGGGTCGCGACCCCTTTGGGGGTCGAACGACCATTTCCCAGGGGTCGCCTAAGACCATCGGAAAACACATATTTCCGATGGTCTTAGGAACCGAGACACCGCTCCTCTCTCCGGCGATGTGTGGGCGGGATGATACGCTGCTCCTGTCACCTGGCCACACCTCCGGGATCGCTCAGCAGCTCCGCCTCCTCGCCGCTGATTGGCCACCGGAACTGTAGCTCAGGAGAGGCACACAGGCGGCCAATCACCGGCGAGGAGGTGGAGCTTGGAGAGGAGGAGCCGAGCGGCAGCGCGCACACATCAAAGAAGATCGAGGGAGCTGCCGGAGCGAGTGAAGAGGAGAGCGGCCAGAGAAGGAAGACAGCTGACAGGTAAGTGAGAGAGCGAGCCCAGGCTGTCACTAATACCAACGATGGGGCACTATTCCTCCCCCCACTGACACCAACGATGGGGCACTATTCCTCCCCCCACTGACACCAACGATGGGGCACTATTCCTCCCCCCACTGACACCAACGATGGGGCACTATTCCTCCCCCCACTGACACCAACGATGGGACACTATTTCCCCCCCCACTGACACCAACGATGGGACACTATTTCCCCCCCCCCCTGACCCCAATGATGGGGCACTATTCTCCCCTCCACCACACTGACATCAATGATGGGGCACTATTCCTCCCACTGACACCAATGATGGGGCACTACTCCCCCCACTGACACCAATGATGGGGCACTACTCCCCCCACTGACACCAATGATGGGGCACTACTCCCCCCACTGACACCAATGATGGGGCACTACTCCCCCCACTGACACCAATGATGGGGCACTACTCCCCCCACTGACACCAATGATGGGGCACTACTCCCCCCACTGACACCAATGATGGGGCACTACTCCCCCCACTGACAGCAATGATGGGGCACTACTCCCCCCACCGACACCAATGATGGGGCACTACTCCCCCCACCGACACCAATGATGGGGCACTACTCCCCCCACCGACACCAATGATGGGGCACTATTCCTCCCACTGACACCAATGATGGGGCACTATTCCCCCCACTGACACCAACGATGGGACACTATTTCCCCCCCCACTGACACCAACGATGGGACACTATTTCCCCCCCCCCTGACCCCAATGATGGGGCACTATTCTCCCCTCCACCACACTGACATCAATGATGGGGCACTATTCCTCCCACTGACACCAATGATGGGGCACTACTCCCCCCACTGACACCAATGATGGGGCACTACTCCCCCCACTGACACCAATGAGGGGGCACTACTCCCCCCACTGACACCAATGATGGGGCACTACTCCCCCCACTGACACCAATGATGGGGCACTACTCCCCCCACTGACACCAATGATGGGGCACTACTCCCCCCACTGACACCAATGATGGGGCACTACTCCCCCCACCGACACCAATGATGGGGCACTACTCCCCCCACCGACACCAATGATGGGGCACTACTCCCCCCACCGACACCAATGATGGGGCACTACTCCCCCCACCGACACCAATGATGGGGCACTATTCCTCCCACTGACACCAATGATGGGGCACTATTCCTCCCACTGACACCAATGATGGGGCACTATTCCTCCCACTGACACCAATGATGGGGCACTATTCCTCCCACTGACACCAATGATGGGGCACTATTCCTCCCACTGACACCAACGATGGGGCACTATTCCTCCCACTGACACCAACGATGGGGCACTATTCCTCCCACTAACACCAACGATGGGGCACTATTCCTCCCACTGATACCAACGATGGGGCACTATTCCTCCCACTGATACCAACGATGGGGCACTATTCCTCCCACTGACACCAGTGATGGGGCACTATTCCTCCCACTGACACCAGTGATGGGGCACTATTCCTCCCACTGACACCAGTGATGGGGCACTATTCCTCCCACTGACACCAGTGATGGGGCACTATTCCTCCCACTGACACCAGTGATGGGGCACTATTCCTCCCACTGATACCAACGATGGGGCACTATTCATCCCACTGACATCAGTGATGGGGCACTACTCCTTCCACTGACACCAATGATGTGGCACTACTCCTCCCACTGCAAAATTACAGTTATGAAGTAGCAACGAAAATAATTTTATGGTTGGGGGTCACCACAACATGAGGAACTGTATTAAGGGGTCGCGGCATTAGAAAGGTTGAGAACCACTGCTCTAGAGTATTTGCTAAGAGGCATGGTGAGCATTTTGCAGATGTCATTTATTGCCACAAGTTTTTGGAAAATGAAGAAAGAAAATAAAAATGTATTTTTTCTTTTCATTTTCAGAATCCTGTGACAAAATATTATATCTGATGTATACTCACCGTGCCTCTTATCAAATTCCTTGAGGTTTCTACTTTCCAAAAAGAGTAATTTGGGGGGAGGTGTTTGTACTATCCTGGCATTTTAGGGCCTCCAAAACTGTGATAGGTAGCGAGGAAGGGATGTGAGGAAATACAGTATGCCCTAGGAAAGCCTGAAGGTGGTCATTGGATTTTGGGGACCTGTATGTGGCTAGGCTGCCATAAAGTCTTACATGTGGTATCCCCATACCTGTGAGAAGTAGCAGAATGTGTTTTGGGGTGTTATTCCACATTTACCAATGGCATCTGTGAGCAATATACAATTTAAATGACAACTTGTGTAAACAAAAATATATTTTGTCATTTTCCAAAACTTTTTGGCAAAAAATAACATCTTCCATGGACTCAACATGCCTCTCAATAAATTCCTTGAAGTGTCTACTTTCCAGAAAGGTGTAATTTTGGTTTTTTTTGTACTGCGCTGGCATTTCAGCACCTCAAGAAATGTGATAGGCATTCAGAAAGTAAAAGCTGCGTGAATTCCAATATATATACCATAGTGACACTGTCCACACTCCGTTCACTGCCCTATTGACACTGTCCACACACCATCCACTGCCCTACTGATACTGTCCAAACACTGTCCACTGCCCTACTGACACTGTTCAAACACCATCCACTGCCCTACTGACACTGTCCACACACCGTCCACTGCCCTACTGACACTGTCCAAACACCGTCCACTGCCCTACTGACACTGTCCAAACACCGTCCACTGCCCTACTGACACTGTCCAAACACCGTCCACTGCCCTACTGACCCTGTCCGAACACCATCCACTGCCCTACTGACAATGTCTAAACACCATCCACATTCAGGGTTTAACATCTAACATGTTATTAATGCACTAGCCCCCTGCACTGAAACCCCCCCTAACATCTGACCCCCCCCCCCGACGTGTCCCTGTTTTGACATCTAGCTGTCACAAGCTAAAAAAGAACAGTGTTCTGTGAATGGGAAAAATTCAAGTCTCAACAGCCTTTGCAGCTGTCGGCTTGCAGTTCTCAATGCACTACCAGAGTGCTGTTCACTGTGCTTCCTGTCAGGGTGTAACTGCCTGCCTGTATCAGAGATACACAGACAGTCTGCATGGCGTTACACCTACGATCTGCTGAATGCTTTACCGATCCCTAACAAAAAATATTTAGCATATTAGATTTACCTCCAAAAAATTGTGCATTTACTTATTTTAATTTTTTTGTAACAGTAAATGCATCCTTTAAATTGCCAGAAAATGACAAACATTGCCAGCTTCTTAAAAAAAATCATGGCAGAGGAGTAGACCTCTGGAGAGTCCTAAAATGCTTGTAAAGAAAAAGTAATATTTATACTTGCCTTACATCCTTCCAGGAAGATTCCTGGGGAATGCAGAGCAGGTGAAATCTAATGAGAAGACAATCTAGTCCGTTGTAAGAGCATCTTATCATAAGATATAAGCATTTCTACATTTCACAGTTTATCCCAGAAGGAATTTGATGTCACCCTTGCCTGGGGATGCAAGTGGTAGATGGGGTAGGGTAATTATAAATCTTACTTTTTGCTTTACATGAAATTTTGCTGCAAGTTTGGCTTTAAAAGCCACCAAACAAATTCTTAATTTCACCTTTTCTGTTGATTGCAATGCATTTCACCAAAATGTTGCCAAAATTTCCCAAATTGTGAAATAAAATATCCCCATTTCTCTCATCCTTAGTCAGAATGGCCAACATGATCTCTGTAACTCAGAGCTGAGCTTCATACTCTACATATTCTACTCTTAGCTGGTAGACTGCAATGGACAGGGGGTTCTGAAATACATCATACCTTCCACCTTTGTAAAATCAGCATATACACGTGTCCATCAAATAATGTAACAGTGGATACTGGCTTTAGGCTTAGGTTTTAGTGTACTTGAAGTTTTCCAGAGTTCATTAAAACTTTTTTTCCAACACTCAAATTAATAATGCAAAAATGTGTTGTGTATTACCAATAGAAAATGGAATGAAAGCATCAGCCTTCTTGAAATTGCCTTTAGAATCAAGAAAATGTTCTGGGTGGAATTCATATGGTTTTTCAAAGTAAGACTTTTCCCTCAGAGCAGAGGAGAGCACTGGGATGACTGTGGTTCCCTGCAGGAGAAAAAGTTACCAACCAGTTAGTATATAACAAATACATGAAGCAATACAGTAATTTGGCATGTTTATATAGAAATAGTCTGTCCAGACAGAAAATGAAGATTTAACTGCGTTTTGTGAGTTTTTTGCTCATTTTATCTAGTGGTTGTCTAGTAGTAGTCAGCTATACTTATCTTATTCCTCACTCCTGCAGGATGCTTTACTACAGCTCCCCCAAAGCTGCTTTCCTTTGTCTCTTTCCTAATTGCACGCATGCCAATGTCATTCTGTACAATGCATGATCAACAGTCCTGCATTGTATCTAAGGACTTTCAGGACCTGCCCACATCCTGGAGCAATGGAGAACAGAGAATAGCAAATGAGCATTTAAACCTTGTAGCGTGGTGGTGGGAATGGAGGAGACATGTCAAGAGGACATTTTTCCACTTAAAGTGATTGTAAACCCTTTGTCACGGTCAGGGGTCAGGCTCATAGACCAGCAGCTATATCAGAGGCTCCCACTGACCGGCTGGATACATGGAGCAGCAAGTCACCCTAGCACATGACATGGACTCAACCAAGCTGTGGAATCTAAGCACTAACCGGTGTCCACCAGATCTCCTGATGGTGGAGTTGGAATTTACTGCATGTTAATAGCAGGTCACATTCCTCAGGATCGCCTCACCAGGAGGTGAGCAAGTCAGGGTTCAGTAGCAGATATAGAAGGTAGGGATCAAGCAGAAGTGTAGTCAGTAAACAAGTCAAAGGTCAGTAACATATGGTTGCAAGTTGGGATTAGGTGGAAGTGTAGTCAAAGAACAAACCAAAAGTCAGTAACAAGGGGTAGCGGAGATATGGACCACAGTAGAAGTGAAAAGAGCAACATATTGGCTGGAGAGAGAACAATACTCTAGCAAACAGAAAGTGCGAATGCATGGCTTAAATAGGAAGTTCATGGGAGGAGCAAAGGGTTCAAGGTTCATGGGAAACAAAGTGCAAGGCAAAATCACTCAAAAACTTATTCAGGGAGCTGATCAGTATCCCAGGTAGCTCAGTATAAAGAGACATTGCCCAACGCAGCAGAGGTTGCAAGCTCAGACCTAAGTCTTGACATCCTAACATACCTAGTGAAGTGACTTGCCTCAGGTGATACACAAAGTTCAAACTAATCCCCCTGTATAAGTTGTACCTGTTTATCTGTAGCTATTCTTCACATCTCTTC
The DNA here is from genome assembly GCF_062004578.1 of Staurois parvus. Lineage (NCBI taxonomy): Eukaryota > Metazoa > Chordata > Amphibia > Anura > Ranidae > Staurois > Staurois parvus. The sequence continues at coordinate 5,685,374 of NW_028318186.1, read as the reverse complement.
AAAGTCCACAATATATACAGCTTGTCTGAGCTTGGATTGGAGAGAAGGAATACACCTCCCTTCACACAACACACAGAACAGAGCTGAAACTGTCAAACACAGGAAGAGCTCCCTCTCCTGTAACCTTTTTTCTCTTGGTGTCAGAGGTGATTCATGCAGATAGTAGAAAAATGAGACAGCGAACAAGAATGACACTTAGTACTATGTATTGAGATACTAAGTACACACTATAGAGGGATATGCTTTGTTCATATTTCATGTCAGAGGTTTACAATCACTTAACTTAGAGTTTAGTTTTAAAACACACATATTTTCACTTTCAGTTTTTTGAAACATTTAAAACATCAGTTTTATTTAATTCATATCTAAGGTTAAAATGTAATATATATCATTTACATTTTACCTTAGATATATAGAATTATTCATTTCCACATTGTATTTTTATTATTTCTAGTCTACTATTATTAACTGGGTGCAGACTTTGGGCGTGCTACACACATCCAAAAAAAGATCATCATTGTACACAGGGTATATGTAGCACATCCAGTTCTTCTGCCTTGCTTCCCCCTCGCAGTACACAGCAATTCAGCTCTGATTAATGAAAGATACTTTGATGCAGCTGTCAAAAAAAGCAGCTGTCAAAAAAAGCGAGGCGCGCCGCCGCCCTATCTGTCCCACCGATAACCGCCGCAGATGTGAGTCGCCGGGTCACAGCCGGTCCTTAGCGGCTATGTCCCGGCGATCGGCGGCAAACAGTGACAGACAGCACAGCTGCAGTAGCTGTGATGTCTGTCACTTCCCTGTCAGCTCGAGGATGAGCTGATCGAGAAAGAACAGTTTCTCTTTCTCGATCAGCCTTGTCCCGCCCAGCACACACCCCCGCCCCCTAGTAAAACACCCCCCTCACTCCTATAACCCTTCCCTGCAAAATAAAGTTAACCCCTTCCTCCCCATTGCCATTAGTACAGTGTCAGTGTTTTTGCACTGATCACTGTATTAGTGTTTTTGGGGATGTCAGTGACCCCAAGTCAGTACCCCCCAATGCCAGAATGTCCACCGCAGCCCCGCAGTCCTGCCATAAGTCGCTGGTCGCTGCCATAAGTCCCTGATCGCCGCCATAATTCGCTGATCGCCGCCATTATTAGTATGAAAAAAACCCCTAAAAATCCCAGTATCTTTCCCACCATTTGTAAACACTATAACTTTCACGTAAACCAATTAATTTACACGTATTGGGTTTTTTTTTTTAGCAAAGACATGTCGCAGAATGCATTTTGGCAGAAATTTATGACTAAATTTGATTTTTGCATTTTTTTTTTATTGGACATGTTTTATAGCAAAAAGTCCAAAATATTGTTTTTTTTTTCCTCAAAATTGTCAGCCTTTTTTTTTATAGCGCAAAAAATAAAAACCGCACAGGCGATCAAATACCACCAAAAGAAAGCTCAATTTGAGGGAAAAAAAAGGATGTAAATTTCATTTATGTACCTTATTACATGACCGCACAATTGTCCGTTAACATTTTGGCCTAAATTTATAACCAACTTTGAGTTTACTATATATTTTTTATAGCTGAAAGTAAAAAATATTGTTTTTCTTCAAAATTTTTGGCCTTTTTTTGTTTATAGCGTGAAAAATAAAAAGGGCACAGGTGATCAAATTACACCGAAAGAAAGCTCTATTTGTGTGAAAAAAAGGACGTAAATTTCGTTTGGCTGCAGCATTGCATGACCGCGCAATTATCAGTTGAATTAGTGCAGCGCCGAGTAGCAAAAAGAGGCCTGGTCATTAAGGGGGGTAAATCCTCTGGAGCTCAAGTGGTTAAATTAAAATAACCAACCATGTCATACTTATCTGCTCTGTGCAACAGTTTTCCACAGAGCAGCCCAGAACCTCCTCTTGGGTCCCCGTCAGTGCTGTCTGCTCCTGCTCTACAGTGTCTGTCCCCATAGAAAGCACTTGATATAGGGGCAGATGTGCAGGCTCGCTCCTGAGCCAGACTGTGCAAGTCAATAGACACACAGCCCTACTCCCTCCTCATTGGATTTGATTGACATGTCCATGTTCAGCAAGGAGAAAGAGAGCAAATCATCATGGCAGGTTTTTACCTTGATGCAGAGAATGCATTAAAGTAAAAAAACATTTAGCTCTGACAACCACGTTAAAGCCTACGTTTATTTTAAAACATCAACACAAGGGATGATTTTACTTTTACACAATACAGTTTTCACCTTTTTATTCACATTCACTTGCCCTGCAAAGGATTTACCCCCCTCCCTGACCAGGCCATTGTTTGTGATAGGCACTGTGTTTTTTTAACTGACAATTGCGTGGTCATGCAAAGCTGAACCCAAGTGAAAATGATTTCCTTTTTTTCCCCACAAATAGAGCTTTCTTTCAGTGGTATTTGGTCACCTTTGCATGTTTTATTTTTTGTGCTATAAAGAAAAACGACAAAGAAACAATTTTGAAAAAAAAAACATTATTCTTGACATTTTGCTATAAAACATATCCAGTAAAAAAATGTTAAAAATCAAATTTCATCATAAATGTAGGCCAAAATGTATTCTGCTACATGTCTTTGCTAAACAAAATTCTCAATACGTGTAAATTAATTGGTTTACGTGAAAGTTATAGCGTCTGCAAATGGTGGTATATATAATGGGATTTTTTTTATACTAGTAATGGCGGCGATTAGCGACTTATAACAGGAATGAGATGGGCATTCTGACACTGGGGGGGAACTGGCTAATTGACCCTGACATCCCCAGTGACACCAATACAGTGATCAGTGCTAATAAAAAGCACTGACACTTTACTAATGACACTGGGCAGGAAGGGGTTAACATCTAGGGCGATCAAAGGGTTAACTGTACTGGGTGTGTTTTACTAGTAAGGCATGTTGTTTTGTACTGCTCTGCTATGCAGAGTAATACAAAGCAGAGTGCTGGTGCTGACAGGAGAAAGATCTGTATTCTTTACATACAGACCTCTCCCCCATCAGTGTTCCCCGGCGATCGCTGGGTGCTAGCGGGGAATCTCAGCTGTAGTCACCAATATATATACACGTGATTTTGCACAGCCCTGATACCCTGTAGCAGTAGTTCCGCTATAGGGCGGTCAGGAAGCGGTTAATCGCACTGCTGATTATCTTCTCCAGCCTTTTTTTTTAGCCAATCCCTGTCTATATATACTCCATTCTGCAGCGACTACTCCTCATTGCTCTACATTGGCTTCCTAATAGCGACAATAGTGGACCATGCCTGCTCAATGGTCAGCATAGCTGCTTGTAGTCTCCACCATGGGTCCATGTGACAATGCAGGAGCAGCATTGGGAGACAGCTGTCAGTCAATAACAGAAAGGGAGTATCACCAGAGAATATTTTAATGAAAGCTGCAGATTTCAAGAGATTAAAACCAGCTTTTGAAATGATATTACCATATTATGCTTTAATTGGATTTACCTACAGTCAGGTCCATAAATATTGGGACATCAACATAATTCTAACATTTTTGGCTCTATACACCACCACAATGGATTTGAAATGAAACAAACAAGATGTGCTTTAACTGCAGACTGTCAGCTGTAATTTAAGGGTATTTACATCCAAATCAGGTGAACGGTGTAGGAATTACAACAGTTTGCATATGTGCCTCCCACTTGTTAAGGGACCAAAAGTAATGGGACAATTTGGCTTCTCAGCTGTACCATGGCCAGGTGTGTGTTGTTCCCTCATTATCCCAATTACAATGAGCAGATAAAAGGTCCAGAGTTCATTTCAAGTGTGCTATTTGCATTTGGAATCTGTTGCTGTCAACCCTCAAGATGAGATCCAAAGAGCTGTCACTATCAGTGAAGCAAGCCATCATTAGGCTGAAAAAACAAAACAAACCCATCAGAGAGATTGCAAAAACATTAGGCGTGGCCAAAACAACTGTTTGGAACATTCTTAAAAAGAAGGAACGCACCGGTGAGCTCAGCAACACCAAAAGACCTGGAAGACCATGGAAAACAATTGTGGTGGATGAGCGAAGAATTCTTTCCCTGGTGAAGAAAACACCCTTCACAACAGTTGGCCAGATCAAGAACACTCTCCAGGAGGTAGGTGTATGTGTGTCAAAGTCAACAATCAAGAGAAGACTTCACCAGAGTGAATACAGAGGGTTCACCACAAGATGGAAACCATTGGTGAGCCTCAAAAACAGGAAGGACAGATTAGAGCTTGCCAAACAACATCTAAAAAAGCCTTCACAGTTCTGGAACAACATCCTATGGACAGATGAGACCAAGATCAACTTGTACCAGAGTGATGGGAAGAGAAGAGTATGGAGAAGGAAAGGAACTGCTCATGATCCTAAGCATACAACCTCATCAGTGAAGCATGGTGGTGGTAGTGTCATGGCATTGGCATGTATGGCTGCCAATGGAACTGGTTCTCTTGTATTTATTGATGATGTGACTGCTGACAAAAGCAGCAGGATGAATTCTGAAGTGTTTCGGGCAATATTATCTGCTCATATTCAGCCAAATGCTTCACAACTCATTGGATGCCGCTTCACAGTGCAGATGGACAATGACCCAAAGCATACTGCAAAAGCAACCAAAGAGTTTTTTAAGGGAAAGAAGTGGAATGTTATGCAATGGCCAAGTCAATCACCTGACCTGAATCCAATTGAGCATGCATTTCACTTGCTGAAGACAAAACTGAAGGGAAAATGCCCCAAGAACAAGCAGGAACTGAAGACAGTTGCAGTAGAGGCCTGGCAGAGCATCACCAGGGATGAAACCCAGCGTCTGGTGATGTCTATGCATTCCACACTTCAGGCTGTAATTGACTGCAAAGGATATGAAACCAAGTATTAAAAAGTGAAAGTTTGATTTATGATTATTATTCTGTCCCATTACTTTTGGTCCCTTAACAAGTGGGAGGCACATATGCAAACTGTTGTAATTCCTACACCATTCACCTGATTTAGATGTAAATATCCTCAAATTAAAGCTGACAGTCTGTAATTAAAACACATCTTGTTTGTTTCATTTCAAATCCATTGTGGTGGTGTATAGAGCCAAAAATGTTAGAATTGTGTCGATGTCCCAATATTTATGGACCTGACTGTATACTTTAACTAGACATGCACACCCAATTTTTTTCTTTAGTTTCTGATGCATTTATTAATTGAAGAATGTTGTTTCCTCATATTCGTTATGTTGAACTAATTCATTTTCGGCATTTTTTTTTATATATTCGTTGGTCCAAGTGGATTCGAAAAATGTTGCAGTTTTCTTTAAGATTGACATATACTATATTAGTTAACAGTTTCGATATTCCGGGTGGAATTGTTATTCATATATATCGAAACTATTCAAAAGGATTCAATATTTTCCAAACCTAACAATTGAATTAGACTGTGGAACTGAATTGACTGACTGTGACAACTTACTCGAATCTAAATGATCAAATTAATTTGAAAATGTAATCAATTTCCCCATGGGCCCAAACTACTTTCGCATCCTGTGATGTTATCTGGATGAAACAAATGCATTCGTTACTTTCATTACAACGTTTTTCAGATTTTTTTAGATTCGTTGCTATGTACAGTCGGGGATGCATAGACATCTGAATCTCCAAACATCAACTTTTCAGATAAAAATCGATTCATTACAAAATGAAATGCATATGTCTAATGTTAACTTTAGTCACTCACCTTTGGAATAAAATATCCTCTGAATGTAACATGTTGTGACGTTGCATGTGGAACACTTCCCGGTGCAATATCACCAAACCGCAGGATCTCATGAACGACGGCATCAGTGTACGTCATTTGTTTCCTGTGCTCTAATCTAAGCTGAGCTGTGCCAATGACTTTTTCAATTTCGTCTTGTACTTTCTCTGTTGGCAAGCAAATATCAGAATGAATTTCTACAAAATGTATATCCTGAACGAGTATAGTTCCACAAAGTATGCTCCCACAAATGGTATGGGAACACGTAAGAACACATGAATGGTAAGGACATCCCCCACAATGCACTGCACTCTGACGGTGGATTGTGATTGGCCAAAGCAATGCACCTGACCACAGGCGAGGTACAATGCTTTGGCCAATCACAGCACAATTGGGCAGAGCTAGCTTTGATATCACTGCTAGCTCTGCCAAATTATTTACATCTGACCCGCAAATGTCAGATAGCAACAGGTGCTCTGCGTTTTTTTGTTTTTTCTGGCAAGTCGGCATCATCGTGACAACACTGGACCCTGTGATTAATGATGAATTATGATGGAACCATCTTTTGAGCTTTTTTTTTTTAAATAAAGGACATGTTAAAAACAGTTTTTTTTTTTAACATTTTATACTTTTTTGGTGAATGGGTAGAGGTACTTTATACCCCATACTCATTCACATGGGGGGGCGGGATCTGGTTTCCCCCTTGTTAAAGAGGGCTTCCAGATTCCAATAAATCACCTGCCACAGACCCCCAAAACCACAGCTCAGGGTTGTGGGGAAAAGGCCCTTGGGTTGGGGACAAGATGTTGTGGGGGAAGCCCCTGCAGCCCCTGCCCCTAAAGGGCCTGGTATGGCTTTTAGGGGGATCCCACACACTTTAAATTTTTTTTTTTACTGTGGGTTCCTTCCTATCCTTCCTACCAGACCTAAAGGGTCTGGTATTGATTAGGGGGGACCCCATGCTGTTTTTTTTTTTCTTAATGTAATTTTTTTTGTTTAATGTCAGTCCTGCTGCAGCAGGACTATACATTGTACAGCTATGCGACTTTGCAGGAAGTTTAAGGGGACCCCCAGGCATAATATTTAAATTAATTAAATTTTTTTTTACTTTAAGCAAAATGACTGCCACTTTAAAAATGGTACTTCTTGAAAAATGTTTTTCACTGATTCATGTCCCTCAGGGCAGTACCAATACCCCCTTTATGTCCAATAACTTGCATATAAGCCTTCAAATGGGCAATTTTGAATTTACAAGTTTGTGTCCCATAGACTTACATTAAGCTCAAAGTTTGCAGTCGAACTTTCGTTAGGTTCGAATGTTTGATCACGAACCGAACAAGGGGTTGTTCGGCCCATCACTATTGCACACCATGGTTAGGTGAAAATGTGCAGGCTGGTTTTCCAAAGAAACTGAGAATTATTTTGATATAACTTATATAGACTTATTTTACCTACATATTATTGGGTATTCCATCAATCTGCTTTTCACATGATTGGACAATTAAAGGTAATATTTGCATAATTTACTGTGTGAAGATTCTCAACTCCTTTAATTAACGCTGAAGATTGGGTATGGCAATTTTTACGTAGTTACATAGGTCCAACTTGGATCAATTTATGCATATATGTGTCATACCTGTGTGATGACATGTCCATGAAAGTTGGAATGTTCTCTGAATGGAAGATGTGCAGATTGTGATGTCACTTCCCACCTCTCCATCTCATCCTATCAGAGAATGCTTTGCATTCACTAAGAGAATGCAATAGGTTTGATTTACTAAAACTGTAGAGTGCACAATCTGGTGCAGCTGTGCATGGTAGCCAATCAGCTTCTAACTTCAGCTTATTCAAATAGGCAACAAAAAAAACCTAGCAGCTGATTGGTATGCACCAGGTCTTGTACTCTCCAAGTTTAGTACATCAACTCCAAAGTGTTCTTTGAATTGTGTCCATATCATGCGAGCAACCTTCTGTGTTTATAATGTAGCAGAGCAGCTGTGACTACTACAGTGATTTTTAGCTTCCACGGAGATCCTACAGCTATGGCACATACATACTTACATTGATCTGTCAATCTTTAAGAAAATCCAGCAGCTCTGTCTGCAATTTTTGGATGTCTACACAATGAAGGCTTTTAGCCCTGCTTCACACTAGCCTACATGCTGCGGGCTGGTTGCAAATGTGGACAGAGCTGATGCTAGACTATTTTGCACCCTAGAAAAGACCAGCTGCTTGCACCTCCCATGTAGAAAACTGTAGAAAATATTAAATCAACAAAACATGAAACCAACACCAATATTAAAGACAAAGTCAGTGTCATGGATGGACTGCATCTGTGGCTGGCAGTGGCAGGGTGACAGTTGCAGTGAGTGGAGGATGATGGATCCACATTCTGACAGATCCCAGGCTGGAATTCCCCAGGCAATGGGGGGAGATAAAAGGCTGTGACAACAGGCAGCTAAACTGAGCGATCCCGCACAGCGACAGATCTGACACAACACACCACCACCAACATTGACACAGATCAGCAGACCCAGCAGGCAGTAGAAGAGCAGGCTATGATGTCATTACTTACTGACACATTGCACAGGTGATGGATATCTGGCCAGCCGGGTCACACTCATACAAACACGAGCCATCAGAGTCAGACATTACCTTCCTCCGCAGGCGCAGCACAGCCTGTGCTGATGAATGGGAAGAGAAGGGCTGAAACTCCACACCAGTCAGCTTGCAGTAAGACTGAGTCTGAGAGGAATGCTGGAAGGATCGGCAGCTCAGCTGCTACACTGACCCCAGACACCCAGCATCTTCCTCTGTCCTTTCTTTCTCCCTTCTGCCTCCCCTCCCCTCAGCTGATGGATCATTCATGATGTGGCGGTGTTCCGCACAGAGAGAGTGCCGGCCTGTGATGCACCCAGGTGCCCCTAGGTGGCAGTGCGCCCTAGGCGGCTGCCTAGTTTGCCTAGTGGAAGCACTGGCCCTGATTGCAGGAATTGGTGCAGTTCCCACAACCACCTGCAGCTGCATCAAGTTTTTATTGCGAGACACACGTGGGTGCCATTCATCTCTGTGGATGCGTTTTTCAAAAGGCATGCACCTTTTCCTTGCATGAAACGTGGGCACAGCAGCCTATTCAAGTGAGAACACTGATGTTCCCACAAAAAAGCGGGCCATGCGGCCCGCACTAGTGTGAACTGGGCCTTACAGGTAAATAATATGCATAAAAAACTTCAAATGTACATGTAAGCTTATGAAAAGTTTGTTGTTACAATTAGTGGTCTGACAGAGTCTCTTTAATCTTTTCTTATGGAATTTTAGGCTATCACCTGCACTACCCAAAGGTGCTATCAGAGAGAAATAAATCACTATAGTGATGTGACAGCTCATTTTCATTAATAATAAAAAAAAATAGGTAGCCTCTTAGAGGACATTTACATCCAGACTAACTCAAACTGTTCCTTAATATGATGGAAATTCCTGCATATGTTTAAAAAGTAAAAAAAAAGTATTTCCAGACCACAGTCTTCTTGAGGCTTAAATACATGACACAATACACTAAATAGAAGGAACACAATGTATGTCAAGGGACAAAAAATAGACATGTATCCCTTCCCGGTGTCACTTTAACAGAATATTTTTGTCCAGGGGTGGGGATCACTACTTGAGTGGTCACATGATTGGGAACTGGTCCTGCCAGCTCCCAATCATGTGACTTATATACTGTCTATGTACAGTATATGTGCTGGGAGTGCACAGTGAGTGCACTTCCAACACAGGAACCTCATCCTTCCAAGCTGGCCCAAATACATTATTTACTGACCTAATGGATTCACTTGCTGGGCATGTTGTATTAATAGTTTGTAGCCTCAGCTACATACAGTATACAACACTGTGTTCCTGCCAAGGGAAGGGACTTCCTATTCCACTCCCGCAATAAGTAGAGTAAGGCAGAGCGCTGCTATGTGTTCTGGCACCGGGACAGAACTTGGCCAATTTTGCCCAAATTAACTACAGTATTTAATGGGACAATAGACATGGAGGTAGGCTTTAAGAAGGCAGTGCTGTACTGTAGTTTGCTAACACTTCCCAAAGTTCAGTAAGTGCTGATAAATCCCAGAGTGACGTGCCATCGCATATGATCATTCTAAGGTCAGAGGTCACAATAACGGCTTGTCTTACTTTGTATATTAGGATATTTCATCATTAGCAAAAGACCCCATCGCAGAGTTGTGGATGTTGTCTCCATTCCAGCTGCAAACAAGTTGGCTACCAGGCCTGTTAAATTGTCATCATGGAAATATAGAGTAGATTCTGGCTTCCCCTAGAACAGAGATAGAAGATATTGGGATATTTACTGTAGATGTAATGTAAAAGGGGCGTAACTACATGGGCTGCAATTGCAACCCAGCCCCATGCTCCAGGGGACCCATATGGCCCCCTTATACACCTGAATAGGAGAGGTGGAATGTAGAGAAACCAGACCCCTCTAGAAATATGCAGAACAAAAAAACGTGTTTTGTTTCGGATCAATTTGTTAAGTTACTAATTTTGTTTGTTGCATTCAGAATTATTTTCGTTTCATTTATTTGTTTTCAACTGGACATTTCTTTTTTTTTGGATTCAAAGTATTCAAACCCAATTCAAATAAAAAATATTGAATTGATCCAAATTCATTGTGCAGAATTACTGGTTCTATTCCATAAGGCTCCATGTACATGAGCCTACAGTGACCGCCGACCACTGGAAACCACAAAACGCGGCAAAACCATGGCAACTGCTGAAGGTAGTGGTCAGGGTAGGCTGTATACATGAAGCCTTAGAATTTCAAAATTCAAATTTCAGAAGATGGCTATATTTATTCTATTGTATTCTTTTCTATTCCAGTCTGTACTTTTCTATTCTATTATTTTATATTCTATTCATTTATTTTCTCTTCTATTATTTTATTTTCTATTCTATTCTACTCTGTTTTACTGTATTTTATTCTATTCTGTTCTAATTTTCATTCTATTCTATTCTTTTCTATTCTGTTCCTTTCTATTATTTTCTAATACATGCTATTATATTCTATTCTGTTTTATTCTATTCTTTTACTTTCTAAATTAAAATTTCGGAAGATGGTTATATTTAGAGATGAGCGAATTATTCAAAAATTCGATTCGACTGATTCGGCGAATCCGTGAAAAATTTTTGATTCGAGTCGAATATATTCGCTGCGAATTTAACTTATAAAAGGGTGTTTCTAGGCTTCAGAGAGCCTTTATATTAGTGCAGAACACTGTACCTTTAATTTAAATGCCCTTGGAGTCTGCTAGGGAAGAGAAATAATACTGTCAGTCAGTATGACATGCAGATGAGTGCCGTCGATCTTAGAATCACCGCACACTTCACTCATTTGGGCAGTCACGGGGCCAAAACCAGAGTGTGGAGCCACAGTGTGGCGGTGGAGGCAGCAGCAGCAATGGGAGGCCATACAGCACCCTATGACAAAAATGGAACCCACCAGCAGTGTGAGGAGACCTGAAAGTGGCACATGGCAGAGTGTGGCGATGGAGACAGCAGCAATGGGAGGCCGTACAGGGACCCATGACGCACTCTGGACCTGGCAGCAGCATGAGGAGGCGGTACAGGGGCCCATGACAGATTACGGGCCTGGCAGCAGCATGAGGAGTTGGTACGGGGGCCCATGGCAGATTACGGGCCTGGCAGCAGCAATGGGAGGCCGTACAGGGACCCATGACACACTCTGGACCTGGCAGCAGCATGAGGAGGCGGTACAGGGGCCCATGACAGATTACGGGCCTGGCAGCAGCATGAGGAGTTGGTACGGGGGCCCATGACACACTATGGACCTGGCAGCAGCATGAGGAGGCGGTACAGGGGCGCATGACAGATTACGAGCCTGGCAGCAGCAACTTGGACAGGAGGACGTTCAGCTTCTGCACCGTCGGGTGCGTGCTCGCAAACTGTTGTCTCTTGGAAACGGATTCCAAGAAAGACTGCTGACGGAATCCGTGAAGAGGAGTAGCAGGAGAAGGAGCATCTGAACGAGCGGAATATGCCAACATGCAACAACAGGGGCCCATGACAGATTACGGGCCTGGCAGCAGCATGAGGAGTCGGTACGGGGGCCCATGGCAGATTATGGGCCTGGCAGCAGCAATGGGAGGCCAGTAATCTGCCAGCACCCTATGACAAAAAATGGAACACACCAGCAGTGTGTGAGGAGACCTGAAAGTGGCACATGGCCGAGTGTGGCGATGGAGACAGCAGCAATGGGAGGCCGTACAGGGACCCATGAGAGATTCTGGACCTGGCAGCAGCATGAGGAGGCGGTACAGGGGCCCATGGCAGATTACGGGCCTGGCAGCAGCTATGGGAGGCCCGTAATCTGCCAGCACCCTATGACAAAAAATGGAACACACCAGCAGTGTGTGAGGAGACCTGAAAGTGGCACATGGCAGAGTGTGGCGATGGAGACAGCAGCAATGGGAGGCCGTACAGGGACCCATGAGAGACTCTGGACCTGGCAGCAGCATGAGGAGGCGGTACAGGGGCCCATGGCAGATTAGGGGCCTGGCAGCAGCTATGGGAGGCCCGTAATCTGCCAGCACCCTATGACAAAAAATGGAACACACCAGCAGTGTGAGGAGACCTGAAAGTGGCACATGGCAGAGTGTGGCGATGGAGACAGCAGCAATGGGAGGCCGTACAGGGACCCATGAGAGACTGTGGACCTGGCAGCAGCATGAGGAGGCGGTACTGGGGCCCATGGCAGATTACGGGCCTGGCAGCAGCAATGGGAGGCCCGTAATCTGCCAGCACCCTATGACAAAAAATGGAACACACCAGCAGTGTGAGGAGACCTGAAAGTGGCACATGGCAGAGTGTGGCGATGGAGACAGCAGCAATGGGAGGCGGTACAGGGACCCATGAGACACTGTGGACCTGGCAGCAGCATGAGGAGGCGGTACAGGGGCCCATGGCAGATTAAGGCCTGGCAGCAGCAATGGGAGGCCCGTAATCTGCCAGCACCCTATGACAAAATGGAACCCTGGGCTGGGGCAGGCAGAACCGCCGTATCTTTATCACGGTTTTCCCAGGCCACCGAATGGCGACGCTGCATATGCTGACGCAACGCTGTAGTGCCAACATGGGCCCCCTTGCCACGCTTGACTTTCTGGCCACATAGTCGACATACGGCTACGTTTACTTCCTCGGGCGGCTTGACGAAAAATTGCCACACCGCCGAGTAGGAAACTTTGCCCCCGCTACTCCTCACTGGCTGACTGCTACTTCCTCCGTGCACACCGGCACCACTACTGGCCGTGGTGGTAGGCTGCAGTGGAGCTGGTGCTCTACTCCGTGGCCGTTTGCCTCCACTGACACTGCTGCGACCCTGCTGCCTCCTGGCAGCAGCAATGGGAGGCCGTACAGGGACCCATGACACACTCTGGACCTGGCAGCAGCATGAGGAGGCGGTACAGGGGCCCATGGCAGATTAGGGGCCTGGCAGCAGCAATGGGAGGCCCGTAATCTGCCAGCACCCTATGACAAAAAATGGAACACACCAGCAGTGTGAGGAGACCTGAAAGTGGCACATGGCAGAGTGTGGCGATGGAGACAGCAGCAATGGGAGGCGGTACAGGGACCCATGAGACACTGTGGACCTGGCAGCAGCATGAGGAGGCGGTACAGGGGCCCATGGCAGATTAAGGCCTGGCAGCAGCAATGGGAGGCCCGTAATCTGCCAGCACCCTATGACAAAATGGAACCCTGGGCTGGGGCAGGCAGAACCGCCGTATCTTTATCACGGTTTTCCCAGGCCACCGAATGGCGACGCTGCATATGCTGACGCAACGCTGTAGTGCCAACATGGGCCCCCTTGCCACGCTTGACTTTCTGGCCACATAGTCGACATACGGCTACGTTTACTTCCTCGGGCGGCTTGACGAAAAATTGCCACACCGCCGAGTAGGAAACTTTGCCCCCGCTACTCCTCACTGGCTGACTGCTACTTCCTCCGTGCACACCGGCACCACTACTGGCCGTGGTGGTAGGCTGCAGTGGAGCTGGTGCTCTACTCCGTGGCCGTTTGCCTCCACTGACACTGCTGCGACCCTGCTGCCTCCTGGCAGCAGCAATGGGAGGCCGTACAGGGACCCATGACACACTCTGGACCTGGCAGCAGCATGAGGAGGCGGTACAGGGGCCCATGGCAGATTAGGGGCCTGGCAGCAGCAATGGGAGGCCCGTAATCTGCCAGCACCCTATGACAAAAAATGGAACACACCAGCAGTGTGAGGAGACCTGAAAGTGGCACATGGCAGAGTGTGGCGATGGAGACAGCAGCAATGGGAGGCGGTACAGGGACCCATGAGACACTGTGGACCTGGCAGCAGCATGAGGAGGCGGTACAGGGGCCCATGGCAGATTAGGGGCCTGGCAGCAGCTATGGGAGGCCCGTAATCTGCCAGCACCCTATGACAAAAAATGGAACACACCAGCAGTGTGTGAGGAGACCTGAAAGTGGCACATGGCAGAGTGTGGCGATGGAGACAGCAGCAATGGGAGGCCGTACAGGGACCCATGAGAGACTCTGGACCTGGCAGCAGCATGAGGAGGCGGTACTGGGGCCCATGGCAGATTAAGGGCCTGGCAGCAGCTATGGGAGGCCCGTAATCTGCCAGCACCCTATGACAAAAAATGGAACACACCAGCAGTGTGAGGAGACCTGAAAGTGGCACATGGCAGAGTGTGGCGATGGAGACAGCAGCAATGGGAGGCCGTACAGGGACCCATGAGACACTGTGGACCTGGCAGCAGCATGAAGAGGCGGTACAGGGGCCCATGGCAGATTACGGGCCTGGCAGCACCAATGGGAGGCCCGTAATCTGCCAGCACCCTATGACAAAAAATGGAACACACCAGCAGTGTGTGAGGAGACCTGAAAGTGGCACATGGCAGAGTGTGGCGATGGAGACAGCAGCAATGGGAGGCCGTACAGGGACCCATGAGAGACTCTGGACCTGGCAGCAGCATGAGGAGGCGGTACAGGGGCCCATGGCAGATTAGGAGCTTGGCAGCAGCTATGGGAGGCCCGTAATCTGCCAGCACCCTATGACAAAAAATGGAACACACCAGCAGTGTGTGAGGAGACCTGAAAGTGGCACATGGCAGAGTGTGGCGATGGAGACAGCAGCAATGGGAGGCCGTACAGGGACCCATGAGAGACTCTGGACCTGGCAGCAGCATGAGGAGGCGGTACAGGGGCCCATGGCAGATTAGGGGCCTGGCAGCAGCTATGGGAGGCCTGTAATCTGCCAGCACCCTATGACAAAAAATGGAACACACCAGCAGTGTGTGAGGAGACCTGAAAGTGGCACATGGCAGAGTGTGGCGATGGAGACAGCAGCAATGGGAGGCCGTACAGGGACCCATGAGAGACTCTGGACCTGGCAGCAGCATGAGGAGGCGGTACAGGGGCCCATGGCAGATTAGGGGCCTGGCAGCAGCTATGGGAGGCCCGTAATCTGCCAGCACCCTATGACAAAAAATGGAACACACCAGCAGTGTGTGAGGAGACCTGAAAGTGGCACATGGCAGAGTGTGGCGATGGAGACAGCAGCAATGGGAGGCCGTACAGGGACCCATGAGAGACTGTGGACCTGGCAGCAGCATGAGGAGGCGGTACAGGGGCCCATGGCAGATTAGGGGCCTGGCAGCAGCTATGGGAGGCCTGTAATCTGCCAGCACCCTATGACAAAAAATGGAACACACCAGCAGTGTGTGAGGAGACCTGAAAGTGGCACATGGCAGAGTGTGGCGATGGAGACAGCAGCAATGGGAGGCCGTACAGGGACCCATGAGACACTCTGGACCTGGCAGCAGCATGAAGAGGCGGTACAGGGGCCCATGGCAGATTACGGGCCTGGCAGCAGCTATGGGAGGCTCGTAATCTGCCAGCACCCTATGACAAAAAATGGAACACACCAGCAGTGTGAGGAGACCTGAAAGTGGCACATGTTTGGGGCATGATTCATGGCGGATTTAGTCATTTGTGTCAGGAACTGGTGGTTTGAAATCCAGACTAATCCACGCCTGATTCATTTTCACAAACGTGAGTCTCTCCACACTTTGGGTGGACAGTCGTGTCCTCCGCGGAGTTACAATACCTCCTGCCGCACTAAACACGCGCTCCGATGCCACGCTACTGGCCGGGCATGACAGCCTTTCAAGGGCAAATTCAGCTAGTTGGGGCCAAAGGTCAAGTTTCGTTGCCCAGTAGTCAAGGGGATTGTCTACCTTGGTTGGCAGGGTGCTGTCCAAGTAGGCCCAAGCCTGTTGTTTGAGGTCCTGCTCCAGGTCCACCTGATGCTGCTGCTGCTGCGGCTGGTTAGTAGTTTCCTCACTGCGCTGGTGAAGAAAGCTACTCATCATTGACTGCAGACTGAGGCAGCCGCTGCTGGTGGAGCTGCCACTGCTCCTACCACCCCACCCCTCCCCTGCTGCCATGGCAGCGGAACGCGAGCGCACAGGGCCCACAGTGTCTGAGGATGGACGTTGGCGCACAAAGGCAGAGACCAACTGACTACATAGGTGGTTTTTATAGTACGTTATTTTGGCCTCCCTCTCAGCAGGTGTGAAAAAGGCCACCATTTTTGAACGGTAGCGAGGGTCCAACAAGGTGGACAGCCAAAAGTCATCCCTCTGTCTGATGGTTATTATTCGGCTGTCGCTGCGCAAGCAAGCGAGCATGCTATGGGCCATTTGTGCCAAGGAATGCGAGGGACTCCCTGCCTCCATCTCCACAGCATACTGCCACGGTGCGTCTGGGTCCTCTGTCTATTCCTCCTCCTCCTCTACCAGATGCTCCTGCTCCTCCACTCCTGTCCGCTGAGTGGAAAAACCACCCTGGTGGCCCGCTGCCTGCTGCTTCGCCTGGTAATCCGATGTGCCTCTGCCCGGAGTCCTGCCCGATGTGCCTCTGCCCGGAGTCCAGCCCGATGTGCCTCTGCCCGGAGTCCAGCCCGATGTGCCTCTGCCCGGAGTCCAGCCCGATGTGCCTCTGCCCGGAGTTTAGCCCGATGTGCCTCTGCCCGGTGTGCATCTGCCCGGTGTGCCTCTGCCCAGAGTCCAGCCCGATGTGCCTCTGCCCGGAGTCCAGCCCGATGTGCCCCTGCCCGGAGTCCAGCCCGGTGTGCCCCTGCCCGGAGTCCAGCCCGGTGTGCCCCTGCCCGGAGTCCAGCCCGGTTTGCCACTGCCCGGAGTCCTGCCCGGTGTGCCAGTCTTTGATATCCCGCCAGTTACCAGACCCGGGCGGTGGAACATTTTGCCCAGCTAGGACTGTTTGGAGTGTCCTGAGGCCGCTCCTTGAGGGGGGGGGTACTGTCAGGAATGGACTGGCCAGCAATGGTGGGACTCACCTGCCTTTTGATCTGCAGTACCAGGGCTGGCCAGCGGGTGCTCCCAGCAATCAGAGACTCAACCTTTCAGCCAGCTAACACCTGGAACTGATGATACTGGTGTATTTAAGGGATGGCCAGACTTGCAGACTCTGCCTTGGTGTTGTGTTTGTCCTGGGCCCTGTATCCTGTTTCTGTCCTGCATCCTGTTTCTGAACCACTGCTGACTTCTCCTGCTCTGATCCCGGCTCGCTCCTGACCATCCCTCTGTCTGACCCTCTGTACCACGCTGCTTGCTACCTGTTCTGATCCCTGGCTTGTGACCCTGACCATCCCTCTGCCTGACCCTCTGTACTACGCTGCTTGCTACCTGCTGAACCTGGCCTGTGACCCCGACCAATCTCCGCTTGCTCCCCCTGTACCTACCTGCCCTATTGATATTGACCCGGCCTGCCTGACGACGCTTGCTTGTATGTACTGTTATCTGTGGGTGGTTGGTTTGGTTTGGTTTGGTTGCACTGTATTATGTTTTAGTATTGCACTGCGTTTATGTTTGTATTGTTAGTGTTAATAAATTATATTGTTTATAACATATCTGAGGTCTGCGTTTCCCTGCGTCAGCCACACACCTCTGGTCACACCTGGGAGCCCTGACACTGTCCCTGAGTAACAATTCTGTGTCTGTCCCTGAGTAACAATTCTGTGTCTGTCCCTGAGTAACAATTCTGTGTCCCTCAGTAACAATTCTGTGTCCCTCAGTAACAATTCTGTGTCCCTGAGTAACAATTCTGTGTCCCTCAGTAACAATTCTGTGTCCCTCAGTAACAATTCTGTGTCCCTCAGTAACAATTCTGTGTCCCTCAGTAACAATTCTGTGTCCCTGAGTAACAATTCTGTGTCCCTCAGTAACAATTCTGTGTCTGTCCCTGAGTAACAATTCTGTGTCTGTCCCTGAGTAACAATTCTGTGTCCCTCAGTAACAATTCTGTGTCCCTGAGTAACAATTCTGTGTCCCTCAGTAACAATTCTGTGTCCCTCAGTAACAATTCTGTGTCTGTCCCTGAGTAACAATTCTGTGTCTGTCCCTGAGTAACAATTCTGTGTCCCTCAGTAACAATTCTGTGTCCCTGAGTAACAATTCTGTGTCCCTCAGTAACAATTCTGTGTCTGTCCCTGAGTAACAATTCTGTGTCCCTCAGTAACAATTCTGTGTCCCGCAGTAACAATTCTGTGGCCCTAAGTAACGTTTCTGTGGCCCTAAGTAACGATTCTGTGGCCCTAAGTAACGTTTCTGTAGCCCTAAGTAACGTTTCTGTGGCCCTAAGTAACGTTTCTGTGGCCCTAAGTAACATTTCTGTGGCCCTAAGTAACGGTTCTGTGGCCCTCAGTAACAATTCTGTGTCCCTCAGTAACAATTCTGTGTCTGTCCCTAAGTAACAATTCTGTGGCCCTCAGTAACGTTTCTGTGGCCCTAAGTAACGTTTCTGTGGCCCTAAATAACGATTCTGTGGCCCTAAGTAACGTTTCTGTAGCCCTAAGTAATGTTTCTGTGGCCCTAAGTAACGTTTCTGTGGCCCTAAGTAACGGTTCTGTGTCCCTCAGTAACAATTCTGTGTCCCTCAGTAACAATTCTGTGTCTGTCCCTGAGTAACAATTCTGTGTCCCTAAGTAACGTTTCTGTGGCCCTAAGTAACGGTTCTGTGGCCCTCAGTAACAATTCTGTGTCCCTCAGTAACAATTCTGTGTCTGTCCCTAAGTAACAATTCTGTGGCCCTAAGAAACGTTTCTGTGGCCCTAAGAAACGTTTCTGTGGCCCTAAGTAACAATTCTGTGGCCCTAAGTAACGTTTCTGTAGCCCTAAGTAACGTTTCTGTGGCCCTAAGTAACGGTTCTGTGTCCCTCAGTAACAATTCTGTGTCCCTCAGTAACAATTCTGTGTCTGTCCCTGAGTAACAATTCTGTGTCCCTAAGTAACGTTTCTGTGGCCCTAAGTAACGGTTCTGTGGCCCTCAGTAACAATTCTGTGTCCCTCAGTAACAATTCTGTGCCTGTCCCTAAGTAACAATTCTGTGGCCCTAAGTAACGTTTCTGTGGCCCTAAGTAACGGTTCTGTGTCCCTCTGTAACAATTCTGTGTCCCTCAGTAACAATTATGTGTCTGTCCCTGAGTAACAATTCTGTGTCCCTAAGTAACGGTTCTGTGGCCCTAAGTAACGGTTCTGTGGCCCTAAGTAACAGTTCTGTGGCCCTCAGTAACAATTCTGTGTCCCTCAGTAACAATTCTGTGTCTGTCCCTAAGTAACAATTCTGTGACCCTAAGTAACGTGTCTGTGGCCCTAAGTAACAATTCTGTGGCCCTAAGTAACGGTTCTGTGGCCCTCAGTAACAATTCTGTGTCCCTCAGTAACAATTCTGTGTCTGTCCCTAAGTAACAATTCTGTGGCCCTAAGTAACGTTTCTGTGGCCCTAAGTAACGTTTCTGTGGCCCTAAGTAACGATTCTGTGGCCCTAAGTAACGTTTCTGTGGCCCTAAGTAACGATTCTGTGGCCCTAAGTAACGTTTCTGTGGCCCTAAGTAACGTTTCTGTGTCCCTAACTCTCTCCCTCAATACAGCCAGGTCTGCCTCTGTTGAATGACTGGAGGCAAATGGAGAATTCTAAAATGGCCGCCATTTATAGCTCGACCATTACACAGTGCTGGCTGGCTGGCTGCTGATTGGCTAATGCGATCACATGTCATGAATGAATGCATTATGGGTCAGCGCGCCTTGTCTGCGCGCCTTCCCAGACATCCCCGCTCCGTCGCCGCACATGTCGCCGCCATTTTAGGAAAAATTTCGATTCGCGCATCCGAAGTCTGCTAATTTTCGGATTCGTCGCGAAATTTTCCTAATATTCGAAACGAATTCCACTTCGCCTACTTCGATTCGCTCATCTCTAGTTATATTCTAAAACATGCAGTCTTTGAAAGAAATCAGCAATAGTCAGCAATATGTTTACATCTCCAGTTTGTTTTCAAATTCGATTTGAATTCACATAATTCATTATTTCAGCTGAAATTTTCTTTTCTTATTCTGGATTCATTTAGATTTGTTATTATTGTAATTTAGAAATTGGTATACATCTGAATCTCTGAATAACAAAAATTGTGTCCAAATTTTGATTCAGAACAAAACAAACCGCACATGTCTTATCCCCTCCATCTTCCTCCTTGCAGCCAATGAAAGCCTGCTTCTCCTCCTCTCCCTCCCACAGGCATTCAGCAGTTGCAGAATTAATATGGAGGGGACCTGGGAGGACCCTTCATGGTTTCTTGCATGGGGGCCCTGAGGGTTCTAGTTATGCCTTTGCAATGTAGCACCAGTTTTCTGGCATGGAGACCAAGTAATCAATGGGTCTGAAAAAAGCTAAGTAATATACTGTAAAATGAAAGGGTTTATTTAGAAAAAAAATTAATGAGTAGGAAAGAAAGGAAAGGGGAGGCATGACTGAAACCTTATATACATTTGGGTGTAAATAAGCTTCAGGTGGGAAATGTTATCAATATGAAGCTAGGATCAAGATCACTGGGGCATGACCACAAACTAGCAGATGGAAATTTCAAAACTCAATTTAGAAAGTATTAATTTATCTGAAAGAGTAACTGATACTTGAAACAAATGTCCAGCAGAGGTAGTGAGTCAGTCGAACCCAAAAATATAAAATAAACTTTATGCAAACAAAAATGCTTACTCCAGTTTTTTAGGTCGGGCACACCACTAGCAATCAACACCACCAGCAATAAACGAAGTTAACCATTTTTGCTTTTGTTTTGCAGGTCACATGACTGCTTTTCCTCTCCTCATCAGATCATGGCAGATTATGGCTGTAGCTCTAAAAGCAATCCAGGCAGCTGTAAAGGGCAGCTCCCCCTCCCACTGTTGCCTGTGGTGATTCCTGAGCAGTCCTCTTGGAAGCCTGGGATCATGGTAAGCAGTTGGGTGGGGGAGCAGAGGAGAAGTAGAAACATCTGTTCTCCAATCTCCTCTGTGGCAAATAAACACGGAAGCGACAATGATTTCATTACTTCTGGTTTCAGGTAATTCTCTGGCTGTTATAGCCAGGGAAGCAGCTAAACAAGAATACTCTGTGCTTGATTAGCTGCTTTGGAGGGCAGCGGAGAAATCAGCGGTCTAACATACCCTTAATGTCTCCATAAAGAATACCTTTCACTTGCCCAAAGCTATCACAAGTGGGCTTGCTGCCCCCTTGTGATAGCAATAAAGTTAAATAAATAAAATAAATAAATAGTGTAAAAAAAGTAAATTTAAATAAACATAATGTAAAATTTTTTTTTTAAAGCACCCCTACCCCCCCTGAGCAAACACACAAATGTGAACACAGACTTAGGTCCAGCATGCATGTTTAAAAAATGATTGCACTACACATATGAGGTATCACTGAGAGTGAGAGCAATAATTCTAGCGCCACATTTTATGATTAACTCTAAATTGACAACCTGTAAAAGATTTTAGAGTGTCAACTAATATCAATTTTAGTTACCATAGTTTGTCACCATTTCACAGGCATATGCATTTTTAAATATTGACACGATGGGTATCTATTTACTCAATGCAATATCATATTTTAAATACGACAAGAAAATTGCATATTATATTGTGTTTGTGTCACTGAAATTCATTTCACTTTATATTTTCATGAAAGTTTGCATTTGATAAATGGTGTTAAGCTAAAACAAATTTGAGCATTTAATATTGCTTCAATCCTTACCTCTTGCTGCTTGGCCAGAAATGTATCAACAAGGTTTCTCTGATCATTTACATCCAGTTGTTTCCTCTGCTCAGTAAATGTTGCTCTTATAAAGTTCTGAATCTGTAGTCGGTTTTCATCCATCTTCTTGTGGTCTCCGGGCAGGAAACCTACCACAAATGGAAAGCTGTTGTACAGCTTTACAGAAAAAAACACACAATAGTCATTGTATTTCTGTAAATAATATTCTATTTAATCACCCTGTAATTCATAGACTATGTTGTTTATAAACAGAATTTGTTTTAGCTTGTTCAAACCATTGCAGGACTCAAAATGTTTGGGTTGCCAATACACCAAAAAGCGCCAAAAACTGTTTATCCACCACAACATACATTAGTTCATTGCCATGCACTGCTCTGAAATGCATTTCAATCAATAAAATGTGCTGGGATGATTGCCAATCAGACTTAATTGGATTATATAACACCAGCATATATAACAGACTTGTCAACATAATGGTGCTGACTGCCCTTGGTGTATCCAAAGCCAAAACTTTTTCAAGTGACAAAAGGAGAAGCCGCACATTGATGATGTCCCTCAACTCAGTTAATTTTTAATATTTATGACTAAGCCTGTAAGGGTGAGATATGCCAGAGAGGGGTAGTTAGACATGTGCGTTGTTTTGTAATGGATCAATTTTCATTTGAAAATTATATTTTCTGAGATACGGATGTATAAGAATCTCCAAATGGACACTGTAAAGAATGTAAACGAATCTGAAAAAAAGTTATAATGAAATTAATTAAATCATTTGTTTCATTTGTTTCATTCGGATGATGTCACATGATGAGTTCGGGCCTATGGAGAATGAATTAAATTTTTTAATTAGTTTGATAATTCTGAATTAAGTAAATTTGTGATTTAAATTGAATTTGTAACTGTCACGGTCAGTTTAGTTCCACAGTCTAATGCAATTCCTATGTTTGAAAAATTTAAGGCCTTCAAATTTTGCATTATTTATTCAGTTGTGTCTGAAAATATCAAATCATTCCAAATAGTTTTGATATATAAATAATGAATCCACTCAAAATATTGAATTTGAAAATGTATATATAGCAATCTTCTGAGAAAACTACAACATTTTTTGAATCCACCTTGACGATACACCAAACCAATACACTAAACAAATGCCGAATACAATGAAACAAATCCCGAAAACAAATCTGTTCAACATAATGAATATGACCAAATGAAATTCTTCAATGAATGAATGCATCAAATTAATAGAAATGAACATTTCCAGCACATGCATGTCTAGGGGCGGTCTCCTGTTGGGGATTAGCTATATTGCTTTTATGGCTGAACAAAAATATACCCCTAGTCCGGATCACAGCGATCCCCAATATGGCAGCAGCAGCTCAGGATCCTCCACCTCTCACTCAGCACATGGGCAAATCTCTGCAGCTTCTCCTGTGACACCTGTTAAGCAGAAAAACAGCTCTATCTTACTGCATCCTTTCTTCCCTGCTATCTCTACTTCCTCTATTGACAGCCCAGCAAAATCTAAACCTAGAATGACAGATATTAACCGACAGCATGCTACAACAGATTCTCACACTAATATTTCACATTCTGCAATTAATTTCTCAGATCCAGTGGCTAACTTTCCTTCTACTAGTCATGCTAGAACAGATTCTCACACTAATATTTCACATTCTTCAAATAATTTCTCAGATCCAATGACTAACTTTCCTACTACTAGTCAGCCTATTTCTGATACATTAATGAAGGAGATGCTCCTTCCATTAAGATCATACATACAGTCAGATATCATTAACTCTATGCAGCAAATCAAATCAGAAATGATTGATCTTGGAAACAGAGTTGACCATGTTGAAACAAAAATGGGAGAATACGCCACTTCCTTTGATACCCTAGTAGATGCCCACAATGAAAGGGATAAAGAAATGTAATGGTTCAAAAATAAAGTCACAGATCTGGAGGATAGATCATGACGTAACAATATTAAAACAAGAGGCATTCCAGAGTCGATACAATCTGACCAATTGAGAGCATATACCCAACAGCTCTTTTGTACCCTCCTACCTGATGCTACAAACACAGATTTGACCATCAATAGAATACATCGCCTTCCAAACCCTCCTATCTGCCAGATAAAATACCTTGAGATGTCTTGAATTAATTTTTTTCATGTCAAAGAAAAAATCATGGAAATTGCGCGCAAACCCCAAAATTTACCTGCACAATTCTCCTCTTTACAGTTTTTCACAGATTTATCTAAGCACACCATGCATCTAGGGAAAAATCTCCTTCCAATAACAAAAGCTCTACGAAACCACAAAATTATTGATCATTGAGGTCACCCCACTACATTGATTGTCACCAGAAATGACTCAATCATCACAATCAACAGCCTAGAGGAAGGTCTGCAATGTCTTGGAGAGTGGGACATTTTCCCAGAAAGCGACCCACAACATTCTACCACCACCAGAGCATCTCTAGAGTGGAACCTGGCCACTCACAAATGCCAAACTAAACATTGACTGTATATTTGCAATCCTATTTCATGGGCCCGCTTAGATGTAATTTCACATGTTTAAGCAAGGCACTGAGGGTACTACCCTTATCGAACACACTACCTGTAAGTTTGCCTGCCGATGGCAAGATCACTTGTTTTGTTTTTGTCCCAAAAGTACTACACAAGTTTCATATCCTATTTTTTTAATGATTTGTTATCTGTTCAGTTATCTGTATTTGTTTATTTTTTTCCTTTTTGTTTCTACTATCTTGTAATTCCTGATAGTCTAAATGGTTTAACTGACATGCGCATAAAAATGTTTTACCGGTTTAGTGGCCCTTTTGTTAAGCCCCGATTAATATCGGTAAATATTCAATGGGTATAAAAATTATCTCTATTAATGTCAATGGTTTGAAACGTGGAAACAGGCATTTAAAGATAAATGTGATATACTCTGTGTTCAAGAGACTCATTTGGCCTGTCCTAAAGGTTCACACAAAAAGTTTCTACATGTCTATACTGCCAATGCCTCTGAAAAAAGAGAGGAGTACTCAATGCTATTATATGTTCTTTATAAAAATATCTCAGACCCTGAAGGCTGGTACCTGATTCTTATATGTACTATAGCTGATACAAATTACACTATTATAAATACATATGCACCTAATACTCATCAAATAAGATACTTTACCAAGCTCTTCAAACTAATCTACAAAAATCGTTCTGGTTCCCTTATACTATGTGGTGACTTCAATCTCATAGTTGACAGAAACCTAGACTCAACAAAATCCCAAAAAAAGACTACTCCAACGCTATACCCCTAATAAATGAGGATGTCTATGACGTTTGGACGTGCCAACATGCAGGTGAAAGAGATTACACCTTTTTTTCAGCTCGGCATCAGTCTTATTCGAGAATTGACCTTATACCTTATATTGGTAGATAAATGGCTACTGCAAAATGTTACCACATCAACCATAGGCAATATAACATTGTCAGACCACGTGCCAGTTTCAGGTACTATTTCGGATAACCACTTATTAAAACCACACAACCCCTGGTGTGTAAATTTGTCCATTCTAAAAATCCACAACAATAACTTGATACTTGAAAAACATTGTGAGTTCTTCTATATAAATTTTTGCAATCTATATCAAACTCTGGCACCCTTTTGTGTGCTCACAAAGCATATATACATGGTATAATTTTACAAATGTCCACTAAGGCTAAAAAGCAAAGAAATAAACAGCTACAGGATATTCACAAACTAGAAATGCAAAATAGAGCTCAAGTCAATCAAACCACCTTGAATACACTCTCCAGACTAAGGAACGAATTACGCTCCTTACTAATGTACCAATTTGATAGAAGTATGCAAAGATTAAAATCAACTGCTACTCTAATGGAAACAAAGCAGGGAAATACCTAGCGGATAAAATGAAATCCCTACATACTAGAGCTAAAATACCGTATCTTATCAACCCAAAGGATAAAACTAAAATCACTAATCCTCAAGAAATAGCAAATTAATTTGCTAGTTACTACGATTCGCTTTATAACCTAAATCAAGACAAATCCACTTTCCAACCTTCTATTGAAAACATACAAGCATTTTTATCATAAATTCGCTTACCCACTCTTTCGAAATCACAACTAAGAATTTTATAGCGCTAAAATTATAGTGTGCAGACTGGCCAATATACTCCCAGATTTGATCAAGCCTGATAAGTTAGGCTTTACTAAAGGTAGACAAACACCTGACGCAACCCAGAGACTAATCAACATAATTCATTACGCAGATTCACATAAAATTCCCTCCTTATTACTTGCTCTGGATGCCGAAAAGGCTTTTGATAGGATACACTGTTGAGTTTTGGGCACCAATTCACAAAAAGCACATTGGGGAACTTGAGAAAGTACATAGAAGGGCAACCAAACTGATAAGAGGCATGGAGGAGATCAGCTATGAGGAAAGATTAGAGGAACTGAATTTATTCTCTCTTCTTGAGAAGAGGAGATTAAGGGGAGATATGATCAACATGTATAAATACATCAGTGGTTCATACAGTGAACTCGGTGTAAAGCTGTTCACTCTGAGGTCATCACAGAGGACAAGGGGGAACTCTTTACGTCTGGAGGAAAGTAAATGTAATCTGCAATCACGGAAAGGTTTCTTCACCATGAGAGCTGTGAAAATGTGGAATAGACTCCCTCAAGAGTTGGCTCTGGTCAGCTCAGTGGATTGCTTTAAAAAAGGCCTGGATTGTTTCTTAGATTCACAGAATATAACTGGATACTAACATTTATAGTTAAAGTTGATCCAGGGAATATCCGATTGCCTCTCGGGGGATCAGGAAGGCATTTTTTCTCCTGCAGGAGCAAATTGGTTCATGCTTTGCTGGGTTTTTTGCCTTCCTCTGGATCAACTGTGGGTATAGGATTATAACATTTTTGTAATGGTTGAACTGGAGGGACGTTTGTCTTTTTTTCAGCCAGACTAAATATGAAACTATGTAACAAAAAATCTAGATATACATGGCTTCTATATAGGTAAAAACCACCACAAAATAACGCTCTTTACAAATGACATAATTTTAATGCTAACTAATCCCTCTACTTCTTTAGCAGCAATGCAACAAACTCTCATACAATTCAGTAATATTTCATATTATAAAATAAATGCATCCAAATCTAATATCCTAAATCTTGGTGTAGATCACATTCTAAAAATGCACCTCCAAAACAAATATATATTTATTTTTTTCTTTTACCACGTGCGGCTAGGTCTTTTATCTCTCTCTCTGTATGTATATATATATATATATATATGTATTTAAACCAATAAAACCATTTTTGTATTTTCTTAAATGAAGTTTGCTTATATTTTCTGAGTGAACTACAATGAGATTACCTGTGAGCCACTAGGAGTTAAAATATGAAATAAGGATAAGTTTGCAGGCTCCTCTTTACATCCTCACATATATGTATATTAGTGATAAACAATAAAGTATAAAAAATGGTGCCGTGCCCTATGAGTGAATGTGTGTCTAAATATATTAGGATAGTGACTTAAATGTGAGTAATGAACTGCCTATAGCAATTCATTAAATAACTTAGTGGTAAAAAGTGTCAAACAATATTAACCAATATTAATGACAAGAATATGATTAAAAAATAATACATAAAAATTATACATAAAAAATGTCCAATTCATGAGAGAATTCAATCAAATGTATATCCCATCATACTTGCGACTTGCTCAATGTGCTGTAATAGACTGCTCACACAATCCAGTCTATATAGAAAAACTACTGGGCTTTTAGGCGAGGCGAGTACAGGCAATGTGTGTCCACACGCCGCTCAGGCTGGACACACTTTATTTTACCAATAAGCGCTGAATGTTTTTATAATCTGTGAGTGCAATATTGGCACAAATAAATATTCACTTTTATACCAAAGATAAGGCACTATCCCTCTCTCTTTTCTTCCCGGTTTACACTTGGAGTAATAGGGAGAAAACACATAGAGCATGTTGAAGGGAGGACCCATATCCTGGATTTACCTATAGCAGCATGACCAGGAGCAAGGAGGTGAACCACCCAGTCTGCGTTCCACAGAGGAATACATCAGAGTAAACCTTTGCTTTTTAGCCCAGTAGTTTTTCTATATAGACTATCTGGATTGGGTGAGCAGTCTATTACAGCACATTGAGCAAGTTGCAAGTATGATGGGATTTACATTTGATTGGATTCTCTCATGAATTGTACATTTTTTATGTATAATTTTTATGTATTATTTTTTAATCATGTTCTTGTCATTAATATTGGTTAATATTGTCTGACACCTTTTACCACTAAGTTATTTAATGAATTGCTATAGGCAGTTCATTACTCACATTATCACTAATATATTTAGACACACATTCATTCATAGGGCGCGGCACCATTTTTTATACTTTATTGCTTATATTTTCTGTTTTTTGATTTTTGATATTTTCTGTTTCTGGATTTCATACTGTTGCATATATTGAAAGAATTTATATTTTTGGTCCCCTATACAATAATATTCATAAAGCATTTTATACAGCAGAAGCATAGGTATTGGCTACACAGAACTGTGGGTGTATAGTATTTGTTGCCTCTCAAGTCTAGTTACATTGTAATATTTCTATTTAGCGTAAAACAGTAAAACAACTTACCCTGACTCTAGGTGAACCCAGAAGTTTAACATTCTCATTAACTAAACTCATGAGCTTCTGTATAGTAGGGTCCTGATACTCAAATCTACGGCTCAGTAGTATGGATACAATAATGTTGGCCACCGCTGCATTTATGATAGTGTGATTGTTAAAAGGCTTCCCTGGAATTTGAACACAGACAAAAAAATACACTCAATTCAACTATTTATATGCATATATTATATTATATTATATTATAGAAAAGACACATCAAGTAAAACTGATTAGTTTTCTTTTAATTTAGTCTTTTTTTCATATAAAAGATCTAGCACAATGAAATTTGGACCTCAACCACCCATTAGCAGTGACTTAACATGGTATTAAACCACAAAACAAAATTGTAATATATTGCATCTTACCAGAGTTTAGATGTAGTGGATGCATTCATTTTCTTTTTATTAGGCTTTTTTTCTTTATTTTCACCAGATCTATAAAGCTTATTTTTCAACTTTTTTAAACAAACCAAGCTATCCAGTAACAGTGGCATTCAGAGGGGTTAGACAAACCATTAAACAAAGACAGGGGTGCCTACAATGGTCAATTTATCCCTAACTTAAGAAAAAACTGTTGCTGTAATTGCCTTATAAGTGTTAGCTGGAGTTCAGCTTTAATGTGTTAGATAAGTTCATCTAAATCTGCTAGTGCATCTAACAAAACCCCATGACAACCATTGAAAAGGGAATTCTTCCCACTGACCACCAATGTAAGGGAATTCTTCCCACTGATCACCAATGTAATGAGCATTCTTCCCACTAACCAATGAAAGGGGTACTCTTCCCATTTACCACCAATTAAAGGGGAAATGTCACTTGCCCTGTAGTAGAGCCTGATGTGCAGAGGAAAGCCTCTTTACAGCCCTGGCTAAATGACCACTGATGTTGCCACATCTAGAGCACGGCAAGGTATGATTGCCTTAAAGATGTACTGTGGATGGGTAACAGATACGTTGCCAGAGATGGGTCAGGTAACTGGAACAGCAGATGACAGCTGGAACAGCAGACCCAGAAGTGGGAAGACAGCAGGTGGCAGTTGCTTGGCAGACAGCTGGTTGGTTGCAGATGCAGGAGGGCTGGCAGCACACAGCAGATGAAGGACAAGCAGGAACCAGATATCAGATGACAGCTGGAACAGCAGACCCGGAAGTGGGAAGACGGCAGGTAGCAGTTGCTTGGCAGACAGCTGGTTGGTTGCAGATGCAGGAGGGCTGGCAGCACACAGCAGATGAAGGACAAGCAGGAACCAGATATCAGATGACAGCTGGAACAGCAGACCCAGAAGTGGGAAGACAGCAGGTGGCAGAAGCTTGGCAGACAGCTGGTTGGTTGCAGATGCAGGAGGGCTGGCAGCACACAGCAGATGAAGGACAAGCAGGAACCAGTCATCAGATGACAGCTGGAACAGCAGACCCAGCAAGTAGCGGTTGCTTGGCAGACAGCTCATTGGTTGCAGGTGCAGGAGGGCTGACAGTACACAGCAGATGAAGGACAAGCAGGAACCAGATAGCACGCAGAGCAGGACAGTTGGACAACTGGATGTGTAATCAGGCAAGCCAGGTCAGCAATAGAAAGTCAGATACAGGCATAAATGGCAGACAGAGAATGGACAGGATACAGGCAGAGGTCAACAAAACTGGAGCACGTAGATTAGCAGGAAGCAAAGCAAAGTCCAGAGACAAGCCAAGGTCAAGGCAGGTAGCATTCAAGAGTGGCCAGGACAAACTGGGTCAATCACAGGAGTCAAACAGAGGAGCAGATGCAGGGACACATGTTATATCTGTAGATCAGACAGCACTGGCTAATAGAATTGTTGTGGTTTAAATAGTCCCATTGGCGCCAATGTTAGTGGTGGGTGCATGAGTGCACGCATCTGAGCACAGCTATGCACAGCAAGGCAAGCACCTGTAGGTCTGCACCTGCACATATGAATGCACATTGAGCCTACAATTGCACTATAGTTGGTACTTCCCTGAGAGGCATTCTACTCACTGACCACCAATGAAAGAGATATTCTTCCTCTCACTGTCCATCAATACACAGGGTAATTCTTAAATTGATGGTCAATGGAAAAATGCATGTAGGCACCTAAAAAATAATTGGTATAATTTGTGCTGAACAGTAAGATCCTTTATCGGTTGCACTGGCATCACTAACTCTGCCACCATACGTCAATCCTGGAACTATACAGGGATCGTTTGACACTATATTAATCTGCCTGGCTGTGTCTCCACAGCACCCTGTGCTCTGAGTGCCCCTACTAAAGGGAAACATGGCACCATCCCAAGCATTGACTGCAAACTTTGATCCATGGGAAATATAGTAGCCTCCCTCCTCCACCCTGCTATCACTAGAATAATAATGAAAAGCAAAGTGCCCCCTGCAAAGAGAAAAGTTCATACTTACCTCTCCCACCATCCACGCTGGCAATCTGTGCTATGTTATTGCGAGAAAAAATAGCAAGTGTTTTAAAGCAGAACTCCAAGCAATAATGATATCATTAACATGCTGAAGTAGAAAAAAGAGCTAATTTTTCTAGGGCATGATCTGATAAAAAGAAATGCCCACCTTACTTTATGGTCCTGCCGCAGTTGGTGGTTCCTTCCTCTGCTCTCCAGGACCATGGCAGGCATTTCTACACCATCGCATACAATGCATTATATGTGATGACAGTGGTGAGAGAACTGACAAGACTGGCAAGAATATCTCTTTTAGGAACTTGGGGGAGGAAGACTGAAGGGCTGTGAATTAAGGAAAGTAATGTTTATGTTCCTTTTTGATCATCCCCTAGAAAAGAGCATTAAATCCTTCATTGGCTGGAGGGTGCAATGTTAAAGTAGAGTTCCATCCGTTTTTTCAAGTTTAGTTCAAAATATTCCTTATTGTTGTCCATATATAGTTAGTTTTTTTTTAAAGGTTTGCATACCTTTTTTAGACATACAGAAGGAACTTCCAGTGTACCTCGCCGTGGCGAGGTATGTCATCTCCGGCCACCCATTGTTACCTGGGATTGATAAATCATCAACCCCAGGAATCAACGAGCATTCCCCGCTTGTAGCATTGCGTTATTTCCAAACCGGAAATGACGCGATGCCAGGCATAGACAAGCTTTCTCTTTTTGCACTTGCTTTCCCAGGGTTGTATTTTGATTGACAGGTTGCCATAACAATGGGACATGAACTTCTGCCATCGCTGCCATTGTTATGGCAACCTGTTCTAAACAACTTACATCGCGCAGTGTCCTTACTGCGCATGCGCGAGATCAAGAGGTGCATGCGGGGATAGCCAGCGGCACCTAATCCAGGAAGTGTACAGTAGCCGGCTTCAGATGCCCACATCCATCATGGAACCTGTCTGCTTCTGAGATCCATGTAAATAAATTTTGATTATTTACATGATGAGCATGATTTCATCCATGACAATTGTCTCATATTAAACTGCAGGTTGTAATAATTACTGGGGAGCTGTTTTTCAAAAAAAAAATTATGGGGGCTGACACTCCACTTTAAACATTTTATTTATGCTTAGAGTTGGGCATTAATTCTCCAGCAGCCTTCAAAATCTAAAAAAAAAATCAGATTTCGGTGGACTAAAAATTCTGCATGCGGCACCTCATTCTAAAATGTAAAAAAGTAAATAAAAATATGTATATAACACAGAAGCATCCACACACGTAAGGCATCCAACATTAGAGTTGATTTATTTTTACAAGGCAAATATACCTTTGCACACTGGCAATGACTAGTATTCCAGCATTTCTCTTCTCCCTCAGTTTCTCTCCCTTACACAGCTAACATGACCCCAGTGCTGACAGAAAGAAGCAGAAGGGGGGCAAAAAAGAATGCTGTGTAGACACCAGAATTCCTCATTATCAACTAATAATGCCATAAGTTCTAAGGATGCTGGAAGGTGTCCAAGGTTGTAATGCTGAAAAATAAAAATCTGTGGCTTTGTGTAATAAAAAAGGTCAGGCTTGATCCACTCAGTAGCTTGTTGACAATGTTTGGGCAATTTGGGGCAAAGTTTAGGCATTTTGCTAAGCCAACTCTGAAGAACCCAAACAGCACCCTGTTTGAAAAAGGCTGCTATATACTGTACAATAAAAGTAATACAAATCTGCTCCATGCAAAAAATCTAACCTGTGTAAAAATCTTTTTTCTTTGTAACATTTGTAATTATTTAAAGCTGAACTACACTGCATCTGAGCACCACAATTCAAAAACTCTATATAATTCACATTTAATATTCACTGCAAGCTCACCAACCCATCCATGTTTTATTTTGCTGAGAAATCACTATGTCATTTCTGGCAGTGGCCATCTTAGGTAAGGGCAGATGATTAATGTAGCATTTACTTCCTGGAATCTATCTGCCCTTGGCTTAGGCATACAGGCAGAAAGGCGTTCTTAACTGAGAAAACCCCTCCTCCCCTCCTGAAGACTCCTGTGATATATGACATAATTTGCCTAGGCATAGAAACCAGGAAGTAACTGAAGAAATGTAAAAATGAAAAAAGTTTAAAACAAGTAAATATAATATACTTTTTAATCTATTTACTAATGCTAGCAGCATAAGGATTAAAAATACTCTGTGTTGACTGAGAGAATGAAGTTCCACTTTAAACATAAGGAGCTGGCTTTATTTGCTCCCTAAATATGGAGACTCTGCTTGGCGGCCTAAAGGATACTTTCACCTTTCATAACATGTGTAGCACAACCCCCTTGGGGGTTGCTGTTCAATTTGGGTCTCCCTATCGCCCTGCACAGCCAGTCAATGAGCATTCTCCACACAGCATTCATCCACAGACAAGAAATCAGGCCTTGGTTTTTTTTCTCTATTTAGGGAATTTGAACTTGGATAGGGAATAGAGGTGTATAGGATGCCCAATGGACTGAACTTCGAGGACAACTTACTGACTATATACAGCTTCTCCTTTAAGGCTTTGAAAGCATGGTTGGAGTGCTAGCCAGCACCTCCAAAAGACAAAGTCTCTTTCTAATCCTGAGCAGGGGATCCGGATCCCTGTCTCCTATGTAAGGTGGACAGTCACTAGCAAGGAACCAATCTGGTTTTCCACCAGAGTGCACCTTCTCCAATCAGCCCAGGGGTTGTAGGTGTACTCACTCAGGGTGCTCTCCTATACAGCTCCACCCGACCATCTCCATCACCAACATCTCCTCTCCTCCTCCTTTAAGCCAGCAACTCCAGTTGTAATACCCCACACCCCAGATGAACTCCTCTTCCACCCAGCAGTCTGTAGGTAGTCTTTCCTTTCCTGAGCAGGGGATCTGGCTCCTGTTCCCTTTAGTAGGTGCGCAGTCACTGGAAGGTGGCTAATCTGGGTTCCCGCCAGAGTGCTCCTTCCCCTATTCACCCAGGGGATGTAGGTGTACTTATTCAGGGTGCTCACCTGTACAGTTTTTGGATGGCTGCAGTTACCAAGCTTGATAGCTGGATGGCTCCTTCCTGCCATACAGGGGATCCTCTCCCAGGGAACCAATGAGTCCTGAGTTTTCCTCCTCTCCAGAGCTAGGCTTGCAGGCAGACCCATCCGAATGGGCCTCCTGGCAGTCCTCCTCCACCAGCCTCCTCCTTTACTCCCCAAAACCTTCTCCCCACTCTCCTCCCACTCCACTACTCTCTCACTCATTCTCCTCCTGACTTTTCAGGCTCCAATACCTTTTTAAAGAGTCCAGCTCTCTTCCAACCCCATGTTTGGGCTTCGCTGAAGTCCCTAAAGAGGTGCAGCCAGCTACTCTTTAGATCCACCCACTGCCTCCAAGGCCTTCTTTGAGAACCTCAGAGCAGGGAAGAAATTCCAGAGAAGCTGGCCTGCAGAGTCTCTCAGTCCTGACCAAAGTTTGACAACTCTGGCTATTACACCTGAGATGCTAGCAGCTCCTGACTGACCATTAGGGATTCTAACTTCCCTTAGTGTAACTAGGAAGGTGTTATACATGTTACATGTTAAACCCATATTTACAATGTAACATGTAACGAATGGACTGCCCCCCACTCCTCTCTGCTCCCCGTTGTGACAGCTAGAAGAGGATCTTCTCCCCCCTACTAGTTGTCACAATTTAAAAAAAACACGGCTGCCCTCCCAGACGCATCACTCATTCACAGTATTGTGTGAATGAGAACAATACAAGTCCCAGCAGCCTTTGTGCTGTCGCCTTGTAGTTTGATTTGGAGCACTGTGGTAGTTCATTAAGCCTTCCTGTCAGTATCTACTTGCCCGTACTAGATGTATAGGCACACAGATGCACTGACAGATCTGTGGGAGATAGTGATCTGCTGATTGCTGATGCAAATGCTTTAGAGGCTCCAGAAACAAACGATAATAAATGCACATTTTTTTTACCTGCAAAACAAGTGCATTTATTATTTTTTGTTAAAAATTGAACTTATCCTTTATTTTCCAAAAAAGTATTTTATTGAAATATGAAAGTCATATCAAGTCATATACAGATACGGAGCACATTCTGCACATAGACATCTTGCATGTACTCCCGTAACGCAGACGCATCATAAGATGTTTGTTTAAAGTGCGATTCATCTCGAGGCAAGATATCATAATATAACAAATGAATAATACAAACCAGTAGATATAATGATTATAGTAGGTAAACTAGATAAGTATAATGGACAATGATCCACTAGGTAGGGAGTTCTCAGATTTACAGGACATTGAATTGCAAGGCAGAAATATCATCTGAAGGCTTGTATGTCATATCCATGTCTGGAAAATGTAGGTTACTTTTTGTAAAGAATAGTCACACCTGTATGTGAA
Organism: Staurois parvus; assembly: GCF_062004578.1. Taxonomy (NCBI): domain Eukaryota; kingdom Metazoa; phylum Chordata; class Amphibia; order Anura; family Ranidae; genus Staurois; species Staurois parvus. Next base: position 5,649,935 of record NW_028318186.1, on the reverse strand, counting down.
TAGATGCTCTGTTCCTTATGGAAAATATGATTATTTAGGGTATGAAAAAGGTGTGAGATAAAGAGAAGGGAGTGCCAATTGAAGAGAAATGTGAAAAGTAACCTCGTAAAGGGGAGGGGGAGAGATAAAAAAAAAAAAGGGAGAGGGGTGGGGGGGTGGGGTCAATGATTAGGTAATTGCAGGAAACCCAATCACATTAATAGATATTGGCCAAACTAACAACGACTCTACATCTAATTTAAGATACAGTCCAGTTAGACTCAATCCATGGAGTAATTCCTGAGGTAAAAGCCTTAAAGGTATTCCGTGCCACCAAATCTCCTCTCATTCATTCATTAAAAGGCGATAAATATTAGTAGTTTGGGAACTTATCCTTTAAGTTGGAATCAGGTTTACTTAATCATTAGGCAATTAGTAGAACAATGGCATCTTGGTTGGAGTGTACCTTGTGAATACATACCTCCATGTGATTTAATAGTCTGTACCAAGCATTCCGCTTCTTCAATAATCTTGTCTTCTATAGTTCTCTTCCCCATCCCATAATCCCGTAATGTTGAAAGTGCAAATCTTCTCATCACCTTCCAGGTTTCTCCATTGGTAAAGACAATGCCTAGATACAGAACACAAGCACTTAAAGTTTAACTCCACTCCAATCTTTAGTACTGCAAAGTAGTACAGGCTCTTCTCCTATACTTAAAATGCTTAGATACGCCATACTGAAAATGCTTAGTTCACATCAGGTACGCTGAACTGTAATGGTCAGTGCTGATCAACTTTTTCTAAGTGCCCTGTTCACATCATATATAAGCAGTAAAAAAGCAGCATGTATGCAGTGCAACACAAATCACCACATGTCAGCATACTGAAGCATGTTGCAACGTTCTGTGATGCATACAGTTAAAATGTAATTTTATGAAATTTTGATCACGCTAAAACAAAAAATGTTAACAGTGCAATTCATTGTAATAATACATCACACCGGCCCTACCAACGCAAAACAGACCTAACTGATTTCATTGCATATTGTACAACGTCCATTAGAAGTTGCAACAAGTCAGACAGAGCCTGTCTCATTTCCTAGCAGGAGGATGCCCAGCGTCTTCTAATTCTTTTTATCCTCAGCCTTGTCCCTGGCCCATCCCTTTCATTCACTGGCTTTCATTTCTTTCATGAAGTGTCAGCATCACATATTGTCATTATCCAGGGCAGTTGACATGCAGGTTTAGAAAATGTCCCCTCCTCCAGACCAATATCCACTCCTTATGGCACTTGAATATCTTCTCCCAAGAGCCAGTCCACTGCTCCTCAGGGGATTACTGAGGCAGGTGTGCTGTGTTGTTTTCAGGAAATTATATGTAACACCTTGCCAGATCCTCCCACCGACCATGGTCTACTTGCATTGCATAGAGCATAGGACATCACATAGAGTAGCACAGAAACTCAGTGATGATGTTACTAGATTTAAAATAAACTATGAAATGAAATGGGAAAGGCTTTATTTAAGGGGATTGCATATTCAGGGTTGCAAGCTGTTAGCATTATTCATCCAGTCAACTTATTCATATTCATTTTTTTAATGTTTATGTACTTTAGGCAATATGTTTTCATGTTGCTTCATTAAATAAAAGAACAGATACCATTTTCCCTTTGGAGTTTATTAAGTATTGGTGCCCTTGGCCTGTCAGAAAATTCCTCGGCATGATTAATTAAGGCATCTTTCACAGTGTCATATCCGCAGAGGGCAACCATCTTCTGCATGCCTATTTGAACACCTATCACCGGACCGTAAATTTTGGATAACTGAAAATAAAATAAACAACAGTAGATAAAGTGAAAAAGTTATAGTTTAATTTTAAAACTGATGTTTGAATAACAGTATTCAAATTTTTTTAAAGTCTCCTGTTGAAAGTTGAGGTCAGCAACTGTTGTTCTCCTAAAGTTGAACTTCCCCCTAAAATGGAAGTTTCCCTTTAACACCTCCTTCCCCCCATCCTCTCCAATTTTTGAAAGTTTGTTTGGGGGGTATTGCAGTATTTGTAGCTGCTGACTTTTCATTTTTTGTTAAGACTGAAGTATCGCTTTAAATATGAGTTCCTAAAAATATAACACCTTTTTAATAATATAGCATATAATATGTATGTAAATAAAAGTAAAAAAGACAAAGGAGTTAATTTATTAAAACTGGAGAGTGCAAAATATGGTGCAGCCCTACATGGAAACCAATCATAAATAATAAATGCGATTATACAGCAATGGTGTCTAGGATAGATGAGTTTTGCCTTTAATTTGTTCCTCTGGACTAGTGCATATATAATAGAAAATCCAGTAAATAAACAATAAATTACAGTAGGTGTAGCACCAATCAATATTTCAACAAATTATGCAAAACCATACATACAAAAAAAAACATAAATTCATAAATACTCCAAACCCCAATATTAAATAAATGGTGACAGTGATAAAATCATGCAAACAATGAGTCCTTTAATCTTCCTAAATTAATGTGCATCTAAAATTCATAGTGATCTGCAATTTATAAAAATTAGAATTCTTCTTCTAACACCCTCAAAATATTCAGAGAGTAGTGGTTAATGATTCATACTCTGAATGGTCTAGGGTTGTTAGTTGTGTACCCCAAGGGTCAGTGTTGGGACTCAACTGCCATCTCGAGTGCTCTCGTCCCGCCGCTGCCAACCAGTTGTCACCAGTTGAGAGCACACAGAGACAGATTGCACGGAACCCAATGTGCTTTTATTGGGGAGGTTTTTGGGGCACAGACAACAGTTCCTTTAGTCCATAGGTCCACACCAGACACAGCAACACAGTACAGTTCTCTGGAAGGCAATATGGAACACCAGGGGTATTGTAATCCACAGGGTTAATCCACACAGGAGGCTCCAGGCAGGGATGGGTTAAGTCCAGGCAGGTTCACAGAGAACAAGGGGTTAAGCCCAGGCAGGGGATAGATCCAGGCAGATTTACGGGGACAGCAGAAGATTCCTCCACAGTGCAGGGATTCCAGGCAGCACAGACAGTCCAGGAGATGAGGAGGAGGACGGGGGATTGTCGGATGAGAGAAGCTGGCACTCAGCGCAGCCTTCCCTCACACACACAGCCAGGAGAACACAGGAGGGTTTTCCTTGCTCTCTCTTAAGTATAGAGCTATGCGCCTTGTTGGTACCCGGATACTTCCTGTCGGGTTACCATGGCAACGGGCCCTGTCTCCCAGGTCTCCAGACCTGCCCAGGGAGCTCAGGAATTTGTGCATGAGGGGGAAGGGAGGAGGGGGCCTGTTTATGGATTCCTTTAGCAGGAGATCAGACTGCAAGCCAGGGGGGTGAAGGGCTGCCTGTGTCAGGGACACGGAGGACTAGAAGTCCCAGCATGGACGGGACAGAAGAGTGAGGGGCTGCTGAGGGGTGGGAGGCTGCAGCCAGCAAACCTGGAGTATGGGGAAGGAAGGACCAGCTCCGTGACAGTTTGGGATTAAAAGTATCATTTTAGTGTCTGTAGATGACACCAAGCTGTGCAGTGGAATAACGTCCTTACAGGATGTCTCCAATTTACAAGCCGACCTCAATGCACTGTTTAATTGGGCAACTATGTGGCAAATGAAGTTTAATGTGGATAACTGTAAAGTTATGCCCTTGGGGGCTAAGAATATGCATGCATCATACATACTAGGGGGGGTACAACTGGGTGAATCAATGGTGGAGAAGGATCTGGGAGTTCTGGTATATCACAAGCTTAATAATGGCATGCAATGCCAAGCTGCAGTTTCCAAAGCGAGCAAAATCCTCTCTTGTATTAAAAGAGGTATAGACTCCAGAGAGAGATATCATATTACCCCGGTACAAATCATTAGTAAGACCTCATGTGGAATATGCAGTTCAGTTTTGGGCACCAATGCACAAACAGAACATTGGGGAACTGGAGAAAGTACAGAGAAGGGCAACCAAACTGATAAGAGGCATGGAGGAGATCAGCTATGAGGAAAGATTAGAGGAACTGAATTTATTCTCTCTTGAGAAGAGGAGATTAAGGGGGAATATGATTAACAAGTATAAGTACATAAGTGGTCCACATAATGAACTCGGTGTAGAGCTATTTACCTTACGGTCATCACAGAGGACAAGGGGACACTTTTTAAAACTATAGGATGAGATTTTTGTTCTCCAAATACGGAAAGGCTTTTTCACAATAAAAACTGTGAAAATGTGAAACAGACTCCCTCAAGAGTTGGTTCTGGCCAGCTCAGTGGATTGCTTTAAAAAATAGTCCTGGATTCTTTCCTAGATACACAGAATATAACTGGTTACTAACATTTATAGGCAAAGTTCATCCAGGGAATATCTGATTTCCTCTCAGTGATCAGGAAGGAATTTTTCCCCTGCAAGAGCAAATTGGATCATGCTTTGCTGGGGTATTTGCCTTCCTCTGGATCAACTGCAGGAATAGGATTATAACATTTGTAGTGCCACCCCCAAAGGAGCCACTAATAGCTTTGGGTTCTCTGTTCTACGCCTCAATTCCAAAAACTATCTCGGACCCCCCCAATACACCAAGTCAAATAGGAAAACTGCAGACACCACTGCTAGAAACTTTCAGAAGGGTAGCTTTATAAGACAGTGCTTTACTACAGATAAATCAGCAGAAGACACAAAAGAACATTAGCTATGAATATTCTCAGCTTGCACAATATAAGATCAAATAAAATCACAAAGATATACAGTGGAGATAACTGTGTCAATAGACTCAATAGCAGGATCAAGCAACTCTTAATTGACCCTATGACTACAGGAGCAAGAGAGGGAAGAGGAGACCTTTAGTCAGTCAGCTCCCTTCACATTCTGCCACCACAGGCAAAGAAAGCAATACAACAACATTTTGGAGACTAGGGTAAGAGTTCCCTAATAATATAACTAGTACTATGCAGTCCCAAAACAACCCCAGTCAGTGTCAGGCTCTGTAGATTGATCTTTTTGATTGGAGGAACTCCTGAAGGTGATGTATCCATAGCACTTAGATATGAAAGTACATAGAGGTATCACTGTGTATCACGTACCTGGTGAAAGAGGCCAATGGAGAGAGGGCTTCCCTTGCGGTCCAGACTCCCCTGAAGGTGGGACAGCAGGAGTCAGGCCCAGAGCAGCACAGGTCACCTGTGTGAGTGCTTGTTTGGTGGTTCACCCAGGAGCACAGCTGATGCGCTGAGATGGGGTCTGCAAGCAGGGGCATCTGTGTGAGGTATGCAGGTCTTCCAGAGAACAGAGGATCACAGGATAACCAGTTCGAGCCAAGGTCGGGTGCCAGGTGGGGATCAAAGCAGATGTAGTCAAAAGGGATAGCCGAGGTCATACACAGAGAGCAGGAGAGAGGATCCGTTAGACCAGCCGGGGTCAGGTTGGGGTTAAACAGAGCAGACAGGTCCAGGAGCAAGTCGAGTCATTAAAAGGAAATCACAGATCACAATAGCACAGGAACAAGGTACTGGGAAGCCAGAGATCAACCAGCACCTGAGAGTAGTGCAGGGCTTCCTTATAAAGGCCATTTGGCGCCAAATTTGAGACAATGTGAACTTCTGCGGCCATGCAAGGTACTGGCAGGGGTGGATGCCATGTCTCCTAACACCTCTGCTGAAGACAGATCCCTGACACTGTGCTATGGCCGCTGACGGTGAATGGGATAACACAAATATATTCTCCAACAGAAACCTTCAGACAGATGAAGAATGGTGTCTGTATGCAGTGTCTCTACTGTATTAGGGAGAATGTTAGGCTCGCACTCACTCACCAGACCCCTGGGGTATGATACCACCATAATCAGCTGTGAAGGACCAAGCTCTTGTAGAGTGAAGTAGCTCTGGGTTCCCTCTTGACAGGTGACAAAGACCAAGAGTGGTAACACCTGCAGTGTGCTCACCCACAACTGACCCGATACCTGTGGTCCAAGAAACGTTGGAAGTTACTCCATAGTGCTGAGCAATAACGCATTGCTGAGCGGAGTTACTGCACTGGATGATGGAGATGTGGCCTAGTATTACAATGGAGGAAAGAAAGGCACGTTCACCTCTATCAGCATCCAGGTCCCTGCACCAAGAGCCCCAGCATGACTGCTGCAGAGGGATTGTATCTGCCTTCCCAGGATGCCCTTTGGTTTCCTCTCCTCTGGTAATTGTAGTCCAGCCTATGCTGAAAAACACAGTGTCCTCATGCGGTGGGACTACAGGTCCCAAGATCCTCTGCTTCTTTGACACACTCCCCATTCTATCAGCAGGAAATTATGTGTTTACTTTGCACTGAACACTAGAGGGGAAGAAGGGAGTGTCAGTCTGTGCAACAGATGTCCTGATTTGCAGAATGACCCTGCTTGAACCTAGCTACACTTTTTTTTTTTAATGGTTGAACTAGATGAACTTCTGTCTTTTTTCATCCAGACTAACCATGTAACTATGTAACATTAAATGTAATCACATTCCTGGAGATCGGGAACAGCCTTAAGCAAAAGCAAGTATGGGATCCGCTGCACAGCCGAATGTCACTCCTTTCATTCCACCCTTATGGGTTGAGTTCCTGGGTGGGGACCAGGGGCAGACTGACAACTCATGGGGCCCCCGGGCAATAGGGGATCATGGGGCCCCTGTGTCCTTGCCCAAACTCAAAAAAGCCTATGAAAAAGGTACCAGGGGCATCTCATGGGGCCCCCTACTGACCCCTGGCCCTCGGGCAGTGCCCGAGTTTCCAAATGGTCAGTCCGCCCCTGGTAGGGACTTCATTAGAGGGTTATTGCTATGGGAGCTAAATATGCTCTGAGTATTGCCAACATCTTTATAGCAAAATGGGAAGCTAAGTGTGTTTTGGGAGTTAGACCTAGGGAGCTAGTGTGCAATAAATGCTATACTGACAATATTTTGATAATTTGGACAGGCAGTGAGGTTTCTTTAAATAATTTTATGGCTGAATTGAACAGAAATGATAGACATATAGTACTAACATGGAGAAAGTTTTTAAAGACTATAGACTTTTTAGTTCTATCTATTAGAACAGCAGGGAGGAAAATTGTAACTAAGACTTTGTTTAAAGCCATGGATAGAAATACATACATTCCGTGGGACAAAAACAATAAATATCCTACACTTATATGACAAACCATTAAACTCAATAAGTGCCAATTAATGCTGCTGTTCACAAGGTGACAACACCATGACAAATAAATATAATAAATAACAAAGCGCAAACATGAAATAAATAAATACAAATAATTTTTATGTGATAAAGTCCACTGTCCCAAAAAACGGTGATTAAGTGCTCCAATCAAAAAATATATGCCAAAACGAAATGTGTCCTTTGAATATTTTCACCAGACAGTGCTCCGTGACCACTTTACAATATGATCCACACTCACTAGATTTGATGGACTCTTAGCTTGTAGGGCTTAAGAGTCATCAAGGCTTTTGAATGTGTTCCCAGGAATATCCCGGATTCAGAATGGGATAATGGTGCACTTCCTCAATACCTTCCAACAATCCTCAAGCAGGCAGAAGGAAAGCAAAAAAGGGGGACACTGATTGTGCAATACTGTAACACTCCTTTATTTAAATGAAACCAAAGTACATATTGCACTCACATGTTGTAAACAATAGAAAAGCCTTAAAATAGTACGTGCTCCGTGAATTCGTAAAGTATGCAGTAGGCATCCCGAAGAAGCAAATTAACAGAAAAAAATGTCGATCCTAAACGCCATTGCGGGATAATCCCATATATTACAGTCTGTATTGTCAGAATTGTTTTTAATATGGGATAACCATGTCTTTAAAACAAACAAAAAACAACCAGAGGCTTTGGCTTTTTACTTTTATTTATATTATAATAAAATTGTTAAATTTTTATGAACTTTTGTTTCCTCTGCATGGCATATTAAAATCCCACTTTTCCATCATCCCATTTAGGGTGTGAAGGGATGGTGCCTACAGAGAGTATTTGACATGTATGCACCCACCCTTTCTATCATTGTTGTTGGAGTTCCTATATTGCCTCAGATGATATAGGACAAGAAACATATTACCTCTATAAATGTCCTATGAGGTTTCTTCATGTCGATACTGAGCATATTTCCAATGATTGGCCATGGTTTGGGTCCAGGTGGGAAATTCTTGTACTTGTCTTGTTTCTTGTTGTATGCATAAGCCAAGAAAAGGATGACAACAACAGACAGAAGGATCGTCATAGGGTCAGCTGCAAACATTGTCCTGTGATATCTGCAGAAGAGGAACACAGACATTGTGGGTAATGGAGGGAATATTAAAGTAGGGTATATTAAATCTAACAATGAGTTTCACTTATTTGCTTCATTTTGGTCTGTTAAATATACAAGTGAAAGCATTTTGTTATATCTGTTTGCAAGAAGTGGAAACATACCTGTTGATTTTGCCAGAAATCCACTGCTGATATATCATATCAACTCTGCAGTGTTATCTTGAACAATGTGATCAGCCATGCAGAGTTCAGTAAACTACAAAACACCTTTATCCTATTTTGTGTGGATGTGGAGGATGGGGGGGGGGAGTTGTAGTCCTTACACAGTTTCTGTCCAAAATTAATGCTGCCCCTCCATAGATTCTGTACAGTTGTGAGCATTGTCACCATAGGGTGTGTTAGTAATAGGACCACCAGGTGAAAATAAAATGGAAACAAGCCTGCAAAGGAAGACTAATGCAGACATGGCATCCAAGGACTGGTAAGCTGCAGTACTGTATATTTCATTTTTGACATTGGGTTTAGATATTTAAACACCTGAAGACCAACATGTTAAATTCCTTTCTTGTCCATGCCCTTTTCCAGTTTCAGCACTGTTTTACTTTGAATGTCAATTACTCTGTCACTGTACCCAACACTGTACCCATGTGAATTTTATATTATTTTTAGAGACAGATAGAGCTTTTTTGGTATTTAATAGCCACTTTTTTTTTTACTATATAAAGGAAAAAAGACTGAACATTTTGAAAACAAAATCTTGGTTTCTGTTAAAAATAAACAAATATTTTTTTCATAAATTTAGACCAAATGTGTGTGTGTGTGTGTGTGTGTGTACTGTATACAGTTGTGACCAAAATTATTCAACCCCCACTGAAATTGAGTGTTTTGGCCAGTTTGACATTGCTTTTGATCATTCAGTCATCTTGCTTACATTTACATTAAAGAGGCACTTGTAGGTCAGACAAATATAACATAACAGTTATAATGAAATAACCACAAATGTCTTTTCTGTGCTCACAGCATTATCAGTTTTATTCAACCCCCAAGTGACATTCAATCTTAGTACTTAGTACAGCATCCTTTTACAGTTATAACAGCTTTTAAACGTGAAGCATAGCTTGACACAAGTGTCTTGCAGCGATCTACGGGTATCTTCGCCCATTCTTCATGGGCAAAGGCCTCCAGTTCAGTCACATTCTTAGGCTTGCGCACTGCAACTGCTTTCTTTAAGTCCCACCAGAGGTTCTCAATCGGATTTAAGTCTGGTGACTGCGATGGCCACTCCAAAATGTTCCAGCCTTTCCTCTGCAACCATGCTCTAGTGGACTTGGAGGTATGCTTGGGATCATTGTCCTGTTGAAAGGTCCAACGTCTCCCAAGCCTCAGGTGTGTGACGGACTGCATCACGTTTCCATCCAATATCTCCTGGTACTGAAGAGAATTCATGGTACCTTGCACACGCTGAAGCTTCCCTGTACCTGCAGAAGCAAAACAGCCCCAAAGCATGATTGACCCTCCACCATGCTTCACAGTAGGCAAGGTGTTCTTTTCATCATAGGCCTTGTTCTTCCTCCTCCAAACATAGCGTTGATCCATGGGCCCAAACAGTTCTAATTTTGTTTCATCAGTCCACAGAACACTATCCCACAACTTTTGTGGTTTGTCCACATGGCTTTTGGCATACTGCAGTCGACTCTTCTTATTCTTTGGAGACAGCAAGGGGGTACGCCTGGGAGTTCTGGCACGGAGGCCTTCATTACGCAGTGTGCGTCTTATTGTCTGGGCTGAAACTTCTGTACCCACATCTGACAAATCTTTTCTCAGTTCCTCAGCAGTCACACGGGGACTTCTCTCCACTCTACGCTTCAGGTAGCGCACAGCAGTCGAAGTCAGCATCTTCTTTCTGCCACGACCAGGTAGCGTTTCAACAGTGCCCTTTGCCTTGAATTTGCGAATGATGCTTCCTAAGGTGTCTCTTGGTATGTTTAACATCTTTGCAATCTTCTTATAGCCATTGCCCTTCCTGTGAAGAGAAATCACCTCTTCTCTTGTCTTCCTGGACCATTCTCTTGCCTTCACCATGTTTGTAACCACACCAGTAAATGTCTAGAAGGAGCTGAGTATCACAGTCATTTTAAAGCTGCCTAATTGGTGCTTATTATGCTTGATTGCTGCTCGGTGACATCCACAGGTGTTTTCAATACCTGATGGAAAGCACCTGTATGAACCTCTGTTCTTCAGAGTGGTAGTCTTTAAGGGGTTGAATAATTGTGGCAATGAAGAAACCACATAAAAACCATTTACTACTGTATTACATAAACAATTGATGTCATTTTAGTTGCATTTGGGTAGTTACAACGTCCTTGTAGGATTTGATTCTGAATACAATTCCAAATGTACACTATAGTCCCTAAACCCCTTTACAGCATTGGGGGTTGAATAATTTTGGTCACAACTGTATATGTGTATATATATATATATATTTATCCATTTTGATGTACTCAAATTTTTTGAGGTCTTAAAATGCCAGCATAGTACAAACACCCCCAAAATGACTCATTGTAAGAAAATAGACAGTCCAAAATATTTTGTAAAATGCATGGTGAGTAAGTTGTAATTGTTTTGTCTGGTCTAATGACATTCAGATTAGTGTGGGGGTGATTACGAACACTATTGATGGTTGCACTGGTCAGGTGCCACTGGGATTGGTGTGACAATGATCAGGAACACTGTTGCTGACTCATAATGGTCTGGCGACATTAGGAGTGGTGTATCAAAAATCCAAAATGCTAATTCTGGCTTATACTGATCAGGTGAAACTGGGACTAGTGTGGTGGTGATAAGGAATACTGTTACTGATATACTTTGGTTTGGTGACACTAAGACTGGTGTGGTGGCAATCAGGGACTCAGGTGCTGGTTTCACTTGCTGTGGTGACACTGGCACTGGTGTAGTAGCAATCAGGCTTACACTGGTCTGGTGAACTGGGACTTGTGTGGCAGTGATCAGTAACACTGTTGCTGGTATATACTGCTCTGGTGACACTGGGACTGGTGTGGTGGTGAACAGGAACACTGCTGATGGCATACACTGCTCTAGCAACACTGGGGACTGGTATGGCGGTGATCAGGAAAACTGTTGCTGACTTGCATTGGTTTGGTAACACCAGGACTGGTGTGATAGTGATCAGGAACACTGTTGCTGGCTTGCACTGGTTTGGTAACACCAGGACTGGTGGGATAGTGATCAGGAACACTGTTGCTGGCTTGCACTGGTTTGGTAACACCAGGACTGGTGGGATAGTGATCAGGAACACTGTTGCTGGCTTGCACTGGTTTGGTAACACCAGGACTGGTGTGATAGTGATCAGGAACACTGTTGCTGGCTTGCACTGGTTTGGTAACACCAGGACTGGTATGGCGGTGATCAGGAACACTGTTGCTGGCTTGCACTGGTTTGGTAACACTAGGACTGGTGTGATAGTGATCAGGAACACTGTTGCTGGTTTACACTGGTCTGGTGACACCAGGACTGGTATGGTGATGATCAGGAACACTGTTGCTGGCTTGCACTGGTTTGGTAACACCAAGAATGGTGTGGCAGTGATCAGGAACACTTTTACTGGCTTACACTTGTCTGGTAAAACTGGAAATGGTGTAGTATTAATCAGGAAATCTGTTGATTGTGAGCACTGGCCTGGTGTCACTGGGACTGGTGTGGCAGCAATCAGGAACAGTGTTGCTGGCTTACACTGGTCTGGTGACACTGGGTCAGGTGCGGTGGTAATCTGGGACATTGATGCTGGCTTATATTAGAGTTTGTTCACACTTGGCTAAATTTCTAACTCTTACCAAATACTCCTATAGCTTTAGTATGGGCGTTAGACAGGCATTAATGAGTCTTAGTATGGGCGTTAGACAGGCATTAATGAGTCTTAGTATGGGCGGTAGCCTGGTTTTTACAAGTGTTAAAAATTCTCTCCAAACTCCATATGTTAAGTTTTGAAGCATTTTATAAGCATTTGACAAGTGTTAAAACCACACCACAAACTAAATAAATAGTAATAACACTCTGCAACCACACCACAAATGCCCCGCAAATGCATGTCAGTGCGTTTATGGAGCTTCAACGTTGATTTAAATGGGAGGCGTTGAAAGGCTTCAAACTTCTCCTGACTCGACATGAGGCTTCAATTTTGAAGTGATGCAATGCTAACACTTCATGTTTTGATAATGTGAACAGCACTGTGTGCTGCCCATAGTATATTTTGCATAGGCATTTGAGGAGCATTAAAAAATGCCCCTCAACTGCCTGCTTTCAATGCCAGTGTGAACTAGGCCTTAGTCTGGTAACACTGGGACTAGTGTGGCAGTGATCAGGAAAACTGTTGTTGGCTTACACTTGTCTGGTGACAATGAAACTTGTGTGGCCGTTATCAGGAACACTGTTGCTGGCTTACATCGGCCTGGTGACTTTGCCACTGCTGTGGTGGTGATAAGGAACACTGTTGCAGGTTTACTCTGGTCTGGTGGAACTGGAATTGGTGTCGTAGTAATCAAGAACACTGTTGAATGTGTGCACTGGTCTGGTGACACTGGGGCTTGTGTGGGGGTGATCAGGAACACTGTTGCTGGCATACACTGGCCTGGTGACATTGGGACTGGTATAGCAGTGATCAGGAACATTGTTGCTGATTTATATGCTGCACAGTTAGGGGCACACTGGTTGCTATACTGCTGGAGGTTAATTATTGTGCAATGCTGGAGGTTAATTACTGTGCTGTGCTTGGGATTTATTATTGTGTTGAGCTGGGGGTTTATTATTGTGTCATGTTGCAGATGTATTCTTGTGTTGTTCTCAGGGTTTATTACTGTGTTGTGCTGGGGGATTATCACTGTGCCGTGCTGAGGTTAATTGTTGTGACATGCTGGGGCTTAACTATTGTGCAATAATGAGGGTAATTGCTGAGAAATTTTTAAGTTAACTGTTGTGCAATATTGGGAGTTAATTGTTGTTCAATATTGGGAGGTTAATTGTTGTGCAATGTTGGGGGTTAATTATTGTGAAAAGTTTGGGAATAATTATTTAGCAATGTTGGGGGCTAGTTATTGTGCAATGCTGGGGGTTAATTACTGTGTTGTGCTTGTAGTTGATTACTGTGCCATGTCCTGGTTAATTACTGTGTTTTACTAGGGGTTAATTACTGTGTCCTACCATGGGTTAATTATTGTGAAATGCTGGGAATTCATTATTTTGCAGTGCTGAGGGTTATTGATGAACTTGACACAAGCTGGGGTTATCATTTCTGGACCCAACTGGGCTTATTTTATTCCCACAATCTCTTCAGTTCATCCCCAGGGTCTTATTTGGTCTATACAAAGGAGAAAAGAGTCACACTACAAGCCATAGACCATGAAGAAACACTTACTTGCTGGCCACACCCACAGGTGTAATAGTACCCCCCCCCCCCTTGGAGCTGCCCCTGCGTAGTGGTAGCGCACTAAATCATTTGCCTCCAACACTATGACTGAGCTGTCAACAGGGCCAGTAGGGCAGGCTCCCAATCAGTTGACCACTGTGAGAGCCAGGAAAGAAAGTTGTAAAATAACAAGCTTACTGGCAGGATCAATAGGTAATGAAATTATGCTGCAGTTCTGACTCAGAAAAACAAAATCGGATTTATTAATTCTATTAACATACTGCACCATATGTAATTTTTTATTTTATTTTACCTGTAGTTCCACTTTAATTTCTCCACAGCCTAAAGCTACAAAGGTGAATGAGGACTTGTTCTGAATATTTAAATACTTTAGTGTTCACAGTCTGGGTACAGGTTCACTTTAACCACTTACTGTGGTTAAAGTGAACATTTTTTTTCACTTTCATGTTAAAATCAGCATTTTTGATAGAAAATAACTATCTTTTATCAAATGCAATTTCTTTATGGAAAAATATGCTAAAATGATTTTAAGTGCACACAAGCACAATATAATATCCAAATCTTATGTAAAGTATAAAAGATGATGTTCTGTCAAGTAAATACAGTAGATACCAAACAAGTCGAGACTCAAACTTGCATGCATTTGTGAAACTGTGACAAAATACGGTACCTACAATTTTTCATAGGTGATGCTTTAAAAGCCTTTGCAGGTTATCAGTGTCGAGTTAACTATGAATGATAGCCCTGGAATGATTGCTTTCCCTCTGATATTCACAGCAATATCTTACATGTGTAGTGCAATAACTGTTTACATACTTGTGAGGGATCTTACATGCATGTTTGCATGCATGTGTGCATGTGGAGAGACAAGTGTGCTTTTAATTTTTTTTTTCTGCTATTACAAGGGGGCAAACAATGTGATATCATGGGCAGATGACAGGTATTACTTTTGGAGACAACAAGAGTTTATTAGACCCCCAATTTCTCTCCCACTGTTAACAACCGCCTGGCGGTACCTCTAGCAGTCCACAGGACAGGATTCCCCAGAGTGTGGGGTCTAAGCCCCAGTCTGCTTGTTCACCAGGGCCCCTGATGGTGGGGATGGACTTGGAGCAGACAGGGACCAGGTTGCGGCCCCTGAGTACACCCGCCTGTGGTAGAGGGATCCGCCAGAGGTATATGCAGGTAGAGAGCCTGACGTGAAGAGGCAGAAGGCTGGAGCAGGGATGGCTGGATCCGTGCAGGATGGATGGATGGCAGAGTAGTGAGCGTGGTCAAACAGGCGGGGTCAGTAACAGTGGGGTCAGCGTAGTACAAGGCAGCAGGCAAAAGAGTAGTCAGGTCACTCGCCGGGGTCGGTAACAGGAGTTCAGATCAGATTAGGGATATCCAGGAGAGAGGTCAAACGAGCCAGGGGGTCAGAGCAGGAGAAGTCACCAGAGGTCAGGATCAGGCAGAGTCAGCAACAAATCACAACAGCAGGTATACAGGAACACAGGATAATCAGACCATACGGCAATGAGAATCTGTGCAGGGCAGGTTTAAATAGTGCGCCCTGCCCTGTCATTGGTGCCAGGCGAGTGTCCTCGATCGCGAGTGTCCTCGATCGCGAGTGCGCATGCGCGGCCACCGCCGCCCAGGTCCTAGTGCCCGCCGGCTAGTATGGATCAGCGTTCTGCGCATGCGCAGACCCGTTTGTCGCCGCGATCCCTGACACCCGCCCTTTAATGCAGGTAATCAAGCACAGTGTATACTTGATTAGCTTCTTACAGCCAAGCAATAAGAGCTCTGAAACTGGAAGCTGCAGACATGAATTTGTTTTAACCACTTAAATTCAGGATGGTTTTATACATCCTATGGAGAGAAAATATCTCTGTCCCAGTCCTAGGCTATTCAGTTGACCGCATGATGAGAGAAATGCAATAAATAATTAACTTCAGTTAAAACCACATGTTAAAATGATCTGTAGATTCAGAGATCAAAAGAAATAATCAGTGAGAATGCATGATAAATTCTGTTTCCTGTAGATCATTTATACAGAATTACATAGAATGATATACAATTTTATGAAAACAACTTACTGTGTCTTACTGCTGAAGATATCCCTTCTGGTTATCAGGTCTTGCCTCTCCTGTTATCCTTCAGTGACTCTTATACCTTTACTGTTATGGGAATAGTTGAACCTTGTACAGACAATGGCCTTGCGAATGTTCAACCCTTCCTCCACCCACATATATGATGAATGTGAACTAACTGCTTTTGAACTGCGATGCTTAGAATTGAAGATATACTTTAATCTCCTGTAGGTAAAAGATGATTCTTATCACAAGCTTGATTTTAAAGTGAAAACCTATAGATTTTAAATCATGATAAGGTGCATTTGATGGCTTCTTTAATTAAAATGTAACTCCAGTATTCTTTTCAGTCTTGCAGAGTTTTGCAGGCTCCTCTTATGGACTGCATATTCTTATTTCACTGCACACTGTGAGCTTCTTGAAGTATGCATTAGAAGCTGCAGCAAGTAAGACAGAGACCAAATCACTTCCTGGCTGGAGGACATCCAACATCATTGAGACTTTCTTCTACAGTCTCAAAGTAAAACTAAAGGCAAAACTTTTTTTAAAATTTTGTTTAGAGTAAGGGAGGGTTATAAACCTTGTAAGTCTTTTTTGCCATCTGTATTCTTCCTGATTCATAACAAAACAGGAAGTGAGGGGAAATCCATTCAAAATGAGGGAATTTCTGGCTGTTACTAGGGTCACTAGAACTAGAAGATTTGTCTGGTGACATCCCATAATTTGGAAATGTTATTCAGTTTCACTGTAGAAGATGATGGTAAACAGAACAAATAGAGAGGGAAAATCTCTATTACAGGGGCATAGGAAGCAAAAAAAACCTGACAGATGTTCTACTCCCTCTTTACTCTAAAACTAAGTGTTGCCTTTGGTTATACTTTAACCTCCCTAACGGTATGATTATTTCAGATTTTTGGTGCTGAAAGCGGTACCATTATTTTGCATGGAAATATGTATTTTTGTATTGTAGGCCTGTCATTTTTAGGAATAACTCACTGAAATCTGTCCGAACAAGAGTGTAGTAAACATCCCGGGTATGATAAAATTTGAACACGAAATCATAAATTATAATATAATAAATAATCATAAAAAAATATAATATTAATAAATTTAATTCAATAATATTATCAAACCAAAAACACTGAAATTTGAAATATAGCGCCAAGTTCGCACATCACTGAGCTTAGTTGCAAAATCGTTTTCAGTGTCTGATGATGAATTTCCCCACGAATCATTATCACTCAATTCTGCAAGTGGTTCTGATTTACTATCGCTGTTCTCTAGCTGGTCTAAACCCACTTTTGACCTAAAGGGACGCTTTTTGGACGCCATGGACGTTTCTCAGTTTCCAGGCAGAAAGAACAGTAAAAATGCAGGCAGGGCACAGGACAAAGCACTCGGGACAAAATGTATGTGAAATGGTTTGATACAGTAATGTATTACTATGTGATTTTAGTGTATTTAGTGAATGTCACTTTTTAACATTTTTAAATTTCCCTCCGGTCTCCGTACGTCCCGTATGTCCCGATGCTCTCAGGGACCGGAACCCGGAAGACGGATGCCGGCATCGGCCGGAGGAGATGGCCGGGGACGCTGCAGGGGGGACATCGCGGGAGCGCAGGACAAGGTAAGTGAAACAGGGAATCCCAGAGCAACGCCGCATGGTAATCCCGAGTGTAGGTCAGGGTTACCTCTTTTGGTACTGAAATTTAACCCCGAGCTACTGTCGGGAATACCCCCAGGGGGGTTAAAGTGGTTGTAAAGTCTCAAGGTTTTTTACCTTCATGCATTCTATATATTAAGGTAAAAAACCTTCTGTGTGCAGCAGTGCCCTCAGCCCCCCCTAATACTTACCCCTAATACTTACCTGAGCCTCATCGCAATCCATCGATCTCATTGGCTGAGACTGCAAGTGGGAGCCATTGGCTCCCACTGCTGTCAGTCACAGCCAGTCAGCCAATGTGGATAGAAAGGGGGTGGGGCCAAGCCATGGCCCATGTGTGAATGGGCACATGGAGCAGCAGGTGCTCATAGCAAGCTACTTGCTGTAGGGGCACCCTACAGAAAGGAGGAGCCAGGAGAGCATGCGTGGGACCCGAGAAGAGAAGGATCCAGGCTGACCTTTGCAAAACCATTGCACACAGTAGGTAAGTATAACATGTTTGTTATTAAAAACATATGAACCTTTAATATCGCTCTAAGCTGGCCATATACTAGTAGGACATAATGTGTACTTATTTACTTACCAATTGTGCATTCACATATACTTTAAGCATGATCTAATATTATGTTCAGTAATAGCATGCCTTAATCATGAACTAATGTGTTTAGTAATACACACCTTAAGCATGATCTATTTTGTTGAAACAGTTTAAACAGGTTTTTTGTAATGATTAGTGTGAAATTGTTTTATGTTGTTCTGTAGATAGTCCTACCCCTATGAACCTTTCCTTTAACTAGTTATACATTAATCTGAACAGTTGTGGTTTTTGCTTTGCTATTTTGCTTAATAGGAGCAGAATGTACAGCATGCTTTACAACCTCAAGGCAGTTTGAAGGCATTAAACAACCTGCATTTTCAGCTAGAATATGTTAAACACATATTAATGTAGGATGAAAGTTTAGTGTAACCCCCTTCTCACCCTGAGACAACCCTACCTGGTACTAAAATACCAAAAAAACAAACAAAAAAAAAACAAATCTATCTACACAAGGTGCATACCTGATCCCTAACCTTCCAGTGCCATCTACTGGAATATGTCCATGATTCCCAATGTAGAAACATGCAGGCAAGTTGCCAATTCAAAATGATAGTATTACAAAATCCCATAGGGAATAAATACAGTACATACAGATGAGCCATCATTTTTAGTCCTGGCCGATCCTTCTTCAAGACAAATCCTTACACAGTTATACATAATCTCATTGACCAAATATCTACTATTCTGTTGTGAGCATGAACAGAACAGTGCTGCAACGTCCTTGCTATAACTGGCCTGCCTGCAGCCCAGACCTTTCACTAACTGAAAATATTTGGTGCATCTTGAAATGAAAAATATGACAAAGGAGACCCAGAACTGTTGAGCAGTTGGATCTGATATCAGGCAAGAAAGGGACAACATTCTTCTCCTAAAACTCCAGCAACCGGTCTCCTCAGTTCTCAGATGTTTACAAAGAAGAGGGGGTGCTACATTGTGGTACACATGGCCCTGTCCCAACATTTTTGAGACTTTTTTTCTTAAAATGATATATTTTCCAAGTTTAAACATTTGATATGTTTTTTATTTTCTCTTGTGAATAAAATATGGGTTTATGAGATTTGCAAATCATTGCATTCTGTTTTTTATGTAGATTTTGCACAACGTCCCAACTTTTTGGGAATTGGGGTTGTGTATATACCATCTATATTTTTTTTTTTCAAAGGACTCCAGACACGTCCAGTGATGCCACTGTTTTTTCATCTTTTTTCATCATGCGATATTGTTGATGATGGGCAGTAATAATGTGTGAGTGCCCTGCAGTACAGTAATATTGTGAGCTATGCCATTCTTCAAGTAAGACCAAGGACGTTTAGTGGCAGAAAATAAGTACTGTGGGTGACAGCCAGGGGCGGACTGACCATAAGGAAATTCGGGCACTGCCCGAGGGCCCGGGGTCAGTAGGGGGCCCCATGAGATGCCCATGGTACCTTTTTCATAGGCTTTTTTGAGTTTGGGCAAGGACACAGGGGCCCCATGATCCCCTATTGCCCGGGGGCACCATGAGTTGTCAGTCTGCCCCTGGTGACAGCTTTTTTAATATTCATCTTTTAATACATACACTTTAAATCATTTATTTATTACCTATATTGTTATCTTATGCAAGGTTTTTAAATTTTCTAGTCCAGTCCTGTCGAGATTCTTCAGATTTAGTTTGTTGCCATGGTGTTAGTCTCTATCATTTAAAGCGTTACTAAACCCACAACAGTAAAATCAGTCTGTATTTGCAGTAAAGCATGCTTGTTATACTTACTGTGGAACCCAAGGGGTTAATCCTCTGCATTGTGTAACAATTCTGTTTGATCCTGACATCTCTGGTCCTCCTCTCCTTCCAGTCTTCCCCACTTATCTTCTGATAAGACATATTGTGTGGAGACACTCTGCACATGCTCAGTGTGTATTGCTTGAGAGGTCTTTCTGATGACGAAATTCATTGTGAAGAGCTTCAGCTTATGACTTCACCATGTTCTGGATTGACGGTGGCCATATTTTTGGTTTGAAACATTTCCTATTCAATGCTGGTTATTTTAAATTCTTGGTGTATGTGAATCTTTTAATTAATCTGCCAAAACTTTAATAAATTACTGGACTATGAGTTGCTTTTGTTCTTTATTCCTTATTTGAATATCGGATGGGAGTTTCTTCAGCTTTTGGAGATCTTTAAAGAGGAGGAACCATCCTATATCTGAGAGAGGATTTTCATTGAAGATTACCTGCCATACTGATTCCTTATCACACTGTGCATATTGACCTGTGTTTTACGGTATAAATGTCTGGTAAGGGGCTAATTTCTTCAGGTGTATGGTGACGGCTTATGACATCAGAATCTTCTCCTGCAACTTGTTTCAGTTACTTGAGGACTTATGTGGACTTTTATTTTTGATATTTCTATGCAATTTAATTAGCGCTGCATTTTTGTCATTTATTTTTAACCAGTGCTCGGCTGGACACTGATAGAAGTCACAAGACTGCTCTAACTGCTGAGAAAAGGTATTTAGTAGTTTATATTTACTAAAATAATTGCACTGCCATGTTGTGTGTACTGTGGGAGACCAGATCTAGTGAACTCAGGGTCCAGGGTTTAGTAACAGTTTACTGTGGAATGTTCAGGCAAACATGGCAGTACTGTGTATGTATCTGGAATCAAAATTGAAATAGTCTCAGCTGGCCACAGAAGAAACATCCAGATTCCATGTAAGTGTAGTTGAACAATATACATAAGCTGTAGTAAACTCCAACAGTAAAAAACAAAAGGGCTAGTATGCACCACAGGCCAGCACATTATGGTAGACCTACCTTAAAACGAAGCCCTCCGGGAGTGTTCTGTCACAGCCGTTGGAGCTTCCATCTTCACTCAGTCTTCCTTCCGGGTTCGTGCTCTCAGTCCATTTGAATGGCAGGGTCATAAAGTCAAAAAGTGGAGTTTGCTACCGATTTATTAATATTATTATTATTATTATACAGGATTTATATAGCACCAACAATTTGCTCAGCGCTTTACAATATAAAGGGAGACAATACAGCAGCAATACAGTTCAATACAAGAGGGTTAGGAGGACCCTGCTCCTTGGAGCTTACAATCTAGCTTTAAGGTTCATTGTTTTGCTGTCCTTGTTCAGAATATCAACTTCAGCAGACAAAAAAAAGTAAACATGGAATTACCCTTTAAAATCCTGGCTGCAGAGGTGGTAATGTAAACACTGTAAGAGGGGGTGAAATTACAAAATGATATGCCATAGAATTGGTTTCACTTTTAGGCTAGGTTCACATCTGTGCAGTTTGCATTTAATCAGTTTCTGCCGTGCTTTTTGCATTTTTGCCATGTTTTTCATTCGTTTTTTTTTTAACCTGTTGATGGACAGAATAAAACACAATACGCATAAAAAACGCATCAAAAATGCTTAAAAATGCATAAAAAATGCACTACATGCTTTTCTGCCCTCCATTGAAGTCTATAGAACCAAAAACGCAACTTATTGTGTTGAAAAAAGTCCCTGACCCTTTCCAAAAATACACCGAGTGAAAAAACGAAGATGTGAACCTGTCCCATTGGAAATCATGTTAAATAGACTGCTGTGCATTTCTGCAAAACGCAGCGGGAAAACGCAAAGGTGTGAACTTAGACTTAGGGTCACATGTTATAGAAAGGGACTGTTCTGTGCAATATCATTGCACAAAGCAGGTAAGTATAACCACTTTTTTATTTTAAAGCAAACAAATTACTTTAATTATTACTTTAAGCTACTTTTCCTCCAGGGATCGAATGTTAGGGGTCCTTACTACACATATTACCTGGATTCAGTTTGACTATGGTTTGGTAAACAGTGCCAAAGGCCAACTGTTGAATCTGAAGTTGATAGGAGCCAAATGTTAAAAACAGCTATGGCCATTTTCAAGGTTAATAGGTAAGGGCTTGTCAAACAGATAGTATGGGGGGTAGGGGGCTGCCCTAGGGGACATGTACTGAAGCTCATTTTTTTTTGTGTGGTTTTTTTTGTGTAAAAATGTATTTAATTAAGTTTGATATAGATGTTAATGAGGGACCACTAGACACAAAAATGAAGTAGGGTGCCTGTCAAATTTTAAACCAGGTCTGGGAAGAATTTGGAGGAGGAACCCCAGTCCTTTATCCTAGCAAGCATCCTGACAGGCCAGGCAAGGGGTAAACAAGCATGCATCACCCCTCCTCAACTATACAAGGCCATATGCCCTTAGTATGGGGTAGGGTAGCCTTCCGCCACTCATTTACAAAAAATGTAAAGTGTAAATAAAGACACATACACAAATATTGATATTCTGGCAAGCCCTTAAAGCAAAAAAGTCCCATAATATTCATCTGTCATCAAGGTCATCCAGTGATGCAGATACATGTCTATCATAATGCATGGAAAAAAAAAAATTCCCCAACTACCAACACACATCTCATCCATAGCTTCCCTTGGCCAAATGACAGCTCCTGTTCCCCAGGTAACATAATTTACCATATAACTACATTGCTATTTTAGGTCAACAATCTCATTGCAGTCCCCATTACATCACTGACCAAAATATGGTCATGTCTATATTTTGTCAATGATATCACCAGGAAGACCTTGCCCTAATGTTTACATTTTATTGGTAGGGACCCAAATGCAAAACTTTACATTTCTCAATATTTAACCTCATCTGCCGTGTAGCTGCCTAACCCCGTATTTTGTTAAGGTCTTCCTGTAATAATGCTACATCTTGCACCAAATATATTTTCCTGCATAGTTTGGTATTACCAGCAAGCAATGAAATTGAGCTCATGATCCCAACAACTATATCATTAATAAGCACATTGAACGACATTGGACCCAAAAACAGAACTCTGGGGCACACCACTTACAATTTTAGGCCATTCACGGAATGAGTCATTTCTCACTACTCTCTGAACATATTCATGTAACCAGTTTCCTATTCATGTACAAACACATTCTTCTATTCCAACAAAGCTTCTTTTTTTTTTACATTAAATGTTTATGAGGTGCAGTATGAAATCTAGCAAAATCTAGATAAACTAGATAAACATGGGCAGCGTGGTGTCTATATGGTTAGCACTTCCACCTGGCAGTACTAGGGTCATTGGTTCAAATCCTAACCACAGCACCACTTGCCTGAAGTTTGCATGTTCTCCCTGTGCCTGCATGGGTTTCTTTTGGGTACTACAGGTTCCTCCCACACTCCAAAGACATGCTGGTAGGTGAATTGGTTCCTGTCTAAATTGGCCCTAGTATGTGTATGTATGCATGTAATTTAGGGACCTTAGATTGTACACCCCTTGAGGGTTAGGGACTGATGTGAATGTGCAATATACATGTAAAGTGCTGCAAAAATTGACAGCACTATATAAGTACCTGTAAAAATAAACTATGTCCATTGGACCTCCACCGTACAATATCTCACTCAATCATAGAACAATAACAGGTTGATCTTACAAAAACAATCTTTCATAAATTCATGCTGGTTGTCACTTTTGAAATCTTTATCGCAGACATTATTCTACATATTACAAAAATGCTGGAAGTTTGTTTTTGCCTTGCTCCAGTTTAGCTTAGTAACAGCCACTCTGTTTAAACTGTGCACATGCACAGTGCGTGGTCTCCTTCTTGGGCTGAGCTCGGCTAGAGAAGAAGACTGCACACTTCCCAAATGCACAGTTTGAATGTCCTTCTGTGATCTGCTACTAAGCTCAGCTGGAGCCTGGAAGGGACGTACATATTTGAACAACCTGGGAGGGCAGCTAGGGGGTGCATAGTTGTGATATTCAGTACGCAAACAGCAGTACGGAGGAAAATAAGGTCCATTAGTTTTTCCTGGAGAGAACTGCCATCAGCTGCACCAGTAAATCAGCATTTAGAACAGGAGGTGCTCTGGTATGTACCATTCATTGGATGCAGAATTGCATAGAAGGATTTCTGGAACTCTTCCTGAAGATGGACATTTTACATTTCTCTTGTCTCTTTTGTGCCTGTCAGCTACAAAGGTACCTTTGGTAAAGCTTCATTAGTTATTGTTTCGTCCTAAGATGTAACAATAACTAATGTTATTCCTATCCAATGGAATACAATGCCTAATTTATTATTAAAACCCTCCCATTGGTCTTGTGTGCTCTTTGTAGTGTTGTGCAGTAATGAGAATTGTGCAATAGTACCATTGAGTGTTGTGCAGTAAGGATTATTGAAGTTGGGTCTACAAGGTGTCCCAAAAGTCTCAATACATAGGAAACATTAACAAAATTATATTGTATGTTATATTGTATTTTTATTACTTTTTATATTTATGTATTTTTTCTTTTTTGTGTTTTTTTGTTAATTGAGTAACAAATAATTTGTAAATAAAGGTATATTTAGCTTCAATCTCCCATTTTCCCTATGTATGGTGACTTTTGGGACATCCTGTAAATATGACATCTTCTGAAGTTGCATGTGGAATACTTCCCAGTGCAATATCTCCAAATATCGATATTTCATGAATGGCAGCATCTGCTTTCTGTGCTCAATTTGGGGTTCAGCTTAGTCCAGTACCCTGTTCTGCACTTTATCTATTAATACATTAATACTGATTAAATGTAGATACTATACAAGGTTTTGGCTATATTTGTCAAATAATAGTTTGAACAATTCATATTTTTTAAACTTTGTTTATTGTAAAAATACAATTTTACAATGGTCCAGCAGGACATTTATAAACAATAAGAAAGTCAAGCTTTAACCATAACAGTCTCTGGTGAATTATGGCATATATAAACTATAATTACACAATTTATATCACAATGCATATTCATGCAAATTTCAAGATATACAAAAATAGAACCTGGGGTGATGACCTGGGATCCATTGTAGATGTAAATTCTTAGTCCCATATTTTGTAAAATTTTGGGGGGCAATTTTTTTTCCATATATACCTTTTTCCTATGGAATGACCTGTTTTGCAAAGGCCTTCCATTGGAAAGGGGGTTGGGTTCATTCATCTAATGGGTTTGGAAGCCAAAAAAATTTAAAATTCTTGTATAGCTGGACCCGCTCTCTTCATCTAAGAGGACAAATTATAGGGTGCATGGAATCTGCAAGTTTCACAATGCAGTAAGAAAAGTTATCACCTGTTTCCAATAGTTATCTATGAGAGCAACCCCAAATTAAGGAAATTAAGTTTGCTTCAACACTCCTATATCACACCTCTGAGCTCATTTGATTGAGTGAGGACAAGATAAGTGACACTACGCTAGAAGGTCCACAAAAGGCTACTTCAGCTGGCCAGGGCAAGTGATATACCAGATTGGGATTAACTGCTTTGAACTCTACACTGCCAGAACCACAAATCAGGCAAAATCCTTGTTTAGTACTCTTCACTTTTGTTACCCTTTATTTTACTGTTGCTGTTGTCTGTATATTTTGTAATATTTTGTTTTCTGTAAATATTTTTCTTGCACTTATTTTCTTATCTCTTCATAAAATGAGATCTAAAAATCATTAGGCTTTTTCTCTAAATGCTCTCAACCAGAGCTTAAAGAACTCTTGCTCTTTGAATAAGTTTACTATGTTTTAACTTCAGTCATATTCCTATCTGGTGTGGCAGTGAATATTACAGACACAATTCTTAAAAATAGGAATTGCTACAGCAAATATCGGCAATGGCACATGTTTTTGTTACATTCTATGTTAACCAAATCCAGTGATGATCACTCTCAGTCTGCTGGCCATAGATTGTTGGCCAGTGCACTGGAAAATCTCTGCCCAGGGTGAGGCTGAGAAAGCCATCATCACATTTTAGTGGCTGTGGTGGGATAGTGAGACTACTATCATCACATGAATATTATAATTAAAACAGGTAGGTACAAAATGTAAAAACAACATTTCATAGGTGCTTTTGGAAGAGGGAGAGAAGAGTAAGGAAAAGAGAACTAATTCAAATTATGGTAAATTGTCTGCTTTGCATAGCTGTAAAATGACTTAATGAACTAATGTTAAAACCACTGTTAAAGTGTACTGTAGGTGGTTAAGATGTCTCTGTCTTATGCAGTCCTTTTACTATCTTCTGTGAGACGTTTCAGCCAAGAGACGTTTCCAGACACAGTGATCATCTGTCTTTTGAGATTTCTCCAGCTATACCATAGTGGCACAATAGTAAGAAGCAAACCCAATAATTAAATCAACAATCATCTTTTCCAAAGAGCAGTGCTGGAAATGCACAGAAATATCTGCAGAAATAACATTGTCTTATAGTGAAAAAAAAATATTTCACAACATTTGTTGTATAGACAGTGCTGTCTTTCCTGTTGTGTGGATGAAGAAACATGACATCATGATATCAGATTATCTTGGAGGAAGGTTTTAGTTGCGAGGTATAGCACATATTTCCTGAGGAAAAGGCGCATTTGTAGACCCCAGTGCAGGAGTGAGGTCCACAACAGTCCCGGGTGGAACCTGGAAGGTGAAGTTTTGCAGCAATGTGGTAAAGAAGAGGAAGAGTTCCATTTTGGCTAAACTTTCTCCTGCGCAACTTCTCTTACCTTAGAAAAAAAACCAGATACAATTTATTGAAATAAGTTCTTTAATGTAAAAATTAGCTTGCACCATGCCTTCCTTCCCACCTGTGGAGTCATCCTATTGGTCCTCTACTGTGATGGCGAGTCTCCCTAACCAATAGGGAAGTTCAAGCTCAATTTTTACATTATAATTTTTAATAAAGGTAATCTCTCTTTATGTGTTTGTGGCAGGTTAACTTTTATATACAGTATATTGTAAATATTCACAGGCCAGTGGTACTCTGAGTTAAATGAGAATGTGTCATTTAGCAGCTTCAGTATATGTGCTATCATAGGCAAGGTGTAACTATACCAGAACACTTCCTTAAGGATGGCCAAACAATAAATTTGCTCAGGTTCCATGGGTTGAATGGCCATGATTATTTAAACAGATACTCAACAAGATGCTAGATTTTGCAGGTTTCAGGGGTGCCATCCTTCTTTTACTACCTAGTGAGTGACTGACGTGGAATGAGCATGCAATCAGTAAAGTTAAAAAATTCTGAACTGCTGCCCTGTATATTCTCATATATTCTCATATACTCTCTACTCATTAGATAGAGAAGCCAAGATCAATATACCAGCTCCAAAGACTGCACATTTTAAAAACAGGTTAAGAATAGCAAGATTAAGGCAGAATAACAGATCCTATATTTTGTCCTTACAGATTCAATCTACGGTTAGGTCTGGAAAACTCAGTTTTAAATTACCTGCTGAGAAAGGTATAAATGCCTCATTCTTCTTGAAATTCCCATCAGCATCAAGGAAATGTTCTGGGTAAAACTCTTCAGGCTTTGTGAAGTAAGCTTTGTCTCTCAATATGGAGGACAGCAATGGAATAATAGTGGTTCCCTAGAGGAAAGTAATTACAAAGTAGATTAAAAAATATTGTGCAGTATACAGCATTTTATTATTACTTAACATACATACATACATTTGTTTGATCAATCAGCAGGGATTGTCAGAATTCCACCGTGGTCAACTGACTTAGAAGTCAAAATTGATCAAAAGGTCAGAAAGTCAATTGAATGAGGCATCTTTGCTTTGTGATTTTTATTCAGTCAATCAGATTAGATTTAGAAGCACTGAATTTGAAAGAATATTTTGATATGTGTGTAGCCACTATAAAACAGACTGGGACCAGTGAAGAGGTATGTGCCAAACTCACTCATGTTTACTTAGATAAAAACCCTTTCTGCCAAAACTGACTCCCCCAGTTTCACTTATTATATCTAATAGCACAACCTATGACAATCTAATATACAATATATAGTAACACAGTCTGTGCTAAATGGCGGAAACAGTGTAATTCGGCAAGTATTTACCACCCAGAATGTGAATTGGGGCAGTTGTGGGCTCTAAGCTAGACTGGTGAGGAAAACAGGTCAATTTTCCTTTAGGAGTTTGATTGAAAAATTCCTCTATTGGGATTGAAGTTCTGGCTACAGAAGAGATTGGGTGGGTCTGGATCGTGACCACCCCAGTCTACAAGTCCATCTGCTTGTCATAGAAGGGCACAAAAGCTTCACAATAAGGGAGCTGTGCAAAGGACTTTTGAAAACTGTGCATGTGAGAGGACATGGAGGTTTCACCTACCAAACTGTTTGTTCAGACTGAGTAAAGCCAGGGGTCCAGAAACACTGCTTATTTCCACATAACTAACACATGCATCTGAGTCTCCACCCCTCCATAAAGGTTGCAGGGCATCACAGATTGCTTAGCCCAAATCACATGCTGTAACATGCACAGATGCTGGTCTTAAACCTTCTCTTCCCATCCTGGTGGTCACCTCACAGTTAACCCGCCTGGAGTACTCACAGACATAGGCCTATGGTTGATAAAGACCGAGGCTGCAGAGACACAACTGTTCACCTGGGGCCAATGCAACACGAGAGCATTGGTCCCCTGAACCATGCTACATAAGGGGGTTCTCTCTCACTGTCAGGCAGGGACTCATTCTTCTCCATCATTACCCACTCCAATGCTCACCTGTAACACATGTAACCCACTCCACTTTCCAGGCATTGGCTGCACTTAACACACTCAGTAGGTCATCACACAGAGGCTTGTTGTTGCAATAAAGTCCTTTACTTGCATAAGTCAGCAAAACAAAACAGTCCTGATCATAAAAACGGTAACTACCAAATTATGGCTTGCAGTAGATTAGCATCCGATGTTTCATTAGCATGCAGGTACCTTGTGGTTTCAGACTTGGAGTCATATCTCTTTCTCTTAGTTCCTTTTTGTTAAATTCCCTCACAATCTCTGTCCACCCTCCACCAAAGTGGGGACACCAACTCCCAAATTCTATACAGGTCACACTCCCAGCTGTATTATCGCTCCACCCACCTTAGATAGGGGAACCCACACAACCAACTCCACCAGCAAAAGGGGCAACCCTTAAAGGGAACCTCCACCTGCTCACATGTAGGACTTTGTTTCTACTACTGAAGTGTAGTTTTTCTTTAATACGCTTCATGGGAATACATATGGGACTAGTAATCCCTCAAAAATGTTCCTGGTCACAATCTACAGTATATACACAAATACACATACACTCACTCAAACCCACAGATTTTATTTGAATCACTGACCTTTGGAATAAAATAGCCTCTGAATGTGATATCATGAGCCGTTGCATGTGGAAGACTGGCTGGGGCGATATCACCAAAGCGCTGAACTTCACATACAACAGCATCTGTATAGGGCATTTGCTTCCGGTGCTCTATCTTAGGTTGAGCCGTGCCTATAACTTTTTCAATTTCTTTTTGCACTTTTTCTGTTGGATATTTAAAATAAATATTCAGTATTGGTTTATATACTAACAATGTCTTCTGCAGCAGTTTACAAAACAATGACATCTACTGTATCAGGTCAATAATACAATTATGACATACATAATATATAACAAGCCAAACAAAACTAAATGAGAGGGGTCTTGACAAGATAGGGTGTCAGAGCCTCGGTCTTCTGCGGTGAGTGGCAATGTTTCTTCTTGCTGAGCCACCTGGAATGCTGAACAGCTACCTTGACAATTATTTGGATGATCCTACCCTGACCTTGTTTATCATGAACCTTGAACCCCTTGCTCCTCCCTTGAACTTCCTGATATAGGCCATGTCTCTGCACTTCCTGTTTGCCAGACTACTGTGCTCTCCAGCCAGTATCGTGCTCCTTATTGTCTCTGCTGTTATCCATATTTTGCTATCACTCGTTATTGACCCTTGGCTTGTTCTCAACTATGCTTCTGCCTGATCCCAACCTGCGACTGCTCCTTAACGATCTTGGCTTGTTTACTTACCATGCTTCCGTTTGATCTTTCCTGCTTATATGCTACTGGACCTCCGCTTGTTCACCTCCTGATGGGGTGATCCTGAGGATCGCGACCTGGTGCTAACATGCAGAAAAATCCATCTCCACCATCAGGAGCTCTGGTGAACACCGGTTGGTGCTTAGACTCCACACATCGAGTGATCCCACTCCTCTGCTACAGTGACCTGCCTGTGTACCTATCCTGCTGGTTTCAGGTAAGCCTTTCCACTGCTATAGCAACTGGTCTTTGAGCCTGACCCCTGATCGTGACATGGGGTGCTTTCCACATATATTTTCAAATGTATGCCACAAATACCTAGTCTTTTAATGGAAATTGTCAAAACCGCATATAATTTGTTTTTTGCTGGCTAGTTGGTATCAATATTGTGGTTTTTTGTAATCCATTTTTCTATAAAATGTCTTTTTTGGTGTGCACCTTACTTTAAGGTCTCTTGTACACGGCTGTCTGAGCCCATGCAACAAACTCTGAGATATTTCTCCCACCTGGAAAGCCCAGGTGCTGTGTACAACTGCCTATAGACATAAATAACTGTGTTCAGGGAAACAATGGAGGTCTTCAGTTGCCACTGAGCTATGCTGGGCTTCTGATGTGTCTCTGCTCATCTGCCTGGGCTACCTCTAGGCATGCCTGCTAGCAATGTATTAATTGCTATATTTGTACCAAGATAGGAGCATTGTTAAACTACAGTTAGGGATCACACTTCACAGAGGAGCCTTGACCAGGCAGTGTGGCTTCCACATAGGTTTGCAAATGTGGGCACTCTACAGGTAACTCTGATGCTAACCCTAAAGGTAATTGTAATTCCAAGGGTAAACCTAACTAACGGTAGCCCTAACGCTTTGTTTTGTGAACTCCACCACAACAAGGCTTTCATCTAGATCATATAACTTTCCTGATAAACAAAGCCATATGACCACTGTGCTCATCAATGGCTTATTCCTCAACAAAGCCATGAGACATAGTGATTGAACTATAAGGCTCAGAGCACTGCTAAAATCAGTGACCAGTATTGGCAAACATGAAAATACTAATTCTGCCTTGAAATCAAGTTTATTGAAAGCATTCTGCATCTCCCTAATCCTGATGAGAGGATAGAAAAATTGGTTAGACTTTGTCATATAATAAAGGCTTTGAACAAATCTTTCAATTAAGTAGCAAACTGTAATTCTCTGCAAACCAGGCAGGTTGGACAAATCTGATACTTCTGGGCAGGGGTGGACTGACCATTTGGAAACTCTGGCACTGCCCAAAGGTCCAGGGTCAGTAGGGGGCCCCATGAGATGCCCCTGGTACCTTTTTCATAGGCTTTTTTGAGTTTGGGCAAGGACACAGTGGCCCCATGACCCCCTATTGCCCGGGGGCCCCATGAGTTGTCAGTCCGCCCTGCTTCTGGGTAAGTAATTCCGTGATTTTTCTAGTCAGGTCACAGTGACAGTGTCTCCTGATTGACTATTCCTCCCTGGCAAGTGAATGCTTACCACCACCATTGTGACTTCCCTGCCACTGCAAAGCTCAGATGATTCTCTCTGGCAAATTATGTCACAGCTTGTGACTTGCCCTTTAGACCTGAACACTGTCACATGGGGGTAGTCACATGCTTCCTTTTACCTGGATGCCTTGCTCCATTAGTGCTTTGGGCTTATGTCAATGTCACTAGATTGAGTTTCTCCTATAGAATGCATTGACATGTGAATTTGAGCTTCTTCAAGATAATTTAGCATTCTCATGGACATACATGGGAATGCAAAACCTCCTTGAAGCAAAGAAAGGTACCTTGCTAGGTGGGTGTCCAGTGCATCCCCTCACCAATATATCAACAGTGCAAACAACTGGCCACCGCCCCAGTCTATCCATTATGATACATATGCTTCTATGATGGAGGCTCTCAAAATTTATAGAGTTGGTCGATAAGTTGAGCTGGGAATTTTTTCTTTTTTTTGTTTGAAATGCATTGCCCTTCCAGTTGCACCATGCTGTGAAGGCCAGTTACAGATTGGGTAAGTGGCCATTTGTTTGTTTTGATATATTGGTGAGGGGGTGCACTGGATAGCTTGGCTGCCATTGTGCTATATGCTGGGTACCCCATGTGCCCCTGTGCCTTTAAGGAGGGGTGGTACAAATAGCTCTCTCATGTGGTTGGTATATATATGTAGAATGCCTGTGACTTATAATTCAGTGAGATCTTATTTCCTATAAACTCTAGCAATATAAAACAATTTTGAACAGATCAAATAATTAACAGAATGTAAGCATACTCCGAGCCACTAGCATTTGTACTGCTCTTACTTTGGATTTCTGGGTATTTAATCATGATCAGGAGGCTCCATCTCAGAGTGGTGGATGTAGTCTCCATTCCAGCAGCAAACAGTTGGGCCACCAAGGCAGTTAAGTTTTCATCATGGTAATACAGTGTAGATTCTGGCTTTCCCTGGATAATAGAAAAAAAATACTTTTTTTGTGATCATTTAGTGTCCCATTGCTGTATCAGCTGCATGTACATAAAGGCCCAATTTCGGGCTCTGTAACCACCCCTCCTCCCAGAAGGTTCCCGAATAAGTATTGTATGCTCTTTATTTCTATACTTACCTTCTCTAGAAATGATAAGGTCAGTGGTGTACTTCCACAAAGTCCTTCTCTTCTCTGGGTCCGTCAATGATGCAAAAAGATGTCACAGCATGTTGAAGTCATTGTGGATTTCTGCATCATTGCACAGCAAATCCAAGGAGCCACACCTGTACATATTGCACACACAGTATGTCTTCTGTGTCTAGGACATTTTGTGGCCTCAGTTTTTTCTTTTTTTTTACATCTGCTGGGGGACATTAAAAAAAGCCTGGATTTGGGCTTTAAAAGATTGTGCCTAGATTCAGATTAGCAGACAGATCACAAATTATTCCAAACCGCTCTGCACTTTTAGCTGTAGAGTGATTAATTTAAACTTATTTACATTTATTTTATTTTATTTTAAAATTCAAATAGTATAATTATATAAAATATATATTTTTATTAATTTCCTTTCTTCACCGCACATCAAAAATCAAGCTTATTGCAATCACAGTGAGCAAGGGATTTTTTGTTATAACAGTACGGTTATCCTATGATTCAAGTAGTGGGAGCTGGAGGTGGTGGTATTGTAGTTTTACAGCAAAGGGAGTACTTCTTTCCAGTGGGGCAAAAGTATATCTAGATCCAAATATTTCATTTACATAGAGTACAGAATGGATAAAACACCTGTTTTTTTTTTTCTTTTTTTGCAATCAGTGTTCCTTGGGAGAGACTTCCCACCTATTCCCTTCCTTGTTGTAAAAAAACTTCCATTGTAAGATTTCTCCTCTATTCTCATTTTGACCAACAATGCAAAATTTTGGATTTTCCCCTTGGTAACATTGTACACCAGAGCACTTAGAGAAAGTAATTTCCCTTTAAGGGACACACACAGCAATAAAAATGTCAATGTAAAAAACAACCGGAGCACCACACCAAATGTTTAAAGTAAGTAGCGATAATAATTTATTGATTAATGGTTATATGATCACAAAATATCCAGTGCATTTCTGGGCTCAAAACACTACCCCCTACATCAGGGAAATAAAATAAATACAAAGAAGAAATAAAAATTCATAGTTTCACAAAAATGTATAATAACGTTCATAGTAAGGCTTCATGCCCATTGGGCTTAAAAAAAAATGCCAGTTCCCTTGGCAGAAGAAATGCTGATATAGAGCGTTTTTTGTACACAGTTTAGGTGACTTTAGACTAGTTTAGGAGAGTTTATCGTTTTTGTTTTTTTTACCACTAAAATCTCCAATCAAAAATGCAAACCAGAAGGATTTTCTTTCTGCCTCTAAACGTTGATCTTAAAATATGCCTCTAATTATCCTAATGTGCATGGACACATAGGATAACACTGAGCTGCTTCTACAGGCAAAACACAAAATTCCTGTAGAAGCAACAATTTTTACACCAGTGGGCATGGAGCCTAATACATTTAGTGAATATTTCTAGTGTCCATTAATTCATATAAAAAACTTTTTCTTAAATAATAAGTAGATAAATAGTTTGAATAGATATATATAACCCATAAATAGGATGATTATGGATCATTTAGACTCATAAAATGAACATTTGAAAAAAAAACAATTCATAAATAAAATCAAAAGCAAATGGATAAAAATAAATTAAAATCATAAAATCAATATGATTTAAATGAGAAGGTTGGGATATATAAAATAATATATAAACATCTATACTCACCTCTATGATTAGTGTGATGCTGCAGCTGTCCCATGTCAGCTCTAAGCCTGATAACTGAGCAATCACATGACCGCTGATCACTCAGTTCTCCGTCTGCTCAGAGCAGAGAGTAATGACAATCACTCACTGCTTTCAGCTCTGCTCCTCCAGCATTCACTGTAGCACTGGGTTGGGGAGGGGCAGATAAAGCTGGCTTCAGCTCTCAGCCATATGCTGAGAGCCAGAGCCAACTGTCAATCAGGCAGCTGGGTAGATTCCAACAACATGATTGGGATTCTTCTAGAGCCAGTAGCGGGTCTTTCCCATCATTTGATCAGCGGAAGTAATCGAATTCTTGTGACCCAGGAGACAAGTATGGCCAAATTGTTTTGGCCATGCTTCTCCTTTTAGCAGAATAAACTACTATTAAAAAATTACATCATAAGTTAGTTATAAAAGAATAACATGATCCTAAATGATCACTTTAAACCTATTTCTTGATCGAATGAGCAGAATGGAGGTGGAGCTGTAAATCTGCTGACTCTGAATAATGGTGTATCCATATAGTATGGAAATGTTTGAGAGTGGATTTGATCAGTTTGACTGTAATTCCACGTTTAGTTATCCTTTGATGTTGGGTATACCATAAATACAGTACATCCAGCCCATACATTATTCCCATATAAATCTACAAACAAGCTGGATGACTAAAACCACTGACAACTTTACAATGCAGCTGGCAATGCATTCAAGATGCAGCCACCAAACAATCTTTCTTATAAAAAGATCTGTCTTCAACCATTTACGTTCACCTTAGTGTAACATACGTGTGTTTGCCTATGGAGGGGTTGGTGCTGTAGTCATTCAACTTTCTTGGGAGTATCAATCCAGATTGGTGTGGAATAGGAGGAACTTTCCCCAATATGAGCATTAGAGTTGGGCTTGATGTTCAACTCGAACATTTATTATTATTATTATTATTATTATTATTATACAGGATTTATATAACGCCAACAGTTTGCGCAGCGCTTTACAAAATGAAGGTAGACATTACAGTTACAATACAATTTGGTACAAGAGGAAACAGAGGGCCCTGCTTGTTAGAGCTTACAATCTAGGAAGAAGGGTTGAATGATACAAAAGGTAATAGCTGTGGGGGTATGAGCTGATGGAGGAAATAAATAACGGTTTACTAGGTAGAAGCAGGATAAGCTTCTTTTAAAGAGAGAGGTTTTTATGTATCATCTAAAGGTGGATAGATTAGGAGACAGCCAGACAGATTAGGGTAGGGAGTTCTATAGAATGGGAGAAGCTTGGGAGAAGTCCTGGGGGCGAGCATGGGAGGAGGTGACACGGGAACTAGAGAGCAAAAGGTCTTGGGAGGATTGACGAGAGTGGTGTGGTTGATATTTTGAGACCAGGTTGGTGATGTAGCTGGGGCAGAGTTGTGGATGGCTTTGTAAGTTGTTGTTAGTATTTTGAATTTTATTCATTGAGTGAGTGAAGGCCAGTGGAGGGATTGGCAGAGAGGTGTAGCAGACACTGACCGGATTGGTAAGGTGGATCAGCCTGGCAGCAATATTTATGATGGACTGGAGGGGGGATAGCCTATGTAAAGGTAAGCCAATGAGGAGGGAGTTGCAGTAGTCGAGGCAAGAGATTACCAGGGAGTGAATTAGGAGCTTTGTGGTATCATTGGTTAAAAAGTGGCATATTCTGGAGATGTTGTGGAGGTTGAGGTGGCATGATTTGGACAGGGATTGGATGTGGGACTGAAAGGATAGTTCAGAATCCAGGGTTACACCTAGCACCTTGGTATGCAGGGATGGGTTGATAGTGGTGCTATTGATCCTGACTGAGAAATCAGGGGAAGAGGCATATGGGGGAGGAAATATTATGAGCTCAGTTTTGGATAGATTGAGTTTTAGGAAGTAGTGTGACATCCAGTCTGATATGTCTGTTAGTAAATCGGTGATACGTGTGAAAACTGATGGGGTGAGCTGAGGAGTAGAGAGATAGATTTGTGTGTCATCAGCATAGAAATTTTATTTGAAACCATGGGAAGCTATCAGCTGACCCAAGGAAGAAGAGTAGATCAAAAATAGGAGAGGTCCAAGGACAGAACCTTGGGGGACCCCGACAGTAAGAGGAGTAGAAGAGGAGGAAGTAGTGTTGTAAGTGACACTGAAGGTACGGTGAGATAGGAAAGATTCAAACCAACGGAGAGCATAGTCACAGAGACCAAGTAAATAGTTTTTTCAGGAGGAGCGGGTGGTCAACTGTGTCAAAGGCAGCGGAGAGGTCCAAGAGCAAGAGTAAGGAATAGTGACCATTGTTTATAGCGGTTAGTAAGTCATTTGTGAGTTTTAGGAGAACCGTTTCTGTGGAGTGTTGTGGGCGAAATCCAGAATAATTGGGATCGAGAAGGTTATTTTCAATAAGGTGGCAGCTCAGCCGGTTGTAGACTAGACGTTCAAGGAGTTTGGAGGCAAAAGGGAGTAAGGAGATGGGTCTTAGGTTGCCAAGATTGGTGGGGTCCAGTGAGGCTTTTTTAAGTATGGGGGTGACTAGTGCATGTTTTAGAGAGTTGGGAAAGATGCCAGTAGAAAGGGAGAGATTGAGATATGAGTTAAAGAATGAAGGATTGAGCCAGAGGGTGACCGTAGTATTTGTGAGGGAACAAGGTCCAGGGGACAGGTGGTTAGGTGGGCTTTAGAAAACAGTTTACCAGCCTCCTCTATAGGAGGTTGGGTTAAACAAGGGAAGTATAGATTGTGCAGGTGAACAAGGAGTGTTGGGTGAAGGAGATATCTGTACAGTGGAGATCTCATCAAAAATTGTATCAATCTTATTTTTTAAGTGATTAGCGATCTCCTGGGCAGTGAGTGAGTTAGTGGGTGGAGTAAGTTCGACTCAAACATCTGCCATTTGTGTGTTCGGCAAACACATGAATGGAAAGGGTGTTCGGTGGGCTATTCGCCCTCCGCGCCCCACAGTGCACTGCTCCTTGACAGCGTATTGTGATTAACCAAAGAAATGCACCTGACCACAAGTCAGGTGCAATGCTTTAGCCAATCACAGCACATGATCACATGATCACAGTAATTAAGAACCGTCAGGTCAGTGCAGCTGTCAGAAGGTGGGAGCCAGTGTCAAGAGCAGAACCTTTTTTTTTTTTTTTTTTTTTTAATCCGGGTTGGTGTTGGCAGGGGGGCATTGTGATTGACATGGATCTACTTTGGGGGACTTTTTCTTTTGTTTTTAATAAAGGACTTGTCAAAGACTGTCTTCCATCATTTTTTATACTACACTTTTATTTTTCTGAATGAGTAGCGGTACCATGTACCCCATATTAATTCACATAGGGGGGGCCAGGATCTTGGGCCCCCTTGTTGAAGGGGGCTTCCAGATTCTGATAAACCACCGCTCACAGACTCCCACAACCACCAGCCATGGTTGTTGGTAAAAGGCCCTTGTCCCCATCAACAGGGTATGGAGCCCCCACTATGTTGAAGGCATGTGGCCTGGTATGGTTCAGGAAGGGGGGACTCGTTCATCCCCCCCCTTTCCTGACCTGCTAGGCTACATGCTTGGATAAGACTGGTATAGACTTTGGGGGGCCCCCACGTCATTGTTTTAAGTTTGGCATGGGGGTTCCACTTAAAATCCTCACCAGACCTGAAGGGCTTGGTATGGATGGGAGAGGGGACCCCACACATTTTGTTTTACATTCAGCTGTCAGAGGGGAACCCTGAGACAGCTGAAACATTAAAGAATGTTTTCACTATTAAAATGCCACATAACTTAATAATACAACTCATGTGGTATTTTTGTAGCTGTGCAGTATCTTACTGCATACTCGAATGCTGTTTAGATACCCCTTAGTGAATTGTTCCAGTTCAAAGTTTGTGGTCAAACTTTCATTAGGTTCAAATGCTCTCCCACGAACCGAACAGGGGGGTGTTAGGCCCATTACTAATGAGCATCATCCAGGGATGGACTGCCATCTGAGCAGCCTCTGCTGTTTAGAGTTCCTCTTTTCACTGCCATTTTTTTCAATTTATACACATCTAAGACAATTGAATGCCATATCTATTTCCCCACACTTGTCTGTTCACCCTTGAAAGGGTTTGAAGAACTTTTAATCATTTTAACAGCTTTAACAATATGGACCTTTTTTTAGATCACTCTGCAAAAAGACGTATATGATCTAATCACAAGTGAAAGCCCCCAAGGTGGAGAAATTCCTATTTCTATGTGGAAATTGATCCGGTGGTCTGATGCTTACCTGGAGGTGTCCCTGAAAGCTGAGAGTGTCCTGTGAGTGAGATTGGAGTTACCTTGTGTGCTTACGGAGTGCCAGATTATTCCACCATCCTCACCTACACCCTGATGACCATACTGGGATATTATATGTATATATATATATATATATATATATATATGCGCATATCTTTTGCGCTTCTGGTGAGTGCATTCACATTATTGGTCTACATCAGAGATCACCAGCATGGAGCATGAATCCCCTTGAATTTTGGACTTTTTTACCCTGTTTATTTATATTGCACTTCAGTCACTTTATTATTGTTGCTTATAACAGGCACATGCGTTCGTTTATGACGGTTCACCATTTGCATTTTAATCACTTTTAGCGCTTTTCAGTGTCCACATTAGTACTATATATTATTGTTTATCTCAAGCGCTGCATTTATATTTATGAGGGTTACAGAGGTGCTTACAAACATATGAACTTTGTACATATTGTAGTGCACAATGGGGTTGATTTACTAAAGCTTTAGAGTGCAACATCTGGTGCAGCTCTGCATAGAAACCAATCAGCTTCCAGTTTTTATTGCCAAAACATAATTGAACAAGCTGAAGCTAGAAGCTGACTGGCTAACATGCAGAGCTGCACCAAATTTTATACTCTTCAGTTTTAGTAAGCCAACCCCAATGTGTCAAATCAGTTTGACTGTTGTTATGTGTTTCTTTCAATAAAAATTTCAGATCTTGTTCACCATGCGGACTTTTCATATAAAAAAAATCTCATCCTCACCTCTTTCTGTTTTGCCAGGTAAGCATCAATAAGATTTCTCTGATTATTCACATCCA
This sequence comes from Staurois parvus, assembly GCF_062004578.1. NCBI lineage: Eukaryota > Metazoa > Chordata > Amphibia > Anura > Ranidae > Staurois > Staurois parvus. Next base: position 5,610,683 of record NW_028318186.1, on the reverse strand, counting down.
GGTCATTCCTCTGCTTGGTAAATGTTTCTCTCATGAAATTGTGCATTTTTTTACTGTTTGCAGCAATTGTTTTGTGGGCTCCTGGTAGAGGATCTATCAATGTAGGAAACATGTTGTACAGCTGAAAAAAAAGAGGTCACCTTAAAGGGCATGAATATTTTATAAATGCCACTTAAAATAAAAGGGTAGTGAACATAAAGCAAGGAAAAAACTCTTTGGAAACTGTGATAACTTCTCATGGAACTCCCTGGAAACTGCGATAACTGAGGCACTTTGAAATAGACAAGGGGTTTGACAGGCTTAACCCAAACAATAATAGTTCTGACATGGATTGTTAAAAGTATTAAAAAAAACAAAAATAATCACTACACTATAGGAACTGCTTTGTCATGTCCATATATTTACTTATTGTGCACTACAATTGTTAAAAGCCATGGTAATTACCCATAAAATACCCTGTGCCCTGTGGATGGTGGTTTATCATTAATCTCAATAGTCTGTGTACAGTCTGAAGGTTCATTATTAAATAATAAACAGTGTTTAAAGCAGTAGTAAAGTTCGATTTGAATTGTATGTATGGGTACAATACCTACCTACATACCTTTTATAATAGGCCTCATTTATTTTTATACAGTATAGGCCTACCTATAATAGGCTTCATTTTAAATAGGACTGCTATCAGTCATTTTAAAATCTAGAAATCTTCATTGGAGTATAATTAATTTGAGGAAATGACAGCCCCCAAAATATTGCATATCTAGTGTGCATTATTAAATCAATTGTACCGGCTCCCCAGCTGTGAAGTTCATATCTTCAAACTACAGTATGCTGCTAGAACGGTATTCCATTCTCTCCTTGTTGCTTGGCTCACCACCAGACCTAATACTACCCAACCTAAAGTGTCTTGGAAACTCAATCCATTTTGGCTCCATTTATTTCCAGACCCAGCCGCTATTGAATTCCACATTGCTGATTACTTTCTCTGGCATGTAGTTTTCAGAACACTTTTCTTTCTTGGGATGCCTTTAAATGTTACCTTAGGAACCTTTTTATCTTAGAAATTTAAGTGGTGCAAAATGCAACCAGGGAGCATGAGCTGCAGGTTACCCAACAGGTTAGGGAAGTGGAGTGCCTTTTACATTTTAGATCCTTCTCCAACACTCCAGGAAACATGGCTGGAAGCCCAAAAGGTGATCAAACAACTATGTGTTTTTTTTTTTTTAAGATTAGATTTTTTAGGAATCAAGCATATTATGAGGAAGGCAAGCAGACAGGAAGCCTTTTGGCCAAAACTGTTAATGCACAACAAGTGGTAACTCCTATTTCTGCATTATGTACCTCTGATGGCACATTGCACAAATGCCCAGAGATGATCATGACCGAACTGGTGTGTTTCTATGCTGATTTATACCAGCCTAAGGCACAGACCTCTCTGCCCAAGCTCCAGGATTTTCTAGACCAGGTTTATCACCCAAAACAAGTGCTCTCTGGACTCCCCTAGCAAGAAGGAGGAGATAGTACGTCACAAGTTAGCCTGCAGTTTCGTTTGTGTTCTTATCTTCTTGCTGCAGCCCTGTTCCTGATTCCTTCTCATGTGTTTGTGCTCATCTATGGGTGTTGTCTGCTGTCCTCTGGGTTTTATTTCCTTCCCTTCCATCACTTCCTGGCCCACCTCCTTGTCTGCCTGTCTATATAAGATGTGCTCAGACTAGACCACTTTGCCTGAGCAACTTCTTAGTTGCTGGAGTTCCCATATGTTCCTGCTGCGAATCCTATATTGTATTCTTGTGTACCGACCCCGGCTTCGTTCCCGACCTTGCTTGCCTATTGGATTCCCTTTGTCTGCTCCCATTATACTCTGCTCCCATGAGTGGTCTCCTCCACCTCAGCCGGGTGTACCTGGGGGCCGCGACCTGGTCCTAGCCTGCTGCAAGTCCATCCCCACCATCAGGGGCTCTGGTGAACAAGCAGGCTAGGGCTTAGACTCCGCGCCCTTGGGAACCCCAAGTTGAGGATCAATAGAGCTCACTACCACAGGTGCTGACATAGTAACTGCCATTTCTTTCTTTCTCAAATGGCAAGGCTCTGGGGGAGGATGGCATTATCCCACAACTCCTCATCCAATGGATCAACACCTTGCTCCCACTGTTTTTTAGCTTTACAAGGTGTCCTTCCAGATAGGATAGGAGTAGCATTTCATAACATCTGGAGATGAACCCCTTTCTGTTTTGCACTGAACATAGTGAAAAATAGGTGTGGGAAATAAAGACCAATCAGTTTTGCGGCCTTAAGCGCAAACAGCATGGTGCATTGCTCTGTTCCCTTAACACCAACCAAAGGCTCTTGCAGTTATATATTGTTCTTTGTGTCCACCATACACCTCTTAAACTCAATCATATGGGTACTCTGCAGTCTTCTCTATGTGCCAAGTGTGCTGCTGAGCAAGGTGACCTTGTTCACCTTATATAGCATTGCCCCAAGCTCCACTGTTACTGTCAAACATTGTTACTACCATTAATGTAGTTTTTCAAATAGATATCCCTGCTGAACCTATCCGTTGCATTTTGGGTATACTGAATACCCTCCCACTAACTGATTTCAGAAGGCAGCTATCAGTAGAGCTTTGTTTCAAGCACGTCGGCTTATCCTTCAACAGTGGAAATCCAATAGGGCTCTCACTTATAAAGAATGGATCTCACAACATAGGGGGTGCCTGGGAAAAATAAACAAACTCTGGGAGGACTGGCTGGCTGTCCCAGGCCTTGCACCTGCTGATTTAGTGCTAGATAGAATTTTGGACTGAAGCTATGGTTTACCCAATAAGGGTACTGATGAAATCTACTTTAAGAGTGAATATATTTTTGCCATTAATGTATTCTCCCTCTGCTCTTTGCAGTATTGATTATCCTATCAGAGTGGATTTTTAGAGAGGACCGCTGCTGCCTAGACCTGCTATATCTTCTGTATTTTATGATTACCTCGTAACACCATTACTGATGTGCACAAAGGTTGTGAGTATTTTGTTTATTGGTTGTACCTCAGACTTTATTTCTGATTTAAAAAAGAAATGTACTGGCTCCATTTTGAACAAGACTCCACCTGCCATTTTAAAATCAAGAAATAAAGAGTGTCATCTATTCACAGAAAAAAAGTCCACAAAATAGTGCAGTACTTATGTGCGTATTATTAAAGCCCCCTATTATGTGCGTATTATTAAGTCACCCTATTTTGAACAAAACTCTCACCGGCCATTTTAAAATCTAGAAATCCAAAGTGTCATTTATTCAAACAAAAAAGCCTCCAAAATATTGCAGAATCTAAGTGTGCTTAATTAAATCACTTGTACTAGACCCTATTTAAAACAGGACCCAACCAGTCATTATAGCAATAAGAAATCAACTTTAGGATAAATTAATATGCTGAAAGTCCCCAATATGTGTGATGTATTACATTATTTGCATTAGACCAGTCAGCTTCTGATTAAAAATAATCAGCATTATACTGTACTTATTTCATTGTAAAGATGCCTCAAAATATTGCAGCCAGAATGAGTACTGTCTATGAAAACAATCAGTACCTTTGTTAACAGAGCAATACCAGCCAGCTTTTCAAATCAATATTTTCTGGAAAAGGGGCCCCATAATGCTCCAGTAAGTACATACACAGTCATGAAACACTTATTGAACACTAGATCCCCACCCTCTTTTTTTTGTTTAAGCCTAACTGATAGAGGAAAAAAAATGAAAACCTGAAATAAAAAGCCCCCCCACCCAAAAAAATAAAAAAATAAAAATAAAACAGCGGAGGGGGGTACAGCAATGAGATATGATTGGTAATTTGTTGCTTAGGCAGAGTAGTTTGCTATATTTTTTTAATTGAAAAACTACTTGGCTTCAGGTTCACATCAACCATGGGTTTGACCCAAAACTAATTCATAATGGTGTCTTTGAGGCGTAGAGTTATGAGAACATCTCCTTATGTTCATAACAGTAACATTCTAATCCAAGATATTTAAAACTAAAGTGTACAGCAAATGGTGACCTCACCTAGACACAAATATATGAATAACAAAACAGCTTACCCTGGCCATAGGTGTCCCCAAGAGTCTTATATTTTCTGTAACATGGTTCATAAGGCTTAACAGGGTTGGATCCTCATATTCAAACCTGTGATTTAGCAGCAAGGAAACTATTATATTGGCCACGGCAGCATTCAGGATGATCCGATTGTCAAAGGGCTTCCCTTAAAATGAAAGGTGAAATTCAAAATAAACAATGTTTTTAATAAAAAAAAAAAAAGACATTGAGCTCGAAGTTGCTCACTTGCTCACTGAAGTTTTGTTAAAAATTGATATAACTCATAACTGCCACACAAAATGAGGTACCATTTGTAACCATTAGAAAATTACTTTTTTTAGTTTGCAGCAATTCCTACTTATTGTTTATAGAATATGATAACTCAAGGTGAAATTTATGGTTTCAGAGAGACCGTGTGCCTGAATGGAAGTGGTTACTGCTATTCTGTCTTTTAGGCTAGCATATTATGCTTTGGGAATTCTTTGCCATATATTAAAATGTATGTCCCCCCCAAATATCTTTTGTTCTCTGTGTAAGTTCACATATGTGTATTTTATAACTCATAGCCTCTATCATTTTCATGTACTTCTTTCATCTGAAGTACCTGGTTGATCCTGCCAGTCATCTTTCTGGCAGGATCAGAACACAAAGCACATGAGCTATTTTGTACTTGTGTGGTCAGTTTACATCTTTTGTCTGGCCTTTCAGAGGTACAGGACACGGTGCAGTTACACAGCATGCCTGTATTCAGTAGTCTGCTTAGCCACCACACCCCTGTCCAATCACACCTGCCTCTGGAACACACTCCCTCCCAATCACAGCCTGCTATATGCACACGCCCCCTGCTCAATCATGTTCAGAACATGTTAAATGTTCATTTGTATATATATATTGACTCTTCACCTGCAATTCAAACCATTTTCTTGTTTTCATTTATTGAAAATCAAATAAAAACTATTGAAAAAAAGAATACCATCTTACCTCCATAGGATCTAAAGGTTTGCACTAAGCATTCAGCTTCTTCATTAATCTTGTCTTCTATTCCTTTCTTCCCCATTCCATAATCTCGTAGAGTTGATAGAGTGAATCTTCTCATTGCCTTCCAGCTTTCGCCATTGGAAAATACGATGCCTGATAAAATAAGTTGTCTATTTAAAGTGTTACTAAACCAAGGACCCTGCATTCACTATATCTGGTCTCCCACAGTACACAAGACATGGAAATGCAATTATTTTAGTAAATACAAACTGCTAAAGACTTTTTCTCATCAGCTGTATATAGCAGTCTTGTGACTTCTATCAGTATCCAGCTGAGCACTGGTTAATAGTGTAGGAGCAGTTTTCCTTCTACTCTGACTGTCCTATAAGGCTGCATAACCCCTGACCCTCTATCTGGACAGCACTGATTGACCCTGTGCTGATCACATGCACCCTCCCAAAGGAAAAAAAAGACTCTCTAGCAATACACACCAAACAGAGCATATGCAGACTGACTCCTAGAGTTTCTGTATCAGCAGGTGGATTGGGGACAATAGAAGAAGGGGAGGATAAGAGAAGAAAGGATCAAACAGCGTTTTTACACAATGCAGAAGATTAACTCCTTAGGATCCACAGTGAGTATAACAAGCATGCTTTACTGCATATATAGACTGATTTGATTGATGTGGGTTTTTTAACACTTTAACGTTAAATAGAGTTCTGAGCTAATATAAAACAAACCAAAACCTGTAAAGCTATAAATACAGATGAAAAAAACACCACGGGTTATAGTTATCAATAATATTGCCCAAAAAGTTCCTTGGTGAACATTTATCCAATGTACAGTATCAAGCCAAAGTAAAGTAAACACCTAATATTTATCAGTGAATATATTGGTGTACCAATAGTGTCTAAATAACCCCGAAGTCCAAACTATACAGTCCAAGTCTTTTAGCATCGAAATGTGCAAATGTCCTAAAAACCGTGAAAATGATTATTTTCTTCTTTAATAGTCTTCCTCCAAAGTGTAAGAATTCTTCTAATTTCAATAAACCTCAAAAGAAAAAATTACATTTGCACATAGTGCATGGAGATGAACCATATTCTGAGTGACGGAGACACATATGTAAAAATTGGAAATAATCCCACTAAAAAGTTCAAAAAACAATTTAGTAAAATAATTGTGGAGGCAAAAGATTTAAAAATGAATAATGAGAAAGAAGCAAAATATTTGATCCCCTTTTAGTTGTAAGGTCCCAATATTCTACTACTTGCCGAAGAGCCACAAAAGTTTAGATCGGCCCCCAGTTTAGCAATCATTTTTATGGCTAAATGGGAGCACACTGAGATTTTCGGCAAAGAATGGAAATTAGTTAAAAGCATGGAAAAGGTATATCAACGATATGCTGGTTTTCTGGGAGGATGACATGGAATTGTTACAAATGTTTTTGAAACATGTGGAAAATAATCAATATGGATTGGGTTTCTCACAAACTATAGATATGAAATCAGTTAATTTTCTACATTTGTACATTTTTCAAGAAGAGGGCAAATTATATACCAAAATATACGTTAAGACTACTGATCGGAATGGATACTTTCCTATCTCCAGTTGTCATCACCCACAGTGGATCCAAGGAGTGCCGAAAGGACAATTTTGGTTGTATTAAACGAAATTGCTCAAGGCTTATAGATTACATTGAACAATCTGAGGTGATTAGACAAAGAATTATTAAAAAGGGCTATGATCCAGTGAGGTTAGAACTATTAAGATTTGATATCAGTAGGGAGTATATAGGAGATGGTAAGAAGGCAAAGGCTAATAGGGTTAGACAAATCAAGGAAGGGAAATTTGAGTTTGCTTTTATCTCCAATTTTAATTGCCAGTATAGAGCTATGGAAATGATTATTAACAAATATTGGACTATAGTGAAAGAAGATAGAATTTTGGGCCCCATGTTGCCTAATAAACCATTTACAGAAAGGCTAAGAACTTACGTAACAAATTGGTTAAAAGTATCATCTCTCCTCTGAAGAGAAATAAAAATAACATGTTCAACCTTAGAGGTTTTTTTCCATGTAAGAAATGCAATATTTGCAAAACAACAAAGATAGGACTTAGAAAAATTGAAAGTTTTAAGTCACAGGTGACCATAAGGAAATATCAGATTAATCAATTTATAACATGCACTACTCTCTGTTACCTATCTGTTGGAATGTCCATGTAAATTCAATATGTGGGGTGGACAACCAGATCATTGTTCAAAAGGTTAAGAGAACGTGTCTCAAATATTATGAAAGGAAAGAAGGACCACAGTCTGTCCAGGCACTTCAGAGATTTCCACAAATGTGATCCATCAGTTTTCACATTTTGTGGGACTGATAGGGTAGAGGAACACTGGAGAGGTAGCAATAAAACCAGAGAGGTCTCTCAGAATTAAACTTTTTGGATTTTTGAACTAGACACGATGAAACCCAAGGACCTGAGTGTAGAGTTAGATTTTAACCGTTTTATTTCAGGTAAGTATAGGAGTTAGAGTGTTACTATCCCCTTTCCATTCTATTTTTACTACATCATTTTGGGTAGGGGGCCGAATATCTGTTTTATTTTATGTAGTTCATCATTAGAAGATTGTATAGTTAATTTATGATAATCCATGGTACAATTGTCTGCACAGGGCTATATTTCCGACTCTGATTGAAGGAATTTATTTTAGTGGCCGCACATAGTTTATTCCATGTGATTTTATATTGATATTTTATAAAGGATAATATAGTCAATATATGTATTTGCTCCCCTTAGGGCTCATTGTTATTGTGAAAGGAGAAAGTTTTTTATATGGGATAATATAGTCATTATTTAGTTTTTTTTTCCCCTTGATAATCTTGCACATGCCATTTTGACACAATTAAGCCCAAAAGGTTTTTAATATGGTCATATTTAGGTTTTAATCACACTTTGTTCCTGTCCTTATAATGTGTTTTCATATTTCAATTGCAATCTGATCCTGTTGTGAGACGAGCCGTCTGCTCTTGATTATCCCTTTGATTATCCCCTTGGTTGTTAAGCCGGCCCCTTCTGCCGTGCAGGTCTCCTATAAAATGGCCGATTGCTGGACTTTTCACAGACTTGACAAAGCGCATGCGCGCGAAACATGTTGTCCCAGCAACCGGCCTCTTCCTTCTAAAGCTGCGGCTCCAGCAAGAGTTCCCCCCCTCTGTCTCTCCACATCGTGGTGACGTCATCCAGGACGCTGGGACGTCGGGTAAACGTGGTCCCTGCACTGACAGGCATTCTACTCCACTGCTTCCCTCTGAGCGGACGGGCCGTCCATCTTGGAACCTGGCTTCCTAAAGCCACAGGCTGGTTATTTATTATTGTTTTACCATATGACTTATTAAAGACACACCTCCATACAAGGTGTATTATTTCTATCACAAAACTACACAGCGCCTGGCTCCTGTTCATTCATTCAGTCATTATTTAGTCACTACATTTATTTGCTCCCCCTAGAGCTCATTATTATTGTGGGAAGAGAAAGTTTTAAAGTCTTTATATTCTCTTAGGGGCCACTCATTGGATTTGAGGGGAGAACTCTAGGGTGGCTTGGTTGATAGGGGATTTTATGCCACAAATTATTAATTGCATAATACACTGATATCCACCTTTATTATGAGGCTAATATCATAGGTGAAATGGCCTCTGTGTACTCACACCAGCAATAATTCAGCTGGTGGGGTATGTGTTTATATACTGCCCTAAAGTATTTAAATTTCCTTTATGAGCTATTGACTATATGAGGTATAAAAATATAGTTTTAGTCATATATTTTATGTATATATATATATATATATATATATATATATATATATATATATATATATTATTGACATAGCAAGTCATATATTTACAGAGTCAGCCATATATATTTTATGCACATATTTTATTCACATAATTTTTCCATTCAGTCTTAGAAAAGGCATAATACAGGTATTTAATTTTAGAATAGTATTGATTTTATTTATTCGCAAGATATATTCAGCCATTAACACAGAAAAATAATAATATCTTTCCATTCATTGGAGCAGATCCACTATTTTACCACTAGATGGTAGTGTGCCGAGTGTATACACATTAGGTTATGATTATATGTGTAGAATCCGTATGTTATAGCCTGTTAGAGATATAGTTACATTACATCTCTTTGTAATCACATTGCAATGTTCTATATTGTCAATCAATAATCAATCATCAATCATTAATCAATAAAAAATGCAGTGCAGCAATAAACATAAATATAGTGCTAAAATATTAAACGTGCATATATAAATAGTGAAAACAGAAACTGTGCCAGTGACAATCAATATGTGCTTCACCAAATATCTTACCAATGCATACACATAGGTGTCCCCATAGAACTGCACATAACCAGGGCTAAAATTGAATTGTGCACACAAATACCAAATAAAATGTCCTTAATAGTGGACTGTCACTTTAAATCTAAATATCTTCACGTGAACTTGTGTGGTATATCTCCGATAGATTGTGATCCAAATACAACAGCAGCGAGTGTCTTATAAATATTGTCTCAAAAAATGGTGAACCGTCCCTTTAAATCCGCTGTACTTCAAGTGGACCAGTGTAAACACACTATTGCATAAATGTATATGGTGCTCCTGTGTCACCCCTTAGTGCTCATCCACCTCTGACACTCTATTGCGCTCACACGTAATGACAGGTCAAACTGCGATTTTCCCTTTAACCCGGGAGGGTATACTGGTACACAGATCTTCACCACCGTTAGCCAGCACTTTAAAATATCTCCAGATCGCTTCACATCCATGTGAAAAGAATGCTCAATATATTATAGTATTGCCAATAAAAACAGCCTAAATTTAAATAATCTAGTAAACTCACATTTAAAAGTGTCCTCCTGGGAAACTACAGGGTTAAATCTCACTATACAGTGTATTCTGTAAGCAATGTGCAGAAATCCCTTTTCCAAAATGGCGGCACGTGCACTTCCGCTTTGCTGTCTGACGTCATCTGCGTACCCTGTAGTACTTGGCGCTATATTTCAAATTTCAGTGTTTTTGGTTTGCTTATATTATTCAATTTAATGTTATGATTATTATATTATTATTTTTTATGATTATTTATTATATTATAATTTATGATTTCGTGTTTCAAATTTTATCATACCCGGGATGTTTACTAGACTCTTGTTCGGACAGATTTCAGTGAGTTAGGCTGGCCATACATTATACAATTATCTGCAGATTTTTGGTTTAGATTTACCAAAAACCATATAATAGGAGGACAAACCTAAACAACACTTTCAGTTGTATCCAATTAGGCAGGCCCTTGCACTACATAGTTGAAGGTAAATCTAAAGGAAATTGGGCAGAAAATCTGCAGATAATTGTATAATGTATGGCCAGCCTTATTCCTAAAAATTACAATAAAAAAAAAACAAATTTCCATGCAAAAAAATTTACCACTTTCAGCACAGAAATATGGACATAATCAGACCGCTAGGGAGGTTAAAAGTGGAACTGATTAAAGCTTTTTCCAAGTTTAAATAGGGTAAGAGTAAGGAAGACAGTTATTTAGAAGTGGTCACAAGATGGAATTTTTGCACGATTTGTCATGAGTTTGGAAGTGTGTTTTGTGAAACATATCACATGTTGGGAATAATGCATTATGTGCGAATATAATTTTTTATTTTGAGGTTTATTGAAATAAGAAGAATTCTTACGCTTTGGAGGAAGACTATTAAAGAAGAAAATTATCATATTCACGGTTTTTAGGACTTTGCACATTTAGACGCTAAAAGACTTAAACGCTTAAGATTTGCCCAAGATTCCCACAGTACAAATAACATTCCCTGACATCTGGTAACATCTGTTCTTCAATAGTAAAGGTCAAAGTTTCAGGTCCCAATCTGGAATCTGACCTGTAGGCAGATTGTAAAAATGACTGTGCTACCCAACCTAACCTAAGCTGTTGTCACATGATATTAGCCCTCCTATTCCTTCTCTACTGAAATGTATTCCAATTGTATTGTCTCCCTTTATATCGTAAAGCGCTGCGCAAACTGTTGGCCCTATATAAATCCTGTATTATAATAATGATAGCTACTGTATTGAAAATGCAAATAGTGCCGAAAAATATACACAGTGGAGTTGACTTACTAAATGCAAATGAACTGTTCAGTTTTCAAGAGAAGTTGCATTTCCCAAAGGAATTTTCCCCAGAGTTTAGCAAATTATGTGAAAAATGCTGTTTTTATTTTCTTGTATGTGATTGAGTATGTTTTGCAAAATGAAATTTCACCACGCTCACTAAGCTCTAGGGAAAATTCTCTTGAATGGTATAACTTCCCTTGCAAAGTGAAGAACCTATTTGCCTTAAGTAAATCAAACCAAGTGAACCAAATACAGACCTTTTATACATAAACATCTAGCAAAAGTTGATGTTACAAAGTGCAAAAAACTTGCTATCATAAAACAATTTTGCAAAGTGCATAAAATAAATCATCAAATGTTACATCAGGGACTCGTAAAACATAATAGCCCTATTCTAATGTGGTAAACATTATCTGTTCACAGCGGGGAGTAATTTGTGGATTTCTCCTTAAAGTGGTTGTAAACATGTCATGGAATATAAACAAAGCATATTCCTCTATAATGTGTACTTGTCTCAGTTAAGAGCACTAAGGGGTTTGGCTTATTAAAACTGGAGAATGCAAAATCTGGTGCAGCTGTGCATTGTATCCAATCAGTTTCTAACTTCAGCTTGTTAAGCTTTATTAAAAAAAAAAAAAAAAAAAAACCTTTTTCTACTGCTACAGTGTAACAAGACAGAAAAATTTGCAATGTTTTGATCTAATCCCCAAAGAGAAAAATGGTGGAAGAAAAAATATATATGTAATAACTAGAGATGAGCGAAGTATTCAAAAATTCGATTCGACTGATTCGGCGAATTCGTAGAAAAATTTCGATTCGAGTCGAATATATTCGCTGTGAATTTAACTTAAAAAAGGGTGTTTCTAGGCTTCAGAGAGACTTAATATTAGTGCTGAACACTGTACCTTTAATTTAAATGCCCTTGGAGTCTGCTGGGGAAGAGAAATAATACTGTCAGGCAGTATGACATGCAGATGAGTGCCGTCGATCTTAGAATCACCGCACACTTCACTCATTTGGGCAGTCACGGGGCCAAAACCAGAGTGTGGAGCCACAGTGTGGCGGTGGAGGCAGCAGCAATGGGAGGCCATACAGCACCCTATGACAAAAATGGAAACCACCAGCAGTGTGAGGAGACCTGAAAGTGGCACATGGCAGAGTGTGGCGATAGAGACAGCAGCAATGGGAGGCCGTACAGGGACCCATGACACACTCTGGACCTGGCAGCAGCATGAGGAGGCGGTACAGGGGCCCATGGCAGATTACGGGCCTGGCAGCAGCATGAGGAGTCGGTACGGGGGCCCATGGCAGATTACAGGCCTGGCAGCAGCAATGGGAGGCCGTACAGGGACCCATGACACAATCTGGACCTGGCAGCAGCATGGGGAGGCGGTACAGGGGTCCATGACAGATTACGGGCCTGGCAGCAGCATTTGGAGTCGGTACGGGGGCCCATGACACACTCTGGACCTGGCAGCAGCATGAGGAGGCGGTACAGGGGCGCATGACAGATTACGAGCCTGGCAGCAGCAACTTGGACAGGAGGACGTTCAGTTTCTGCACCGTCTGGTGCGTGCTCGCAAACTGTTGTCTCTTGGAAACGGATTCCAAGAAAGACTGCTGACGGAATCCGTGAAGAGGAGTAGCAGGAGAAGGAGCATCTGAACGAGCGGAATATGCCAACAAGCGACAACAGGGGCCCATGGCAGAATAGGGGCCTGGCAGCAGCTATGGGAGGCCCGTAATCTGCCAGCACCCTATGACAAAAAATGGAACCCACCAGCAGTGTGAGGAGACCTGAAAGTGGCACATGGCAGAGTGTGGCGATGGAGACAGCAGCAATGGGAGGCCGTACAGGGACCCATGAGAGACTCTGGACCTGGCAGCAGCATGAGGAGGCGGTATAGGGGCCCATGGCAGATTAGGGGCCTGGCAGCAGCTATGGGAGGCCCGTAATCTGCCAGCACCCTATGACAAAAAATGGAATACACCAGCAGTGTGAGGATACCTGAAAGTGGCACATGGCAGAGTGTGGCGATGGAGACAGCAGCAATGGGAGGCCGTACAGGGACCCATGAGAGACTCTGGACTTGGCAGCAGCATGAGGAGGCGGTATAGCGGCCCATGGCAGATTAGGGGCCTGGCAGCAGCTATGGGAGGCCCGTAATCTGCCAGCACCCTATGACAAAAAATGGAACACACCAGCAGTGTGAGGAGACCTGAAAGTGGCACATGTTTGGGGCATGATTCATGGCGGATTTAGTCAGTTGTGTCAGGAACTGGTGGTTTGAAATCCAGACTAATCCACGCCTGATTCATTTTCACAAACGTCAGTCTCTCCACACTTTGGGTGGACAGTCGTGTCCTCCGCGGAGTTGCAATACCTCCTGCCGCACTAAACACGCGCTCCGATGCCACGCTACTGGCCGGGCATGACAGCCTTTCAAGGGCAAATTCAGCTAGTTGGGGCCAAAGGTCAAGTTTCGTTGCCCAGTAGTCAAGGGGATTGTCTACCTCGGTTGGCAGGGTGCTGTCCAAGTAGGCCTAAGCCTGTTGTTTGAGGTCCTGCTCCAGGTCCACCTGATGCTGCTGCTGCTGCTGCTGCGGCTGGTTAGTAGTTTCCTCACTGCGCTGGTGAAGAAAGCTACTCATCATCGACTGCAGACTGAGGCAGCCGCTGCTGGTGGAGCTGCCACTGCTCCTACCACCCCACCCCTCCCCTGCTGCCATGGCAGCGGAACGCGAGCGCACAGGGCCCACAGTGTCTGAGGATGGACGTTGGCGCAGACAGGCAGAGACCAGCTGACTACATAGGTGGTTTTTATAGTACGTTATTTTGGCCTCCCTCTCAGCAGGTGTGAAAAAGGCCACCATTTTTGAACGGTAGCGAGGGTCCAACAAGGTGGACAGCCAAAAGTCATCCCTCTGTCTGATGGTTATTATTCGGCTGTCGCTACGCAAGCAAGCGAGCATGCTATGGGCCATTTGTGCCAAGGAATGCAAGGGACTCCCTGCCTCCATCTCCACAGCATACTGCCACGGTGCGTCTGGGTCCTCTGTCTCCTCCTCCTCCTCTACCAGATGCTCCTGCTCCTCCACTCCTGTCCGCTGAGTGGAAAAACCACCCATTTCACTCAATAATTCCTGAGCACCAATGTCCTCCTCTACCTCCTCCTCTTCTTCCTGTCCTGCCCCCACAGGGGTCATGTGGCGTTGAGATCTGTGCGCCACGTCTACCGCACCCTGACCAGCCATTGTTAACAGCATTTGTTCCAGGACGTGCAACAGAGGAATGACGTCGTTCATCCCATAGTCCTGCCGACTCACGAATAGCGTGGCCTCCTCAAAGGGCCTGAGCAAGCGCAGGTGTCACGCATGAGCTGCCAATGGCTGACATCTAAGTTACATAGGGAGTACCTTTATCCGCTTTTAACATCAGGAAATCGGTGATGGCCTTTCGCTGTTCGTAAAGGCGGTCTAACATATGTAGGGTTGAATTCCACCTTGTTGCAACGTCACAGCATGAGGAGTCGGTACGGGGGCCCATGGCAGATTACGTGCCTGGCAGCAGCAATGGGAGGCCCGTAATCTGCCAGCACCCTATGTCAAAAAATTCAACACACCAGCAGTGTGAGGAGACCTGAAAGTGGCACATGGCAGAGTGTGGCTATGGAGACAGCAGCAATGGGAGGCCGTACAGGGACCCATGACACACTCTGGACTTGGCAGCAGCATGAGGAGGCGGTATAGGGGCCCATGGCAGATTAGGGGCCTGGCAGCAGCAATGGGAGGCCCGTAATCTGCCAGCACCCTATGTCAAAAAATTCTACACACCAGCAGTGTGAGGAGACCTGAAAGTGGCACATGGCAGAGTGTGGCGATGGAGACAGCAGCAATGGGAGGCCGTACAGGGACCCATGACAGACTCTGGACCTGGCAGCAGCATGAGGAGGCGGTATATAGGGGCCTATGGCAGATTAGGGGCCTGGCAGCAGCTATGGGAGGCCCGTAATCTGCCAGCACCCTATGTCAAAAAACTGAACACACCAGCAGTGTGTGAGGAGACCTGAAAGTGGCACATGGCAGAGTGTGGCGATGGAGACAGCAGCAATGGGAGGCCGTACAGGGACCCATGACAGACTCTGGACCTGGCAGCAGCATGAGGAGGCGGTATATAGGGGCCTATGGCAGATTAGGGGCCTGGCAGGAGCTATGGGAGGCCCGTAATCTGCCAGCACCCTATGTCAAAAAATTCTACACACCAGCAGTGTGTGAGGAGACCTGAAAGTGGCACATGGCAGAGTGTGGCGATGGAGACAGCAGCAATGGGAGGCCGTACAGGGACCCATGACAGACTCTGGACCTGGCAGCAGCATGAGGAGGCGGTATATAGGGGCCTATGGCAGATTAGGGGCCTGGCAGCAGCTATGGGAGGCCCGTAATCTGCCAGCACCCTATGTCAAAAAACTGAACACACCAGCAGTGTGTGAGGAGACCTGAAAGTGGCACATGGCAGAGTGTGGCGATGGAGACAGCAGCAATGGGAGGCCGTACAGGGACCCATGACAGACTCTGGACCTGGCAGCAGCATGAGGAGGCGGTATATAGGGGCCCATGGCAGATTAGGGGCCTGGCAGCAGCAATGGGAGGCCCGTAATCTGCCAGCACCCTATGTCAAAAAATTCTACACACCAGCAGTGTGTGAGGAGACCTGAAAGTGGCACATGGCAGAGTGTGGCGATGGAGACAGCAGCAATGGGAGGCCGTACAGGGACCCATGACAGACTCTGGACCTGGCAGCAGCATGAGGAGGCGGTATATAGGGGCCTATGGCAGATTAGGGGCCTGGCAGCAGCTATGGGAGGCCCATAATCTGCCAGCACCCTATGTCAAAAAATTCTACACACCAGCAGTGTGTGAGGAGACCTGAAAGTGGCACATGGCAGAGTGTGGCGATGGAGACAGCAGCAATGGGAGGCCGTACAGGGACCCATGACAGACTCTGGACCTGGCAGCAGCATGAGGAGGCGGTATATAGGGGCCTATGGCAGATTAGGGGCCTGGCAGCAGCTATGGGAGGCCCGTAATCTGCCAGCACCCTATGTCAAAAAACTGAACACACCAGCAGTGTGTGAGGAGACCTGAAAGTGGCACATGGCAGAGTGTGGCGATGGAGACAGCAGCAATGGGAGGCCGTACAGGGACCCATGACAGACTCTGGACCTGGCAGCAGCATGAGGAGGCGGTATATAGGGGCCCATGGCAGATTAGGGGCCTGGCAGCAGCAATGGGAGGCCCGTAATCTGCCAGCACCCTATGTCAAAAAATTCTACACACCAGCAGTGTGTGAGGAGACCTGAAAGTGGCACATGGCAGAGTGTGGCGATGGAGACAGCAGCAATGGGAGGCCGTACAGGGACCCATGACAGACTCTGGACCTGGCAGCAGCATGAGGAGGCGGTATATAGGGGCCTATGGCAGATTAGGGGCCTGGCAGCAGCTATGGGAGGCCCATAATCTGCCAGCACCCTATGTCAAAAAATTCTACACACCAGCAGTGTGTGAGGAGACCTGAAAGTGGCACATGGCAGAGTGTGGCGATAGAGACAGCAGCAATGGGAGGCCGTACAGGGACCCATGACAGACTCTGGACCTGGCAGCAGCATGAGGAGGCGGTATATAGGGGCCTATGGCAGATTAGGGGCCTGGCAGCAGCTATGGGAGGCCCGTAATCTGCCAGCACCCTATGTCAAAAAACTGA
Source organism: Staurois parvus (assembly GCF_062004578.1). Lineage (NCBI taxonomy): Eukaryota > Metazoa > Chordata > Amphibia > Anura > Ranidae > Staurois > Staurois parvus. Next base: position 5,593,680 of record NW_028318186.1, on the reverse strand, counting down.
ACACACCAGCAGTGTGTGAGGAGACCTGAAAGTGGCACATGGCAGAGTGTGGCGATGGAGACAGCAGCAATGGGAGGCCGTACAGGGACCCATGACAGACTCTGGACCTGGCAGCAGCATGAGGAGGCGGTATATAGGGGCCTATGGCAGATTAGGGGCCTGGCAGGAGCTATGGGAGGCCCGTAATCTGCCAGCACCCTATGTCAAAAAACTGAACACACCAGCAGTGTGTGAGGAGACCTGAAAGTGGCACATGGCAGAGTGTGGCGATGGAGACAGCAGCAATGGGAGGCCGTACAGGGACCCATGACAGACTCTGGACCTGGCAGCAGCATGAGGAGGCGGTATATAGGGGCCTATGGCAGATTAGGGGCCTGGCAGCAGCTATGGGAGGCCCGTAATCTGCCAGCACCCTATGTCAAAAAACTGAACACACCAGCAGTGTGTGAGGAGACCTGAAAGTGGCACATGGCAGAGTGTGGCGATGGAGACAGCAGCAATGGGAGGCCGTACAGGGACCCATGACAGACTCTGGACCTGGCAGCAGCATGAGGAGGCGGTATATAGGGGCCTATGGCAGATTAGGGGCCTGGCAGCAGCAATGGGAGGCCCGTAATCTGCCAGCACCCTATGTCAAAAAATTCTACACACCAGCAGTGTGTGAGGAGACCTGAAAGTGGCACATGGCAGAGTGTGGCGATGGAGACAGCAGCAATGGGAGGCCGTACAGGGACCCATGACAGACTCTGGACCTGGCAGCAGCATGAGGAGGCGGTATATAGGGGCCCATGGCAGATTAGGGGCCTGGCAGCAGCAATGGGAGGCCCGTGATCTGCCAGCACCCTATGTCAAAAAATTCTACACACCAGCAGTGTGTGAGGAGACCTGAAAGTGGCACATGGCAGAGTGTGGCGATGGAGACAGCAGCAATGGGAGGCCGTACAGGGACCCATGACAGACTCTGGACCTGGCAGCAGCATGAGGAGGCGGTATATAGGGGCCCATGGCAGATTAGGGGCCTGGCAGCAGCAATGGGAGGCCCGTAATCTGCCAACACCCTATGTCAAAAAATTCTACACACCAGCAGTGTGAGGAGACCTGAAAGTGGCACATGGCAGAGTGTGGCGATGGAGACAGCAGCAATGGGAGGCCGTACAGGGACCCATGACAGACTCTGGACCTGGCAGCAGCATGAGGAGGCGGTATATAGGGGCCCATGGCAGATTAGGGGCCTGGCAGCAGCAATGGGAGGCCCGTAATCTGCCAGCACCCTATGTCAAAAAATTCTACACACCAGCAGTGTGTGAGGAGACCTGAAAGTGGCACATGGCAGAGTGTGGCGATGGAGACAGCAGCAATGGGAGGCCGTACAGGGACCCATGACAGACTCTGGACCTGGCAGCAGCATGAGGAGGCGGTATATAGGGGCCCATGGCAGATTAGGGGCCTGGCAGCAGCAATGGGAGGCCCGTAATCTGCCAACACCCTATGTCAAAAAATTCTACACACCAGCAGTGTGTGAGGAGACCTGAAAGTGGCACATGGCAGAGTGTGGCGATGGAGACAGCAGCAATGGGAGGCCGTACAGGGACCCATGACAGACTCTGGACCTGGCAGCAGCATGAGGAGGCGGTATATAGGGGCCCATGGCAGATTAGGGGCCTGGCAGCAGCAATGGGAGGCCCGTAATCTGCCAACACCCTATGTCAAAAAATTCTACACACCAGCAGTGTGAGGAGACCTGAAAGTGGCACATGGCAGAGTGTGGCGATGGAGACAGCAGCAATGGGAGGCCGTACAGGGACCCATGACAGACTCTGGACCTGGCAGCAGCATGAGGAGGCGGTATATAGGGGCCTATGGCAGATTAGGGGCCTGGCAGCAGCTATGGGAGGCCCGTAATCTGCCAGCACCCTATGTCAAAAAACTGAACACACCAGCAGTGTGTGAGGAGACCTGAAAGTGGCACATGGCAGAGTGTGGCGATGGAGACAGCAGCAATGGGAGGCCGTACAGGGACCCATGACAGACTCTGGACCTGGCAGCAGCATGAGGAGGTGGTATATAGGGGCCCATGGCAGATTAGGGGCCTGGCAGCAGCAATGGGAGGCCCGTAATCTGCCAACACCCTATGTCAAAAAATTCTACACACCAGCAGTGTGAGGAGACCTGAAAGTGGCACATGGCAGAGTGTGGCGATGGAGACAGCAGCAATGGGAGGCCGTACAGGGACCCATGACAGACTCTGGACCTGGCAGCAGCATGAGGAGGCGGTATATAGGGGCCTATGGCAGATTAGGGGCCTGGCAGCAGCTATGGGAGGCCCGTAATCTGCCAGCACCCTATGTCAAAAAACTGAACACACCAGCAGTGTGTGAGGAGACCTGAAAGTGGCACATGGCAGAGTGTGGCGATGGAGACAGCAGCAATGGGAGGCCGTACAGGGACCCATGACAGACTCTGGACCTGGCAGCAGCATGAGGAGGCGGTATATAGGGGCCTATGGCAGATTAGGGGCCTGGCAGCAGCTATGGGAGGCCCGTAATCTGCCAGCACCCTATGTCAAAAAACTGAACACACCAGCAGTGTGTGAGGAGACCTGAAAGTGGCACATGGCAGAGTGTGGCGATGGAGACAGCAGCAATGGGAAGTCTCCCATTGTCCCAACATGGCCCAAATAGTCCCAACATGGGCCCCCTGGCCACGCTTGACTTTCTGGCCACATAGTCGACATATGGCTACGTTTACTTCCTCGGGCGGCTTGACGAAAAATTGCCACACCGCCGAGTAGGAAACTTTGCCCCCGATACTCCTCACTGGCTGACTGCTGCTTCCTCCGTGCACACCGGCACCACTACTGGCCGTGGTGGTAGGCTGCAGTGGAGCTGGTGCTCTACTCCGTGGCCGTTTGGCTCCACTGACACTGCTTCCACTGACACTGCTGCGACCCTGCTGCTGTCTCCTGGGCAACCCACCGACTGTTTCACTCACTGCCAAGCTGCCACCCTCTTCTCCTGATGATGCGGAAGAAATTGCCTGATGACGACAAGGCTGCCAAGTGCGATCAACCTCCTCATCATCAAGTAGGGTCTCCGCCTCACTACTAGCCCCCTCGGCTGCGTCTGGGTCAGGAGACAGACCTGTCTCTAGACTGGCTACCGGGCCACTCTCCTCGCCACTACTTCTTCGCCTAGCTGCTGAAAAGGCGGATGTCTCCCCCCGTTCCTGACCGCCCTCTGTTAGCTCTTCCTCACTGTACAGTGGGGCTGAGCCCACAGCATGCGATACTTCGCTTGGTGAGGGAACACCAAAGGACAGGGGCAGGTAGAGGACACGTGATTTCAGTGGGCTAGGTCCCGGGCCATGCCAACTAACGGTTGTGTCTGACGTACCCACCGACCGTTGGCTGTAGGTGTCAGAGGTGACCTGGGAAGAGGAAGACGACCGAGCCAACCAATCGACGACGGCAGGGTTGTCGGTGGAGACACGACCGCTGGATGACACCGGGAGCACTGGCCTCTGGCTGCGAATAGTGCTGCCTCGACCCCTTCCTCTGCTGCCACGTCTGCTCGCTCCTAAAACATTGCCTCCTCTGCCACTCCTCTGCATGTTGTCTGACATACTCTTTAATTAAACGATTATGTGTCCCTGAGTAACAATTCTGTGTCCCTGAGTAACAATTCTGTGTCTGTGCGAGTAACAATTCTGTGGCCCTAAGTAACAGTTCTGTGGCCCTCAGTAACAATTCTGTGTCCCTGATTAACGTTTCTGTGGCCCCAAGTAACAGTTCTGTGGCCCTCAGTAACAATTCTGTGTCTGTGCGAGTAACAATTCTGTGTCTGTGCGAGTAACAATTCTGTGGCCCTAAGTAAAGTTTCTGTGGCCCTAAGTAACAATTCTCTGGCACTCAGTAACAATTCTGTCTGTCCCTGAGTAACAATTCTCTGGCACTCAGTAACAATTCTGTCTGTCCCTGAGTAAAAATTCTCTGGCCCTAAGTAAAGTTTCTGTGGCCCTGAGTAACAATTCTCTGGCACTCCGTAACAATTCTGTCTGTCCCTGAGTAACAATTCTCTGGCACTCAGTAACAATTCTGTCTGTCCCTGAGTAAAAATTCTGTGGCCCTAATTAAAGTTTCTGTGGCCCTAAGTAACAATTCTCTGGCACTCAGTAACAATTCTGTCTGTCCCTGAGTAACAATTCTCTGGCACTCGGTAACAATTCTGTCTGTCCCTGAGTAACAATTCTCTGGCACTCAGTAACAATTCTGTCTGTCCCTGAGTAAAAATTCTGTGGCCCTAAGTAAAGTTTCTGTGGCCCTGAGTCACAATTCTCTGGCACTCCGTAACAATTCTGTCTGTCCCTGAGTATGAATTCCGTGGCCCTAACTAGCGTTTCTTTGTCCCTAAGTAAAGTTTCTGTGGCCCTCAGTAACAGTTCTGTGTCTGTGCGAGTAACAATTCTGTGTCTGTGCGAGTAACAATTCTGTGGCCCTAAGTAAAGTTTCTGTGGCCCTAAGTAACAATTCTCTGGCACTCCGTAACAATTCTGTCTGTCCCTGAGTAACAATTCTCTGGCACTCAGTAACAATTCTGTCTGTCCCTGAATAAAAATTCTGTGGCCCTAAGTAAAGTTTCTGTGGCCCTGAGTAACAATTCTCTGGCACTCCGTAACAATTCTGTCTGTCCCTGAGTAACAATTCTCTGGCACTCAGTAACAATTCTGTCTGTCCCTGAGTAAAAATTCTGTGACCCTAAGTAAAGTTTCTGTGGCCCAGAGTAACAATTCTCTGGCACTCCGTAACAATTCTGTCTGTCCCTGAGTATGAATTCTGTGGCCCTAACTAGCGTTTCTTTGTCCCTAAGTAACAGTTCTGTGGCCCTGAGTAACAATTCTGTGTCTGTGCGAGTAACAATTCTGTGGCCCTAAGTAACAGTTCTGTGGCCCTCAGTAACAGTTCTGTGTCTGTGCGAGTAACAATTCTGTGTCTGTGCGAGTAACAATTCTGTGGCCCTAAGTAACAGTTCTGTGGCCTTCAGTAACAATTCTGTGTCTGTGCGAGTAACAATTCTGTGTCTGTGCGAGTAACAATTCTGTGGCCCTAAGTAAAGTTTCTGTGGCCCTAAGTAACAATTCTCTGGCACTCAGTAACAATTCTGTCTGTCCCTGAGTAACAATTCTCTGGCACTCAGTAACAATTCTGTCTGTCCCTGAGTAAAAATTCTGTGGCCCTAAGTAAAGTTTCTGGGGCCCTGAGTAACAATTCTCTGGCACTCAGTAACAATTCTGTCTGTCCCTGAGTAACAATTCTCTGGCACTCAGTAACAATTCTGTCTGTCCCTGAGTAAAAATTCTGTGGCCCTAAGTAAAGTTTCTGTGGCCCTAAGTAACAATTCTCTGGCACTCAGTAACAATTCTGTCTGTCCCTGAGTAACAATTCTCTGGCACTCAGTAACAATTCTGTCTGTCCCTGAGTAACAATTCTGTGGCCCTAATTAAAGTTTCTGTGGCCCTAAGTAACAATTCTCTGGCACTCAGTAACAATTCTGTCTGTCCCTGAGTAACAATTCTCTGACACTCCGTAACAATTCTGTCTGTCCCTGAGTAACAATTCTCTGGCACTCAGTAACAATTCTGTCTGTCCCTGAGTAAAAATTCTGTGGCCCTAAGTAAAGTTTCTGTGGCCCTGAGTAACAATTCTCTGGCACTCCGTAACAATTCTGTCTGTCCCTGAGTATGAATTCCGTGGCCCTAACTAGCATTTCTTTGTCCCTAAGTAAAGTTTCTGTGGCCCTCAGTAACAGTTCTGTGTCTGTGCGAGTAACAATTCTGTGTCTGTGCGAGTAACAATTCTGTGGCCCTAAGTAAAGTTTCTGTGGCCCTAAGTAACAATTCTCTGGCACTCCGTAACAATTCTGTCTGTCCCTGAGTAACAATTCTCTGGCACTCAGTAACAATTCTGTCTGTCCCTGAGTAAAAATTCTGTGGCCCTAAGTAAAGTTTCTGTGGCCCTGAGTAACAATTCTCTGGCACTCAGTAACAATTCTGTCTGTCCCTGAGTAAAAATTCTGTGGCCCTAAGTAAAGTTTCTGGGGCCCTGAGTAACAATTCTCTGGCACTCAGTAACAATTCTGTCTGTCCCTGAGTAACAATTCTCTGGCACTCAGTAACAATTCTGTCTGTCCCTGAGTAAAAATTCTGTGGCCCTAAGTAAAGTTTCTGTGGCCCTAAGTAACAATTCTCTGGCACTCAGTAACAATTCTGTCTGTCCCTGAGTAACAATTCTCTGGCACTCAGTAACAATTCTGTCTGTCCCTGAGTAACAATTCTGTGGCCCTAATTAAAGTTTCTGTGGCCCTAAGTAACAATTCTCTGGCACTCAGTAACAATTCTGTCTGTCCCTGAGTAACAATTCTCTGACACTCCGTAACAATTCTGTCTGTCCCTGAGTAACAATTCTCTGGCACTCAGTAACAATTCTGTCTGTCCCTGAGTAAAAATTCTGTGGCCCTAAGTAAAGTTTCTGTGGCCCTGAGTAACAATTCTCTGGCACTCCGTAACAATTCTGTCTGTCCCTGAGTATGAATTCCGTGGCCCTAACTAGCGTTTCTTTGTCCCTAAGTAAAGTTTCTGTGGCCCTCAGTAACAGTTCTGTGTCTGTGCGAGTAACAATTCTGTGTCTGTGCGAGTAACAATTCTGTGGCCCTAAGTAAAGTTTCTGTGGCCCTAAGTAACAATTCTCTGGCACTCCGTAACAATTCTGTCTGTCCCTGAGTAACAATTCTCTGGCACTCAGTAACAATTCTGTCTGTCCCTGAGTAAAAATTCTGTGGCCCTAAGTAAAGTTTCTGTGGCCCTGAGTAACAATTCTCTGGCACTCCGTAACAATTCTGTCTGTCCCTGAGTAACAATTCTCTGGCACTCAGTAACAATTCTGTCTGTCCCTGAGTAAAAATTCTGTGGCCCTAAGTAAAGTTTCTGTGGCCCAGAGTAACAATTCTCTGGCACTCCGTAACAATTCTGTCTGTCCCTGAGTATGAATTCTGTGGCCCTAACTAGCGTTTCTTTGTCCCTAAGTAACAGTTCTGTGGCCCTGAGTAACAATTCTGTGTCTGTGCGAGTAACAATTCTGTGGCCCTAAGTAACAGTTCTGTGGCCCTCAGTAACAGTTCTGTGTCTGTGCGAGTAACAATTCTGTGTCTGTGCGAGTAACAATTCTGTGGCCCTAAGTAACAGTTCTGTGGCCTTCAGTAACAATTCTGTGTCTGTGCGAGTAACAATTCTGTGTCTGTGCGAGTAACAATTCTGTGGCCCTAAGTAAAGTTTCTGTGGCCCTGAGTAACAATTCTCTGGCACTCCGTAACAATTCTGTCTGTCCCTGAGTAACAATTCTCTGGCACTCAGTAACAATTCTGTCTGTCCCTGAGTAAAAATTCTGTGGCCCTAAGTAAAGTTTCTGTGGCCCAGAGTAACAATTCTCTGGCACTCCGTAACAATTCTGTCTGTCCCTGAGTATGAATTCTGTGGCCCTAACTAGCGTTTCTTTGTCCCTAAGTAACAGTTCTGTGGCCCTGAGTAACAATTCTGTGTCTGTGCGAGTAACAATTCTGTGGCCCTAAGTAACAGTTCTGTGGCCCTCAGTAACAGTTCTGTGTCTGTGCGAGTAACAATTCTGTGTCTGTGCGAGTAACAATTCTGTGGCCCTAAGTAACAGTTCTGTGGCCTTCAGTAACAATTCTGTGTCTGTGCGAGTAACAATTCTGTGTCTGTGCGAGTAACAATTCTGTGGCCCTAAGTAAAGTTTCTGTGGCCCTAAGTAACAATTCTCTGGCACTCAGTAACAATTCTGTCTGTCCCTGAGTAACAATTCTCTGGCACTCAGTAACAATTCTGTCTGTCCCTGAGTAAAAATTCTGTGGCCCTAAGTAAAGTTTCTGTGGCCCTAAGTAACAATTCTCTGGCACTCAGTAACAATTCTGTCTGTCCCTGAGTAACAATTCTCTGGCACTCAGTAACAATTCTGTCTGTCCCTGAGTAAAAATTCTGTGGCCCTAATTAAAGTTTCTGTGGCCCTAAGTAACAATTCTCTGGCACTCAGTAACAATTCTGTCTGTCCCTGAGTAACAATTCTCTGGCACTCAGTAACAATTCTGTCTGTCCCTGAGTAAAAATTCTGTGGCCCTAAGTAAAGTTTCTGTGGCCCTAAGTAACAATTCTCTGGCACTCAGTAACAATTCTGTCTGTCCCTGAGTAACAATTCTCTGGCACTCAGTAACAATTCTGTCTGTCCCTGAGTAAAAATTCTGTGGCCCTAACTAAAGTTTCTGTGGCCCTAAGTAACAATTCTCTGGCACTCAGTAACAATTCTGTCTGTCCCTGAGTAACAATTCTCTGGCACTCAGTAACAATTCTGTCTGTCCCTGAGTAACAATTCTGTGGCCCTAATAACGTTTCTGTGGCCCTAAGTAACAATTCTCTGGCACTGAGTAACAATTCTGTCTGTCCCTGATTATGAATTCTGTGGCCCTAACTAGCGTTTCTTTGTCCCTAAATAACGATTCTGTGGCCCTCATTAACAAGTCTGTGTCCCTGAGTAATGGTTCTCTGTCCCTAAGTAACTTTTCTCTGTCCCCAATTATCGTTTCTGTGGCCCTAACTCTGTCCCTGTCCCTAGTACAGAGCGGTCTGCCTCTGTTCAATAACTGCAGGCAAATGAAGAATTCCAAAATGGCCGCTATTTATAGCTCGACCATTACACAGTGCTGGCTGGCTGGCTGCTGATTGGCTGATGCGATCACATGTAGTTGAGGAATGCATTATGGGTCAGCGCGCCTTGTCTGCGCGCCTTCCCAGACATCCCCGCTCCGTCGCCGCACATGTCAGCCGCCATTTTCTGAAAAATTTCGAAATTTTTCCGATATTCGACTCGAATTCCACTTCGGATACTTCGATTCGCTCATCTCTAGTAATAACAATAATCAAACTGTGCTGGATCTATGCCCTTGTAGCGGTACCACCGTAAGGGCCGCTGTTTAATAATGATGTTGATAAGAGTTCTCCCTCACTGGTGCATAGGCTACAACACACCAAAGCATTGTTCAGGCACATTGATACATGAAGCAGTCTAGGGGCATGTATTTTTGTGATTTATTACTAAAGAACTTAAAAACTTAAGAGGGTATAGGGTATCGGATACTACAGATTGTAAAGTTTACCAAGAGGACACTCCTCAGAAACAGTTGAGTACTGTCAGATACTTTTTTTTTATTTACACTGACATTCAAATGTTTAGGACAAGCTTTCAGGGTGTATCCTCTTCTTTAAGGTCCAAGCAGCACTAACACCTTATTACTATCCTCAGAAACAGATCTTCTGCTAAACTTGAGAGTAAAATCCCACAGGAGTAGAACTGCTTGGCCCAGCTATCCCAATATTACATAGCCACCAGGATCTTCTAACAAAGTCAGTACTTACGAGGCCAGAGGGAAGCTGTGCCCATTCAGTCTCCTCCAGATACCTTCCAGTGAGGCTCTGTGGACTGGATCCTTTACTCATATGTCTATAAACTCTTGAAAATGCCTATAGTGTGCATGGACACCTAGGCAAATATGGAGGGGCATTAACAGGCAGAGAAAGGTAAAAGCTCAAAACAGCTCAAACGCCTATAGGAGCAGCTTCTTTGAAATGCAGTGTGCATGGGCCCTTAAGATGAAGTCTCAGGGTGTTGGAGTTTCCTTTAGGTGTAGGCCCCCCAGTTCTGCCACAGCTCAGACCATGGTGAAAAAACAACTTGACTCAGTAGAACTGCTTGTGGGGGTAGTCACTTAAAAAAAAACAACTGGTGGAATCCCTTCAAGAGGAAGCCCCTGCTGTTCTAAAATTCAGACTATTTATGTGCCCTCTCCTACTGGGCCCACCTCCCTAGGAATTGGCTGCAGCACCATAAATGTTCATGCTGCCCATTTGACTTGCCCAATGTCATATGTTCTAGAAGCCTCTAGAAGGCAGGAAAGAGCAATCAAACCTACAGTCTGTGAGATCCAGAACAGCCCAAAGAAATTACCAGCTGCTACAATGATTACAGAAGGGCCAAAAAAAGAAATACATTTGACAATCATCCTAGCATGCTATCTATAAAAGTTCTACACACTGATACCCAGTATCAGCATGCACCACCCACACTTTAGCCTGGATCACATCACCTGGATCTCCACATAGTTTCCTTATAATGATGATCAATTGAAATGATAAAGACTAGACTAAGGGGATAAAAGGCCAGAAAAACATAAATGGATTCTAGAAATAAACATCTCATGCTTTGTTGAGTTCTGATTTCACTATATGGAGGAGAGGTGCTGTGAAATTAAATACAGACACTGAAGGAGACACCCTAGCAGCCACTCCAGGCCATTCAAATGGCAGGCATGTGCAATCTCTTTCTTTCATGTACATAGTCTGAACATCCTGAAGTGGCTACTAGGCGACACACAATTGTAGTGTTCAGTCCATCCCACTAATAATAGGATGGAGGGTGGTGGGTTGAAGGGCCTGCTGTTTTTGTAGAAGTCTCCCCATAGCTGCATGTGTAACGAAGCTATGGAATAGCATAGGGGGCAACTTCAGCCAAAACATTTCTGTGTTCTAAGAAACGTTAGGCAGGGTTAGGTCTCCTGACAACTATTTACTTCTCCTACAATTACAGACCATTAAAAATTCAAGCTACAACTGCCACTGGTCTGTGAGTTCCAATGTACTCAGTACAATATAATAATAATGACAGTTTTACATTGCTTGAGAACAAGATATTCTAAGACAAAATTCTTTTATAAAGAAACCCAGAAAGATTTACCGTGATCCTTTTGGATCTTATAAAATAATGGTGTTTTTGGTCTGTCAGCAAATTCATCTGCATAGTTGACTAGAGCTTCTTTTACAGCATCATATCCACACAGGATAACCATCTTAGACATTCCTAAATGGATGGTGTATACCGGACCATACTGCTTGGACAACTGCAAGGACATCAGAGAATAAGAAATTGGGTTAATCAAACTAAACAAATAAACTGTCAGTAAATGGCAAACATACACATATGGGGATTTTATTTTTTGAGAGCTTTAGCAGTTTATTTAGAGTTTCTTTTAGGTAAAACTACTGAACATCACACAGTTTTCTAAACACTAACACGTTCCTAAATAGCATTATAAAGTTGCTGATTAGGTAACTTGTAGCTTCCTTAATGTAGGTATTTACTGCATAAGACACATACTATGCCTCTTCTGTAACAAAGGATTCCTACATGCCTGTTCACATTCTACCTGACAATGTTTGCTAAGCTGTACGTGTGCAGATCAGTGCAAACGTTCGGCATATGCTAGGAAGATTGCACTCAAACGCAAAGTTATGTCATCCTGGCACAGCCAACCAAGATGGGAGAAGATCTCAAACCTGGAATAAGACTAGGTGAAGATGTTTGCACAAGGGAAGGAGCCCAACAAAAGACATTTCTTGTGGGGAATATAGTAAAACTTCAAAGTAAATATGTACAGTTGCAAGAAAAAGTATGTGAACCCCTTGGGATTACGTGGAGTTTTGCATGAATTGGGCATAAAATGTGCTCTGAACGTCTTCTAACTCACAACAATAGAAGAACACAGTCTGCTGAACATAATACTGCACAAACATTAGATGTTGCCATGGTTTGATTGCACATAACATGTAAACATTCACAGTGCAGGGAGGAAAAAGTATGTGAGGCCCTAGCTTAATGACTTCTCCCAGAGCTAATTGGAGCCAGGAGTGAGCCAACCTTGACTCCAATCAGTGTGATGATATTGGATGTGTTGCTGACAGCTGTCCTGCCCTTAAAAAACACACACCTGTTTTGGGTTTACTGGTTTCAAGAAGCACTGTCTGATGTGAACCATGCCTCGCAGAAAAGAGCTCTCAGAAGACCTACGATCAAGAATTGTTGACTTGCATGAAGCTGGAAAGGGTTACAAAAGTATCTCCAAAAGCCCTGATGTTCATGTGTCCACGGTAAGACAGACTGTCTACAAATGGAGGAGTTTAGCACTGTTGCTACTCTCCCTAGGCGTGGTCGTCCTGTAAAAATGACTGCAAGAGCACAGCGCAGAATGCTGCATGAGGTAAAGAAGAATCCCAGAGTGTCAGCTAAAGACCTACAGAAATCTCTGGCACATGCTAACATTTTTGTTGACACATCTACAATAAGGAAAACATTAAACAAGAATGGAGTACATGGGAGGACACCACGGAGGAAGCCATTGCTGTCCAAAAAGAATATTGCAGCACGTTTGAAGTTTGCAAAAGAGCACCTGGATGTTCCACAGCACTACTGCCAAAATATACTGTAGACAGATGAATCCAAGATTGAGTTGTCTGGGAAGAACACACAACACTATGTGTGGAGAAAAAAAGGCACAGCACACCAACATCAAAACCTCATCCCCACTGTGAAACATGGCGGAGGGAGCATCATGGTTTGGGGCTGCTTTGCTGCCTCAGGGCCTGGACAGATTGTTGTCATTGATGGGAAAATGAATTCCAGAGTTTATCAAGACATTTTGCAGGAAAACGTACAACCATCTGTCCGCCAAGTGAAGCTCCACAGAGGATGGGTGATGCAACAGGACAATGACCCAAAGCATACAAGTAATTCAACAAAACAATGGCTGCAACAGCACAGAATACGCCTTCTGGAGTGGCCCAGTCAGAGTCCTGACCTCAACCCGATTGAAATGCTGTGGCATGACCTTAAGAGAGCGATTCACACCACACATCCCAAGAATATTGCTACACTGAAACAGTTTTGTGAAGAGGAGTGATCCAAAATTACTCCAGATCGTTGTGCAGGTCTGATCTGCAACTACAGGAAACGTTTGGTTGAGGTTATTGCTGCCAAAGGAGGGTCAAGCAGTTATTAAGTCCAAAGGTTCACATACTTTTTCCTCCCTGCACTGTGAATGTTTACATGTTATGTGCAATTAAACCATGGCAACATCTAATGTTTGTGTAGTATTATGTTCAGCAGACTGTGTTCTTCTATTGTTGTGACTTAGATGACGTTCAGAGCACATTTTATGCCCAATTCATGCAAAACTCCACGTAATCCCAAGGGGTTCACATACTTTTTCTTGCAACTGTATGTCATTTTAACTTTCTAAATTTAGGCCTAAACTCAGACACCACCAGAGGCCTAACATTTAATTTAATAGGAAGAAAGCATCTTTTGTCCTTTTCATTGCATTTGAATCACTTTGTCATTGGGGCCTGAGTATCCCTGATGTCATGGTTAAGTCCTGACAACTGGCATTCGACTTTCCAATCAGACCCTCTAAGTGACCAACATGAGCACTGTCATTGGGCAGGGGGCATGAAAAGACAGGAAGATTTGGCCTGCTGCCCTAAGATAAAGGGAATTTTAGGTGGTATTTGGACAGACTATATATGGAGACTAGAAGGTAACAGCGAGGAGGAACTTAAAAACTCCCTAAGTGGTTGAATTGTAGAGCATCTGGAGGCATGGGTGTAGAAGTGTTCACCCCTCCTGAAGATATCTCAGCCAAGAGCAAAAAGTCTAAACCAGAACTTGTAGACCATATGATTACAACATCAGTTACGTCTCTAATGGCAGCTGTTCCAGAAATCTGGCCTAAACACCATACATAGGAAAGGCAAAAGGGAAGGGATAAAGAACACAGGGTAACAAATGAACATTTGAAAATTGCACCTAGGTGTACATGTAATTTTACAATCCATGCATACCTTTTAAAGGCACTAGTTTTTATGAGCATTCTGAAGTAAAATGTTTATTTGTCCAAAGAGTTAGTTATGCCTGCTTTGGCATACCATTCAGTGTATTTGAAAGAATTCATAAAAGACATCAGCTCTGATATTGCAGGGGGTGCTCCATGAACTAACGCTTGGTGGGAGTGTAGTTCTGTATCTCTGCATCTAATGTAGTTCTGATCTCTGCATCCCTATACATAAGCAAATTTGAGATCTTCATATCTGTAACATTTGGGGCTGACAAAACTGTCTATGTTTTTAGGATATTTTTATGAGCAGTTAATAAACAGATATGCATTCACTTAGGAAGCTTTCCACACAGTCAAGGGGGTTGCTGAACAGATATGTATATCCTTATTGTAGCTAAGTAGTAGCAGAAGTGGATCTTTGAAAATAATTATGCAGGTCACACCAAAAATAAAATTTATAACTTGATACCAAAAAGTGGAGATACATGGGCAATGCCAAATGCAATGGGATAAGGAAAGTCTATGGAGGTCACAAAGATGGTGCATGGAAAAAATAGAGGCGGGTGGGTCGAATTGACAAGTAAAAAGTGGGGCATTCATATGTAAATATCGACTGCATTCATATGTATATAATGCCCCCCTGTGTGTGCGCCTGCATGTGTGTGTGTGGTGAGTAGATGTAAGTCACCTATATTGCAGGCTATCCATTTCAATTGGCTGTTCTATGTGCTAGAAATGTGAAAAAAAAGTCCTTTTTCAAAATTACACCGAACCACAGCACCGTGAATTTTGGTGCATGTAGAAACGCACACGTCAGCAGATGTGTGAGGGTGTCATTAACAGTTGATGGCACTGCTGTGTATCTGCTAAAGGGCATCAAATTTCTGTGATGTCAGGAAAGAGATTTTGCATGGGTTCCCAACACATACAAATGTGAACATAGGCTAAATGACTTAATTACATTGGTGGTCAGTGTATATCTTATGATTACATTGGAGCTTGATGTAGAATCCTTTAATTCACACTAGTGGTCAGTGTGAATCCCTCCTCACATTTGTGGTCACTGTGAATGGTCCTATTTCATTAGTGGTAAGTGTAAATCCCCTTTACATTGGTGGCCACTGTAAAAGCTCCTCTTTATATTGATAATCGGTAAAAAAAATCGTAACTTGCATTTCTGGTCAGTGTTGAATCTTCCTTTACATTGGTAGTCCATGTAGAGGGCTAACTTAAATTGGTTGCCAGTTTAAATTCCTCCTTATATTGGTGGCCAGTGTAGACATGTATTGGTGTAAAAATTATTATTATTATTATTATTATACAGTATTTATATAGCGCCAAAGGATATGCTCAGCGCTGTACAGTAGCAAGGGGGACATAACATGAGACAAGACAGTAACAATACCCTACACGAGGGGTTCGAGGGCCCTGCTCTTTCGAGCTTACAATCTAGGAGGGAGGGGAAGGTGGCACAGGAGGAGATGGCTGTGGGAGATGGAGTGGTGGGTGGAGTGGAGGAGGTTAGTTGTTAGGTGAGGTCGGGTGTTAGGTGAGGTTGGGGTAGGCTTCCCTGAAGAGGAGGGTTTTCAGGGTGCGCCTGAAGGTAAGGAGGGTAGGTGACAGTCTGATGGATTGGGGTAGAGAGTTCCAGAGGATGGGGGAAGTCCTGGAGAGGTCCTGCAGTCGGGCGTGGGAGGAGGAGACCAGGGAGCTAGAGAGCAGGAGGTCCTGTGAGGAGCGGAGGGCACGAGTAGGGTAGTATCTAGGTATCAGGTCAGTTATGTAGTTCGGAGCAGCATTGTGAATGGCCTTGTAGGTCAGGGTTAGCAGCTTGAACTTGATGCGTTGGGCAAGCGGAAGCCAATGAAGGGATTGGCAGAGGGGGGAGGCAGATGTGGAGCGCTTGGTGAGGTGGATGAGTCTGGCCGCTGAGTTTAGGATCGACTGGAGTGGGGATAGCATTCGTTTGGGTAGGCCAGTGAGAAGGGAGTTGCAATAGTCCAGGCGTGAGATGATGAGGGAGTGTACGAGTTGTTTGGTGGTGTCTGGGGTGAGGAATGTGCGTATCTTGGAGATGTTGCGGAGGTGGAGCCTGCAAGATCTAGATAGCAGTTGGATGTGGGGTAGGAAGGAGAGGTGGGAGTCCAGGGTGACACCCAGGACTTTGGCGTGTGGGGTGGGAGAGATGGTGGCGTTGTTAGTAGTGATGGAGAGGATGGGGGGGGCACGGGGTGGGCACAGGGTGGGGGGAATACCAGGAGCTCAGTTTTGGACAGGTTAAGTTTGAGGAAATGGAGCGACATCCAGTCTATGTCGTTTAGGAGGTGGCCATTAGATGGAACTGATGATCATACAGACAAAATACAGGGAACATTTTTGTAAATAGGCCTTTTAAACCTTAACCATGTGCCCTCCAGAGGATTTACCCCACTTCCCGATCAGGCCATTTTTTGCAATACGGTGCTGCATAACTTTAATTGACAATTGCGCGGTCATGCAGTGCTGCACCTAAATTAAATTTATGTCCTTTTTTTCCCACAAATAGAGATTTCTTTTGGTGGTATTTGATCACCTGTGCATTTTTTTTATTTTTGCGCTATAAAAAAAAGGACGACAATTTTGAGAAACAAAAACAATATTTTTTACTTTTTGCTATTAAAAATGTCCAGTAAAAATTTTTTAAAAAATCAAATTTTGGCATAAATTTAAGCCAAAATGTATTCTGTGACGTCTTTGCTAAACAAAAAATCCCAGTACGTGTAAATTAATTGGTTTACGTGAAAGTTATAGTATTTACAAATGGTGGTATATATACTGAGCTTTTTAATTTTTTTAAAATTTTTACTAGTAATGGTGGCATAGCAGTGTGTAGGAGCTGACTGGAAAGAACTTTATTGTTTACATACAGTTCTCTCCCTCCGTCGGTAATGCTCCTCTGTCACCGGGTGCTGGTGAGTAATCACCAGCCAGGACCCGGTGATTGCCAGCTGAAGCCGCGAATAGCGGCGCGGGTAGGGTTCCTACCCAGAAATGCAAAATCACGTATATATACATGATTTTGCGCATCCGTGCCACCCTGTAGCAGTATTACTTCTATAGGGCAGATGGGAAGCAGTTAAAGATAAGTAATACATTACCTCCATAAATGATTTATAAGGTTTCTTCAGGTCAATTAGGTGAATACTTCCAATGAGGGGTAAAGGCCAGGGTCCTGGAGGGAGGTTTTTGCTTTTCTGCTGCTTCTGATTGTTGTAAACTTTGGCCAAGAAAAGGATGACAATGATGGAGACAAGAATCGTCACAGGGTCCATGGAAAACATGTCTGCAGCAATACCTGGAGCAGGAAAACAAATTAAATATTTATATTTATTTCTGCTTGGAAGGTGTCACTAATATTTGTGGAATTAAACACTTAGAAAAAATAAATCGCACCTTTGATCAGTTAATGCCCCTTCAATAAATGTCAAAGACTCAAACAGAAACATAAATTTTGTCATTGCTATGTGTGTAACTCCTCATCCTACATCATAATCTCACTCATGCAGGTCAATGGAACAGGTGTGCTTTAAATGTGCTCAAGGTATCAGATGCAGTAGATGTCAGTACTGCGGCGTACATAGCACCAGACGATGTCTACACTCCATCTCCTGCACTTTTCCCCTGACAGGACACATACAGCATCAGAGTGAAATGGGCCTCTACAGGTTACAATTCAGCAATGGTAAAACAATATGTTGTACAACAACCATACAGTAAATAATTAAATTATTTGACTGTTTAGTATGTGATATATCTAACATGTATAGCAGCAATATTTGTTATTATGGGAACAAATATTTTTTTTCAAAACAAAGCAGTCTTATATAATATGTGGCCAAAATACAAAGTAAATGAAAAGAATATACTGTAATACAATCTTCTGTGCAGTACACTAAGGGTTCTGTTTATAAAAAATAAACACCATATAATGAAAATGCACATACACTCATTCTGTGCAAACTAACTGGCTATTATGAGAATGAAGCAAAATCGAATGTTCTTTATTTTTTGAGTATTCTTCTACTATTATATATAGGCAGGGCTTTCTTTCTGCCGGAACGCGGCGGTACTGCGTTCCGCCACCTTTTTCTTCTTGTCCCCGCTCACCGACTGCCTCTGCAGAGCTGACAAGCTATGCAGAGCAGCGAAAGTGACAGGTGCCGGACGCGGCTTGTTTATGTCATGCTTGCGCGTGCCCGGCACCTGTCACTGCCGCTGCTCACAGCCGGTGAGCGGGGACATGCACGCTTCACCCCCCCCCCCTCTACCGCCAGCGTGTAAACATCGGGGGCGCGGACGATGGGCGAGGACACTATGCACGCTTCACCGCCCCCCCCCGCCGGCGTGTAAACATCGGGGGCGGCGCGGCGACATCAACGGCAGTGACAGCGTGGACGCAGGGGCCGTACAGCTTGGAGTAGGTAAGCTGCGCTCGGCTCCCTGTCACTGACTGCAGTATCATGTATTGCTCTAAATTTTTACTCTCTCCCCAGCCTGTGCCCACCTAAACTATCCCAACCACCTGTGCCCACCTAAACTATCTGAGCCCACCTAAACTATCCTCACCCACCTGAGCCCACCTAAACTATTTCAGAACGCAATTGCTCAGCGCTCAGCGGCGCCGATCGAGAGCGCCCCTCCTGTGCATGAGGAACAGGAAAGATAAATTCAGTGATGGACGGTATTTTTTGGAGGAAAAGGTGGCAACCCTAGGGGAGCCTGTAGGAGCAGGCACATCTACCAGACAGGGTACACATGCATGCTAGACTGATTTTATATCTATGCTGGACGTTTACAAACGGCCTGCCATGATTTTATATCTATGCATGTGTTCCTGGTGTCAGTACGGTACTGATTTTATATCTATGCATGTGTTTCTGGTGTCAGTACATTAGTCATTTTATATCTATGCATGTGTTTCTGGTGTCAGTACGGTACTGATTTTATATCTATGCGTGTGTTTCTGGTGTCAGTACGGTATTCATTTTATATCTATGCATGTGTTTCTGGTGTCAGTACATTAGTCATTTTATATCTATGCATGTGTTTCTGGTGTCAGTACATTAGTCATTTTATATCTATGCATGTGTTTCATGCAGATCATGCAAGAGGCAGCCGGGGGTCCGATGACATCATTTCCCTTATATGGTATGTACGGGAAATGATGTCATCGGAAGCCCCTCCCAAATTTTACTTGCATTCCTGTTCTCTAAAGGGGTGGTCCTAGGGTTTGATGGGGGCGTGGCCAGGTTTGGGTGGGGGAGTTCCACCACCTTTCCTCTGAGAAAAAAAGCCCTGTATATAGGGTGTGAATCATTCAGTGCTAGCGGGCTATTTACATTGTTTTGTTTAGGGTGGATGTGCAGACTGTTATTCTGTTATTAGTTGTTACAATCTATCTTTTCTAAGATATAGTTATTCCTTATGATCCTTTGCTCCATCAAGTAGCCATCATACAGTATTTTCAAGATTTAATGTTCCCTGTGTAGAACAAATGCACAAGTGTTTTTTTCTGAAAGAATAGCAAGGGTTTTTTTTGTTATAAATACACCCTAACATCTGTTAAGTTTTCCCCAGTTAAAGTTTGTACCCTTATTTTATATTAGCTAGCAGTTTATGTGTTTAGCTGCACTTTACTGGGAAACCATACACCGAAATATTCAGATGACTACTATAATACAACAATATAAAATGTACATCATAGTTTACTTTGTTAACCTCTTCTTGCCTGACCACTATATTAGACACAGCAGATCACAGATCATGTTCCATAGTGTCCCTACTCACTGCCACATCAGTCCTAGTGTCTCTGATCACTGTCACACCAGTACCAGTGTCCCTGATCACTGCCACACCAGTACCAGTGTCTCTGATCACTGCCACACCAGTACCAGTGTCTCTGATCACTGCCACACCAGTCCCAGTGTCTCTGATCACTGCCACACCAGTCGCAGTGTCTCTGATCACTGCCACACCAGTCGCAGTGTCTCTGATCACTGCCACACCAGTCCCAGTGTCTCTGATCACTGCCACACCAGTCCCAGTGTCTCTGATCACTGCCACACTAGTCCCAGTGTATCTAATCACTGTCACACCAGTCCCAGTGTCTCTGATCACTGCCACACCAGTCCCAGTGTCTCTGATCACTGCCACACTAGTCCCAGTGTATCTAATCACTGTCACACCAGTCCCAGTGTCTCTGATCATTGTCACACCAGTCCCAGTGTCTCTGATCACTGCAACACCAGTTCTAGTGTCTCTAATCACTGGCACACCAGTCCCAGTGTCTCTGATCACTGCCACACTAGTCCCAGTGTCTCTGATCACTGCCACACCAGTCCCAGTGTCTCTGATCACTGCCACACCAGTCCCAGTGTCTCCGATCACTGCTACACCAGTTCTAGTGTCTCTAATCACTGGCACACCAGTCCCAGTGTCTCTGATCATTGTCACACCAGTCCCAGTGTCTCTGATCACTGCAACACCAGTTATAGTGTCTCTAATCACTGGCACACCAGTCCCAGTGTCTCTGATCACTGCCACACTAGTCCCAGTGTCTCTGATCATGGCCACACCAGTCCCAGTGTCTCTGATCACTGGCACACCAATCCCAGTGTCTGATCACTGAAACACCAGTTCTAGTGTCTTTGATCACTGGCACACCAGTCCCAGTGTCTCTGATCACTGCCACACTAGTCCCAGTGTCTCTGATTATGGCCACACCAGTCCCAGTGTCTCTGATCACTGCCACACCAGTCCCAGTGTCTGATCACTACAACACCAGTTCTAGTGTCTCTAATCACTGGCACACCAGTCCCAGTGTCTCTGATCATGGCCACACCAGTCCCAGTGTCTCTGATCACTGCCACGTTAGTCCCAGTGTCTCTGATCATGGCCACACCAGTCCCAGTGTCTCTGATCATGGCCACACCAGTCCCAGTGTCTCTGATCATGGCCACACTAGTCCCAGTATCTCTGATCACTGTCACACCAGTCCCAGTGTCTGATCACTGCAACACCAGTTCTATTGTCTTTGATCACCGGCACACCAGTTCCAGTGTCTCTGATCATGGCCACACCAGTCCCAGTGTCTCTGATCACTAGTATACCAGTCCCAGTGTCTCTGATCACTGGCAAACCAGTCCCAGTGTCTCTGATCACTGGCACACCAGTCCCAGTGTCTCTGATCATGGCCACATCAATCCCAGCATCTCTGATCACTGCCACACCAGTCCCAGTGTCTCTGATCACAGCCACGCCAGTCATAGTGCCATCATAAGGCCTTGTACACATGTGCAATGCTCTTATGTGTGGAAACAGTCCCATTCATGTATTATCCACATACTTGGGAGGAGTAGCAGAATGTGTTTTTTTCAAAATTTTCAAAAAATTCATCATGCCTCTTACTAAATACCATTTCATAAAAGGATCATCGGGGTGTATTTATACTGCCTTGGCATTTTAAAATATATATATTCAGTACATTACATAACAATACAGTAATACATTTATAAGAAATATTATTTACTTGCAAATTTTTGCAACAAAATTAAGAAAATTTTTTTTTCAAAAATGTTTTGTTTTTTCCCTTTTATAGAGCATAAATAAAAAAAACACATTGGTGATTAAATACCACCAAAAGAAAGCTCCATCTAAAATAAATGTGCACTGAAGTCTAAAAAATGTCCTAGGCAGGAAAGGAGTGACACAACCGGTCCTGAAGTGGTTAAAGTATGTTTTTTTTTTATACTGAAGCTTGAAATTCTATCATATACATTATATGCATGTGCAGCCATATTTCCTTCTTTCATAGTCAGCCTGTTCTTCCTGCTGCACAGTGATTGTGATTTATTCGTTTTTCTAACTCTTTCATACCAGACCTCATTTCATGTATTTTTAAGGGCAAGTGTTGCCATATATTTTGCAGGACATATCTATCAGTCAGATTTGACTAGTAAAAAATACAATTTCTAGTTCAGCAATCTGCTGTCTCAGCAATCCTTTGTCAAGTTGCTATCAGAACTTGTCTGGCAAACTGATATCCACTAGAGTGAATGTCACAATCTGTATATACATTACCAATGCAAACAAACTAAACTACAGTTGTATAAAAATGCACCAAATAAATCAAAACCTCATTTTAGGTATATACTAAAATTATTATAACTTTCTTAAGCACTTTAAAAGGAAAGCATAAACTGGTCAGGACTAGAAAACATAGTTCCCAGCTGTCCCTGATTGTGAGGGACTGTCACTGATTTGGATCAAAGCCCCTCTGTCCCTCTTTCCTCCTCATTTGTCCCTCATTTTGATCTGATCTACATAGTTGTATATACAATGCACTATTTATCTTTTAAAAAGTGTTTTGCAGGGCTAAACCGTTCATCCAAATTTTAAATTTCTACACTTGTAAATTTCCAAAGCCAGTATATAAGAATGGTAGTGGTAAAAAAAAGCACTTGTGGGTTTAACTAATAATTTTCTTTGTACAATTCTTCTTTAAGGGGGCGTGGCAGGAGGTGTGTCCTATGCCTACATACTTTTGCTAATAGGTGTCCCTCTTTCCCATCTCAAAAAATTGAGATAATACAATTTTAAAATAATGTTTTTTCTAGTGACGTTTATATGAAATAATGAATACAAATATAAAATAAATATAAAATGAAATATTAAAGTGTATGTAAAGTCATTTCTTTGTGTTCTGGATAGAGTAGAGAAGAGTTAGACCAGGGGTTCTCAATCTTTTGAAGAGTAAGGGCCACTTAATTGATTTGGTAATTGGTCACAGGCCACAATGAAATTCAAAAGTTTAGAATTTCTGATTTTTTTAAATTTTGAATAGCATAATGAACATTTTCCTCCTGGAACCACTAAATGTCGACAGGGAGGAGAGGAGAAGTTGTCTTTCAGCAGTTGCAGGAGGAAAATGGAGAGGATTGGTTCCTGTAAATGCCACCCCTTCTGTCCAAGTCTAAAACAGAATGTGACAGGGTGGCCACACGGCCCCCCTGGAGCATGGGGTGAGATTTTCATTGCGACCTATGACGTTACATCAGTGGTTGGGGGTGTGTGGTAAAAACACGTCTCAACTATGGGGTTTTGCCACCCCCAAATGTAAGCAAACCTTTACTGTCCTGAGAGCCCCCTATAAGTCTGCTTTCACACTGATGTGCTGCAGTTTAACCACACTGCTGGTGAAGGTCAAAGGTCCACGTCAGAGGATTCTGAGTGCAGATGTGGCCCACGGGCCACAGGTTGAGCACCCCTTAGTTAGACCCTCTACCACGTTTTTATGTTTGTGTTACCTAAGGAAAGATTCATATTTTCTGTTTGTCCTGGTGACCACTGACCACTGTCAAGAAAGTTTTTGCTTTACATACCATCAGCATGGGCATCTCTCATAGTATACTTTGAAATTATTCTCAAATAATGTAAAACATTGTCAGATTGGACGAGCTGGAGATTGAGATGTTACCTCCTGTCCCCTCCTCCAATGATAGAATGCCTTGCATTCATTGAGAAAAATTCAAGGCATTCTGTAAAGTGGGTGGGTGGCCCTATTGGCAAGGGGCTCAGAAGACAGTGGTATCAGAGACTACTACAATGACTTGCAGCTTCCACAGTGGACCATCAGGTATGGCATAAGTTGGACAAATATAACTGTACAAAAAATCCATGCTCGGAGTTCAGATTTAGGGAGAATAAAGCATTGCAAACTAAATATGAGTCTCGTCTTATATCAATAAGCAGTGCAGTAGTGTTTCCTAACACGAGCAATGCATTCTGTGAAGGAAGTCTGTGCTGAGCAGGTAACTCTTTGTTTAACCATTTGCCTACTGGGAACTTTTACCCCCTTCCTGCCCAGGCCAATTTTCATCTGTCAGAGCTGTTGCACTTTGAATGAGTATTGCACGGTAATGCAACATTGTACCCATATGAAATGTTATCATTTTTTGAGACATATACTGTAGAGCTTTCTTTTGGTGGTATTTAATCACCTCTGGATTCTTTATTTTTTGCTAAACAAACGGAAAAAAACAAAACAAATTTTGAAAAAAATATTTTTTCTAAGTTTCTGTCATTATTATATATTTTGCAAACAGTTAATTTTTCTCCTTCACTGATGTGTGCTGATGAGGACACTGATGCACTAATAGGCACTGATAGGCTGCACTGATGGGTACTAATAAGGCAGCACTGATCACTGAAAAACGGCACTGATGGACACTGACTGGCGGCACTGATGGAAACTGACTGGCAGCACTGATGGACACTGTTGGGACTGCACTGATGTCCCCTTGGGGCTGCAGTGATCTCCTCTGATGTGGGATGAGGAAACTGCAGCCAATAACCATAGGTACATTGTGATCAGCTGTGTCATTGGACACAGCTGATCACGTGGTACAAGGGCGCTGTGATTGGCCCTTTACCATGTCATATGATCAGCTGTGTCCAAAGGACACAGCGAACAGAGCTCACTGGGTGTGCACCTCAGAGCTCGCCAGGTGCGTGGGAGGCTTGGTTCTGGAGGACATCCTATGACGCCCTCCCTGAACTAGACAACTGTGGTGTAGCTGTCATTTGGCTATAGCCTGGTCGTCAAATGGTTAATATGCAGCAAGGCAATTGCTCGCCACGTGACCCAGAAGACACTGGTGATCACTGTAGTAATGATGACTACTACAGTAATTTCCAACTTTAGGGCACACACATACTTTATATATGCTGGTCCAAGCTGGATCAATGTACTGTAACCAGGGGCGGACTGACAACTCATGGGGCCCCCAGGCAATAGGGGATCATGGGGCCCCTGTGTCCTTGCCCAAACTCAAAAAAGCCTATGAAAAAGGTACCAGGGGCATCTCATGGGGCCCCCTACTGACCCCGGGCCCTCGGTTTAGCCCTGCAAAACACTTTTTAAAAGATAAATAGTTTCCAAATGCAAAAAACTATGCAATGCAAACATATCTGAAATTCAGCTTTAGCTCAGTCATATACTGATTTGTATGTTTATTATATTTGTGTACATCTGTGTCCTGAATAACTGTGATTGTTCTGAGTCATAAGAATAAAAGAATTTTCCAAAAAAACTCTTCACTCTGCTATGCAATGTGTACATTTTCATTGAATAAAATGAATTCAGCAGCTACTTACTTTCAGTGGTGTCAGTATTGTGGTCTTCTCTTTTCCTTGGTGTCAGAACAAGTTATTTGTCCTATACAAACCTAGTCTTTACTGCAATCTGTTCAGACCAATTGTTACTTGGCTTTATTATTACAACAGTCACAACTTTGCTCCACCCTCTGATACAAAGAGCAAAGTCAACCGAGTTCTTCTGAGCACTGCAGTCTGCTCACTGGAGAGATTTATAGAGAAATTATAGAGAAGTTTCAATGAGGATGTACGTGTTGTTCTCAGGGTCCACTTTATTAAATGCATGTAAACCTGGCCACACATTACAATTTTTAAAGTGAACTATACTTACCTCAACTCTACCAATGTAATATCCAGGAACTCCTTTGCCAGCTGTTGACATCTTTGGCTGGTCTTCTTCTGGGTTTCAATCTTCAGCCATTTTGTCTAAGATGCCTTCAGTTCATTTATTTTGGCAATGAGTGACAGGCAGGTAAAAATACCTTGACCTTTACCAAAAAACTGCCCATGCAGGTAAGGGGTGCCTGTAGATAAAAACAAACATTCTATAGGTGTAGGCAATTTACTTACCTCCTGAAGCCTGGCTAAAGAACTCCCAAAGAAGTTTTCTAAGCAGTGGCATCGCTGTGGAGGTGCGGGCGTGCGGACCATACTCAGGTGATACCCACCAGAGGGGTGATCAAGGAGGTATATTGTGGGCTGTGACTGGAATGAGGTGACAACACCAAAAGAGGGGCAGTGAACCCCTGAGGAGGGAGGACATGAATTTTTGGTTTTCTGTTTGCCCCTCCTTCCCTCCCTCATTGCAGGACAAGTCTGGCTTGCTCCTCTTCCTGAATGTAGTGACATCATCACGCTTCATATAGACCCCAGTTGTTCTGGTAATGGGTGGTTGGTTACTATCCAAAGCTTTACGGAGTGATGGCTGCCAGGGGGAAGTGAGAGACAATCCTGGGGGAAGAGGGTGAGGGGAATTGTATGCAATGTAAGATTGTGGGGTGCGGGGGGAATTAAAATTTAGGAATTATGATTGTGTAGAGGAGGGCAATTATAATTATAATAATGAAGTGGGGGAGGAATTACAGGGTCATTTTAATGTGATGGGGGCGGGGGAAGTACCATGGGGTAAATATAGTAGTGGAATGGTTTTATGTTGGGGAAGTATGTAATTGTAAAGGAAGAAATACTCTGGGGTAATTATGATGGGGGAGGAGGGTTTGTGGGGTAATTAGAACTATGAAGTGTGTGTGAGGGGAAAGTGAAGTAATCATATGTAATGTGGGGTAGTTATAATTGGGGAAGAGGTCCAGGGTATTTATAATGGGGAAGGAGAGGTTTCAGGGTAATTATAATTGGGGGGTATTGCACAGAGATTATATGTAATAGAGGAGGATGTGGAAGATAATTATAATGGGGGTGGGGTCTTGTGGGGCAATTATAAAAGGGCAATAATAAAATTATTAGATGGTGACACCATGTTTTACCACACCAGGTGACACCAACCCTAGTGATGTCACTGTTTCTAAGGATGTTGCTAAGACACTTCCAGCCAATTCAAACACCCCTCTGTCTCAAACAACCATACTTCTCTCTCTCCCCCCTATCGCAGTAGCTCTGAACTCGGTGAAGCTGCTGCAGAAGAGATAGGGAACCATACATGTGCACGGGCTTGAGAACCCAGTCCTGTGATAATGGAGTAATATCTTAAAGTGTCTTCTCTGTTGCAAAAACATTTAAAGTTCTAGTCACTCCTTCAGCCTGTGACTGGACAGTGGAAGAAGAAGCAACAGACTGATGAGGTCATTTCTCTGTTACTTTACTCTCCTCTCCCATCAGCTTGTCCCTTGTTAGTGCATGAGCACCGGAGCAACCCTAAGTGGTTCCTTGGACTGCTTCTCTCTCTCTCAGTCTGAGCCCTGCCATTCAAGGGACTGCAAGATGCTGATCCTAAATTAAATTCTGTTATTTACATTGCTTGCATTTAACCACTTTCCAACCGTGCTATAGCCAAATGATGGCTACAGCGCAGTTGTCCAGTTCTAGGAGGGCGTCATATAATCAGTGCCCTGCAGTGCCGCCCAGCAGTGCCACCCACCAGTGCCTAGCAGTGCCACCCACCAGTGCCCAGCAGTGCCACCCAGCAGTGCTGCCAGTCAGTGCCATCAATCAGTGCGGTCAATCAGTGCTGTCACTCAGTGTCGCCCATCAGTGTCGCTATCAGTGCCAATCATTGCTGCATATCAGTGCAACATCATCAGTGCCTCCTCATTAATGCCTCCCAGTACCATCTCATCAGTGCCACCTCATCAGTGCAGCCTATCAGTATCCATAAATGCTGTCTATCCATGCCAGTCATTAGTGCCCATCAGTGCTGCCTATCAGTTCCCATCAGTGTTGCCTATCAGTGCAGTCTCATCAACGCACATCAGTGAAGGAGAAAAATTACCTGTTTGCAAAATTTTATAATAGGAACAAAGAAAAACCTTTTTTTCAGTATTTTTGCTCTTTTTTTTGTTTATAGTGCAAAAAATAAAACACCCAGTGGTGATTAAATACCACCAAAAGAAATCTCTATTTATGTGAAAAAATGATAAAAATTTCATATGGGTATAGTGTTGCATGACTGCGCAATTGTCATTCAACGTGTGAGAGCGCTGAAAGCTGAAAATTGGCCTGGGCAGGAAGGGGGTAAAAGTGCCCGGTTGGCAGATGGTCAAAGAAGAATTCCAGGCATGGCATATGGTCCAGCTTGGACAGATGTAACTATGCATATACCATACTTGGCTGATGCCCCTATGAGCTGGAAATCACTGCAATAGACTGCAATTTGACTAATCTCCACTTCTTGGTCCCATGCTGAGTAGGGACTTCTATGCACAATTGCAACGCACTGCCACGGGCATGTAATGTGTTGTTGAGAGTTGCATTTCTATAAGATGCAGACATGCTGCTTTGTTTACAATGAACACCAAACATCTTGTATAGGTTGAATGAAGTCATAGCAAACAACAGTTCTCTTACCCTGGGTTCACACTAGTCTGCAGGCTGCGGGCTGGTTGCTGGTGCAGGAATCGTATCTTTTCCCACACCCATAACCACCAGCCGAATCGCATTGCTCTTGCCAGATGTGTGGGGTTGCCAATCTGAATGGCAACCCCATACATCTTAGCCCACAGCGCGATCGCTGGTGTGGGAATCGCAGGAAAACCGTATGATCAAAAAGAGCATGCGGTTTCCCTTCGGATGGGTTTTTGAAAAGGTGCATGCATTTTTTTTGTGCAGGACACGCGGCACAGCAGCACATGGTGTGCACTGGTGTGAACCGGGCCTTAGTGTTTTTTGCATTGATCTAACAGGTCAATGTAGCGCAATGCACCTAGTGTAATTGACCCTTATGTATAAAACCCACAGCTTTAATGAATATATAGAGGCAGTAGTTTTATGTCATCTTATCTGCTTGAAGTTCAGCTTTAACCTGGTCAGATAGAAAACTCACTTTACCTCTTAGTGGGTTGATTCTAGTTACATATTATCACCAGCAAAAACTCACATGATCTTTTCTCTACTTGTGTTCATTGCGTGTTATAGTTCATCTCCCTTTTAATCCACAGGTAATGCAAAACTTCAGCTGCAGAGTCTGTTCAGGTTTTCTATACAGTCTACTGACACTTAAAACCCAGTCCAGCCTCAGAGCTAAACACACAACATATATAGGACCATTCTATCAACCACAAAAACTAATTTAACCCATGTACTCAGTTGTTTTCTGAAAGAGGCATTTCAGATATTCTCTGTGTTGTGTCTTTGTTGAAAAATTTCAGGTTATGTCTATAGAAATAGCTCAGTATAGCAAAAGACAAAGGGATTTAATATTTTGCTGCAAATAGTATGTAGATAAGCTGATTTTCTAATATGAAAATTATAAATAAAAACTCAAGTGAATACAAAAATATATAAATAAATAAGTCTGATAAGTGAAATGCTGTAGCTGCTAGCGCACACAACTCATGTCTTATTGGGTTAAATGATAATATATATATATATATATATATATATATATATATATATATGTACGCCCCTTGAGGGTTAGTGACTGATGTGAATGTAAAATATATATGTAAAGCGCTGCATAAATTGACAGCGCTATATAAGTACCTGTAATAAATAAATAAAAAAAATTATATATATATACAGTTGCAAGAAAAAGTATGTGAACCCTTTGGGATTACGTGGAGTTTTGCATGAATTGGGCATAAAATGTGCTCTGAACGTCATCTAAGTCACAACAATAGAAGAACACAGTCTGCTGTACATAATACTACACAAACATTAGATGTTGCCATGGTTAAATTGCACATAACATGTAAACATTCACGGTGCAGGGAGGAAAAAGTATGTGAACCTTTGGACTTAATAACTGGTTGACCCTCCTTTGGCAGCAACAACCTCAACCAAATGTTTCCTGTAGTTGCATATCAGACCTGCACAACGATCTGGAGTAATTTTGGACCACTCCTCTTCACAAAACTGTGTAGCAATATTCTTGGGATGTCTGGTGTGAATCGCTCTCTTAAGGTCATGCCACAGCATTTCAATCGGGTTGAGGTCAGGACTCTGACTGGGCCACTCCAGAAGACATATTCTGTGCTGTTGCAGCCATTGTTTTGTTGATTACTTGTATGCTTTGGGTCATTGTCCTGTTGCATCACCCATCCTCTGCGGAGCTTCAGTTGGCGGACAGATGGTCGTACGTTTTCCTGCAAAATGTCTTGATAAACTCTGGAATTCATTTTCCCATCAATGACAATAATCCGTCCAGGCCCTGAGGCAGCAAAGCAGCCCCAAACCATGATGCTCCCTCCGCCATGTTTTACAGTGGGGATGAGGTTTTGATGTTGGTGTGCTGTGCCTTTTTTTCTCCACACAGTATTGTGTGTTCTTCCCAAACAACTCAATCTTGGTTTCATCTGTCCACAGTATATTTTGGCAGTAGTGCTGTGGAACATCCAGGTGCTCTTTTGCAAACTTCAAACGTGCTGCTATATTCTTTTTGGACAGCAATGGCTTCCTCCGTGGTGTCCTCCCATGTACTCCATTCTTGTTTAATGTTTTCCTTATTGTAGAAGTGTCAACAAAACAGCAGATCATCAGCAAAAGCTGCCAGTTTATGTTCTACACTTCCTATCTGAATTCCCCTTATATCTCTATTTTTCCTTATTGTTGATAGAAGAGGCTCTAATGACAAAACATATAATAAGGGGGACAAAGGGCATCCCTGCCTTGTTCCATTTGACATCCCGATGGGCTCTGTTTTTTCCCCATTTACTATTACCACTGCAGAGGGTTTGCTGTACAGTTTTCCAATCCATTCCCTCATTCTACCTCCAATTCCCAGGTCTTCTAAGGTGTCCATCATGAAGCCCCAGTCTACTCTATCAAAGGCCTTTTCTGCGTCAATTGAAAGGGCCACCACCGGTACCTCCCCTTTTTTACTTCTCTGTATCAGCATCAGGGATCTTAGCCCATTGTCCCTGCCCTCTCTTCCTGGGACAAAGCCCACCTGGTCTCGATGTATCCATTCAGACATAAACTCCTTCAACCTATTCGCTAGGACCTTTGCATATATCTTAGTGTCTAAATTCAACAGTGAGATGGGCCTATAACTCGAACATTGCGAGGCGTCTTTCCCTTCTTTATGTAACAGTACCACATGAGCCTGTAAAGATTCTCCCGTCATGTCCATCTCTCCTCCCAAGGCGTTCATATATTTTTCCAATTTGGGGTTTAATATTTCACTAAATTTTTTATAATACCCTGCTGTATAACCATCTGGTCCTGGACTCTTCCCCATCTCCATGCTTTTTACTACTACCTTTATCTCTTCTTGTGTAATCTCTGCTTCAAGGGAATTTAGTTGGTCCTCTTTTATTTTCGGTAATCCCGCATTTTTTAGGTAAATCTTCCTTTTTTCCCTTTTTACCTTTTCCATAATATTTACTTTATCGTATGGGGTGATGTTATATAACTTCCTGTAATACTCCACAAACATCTTTGCGATCTCTTTATTTGAGTGGACCAATTCTCCCTTAGGGTTTTTTATTTTATCTATATAATTCCTATTTTTTTTTTTCCTTAAGGTTCTCATTAGATATTTTCCCGGCCTATCTCCCCATTTATAGTTTTCACTTAACACTTTGTTATACACTCTCCTTCTCTCCTCTTCCATCAGAGTTTCCAATTCCTCTTTCTTTTTTATTATCTTCTGCTTAATTTCTTTTAGCGTTCTATTTTTGTGTATCTGTTCTAGCTCCGATATATCCTTTAGGAACCCACTAATTTTTTCTCTTCTTTCTCTTTTCTTTCTTGCCCCAATTGCAATCAGAATTCCTCTTATATATGCCTTGTGAGCCTCCCATACTGTTGCCTTAGACACATCCTCAGTCTCATTCTCTCTAAAGAATCTCTCAATTTCCTTCCCAATCCTCTGTACAATATCCTTGTCCTTAAGAAGTGCTTCATTCAGCCTCCAACCTACCCCTTCTGTTCTCCTCTTTCCCCATCCCATCCTCAGTACAACAGGGGCATGATCCAAAAGAGTCATTACTCCTATATCTGCTTTAACCATTGAGTCTATGAAGTGATGTTCTATCAGTACATAATCCAACCTTGAGTACATCTGATGTGCATTTGAGAAGAATGTGTAGTCTTTATCTTTCATATGCAAGATTCTCCATGCATCTATCAATTGGCATTCATGGATCACCTTCTTTAATAGTCTCAAAGATCTACTCCCCTCTCGCTGCACATTAGAAGTTGTATCATTTTGTGGATCCATACAAAAATTAAAATCTCCCGCCACAATTATACACCCCTCTTTAATATCCATCAACTTTTTTAACACACCCTTCAAGTACTCCTCTGGTTTTTTATTTGGACAATATATATTAGCTACTGTACACTCCACCTCTTGTATTTTACCCTTCAAAAACAAATATCTCCCCTCTGGGTCCACTTTCCTGTCCTTCAGTTCAAATCTTATATTTTTTCTGAACCCTATTGCCACCCCTTTAGCTCTCTTAATCGGGGAATCTGCATAATACCATGTTGGGTAATCTCTGGATTTCAGCTTCACCTTAGATTCTATCTCAAAATGTGTCTCCTGCAAAAAAAACACAGAAACTGCTTGATGATGTAATTCCTTAAATAACCTAAATCTCTTCCCAGGACAATTTAACCCCTTTACATTATAAGTGATGACTTGTAAATCTTCCATCCTTTTTATATCCTTCTTTTTTGCTTTTTAACTAGAGACCTCATAGCTATCCTTCTCTTTACCCTTGCTTTGAATACCTCTCTCTATCCTACAGAGTATTATCTTTATCATCCATTTCCCTCCCTCCCTCACCTCTCCCCCTCCCCCACCCTCCCAAACCCTCCCCCCCACCACCTCCCCCTCCCCCTCTCTCCCGCCACCCCACCCCCCTGGCCTGTTATGCCTTTGGATCATAATCTGCTTTTGATCCCTCTATAGGGGTTCAACTCTGCTCATGGCCGCTTACCTCCCCCCCCTCCTCCCCAAAGTCCCCCTATCTATTGATTCTCTATTTCCTCTTTTAACCAGCTGCCACTTTCCTGATCCACAAATGTCCAGCTCTCCCTCCTCCACTTCCCAACCAGGTATCACTTGTCTCTGCAGTCGAAATTTATCACAAAATTCTTCTATATCCTCCGGGAATCTTAAGATAGCTGTAGTTCCATCCCTCCACCCAATTAAACTTAAGTCACGGCCCCATCTGTATTTCACACTTTGTTTTTTCATCTCTTCTAGTAGGGGTTTCAGTGATCTCTTCCTTCTCAAAGTCTCTGCTGTCAAATCTGCAAAAATTTGGATATTTTTCCCTCCATATGTAATATTTGTTCTTCCTTTAATCTTTTTCCATATCTCTTCTCTGTCTCCATAGTTATGGAATTTAACAATTATATCCCTTGGTTTTTCTACCCCTTTTCCTTGATGATACTTCCCAATCCTGTATACTTCATCCAGTTTGAACATCTCCTCATCCGATTTATCCATTATAAAGTTCAAGATTTTACCAGATAGCTCTTTCAGATCTTCCCCCTGTGTTAGTTCCGGAACTCCTCTTACTCTGATATTACTTCTCCTTTCTCTATTTTCTTGTTCTTCCATCTTATAGAGCAATCTCTTATGTTCTTTTCTATCTTCAGTTATCCATTTCTCTAATTTTGGGATGGTCTGAGCTTGAGCTTGTACCTTCTCCTCCATTTCCTCCACCCTAATTAACAATTGTCCCAGATCATCCCGGATCATCCCCATCTCTTGCTTTATTGAATTTTCCAAACCTTTAAACATCTCCGCCATTTCTTTTTTATTGGGTATTTGCATATCTCTTTCCAACTCTCTCGGTTCAATACCGTCCATTTGATTATTGTATACTGGGCCCAGGGATAGTCTCGGGCTATTATCCATACTTATTTCCAAATCACTTTTTTCACTTATTCCCTGGGTTCTTTCTGGGGTAACATTTCCTTGTGACACATACTTCTTAATCGTGCTAGTTTGGGTGTTCTTAGACGCGCCCCCTTTGATATTTTTGCCTTTCATCTTCAGCTCTTCCAGGCCCTCCCCAGGGGACCACTTTTCTTTACTTCCACTTAGCTACTATATGTATATAGTGTCTTATTACAGACTCAAGGAAATCCAATGCATATGTCCCATATATGTGAGAAAAAAAGTAAAAAAGAACAATAAAAAAAAAAGAAACAAAGAATCCAGCAAATATATCCAGTGCATAAGGAGAGTTATGAATAAGGAGTTCAAGGAGACCTACTAAGAGGTCCCAGTTAATCACTCACCCTCCACGTTGGGGTATACTGACCTCTCCTATCTTCTCTTGGTGGGATTCTTATGATAGTTTCTTTAAACCGTATTCTCCTGGGTTATAGATGGTAATATAGTTGGAGATGGGTTGGATGTGTTGGTATGGAGGTGTTGGTATGAGAGCAATCTGAGAGTAATATGAGAGTAATATGGAGGTAATATGGGGATGGTAGTATAGGTATGGAGGTAATATAGAGGCATATAGCGATGCTGGTATAGGGGTGAAGATAATATGGAGGCAATATGGAGACGTTATTAATGAGTATAGGTAGAATGCCAACGCTATTGTCAGGGATCTCCTCGATCCCTGCCGCGATGGTCCCGGCGCAGGCGCAGTGCACCGCCCTGTGCAGGGACACGGGCACTAGGTCCGGGCCGGCCGCGGCGTTCGAGTTTGAGCATGCGCAGTAGAAGCCGCAGCCGCCCGCTGGGCACCAATGGCAGCGCAGGGCGGGATATTTAAATGGCCCTGAGCTGTCATTCAGTGCCTTCTGGTCTTCCCTGCATCCTGTGAACCTGTGATCCTGTGCCCCTTGTAAGTTTTGACCCGGATTGTACCTGACCTTGCTGCTTTCTCCTGCTCTGACCCTTGCTTTGCCTGACCTCTCTCCTGAATGCCCCCTATTGGATTTGACCTGCTGTTGCTGACCTGGCGTATGACCCGACCATTCTATGCCCGCTGCCTTGTACCTTGCCGTCCTCTCTGTTACCGACCCGGCCCGTCTGACCTTGCTCATCCATCCATCCCTTGCAGCGGGGTCTTCTGACCTCCTCACATCAGACTCTTCCCCGTGGGAGCCCCTTGCGCATACTACTACCACTGACGGGCGCACCCAGTAGTCACGACCTGGTTTCAGGGAGCTCCAAGTCCATCCCCACCATCAGAGGCCCTGGTGAACAAGCACCCTGGGACTTAGACTCCGTGCGCTGGGGACGCCTATTCAGTGGAGTGCTAGTAGTACCGCCGGGCAGTCCCTTACAGTACCAGAAGGCCATGACTGAGTCTAGAGGAGGTCCCTCACCGCTGGAGGAGATCTGCAGGCACCTGTCCAATTTGACACAGGCCGTATCGGCCCTGCAGGATAGATGCCAGCAGATTGAAACTCAATTCCAGACCTGCACTATATCCGTTCCCGCCCCACAGGCCACGGCCCCCGCACCTCCAGCCGTAGCAGCCCCTGTGCTGGTGTCTGGGGCATCCGCACCACTCCCGGCGGCCGACCCCCGAGTACCCTTACCGGAACGTTTCCACGGGGACCGCACACGCTTCAGATCATTCCGCGAGTCCTGCCTCCTCTATTTTGAGCTACAACCCCGAACCTTCGTGACTGAATCCGTGAAGGTGGGGTTCGTCATCTCCCTCCTGCAGGGTGAACCCCAAGACTGGGCCCATCGATTACGGGGAAAAAATGACCCTCACCTCAGTTCGGTTGACAGTTTTTTTGATGCTATGGCCATCCTTTATGATGACCCGCAGCGGGCAGCTTCTGCTGAAGCTACTCTGTACACGCTCCGGCAAGGCCGCCGAGCGGCCGAGGAGTACGCATCTGAATTTAGGCGGTGGATGGGGGATACTCGCTGGAACGAGTTCGCACTCCTGCATCAGTTCCGTATTGGCCTATCAGATGGCCTGAAAGACGAGCTCGCCCGGGTGGAGGTACCTGAGACTTTAGAGGACTTAATAGCACTGACCATTAAAATAGACCGTAGACTGCGGGAACGCAGGTTTGAGAGGTCCGGCCAGGGTCATGGAAATCCCTGGGGATCATTTCAAGGTCCCAGTCAAACACCTAGGCCAATCATCCAAAACCGGCCACCTGGAGACAACCCCGAACCCATGCAGCTCGGCCTGGCACGGCCTAAACTATCCCCAGAGGAACATCTGCGCAGACGATCCCAGAACCTGTGCCTCTATTGTGGCGAAGCTGGTCATATGGCACGTTCCTGCCCACAGAAAATGAGTAAGTGCACCTCTTCTTCCTTATCCATTGGCAATGTTGGTCCATCCCAATACTTAGTGGTACCCCTTTCCTTTCAGCTTCCAGAAAGGACCGTGGAAGTATCGGCCATAATTGACTCTGGGGCATGCAGCTGCTTCTTGGATATTAATTTTGCTCACCAGCAGGGTATTCCCCTTCAATTGAAACAGAAGGGGTTCAATATTTATTTGGCCGACGGTTCCCGGATAAAATCGGGGGTAGTGAACCAGGAAACCCCCTCCATCACCACTGTCATTGCCGGCCAGCACCAGGAACTCCTCCGCCTGGATGCTATAGCTTCACCCCTCTTCCCAGTCATTCTGGGGCTCCCATGGTTACGGGCCCATAACCCCCAGATTGACTGGGAGACCGGAGTAATCACGTTCCCTTCCCCATACTGTCGGATATACTGCCGCACTCCGGGCCCGGGGGCCCCCCAAATCCTCCTGTGCTCTGAGGGGGAAGCTGAATTAAAACAAGTAATCCCTGCAGTCTACCATGGGTTTCTAGATGTGTTCAGCAAACGGGGAGCCGATACTCTACCCCCCCACCGCCCTTATGACTGCCCCATTGACCTGTTACCCGGCTCAGAAATTCCTTTTGGGCGAATCTTCCCCCTTTCAGAGCCCGAATTGGGGGCTCTAAAGGAATATATCGAGGACAGCCTCCAGAAGGGGTTCATCCGACACTCCACTTCACCGGCGGTCGCGGGAATCTTCTTTGTTGAAAAGAAAGATAAAACCTTAAGGCCGTGCATCGATTACAGGGAATTGAACAGGGTCACGATAAAAAACCGTTACCCACTACCATTAGTACCAGAGCTGTTCCAAAGTCTAAAGTCAGCAGTGGTTTTTACCAAGCTGGATCTGAGGGGGGCGTACAACTTGATTCGCATAAGGGAGGGGGACGAGTGGAAGACGGCCTTCCGCACCCGCTTCGGTCATTTTGAATATCTGGTCATGCCGTTCGGGTTGTGCAATGCTCCGGCCACTTTTCAACACTTTGTAAATGATATGTTTAGGGACTTTCTGGATGTCTTTGTGATCGTTTATTTAGACGATATTCTGATTTTCTCCCCGTCTTTGGGGGA
This sequence comes from Staurois parvus, assembly GCF_062004578.1. NCBI lineage: Eukaryota > Metazoa > Chordata > Amphibia > Anura > Ranidae > Staurois > Staurois parvus. Next base: position 5,556,738 of record NW_028318186.1, on the reverse strand, counting down.
ACACAGAATACATGTAGCAAAAGTATTGGGGCGGTTGCGGCAGCATGGGTTGTACGCCAAGGCAGAAAAATGTTGTTTTGAACAATCCAGCATTGCCTTCTTGGGCCTGATTATCTCCACCGCGGGGGTCGCGATGGATCCCCAGAAGGTCGCTGCAATACTGGATTGGCCTGAACCCACAGACAGGAAAGGCGTCGATTTATCGGCTTTGCAAATTTTTACCCGAAGTTCATCAAGAACTTCTCGGGTCTGGTCTCCCCCATTACTCAGCTAACCAAGCTGGGAACCCGATTCAGATGGACACCAGAAGCGCAGGGAGCTTTCGAAGTCTTGAAGAAGCTGTTCACTTCGGCACCCATTTTGGGTCACCCAGACGCCGCTCTGCCCTATATCTTGGAGGTAGATGCGTCGGAGAATGCGGTAGGCTCCATCCTCTCCCAACGAAAAGGCACCAAGGAACTGCTCCACCCTGTAGCGTTCTTCTCACGGAAGCTTACCCCAGCGGAGAGGAACTATGATATCGGTGATCGAGAGCTACTAGCGATCAAAACGGCGTTAGAGGAATGGAGGTACCTGCTGGAAGGTGCGGTGCACCCCATCTTAATATTTACTGACCACAAGAACTTAGAGTATCTGAGAACCGCCAAGCGTCTACGCCCGCGACAGGCGAGATGGGCACTATTCTTTTCAAGATTCAACTTCCACATTACGTACCGGCCGGGATCAAAGAACACTAAGCCGGATGCGTTATCACGGATGTACGAAGACGCCAAGGAGACCCCAGTACCCGACACCACCCTGTCCTCGGGTAACTTCTTGGTCCTTCAGTCGGACCTTCGTTCCAGACTAATGGAAGCATCCACAAACTTCTCTACCCCAGGCGGAGGGCCGCTCCAGAACAAAGGGGGACTCCTATGGAGGGAAGATCGAATTGTGGTGCCGGACGAAGCCCGAACCCTGGTCTTGGGGCATTGCCACGACCACCCGATGGCGGGGCACTTTGGCCCAGAAAAGACCCTGGAACTTCTCCGACGCTCATTCTGGTGGCCAGACATGGCTAAGGATTGTAAGGGCTATGTAAGGTCCTGTGTCACCTGCCAGAAGAACAAGCCATCAAGAAACAAGGTTTGGGGTCTGCTGCGACCCTTACCTATTCCTGAACGGCCTTGGCAAAAGATCTCATTAGACTTTATAGTCGAGCTTCCGCCATCCCGAGACCACACGGCAATCCTGGTAGTCGTGGACTGCTTGTCCAAGATGGCCCACTTCATCCCGTTGAAGAAAACCCCCTCGGCGGCCGAGACCGCACGAGTCTTCATTCGTGAGGTAGTCAGGTTGCATGGGGTCCCCGAAGACATTGTCTCGGACCGAGGGGTCCAGTTCACGTCCAGATTCTGGAGAGCACTGTGCAAGGCCCTGGACATCAAATTATCTCTCTCCTCTGCGTTCCACCCTCAAACTAACGGTCAAACCGAAAGGACCAATCAGACCTTGGAGCAATACTTGAGATGCTATACCTCGTTTACTCAAGATGACTGGCTGCCACTTCTACCTCTAGCGGAATTTGCGTATAACAACGCCCGCCACTCAGCAACAGGGCAGTCCCCGTTCTTTGCCAACTATGGCTTTCACCCAGTCTTCCTCCCGGATTTGGTGTCGGAATGCCCAGTACCAGCAACACAAGATGTGGTAACGTTCTTCGCTGCGAACAATAAGAAGCTTCAAGTGGCCATCAGTCGGGCCCAGGAAGACTACAGGAAAGCATCCAACAGGAAACGGAGGGGAGATCTGGTATTGCGGCCTGGGGAGAAGGTTTGGCTGGCGACGTCCAATTTAAAGATGCTTTGCCCGTCAAAGAAATTGGGGCCCAAATTTATAGGCCCCTTCTGCATTAAACGGATGATTAACGAAGTAGCCTACGAACTCGCCCTCCCTGACACGCTCAAGATCCACCCGGTCTTCCATGTGTCCCTGCTGAAGCCAGTGGTCCCAGATGCCTTCCCTGACCGGGAATCTAGACCCCCAGAAGCGGTAACGGTCGAAGGAGAAGAAGAGTTTGAGGTTGAAACGATCCTGAAGTGTCGGAGGAGGGGAGGCCAGACCCAATTCCTTATCAAATGGAAGGGCTATGGCCCTGAGGACAATTCTTGGGAACCAGCCCGTAATGTCCATGCACCCAGACTTGTCCGGAGGTTCTTTCGCGATCACCCGTGGTGGAGAGATCGGGTGGGCATCCGGAGGCTGCCCGTAGGGGGGGGCAATGTCAGGGATCTCCTCGATCCCTGCCGCGATGGTCCCGGCGCAGGCGCAGTGCACCGCCCTGTGCAGGGACACGGGCACTAGGTCCGGGCCGGCCGCGGCGTTCGAGTTCGCGCATGCGCAGTAGAAGCCGCAGCCGCCCGCTGGGCACCAATGGCAGCGCAGGGCGGGATATTTAAATGGCCCTGAGCTTTCATTCAGTGCCTTCTGGTCTTCCCTGCATCCTGTGAACCTGTGATCCTGTGCCCCTTGTAAGTTTTGACCCGGATTGTACCTGACCTTGCTGCTTTCTCCTGCTCTGACCCTTGCTTTGCCTGACCTCTCTCCTGAATGCCCCCTATTGGATTTGACCTGCTGTTGCTGACCTGGCGTGTGACCCGACCATTCTATGCCCGCTGCCTTGTACCTTGCCGTCCTCTCTGTTACCGACCTGGCCCGTCTGACCTTGCTCATCCATCCATCCCTTGCAGCGGGGTCTTCTGACCTCCTCACATCAGACTCTTCCCCGTGGGAGCCCCTTGCGCATACTACTACCACTGACGGGCGCACCCAGTAGTCACGACCTGGTCTCAGGGAGCTCCAAGTCCATCCCCACCATCAGGGGCCCTGGTGAACAAGCACCCTGGGACTTAGACTCCATGCGCTGGGGACGCCTATTCAGTGGAGTGCTAGTAGTACCGCCGGGCGGTCCCTTACAGCTATTGTAGACACTGTGGAGACGATGGTATGGGTCTGGACATAGTTATGGAGCCAGTGTGGGGTTTATGTTCTAAGTGTAGGCAGGGGAATCCCAGGACAACACTCCCAAATTTAATGAAACTTCTGAAGGAATATGGAGAACTATCAAACTTAAAAATCAATCCAACAAAAACTGAGATCTTAAACATAAATATCCCAAAGAGTGAACAAGAAAAAATACAAGAAGAATTTCTCTTTATTTGGAAAGAAAGAGATATAAAATATTTGGGAGTAAGGCTTAGCGCGTCGTATAAAAACTTGTATAAGCTAAACTATATTTCTTTATTAAATGAAGTAAAGGGGGAATTAAAAGCATTAGAGAGAGGAATTCCATCGTGGTTAGGACGTATAAACCTGGTAAAAATGATAATTGTACCAAAAATCTTATACAGATTCCAAATGATACCAATTAAACTCCCGGAAGTTTTTTTCAATGTAATAAAAAGAATGATAACGGGATATATCTGGAGGAAGAAAAAACCGAGGGTGTCCCACGAAATACTAAGTAGAGATAAAGAGAAGGGTGGTCTGGGAGTCCCAGATATAAAGAGATATTATAAAGCAGTATTATTATGGAGAATTTTTGATTGGACGTTTAATTCAGAGGGGAAAAGTTGGGTAAAAATAGAAAATACACTTAGTGGAACCAATTTGAATAGAATAATATGGCTACCGACACAATATAGGGGATTGAAGGAGGATTTAAGTTTGTACACTGTAAATGTATTAAGGGAATGGGATAAAATACACAAATATATGAAATGGGAATTTAATTCTATACTTATGCCACTGAGAAACACAGAGTTTTTTCCACCAGGTAGAGAAGAAATAACAGGTAGATGGTTTATAAAGGAGGATGTCCAACTCAGAGATATAATGGGGGATGGGAAACTGAAGACCTTTAAAGAGTTGGAAAAGGAAAAGGGAAATATATTCACTAGGCTAGATGAGTGGCGTTACTATCAATTAAAACGTTTTTGGGGAAACCTTCCAAAACCCCTGAGAACGAAAAAAGATTGGAATTTGTTTGAAAGGTTGCTGGATTCACGGGGTGATGGGAAACATGGAATAGCTAAAGTATATGGAATTCTCACAGATCTAGACACAAACACTAAACCATTGCACATTGTAAATTGGGAAAGAGATATGGGGGTGGTATTAGATGAAGGGAAACAGAAGAAAATAAATAGATTAGTCCACGAAAATGTAAGTTTGAGGGATGTAGAATTAAATTATAAATGTCTGACAAGATGGCACATTGTTCCGAGTGTGGAAGGTAAGATAAGTGCGGAGAAATCACAGTGGTGTTGGCGAGAGTGTGGGGAAGTGGGGACAGTTTTTCATATTTGGTGGGAATGTCCAAAGATTCAAATATTCTGGAAAAAAATATTATATTTAATAGAGAACATCACTGAAATGAATATCGGGTTAGATCCCGGGTTGTGCCTGCTACACAGTTCAGAGATATCAGTTAGTAAATATAAGAAATTAGGTTTAGGGTACTACTTGAACGCAGCAAAAAGCCTGATCCCCAAATATTGGAAGAAAAAAGAAATACCGAAAGAGGAGGAGTGGATAGAGAGAGTAAATTGGACTAGGAAGATGGAGAAGACATATTATATACAGGAAAATAAACTGGAGATATATATCGAGAAATGGGAAAAATGGGAAAACTTCGTAATAAGTATGAGAAAATGAAGAGTAGAATGTCATAGAGAAAAATTTTGGGTAGGATATGCTTGCTTTGGATACAAGTCAAAGAAATGCAGAGTGGGGGGGGGGAGGGGTCAAGGTTTTAAGAGGGGGGTAATTGAAATAAAAAGGAAAAACCGTATATTTATGATGATTGAGATGAAATTGTTTATTGTTATTTTTGTGATAATTATTAATAAATATTTAAATATAAAAAAAGAAGTGTCAACAAAAATGTTAGCATGTGCCAGAGATTTCTGTAGGTCTTTAGCTGACACTCTGGGATTCTCCTTTACCTCATGCAGCATTCTGTGCTGTGCTCTTGCAGTCATTTTTACAGGACGACCATGCCTAGGGAGAGTAGCAACAGTGCTAAACTTTCTCCATTTGTAGACAGTCTGTCTTACCGTGGACACATGACCATCAAGGCTTTTGGAGATACTTTTGTAACCCTTTCCAGCTTCATGCAAGTCAACAATTCTTGATCGTAGGTCTTCTGAGAGCTCTTTTCTGCGAGACATGGTTCACATCAGACAGTGCTTCTTGAAACCAGTAAACCCAAAACAGGTGTGTGTTTTTTAAGGGCAGGACAGCTGTCAGCAACACATCCAATATCATCACACTGATTGGAGTCAAGGTTGGCTCACTCCTGGCTCCAATTAGCTCTGGGAGAAGTCATTAAGCTAAGGCCTCACATACGTTTTCCTCCCTGCACTGTGAATGTTTACATGTTATGTGCAATTAAACCATGGCAACATCTAATGTTTGTGTAGTATTATGTTCAGCAGACTGTGTTCTTCTATTGTTGTGACTTAGATGTCGTTCAGAGCACATTTTATGCCCAATTCATGCAAAACTCCATGTAATCCCAAGGGGTTCACATACTTTTTCTTGCAACTGTAGATGCTGCCAGACACTACCTTGGACCTTCAGGAAGGATAAACAATGCAATTTGTATGTATTTTGTTGTTAAGACATATTTGAATTCATTTTTGCACACCATCATGTTGTATACTTAGTTTTATGTTTATATGTTTCAGAAAGCAGTGCTACTTTATTTATTTTCAAAATAGTGCACATTTATGTGGGAATACATATAGATGTCAGTGGCAGAATTTATTTACTGACACTTGAATGCACATTATTTAGTTGGCGCAGGAGTTTTTCTCTGTTTTAATGCAATTGACTTGATTGCAGCAGCCAATTTTAAATACATATATCTTGGCAGCGTGCACCATATCCAGTGTGAAGAGTATTGTCTCCCAGTGAGGGGAAAAAAAGAAGAGAAAGCAAAACAACATCCTGACTAAGATAAAAGGACAAAACTACTTTTGGCAAAAATGATGGTTGAAGTTCAAGAATTACCTTCTCATGATGGAGTACCAGACATAGCTCCTTGCAGGAAGGAGCCACCAATTCTGATAGCCTTCTTAATAGCCAGAAGAAAAAAACAACCTTCTGATTCAAAAGAACTAACGGAAGATCCCAGTTTGGCTCAAAAGGTGGTTTATGTAAAACAGACAAGGCCAAATTTAGATCCCATGGAGACCAGGGTAGCCTAACTGGAGGAACCATATGGGCCAATCCCTGAACATAAGTATGTACCAAAGAATGTGGTCTGTAAAGACATGAACGTCATCAACCGGAACAAGTAAATTTTCTATTAAGATAGTAAACAGTCACATATACCGAGGGCATGCTTTATCGTTTCCTCCACTGGATAAAGTTGACCAAATCTCTTTGGAGGTGCAAACACCCTATCTGAGTTGTACCACTTTGCGTACAACATCAGCAAAGGAAAAGCGTGGTGGACATAAAGATCCCAGAGATGAATTGTTATTGGATGCAGATTTGAAAGGCAGTAAATTAAAATCAGCCTGAACCATCTCTGTCAGGGAATACACTAAAATCCTCTGAGCCTGATACGTAGTCAGGCTCTGGTTTTCTTCAGGTTCAGACAACTCCAATTCACTCTGACTCTCCTCATGTTCTGCTGCACTTCTGCCTCTTCATTTATGTCTGCCCACTACTTACCAACAAAGGGAGAGAGGGCAGACAAAGGGGTCTTCCTTGCATTTTACTGCCTTGCCCTATGGAGGTGAACATGCCAGCATGTTTATATTCTAAATTAGCTAAGGAAGGTGTCATGTCCCCCTTCATAACCTAAGCTAAAGTAGATGCCCCTGTAGAAGCCACCATGCCAGACAGACATAATGACTCTGAAGTACCTGATGTGCCTGGTCTTTTTGGAGAATCCACATCCAACGGAACTACATCCAGTGTCTTCAGGACTTGATAGTGGTGTACATGCACCCTTCTCAGTTGTGCTCCAACCTCCCCACTTTCTGGAAGACATTTAAGCTCACTGAAAATATAATGGGGCTTGCGACTCCCTAACAGCCCCAGTCAGCTGAGGACACATGTGCAACAGCAACAGTGTATAGATATCCCTAGGGACCACCCAGATTGTAGTGCCCCTCCCTAGTGGTGTACTCATGTGCTCTGGTATAAATGAAGAGACTGCCCTGTGCTCTTTCTAGCTCCCTCGCTGCTGTTGCTGCCTCAGATCCCCTCCATATATATGCAAACACTTAACCAGATTCTGCCTTTGTTCCTTTACCAAGATAGCTTCTGGCCTGCCCCCTTGAAGCATTTCAGCTTCCGGATGCGCATGCCCACACATGCGGATGCTGCCGCCACAGCTGCAGTTCTACACAATGCAGCCATAACAGAGAGGGGAGAGAGGAATACTAAGGACAGCAATCATTGTACAAAAAAAAGACAGTCTTCCCTGACATATTTAAATCAGCATCACAGGGCACAAACAGGTTCCCCATTCTGATCATCCTTGCCCCTATATTAGCGTTACATCTGTAGGAATGGATCTACACAACACCAATCTCCTGATTTTAATGGAACCATTTGAGAACATGGCAATACTGTACAGAATATTGCACAGCTACACAACCGTGATCATCACCTTCACACACTGAAAAAAAACTGAGGGTTATATATGGGGGTTTCCTTCTGTTTTTTATGCGTGTCTATTCACCTACAAGTGGCACATAACCCAGGTAATGTTGTGCTTGATAACATCGGCTGTTCATGTGTTCGGCGTATACATGAATGGTAAGGGAATTCGGCAGGCTGTTCGCCCACTGCGTCCTACAGTGCGATGTGCTCTGAAAGTGCATTGTGATTGGCCAAAGCAATGCAAGTCAGGTGTAATGCTTTGGCCAATCACAGTGCATGATAACATTACAAGGGGACTGGTCACCTGGTTGATGTCACTGGGTGGCCCTCCCTGAGGTTAGGCACAGCTGTCAGACGGCCGGAAGACAGCGTCGAGAGCAGAACTTTTTTTTTCAGGTTGGCGGTGACAGCAGGGATCGTGATTGACATTGGATCTACTTTGGGGGACATTTTTTTTTATTTTTGTTTTTAACAAAGGTCTTGTCAAATACTGTCTTCTGTCATTTTTTACACTACACTTTTTTTTGTGAATGAGTGGCGGTACCATGTACCCCATACTCATTCACATTGTTAAAGGGGGCTTCCAGATTCCAATAAGCCCCCCCCCCATCTGCAGACCCTGATTTTGGAATCTGGAATTTGATTTGCCGCTTAGGGTATAACTCACAGTTCAGTTCAATGCAGCGAGAAGAGATGCACCAAGAGCATCTGTATTTTAGAGGACAGAATGCAGCCTGGCTGGTCCAGTTCAAAAAGGTAGGTTCAAAATGGCAAGTCCCTAGCTTGTCCTTACTTGTCTAGAACCTTTTCCTGCCATTATCACTTTCCCTACACTAACCACTTTGCAAAATGCATACCAAAGCATGGGAGCAGGTCTAAAGACTCTGCTGATCCAAGATCAACAGAGCCCAAGGTCAAGCACCACCTACAGTGAAAAATGCAAACTGCACCTGCCTGCGAGCCAATAAACTGTGCGAGATGTGTTGAATTGCAGGAACCCATTCCAAGCACATAAACTTTTCTTTAATTAGGGCTAAATGAAACTTTTGGGTGTGTTGTGGTATTTTTGTTTGCTTTAGCACAATGCAGTTTGATTAATTTTTTTGATTAATTGCACCTCAATGCAACGTAGGTAACACAGCGCAGATGCACATATTTGGCAAAATACCACAATGCAAATTAAGGCACTTCAATTCCTTGTAGTGCACTGTGCAAAACTATGCTGTATGTGTGTACTGTATATCTAGGTCCACTGAACCTCCACCATTTAATTTCTTACTTCCTCATGTTAACAAGTTGGCCTGACATAAAACAATCTTTCATACATTCACTCTGGTGGTCACTTATGATACCTTTATAGCAGACATTATTTTAAATATTACAAAACTGCACAATCTTGTGGCCAGAAGTGCGTTCTTGCCTGGCACCTGGCTCAAGCATAGTAACAGCCACATTGTTTTAAACTGTGCACGTGCACAGTGCGTGGTCTCCTTCTCTGGCTAAGCTCAGCTAGAGAAGGGGACTGCACACTGCCCAAATGCACAGTTTGAATGTCCCTGAGCAATCTGCTACTAAGCTCAGTTGAAGCTTGGAGGGGATGTACAAGAGCAGTTTGAATGGTCCAGAGGGGCAGTTAGGGGGTGCAATATTGTTATATTCAGTCTGCAAACAATGGTATGGAGGGGAATAAGGGTCCATCAGTTTTTCTAGGAAGAGGACCGCCAACAGCTGCATCTGTAAATCACCATTTACAAAGGAGGTGCTCTGGTATGTACCATTCATTGAATGCAGAAATGCATACAGGGATTACTGGAAAACGACTGGAAGGTGGACTTACATTTTACATTTCTCTATACTCTTTTGTACCTGTCAGGAACCTTCAGTAAAATTTAATTAGTTATTGTTAAGTTATTATGATGTAACAATAACTAATGTTATTGCTACCCAATGTAATACAATGCCTAATTCATTGTTAAAACCCTCCCACTTGCCTTGTGGGCTCTTTGTTACAAAATATTTGGTCCCATTGAATGTTGTGCAGTAAGGGTTATTGAAGTTGGGTCTAAATATGACATTTTCTAAAGTTGCATGTGGAATCAGGGGTGGATTGACAACTCATGGGGCCCCCGGGCAATAGGAAATCATGGGGCCCCTGTGTCCTTGCCCACAATCAAACCACACCCAAAAAAGCCTATGAAAAGTACCAGGGGCATCCCATGGGGCCCCCTACTGACCCCAGGCCCTCGGGCAGTGCCCGAGTGGCTAAATGGTCAGTCCGCCCCTTTGTGGAATACTTTCCAGTACAATATCTGCAAATCTCTGCATTTCATGAATGGCAGCATCTGCCTCCTGTGCTCAGTCTGGCTTTCAGTACAATTTCAGTTCAATTCTTTCATTCAAGTTTATCTGTGAAGAAATTAATATTGGTTAAATGTAGATTCTCTTCAAGATATTGACTATATTTTTCCATTAACAGTTTTAACAATTCACATTTTCTAAAATCTGTTTATTGTAGAAATACAATTTTATAATGGTCCAGCAACAGTAATAAAGTCAAGCTTTAACCATAATAGTCTCTGGTGACATGTGACATACTGTTTATAATCTATACTTACACAATTTTCAAAATAATATTCATGAAAATATCAAAATATAAAAACATAGAACCTGGAGTGGTTATCTGGGAACCGTTGTCGATGTGGATTTTGAGTCCCAGATTTTATACAATTGCTGAGGGAAATGCTATTCCCATAAATAATTTTTCCTATGGAATGACCTGATTTGCCAAAGCTTTCCATCAAACTATACTGCAGGGGTGTCAAACTGGCGGCCCTTCAGCTGTTACGAAACTTCAATTTCCATCAAGCTTCTGCCTTTGGGAGTCATGCTTGTAACTGTCAGCCTTGCAATGCGTCATGGAACTTGTAGTTTGGCAACAGCTGTAGGGCCACCAGTTTGACATCACCACGGGTATGGATTTATTCATCTAATGGCTTTGTGAGCCAAAAAAAAGTATTTTCCATAAAAATATTTGTGTAAAACAGAGCCCTTTCTCTTCATCTGGGAGGCCAAATAGGCAAATTATAGAGGTGCATTGAATCTGCAAAATTAACAGTGTGGTAAGAAAAGTGATTACCTGTTTCCAATCGTTATATATAGAGATGAGCGAATCGAAGTATCCGAAGTGGAATTCGAGTCGAATATCGGAAAAATTTCGATTCGTGCCGAATCCGAAAAACAGCCTAATTCGGACGCGCTAATCGAAATTTTTCGAAAATGGCGGCTGACATGTGCGGCGACGGAGCGGGGATGTCGGGGAAGGCGCGCAGACAAGGCGCGCTGCCCCATAATGCATTCCTCAACGACATGGGATCGCATCAGCCAATCAGCAGCCAGCCAGCCAGCACTGTGTAATGGTCGAGGTATATATAGCGGCCATTTTGGAAATCTTCATTTGCCTGCAGTCATTGAACAGAGGCAGACCGCTCTGTACTAGGGACAGGGACAGAGTTAGGGCCACAGAAACGAGAATTGGGGACAGAGAGAAGTTACTTAGGGACAGAGAACCATTACTCAGGGACACAGACTTGTTAATGAGGGCCACAGAATCGTTATTTAGGGACAAAGAAACGCTAGTTAGGGCCACAGAATTCATACTCAGGGACAGACAGAATTTTCACTCAGTGCCAGAGAATTGTTACTTAGGGCCACAGAAACGTTATTAGGGCCACAGAATTTTTACTCAGGGACAGACAGAATTGTTACTGAGTGCCAGAGAATTGTTACTCAGGGACAGACAGAATTGTTACTGAGTGCCAGAGAATTCTTACTCAGGGCCACAGAATTCATACTCAGGGACAGACAGAATTGTTACTCAGGGACAGACAGAATTGTTACTGAGTGCCAGAGAATTGTTACTCAGGGACAGACAGAATTGTTACTGAGTGCCAGAGAATTGTTACTCAGGGACAGACAGAATTGTTACTGAGTGCCAGAGAATTGTTACTCAGGGACAGACAGAATTGTTACTGAGTGCCAGAGAATTGTTACTCGCACAGACACAAAATTGTTACTTGCACAGACACAGAATTGTTACTCGCACAGACAGAATTGTTACTCAGGGCCACAGAATTCATACTCAGGGACAGACAGAATTGTTACTGAGTGCCAGAGAATTGTTACTCAGGGACAGACAGAATTGTTACTGAGTGCCAGAGAATTGTTACTCAGGGACAGACAGAATTGTTACTGAGTGCCAGAGAATTGTTACTCAGGGACAGACAGAATTGTTACTGAGTGCCAGAGAATTGTTACTCGCACAGACACAAAATTGTTACTTGCACAGACACAGAATTGTTACTCGCACAGACACAGAATTGTTACTCAGGGCCACAGAATTCATACTCAGGGACAGACAGAATTGTTACTGAGTGCCAGAGAATTGTTACTCAGGGACAGACAGAATTGTTACTGAGTGCCAGATAATTGTTACTCAGGGACAGACAGAATTGTTACTGAGTGCCAGAGAATTGTTACTCGCACAGACACAAAATTGTTACTTGCACAGACACAGAATTGTTACTCGCACAGACACAGAATTGTTACTCAGGGCCACAGAATTCATACTCAGGGACAGACAGAATTGTTACTGAGTGCCAGAGAATTGTTACTTAGGGACAGACAGAATTGTTACTGAGTGCCAGAGAATTGTTACTCAGGGACAGACAGAATTGTTACTGAGTGCCAGAGAATTGTTACTCGCACAGACACAAAATTGTTACTTACACAGACACAGAATTGTTACTCGCACAGACACAGAATTGTTACTCCGGGCCACAGAATTCATACTCAGGGACAGACAGAATTGTTACTGAGTGCCAGAGAATTGTTACTCAGGGACAGACAGAATTGTTACTGAGTGCCAGAGAATTGTTACTCAGGGACAGACAGAATTGTTACTGAGTGCCAGAGAATTGTTACTCGCACAGACACAAAATTGTTACTTGCACAGACACAGAATTGTTACTCGCACAGACACAGAATTGTTACTCAGGGCCACAGAATTCATACTCAGGGACAGACAGAATTGTTACTGAGTGCCAGAGAATTGTTACTCAGGGACAGACAGAATTGTTACTGAGTGCCAGAGAATTGTTACTCAGGGACAGACAGAATTGTTACTGAGTGCCAGAGAATTGTTACTCGCACAGACACAAAATTGTTACTTGCACAGACACAGAATTGTTACTCGCACAGACACAGAATTGTTACTCAGGGCCACAGAATTCATACTCAGGGACAGACAGAATTGTTACTGAGTGCCAGAGAATTGTTACTCAGGGACAGACAGAATTGTTACTGAGTGCCAGAGAATTGTTACTCAGGGACAGACAGAATTGTTACTGAGTGCCAGAGAATTGTTACTCAGGGACAGACAGAATTGTTACTGAGTGCCAGAGAATTGTTACTCGCACAGACACAAAATTGTTACTTGCACAGACACAGAATTGTTACTCGCACAGACACAGAATTGTTACTCAGGGCCACAGAATTCATACTCAGGGACAGACAGAATTGTTACTGAGTGCCAGAGAATTGTTACTCAGGGACAGACAGAATTGTTACTGAGTGCCAGAGAATTGTTACTCAGGGACAGACAGAATTGTTACTGAGTGCCAGAGAATTGTTACTCGCACAGACACAAAATTGTTACTTGCACAGACACAGAATTGTTACTCGCACAGACACAGAATTGTTACTCAGGGCCACAGAATTCATACTCAGGGACAGACAGAATTGTTACTGAGTGCCAGAGAATTGTTACTCAGGGACAGACAGAATTGTTACTGAGTGCCAGAGAATTGTTACTCAGGGACAGACAGAATTGTTACTGAGTGCCAGAGAATTGTTACTCGCACAGACACAAAATTGTTACTTGCACAGACACAGAATTGTTACTCGCACAGACACAGAATTGTTACTCAGGGCCACAGAATTCATACTCAGGGACAGACAGAATTGTTACTGAGTGCCAGAGAATTGTTACTCAGGGACAGACAGAATTGTTACTGAGTGCCAGAGAATTGTTACTCAGGGACAGACAGAATTGTTACTGAGTGCCAGAGAATTGTTACTCGCACAGACACAAAATTGTTACTTGCACAGACACAGAATTGTTACTCGCACAGACACAGAATTGTTACTCGCACAGACACAGAATTGTTACTCAGGGCCACAGAATTCATACTCAGGGACAGACAGAATTGTTACTGAGTGCCAGAGAATTGTTACTCAGGGACACCTAATCGTTGAATTAAATAGTATGTCAGACAACATGCAGAGGAGTGGCAGAGGAGGCAATGTTTTAGGAGCGAGCAGACGTGGCAGCAGAGGAAGGGGTCGAGGCAGCAGTATTCGCAGCCAGAGGCCAGTGCTCCCGGTGTCATCCAGCGGTCGTGTCTCCACCGACAACCCTGCCGTCATTGATTGGTTGGCTCGGTCGTCTTCCTCTTCCCAGGTCACCTCTGACACCTACAGCCAACGGTCGGTGGGTACGTCAGACACAACCGTTAGTTGGCATGGCCCGGGAGCAAGCCCACTGAAATCACGTGTCCTCTACCTGCCCCTGTCCTTTGCTGTTCCCTCACCAAGCGAAGTATCGCATGCTGTGGGCTCAGCCCCACTGTACAGTGAGGAAGAGCTAACAGAGGGCGGTCAGGAACGGGGGGAGACATCGGCCTTTTCAGCAGCCAAGCGAACAAGTACTGGCGAGGAGAGTGGCTCGGTAGCCGGTCTAGAGACAGGTCTGTCTCCTGACCCAGACGCAGCCGAGGGGGCTAGTAGTGAGGCGGAGACCATACTTGATGATGAGGAGGTTGATCGCACTTGGCTGCCTCGTCGTCATCAGGCAATTTCTTCCGCATCATCAGGAGAAGAGGGTGCCAGCTTGGCAGCGAGCGAAACAGTCGGTGGGTTGCCCAGGAGGCAGCAGGGTCGCATCAGTGTCAGTGGAGCCAAACGTCCACGGAGTAGAGCACCAGCTCCACTGCAGCCTACCACCACGGCCAGTAGTGGTGCCGGTGCGCACGGAGGAAGTAGCAGTCAGCCAGTGAAGAGTAGCGGGGGCAAAGTTTCCTACTCGGTGGTGTGGCAATTTTTCCTCAAGCCGCCCGAGGAAGTAAACGTAGCCGTATGTCGACTATGTGGCCAGAAATGCAAGCGTGGCCAGGGGGCCCATGTTGGGACTACAGCGTTGCGTCAGCATATGCAGCGTCACCATTCGGTGGCCTGGGAAAACCGTGATAAACATACGGCGGTTCTGCCTGCCCCAGCCCCCGCTCCATCACCCGCTCCGTTACTTGCTCCGTCACCCGACGTCGTCAATCGCCCTCTATCAGCCAGTCAAGGCTCCAACACCTCTGCTGAGGGGAGTTGTCACTCGTTGGCATCTTCCGCTCGTTCAGATGCTCCTTCTCCTGCTACTCCTCTTCTCGGATTCCGTCAACAGTCTTTCTTGGAATCCGTATCCAAGAGACAACAGTTTGCGAGCACGCACCCGACGGTGCAAAAGCTGAACGTCCTCCTGTCCAAGTTGCTGGTGCTGCAGTCCCTCCCTTTCCAACTGGTGGACTCAGCACCTTTCCGAGAAATGATGGCTTGTGCCGCGCCGCGGTGGAGAGTGCCAAGCCGTCATTTCTTTGCCCAAAAGGCAGTGCCAGCCCTGCATTCACATGTAGAAGAGATGGTGGGCCAGTCTTTGAGCATGTCGGTCTCTGCCAAAGTGCACGGCAGCGCCGACGTGTGGAGCTGAAACTACGGTCAGGGACAGTACATGTCATTTACGGCCCACTGGGTGAACGTGGTGCCGGCACAGCCGCACCAGCAACTTGGACAGGTCACGACGCTTTTGCCTCCACGTTTGCACGTCCTTGGTCCAGCAAGCATGTCCGCCTCTACCACCTCTTTTTCCGCCGTGTCCTCAGCCGCCACCCCCGTGCCAAGTCCCATTACCCGACCGGCATATCACATGTGCAGGGCGCAACGGTGTCACGCTGTGCTGCACCTGGTATGCCTTGGCGAACGTAGTCACACAGGGGAGGAACTGCTGAGTGTAATGAACAGAGAAATCGACAGATGGCTGTCTCCGCGCAAACTAAAAATCGGAACCATGTTGACTGACAACGGAAAGAACATGGTGTCTGCTCTGCGTCAAGGAAGGTTGTGCCATGCGCCATGCATGGCTCACGTGTTCAATCTGGTTGTCAAGCGGTTCCTAAAATCCACCATCCCACTGCAAGACATCCTTAAAATGTCACGTAAACTGTGCATGCATTTCAGCCATTCCTACACCGCAAAGAACACCCTCATTGAGCTGCAGCGGCAGAACGGAATTCCACAGCATCGCCTGATCTGCGACGTTGCAACAAGGTGGAATTCAACCCTACACATGTTAGACCGCCTTTACGAGCAGCGAAAGGCCATCACCGATTTCCTGATGTTACAAGCGGATAAAGGTACTCCCCTGTGTAACTTAGATGTCAGCCATTGGCAGCTCATGCGTGACACCTGCCGCTTGCTCAGGCCCTTTGAGGAGGCCACGCTATTCGTGAGTCGGCAGGACTATGGGATGAACGACGTCATTCCTCTGTTGCACGTCCTGGAACAAATGCTGTTAACAATGGCTGGTCAGGGTGCGGTAGACGTGGCGCACAGATGTCAACGCCACATGACCCCTGTGGGGGCAGGACAGGAAGAAGAGGAGGAGGTAGAGGAGGACATTTGTGCTCAGGAATTATTGAGTGAAATGGGTGGTTTTTCCACTCAGCGGACAAGAGTGGAGGAGCAGGAGCATCTGGTAGAGGAGGAGGAGGAGGAGACAGAGGACCCAGACGCACCGTGGCAGTATGCTGTGGAGATGGAGGCAGGGAGTCCCTCGCATTCCTTGGCACAAATGGCCCATAGC
The DNA here is from genome assembly GCF_062004578.1 of Staurois parvus. Taxonomy (NCBI): domain Eukaryota; kingdom Metazoa; phylum Chordata; class Amphibia; order Anura; family Ranidae; genus Staurois; species Staurois parvus. Next base: position 5,540,114 of record NW_028318186.1, on the reverse strand, counting down.
ATGCTCGGTTGCTTGCGTAGCGACAGCCGAATAATAACCATCAGACAGAGGGATGACTTTTGGCTGTCCACCTTGTTGGACCCTCGCTACCGGTCCAAAATGGTGGCCTTTTTCACACCTGCTGAGAGGGAGGCCAAAATTACGTACTATAAAAACCACCTATGTAGTCAGTTGGTCTCTGCCTTTGTGCGCCAACGTCCATCCTCAGACACTGTGGGCCCTGTGCGCTCGCGTTCCGCTGGCATGGCAGCAGGGGAGGGGTGGGGTGGTAGGAGCAGTGGCAGCTCCACCAGCAGCGGCTGCCTCAGTCTGCAGTCGATGATGAGTAGCTTTCTTCACCAGCGCAGTGAGGAAACTACTAACCAGCCGCAGCAGCAGCAGCAGCATCAGGTGGACCTGGAGCAGGAGCTCAAACAACAGGCTTGGGCCTACTTGGACAGCACCCTGCCAACCGAGGTAGACAATCCCCTTGACTACTGGGCAACGAAACTTGACCTTTGGCCCCAACTAGCTGAATTTGCCCTTGAAAGGCTGTCATGCCCGGCCAGTAGCGTGGCATCGGAGCGCGTGTTTAGTGCGGCAGGAGGTATTGTAACTCCGCGGAGGACACGACTGTCCACCCAAAGTGTGGAGAGACTCACGTTTGTGAAAATGAATCAGGCGTGGATTAGTCTGGATTTCAAACCACCAGTTCCTGACACAACTGACTAAATCCGCCATGAATCATGCCTCAAACATGTGCCACTTTCAGGTCTCCTCACACTGCTGATGTGTTTAATTTTTTGACATAGGGTGCTGGCAGATTACGGGCCTCCTATAGCTGCTGCCAGGCCCCTAATCTGCCATAGGCCCTATATACCGCCTCCTCATGCTGCTGCTAGGTCCAGAGTCTCTCATGGGTCCCTGTACGGCCTCCCATTGCTGCTGTCTCCATCGCCACACTCTGCTGCCATGTGCCACTTTCAGGTCTCTTCACACTGCTGGTGTGTTAAATTTTTTGACATAGGGTGCAGGCAGATTACGGGCCTCACATAGCTGCTGCCAGGCCCCTAATCTGCCATGGGCCCCTATATACCGCCTCCTCATGCTGCTGCCAAGTCTAGAGTCTCTCATGGGTCCCTGTACGGCCTCCCATTGCTGCTGTCTCCATCGCCACACTCTGCTGCCATGTGCCACTTTCAGGTCTCTTCACACTGCTGGTGTGTTAAATTTTTTGACATAGGGTGCAGGCAGATTACGGGCCTCACATAGCTGCTGCCAGGCCCCTAATCTGCCATGGGCCCCTATATACCGCCTCCTCATGCTGCTGCCAAGTCTAGAGTCTCTCATGGGTCCCTGTACGGCCTCCCATTGCTGCTGTCTCCATCGCCACACTCTGCTGCCATGTGCCACTTTCAGGTCTCTTCACACTGCTGGTGTGTTTAATTTTTTGACATAGGGTGCTGCAAGATAACGGGCCTCACATAGCTGCTGCCAGGCCCCTAATCTGCCATGGGCCCCTATATACCGCCTCCTCATGCTGCTGCCAAGTCCAGAGTCTCTCATGGGTCCCTGTACGGCCTCCCATTGCTGCTGTCTCCATCGCCACACTCTGCTGCCATGTGCCACTTTCAGGTCTCTTCACACTGCTGGTGTGTTAAATTTTTTGACATAGGGTGCAGGCAGATTACGGGCCTCACATAGCTGCTGCCAGGCCCCTAATCTGCCATAGGCCGCTATATACCGCCTCCTCATGCTGCTGCCAAGTCCAGAGTCTCTCATGGGTCCCTGTACGGCCTCCCATTGCTGCTGTCTCCATCGCCACACTCTGCTGCCATGTGCCACTTTCAGGTCTCTTCACACTGCTGGTGTGTTTAATTTTTTGACATAGGGTGCTGCAAGATAACGGGCCTCACATAGCTGCTGCCAGGCCCCTAATCTGCCATGGGCCCCTATATACCGCCTCCTCATGCTGCTGCCAAGTCCAGAGTCTCTCATGGGTCCCTGTACGGCCTCCCATTGCTGCTGTCTCCATCGCCACACTCTGCTGCCATGTGCCACTTTCAGGTCTCTTCACACTGCTGGTGTGTTAAATTTTTTGACATAGGGTGCAGGCAGATTACGGGCCTCACATAGCTGCTGCCAGGCCCCTAATCTGCCATAGGCCCCTATATACCGCCTCCTCATGCTGCTGCCAAGTCCAGAGTCTCTCATGGGTCCCTGTACGGCCTCCCATTGCTGCTGTCTCCATCGCCACACTCTGCTGCCATGTGCCACTTTCAGGTCTCTTCACACTGCTGGTGTGTTAAATTTTTTGACATAGGGTGCAGGCAGATTACGGGCCTCACATAGCTGCTGCCAGGCCCCTAATCTGCCATGGGCCCCTATATACCGCCTCCTCATGCTGCTGCCAAGTCTAGAGTCTCTCATGGGTCCCTGTACGGCCTCCCATTGCTGCTGTCTCCATCGCCACACTCTGCTGCCATGTGCCACTTTCAGGTCTCTTCACACTGCTGGTGTGTTTAATTTTTTGACATAGGGTGCTGCAAGATAACGGGCCTCACATAGCTGCTGCCAGGCCCCTAATCTGCCATGGGCCCCTATATACCGCCTCCTCATGCTGCTGCCAAGTCTAGAGTCTCTCATGGGTCCCTGTACGGCCTCCCATTGCTGCTGTCTCCATCGCCACACTCTGCTGCCATGTGCCACTTTCAGGTCTCTTCACACTGCTGGTGTGTTAAATTTTTTGACATAGGGTGCAGGCAGATTACGGGCCTCACATAGCTGCTGCCAGGCCCCTAATCTGCCATGGGCCCCTATATACCGCCTCCTCATGCTGCTGCCAAGCTTAGAGTCTCTCATGGGTCCCTGTACGGCCTCCCATTGCTGCTGTCTCCATCGCCACACTCTGCTACCATGTGCCACTTTCAGGTCTCTTCACACTGCTGGTGTGTTTAATTTTTTGACATAGGGTGCTGCAAGATAACGGGCCTCACATAGCTGCTGCCAGGCCCCTAATCTGCCATGGGCCCCTATATACCGCCTCCTCATGCTGCTGCCAAGTCCAGAGTCTCTCATGGGTCCCTGTACGGCCTCCCATTGCTGCTGTCTCCATCGCCACACTCTGCTGCCATGTGCCACTTTCAGGTCTCTTCACACTGCTGGTGTGTTTAATTTTTTGACATAGGGTGCTGCAAGATAACGGGCCTCACATAGCTGCTGCCAGGCCCCTAATCTGCCATGGGCCCCTATATACCGCCTCCTCATGCTGCTGCCAAGTCCAGAGTCTCTCATGGGTCCCTGTACGGCCTCCCATTGCTGCTGTCTCCATCGCCACACTCTGCTGCCATGTGCCACTTTCAGGTCTCTTCACACTGCTGGTGTGTTAAATTTTTTGACATAGGGTGCAGGCAGATTACGGGCCTCACATAGCTGCTGCCAGGCCCCTAATCTGCCATGGGCCCCTATATACCGCCTCCTCATGCTGCTGCCAAGTCTAGAGTCTCTCATGGGTCCCTGTACGGCCTCCCATTGCTGCTGTCTCCATCGCCACACTCTGCTGCCATGTGCCACTTTCAGGTCTCTTCACACTGCTGGTGTGTTAAATTTTTTGACATAGGGTGCAGGCAGATTACGGGCCTCACATAGCTGCTGCCAGGCCCCTAATCTGCCATGGGCCCCTATATACCGCCTCCTCATGCTGCTGCCAAGTCTAGAGTCTCTCATGGGTCCCTGTACGGCCTCCCATTGCTGCTGTCTCCATCGCCACACTCTGCTGCCATGTGCCACTTTCAGGTCTCTTCACACTGCTGGTGTGTTAAATTTTTTGACATAGGGTGCAGGCAGATTACGGGCCTCACATAGCTGCTGCCAGGCCCCTAATCTGCCATGGGCCCCTATATACCGCCTCCTCATGCTGCTGCCAAGTCTAGAGTCTCTCATGGGTCCCTGTACGGCCTCCCATTGCTGCTGTCTCCATCGCCACACTCTGCTGCCATGTGCCACTTTCAGGTCTCTTCACACTGCTGGTGTGTTAAATTTTTTGACATAGGGTGCAGGCAGATTACGGGCCTCACATAGCTGCTGCCAGGCCCCTAATCTGCCATGGGCCCCTATATACCGCCTCCTCATGCTGCTGCCAAGTCTAGAGTCTCTCATGGGTCCCTGTACGGCCTCCCATTGCTGCTGTCTCCATCGCCACACTCTGCTGCCATGTGCCACTTTCAGGTCTCTTCACACTGCTGGTGTGTTAAATTTTTTGACATAGGGTGCAGGCAGATTACGGGCCTCACATAGCTGCTGCCAGGCCCCTAATCTGCCATGGGCCCCTATATACCGCCTCCTCATGCTGCTGCCAAGTCTAGAGTCTCTCATGGGTCCCTGTACGGCCTCCCATTGCTGCTGTCTCCATCGCCACACTCTGCTGCCATGTGCCACTTTCAGGTCTCTTCACACTGCTGGTGTGTTAAATTTTTTGACATAGGGTGCAGGCAGATTACGGGCCTCACATAGCTGCTGCCAGGCCCCTAATCTGCCATGGGCCCCTATATACCGCCTCCTCATGCTGCTGCCAAGTCTAGAGTCTCTCATGGGTCCCTGTACGGCCTCCCATTGCTGCTGTCTCCATCGCCACACTCTGCTGCCATGTGCCACTTTCAGGTCTCTTCACACTGCTGGTGTGTTAAATTTTTTGACATAGGGTGCAGGCAGATTACGGGCCTCACATAGCTGCTGCCAGGCCCCTAATCTGCCATGGGCCCCTATATACCGCCTCCTCATGCTGCTGCCAAGTCTAGAGTCTCTCATGGGTCCCTGTACGGCCTCCCATTGCTGCTGTCTCCATCGCCACACTCTGCTGCCATGTGCCACTTTCAGGTCTCTTCACACTGCTGGTGTGTTTAATTTTTTGACATAGGGTGCAGGCAGATTACGGGCCTCACATAGCTGCTGCCAGGCCCCTAATCTGCCATGGGCCCCTATATACCGCCTCCTCATGCTGCTGCCAAGTCTAGAGTCTCTCATGGGTCCCTGTACGGCCTCCCATTGCTGCTGTCTCCATCGCCACACTCTGCTGCCATGTGCCACTTTCAGGTCTCTTCACACTGCTGGTGTGTTAAATTTTTTGACATAGGGTGCAGGCAGATTACGGGCCTCACATAGCTGCTGCCAGGCCCCTAATCTGCCATGGGCCCCTATATACCGCCTCCTCATGCTGCTGCCAAGTCTAGAGTCTCTCATGGGTCCCTGTACGGCCTCCCATTGCTGCTGTCTCCATCGCCACACTCTGCTGCCATGTGCCACTTTCAGGTCTCTTCACACTGCTGGTGTGTTAAATTTTTTGACATAGGGTGCAGGCAGATTACGGGCCTCACATAGCTGCTGCCAGGCCCCTAATCTGCCATGGGCCCCTATATACCGCCTCCTCATGCTGCTGCCAAGTCTAGAGTCTCTCATGGGTCCCTGTACGGCCTCCCATTGCTGCTGTCTCCATCGCCACACTCTGCTGCCATGTGCCACTTTCAGGTCTCTTCACACTGCTGGTGTGTTAAATTTTTTGACATAGGGTGCAGGCAGATTACGGGCCTCACATAGCTGCTGCCAGGCCCCTAATCTGCCATGGGCCCCTATATACCGCCTCCTCATGCTGCTGCCAAGTCTAGAGTCTCTCATGGGTCCCTGTACGGCCTCCCATTGCTGCTGTCTCCATCGCCACACTCTGCTGCCATGTGCCACTTTCAGGTCTCTTCACACTGCTGGTGTGTTTAATTTTTTGACATAGGGTGCTGCAAGATAACGGGCCTCACATAGCTGCTGCCAGGCCCCTAATCTGCCATGGGCCCCTATATACCGCCTCCTCATGCTGCTGCCAAGTCCAGAGTCTCTCATGGGTCCCTGTACGGCCTCCCATTGCTGCTGTCTCCATCGCCACACTCTGCTGCCATGTGCCACTTTCAGGTCTCTTCACACTGCTGGTGTGTTAAATTTTTTGACATAGGGTGCAGGCAGATTACGGGCCTCCCATAGCTGCTGCCAGGCCCCTAATCTGCCATAGGCCCCTATATACCGCCTCCTCATGCTGCTGCTAGGTCCAGAGTCTCTCATGGGTCCCTGTACGGCCTCCCATTGCTGCTGTCTCCATCGCCACACTCTGCCATGTGCCACTTTCAGGTCTCCTCACACTGCTGGTGTGTTTAATTTTTTGACATAGGGTGCTGGCAGATTACGGGCCTCCCATAGCTGCTGCCAGGCCCCTAATCTGCCATAGGCCCCTATATACCGCCTCCTCATGCTGCTGCTAGGTCCAGAGTCTCTCATGGGTCCCTGTACGGCCTCCCATTGCTGCTGTCTCCATCGCCACACTCTGCCATGTGCCACTTTCAGGTCTCCTCACACACTGCTGGTGTGTTGAATTTTTTGACATAGGGTGCTGGCAGATTACGGGCCTCCCATTGCTGCTGCCAGACATGTAATCTGCCATGGGCCCCCGTACCGACTCCTCATGCTGTGACGTTGCAACAAGGTGTAATTCAACCCTACATATGTTAGACCGCCTTTACGAACAGCTAAAGGCCATCACAGATTTCCTGATGTTAAAAGCGGATAAAGGTACTCCCTGTGTAACTTAGATGTCAGCCATTGTCAGCTCATGTGTGACACCTGCGCTTGCTCAGGCCCTTTGAGGAGGCCACGCTATTCGTGAGTCGGCAGGACTATGGGATGAATGAGGTCAAATCGGCCATGGGCCCCCGTACCGCCTGTTCACGCTGATGCTGGTCCCACAGTGTGACCTGGGTCCCTGTACGGCCTCCCATTGCTTCCACTCTGCCATGTACCTCTTTGAAATCTCCTCACACTCCTGCGGTTGTCCATTTTGTCATAGGTTGCTGGCAGATTAGCGGCCTCCCATAGGTGCCGCCAGGCCCCATATCGGCCATGGGCCCCCGTACCGCCTGGTCACGCTGCTGCTGGGCCCACAGTGTGACCTGGGTCCCTGTACGGCCTCCCCTTGCTGCTGCCAGGAGGCAGCAGGGTCGCAGCTGTGTCAGTGGAGGCAAACGGCCACGGAGTAGAGCAGCAGCTCCACTGCAGCCTACCACCACAGCCAGTAGTGGTGCCGGTGTGCACGGAGGAAGTAGCAGTCAGCCAGTGAGGAGTAGCGGGTGCAAAGTTTCCTACTCGGCGGTGTGGCAAGTTTTCGTCAAGCCGCCCGAGGAAGTAAACGTAGCCGTATGTCGACTATGTGGCCAGAAAGTCAAGCGTGGCCAGGGGGCCCATGCTGGGACTACAGCGTTGCGTCAGCATATGCAGCGTCGCCATTCGGTGGCCTGTGAAAAACGTGATAAAGATACGGCGGTTCTGCCTGCCCCAGCCCAGGGTTCCATTTTGTCATAGGGTGCTGGCAGATTAGCGGCCTTCCATAGGTTACGCCAGGCCCCATATCGGCCATGGGCCCCCGTACCTCCTGGTCACGCTGCTGCTGGTCCCACAGTGTGACCTGGGTCCCTGTACGGCCTCCCATTGCTTCCACTCTGCCATGTGCCACTTTGAGGTCTCCTTACACTCCTGCGGTTTTCCATTTTGTCATAGGTTGCTGGCAGATTAGCGGCCTTCCATAGGTGCCGCCAGGCCCCATATCGGCCATGGGCCCCCGTACCTCCTGGTCACGCTGCTGCTGGTCCCACAGTGTGACCTGGGTCCCTGTACGGCCTCCCATTGCTTCCACTCTGCCATGTGCCACTTTGAGGTCTCCTTACACTCCTGCGGTTTTCCATTTTGTCATAGGTTGCTGGCAGATTAGCGGCCTTCCATAGGTGCCGCCAGGCCCCATATCGACCATGGGCCCCCGTACCTCCTGGTCACGCTGCTGCTGAGCCCACAGTGTGACCTGGGTCCCTGTACGGCCTCCCATTGCTTCCACTCTGCCATGTGCCACTTTGAAATCTCCTCACACTCCTGCGGTTGTCCATTTTGTCATAGGTTGCTGGCAGATTACAGGCCTTCCATAGGTGCCACCAAGCCCCATATCGGCCATGGGCCCCCGTACCGCCTGGTCACGCTGCTGCTGGGCCCACAGTGTGACCTGGGTCCCTGTACCGCCTCCCATTGCTCCCACTCTGCCATGTGCCACTTTCAGGTCTCCTCACGCTCCTGCTGGTTTCCATTTTGTCATAGGTTGCTGTATGGCCTCCCATTGCTGCTGCCTCCACCGCCACACTGTGGCTCCAAACACTGGTTTTGGCCCCGTGACTGGCCAAAGGAGTGAAGTGTGCAGTGATTCTAAGATCGACGGCACTCATCTGCATGTCATACTGACAGACAGTATTATTTCTCTTCCCCAGCAGACTCCAAGGGCATTTAAATTAAAGGTACAGTGTTCTGCACTAATATTAAGTCTCTCTGAAGCCTAGAAACACCCTTTTTTAAGTTAAATTCACAGCGAATTTATTCGACTCGAATCGAATATTGTCCACGAATTCGCCGAATCAGTCGAATCGAATTTTTCATTTCTTCGCTCATCTCTAGTTATATATGACAGAGCAACCCCAAATTAAGTAAAGGAAATCCACTTAAGCCCATATTTCACAACTCTAAGCTCTTTTGATTAAGTGAGGGTTGGCTAAGTGACACCACGTTAGAAGGTCCACAAAAAGCTTCAGCACTTGGCAGTTGGAGCTTGCAGTTTCCCATCAAAACTATGCAAAAATGCTAGGAGTCATCACTGAAGGTTAGTGATACACCAGATCAGACTAACTTCATTGAACTCTACTCTGCCAGATCTACAAATCCATCAAAAGTTGTGTTAACTGTAGTACTTTCTGTGTTTGTTCCCATTTATTTTACTGTTGTCCAACTATTCTTTAATGATTTTTTTCAGTAAATGTTGTTCTTGTACCTATTTTCTCATCTCTTCATTAAATGATATCTAAAAATCAGTGAGCTCTTTCTCTAAATGCTCTCACCCAAAACTTAGAGAATTCTTGCTCTTCGAAGAATGTTAAAATATTTTAACTTCTGTCATATCCCTATTTGGCATGATAGCGTGTATCACAGACAATTTTAAAAAATCAGAACTGGTACAGAAAATATTGGACATGGTGAATGTTTTTGTTACATTATGTGTTAACCAACTCCAGTGACGATGAATCTCAATCTGCTGGCCATGGATTGTTCAGCCATGTGCTGGAAAATCACTGTGCAGGGTGAGGCTGAGAATGCTATCATCACATATTGGTAGCAGTGGGGGGACAGTGAGACTGCTGTTATCACAAGAATATCCTCATAATGAAAAACAGATATGTACAAAATGTGAAACCAAAATTTTATAGGTGATTTTGGAAGAGGGAGAGGAGAGTAAGGAAAATACCAAATTATGGTATAAAGTCTGCCTTAAGTAGCTGGAAAAGGAATCCATGAACTAAAATTTTTGCTAAAGTGTACTGTTTAGCTTTCTGTCTTATACTGTTCTTTTTCCATTTTCTGTGTGACTTTTCAGCCAATCAAAAAAGTTAGGTAGCTGCTGGTATTTTCGAGACACGGTGGTTACCAGGCTTCTGGGATGCCATAGTGTGACAACAGTCAGAAGCAAATCCATTAATTAAACCCACAGTCATTTTTTCTAAAGATCAGTACTGGTAATGCACAGCAATATCTGCATAAATAGCATTGTTTTGTACTAAAAAAAGGATAGTTTAAACAATTTGTTATAAAGATAATGCTGTATTTCCTGTTGTGTGCATGAAGAATGCTATCATGATATCAGATTATCTTAGTTTCGAGGTATAGCACAGATTTCCTGAGGAAAAGGAGCATTTATAGATCCCAGTGCAGAACTGAGGTCCACCACAGCCCCAGGTGGAGCCTGGAAGATGAACTTTTGCAGCAATGTGGTAAAGAAAATGAACAGTTCCATTTTGGCCAGACTTTCCCCAGCACAACTTCTCTTACCTGAGAAAAAAAATAGATAAGATTTATTGAAGGAATTTCTGATCAACCCAGGTTTTAGAATGTATAAACTTCATACTGGACACAATATGCGTAAATACAATATACCAGGGGTGGCCAACCTGCGGCTCTCCAGCTGCTGCAGGACTACAAGTTCCATCATGCCTCTGCAAGTCAGTAACTTCCCATCTTTGCAATGCCTCATGGGAAATGTAGTTCCACAACAGCTGGAGAGCCACAGGTTAGCCACCCCTGCAATATACTGTAATGGCAGCTCAGGTCTCATAAAAACTTTTACTTTTAGTGTAAAATTGAGCTTGCACCATGCCATCTCACCCACTTCTGAAGCCTTCCTATTGGTCCTTTACTGTGATGGCCAGCCAGCCTGACCAATAGGGAGCTTCATTAAAAAGAGTGGGACCTAGCTCAATGTGTACATTGTAGTTTTTACTGAAGGTAATCTGTCTTTATGTGTTTGTGACAAGTCTACTTTTAGATATGTTGTAAATTTTCACATGCCATTGGTATTCCAAGTGAAATGAGAGCATGTGGCAGCTCTATGTGCTATCATAGGCAAGGTGAAACTATACCAGAACACGTCTTAAAGGATGGCTAACTGAGGAATATGCTCAGGTAGGTGCCATAGGTTGGATGGCCATGCTTATTTAAACAGATGCTCAACAAGGTGCTGGGTTTTCCAGGTGTTAGGCCTGTCTTTGTTTCACTACCTAGCAAGTAACTAAATTGGAACAAGCATGCAGGCAGTGAAGTGGAAAACATTTTTAAAAATTCTGAACTTCTGCCCTGTATAGTTACTCTACTGACTCACTGGGTAGAGAAGCCAAAATGAAGTTGGCTGCTCCAAAGACTGCACATTTTAAAAACAGATTAGGAGTAGCAGATTTATTTTCTCTTTACAGATTCAGTCTATAGTTCAGTTTTAAACCCTGTTTTAAATTACCTGCTGAGAAAGGTAAAAATGCCTCATTCTTCTTGAAATTCCCATCAGCATCGAGAAAATGTTCTGGGTAAAACTCATCAGGCTTTGCAAAGTAAGCTTTGTCTTTCAATACAGAAGACAGCAATGGAAGAATAGTGGTTCCCTGGAGGAAAGTAATTACAAACTAGACTTTAATTTAAAAAACAAACAAACTGTACAGTATACAGCATTTTATTATTACATAAAATACAGACTGTATATTTTTTGATCCACCAGGAGCAGTTGTCAGAATTCCATCATGACCAATCGACTTTTTTCAAAAAATGTTTTATTAATTTTCAATATTTCAGCTTAACATCAATAAGTTATTATATTATTCGAATACAAAAACAATTTCATTTAAACAATTCCCCTACTGGATCCTCCCCCTTTCCCAACCCTCCTCCCCCATCCACCCTTATCTACCTCAAGTTCTCCATTCCTCTTCATTTCAAAATACTCTTGGGACTCCCTTCTCCTTCTTCCTTTCCCACCTATCTCCTTTTCCTTCTCAATTTCCTCCTCTTTCTCTATCTCTTCCATTATTTAATCTTCTATACACATCCCATTTTTCCCACCTTTCTCAAAATCTCTTCATTTTATCCTCCTCCATATGGTGGAGCTCCTCCATCTTATACACATAATCCACCCTGCTTATCCAGTCCTTTATTTTCGGCACCTCCTGTTCCTGCCAAAATTTACGTATAAGTCCCTTTGCCTCATTTATAAGATGTAATATCATCAAATTTTTATATTTTTATACTGTGGTCTCTGTTTTATGAAATAAACATGTACCTGGATCTCTCGGGATATTGACCTTGGTAATCTCCTATATTTGGTGAATTATTTCCCCCCATACTTCTGTATTTTAGGACATTCCCACCAATAATGTGCCATTGTGCCCTTAATCTCACATCCCTTCCAACACAGGAGTGATTTGTCTACACGTTGCTTATGTGCCACACTCAGTGTGATTTACCACCTAGCTAAACATTTGTAATTAATTTCCATTACTTTCATATCAAAAGCCCCATGTGCCAATCTAAATATTGTCTTTCTCTGCTGCTCAACGAATGCCATTCCCAATTCCATTTCCCATTTTACCATATACGGGGGGGGGGGGGGGTAGTCATTTCTATTTTTACAGTAATTATTTTATATATTCAGGAAGTACCATGTTTCCATACCCTACTTATACTAAACAATTGTTCAAATGGGTTAAAATCCACCACTGTCCTTAGGGGGCTTAGGGAGCATTGTGATAAAGTGTTTTAATTGAAAATATTGCCATTCATCTAGCTTAAGAAACAACTCCTTCTTATTTTTGAGCTTCTGAAAGGAGCATATTTCTTCTCCCCTCATTACATCTTTTAACTGTATATCCCCTTTTCTTATCCATTTAGCTGAGATATTTTCTTTCCCTGGCAAGAAAAAATCTGAGGCCACCAATGGCATCAGCATGGAATTAAACTCCCACCTCATTTGTTTGTAAATTATATCCCAACCCTAATTATATTTTGTGTATGAGTGCTCGGCTTCTCTGCCAAGTTACGGTGCTGGTGCGGAAACCATACCATCTTATTCAACTGTGTCCCACTTTAGGTGTTTTCTATATTCACGCAACTCTTCCCTGGTGCGTTGCGTGTCCAATCACAGATATGCGACAATAGTACTGAGTGATAATATCTCTTAAAATCAGGCACATTTAACCTCCCATTCTCCTTATCTCTACATAATACTTCATAACTTATTCTCGGTCTTTTATTCCTCCAGATAAACTTCGGTATAATTTTTTTAATTACATTAAAATAGGTTCCCAGGAGCTGTATAGGTAACATGAAATTTATACAGTATTTTCAGGACGATTACCATTTTTAAAGGTGAATAGTGCAAAATAGAATAGGAATGCGCTGTAAATCACTAAATATGCACATATAACAAAAAGTCCATATATAAATTGAAAAAAAAGTCACTTTAAATTTGGTGAAGAAAATATATATATATAATCATGCTCATAATCCACCACCAGAAGAAATAAATAAACTCACCAGAGGTTATTGCTGATTAATTAAAACCAGCAAAAGCGCTATTGCTCTGGGAGCGATGGTAATAAATGAATCCAGATATTCAAAGCAGTACTCTGTAAAGGAATGGAATATCCAAGCTTGGAAGCAATACTCTGCAGCAGCAACATCAAGCCAGCATCTAGGAACCTTTAATTAAACGTCTCCTCCATTCATGATCATGGAACCACACTCGGGAATAAAGAAAGAGAATGATGGTGCAGCGTGTTTTAAAACATCACATTTATTCAAAAGTAGGTAAAACACTCACAAATAAGGTGTCACGCCGACACCAGCATGATGAGCAGCCAGCAATACCATCAGATTGCCAGTAGCGTGCACACCCCGCTTACCGCAGATACCTCGGCTACTACCAGGGAGCGTCCTGACGTCACGAACATCCAGGTTCCACCCTTACGCGTTTCGTCACAAATGACGCCCTCACGGAGCGGCTCAGCGAGGACGGCATTTGTGACGAAACGCGTAGGGAAGAGTCTGGATGTTCGTGACGTCAGGACGCTCCCTGGTAGTAGCCAAGGTATCAGCGGTAAGCGGGGTGTGCACGCTACTGGCAATCTGATGGTATTGCTGACTGCTCATCATGCTGGTGTCGGCGTGACACCTTATTTGTGAGTGTTTTACCTACTTTTGAATAAATGTGATGTTTTAAAACACGCTGCACCATCATTCCCTTTCTTTATTCCCGAGTGTGGTTCCATGATCATGAATGGAGGAGACGTTTAATTAAAGGTTCCTAGATGCTGGCTTGATGTTGCTGCTGCAGAGTATTGCTTCCAAGCTTGGATATTCCATTCCTTTACAGAGTACTGCTTTGAATATCTGGATTCATTTATTACCATCGCTCCCAGAGCAATAGCGCTTTTGCTGGTTTTAATTATTCAGCAATAACCTCTGGTGAGTTTATTTATTTCTTCTGGTGGTGGATTATGAGCACGATTATACAGTTGTGACCAAAATTATTCAACCCCCAATGCTGTAAAGGGGTTTAGGGACTATAGTGTACATTTGGAATTGTATTCAGAATCAAATCCTACAAGGACGTTGTAACTACCCAAATGCAACTAAAATGACATCAATTGTTTATGTAATACAGTAGTAAATGGTTCTTATGTGGTTTCTTCATTGCCACAATTATTCAACCCCTTAAAGACTACCACTCTGAAGAACAGAGGTTCATACAGGTGCTTTCCATCAGGTATTGAAAACACCTGTGGATGTCACCGAGCAGCAATCAAGCATAATAAGCACCAATTAGGCAGCTTTAAAATGACTGTGATACTCAGCTCCTTCTAGACATTTACTGGTGTGGTTACAAACATGGTGAAGGCAAGAGAATGGTCCAGGAAGACAAGAGAAGAGGTGATTTCTCTTCACAGGAAGGGCAATGGCTATAAGAAGATTGCAAAGATGTTAAACATACCAAGAGACACCTTAGGAAGCATCATTCGCAAATTCAAGGCAAAGGGCACTGTTGAAACGCTACCTGGTCGTGGCAGAAAGAAGATGCTGACTTCGACTGCTGTGCGCTACCTGAAGCGTAGAGTGGAGAGAAGTCCCCGTGTGACTGCTGAGGAACTGAGAAAAGATTTGTCAGATGTGGGTACAGAAGTTTCAGCCCAGACAATAAGACGCACACTGCGTAATGAAGGCCTCCGTGCCAGAACTCCCAGGCGTACCCCCTTGCTGTCTCCAAAGAATAAGAAGAGTCGACTGCAGTATGCCAAAAGCCATGTGGACAAACCACAAAAGTTGTGGGATAGTGTTCTGTGGACTGATGAAACAAAATTAGAACTGTTTGGGCCCATGGATCAACGCTATGTTTGGAGGAGGAAGAACAAGGCCTATGATGAAAAGAACACCTTGCCTACTGTGAAGCATGGTGGAGGGTCAATCATGCTTTGGGGCTGTTTTGCTTCTGCAGGTACAGGGAAGCTTCAGCGTGTGCAAGGTACCATGAATTCTCTTCAGTACCAGGAGATATTGGATGGAAACGTGATGCAGTCCGTCACACACCTGAGGCTTGGGAGACGTTGGACCTTTCAACAGGACAATGATCCCAAGCATACCTCCAAGTCCACTAGAGCATGGTTGCAGAGGAAAGGCTGGAACATTTTGGAGTGGCCATCGCAGTCACCAGACTTAAATCCGATTGAGAACCTCTGGTGGGACTTAAAGAAAGCAGTTGCAGTGCGCAAGCCTAAGAATGTGACTGAACTGGAGGCCTTTGCCCATGAAGAATGGGCGAAGATACCCGTAGATCGCTGCAAGACACTTGTGTCAAGCTATGCTTCACGTTTAAAAGCTGTTATAACTGTAAAAGGATGCTGTACTAAGTACTAAGATTGAATGTCACTTGGGGGTTGAATAAAACTGATAATGCTGTGAGCACAGAAAAGACATTTGTGGTTATTTCATTATAACTGTTATGTTATATTTGTCTGACCTACAAGTGCCTCTTTAATGTAAATGTAAGCAAGATGACTGAATGATCAAAAGCAATGTCAAACTGGCCAAAACACTCAATTTCAGTGGGGGTTGAATAATTTTGGTCACAACTGTATATATACAGTATATTTTCTTCACCAAATTTAAAGTGACTTTTTTGCAATTTATATATGGACTTTTTGTTATATGTGCATATCTAGTGATTTACAGAGCATTCCTATTTAATTTTGCGCTATTCACCTATATTAAGGGTTCAGGTTTGCTGCGTTTAGGTAATTAATTTTGTATTTTGCATTTTTCATCCGGCGCTTTTCTTTTCTTTTGATTACCATTTTTACCAATTTTATTCATCCTATCCAGGATAGGGGTCCTACTGATAAACTCAATTCCTCCTTAGTCTCGTTTAATAGTGGGATATCATTTATTTTATTTAAGTTCTTTGGGGAGGAAGTCAATTTTATTCCTAAATATTTTAGTTCTCTTTCCCTCCATGAAAAAGGGAATTCTCTATAAAGAGCTTTCTTTTCAGTTATCGAGACACTAACATTTAAAATTTCCGATTTTACCAGATTCATTTTTAAATTTGACAGCTCTCCATAGCATTTCATTGTTTTTATTGTTAGATAATGTCAACCCCAGGATTAGCCACATAGAATAGCATATCATCACCATACGCACTTTGTGTTCTATCCCCCCTATCTGTATCCCCCTCACGTCTATACTATTCCTTATCGTTGATAAAAGGGGTTCCAGAGACAAAACAAACAACCCCTATCTTGTCCCATTATACATCCTGAAAAACTCTAACAATGAGCTGTTGACCTTTACCGCTGCTGAGGGTCGACTACATAGCTTTCCTATACACTCTCTCATTTTGGGACCAATTCCCAGAAATTCCAATGTATCTAACATCAAATCCCAATCCACTTTATCAAAAGCTTTCTCTGCATCTACTGATAATATCAGGACAGGGGATTTTTACTTTTTACCTTTTTGTATGAGGAATAATGATCTCAGCCCATTATCTCTTCCCTCCCTCACGGGGGCAAACCCTCCTGATCTACGTGAATCCAGTCAAGCATTAGGTCTTTCAACCAATTTGCCATGACCTTTGCACCTAATTTGATATCTGTATTTAACAGTGAGATGGGCCTATAACTAGTGCATTGAGTTCAATCTTTTCCCTCTTTCTGGATCATTGTAATATAATCTTGCAATGACTCCTCCCTCATTTCCATCCCCTCTCTTAATGCATTCATGTATAAACTCAGCTTAGGGAATTGTTCTTTAAATTTGTTGTAATATCTCACAGTATACCCATCTGGCCCCAGGCTCTTTCCCATCACTGTACTCTTTAGTGCCACCTGAATTTCCTCCTACGTTATTGTTTTTTCTATTATTATTATACAGTATTTATAGAGCGCCAACAGTTCGCTCAGCGCTGTACATTACAATGGAAGACAGAACACGCGACAGTACAATAACAATACAATGCGATACATGAGGGGTTCGAGGGCCCTGCTCTTTGGAGCTTACAATCTAGGAGGGAGGGGATAGTGGTACAGGATGAAATAGCTGTGGGGGATGGAGTGGTAGGAAGAGTGGAGGAGGTTGAGAATTAGCAGGGGGTGGGGTAGGCTTCCCTTAAAAGGTGGGTTTTCAGGGTACGCCTAAAGGAGAGGAGAGTAGGTGATAGTCTGATGGACTGGGGTAGGGAGTTCCAGAGTATGGGTGACGCCCTGGAGAAGTCCGGGAGGTGGGCATGGGAGGAGAAGACTAAGGAACTAGAGAGAAGGAGGTCTTGAGAGGAGCGGAGAGTGCGTGTAGGGTGGTACTTGGATATTAGGTAGGTGATGTAGTTTGGAGCAGTATGATGGACAGCTTTGTACGTCAGTGTTAGGATTTTGAATTTGATTTGTTGGGCAATCGGAAGCCAGTGGAGGGATTGGCAGAGGGGGGTGGAGGAAACGGAGCGGTTGGTAAGGTGGATGAGTCTGGCTGTCGTATTCAGGATAGCCTGTGGTGAGGCAGGCCATTGAGGAGGGAGTTGCAATAATTGAGTCGTGATATGATGAGGGAGTGGATGAGCTGCTTAGTGGTTTCTGGGGTTAGGAATGTGCGTATTTTGGCAATGTTGCGGAGGTGGAGTCTGCATGAGTTTGTTAGTGATTGGATTTGGGGCTGGAAGGATAGATTGGAATCCAGAATGACACCAAGTACTCTGGCCTGCGGGCGGGCCTGATGGTGGCATTGTTGGACGTGATGGAGTAGTCAGTGGGGGGTGGTGTGCGGGCTTGGGAAGACTAGGAGCTCGGTTTTGGAGAGGTGCAGTTTAAGGAAGTGGAGTGACATCCAATCTGATATGTATAAAAACAAAACCTCAGCGCTCAGGACTTCCTATTTACCATACAAATCCCCGTGGGATGCTGCTGTGCACAGGTACAAAGGACCAAAAACTTTTAACAATGAAAACCAGCGCAAACCCACATGATCAATTACATTACTCAGTTTAAAAAAAACATTAATGTGCTAATAAAGTAAATTATATATAAAATATATTGATATATAAAAATTGAAAATTATAAGTCCAGTGACAAAAAAGCAAAGTGACAAAAAATCAAAAAAATAAAAAAAAAACCCCAGAAAATATATATATATATATATATATAATTACAGTCCCGTGACAAAATTAAATCAAATTAAATTATAATATATTTTCCATTTGATTCTTCCGTGTTACTGATCCCTTCACCATCCACCAGTGCAGAAATCAACATTAACCGCACTCACCAGATAATGGTGAGTCACACGCCTTTCAGGATTGTTAAGGGCTCCTGGACCCCCTTTACTTTGTCTGAGACCTCCAAGTGCTGTTTCCTCTTATGTCTAGGTACCTCTTCTGCTTACTCCTCTCACCGAATCCCCCAAAGGAAAATCAGGAAGAAGAAAAGACCATAGCGTGATACCGCAGTAACTTCTCCTCAAATTAATCTCTCCAGACCACTCACATTCTTTTGCGGGGTATAGCCCACTTTTTATTCAAAACAACAGCGATTCTCTTCAAGAATGATCCACTTTTCATGTACACCGATTATACAAGGACCCCACAGTTTAGTGTGCAGCAGGATGGCAGACCTCAGCTACAGACTCTTCTACTTAGGCTAAGATGGCCCCTTGGAACGCACCGCTCGGCGTGCGCTCCACTCACCGGAAATGACGTCAGACGACGGACCAGGCAACCGGAAGTGCGTCAACGCGTTTCGCCCCACCCACAGGGCGTTATCAAGACGCTCATTACCACTTCCCAGCCGCTTATAAAGCTTTGGGAGATCCCTCCCACTAATTCCTCTGGCACAAAAACCTGGATACAAGCATGTCAATCACCGCCATCCATCTGCACACCCATGTGGGGTCCCTTTACATCAGAAACCATTACAAGAAATATATTGCTTAAAGGACACATTACTTCAAAAACATACTTTACTTAAAAAACATTCTTTAGATAAAAAATAATACTTTTAATCCTAAGTCTTCAACCCCACACACAAGGGAGAAGACCAATAAAAATAAATGCAAGTAAAAATAAATAAAAATAAAAATAAAAATAAATATAAAAATAAAATAAAATAAAAATAAAAATAAAAATAAAAGTAAAAATAAAAATAAATAAAAATAAAAATAAAAAAATTTATTAAAATAAAAAAATTTAAATAAAAATAGAAAAAAATATATAAAAAATAAATAAAAATAAAATAAAAATAGAAATAAAAATAAATATAAAAATAAAAATAAAAATAAAAATAAAAATATAAAAATAAAAAGAAATAAAAATAAACATAAAATAAATATAAATCAAAAATAAAATAAAAAAGAAATAAAATAACCTAATTAAAATAAAAACCTAATCATGAACACGCACTACGGACCTATAACTGGATATTACCAATTCGACAAGAAACAGTTTATATCAATATCTACATTCAACCCATTGGGATGCAATGTACCCATTTGATAAATCCACTTCGTTTCATTTTGGGACACATTTATTACCATATTACCTCCCCTCCATGGGGCTTCTACTCTATCTATCCCACAAAATTTCAATGATGCCGGATCTCTATTATGATATCTTCTAAAATGATATGATAAACTATGATGTTTGAATCCCTTCTTTATGTTCCTAATATGTTCTCCCAATCTGGTGGCAAGTTTCCTAGTTGTTCTCCCTATATACTGGAGCTTGCAGGGGCACTCCAGCAGATAGGTCACATGCGTACTATCACATGATATGAATTTATTGATCTTATGGGATCCTCCTTTATAACAGGATTGAAAAACCTTTATTTGCTTCTTTTTATCCCCTTTCAGGGTTCTACAAACCAAACACCTCCCACATTTGAAAAAACCAGCCCTATCCAAGAAAGTAACCAATTTTTTAGGTACATCTGGAACATTTTTAACAAGTCTAGACCTTAAAGTAGTCGGTTTTCTATATATAAACAAGGGTTTACTAGGTAACACTTTCCCAAGCGTTTCATCCCTCATCAAAATAGACCAATATTTTTTAATTATGTTTTCAACTAATTTGTAATGCTTAGAATATCCTGTGATAAAAGCCACATCCCCCAACTTGTTTTTACTTGCTTTTTTCTTAAGAAGTTCATCTCTACTAATCTTTTTAACCTGTTCTAATGAAACAGCCAAATTTTCTTCTCTATATCCTTTCTCCCTAAACCTTTGCAATAACACCTCAGCCTGTTCCAAAAAAAACCTTCATCATCACAATTACGTTTGATCCTAATAAGCTGACTCTTAGGGATGGATTTGAGCCAATTTTTATGGTGACAACTAAAACTTGGGATATATCCATTCCTATCTACTTGCTTGAAATAAGTCTTAGTGTAGAACCTGTCATCTTTCTTGTAAATTGTCAGATCCAAAAAATCAACTGCCACCTCACTAATATTTTTAGTAAATGATATGTTATAAGAATTAATCCCCATTTCTTGGATAAACTCCTCCAGTGTCTCTCTTGTACCTCTCCAGATTATAAAGATGTCATCGATAAATCTTCTATACACCAGCAACTCTGTGGTTTGTTTCTTAAAAATAGCTTCATTTTCCCACCTACTCATGAACAAGTTAGCCACCGATGGTGCATACTTGGCCCCCATGGCCACGCCTCTTGCTTGCCTATAATATTTCCCAGAGTACCAAAAGTAGTTATGTGACATAGCTAAATTTAAACTATTAAGTAAAAATTCAGTTTGTTGTGGTTTTAAGCCTGCCTTAGCCTCCAAGGCCCATCTAACAGATCCTAATGCATCCGTATGCCTTATGTTAGTGTACAGGGAATTAACATCCACACTCGCCATCACACATTTCCCCTCTTCCCTTATTCCCTTAATCAGATTAATCAGATCACCACTATCCCTCAGGTACGCTGGAAACATTGGAACTAGAGGTTGTAGAAATGTATCCACATATTCACCCAGTCTACAAAACAATGAATCTATCCCACTAACGATGGGTCTCCCGGGGGGTTTATTAAGATCTTTGTGAATTTTTGGTAATTGGTAGATCACAGGTGTTATTGGAGCAGAGGGTACCAGATATTTAATCTCTTTTTTGTTAAGTATACCTTTTCTACCCCCTTCTTTAACATGTTTTACTAACAGACTCTTATATTTATTGATAGGGTTACCCCTTAACAACTCATATGTTTCAACATCATCTACCAATCTACTTAGTTCTGTATAGTAATCCACCTTGTTTAGTACCACCAGGCCACCACCCTTATCGGCTGGCCTTATAACAATATTTTTATTTTCCTCCAGTCTTTTTATACCAATTTCTAAATCTTGTTTCTTTCTCATAAAGGGAATGGCTAAATCCTCCAGATCATGTTCCACCATTTTTTTAAACGTTTCTACACAACAATTATTAGAGATTTTCGGATTAAACACCGATTTATTCCTCAACTGCGTATGCAGAAAATAATCATCTCCTTTTACACTATTATACCCAAAATTAGTTTTATTCGCCCAATACTTCTTTAAATTTATTTTCCTTACAAACTTATGTATATCAATATAAGTTTCCAGTTTATTCAGTTTTTTGTCCGGTGCGTATTTCAATCCTAATGCTAAAACTTTTAACTCTTCTTCATTTAAAACAGAATCACTCAAATTGAAGATCCCTTGATTTAAGTTGACCTCTTTCTTTTTCCTTGTCCCCCCTCTGCATCCCCTCCTTTTGGCCAGTAGGGTTCTTGTTGGTTCATAGGAGGTCTCCACCCTCCTCCTCCCCTCCTCGGTGGATAAAAAGGTCCACCTCTTCCCCTCATCTGAAAAGACCCTCTTCCTCCTCCCCCTCTCCATGGGGGTCCCCCATACCCCCCCCCCTCTGAAAATCCTCCCTCATTGGAGGGTAACCATATTCCTGAGGTGCTAGGTTGCCCCAATTGTTAAATGGCTCAAACCTATTATATACTGGCACATTATATTTTGGTGTCCCATTTTGTCCCTTGTTTTTTATGGGGGATTTTCTTGTATCCTGAGGGGATTTATTTTTATTTTTGACCATAGGTGATTTCCCTGTCGTCCTCTCATTTCCTGTTCCTGGTGAGGAGCTCCTCGATTCACTATTAATACTTGTAACATCTTCCTGCCATTTATAAACATTATTATTTTTATAATCCTGCATATCCCGATAGTATTTCTTAATTTTCTTTTTCTGTGTATCTTCATCCACTTTTTTAACATATTCCTGAATTTGTTTAACCTTATCTCCAAACTCACTGGAATTATTGAAAGGTGTCATTTTATCTTTTAATTCTTTTAATTAAAAGATAAAATGACACCTTTCAATAATTCCAGTGAGTTTGGAGATAAGGTTAAACAAATTCAGGAATATGTTAAAAAAGTGGATGAAGATACACAGAAAAAGAAAATTAAGAAATACTATCGGGATATGCAGGATTATAAAAATAATAATGTTTATAAATGGCAGGAAGATGTTACAAGTATTAATAGTGAATCTAGGAGCTCCTCACCAGGAACAGGAAATGAGAGGACGACAGGGAAATCACCTATGGTCAAAAATAAAAATAAATCCCCTCAGGATACAAGAAAATCCCCCATAAAAAACAAGGGACAAAATGGGACACCAAAATATAATGTGCCAGTATATAATAGGTTTGAGCCATTTAACAATTGGGGCAACCTAGCACCTCAGGAATATGGTTACCCTCCAATGAGGGAGGATTTTCAGAGGGGGGGTATGGGGGACCCCCATGGAGAGGGGGAGGAGGAAGAGGGTCTTTTCAGATGAGGGGAAGAGGTGGACCTTTTTATCCACCGAGGAAGGGAGGAGGAGGGTGGAGACCTCCTATGAACCAACAAGAACCCTACTGGCCAAAAGGAGGGGATGCAGAGGGGGGACAAGGAAAAAGAAAGAGGTCAACTTAAATCAAGGGATCTTCAATTTGAGTGATTCTGTTTTAAATGAAGAAGAGTTAAAAGTTTTAGCATTAGGATTGAAATACGCACCGGACAAAAAACTGAATAAACTGGAAACTTATATTGATATACATAAGTTTGTAAGGAAAATAAATTTAAAGAAGTATTGGGCGAATAAAACTAATTTTGGGTATAATAGTGTAAAAGGAGATGATTATTTTCTGCATACGCAGTTGAGGAATAAATCGGTGTTTAATCCGAAAATC
Source organism: Staurois parvus (assembly GCF_062004578.1). Taxonomy (NCBI): domain Eukaryota; kingdom Metazoa; phylum Chordata; class Amphibia; order Anura; family Ranidae; genus Staurois; species Staurois parvus. Next base: position 5,516,959 of record NW_028318186.1, on the reverse strand, counting down.
TCTAATAATTGTTGTGTAGAAACGTTTAAAAAAATGGTGGAACATGATCTGGAGGATTTAGCCATTCCCTTTATGAGAAAGAAACAAGATTTAGAAATTGGTATAAAAAGACTGGAGGAAAATAAAAATATTGTTATAAGGCCAGCCGATAAGGGTGGTGGCCTGGTGGTACTAAACAAGGTGGATTACTATACAGAACTAAGTAGATTGGTAGATGATGTTGAAACATATGAGTTGTTAAGGGGTAACCCTATCAATAAATATAAGAGTCTGTTAGTAAAACATGTTAAAGAAGGGGGTAGAAAAGGTATACTTAACAAAAAAGAGATTAAATATCTGGTACCCTCTGCTCCAATAACACCTGTGATCTACCAATTACCAAAAATTCACAAAGATCTTAATAAACCCCCCGGGAGACCCATTGTTAGTGGGATAGATTCATTGTTTTGTAGACTGGGTGAATATGTGGATAAATTTCTACAACCTCTAGTTCCAATGTTTCCAGCGTACCTGAGGGATAGTGGTGATCTGATTAATCTGATTAAGGGAATAAGGGAAGAGGGGAAATGTGTGATGGCGAGTGTGGATGTTAATTCCCTGTACACTAACATAAGGCATACGGATGCATTAGGATCTGTTAGATGGGCCTTGGAGGCTAAGGCAGGCTTAAAACCACAACAAACTGAATTTTTACTTAATAGTTTAAATTTAGCTATGTCACATAACTACTTTTGGTACTCTGGGAAATATTATAGGCAAGCAAGAGGCGTGGCCATGGGGGCCAAGTATGCACCATCGGTGGCTAACTTGTTTATGAGTAGGTGGGAAAATGAAGCTATTTTTAAGAAACAAACCACAGAGTTGCTGGTGTATAGAAGATTTATCGATGACATCTTTATAATCTGGAGAGGTACAAGAGAGACACTGGAGGAGTTTATCCAAGAAATGGGGATTAATTCTTATAACATATCATTTACTAAAAATATTAGTGAGGTGGCAGTTGATTTTTTGGATCTGACAATTTACAAGAACGATGACAGGTTCTACACTAAGACTTATTTCAAGCAAGTAGATAGGAATGGATATATCCCAAGTTTTAGTTGTCACCATAAAAATTGGCTCAAATCCATCCCTAAGAGTCAGCTTATTAGGATCAAACGTAATTGTGATGATGAAGGTTTTTTTTGGAACAGGCTGAGGTGTTATTGCAAAGGTTTAGGGAGAAAGGATATAGAGAAGAAAATTTGGCTGTTTCATTAGAACAGGTTAAAAAGATTAGTAGAGATGAACTTCTTAAGAAAAAAGCAAGTAAAAACAAGTTGGGGGATGTGGCTTTTATCACAGGATATTCTAAGCATTACAAATTAGTTGAAAACATAATTAAAAAATATTGGTCTATTTTGATGAGGGATGAAACGCTTGGGAAAGTGTTACCTAGTAAACCCTTGTTTATATATAGAAAACCGACTACTTTAAGGTCTAGACTTGTTAAAAATGTTCCAGATGTACCTAAAAAATTGGTTACTTTCTTGGATAGGGCTGGTTTTTTCAAATGTGGGAGGTGTTTGGTTTGTAGAACCCTGAAAGGGGATAAAAAGAAGCAAATAAAGGTTTTTCAATCCTGTTATAATGGAGGATCCCATAAGATCAATAAATTCATATCATGTGATAGTACGCATGTGACCTATCTGCTGGAGTGCCCCTGCAAGCTCCAGTATATAGGGAGAACAACTAGGAAACTTGCCACCAGATTGGGAGAACATATTAGGAACATAAAGAAGGGATTCAAACATCATAGTTTATCATATCATTTTAGAAGATATCATAATAGAGATCCGGCATCGTTGAAATTTTGTGGGATAGATAGAGTAGAAGCCCCATGGAGGGGAGGTAATATGGTAATAAATGTGTCCCAAAATGAAACGAAGTGGATTTATCAAATGGGTACATTGCATCCCAATGGGTTGAATGTAGATATTGATATAAACTGTTTCTTGTCGAATTGGTAATATCCAGTTATAGGTCCGTAGTGCGTGTTCATGATTAGGTTTTTATTTTAATTAGGTTATTTTATTTCTTTTTTATTTTATTTTTGATTTATATTTATTTTATTTTTATTTTTATTTCTTTTTATTTTTATATTTTTATTTTTATTTTTATTTTTATATTTATTTTTATTTTTATTTCTATTTTTATTTTATTTTTATTTTTATTTATTTTTTATATATTTTTTTCTATTTTTATTTAAATTTTTTTATTTTAATAAAAAATTTTTATTTTTATTTTTATTTATTTTTATTTTTATTTTTATTTTTACTTTTATTTTTATTTTATTTTATTTTTATATTTATTTTTATTTTTATTTATTTTTACTTGCATTTATTTTTATTGGTCTTCTCCCTTGTGTGTGGGGTTGAAGACTTAGGATTAAAAGTATTATTTTTTATCTAAAGAATGTTTTTTAAGTAAAGTATGTTTTTGAAGTAATGTGTCCTTTAAGCAATATATTTCTTGTAATGGTTTCTGATGTAAAGGGACCCCACATGGGTGTGCAGATGGATGGCGGTGATTGACATGCTTGTATCCAGGTTTTTGTGCCAGAGGAATTAGTGGGAGGGATCTCCCAAAGCTTTATAAGCGGCTGGGAAGTGGTAATGAGCGTCTTGATAACGCCCTGTGGGTGGGGCGAAACGCGTTGACGCACTTCCGGTTGCCTGGTCCGTCGTCTGATGTCATTTCCGGTGAGTGGAGCGCACGCCGAGCGGTGCGTTCCAAGGGGCCATCTTAGCCTAAGTAGAAGAGTCTGTAGCTGAGGTCTGCCATCCTGCTGCACACTAAACTGTGGGGTCCTTGTATAATCGGTGTACATGAAAAGTGGATCATTCTTGAAGAGAATCGCTGTTGTTTTGAATAAAAAGTGGGCTATACCCCGCAAAAGAATGTGAGTGGTCTGGAGAGATTAATTTGAGGAGAAGTTACTGCGGTATCACGCTATGGTCTTTTCTTCTTCCTGATTTTCCTTTGGGGGATTCGGTGAGAGGAGTAAGCAGAAGAGGTACCTAGACATAAGAGGAAACAGCACTTGGAGGTCTCAGACAAAGTAAAGGGGGTCCAGGAGCCCTTAACAATCCTGAAAGGCGTGTGACTCACCATTATCTGGTGAGTGCGGTTAATGTTGATTTCTGCACTGGTGGATGGTGAAGGGATCAGTAACACGGAAGAATCAAATGGAAAATATATTATAATTTAATTTGATTTAATTTTGTCACGGGACTGTAATTATATATATATATATATATATATTTTCTGGGGTTTTTTTTTATTTTTTTTATTTTTTGTCACTTTGCTTTTTTGTCACTGGACTTATAATTTTCAATTTTTATATATCAATATATTTTATATATAATTTACTTTATTAGCACATTAATGTTTTTTTTAAACTGAGTAATGTAATTGATCATGTGGGTTTGCGCTGGTTTTCATTGTTAAAAATCTGATATGTATGCTTGTGATTCGGGCGGAGACTGAGGGGGTGAGGCGAGGGGTCGAGAGATAGATTTGCATGTCGTCGGCATGTCGAAGGTGGTAGTTGAAGCCGTGAGAGTGTATGAGTTGGCCAAGGGAGGAGGTGTAGATGGAGAAAAGAAGGGGCCCGAGGACAGAGCCTTGAGGGACCTCAACAGAGAGGGGGAGTGAGGGGGAGGTGGTAGCGTTATAGGTAACGCTGAAGGAGCTTTGTGATAGGTAGGACGAGAGCCAGGAGATGCCAAGGGAGTGTAGTTTTTTGAGGAGGAGGGGGTGGTCGACTGTGTTGAAAGCCGTGGAGAGGTCGAGGAGTAGGAGCACTGAATAGTGGCAGTTAGCTTTGGCAGTTAGCAGGTCGTTGGAGAGTTTGATTAAGGCGGTTTCGGTGGAGTGTAGGGGATGGAAGATGGACTGTAGGGGATCGAGGAGGCTGTTGTCATTGAGGTGGGAGCTTAGGAGATTGTAGACTAAGTGCTCGAGGAGTTTAGATGTGAATGGCAGCAGGGAGATGGGTATAAGGTTGTTCGAGTCAGTGGGGTCCAGGGAGGGCTTTTTAAGTATGGGGGCGATGTGCGCGTGCTTCAGAGGGGAGGGGAATGCGCCGGAAGAGAGGGAGAGATTAAAGATGTGGGTGAAGGAGCGTAGGATGGAGAAGGAGGGAGGTCGTAGGACTTGTGAGGGGACAGGGTCGAGTGGGCAGGTGGTGGGACGGGCTTCAGAGAAGACCTTGGTGACCTCCTCAATGGTAGTAAGGTCAAAGGAGTGGAGTGCTGAGGGGGCTTCAGTGTGAGGAATGTTAGGTATGGTGGAGGTCTGAACAGTGGTGAGGCCGAGGGAGAGGGGTGATGAGGGGGTTGCTGTGTGAGAGGGGATGGGTGGGGAGGAAATTTGAGCAGCGGCGATGTCCTTGCGAATTGCGGCAATCTTGTTTTTGAAGTGATTGGCAATCTCAAGGGCGGTGAGTGAGGTGCTGGGTGGAGGTGGGGGTGGAGAGAGTAGAGGGTAGAAGGTGGAGAAGAGCTGGCGAGGATTGGAGAAGAGGGTCTTGATGAGGGTCAGGAAGTAGGCTTGTTTGGCAGCGTGGAGGGAGGAGGCGTAGGTGTGGAAGGCACATTTAAAGCGGGTGAATGCTAGTTGAGATCTGGTTTTGCGCCATAGTCGCTCCAGTGCACGACTGCGTCATTTGAGAGTTTTGGTGTGATCAGTCTTCTAGGGATGGAGCGGTCGGGGTCTGATATTTCATGTGGTTAAAGGCGCTAGCGAGTCAAGGGTGGTTGACAGCAAGTTGTTATAGGCGGTCATGGTCAGGTCGGGGCAGTACAGGGGAAGGATGCTGTCGTAAAGTTGATCAGCTGTAGAGTGGAGGGGGGCAGGGTTCAGGTTGTAGTATGACATTTAGAGGGGTAGGCGTTAGAGGACGAGGAGACAGAGAAGGTAATAAGGTTGTGGTTAGAGAGAGGGAAGGGGGTGTTTGTGAGGTTGTGGGGAGCACAGAGATGGGAGAAGACAAGGTGCAGGATATTCCAGTCGGAGTGGGTGGTGGATTGTATGCGCTGTGCGAGTGCAAAAGAGGAGGTTAAGTGGAGGATTTGGGATGTGGCCAGGTTGTCGATGTTGACAGGGATGTTGAAATCCCCAAGGATGATGGTGGGTAGCTCGGAGGAGAGAAAGAAGGGTAGCCAGGCGGAAAAGTCATCAAGGAAGCGGGATACGGGTCCAGGAGGACCCCACCACCTTTACGACCGTTGGGTTTGGGTGAGTGGGTCCAGATGAGACCTCCATAGGAGAGTGCTGCAGGGGAGTTGGAGTCAGTGGCTTGGATCCAGGTTTCCGTGATCACTAGGATGTTGAGGGAGCGGGAAACAAAGAGGTCGTGGTGGCCCGAAAACGGGGGGGGGGGTGGTTTTAGGGAGCAGGGGGACAGATACTAAGTTGAGGGGGTTGTGGCAGGACGTGGAAGTGGGAGGGTGCCGTGTGTTCTAGACAAATTAATCATTCCTCTTCCACTCTCGGTAGTGCCGCCTCTTTCAAGTACATCTGTCTCTTCCTAGTTCTTACTTCTTCCCCCACTTTTAACTGTTTCGGGTTAACATCATATAATTTACTATAATATTTTTTAAATACATTCCTTGATTTCTTATTTCTCAATGCTCTAATTAAATATTTACCAGGTTTATTACCCCACTGATATCTCTCTCTTGCCATCATATTAAATGTTCTCCTCGTTTATTACTCCATTAAATTACATAATTCCTCTCTCATATTTATTATATTCTGCTGTGGCTTTTGTGTTATTCTATTTTGATGTAACTGTTGTAGTTCGTATGGATCCCTTAGATGTGTATTAATTTTCTTTTTCCGTTCCTTGTTTTTTACCTATCAAAATTCCCCTGATTTATGCCTTATGTGCTTCCCACACCGTGGCCGTTGAAACTCCTTCAGTCTCATATTTTCAAAATATTATTCGATATCTTTTTTTATTCTTCGTTCCATCTCATGATCCTGAAGGAGTGTGTCATTTAGTTTCAACATGTTTCTCTTATTCTGCTCTCTTCCGCATAATAATTACATTGTAACAGGTGCATGGTCCGATATTGTTGTAACTTCTATATTTGTTTTGACCTCCGACTCCATGGGGTTTATTTACTAAAGCTGGAGAGTCCAAAATCAGACTCCCTTCTGCATAGAAACCAATCAGCTTCTAACCTCAGCTTGTTCAATGAAGCTTTGGCAATGAAACCTGGAAGCTGAATGGTTTCTATGCAGAAGGGAGTCTGATTTTGGACTCTCCAGCTTTAGTAAATAAACCCCCATGAGTCTATGTTCTAGCAGTATATAGTCTAATCTAGAGTACGTTGCACGTGCCAGAGAGTAGAACATATAGTCTCTGTCTCTGGGATGCTTCACCTTCCAGACATCCAAGAGTTGACATTGATTATAACACTTTTCACATAGATTTCAAGCATCTACCTTCCTTTATCTGCCCATGCAACGTCTTATCAATCTGAGGATCCATGCAAAAATTAAAGTCTCCTGCCACAATTAATTTGCCCATTTTAAAATCCAACAACCTTCTCAGTATACTTTTCAAATAGGTCATCGGGTTTCTATTGGGGCAATAGATATTTGCCAATGTACACTCTATTTCCTGTAATCTTCCCTTCAAAAACAAGAATCGCCCTCAGGATCAATCACCTTATCTTCCAGTTTGAATCTTACATGTTTTGCTATGTCAATTGCCACAACTTTAGCACATTTAGTTGGTGAATATGCATAATATCAGGTTGAGTGATACTTAGAGTACAGCTTTGCATTTGTTTCCTGTAATAAATGGGTTTCCTGTAAAAACGCTACTGCAATAGATTGTTGTTGTAGTTCTCAAAGAACCTTGTGCCTTTTTCCAGGGCTATTCAGCCCTTTAACAGTATACGTCATAAAATTAACTTCTTCCATTTCCCGTATATATATATAATTATATTATTATTATACAGGATTTATATAGCGCCAACAGTTTGCTTAGCGCTTCACAATATAAATAAATATATATATATATTTTTTTTTTTCTCCTTTCCTCTAGTTTCTTCCCAACGAGAGTACCGTCATCCCCCCAAAGGAACATGGAGCTAACTCCTACTCAATTCCCCTCCCACCCATCTCATATCCCACCCCCACTCCCCCTAGGCAATTAACTTGCATTGGATCATTTTTGGTCCTAGTCCCACTATCGATCCCAAGCTAGGGTGGAGCTCCGAGCACATATGCCCCTCCAGACCTCCAGACCACGTTCCTCTTCCCTGGGCCTTTCTTTTAAGATTTTAACTTTACCTAGGAGAAGGTGGAGGAAAAGGAATAAAAAAAAACAAAATTTCTTCTATCATTCCTCCTTCCTCTCTATTTTATCTTTGGTGCCTTTTTTCCGAGGGGCTAACTGCCAATTCTCGTGTTCTATTTACCTATTCTCTTTTACCCCCCTCTCCCCAGCCTGGAATGTCTATTCTCTGTAATTAAAGTCTCTCGCAGAAGTCTCTCAAATCTTCTGGACATCTCAGCCTTGCAGAGTAACCGTCTTTCCATCCTATTAAGCATGCAGGAAATCCCCAGCTATATCGTACGTTCTGTTTCCTCATCTGTTCCAGTAATGGTTTCAGCATTCTTCTTTTAGCCAATGTTTCCTATGATATGTCAACAAAAATATGTAGATTTGCTTCTCCATATTTTATTACTGGTCTTCGCTTTATTTTCCTCCATAGCTCCATTTTATCTCTATGGTAATGGAAACGTATGATCACATCTCTAGGATTGTCTTTACCATTTCTGCTTCCTTGGGGTCTTCCTATTCTGTGTACTCTATCAATCGATAAGGATTTTTAGGGGTTACTGCACACTGAACAGTTTTTCAGGTAAAAATATGGAAATAAATGCATCCCTTTAAATCCTATGGAACTCCTCACACTGGTCTGTTGTGTTTCAGTTGCATTTTTAAAAAGTCCTTGCTGCATTTTTGGTGCATATTTAGTGCCGTAAAGAATAACACAACAAAAAAATGCAACTCTCCATTAAAAAGAATGGAAAACACTGCAAAATGTATAAAAAATGCTGTGCACCTGTGGGAAGTGCTTTCTCCAGTCACATGTCCAGGGGAAAAATTCAACACGAATGCATCAAAAATGCAAAGCTTATCACAGTTCACTGTCCTCTCATAGGGTTCATGTACATAGCAGAATAGAATAGGATAGAATAGAACAGAATAGAATAGAAGTCAGGATCCACCCAGATGCCTGGACCGGCAGCTAGCTCAGCCTCTCAGTGAGCCACAGAGAGCTTGAGCCAGCCCCTTCCGCCCCTCTGTTGGCACTCCAGTGAGTGCTGGAAGGGCTGAGCAGAGAGCTGATGACTGAGAGTCACTGGCTTTCTGCAGGCTGATGACTAATGATCTGGAGACAGTGTTTGATCACTCAGTTCTCCGGAAGTAGCAGCGGAGAGGGAGAGGTCTTATGTTGCTGGCTGCTGAAGGGTCTATTGTTGCTGGTTGCTGGGGGATCTGTTGTTGCTTGTATGGATCTTTTGTTTCTGGGGTGGTATTTTGTTGCTGAGAGTCTATTGTTGCTGGACTGGGGTCTATTGTTGCTGTGGTGGAGTCCATTGTTGTTGGGGGGATCTATTTTACTGCTTTTTTTGTTATCTTCCAAGAGACAGTGCTTGGAGGTGGGTAGGGAGCGGAGACAAGGGGTGGCTCAGAACGAGTTCCTGCACCTATTCTCTGAGAAAAAAAGGCACATATATATATATATACACTGCATACACACACATACACACACACTGACCTTTGGAATGAAATAGCCTCTGAATGTGATATCACAAGTCGTTGCATGTGGTATGTTAGTCGGGGCGATATCACCAAATCGCTGAACTTCACAGACAACAGCATTTGTGTAGGGCATATGCTTCCTGTGCTCTAGCTTAGGTTGAGCCGTGCCCATAACTTTTTCAATTTCTTTTTGCACTTTTTCTGTTGGACATTTAAAAATAATGACAATCTTCAGTATTGGTTTATATATTGACAATGTCTTCTGCACTACCTTACAACATAATATATAATGAGCCAAACAAAACAAGAAGGGCCTTGCCAAAGCAGGGTGGTTTCCACATATATTATCAAAAGTATGGAATAAATACTGTACCTAATTTTCCTAACAGTGAAACAGTGTAGAACTATTATTATTATTAGTTTTTGTTGCCTAGCTTGTATGAATGCTAGTATATTCCTGTATTCTATAGTTCTGTAAAATGTCCTTTCTTCATGTACCGTACTTTGGACCTTTTGCGCACCAGTCCCTGAGCCCATGCAGTGTTCATTCTGGCTTATTTTCCCTGCCCAGAAAGCCCATGTGCTGCATACAACGGTAAAATAAAGAATAACCTAATATAACCTCAATAACACTTAAGTGTGGTGCTTAAAGTTTTACTAAAGTCTGAATTATTTTTCAATAAAATAACAAACATATATATATATATATATATATAACAACAAATATATTGTAGTTATTGTAGTGCCCTCCTAGCTAGCTAGGGGGAGCTAGTAGCCTGATTGTTAGAGAGGAGGGCTGAGTAGCAGCTTGGGTATGATAGTCAGGAGGTTAAATTTGGGTCAGAGCTGAGAGGCTCTGTAGGGCAGCACCTGTGGAATTTCCCCCTTCTCTAGAGCTTTGGAGGAAGGTCTAGAGACAGTGGGTGGATCTGACGAGTGGCTGGCTTGTACTCCTGGCAAGGGGCCAGGACAACCCTTAAGGGTAAAGGAGCTTGCTCAACAGCAGGAGTGGAAGGAGGAAGGTGATGGAAGAGAGTCCAGGCTGGAAGGGGCTCACCTCCAGGGGAGATTCTGGAAAGGAGGAAAGCTGTGGACTTCACTGGCCCCCTGAGAGAGGACCACCTGGCAGCAGGGAAGGAGCAGCCCAGCTTAAATGCCTGGCAGTGGCCACCGACCTAACAGAAGCACAGGAGAAGGACTCAGTGAGGACACCTACACCCCCTGGGCCAGAAAGGGGAGAAAGTGTTTGGATGGGAAACCTAACTCACTCGGTAGCTGGAACTATTGCCCTTCTAGTAACTACTGGTTCCCCTGTCCAGAGATTCCTCCATACAGCCGGATTGAGGAGCATCTGGGGTTGGTGAGGTAACTTGGGAGATGCTGTCTAGCTCTCCAGAAGATGATTTCTGTGTAAAGATTTGTAATATAGTTCAGGAAGTTTGTCTTCAGTTGCCATCCCCTTGGGCATCCCATATACCCCTTACCCCATCCAAGTTATAAACCCTTAATAAAACTTCAAAAACAAAGTTTAAGGACTGTTTTCTGTCTCCTGTTACAAGTCTGAATGGAAAATGTTGTGCAGGACTACAGGCAGACCCAAATCTACAGCATCTCCTAAGGTGGTAGTGCTACATTATACTCACCTGCTCTGTGGAGTGATATTGCACAGATCGGCCCTGATCCTCCTCTCTTTGGGTTCCCTTCTAGTGATCTCAGCTCCTGTTCTTCTTTGTGTGTCCACCATAGCAGGCTGTTTGCTATATATTTTGATGCCTGAAAAATCTCTACCTCCTGTGATTTACTTATATTTGTGTGCAATAAACTGTTACTGTAAGGGACCACCCGGCGGTACCACTAGCACTCCACTGAATAGGCGTTCCCAGAGCACGGAATCTAAGTCCCAGGGTGCTTGTTCACCAGGGCCCCTGATGGTGGGGATGGACTTGGAACACCCCGAGATCAGGTCGTGGCTACTGGGTAAACCCGTCAGTGGTAGTGGTATACGCCGAGGGCTCCCACGGGGAAGAGCCTGATATGAGGAGGTCTGAAGACCCCACTGGGAGGGACGGATGGATGGCTGAGCAGGTGCGAAGTCAGACAAGCCGGGTCGGTAACAGAGAGGACGGTACGGTACAAGGCAGTGGGCAGAGAGTAGTCGGGTCACACGCCAGGTCAGTAACAGCAGGTCAGATCCAATAGGGGGCATTCAAGAGAGAGGTCAGGCAAAGCAAGGGTCTGGGCAGGAGAATACAACAAGGTCAGAGCACAATCCGGGTCAGCAACTTACAATTCACAGTTTCGCAGGTACAGGATACAGGGAAGACCAGAAGGCACTGAATGACAGCTCAGGGCCATTTAAATATCCCGCCCTGCGCTGTCATTGGTGCCACGCGCGCGCCCGCGGTCCCTACTGCGCATGCGCGAACTCGTTCGTTGCGGCCGGCCAGGTCCCAGTGCCCGCGTTCCTGCACAGGGCGGTGCACTGCGCCTGCGCCGAGCCCATCGCAGAGGTGATCTCCGACAGTTACTTTTATACTACACTTAGTCTGGTGCACCTCTCTCTTCTCTAATTGTTTGCTTTGGGGACACATGCTGAATGCATGCTCCCGACCTGTGTGTCTACGCAGCCGAGCTCCATAGACATACACAGCTGGACTTAACCTCACCCCCCACTTTCTGTTCACTACATTTGATCGCCAGACGCAAGAGCCAATGCCCCTCAGGACTGTGGGTATCCTTTAATATACACTAGTTGCCAAAATTGTGGATACACCTTACATTTTTACAATCTTTTGCAGTTTAAAGTACTTTTTATATAAAAATCTCTAAAAATGTCATAGCACAAGTAAAATTTAATATAGTAAATTAATACCTTAACAAAAAAATCTTTAAATAAGTTCAATTTTGGCTGGAAATGTACCATATGATGCCCAGAATTGATTATTACACGGCCTCGAGCAAGAATCCAAGCAACAAGCAAGGACTGATCCTCGCTTGTTGCTTGGATTCTTGCTCGAGACCATGCATTTCAATCTTGACCACAGATTTTTGATGGCATTCAAGTCAGGGCTATTTCCGGGCCAAGGAAGCAGAGGAATTTTCTTGTCATTGAACCATTTAAGGCATTTACTAGCTATATGGCATGGAGCTCCATCCTGTTGAAAAATAAATTCTGTGGCTTTGTCCGATAAGTCGCTTATTGATGGGATCAATTTTGGTTTCAGGACCTCTTTGATGTATCGCTGTGCATTGATAATGCCATCAATAACCTGCATTCGTCAAACGCCATACTAAGACATGCAGCTCCATATCATGAAGCTTTGAGGGTGTTTCATTGTTGCTGTCATGCACTCAGGAAGGCATTCTTTGCCTGACCTTCTTCACACATATCGAACACCATCGCTTTCGAAAATAGAAATTTGTGTTTCATCACTCCAAATAATTTTTTTCCAATCTTCTGTTGTCCAATTTTGATGTTCCTTGGCCCATTCGACTCTTTTCTTTCTTTGTTGGCAGTTTAAAAACAAGGGAGTAAGTAAAGATATCAACCAAAACTGACAAAATCAGAAGGTGTATCTACAATTTTGTCCACTAGTGTACTAGAAAACAACAACAAGGAAAGGACGCACAGACCTAGCGCATTACCATAACACAATTTATAAGAAAAATAGAACAAATTATGTGTTCACAAATGCATGACATGTGTATCTAAAAGGTACAGATGAGACTACCTCTAAATCCAGAGTGCTCAACTGATGGCATGTGAAGACCTCATAGCATTCAAAATGGCGAACGCGTTTCAAGGGTCAATCCTTCTTCCTCAGAGCCAAACATGAGGATGATTGAATACAGCTGCCCAAAAACATACACAGTATATGTAAACTGCGAACATTACAAACATTCGATAATAACAATAATAAAAATTTCATAAACTGTAACTAAAACGAAGAAAATGAAAGTCCAATTAAAGTCCCGATGTGAGAAAAGTTCCAGTGCTCTTAAAGTGCTGTTGGTGCCCCACATAGACTATTACTCACCATATCCAGGTGACCAACTATCTCTAGTATGGTCAATAGCGCTTATGGGGCATTCCCATGTAGGATCACCACCAATTAATTTTGCTAGAAGACATGCAGCATACAAAAAGGTTCCACTCAAAGGGAATGATGACAGGAAGATGATCTCATAGCGTAAAACCACTGCAATATGTTTGTTTAATAAAATACATAATTCTACACTCACATATTTCAGTGCCTTTTGGAACTGAACCTGGTGTAAACAGCTTTGTTTAATAGGGGAAAGATGGCAGCTGCCCATTTTGGTAACGGCAGTGGTGTGCGTCCCCCCCTCCCCCCCAGAAGTGACGTCGGCAGAAGTTGCATCACCAAGCCTCATTTAATTGGACATTAATTTTCTTTGTTTTAGTTACAGCTTATGAAATATAATTTTAACTGTTTGTGATGTGCTCTGTTTACATATAGTTTTTATGGCATATTGTGTTTAAGATATTTTTTTCATATTTTATTACTTGAGAGCACGAGTTCACCGAAGGCACACAGCTATATTTGTATTATTTTTTCTGTGTATGGAGACACTAGAGGTCCTCAGCTGCCATTGAGCTATGCCGTGCTTCTCCAGGCATACAGTCAGGTCTATAAATATTGGGACATCAACACAATTCTAACATTTTTGGCTCTATACACCACCACAATGGATTTGAAATGAAACGAACAAGATGTGCTTTAACTGCAGACTGTCAACTTTAATTTAAGGGTATTTACATCCAAATCAGGTGAACGGTGTAGGAATTACAACAGTTTGCATATGTGCCGCCCACTTGTTAAGGGACCAAAAGTAATGGGACAGAATAATAATCATAAATCAAACTTTCACTTTTTAATACTTGGTTGCAAATCCTTTGCAGTCCATTACAGCCTGAAGTCTGGAACTCATAGACATCACCAGACACTGGGTTTCATCCCTGGTGATGCTCTGTCAGGCCTCTACTGAAACTGTCTTCAGTTCCTGCTTGTTCTTGGGGCATTTTCCCTTCAGTTTTGTCTTCAGCAAGTGAAATGCATGCTCAATCGGATTCAGGTCAGGTGATTGACTTGGCGATTGCATAACATTCCACTTCTTTCCCTTAAAAAACTCTTTGGTTGCTTTTGCAGTATGCTTTGGGTCATTGTCCATCTGCACTGTGAAGCGGCGTCCAATGAGTTGTGAAGCATTTGGCTGAATATTTGCAGATAATATTGCCCGAAACACTTCAGAATTCATCCTGCTGCTTTTGTCAGCAGTCACATCATCAATAAATACAAGAAAACCAGTTCCATTAACAGCCATACATGCCCACGCCATGACACTACCACCACCATGCTTCACTGATGAGGTGGTATGCTTAGGATCATGAGCAGTTCCTTTCCTTCTCCATACTCTTCTCTTCCCATCACTCTGGTACAAGTTGATCTTGGTCTCATCTGTCCATAGGATGTTGTTCCAGAACTGTGAAGGCTTTTTTAGATGTCGTTTGGCAAACTCTAATCTGGCCTTCCTGTTTTTGAGGCTCACCAATGGTTTACATCTTGTGGTGAACCCTCTGTATTCACTCTGGTGAAGTCTTCTCTTGATTGTTGACTTTGACACACATACACCTACCTCCTGGAGAGTGTTCTTGATCTGGCCAACTGTTGTGAAGGGTGTTTTCTTCACCAGGGAAAGAATTCTTCGCTCATCCACCACAGTTGTTTTCCGTGGTCTTCTGGGTCTTTTGGTGTTGCTGAGCTCACCGGTGCGTTCCTTCTTTTTAAGAATGTTCCAAACAGTTGTTTTGGCCACGCCTAATGTTTTTGCTATCTCTCTGATGGGTTTGTTTTGTTTTTTCAGCCTAATGATGGCTTGCTTCACTGATAGTGGCAGCTCTTTGGATCTCATCTTGAGAGTTGACAGCAACAGATTCCAAATTCAAATAGCACACTTGAAATGAACTCTGTACCTTTTATCTGCTCATTGTAATTGGGATAATGAGGGAATAACACACACCTGGCCATGGAACAGCTGAGAAGCCAATTGTCCCATTACTTTTGGTCCCTTAACAAGTGGGAGGCACATATGCAAACTGCTGTAATTCCTACACCGTTCACCTGATTTGGATGTAAATACCCTCAAATTAAAGCTGACAGTCTGCAGTTAAAGCACATCTTGTTCGTTTCTTTTCAAATCCATTGTGGTAGTGTATAGAGCCAAAAATGTTAGAATTGTGTCGATGTCCCAATATTTATGGACCTGACTGTATCTTCCCTCATTGTATTAATTGTTATACAGCATATGTCCCAAAATAGGATATGTTAAACTAAACTTGGGGACCATACTTCTGTAGCACTACCCTCTTGAGAGCTGCTGGTTTTGAGTCCCTCTATTTTTCTGCACAGCCAGGCAACACACATTTTCCACTCATGCTTCTAAAGTCAGTAAACAGTCCATGAGCTTGGTTTTGTTGTTTTATTAGGGGTTAAGGTACTTGGATGGGGTCTAAGGGTACAGGTGATGCCTAATGGAACTGAAACAACTTGGAGGACAAACTGCCTATATACAAACAGCAGAAAATTTTGATCTGAACTTTATACTCCCTCTGGAGTGGCTCCTGGCTCTTAATAGATCAGCACACAGTCCTTACTAGGAGCTCTCAAGCCCCTTAAATGAACCTTCTTCAGATCCCTGGCTGTCATAAAAAGTAACCCAAGGCAAGGGCTTCCAAGACACATAGGAATGCTATCCCAGGGAGAACTAGTTGGGCATGGGACCTGACTGCTTTCTCGCTTGTAGGCCCAGGGGGCGTAGAGGTGCTCACACTGTCCTGTTCTTGTAGCTTGAAAGGTGAAGCTGTTTTCAGGCCTTATGCTGTGCTGGCTTCTTTCCTTGCTGACAGGTTGTCCTTCCCCGGAAGACTGTAAAACAGTGGAGGTCCCTCTTTCCAGTTCCTTGCAGGTAGATTCCCCTTCTCTGGGGCCCCAGCCCAGTCTTCACACCAGCAGCACTTCCTCACTCCATCTTCCACCTGACTCCCCTGCAGGCCAGGCTCTCTCATATTTACAGACCGATCTCCCACACTGCCAGGCCTCCTGTCTGGGATTGGTCAGACTCCCATAAATATGCAGATCAGCCCCTCCTCTCCTTCACCCACTGGCTTCTAGAAACTTCTCCAAGTTTCCAGAACATGAACAGGTACCAGAGGACTGACCCGTAGAGCCCTTCAGCCCCAACCTAAAGTAACCTTGCTGTCTCACTCCCAGGCTGACTCACACCCAGGCTCCTAGCAATCCTCTAGCTATACACTGTCATAAATTATATGAGAAGAAATTATATTTTATTTTCTCTTCGACTCAAACTATAGAGATAGTTTGCTTTTGTAAATTAAGTGAGCACAGAATTGAGAAAAGCAAGGACACCTTGCAGCAATGGGTTTCTGTCCTACTTACTGCACCCGGAGCAAATTAACAATATTAACCAGCCTTTCCAGGCCCCATAAATGTAAACTGTGGAGACATCTTGTATGTAGACTCTGGATTCAACAAATTAGCAGTCTGGCCATTCAATAACTTACCATTGTTTTAGCTCTGGGAAGGGTAAGCAAGAGACAAACACCTTTCATAAAACTTCCTCTGAACTAAATTCTTTTTCTGGACAAAACCATTACAAATATCACAGACATATTTAGAAATAAATTATTTTAAATTATAACACAATATCGCAAGATATCTATAAAAGATTTTATCTTGACACAAGATCCCATTGTTAGAAAGGAATACTGAATATTAACACCAGTTGTTATGTGTAATCCAATTATATTTAGTGTGTTGAAATTTATCTTAAAGCAGAAATAGTGTATGTGTGATGCCATATCTCTAACCAATCAGTAGTGAAGTATGCAAAATATTAGGTTTATATGGATATATGTTTATCTATATATATATATATAGTGTGTGTTTCTGTCCTAAATGTACATGAATAATAGTGGCTTACAGCCAAAGTTAAAAAAGCTAGAGATAATAAGAAAAGAGCTTTTATTAAATATAAAAATGAAGGAACTCTATCATCATTTAACCATTACAAAGAATATAACAGAATATGCAAAAAGGAAATAAAGGCCTCAAAAATTGAAAACGAACGACAGATTGCAAGAGATAGCAGGACCAACCCCCAAAAATATATTAATAGTAAAAAGGTCCAGTCCGAGCATGTAGGCCCTTTACATAATAATCTAGAGTGGGTGATGGGGACAAAGAGAAGGAAAATGTATTTAAATACCTTCTTCAGCTCTGTTTATACAAAGGAGCATGGGGGAGCTCTTGTCCATAATGGGCATGATATTGACACAGCTCAAGATGATCTACACTGGCTCACAACTGATATGATCCAAAATATTTAGACAGAATAAAGCACCTGGACTGGATGGCATACACCCACGGGTCCTTAAAGAACTGAGCTCTGTCATTTCAAAGCCATTGTTTCTAATTTTTAAGCACTCTTTAATGACTGGCAAAGTACCATTGGATTGGCGTAAGGTCAATGTGGTGCCTATATTTAAAAAGGGGTCAAAATCAAGTAATTATAGACCTGTTAGTTTAACTTCTATAGTTGGGAAGATACTGGATAGTTTAAGAAAAGACCACGTAGATGAGTTCTTGCTGCAAAAAAATATTTTAAGCAACAGACAGCATGGATTCATAAAAGACAGAAATTGTCAAACAAATCTGATTTCTTTTTATGAGGAGGTGAGCAAAACCTTGGACAGAGGGGTGGCGGTAGACGTGGTATACTTGGATTTTGTAAAAGCGTTTGACACAGTTCCCCACACACAGCTAATGTGTAAAGTAAAAGTCTACAGACTTGGAAAAAAACTTATGTAAATGGATAGAAAACTGGCTAAAAGACCGTGCACATTCACATCCTGGGCTCTACTTCCTGATCCTATGGACAGAGTTTGCTGCTGGGTGGCTGGATGTTACACCTGGATCTTATTACACCACACGATGAGTCTTTTTAACTATTTATTTTGTAAGTGCAATTTATCTATTGTTTATTAATAAATTGTCAATACTGCACTTAGAGGTGCCTTCCTCTCTTTTTATGCTGGTTAGTGGAGAAGGGAGTTCTTTTAGCCCACTTTACTAAACCTGTCTGGTTATTCTTTCTAAAATATATAAAAAATATATGTGCACTTGGTGAAAAGGGACATGCCATGTAGTTGGTATATCTGTAGAGTGCCTGCAACTTTCAAATTCTATTGAGTAAGACCTTATTTTTTTTAACGCTATGAATTCTATTAATTTAAAATAATCATGAACAAATCAAGTAATTAACAGAATGTGAAGAAACGCAAAGCCACTATTTCTCTTACTTTGGATTTCTGGGTATTTAATCATGATCAGGAGGCTCCATGTCAGAGTGGTGGATGTAGTTTCCATTCCAGCACCAAACAGTTGGGCCACCAGGGCAGTTAAGTTGTCATCATGGAAATAGAGTGTAGATTCTGACTTTTCCTGAATGATGGAAAAAAAGACAAAATATCCGTGAGCATTTATTGCCTCATTGCTTCATCAGGTGCATGTACATATCTTTGGGCTCTTGAATTCTCCCCCAGAAAGAAGCTCTAATGTATGCTGTTTGCTTTTATACTTACCTCTCCTAGAAGTCTCTAGGTCAGTCATCTTCTCTTGTCTTCTTTGCATTATTCAATGATACAGAAAACATTGACATATGTAACATTACTACCTTGGGGTGCATTGACTAGACTGGAGCTTTGCCTTGGATAACTTTGATATTGGGATAGAATGGGCCTAATTTCAGGCCCTACTGATAAGAGCTAATCCAGACAAATGAGGACTTGAAATAGGTGGTTCCCACCACAAGCTTTGCCTTTTTGCGGATGACGTGTTCCTCTTTCTCACCTCCCCTTTGACCTCCACTCCCATCCTCCTCCGGCTCCTTGATGGTTTTGGCTCTATTTCTGGCCTCCATGTCAACCCCCAGAAATTGTTAGCTCACAATGTCTCCCTAGGACCTGGCTCGCTTACACCAGGAAATGCCCTTTTCTTGGTCACAGCTCTCAATCCCCTTCCTAGGCATTAAACTAACTTCTAGCCTATCGACTTTTTAAGCTGCTAACTACTCACCCATGTTGACCCACCTTACGAATCTCATGACCAAATGGTCTTCTTTGTCATTGGCCTGGATGGGCAGTATTACAGGTCCATTCTCCCTAAAATGTTTCACCTGTTTAGAGTTCTGCCCATTCCAGTACCTACACATTATCTTCGTATCCTACAATGGCGCATATATATACCTGTGTTTAGGGCTCCATCTGTCCTCGCATATCGAGTTCTACCATACACAAATCTAGACTCAGAGGTGGCCTTGGCCTTCTGGACATTTCTAAATATTACCAAGCAGCAAATCTTGCACAAATGCCTAAATATCATGCGGCTCATGAAATTCCTCAATGGGTTGTCCTTGAATCAATCGATTGTAACCCTCTTTCAACTGCCAATCTTCTATGGCTGCGGCCATCGAATCCCCGCCACTTTGTAACTCCATAACATCTCACTATATCTCTCTTTGGGATAAACTAAAATCCCGCTACTCCTTTCAGTCACCACACAACCCCCTGCTCTCCTATCTTTGAAACCCGGCCTTTCCCCCGGCCTGGTCCTCCCCGCGATCCTTTAGACACTGGTCCTCAGCCAAACTCCTCCGTACCCACCACTTTTTGACCAATAGAGGTTTCAAATCTTTCCCTTCGCGAGACACACTCTTTACCAGCGTCAGAACTCTTTAGATACCTCCAGCTACCACACTTTTACGCACCTCATACTGTCCAACCCCGTTTGACTTACTCAATGTCCTCCTTTGAACAATCTTGTGATAGAGATCTGCATAGGCCTAATCTTTGATATCTACACCCTCCTCTCCACCCCTGAGTCCTCATTACACCCCTCTTATGTCAATAGATGGGAGGCAGATCTGGGCCATCAATTGGACTCTGCATTTGGACTGCACCAAGTCCTCTTCACAAAACATAATAGCCCTAGAGACTAATTATAAAGTCTTGACCCTATGGTACCTGGTCCTGGCGAGGATTGCCAAATATACACCCAGCTATTCCTCTGAATGCTTTCAGGGTTGTGCGATGGCAGGGACCTACTTTCATATCTGGTGGACTTGCCCGGTAGCCCAAGCCTTTTGGGTCGACATCTTTCATATGTTATCCAAGCTCTTCATGAAATCAATACCACCTGACCCAATTGTAGCCCTCCTAAATGTGAGCCCTTCCAGCTTTTCTAAGCCTCAATTTAAACTCCTCTTGCAAGTCACCATAGCAGTTAAACAGATCATAGGCAGATCGTGAAAATCTCCATCTTTGTGTACTGTAGCAGTTAGAAACAAGTTTACAAAGGCTATGATTCATGCTAAAGTGGAAGCCATCATTCTAGATGTCGTTCCTAGGTTTTTGTCAATCTGGACCCCATGGGTGGAATATTTCCTCCCACCGAACTTTGACGACTCATTACGCCTTCCTTGATATTTCCTAATCCACTACTTTGACTATCCAACATACTAAGTTATGCATTGATATGGTCTAGAGTCTCTCTACTTCCCCCTAGAAGTCACACGTTCTTTCTCCCCCTCTTCCACTCCTTCTTTAAGCGCTCTCACTTTTCTCCCTTTTTCCTTTGTAATAGCATGTTTATGTCAGTGTTGATGTCTGCATCATCGCACAGTTAATGAAAGGATCTATGACACAATGCATATACTGTATACAGTGTGTTTTCAATCTTATGGGTTGAATGACACTCAGCATCACTCAACCCAGAAGATGGCAGACATCTTGTGGCAAAAAGAGTTTATTATGTGCTCTAGAGTGGTGGTGAATATTGCAGTCTCAGCTGTTTTTTGGGCTTTTTTTGTGTAGCACCTGTCTAGTGTAGAGTAGGCTGCTAGGCAAATGTAGTTATCTCCACTATAATCAGAGCAGGGGCTGATTATTTAGCACTGCTCAGAGTTTCACAGGCTGCTGTTCTGTTACTTTCCCTGTCTTCTGGAGCATTCTAGAACTATAGTGGGTGGGAATGGCAGAACAAGCAGTCTGAATATTTATGGGATTCCAGACAATTCCTGGGGAGGTGTGTCCAGTAGGTGGTGAGAGAGCCCATAAGTAGTCTGAGGCTTGAGCAGCAAGGACAGTCTCCTGGGTCCAGTCTTGCAGGAGAAGACTCCTGTGTAGGGGCTCTGCCCCCTTGGGCAGAAGTCTCAGAAGAAGCCATCAGGATTCAGGAAGACACCAAGGTCCCAGCTAGGCTTAGCTGAGGGGGCCTATTTGCAAGTTTAAATCCTGAAATCAAGTTGGGTCTGGAGAAGCTCACTGGAGAGAACCAGGAGGAAGTTTGGGGGGAATGAGTCCAGCTGTCCTATGGTGGTGTGAGTCTATCTCCCCCTCACTAGGAATAGACTGGTGGATAACAGCAGGTGGAAACTAATGATTCTGTGGGTTAGTGAGTAAGAGACCCTAGTGCTGAAAAGTGGTGACTGTGTTAGATTTTAAACTCTGGAGGGAGTACAGGTCACCATCAGCATAGGGATCCTGTGGGACATTCATTTTTTTGCACAGTGCAATTCTTCAGGGGGGTGCGCTACAATTAAATCTTCTGGGGGACATTAACAAATAGCCTGGAGTTGGGCTGTAATAGACTGCACTAAAATTCAAATTTGTGGGCAGATCACAAATTATTCTAAACACCTCTGCACTTTTAGAGTCTATTACATTTTATTCAAGTAGTATAAATGCCTCAAATTTGTCTTTTTATTAACTTCCTTTCTTCCCTACAGAATCAAGTTTACTGAGATCACTGTGAACAAGTTGAGATTTCTATTAGGACAGTGCTCTGTCTGGGTTTATGTACTGGGACCTGGAAGAGGCGGTTTTGTAGGTTTACAGCAACAAAACTTTTTTTTTAATTTTGGGAATGGTCAAAACTCCTGTCTTTTTCCAATTTCTGTGCATTGGGGGAGATTTCCCTTTTCTGCATGTCCTAAAGACACAATGTGTGTGGTTGTGGCATGGTTGTACGGTATTTAGGGGGTTAAAGCAGGTGGTTAGGAGGCGATGCAATGCTTCCTCACAGGATGTCTAATGCTGTCTGTAGAGCATATGTAGTTCACTCTTCAGAGAGCAAAGCAGATTTAAACAAGCCCATAGAGAAAGTAAATCTCCCTGAGGCTCAGTTCACGCTAGGGCCATTTTGCGGGGCGTGGCATGGTACGGCACCCCACCCCACAGCTGCAACCACCCACACACAAATCGCGGGACTGGCGGGTGGGTGGCATTAATCTTAATGGTATACTACCCATACTGGAAATTGCACTTACACTGGGAAGCACACTGTAGTGTGGGCTGCGATTTCTGGAAAGTTGCAGATACCTTTTCCCTGCGTTTTGCAAAGCACGGCAGCTCATTCAAATGAATAGGCTGCCGCGCCTTGCAAAATGCAGGGAAAAGGTCTTTGCACACACAGCTATATAAATTGCAGGGCTATAAAATAATGATAAAGAAAAAAATAAAAATAAATAAAAAAATTCTTATTGTCAGAACTATTTTTATTCAAATTCATAGTATTCATCAATTTATATAAAAAAGCAAAACAAGCAAAAACAGTCAAAATTGCCAGTGTCCATAAATTCATTTGAAAAGCTATTGGTCCATAATAAACTATCTGATTATATAGTTAGAATTCATAATGAAGTTGATCAGGGTCCACAAATTTACAAAAAAAAACACCCATAAAATTCATTAAAAATAAATTTAAATAATACATTATTATTTATTAGAATACATATTGGTACTATTAAAATATTAAAGCATAATTTAGTCCCCGTTCACATCAATACAGTTTGTCATGTGATTTGACTGTTCAGAATCGAATGACAAGTTGCACAGTGTTTGTGCCTATGTATCCATTCAAATCGATGCGATTCTGACTTTGCGGTGCGGCACTGGTTTTTCCACAAATTTACAAAAAGAACCCCATAAAATTGATTAAAAATACATTTAAATAATACCTTATTATTTATTAGAATACATATTGGTACTAATAAAATATTAAAGCATAATTTAGTCCCCGTTCACATCATTGGTACTAATAAAATATTAAAGCATAATTTAGTCCCCGTTCACATCAATACAGTTTGTCATGTGATTTGACTGTTCATAATCGAATGACAAGTTGCACCGTGTTTGTGCCTATGTATCCATTCAAATCGATGCGATTCTGACTTTGTGGTGCGGCACTGGTTTTTAAAAAAGGTTCCTGCACAATTTTTGGCGATCTCATGCGCGTCTTGCCTAGACATAAGTCGAACTAAACTGATTGTATTATATTATTTTACATTATTTATCATTACTGTCTTGTATTCCTTATTATGTTACAGGATAGTCTATGAAAACATAGCATAACCTATGTAATCATTTTAAGTACGAATACATAAAAGACTAGCTGCATTTAGTCCAACGTTACTGCAGTGGATCACCGTGTTGCCTGAACCCCTCACCTCTTGCTGTTTTGCCAAGTAAGCATCAATAAGATTTCTCTGATGATTTACATCCAGGTCCATCCTCTGCTTGGTAAATGTTTCTCTCATAAAATCATGCAATTGTTGAGTGTTTGCAGCAATTTTGTTGTGGATTCCTGGTAGAGGATCTATCAATGTAGGGAACATGTCATACAGCTGAAAAACAGAGAGGAAGTGACGTCAAAAGGCATAAATATTTAATAAATACCACTTGAACCAAAAATGTAGCAAACTTGAAACAAGGAAATAACTATCTGGAAGCAGAGATAACTTTGTCTTTTAAAAACAGTCAAAAAATCCAGATAGATCAGATTACACAGAATGCTAAATGGCTAATACTCCTGCTTCTGCTTGGTCTTGTCTAGACGGTTTACATAGGGTGACTTCATGTATGGAAGCAGTGGCTGATTTTCTATTAGAAAGTCAAAATGGTGTAATCTGTGAATAAAGTGTAATTTATCCACGGAAACAAAGCCCACAAAATTTTGCAGTGCTAGAATTAGATACACAGTATTGGAGCAGTAAGGTATCATTCCAACCAGTAGCCAAATACTCTATCAGTATTGTGGACCATATGTCACCTGATAGAGTCCAAATTAGTCCTCCTATAAATGGCAGCATTATTGCAAAGAAGAAGAAACAGCAAAGCAAGTAGTTTGTTACATATGAAAGTCAGATAGTAGTACAGGTAGCCCAAAGGGCACGAAATCTTGGAAACATAGTAATTCACTCAGAATTTTTTAAGACACAGACCACTGATTGGTTCTCAGACTATCCAAGAACACAGGGGATGTTCCCTTGCTGGCATCTTGTGACATATACATTTTCCTACTGGATGTCCGGACACTGATGTCCGAACGTCCAGATGACTTTGTTTTAATGCATTTTATATGTGTGTGTCTTTATGGAAAAACTAAGCAGTATGTCCATGTATTTCATAAGTAACTTTTTTACATTTTCTATTCTCACTTTTTGATACTTCAATAAAATTTTGATATTCACAATAGTAGATCTCAGATGCCATTATATTAACCACTTTTCACCCATCCATGGGGCTTTACAGGGTGGGTATTTTTCTTTGAACTTTACTAAATCAACCCTACAGAGTTTTGATTACATCTCCCTATATTCATAATGACAATATTCTAATATAGGGCATTTAAAGCTAAGGTACCCTCTTATGTGCTGTACTAAAATGTTTAAAGGGTGACCTCACCTGGACACAAATATATGAATAAGGAAATAGCTCACCCTGGCCATAGGTGTCCCCATGAGTCT
This sequence comes from Staurois parvus, assembly GCF_062004578.1. NCBI lineage: Eukaryota > Metazoa > Chordata > Amphibia > Anura > Ranidae > Staurois > Staurois parvus. The sequence continues at coordinate 5,492,223 of NW_028318186.1, read as the reverse complement.
AATATTTTCAGTCGTAAGGTCCATAAGGCTTAACAAAGTTGGATCATCATAGTCAAACCTGCGATTTAGCAGCACAAAAACTATTATATTAGCCACGGCAGCATTCAAGATGGTCCGATTGTCAAAAGGCTTCCCTTAAAATGAAAGAAGAAATGCAAAATAAGCAATATTTGTAGTAAAAAAAAAAATAGACACTGAGCTGGAAGTTATTCATATGAAGTATAACACAAAACAATAATAAACAATAATAATTAATAATGTTTATTAAAATAATTATCAGGAGCGTCTAGCGCTCTTGGTCCATCACAGCTACTGATCTCATTCGAGTATCCTGGTTTTGAATGTGATACATTCTCCCTGTCTGTTTGTCTACCTGCAAGGTGATTGATGTGGCCAGTCTGTGGGTGAAGGCCACACCTGATTTAAGCCAGCCAAGCCTGCAGTCCCATGCTTTTGATATTGTGTTTGAAAAATGTGCTCCAAGCTCCCTGTCTGTTGGTCCTGCTGTGCTCTTTGGATTCCCTCATTGATGACCTCAGATTGGATATTGACTACTCCCGGAGCCCTGCCTGCCTTTTGACTATGGATCTGACCCTGACTATCCTGAACTTGCCTGCCTTATACCTGGACTGACATTTAACCACTCTGCCTGTCTGGCAACTGCAAGTAAATGCTTGCTGTGCTCAGTTTGTGCCTGCCCCAGCATGGTAGCCAAGCACTATAGCATTGTGCATAAGACCTGGGGGCAACCGAGTACCAGTAGGACTGCTTGCCTTATAGGAAAGGGGGCTGCTATAGGTGAAGAACACAGAAGCAAGCTATAGTGCTTGATCACCTGCATTAGGGGTAAGCATGACAATAATGTAAAAACATATTGCTGACGGTATAGATTGTTATATTAGATTTCCTCTATATTCAAAATTGGCCCCAACCCACATCTATCTGCTTTTCAAGTACTCCTATCTGTAGCATCCTCCTAGTTAGATGCTAGGATTGGCATAGTTTGGTTAAGCATAGCTGTGTTTCTCTGCTTAACAGAGAGACTGTTAGGAAAAGCTGTTTGGACTCTCTGCTTAACAGAGTGCTGTGATTGATTAGTTAGGTCTGCTCATGATACTCTGGTGTTGTTTGAACTTGTCTGAGTTCTGTTCACCTTCAAGAAGCTATGAGATCCTTCTAGAACATGGGTGGGGACTAGGCAAAAGAACAGCATGAATGTAGATACAGCCCTGGCCAATTGCAGGTGAGGGCAGCCCCATTGCATGCTGGGAGTGATATTTATGTTCTGTGAGCACATGGGTTCAGTATCTTTCCTGGGAGAGCTGACTGAAGGGAGCTGTCTGCCAAATATCCATCTGGTATCACTGGGGAGTTTCGCTTGGAAGATTGGAAGGAAGCTACAATTCTGTCCTTGGGCCTTGTGAGTACAGACACTGAGAGATCTTGGGGACTCTGTGTGCTTTCCTATCCCTCTGGTGCTTGATAGTCAGCTTGGGTATGAGAAAAAAAAGGGAACACTGGCTTGTGTTCTGAAGAGCTGGTCCAACTGTTGCCACTGCATAGGACTTTGCTCAGCTACGTTACCTTTGGGCTGTTGCAGTTTTTAGTAACTGGTTTGGATCTGAAAAGCTCAGCCCTATAACTACTACAACTGAAAAAAGAGACCCTGCTAACTCCTAAACTACTTGTTGCTACAAACTAAAGACACGTTTGCTATCTACTTACAGCCAGGACTTCAATAGTGCTCAGTTCAGAGATCAGCTAGATGTCCTTTGTGTGAATAGTTCTAATTTTGGACTATCCTACTAAATTTCTCATCCCTATCCCCAGTTCTGTAATAACATTCCAACACTGAGCTGTCACCAGACTGAGCGAGGGAGGAGGAGGAGAGCACCTTCCAGGAGCTGGTACTGCTGTCATTGGGGAGGTAAAAAGATACTGGTCGGATCCATGCAGAGAAAACACACATACTGCCCCACCCCTTCCAGGAGCTGGTACTGCTGTCATTGGGGAGGTAAAAAGATACTGGTCGGATCCATGCAGAGAACACACACATACTGCCCCACCCCTCCCCACAACTCCTGCTAACACTAACACAAAATTTCTCACAAAATCCTGTAACACCTCCTGAGAGACCCCCAAGGCGCTGATGGCTCCAGAAGCTGCAGATGTTACTGTGACAGTTTAAGCAGGATGAGTAGATGAGGAGCTGGATGGGGAATCTGTCATTGTCAGCATGGGGGGTGGTAATGTGACATTGCCAGGATGGTGTGTGGGGGGGGGGATCAGTAATTTCCTGGGGGGCCATGTGTTGTTACTTGGAGGAGGGTACCTGATGTGGGGGTCATTTGTCATTACCTGGTGAGGAAGGGGGTCATCTGTCATTACCTGGTGTGGGAGAGGAGGGTCATATATCATTACCTGGTGGGGGGGGGGGGTCATCTGTCATTACCTGGTGGGGGGAAGGGCCATCTGTCATTACCTGGTGTGGGGAGGGGGTCATCTGTCATTACCTGGTGTGGGGATATGTGTCATTACCAGGGGAGAAGTCATCTGTATTTACATGAGGAGGGGTTCATCTATGATTAGTTGAAGTGGGGGGCTCTTAAAGAAGGGGTCATCTGTCAAGATCAAGAGGAGGCAAGAGGGCATGTGTCATTATCAGTAAGAGGGGTGTTACTTCCCTAATATCCTGCACCTCCATTTCACTGCAGCCTGGGTATGAAAGAGGTAACTGGGTGCTGTTTAATATCATATGAAAGAAAGGTGTTTAAAAAAACAAATTGTGATATCTGTAGTGGCACACTCTCTGATCAGTCCCCCCACCCAGCCAAGTACAGTACTCCCCTCCCGCCCCTGCTCAGTCCTGCACATGCACAGAAGGTGGGGGCAGGCAGGCCACACTGTGAGGTGAAAGCGGAGGACTTGTATGTGGATCTGGAAGTCGGAGGGCCTGCTGAGTTTCTTCTTTTACATAAAACCTACTGCTTTCACCTGACAGCTCAGAGTATGGCCTGCCTGCCATCACCTTGTGTGCATGTGCAGACAGCAGCAGGAGAGAGAGAGAAAAGAGAGACAACCCCCATACAGCTATCATATCTTGGCATGCAGTGGGAGCATGTTGGCGCATGGTGGAAAGTAGTGGGGGACCCCAGGTCAATTTTTGCATCGGGGTCCACAACCTTCAAGCTACACCTCTGGTTTTGCACCTCGACCACAATAACAACCCCAGCCCCTCTGACATACCTGTTTAATGAAAGTCACTGCAAGTACACAGGTATAGATACATGTAACTTGGTTTTGAGTTAGTACCAGGAAATAGACACAAGATTGTTTAGTGGTAAATGAACTCAATGTATCGGTATGGGTTAAAATAAATGGTGGTGTGAGCATGAATAAGCACACAGAAGGTTGGTTTAGACTCTATTAGACAGTATACTAGTAGACAGTAACACTATGCCAAAGTAACTTAGAATAGAATTCTGTACCACTAAACTGGAATCAACTCATAAACAGGGGCGGACTGACCATTTGGAAACTCGGGCACTGCCCGAAGGCCCAGGGTCAGTAGGGGGCCCCAAGAGATGCCCCTGGTACCTATTTCATAGGCTTTTTTGAGTTTGGGAAAGGACACAGGGGCCCCATGATCCCCTATTGCCCGGGGGCCCCATGAGTTGTCAGTCCGCCCCTTCTCATAAATGAGCAAAGTCAGCAATAAACAGTGCATATAAGCATTAACTGCAATGTGAATAATAATTCTATAACTAGGCTAGAGTGCGCTCTAGGAGAATGTCTAGGATATGGTGCTATATCACCTGGTGCATATGAGAACAGTTCTAGTCAAGCCTGAAGGCAGCAATAAAGCTACTAGATGGCTGTATGGTAAGTTCCTAAAAGGCTCAGTCTCTCTCTAGTAGCAGATAGTGAATTTCCACAGCAGAAGCTCACCAGTCCCAGTGATATTGCAGCTCACCATCTAGTCACACATGGCAATAAATCCACTCACTGCTCTGCACCCAGTTGACTCTGACTGTTGGCACCACTGAACTCAGAATCTTTATTGAAATTTTGTAAATTGCAATAATATCAGAGAGATATTTCAAAAACTTTAACTTCTGAAAAATACAAAAAGAAACATATGTTTTCATACAGAAACATAACCAAATGAGCATTGCATTATCTTCCTAAATTCTCAAAATAACAGTTAAGATATTGCTTAACAGACTAATTGTCCAGTACAGGGCTTATCGTGCCAGGATTCAGAAGATTATATGTTGAAGGTAGTAAGGGTGGAGAGGTGTGTCGGCCATGAATACTCCGTCTCAAGCCGTGACTTGATGCTTTGTGGAGAAAGCCTCTCCGTTCATGGGGCAGGTTCTAAACAGGGAGCCATAATACAGCCAGTCTAAATCTAAAACTGTATCCTAAAAGAGTCTACACTGATTCCTGGGAGCAGGTGGAGTGTAGACCTCTAATGTAATCCTGAGGAACAGAAACATTTCTGGGTGTAGTGAGGGAGGGGGGGGGTCATTTCCTAGGGCAGGGGGAGAGTCAGGTACCTTAAGTTTGCCCTGGGTGTTGGCAAGATTGTATTTGGCATACCAGTTGGTGAACTGAAAGGTGGTCATGAGATGTTAAATTTCATTTAATGTGAAGTTATAGTCTCCAGCGTGTAAAGATGCGTTTGGTGGGTCCAAAGTTCTGTACCATAGCATCCAGTTTTTCCAAATATAGGAATGCTTTGAGGTCTTTCTTGATGGAAGAGAATGTTGGGCTTTGTGGGGAGGTCCAGGACTGTAGTATAACTCTCCTAGCCATTAAAAGGCATAGGTGTATCCATGGGAGCAAAGACATTGGTTTTCCTTTAGTTGGAGTGATTGTGTTTGTTGATAGTGCACAACTGAATAGACAAAGAAGAGGGTCTTTAGGTAGGGTTGTCTTCATTATCCCATATATATATTGGATAATTTGGTTCAAGTAAGTCTGTATAGATGTGCATGACCAAAACCAGTGAAAAACAGTAGGTCTAGGAATCCCACACCAGGGACAGGCAGCCAATGACGGAGTAGATGCATCCATCAGGGCTGGTACAAACGCCCTGTGAATGAGTTTAAATTGGGTCTCCCTCCATTGCTCCTTGATGATGATTTTGCAGATCGTATTATATCCCTCCACTAGTTTAGTGGTGTCATCCAGCTCCGGGATATTTTTGGACCAGCCCTTAAATAGGGAGAAGGTCAGCAGGGAGGTGTTGTGTTGCAGGATCTGAGAGTGACAAGATAGAATAATGCTTCTGTCTTATTGCAGTATCCACCATTGGGTGTGCCAATTCCAACCTGCCCCTACCTAACAGAGATTTGATGAAGTTTACCAGCTGAAAGTAATAAAAAATGTGATTGGGGGGGGACTGTTGGAATATCTCTGTAAAGGAGCGAATATTGCCAGATCCATGATGAAGTAGAGAGGTAACACGCCTTTAGAGGTCCAGTAGATGAAGGCCTCACGAGTCATTCCTGGGGGGAACAAAGGGTTTCCCTGTATGGGAAGGTGGTTTGAGATGGTGGAGATGGGCACCAGTTAGCCTGCAGATTTCTAACATGCTACCACTGTGTCTCAAATGAGCAAATTAGTTTTCAAATGTGTGGGTAGGACTTTAAGTGGTGAGAGTAGAACCACTGATGGATTGAGAGGATATACCAGGGCTGCCTCTAGGGCATAGTTAGAAAATGTAGACCTATGTATCAGCCAGTCTATACCCTGCCTAAGAAGACAGGCCAAGTTGTATAAGTACAGATTAGGTAAGCCCATACCCCCATCGTTCTTCGGAAGATGTAGTTTGCAGAGAGCAATATAGGAGCGTTTGGAGCACCAGAGGAAGTTTGTCAGGGACTTGTTGAGATTTTGGACATCCTTATGTTTGAGAAATAAGAGTAGTGCCTGTAAAGGGTATAATAGCCTGGCAAAGGATACCATCTTATAGAGATGGCATCTTCCGAACAGCGAGATGAGAAGGGAACTTTGCCAAAAAAGAAATCTTTCCACTAAATCCATCCAGCTCCCAGCTATGGGCAAAATCTTCTTCACTCCAAGTAGCCACCCACAATAAAACATAGCTGGGCATCAGAATAGGGAGAGGACCTTCATCCCTATATCAATTAAATTTTCCTCCGATTTTTGAAAGAATCACATGGGAACTGGAAGCGTGGACCTGATACACAGATCCGAACACTGCTGAAAAGTGGAGAAGAGATCTTGAAAGATGGGGAGATAAGGGGGGACTGCTGAGTAAAGAAATAAAAATGTCATCTGCAAAGAGAGCTGCGCACATGTTGACGTTGCCAATTTTGATCCCTGTAAGGAGAGGTGAGCGTTGAGCAGTCGGGAAAGGGTTCTATAGCCAAATTGAAGAGTAATGAGGAACCCTGGCGTGTTCCCTTTTTTAGATGAATGGGGGTGTAAATATTACCTGGGGTGAGCAAGCAGGTCATGGGGGAGGAGTACATTGACTGGAAGAAGTTTGTTATCGACCCCTGAAACCCAAACTTCTAGAAACACCATAAATAACCACTGAAGGTTGCAATTGTCAAAAGCTTTTTCTGCATCGAGGGATAGGATGGCAGTGTCTTAGTCAGGAAAAAGCTTGGCCATCCTATCCCTATCTTGGTATCATGTGCTGATTTTTTCTGCACAGAAATTTGCAAGGTGTATGCAGTTTCCAGCATGGAAAAAAACTGAGATGACATAAAAATCATGGTGTGAACTGGCCAGAGGAGAAAGTGATGTCTATCTGTGCATAAAAAAAATGTGCATTGAGCCCTCATGCAAACTTGATGTTTTTACAGCTTCTGTTTTTTGCTTTTGGAATTTTTTTCTACAGCTAGCAAACCCCCCAGCATGTTATCCTATGTGTCCATGCACACAAAGACTGTAATCAATGATTTTTGTCTGAGACGTTTTTTGGCTGGAAAAAAACCCAGGACTAGTGGGTTTCTAGAGGAGTTTTTTAGCTATAAAAATACTGTAAAAACACTGAAAAACATGGCAAAATGTGGTAAAATGCCGCAAACCGGCTTTTTTTGGATGTTTTTTGACCAAAAAAACCCGCTAAAAGCCACAAACACAGAAAAACGCCCCTAAACGCTAAAAAAAGCAGGAAAAACTCACGACTTTACACAGCTAATGTTACCAGCATTATCAAAACGTCAAGTGTGCACGAGGGCTAAAATTGATGTTGATGTGTATAAAAATTTACTGAAAGGCGCATGAAAACTGATATAAACTCTTGTCTCTGCAGGTGAAATCTGCCCATTTTTTCCATCAGTTTTCAAGCAAGTATGGTGTGAAGAAGGCCTGAATCCTTCCAATCCAGTACATCATGTAATGTAGTATTGATTTCGATCTTGTACACTGGGGTCAAGTTTCTCCACTGGTAAAACCCCTGCGCTCACCCAGGCAATGTTTTTAGTGATGGTGCCACAGTGTAAAGTGCACAGGGGTAGACTGACAACTCATGGGGCCCCTGGGCAATTGGAGATGATGGGGCCCCTGTGTCCTTGCCCACATTCAAAACACACCCAAAAAAGTCTATAAAAAGGTACCAGGGGCATTTTATGGGGCCCCCTGCTGTGCCCGAGTGCTTGAATGGTCAGTCCGCCCCTGAAAGTGCACACACAGTACATGCATACTATGTAAAAACCAACATTTTGGTAAAAAGGATGCATATTACACTCTTATTCTATCTACGAGGAGTTAAGTTCAGGGAACTGTGTTGAGTCAAATCTACACCCTCTCACCTGTGCTAATCTATAATACTTTGTGATGGCATCATTAATGATCTGGTTATAGTGTATAAATGATACGAGTACTAGCAGGAGCGGACTGACAACTCATGGGGCCCCCGGGCAATAGGGGATCATGGGGCCCCTATGTCCTTGCCCAAACTCCAAAAAGCCTATGAAAAAGGTACCAGGGGCATCTCATGGGGCCCAAGTTTCCAAATAGTCAGTCCGCCCCTGCTCTGAACGTCATCTAAGTCACAACAATAGAAGAACACAGTATGCTGAACATAATACTACACAAACATTAGATGTTGCCATGGTTTAATTGCACATAACATATAAACATTCACAATGCAGGGAGCAAAAAGTATGTGAGGCCCTAGCTTAATGACTTCTCCCAGAGCTAATTGGGGCCAGGAGTGAGCCAACCTTGACTCCAATCAGTGTGATGATATTGGATGTGTTGCTGACAGCTGTCCTGCCCTTAAAAAACACACACCTGTTTTGGGTTTACTGGTTTCAAGAAGCACCGTCTGATGTGAACCATGTCTGGAAGAAAAGAGCTCACGGAAGACCTACGATCAAGAATTGTTGACTTGCATGAAGCTGGAAAAGGTTACAAAAGTATCTCTAAAAGCCTTGATGTTCATGTGTTCACAGTAAGACAGACTGTCTACAAATGGAGAAAGTTTAGCACTGTTGCTACTCTTCCTAGGCGTGGTCGTCCTGTAAAAATGACTGCAAGAGCACAGCGCAGAATGCTGCACGAGGTAAAGAAGAATCCCAGAGTGCCAGCTAAAGATCTCAGGAAATTAGAATATTGTGAAAAGGTGCAATATTCTAGGCTCAAAGTTTATCACTCTAATCAGCTAATTAAGCCATAACACCTGCAAAGGGTTCCTGAGCCTTTAAATGGTCTCTCAGTTTAGTTCAGTAGGAATCACAATCATGGGAAAGACTGCTGACCTGACAGTTGTGCAGAAAACCATCATTGGACCCCTCCATAAGGAGGGAAAGCCTCAAAAGGTAATTGCAAAAGAAGTTGTATGTTCCCAAAGTGCTGTATCAAAGCACATTAATAGAAAGTTATGTGGAAGGGAAAAGTATGGAAGAAATAGGTGCACAAGCAGCAGGGATGACTGCAGCCTGGAGAGGATTGTCAAGAAAAGGCCATTCAAAAGTTTTGGGGACTTTCACAAGGAGTGGACTGAGGCTGGAGTCAGTGCATCAAGAGCTACAACACACAGACGGATCCTGGACATGGGCTTCAAATGTTGTATTCCTCTTGTCAAGCCACTCCTGAACAACAAACAACTTCAGAAGTGTCTTACCTGGGCTAAAGAAAAACAGACCTGGTCTGTTGCTCAGTGGTCCAAAGTCCTCTTTTCTGATGAGAGCAACGTTTGCATCTCATTTGGAAACCAAGGACCCAGAGTATGGAGGAAGAATGGAGAGGCACACACTGCAAGATGCTTAAAGTCCAGTGTGAAGTTTCCACAGTCTGTGTTGATTAGGGGAGCCATGTCATCTGCTGGTGTTGGTCCACTGTATCTCACTAAGTTCAGGGTCAACGCAGCTGTCTACCAGGAGATTTTGGAGCACTTCATGCTTCCTTCCACAGATGAGCTTTATGGGGATGCTGACTTAATTTTCCAGCAGGACTTGGCACCTGCCCACACTGCCAAAAGCACCAAAACCTGGTTCAATGACCATGGGCTTGATTGGCCAGCAAACTCGCCTGACCTGAACCCCATAGAAAACATACGACCATCTGTCCGCCAACTGAAGCTCCACAGAGGATGGGTGATGCAACAGGACAATGACCCAAAGCATACAAGTAATTCAACAAAACAATGGCTGCAACAGCACAGAATACGCCTTCTGGAGTGGCCCAGTCAGAGTCCTGACCTCAACCCGATTGAAATGCTGTGGCATGACCTTAAGAGAGCAATTCACACCAGACATCCCAAGAATATTGATACACTGAAACAGTTTTGTGAAGAGGAGTGGTACAAAATTACTCCAGATCGTTGTGCAGGTCTGATCTGCAACTACAGGAAACGTTTGGTTGAGGTTATTGCTGCCAAAGGAGGGTCAAGCAGTTATTAAGTCCAAAGGTTCACATACTTTTTCCTCCCTGCACTGTAAATGTTTACATGTTATGTGCAATTAAACCATGGCAACATCTAATGTTTGTGTAGTATTATGTTCAGCAGACTGTGTTCTATTGTTGTGACTTAGATGACGTTCAGAACACATTTTATGACCAATTCATGCAAAACTCCACGTAATCCCAAGGGGTTCACATACTTTTTCTTGCAACTGTATATATATATATATATATATATATATATATATATACATATACACTGTATATATATATGACTGTTGAAATTAGAAGGCTGCAAGAATACCATCTTACCTCCATAGGATCTAAAGGTTTGCACTAAGCATTCAGCTTCCTCATTAATCTTGTCTTCTATACCTTTCTTCCCCATTCCATAATCTCGTAGAGTTGATAGAGTGAATCTTCTCATGGCCTTCCAGCTTTCACCATTGGAAAAGACGACTCCTGATAGACAAAGTATGCTATTTACAAAATGTACTGGAAATATATTTAAACGTCTTACACCTATACCTGTGAAACCATAAATATATGTAAAAACAAATATTTTAACTGTATTTTAATTATAATATTGCCCGGAATTTTCATAAAATTCACTCAACATATCAAGCCAAATTAGGAAAAGTTAGCACATGATTTGACCAAGATTCACAGAGTGAAAATAACATTTCCTGACATTCAGGAACATCTGATGTTCAATAGTGAAAGGTCACAGTTTCAGCATTATGGCGAGCTAGGATGGTAAATTCCATCAAATCTCACTTGGGAGGATGCCTATTAATGCCTATTAATTATTAATTAGGAAATTGCTCAGTGAATCTTTGATAAATAATCCCCTGTATACAGATTGTAAAAAACACTGTAATGCCCTATCTAACATACTGTCACACGATAGCTGCTGTATCAAAAATATAAACAGTGCCAACATATACACAGTGGGGTTGAATTGCTAAGGGCAAATAGGCAGTTTACTTTGCAAGTGATGTTGTATAAGAAATATATATTTACTTACCTATTTTCAGGGCGCTCTGGTCTGGTGACGTGACCTCTCTTGTGTCAGCCAGACCTGGCTGCAGGGGAGAGAAGAGATCACTTGACAATGGATGGTAATGCTTGGGAGCATTGATGTTGCTCATAGGCTCCTATGGCCCATCCATTGTCACCACTTTCTCCTCTCCCCTGTATAGAGAGGAGCTGGATCACGTGACCAGACTGCAGGGTCCTGGAAATAGGTATGCACATCTTTCTTACACAGGTCATTAAATGTAGGGGTTAGGAGGGGGGAGCAAACATTTTTCAAAGTAGTCAGGCTTTGGCTGGAATTTGACTTTAAATAATTTGTAAAAAAAATATTATTTAACGTGTACTTAAATCTGGAGCCTTTTTTAAATCTTGGTTTAAGTAGTAAGGGCTAAAGAACCTGTATTATTTATTTATTATTATTATTTATTTTTTTTTGCTATTTGCATCCCATTTTGGATATTATCTTTCACCTCCTGCCATAGAGATAACATCTCTTTCATTGACTTTGATAAGGATTGCAAATAGACATGGCCTGCCCCATTAGTCAACAGCTGCCTACATCTTCCCTTGTGAAGTGACAAACAGGTACACAACTTTGACCAACTGCAGCATCCTCCTGGTTTGCTGCAGGAGTATCATATTTTAGTTGGGCCCCTGAGCATCCATTGGGCCCGAGGCTCCTGACTAGGTTACCTTGTGGATGATCCAACATTAAACTTTGCTCTTTTGCAAGAGTTTCCTGTAATGAAATCCAATCAGTAGATATGTAGGATTAATTTCATTACAAATCAAAATTCAGATTTAATTTTCATTATTTGGAGATTTAGATGCATCGAAATAGTAACAAATTCAGAATAAATTATAACGAAACTACTAATTAATTCATATTCATTAGTTTCATTCGGATGGCATGATGCCATTGTTTGGGCCTTTTGTTAATGTTTGAAGTGAAGGAAAACCGAGGGCTGGGCCCACAGATTCAGAGGGTACACGATGCTACACAGACACAGACAGCTGTTCTTTTAAAACAATTACGTTTACTGACCAGTTATAGTGATCATGTAGTTGAGCATACGTGAACAGAATGATAACAGTGCATAACCATACAGTAAGAATAATACTGTCTAACACTAACCCCGTACTTTCCCCAATGTCCAGAAAGCAGCCTGGCTGCGCCTGAATGTTCCAGAGCAAGATATAACGTTGGGGTGCACCCTAAGTATTGCGCAATACTATATGTAACCCGAAGGAAAGTGGAGTGTGTCTCTTGTAACTTTCTGGTATATCCAAAATGTCACTGACCACGTGTGGTGTGATGTGCTGCGGCAAAGCCGCACTTACGTTTTCCCTGGCAGGCTCTTGGTGCTTTCTCCTGACCCACTCCGGAACCGGACCATACAGTCACTTGTTTCCTGGTCTCGTTGTGGATCTGCCTTAGGTGCCCTCGCCAGATTCCACTGTGAGCCGTAAATCCTCTTCCAGGCCCCACACAGATTCTCCAGATGTCCTCAGCATCCATCAGCCAGATCCAGACTCCACTTCCTCCTCAGCACAGGAACTCCTCCCCTTCCCATAGAGTTTGTGATGCAGTAAGTAATTTCTTAATTGCAGCCTCAAACCTGCATTTACAGTTCACTATGACCCTTCTGAGGGTCCTACTCGGCCCCTAAATTAGTATTCATTAAACTTTATAGGGTAAATAAGCATTTATCTTGTCTCAGCAAAAGTCACTACAAAATCGATTCTTGTACTTTGCTGCCATCTACTGACCAAAGAGCATATTGCAGTTTAACATTACACACCAGTATTAATCCATGCGTCACACTCTTACAGAAGCATCTGAAATAAGAATACAACGAATGACCCGAATTGATTCAGATCCATTTCAATTTAATTTTGTATTAACATTTTTCAGTATTTGAAAAAATACACTACATTTGAAATGGAAACATATTGCAATAAATGCAGTAAGGTATAAAAGTGAAGTAAGTGATTCGTCCTTTTTTGTGTTTGGGTTGGATGGAGGTGGATCCATCAGAATCTCTGAATCATATCATAAGGAATAAATCTGAAATTATTTTTGTTCCATACATTCTTTCGGATGCACGTGACTCCAGTCAATATCGTCCAATCGGCTCATTCTATTTCTTTTTGTGGGTTGGACTAGCAAGGATGACTCAGAGTGCATAAGTAATTTCCCGAAATAACGAATTAACATGTTAAAATGAACATAGCCAATGTTCTGTAATAACTTCTGAAAATACGAATTGATTCGGAACAATGAATGTATGTAACAATCTGTATCTGAATATACAAAATGAATTCTGAAAATGAATTATTCTAACATAATGAGTATGAGAAAACAAAATAATTTACTTAACAAATGAATAAAAAGAAAAACATTTTTTTTCGTCGTGCACATCTCTACCAATCAGTGCTACTCTTTTTCCTTATGCAGGGTGACTGGTCTTGTCTCCACCCCCTTCTGTAGTTTTCTGAAGGCAGCCTGTAGTGGGTGGACCTGTTGGGCCCCTCCCACAGCTCTGCTCTCTGTGCAGGCTATGCACAGCACAGTGATGATGTCACTGCTACATTTACAATGCAATTCCCGTGTTTGCAAAGGCATGTGGTGGGCACAAAGTGAATTTAAAGGATAAGTTCACCTTTTGGACAAAAATAATAAATGCACATTTTTTTGCAGGTAATAAATGTGCATTTATTATTTTTGTCCAGAGAAGCCTGTAAAGCATTGCACCAGAGATCAGTAGATCGCTGATGCCATGCAGGTCTCCTGCAGACCTGTCAGGATATCTGCTTGCCGTATAGAATGTATGAGCAAGCAGATATTCTGACACGAAGCTTCAATGAACAATTCACAGCGCCATAGTAGTCAATCGAAAACTACAAGCCCACAGCCGCTGGGGCTGTCTGGACTTGCAGTTCATTCATTCATACGTGGCTGTGTGGCCGGAGCCCCGCACGACCATGCTGTTTTCAAAATTGACAGATAGCACAGGGAGACTTTTTCGGGAGGGGGAGGGGGTGGGGGGCGCAGCTGTAGCTATGGAAACATGTTACATGTTCCACCCTAAAACAGGTGGAACATGTAACATGTTCCCAAAGGTGAACTTATCCTTTAAGTTCTTTGAGGCTATTGTGCAATTTATATAAATTAAAGTTTTTGTGCCTGGAGTTCAGCTTTAAGATGACTTAAAGCTAAAATGTGAAGGCTGAACAATGAGAATTCAGCATTCTCTAGTGTCTAGGGAAGCATTAACCAGTTGCCGACCGCAGATAGCCGAATGACGGCTACACTGCGGCTGGCCAGTTCTGGCGGGGCATCATATGACGTCCTCCCAGAACGCGCTCTCCTGCGCGCCCCCGGGGGCGCACACTCGTCGATTTCCGTGATCGTTGTGTCCTAAGGACACAGCTGATCATGTGATGTGGTAAAGGCCAATCACAGCGGCCTTTTATCACGTGATCAGCCATGTCCAATGACACGCTGATCACAGGGAAATGCAATTGCCGGTTCTCGTCTGCACTTTCCTCACGCTGTGAGATCGTGAGGAAAGTACTGCCGAGAACCGGCAGTTGTTAGAGCAGGGATCAGCACCGATCATCAGAGCACTGATGATCAGTGCCCTGATGATCGGTGCCCAGCAGTGCCACCTACCAGTTCCGCCCACCTGTGCCCAGCAGTGTAACCACCTGTGCCCAGCAGTGCCCACCAGTGCCACCCAGCAGTGTCACACACCTGTGACCAGCAGTGCCATCCAGAAGTGCCACCTATCTGTGCCCAGCAGTGCCACCCACCTGTGCCTTCCTGCATGTGCCCACCAGTGCCACCCACCTGTGCCCACCAGTGCCACCCACCAGTGCCCTTCAGTGCAGCCTAGCAGTGCTGCCATTCAGTGCCACCAGTCAGTGCCCAGCGGTTGTGCCAGTCAGTGCCCAGCAGTTGTGCCAGTCAATGCCTAACAGTCAGGGGTGGACTGACCATTCGAGCACTCTGGCACTGCCCGAGGGCCTGGGGTCAGTAGGGGACCCCATGAAATGCCCCTGGTACCTTTTTTATAGGCTTTTTTGAGTGTGGGTAAGGACACAGGGGCCCCATGATCCCCTATTGCCCGGGGGCCCCATGAGTTGTCAGTCCGCCCCTGCTAACAGTGCCGCCAGTCAATACCTAGCAGTGCCGCCAGTCAGTGCCCAGCAGTGATGCCAGTCACTGCCACCTATCAGTGCTGTCTATCAGTACCCATCATCAGTGCTGCCTATCAGTGCAACCTATCAGTGCCACCTATCCGTGTCACCTCATTAGTGCCGCCTATCAGTGTCATTCAGTGCTGCCTATCAGTGCCCATTAGTGCTGCCTATCAGTGCCCATCAGTGCAGCCTCATCAACGCACATCAGTGAAAGAGAAAAATTACCTGTTTGCAAAATGTTATAACAGAAACTTGTTTTTTTTTCAATTTTTTTGCAATTTTTTTGTTTATAGCGCAAAAAGTAAAACACCCAGTGACGAGTAAATACCACCAAAAGAAAGCTCTATTTGTGAGAAAAAAATTATAAAAATTTCATATGAGTACAATCTTGCATGACCGCACAATTGTCAATCAAATTGCGACAGCGCTGAAAGCTGAAAATTGGCCTGGTAAAGAAGGGGGTTTAAGTGCCCGGAAGGCAAGGGGAGCCAGTTCAGCCATAACATTTATTTGTTGCATTTTTGATACGTTTTATGTTTTTTTTGTCATTAGGCAGATTTAGAACACAAAATGCATCCAAAATGCAGCAAAAACACAGTAAAAGCACAATGCATGCTTATCTGCAGTGTTTTCATTGAAATCTATAGGACCAAAAATGCAACTTTTTGCGTTCAAAAATTCACCTGGTGAAAACACACAGGTGTGAACATGTCCCATAGGAAATCATGTTAAATGGACTGTACTGCATTTCTGCAAAACGCTGCAGAAAACACTTAGGTGTGAACCTAAGGTCAATGAAGGCAGGCAGGATTGGTTCTCCTGTCAGCTGTTCACATTGCTCCCTAATTACAGACCATTGAAAATCGGCTCAGACTAGTATCAAACATCCAACTGTTACTGACCTGTGAGCTTCAATGTGCTTTTTGAGATGGTTTTTTATGTTTTTGATGCATTTTGCATTTTTGTTCTTGTTGCTAGGCAGATTAAAATGCAAAATGCATCAAACATATGTCAAAAACACACAACATTCTTCTCTGCAGCATGCTCCGGGTGAAACGCAGAGATGTGAACATGTCTCATAGGAAATCATGTTAAATGGATTGTAGTGCATTTCTGCAAAATGCAAAACGCTGCAGAAAGTGCTTAGGTGTGAACCTAGGGTAAGACAGAATTCCTGTTATCAATGCATGGAGGGCAGACTGCAGCAGAAACAGGTGGCATGTGTTTCTGTGAAACCTCTCCTAAATCCCCTGCTCCCTCCTGGCACCTGCCGCTCAGCCAATGAGCAGCAGGAGGAGGACACAGCAGCTGCAGTGCACATTGGGACATGTAGTTTTGTGGACAGGTCACTGCACTGTGTAGGATGGCTGTTAAACTACAAATTCCACTAAACTATGGGACAGGAGGAGTTAAGGAAGAATTGTTATGCTGCCTGAGAACATTCAGGGCTTTTGGAACCCAGTGTCTGGAAGAGAGAGGACCTCTGCCTTAGTGCTCTTGGTCCACTGGAAGTTTGGCCAGAGGGGACCTGATTCTGTGATTGAGGGCGTCTGTTGCAGGGGAAATTCCGCCACACCATCAGCACCTGCACCACTGCCACCAGGGTATTGGAGCATTCATCTGCCATGAGTTCCCACCGCTGTTTTTTGGAGGTTTCAGATAGAGGCTGAGGGGGCCCGTTCCACTGTGAATGTCTGCAGCCGTATTCTAGGGACCAGTGAGAGGGCTACCTCCTCATTGCTAACACTGCTAACAGAGAATGAGTTGCTGAGAGCAGGACACCAACTGCACCCTGCACATTCTTCATCTATACCAACTCTACACAGCACCTCTACCAATGCTATACTGCACCCATACCAACCCTATACCACCGTTATACTGAACTGACACTGCTTTGACCCACATCTACTCTTCATTCCTTTACTGCATGCAGGGTCATTAAGTCTGTCGTTAAGTGTACCAATGCTTCTTAAAGGGCCCCAACGATAGCCAGCAGAAGAAACATCTAAAGGACTGTCTCTATCACATATTCTTCTGGAAATTCCCTCTGCCCCCAAATACCCATTCTGGTCTTCTCAAATACTGAGGGTGTTCACCAGACAGTCTTAAGTCTAGTATACCCACCAGTAGTGCCCTCTGGCAGTATACCTCCAGTGGTTTATAGTTCCAGTCTTATTACTGCTCACTGAAGCACTTCAGGTGGCCTTGTTCCTGTTTATGGTGAGCTGGACCGCAAGTGTCACTGTCCTTATTGCTAATTACTCTGTATACTAAAGTCTGTTATTACCATTGCTATTAAATTTTACTATTTTTCTTTGCTTGCCTCATCGCTAACTCTTTGGGTATTAATATATTAAAGTGTTACTATATGCACAACAGTAAAATCAGTCTGTATATGCAGTAAAGCATGCTAGTTATAGTCACTGTGAAACTTAAGGGGTTAATCCTCTGCATTGTGTAAAAAGAATTTTGATTCTGTCTTCTCTGTTCCTCCCCTTCTTCCATGTTACCCATTTCATCTCCAGATAGAAAACAGCCTTGGGGACACTCTGCACATGGTCAGTTTGGTGTGTACTGCTAGAGAGTTTTTTTTCTTTTTCTTGGGAGGGTGCATGTGATCAGCCAAGGGCCAATCAGTGCTGTCCAGACAGAGGGTCAGGGGTTATGCAATCTCATAGGGAAGTGAGAGGAGGATGAAAACTCCTCCTACAAGCTGTAACCAGTGCTCAACTGGACACTGATAGAAGTCACAAGACTGCAATATACTGCTGATGGGAAAAGGTATTTAACAGTTTATATTTACTAAAATAATTTCATTCCCATGTTGTGTGTGCTGTGGGAGATCAGATATAGTGAATGCAGGGTCCTGGGAGACCGGATATAGTGAATGTAGGGTCCTGGGTTTAATAACACTTTAGATTTGCCCTTACTGATTGATTTGGTGCCTGTTTTTTGAAACAGCATTATTGCTGGATACTGGGGTATCAGAGGGATGAAGGTCTTTGAAGAGGTCGAGGCCAGCAACAGAAAGCCTATCTTAACCAGCAGCTCCTTCGGGGGGGGGGTGGGCAGCCATTAATCAAGAAACAAAGAAAGATTTACCGTGATCCTTTTGGAGCTTATAAAACAACGGGCTTTTCGGTCTGTCAGCAAATTCATTTGCGTAGTTGATTAGAGCTTCTTTTACAGCATCATATCCACACAGGATAATCATCTTAGACATCCCTAAATGGAGGGTGTATACTGGACCATACTGCTTGGACAACTGCAAGGACATCAGAGAAAAAGACATGGAGTTAATCAGATGAACTGTCTAGAAATGGCTAACCTACATCAGTCCAAGTAATGGCTATTTTATTTTTTAAGAGCTTCATCAGCACTGTATATGCATCAGTTTTGAGTGTTTATCTTAACTATTGCAGTTTATGCCTAGTTCTTTCATGTCACATTTCATGACATTTCCACAGTTGCAGCATTAGCAAGCAGGTGCAGCACTAACTAGTTGCTGATTGGGTGACTTATAGCCTCTTTGACATGGACGTTTACATAAAATATATAAAAAAATGTGAAAAGGTGGGCTTTTGTTGATAAAAACAGAAACATACTAGGGTTGTGCTACTAAAACTGGAGATTGCAAAATCTGATGCAGATCTGCAAAGAAACCAATCAGGTACCATGTTTTATTGTCAAAGTTTAACTGAACAAGCTGAAGTTAGGAGCTGATTGGCTACCATGTACAGCAGCATCAAATTCTGAGTGAATCACTTTTAGTAAAGCTACCTCACAATGTCTTTTTTGTAATCAGTGATTCAGATCTGCCTATTTATAGTCTTCCTGACTTGGGTGTCCTTTTATGAAACTGAGATCAGCGGCGATCCTGATTATCATTGCTGAGCTCAGATCATTAGTGGTTTAGGAAACAGATGATCAGCTGGATATCAAACCAGCCAGGAATTGGGAGCCACAATCTGCAGTGTGTGCATATGCTAAGTGACGTACAGGACCATCACTTAGCCTGTAGCTGCTGCCCACCCGCAGTATACATACTGCGGGCAGTGAATAACTGGTTAAGTCAAGAATCAGAAGGTGTTTGGATCATATACATAAGAATTTTATGCAACAAACACCAAGGGGTCTATTTTTTTTTTTTTAAATCACTGAATGAATGTCTAAGCATTCATTCAGCCATAATGATTTTCCCCATATTTGTGGGCAGCACAGTGGCTAAATGGTTAGCTCTTCCACCTGGCAGTACTAGGGTTGTTGGTTTGA
Source organism: Staurois parvus (assembly GCF_062004578.1). Lineage (NCBI taxonomy): Eukaryota > Metazoa > Chordata > Amphibia > Anura > Ranidae > Staurois > Staurois parvus. The sequence goes on along the minus strand of NW_028318186.1, from coordinate 5,472,819 downwards.
ATGTGAACCACAGTACCGCCTGCCTGGAGTTTGCATGTTCTCCCTGTGTCCGTGTGGGTTTCCTCTGGGTACTCGGGTTTCCTCCCACACTCCAAAGACATGCTAGTAGGTGATTTGGCTCTTGTCTAAATTGTCCCTAGTATTTGTATGTATGAATGTGAGTTAGGGACCTTAGATTGTATGCCCATTGAGGGTTAGGGACTGATGTGAATGTACAATCTATATGTAAAGCGCTGTATAAATTGATGGAACTATATAAGTACCTAAAATAAAATAAATATTTTGTCTAATACTATTTCTTTTGAATGTAAACCTTCTCTAGTGCTCATAATGTGGTATTTTTCCTGAAGTACCCCAATCTTGAAAATACTAAATTATGGTCACTAGATGTAGCTGAGTATCATAGGAAAAAAATCACATTAGACAGGATCAGGGGCAGACTGACCATTTGGAAACTCGGGCACTGCCCGAGGGCCCAGGGTCAGTAGGGGGCCCCATGAGATGCCCCTGGTACCTTTTTCATAGGCTTTTTTGAGTTTGGGCAAGGACACAGGGGCCCCATGATCCCCTATTGCCCGAGGGCCCCATGAGTTGTCAGTCCACTCCTGTACAGGATAAAAGGAAAACATTTAGTATAAATGGACCCCTTAAACCTCAAGAATAAGTAGAATATTACCTCTATAAAGGATTCATATGGTTTCTTCAGGTCCATTAGATGCATACTTCCAATGAGGGGTAAAGGTCTGGGTCCTGGAGGGAAGTTTTTGCTTTTGTGCTCCTTCTGGTATTTGTACACTTTGGCCAAGAAAAGGATGACAACAATGGATACAAGAAATGTTACAGGGTCCATGGAAAGCATGTCTGCAGTAATATCTGGAAAAGAAAAACAAATTAAATATTTACTTTGTACAACAAAACAATAAATATTAAATGATTTGATTCTTTAGTAAGTGTGAAAAATGTGCAAAATATCTGACATAGCAGTTGGGATGGTAATGGGAAGAATGTTTTTTTTTTCACAACTGATACAGTTTCCTATATTATTATAATGAGACATGTTTGTGGTCAAAATAAAAAGTAGAATAATAATAAAAAAATGCTGTGCCTAGGGTGTCTGTTTATAAATCAAATTGCACAGCAAAGCTGCATGTACATTTGTTCTGTACACCACCTATTGTGAGAATGAGGCAAAAGTGAACGTTCTTATGATATTTTCTCTGCTGGTTCTTCAAATATTCTTCAAATATTATGGGCAGTGGTAAAGATAGTTTCAGTCATAATGAACATAGAGCCAACCATGAAAATACTATATTGTGTCCACTAGATGGAACTAAGGATCATAGGAAATACATCCTAGAAGAGTTACAATGTTATCATTTAATGGAAAGAATGGAATGGATGGGGATCTTGTATTAACAATGGGTACATTTATTTACAATTCCTTCCAGCTTTTATTACAAGTTTTACATTGTGTCTCTTCCTACTAGGATATATTTCCTGTGATCCTCAGTTCCATCTAGTTGTCATATGTGGTATTTTAAAGAATCCCTCTTTGAGAAGGAAATACACATGCAATTTTGCTGGCAGAATAACAATGCATGTTTTGTATTATAAATACACCCCAATATCTGTTATGTTTTCACCAGGGTAAGAAAACACTTATGAAGGTATAAAACAATACTCAAATTTATTTTGCAGTATTTATTTATTACAGGTACTTGTACAGCACCATCAATTCACGCAGCGCTTTACATATATATTATACATTCACATGAGTCCCTAACATTCGTGAAACATACAATCTAAGGTCCCTAACTTACTTAGGATCCAATTAACCTACCGACATGTCTTTGGAGTGTTGGAGGAAACCGGAATACCTGGAGGAAATCCACGCAGGCATAGAGAAAAAATGTAAACTCCAGGCAGGTGGTTCCATGGTTAGGATATGAGCCAATGACTCTAGTACTGCCAGGCGGAAGTACTAACCATTTAGACACTGTGCTGCCAATGCTATATTCTCCCTAAAGCTGAACTCCAGGTATGGATTTATTGTAAAGTTTCATTTGTCCAGCTTGTGTCATACCTGATGGACCACTGTGGAAACAGAGAATCACTATAGTGGACACTGATACATGCGTAAGCTACAGAGCCTCGTCATAGCGCTCTGATATTCAAAATTTGTAGAGTTAGGACTACAGAATATCGGGGTGCAGTGACGAGGCTCTGTAGCTTATGCATGTATTTGCAAATGTGTGCTAACTAAACCCCTGTTTTTAATGTATACTGTTAGACAGGCTAATCTGGTTTGTTTGCAGGCTGGTTGGTAAGCTGAGCTGGGAATTCTTCTTTTTTGTTGTTTGACATGCGTCAACCTTCCATGTGCTCCTTGCTGTGAAGGCCAATAATAAAAAAAAAGAATTACCCAAATATGGGGCGGACTGACCATTTGGAAACTCGGGAGCTCCCCGAGGGCCCGGGGTCAGTAGGGGGCCCCATGAGATGCCCCTTGTAACAAGTGTACACACAGTGAAGGACGCAGCGCTCCATTTTGTTAAGAAATCTCCATTTTGTCCCATCATTCTCCCCCTTCCTCCCTGTTCATACACATTGACATATGGCCTGTGTGTTAAAAAGTGTCACAAGCCGACCAGGGCACTGCAGGGAGCCCCAGAGCTATAAAACATTTTTGAGCTGAAGCGCCTGGTTGTCTAAGAGAGCTGTGCAATCTAGCACGTTGTAAAAGATAACACAAGCCTTCCCAGGAGTTCAGAGACATTCCAGAGAAGCACGAACCAGATAACACTTTTAAAATCCATTTTCCCCTATGTCTCATATCTTGGAATATGAGAGACTTACATAAAAACCAGGCATATCTTCAGATTGGCCACAAGGAGACAAACAGTTTGATAGGTCACACTCCCTGACTGGAATACCTAGGAAAGCAGAAAATTACATCTCTGGAACCCTTCAAATATATATTTCATATTTCATATCTGCCCGTTCCACAGGTGTGTCTGCAAATTAATCTACCCGTGGGTGGAATGTCACTTGCGCATAGGGAAAGTTATGAGCCAAAATATGAACTACAAGATTTTGGCTCTAGCTTAGGTCTACGCCCAGACGATCCCTCCCTAAACGGGGTATTGGTCCTTGACTTCAGAGACACCCCCTGCTGGGAAACTACAAAATGGGTTGTCAGGCCTAAGAAAGGGAAGTTGAAGAATTTTAACATCAGAACCACCTGGGGAGACCCGTGCCCTTTCGCTCTGAAACTTGATCTGCTAACCTAGAACTTTGGCAAGTACTTTACTACTCTAACTTCTCTCTGTTATCTCTTTGCTGTTCTGTTGTTCTCTGTATATTTATATATATATTGGTTACATCTTTTTTCTGTAAATATTTTTATTGCACCCTTTTGACCTTTTAGTAATAAATCTTTCCTTCTGAAAGTGTTGAACTGTTTCTATAGCTCTTTATTGCAACCTACAAATTCCTGCCTCTAAAAAGAGCACTACTGTGTTTGTTTAGCCCTCTGTATAACTGGCCTGCGGTGACCGTGTTGTACAGATGATTATCTCAACCATTATAGTGTTATAGCAGATACCGCCGAATTTCCTCTTTCTCTGTACAAAAAGGAGGTGGTGGCAGTGTGAAGGGTTAATTGCGTAATTAACCTGACCCAATAACAATCACTCTCGGGCTGCCGGTACATCGATTGTGGTCCAATTAGCTGGAAAATCGTTGTGCAGGGTGCAGCTGGGCATGGCATTGTTACGCACGTGAAATTGTGGTTTTAGATTGGCTAGTCCTTCAGTCACAGGTTTGGTGAGGAGGTCAGGGGTCTGACGCCGCGATCATCACTCCCCTGGTACCTTTTTCATAGGCTTTTTTGAGTTTGGGCAAGGACACAGGAGCCCCATGATCCCGTATTGCCCGGGGGCCCCATGAGTTTTCAGTCCGCCCATGTGTACAACCTTATACAAAGTAGATTCTAGTGTCATTACGTAACTGCTGTACCTAAAAACAGACTATTATCAATAGAATGCCAAGCTGGTTGGGAGAATAAAGGGCAATTACAGTCTCTTAAAGCGTGAAACAGTTATAGCAACAACATTTTTATGCCAAGTCCTCATGCACACTGGATGTTTTTACAGCTGCTGTTTTTGGCTTTTGATGGTTTTTTCTACAGCCAGTAAACCCCCCAGCATATTATCCTATGTGCCCATGCACATAGACTGTAATCAGGGGCGGACCGACCATTCGAGCACTCGGGCACTGCCCATGGGCCCGAGGTCAGTAGAGGGCCCCATAAAATGCCCCTGGTACCTTTTGTAGGCTATTTTGGGTGTGTTTTGAGTGTGGGCAAGGACACAGGGGCCCCATGATCCCCAATTGCCCGGGGGCCCCATGAGCTTTCAGTCCGCCCCTGACTGTAATCAACGTTTTTTGGCTGGAAAAAAACCCCAGGACTAGTGGGTTCCTAGAGTTTTTTAGCTGTAAAAACGCTCTAACGCTTGAAAAATGCAGAAAAACACCGCAAACCAGTGTTTTTGGATTTTGTATTTACCAAAAAAAAAAAGTGGGAAAACGCAGCAGAATACCAATGGAAAAACGCTAAAAAAAGCTGAAAAACTCACGTTAGAACGTGACTTTACACAGCTAACATTACCAGCGTTATCAAAACGTCCTGTGTGCATGAGGAGTTAAAACAAAAAAGGTAGTAAAGTGAGAAAAGAAGAATAAAGTAAGAAAAAAATATTCCTGGTCCCTTGGCCCTCCAATCAAGGCACTTAACACAGATATCCTAATAGAATAGTTCTAGACATAAAATTCCACACTAATGCGGGTCCCTCTTGGGATGCCATAATTCCCATACTTTGTTGAAATATAAAACCAAAAATAAAATGAATAAAACCTTTGCACACACTTGTGTATTGCTTTGCATGAGAAAACAAAAACAACCAATATAAATCGAGCTGCTGCACGATTCAATAAGGCCTGGTTCACACCTACTGTATGTGAATTCCAAACTGCTGCTGTAAAAAAGTCCCTGACCCTATCCAAAAAAGCAGCGACTAAAAACAAATAGATGTGAACATGTCACATAGGAAACCATGTTAAATGGACTGTAGTGAGTTTCTGAAAAATGCAAAAAACACTACGGCTCCATTCACATCTGAACATAGTATTTTTGTGCATGTGTTTTTTGCACGTTTTGTCGTGCATTTTTCTGCACATTTGCAAATGTTTGTGCATGATTTGTTCAGGAGTTTTCAGTTCTGGCGTTTTTGTATTAGCCAATAGAGAAAATTTAATATGTGACATTAATTGTTGTCATGTATTGCCATGCCAGAAAAACACTCTTGTGAAAAAGCACAATTTGCGTGTTTCGATGTACTTCTATGGGAATAAAAATGCAGAATTGCATTCCCACTTACATCATACTCCACAGAGTTCTTCTTTATATCACTGTTCACAGTGTTCCCTTTTACGTCAGAGTGCAGAGTTCCCCTTTGTACTGTAAAGGGTATCCCTGCAGACTCTGATGTAAGGGGGAAGTCTGTGTTGGGTTATATTAACCTGACCTTCATTTACAGTAAATGGAGAAATTCGTTTTTTGCAATTTTTAATCCTTAAATAAATTGCTAACTGCACTAGCTATGTTTGTAACTTGAATTTTAAAAAAAAAAACCCTCTATTGCTGCCAAACCTAATATGATAAAGTAAGAGTGGCTGCAAACACCAAATTGTGTTCACACAACACTAAAAAATATTTGAATAAATAAACTATTTATTTATGCATATATTTTGTAGCTTGAATATTGATATTTGGACTCTGTCAGTATATTTCATGATTAGTGCCAACCAAAAAATATTGGTGCTGTCAGTAAATTCTTTGGCATCTGGCCATTAAATTTCACTTTGGGAGGTTGGCAATACTGGTTGAAAGACATGTATAGGACTATTCTATTGACCAATAGAAATGTAAATTAAAGTGATTGTAAGATTTTTTTTTTTTTATTAAAATAAGGCATCCTTACCTGCTCCGTGCACTGATTTTGCAATAATTTTGTACAGAGCAGCCACGATCCTCCTTTTCTTGGCTCTTCTACCCCATTCCTTCTATCACATTCCTCCCCTTCCCCGGCTGAGTGTCTTCACACCAAGCCACTTGCTATGAGGGCACTCATGCATGCTTTCTCCCAAGCCCTGCTTTGTTTGTCCATAAGACACACAGAACGAGGCTTGGTCCTGTCCCAGCTCTGAGTCACTGGCTCTGATTGTAAGCAGCGGGATCCAATTGCTCTGCTGTAACTGAGCCCATGAGGAGCAAGAGAGCTGAGAGAGCCTTCTTCTCTCTTATGCACACTGCTGGATCAAGATTGGGCATATGTATGTATGTATGTATTTAGAGAAGGCTGCGGGGGAAGCTGTATGCAGGAAACAACTTCTACCTGTACAACCATTTTAATCCATCTACTCAGTTATTTTCTCAAAGAGACAGTCCATATTTTCTGTGTGTTGTCTTTGCTCTTTGTTGAATAATTATTTCAGGTTATGCCTATGGAAATAGCCCAGAGTAACAAACGACAAAGGGATTTAAACATCTTTTGCTGCATATAGTATGTAGAGTTCTTATAGGCTGATGAGTCTGTAGGTACCTTGTATTGGTATGAAATACTCACACACAGTAATGGGGTGTAGATGTTTTTAGGTAAATGTACAACACTGACAATTGTTCTTTAGCAATGCTATATGCAATCCACAAGGTATACAGTCTCAGTTTTTTATAGGAGATATTATTGGAGGACAAATTCCATTTTCAGGGGTAGTGTTCCTTCTTCAAATAGGCTAAAGATGTTTTGGCAGTCTGTACCAGCTTCATGCCTACACAATGTATATGGTGAAGAACAGGGGCGGACTGACAACTCATGGGGCCCCTGGGCAATAGGGGATCATGGGGCCCCTGTGTCCTTGCCCAAACTTAAAAAAGCCTATGAAAAAGGTACCAGGGGCATCTCATGGGGCCCCTTACTGACCCCAGGCCCTCGGGCAGTGCCCAAGTTTCCAAATGGTCAGTCCGTCCCTGGTGAAGAAAGAGCCTTCCCTGAGCTATCCCTCCTTGTCCTGATACTATGCTAAAGTGGGTTCCTCTCCCTACCACACTCTCACCAGAAGCACACCAAAATGATATGGGGTCCCTTGTTTAAAAGGTTCCCTCACACAAGATGACTGCAAAACTCTCAGAGTTTAGTGCCCAATCAAGCTACTTCCCTCTCTCAAGACACTAAGAAAGCTTTAAGCCAGTGGTCTCCAAACTGCGGCCCGGGGGCCAGATGCTGCCCTTTGCTTGCCTGAATCCAGCCCTTGGGGTACTATTCATCCCACTGATACGAGACACTATTTAGCCCACTGACACCAACAATATGGCATCATTTCTGCCACCAACATCAACAATGGTGTGCTATTTCTCCCATTGACAATGACATTGTGGCACTGTTCTATCCTAAATACCAAAGATGGGGCACTATTTACTCCCACTGATGCCAAAAAAAATTATATTCCCTCCTGGCCACAGTCCAGCCCCCCTAAAGTCTGAAGGACAGTTAACTGGCCCTTTGTTTTAGGAAGTTTGGAGACCCCTGCTCTATGGAACCTATTTCCTATTAGACATCTCTTCCCGTGTAATCATGGCAGAGAGATATCTACATTTAGGGAAAACTTAACTGCACTTGCCTATAATCTATTTGCTGTTATCCTTGGTTCAGAAATATTTTATTATTTTATTTTATTTATTACAGGTACTTATATAGCGCTGTCAATGTATGCAGCGCTTTACATACATATATATTGTATATTCACATCAGTCCCTAACCCTCAAGGGGCGTACAAACTAAGGTCCCTAACTCCCATTCACACATACACATACTGGGGACAATTTAGACAGGATCCAATTAACCTACTAGCATGTCTTTGGAGTGTGGGAGGAAACTGGAGTACCCAGAGGAAACCCACGCAGACACAGAGAGAACATGCAAACTCCAGGCAGGTGGTTCTGTGGTTTAGATTTGAACCAATGACCCTAGTACTGCCAGGTGGAAGTGCTAACCATTGAGCCATACATTTAGAAATACAGCCTTTTTGCCTTATTCAAGTTTACTTTTACTTGATTATGAAAACCTAAACTTAGAGCATATAAGTCCCACCAACCTCATATCCTATACACACTTAATGTATATGTAACCAGTTAAAGTGATAGTAAACTGCCACTGGACACTTGTTCCTACAGGTAATCTTATAATAAAACTTACCTGTAGGTACAAGGAATATCACCTATACATGCACTGTTTAGGAGATATTCAGTATCCCTGCAGCTGATGATGTCACTGGTGCATGCGCTCTGAAGGAACAGCACACCCATGCCATTCCTTCAGAGCTCTCTGCTGAGGCCAAGACTCCCGCGCACATGTGTGCGAGTGATGTTATCGTGGGTTGGCCAATCGAGCGGCCAGAGCCTGCGAACCCAGAAGGAGGACCGGGTGAAGATGTAAGCCCTGTCAGTGGTGACAACATGCCGCTGGAAGGCTTTGTTCTAAGGTAAGTATTTCATACTGTGCTAATATACGATGCATACTAGCACATTATGCCATTATTTTGCAGGGTTATTTTATTGTTTTTTTTTGCTAGGATTTCTTAACTTAAGGACAAAAAAATCATTAAATTACATCTTATCAGTCCTTAGATATGGTGGCTGCATTTTTTTTCATTTTTCAGGTTGAAAACATTTTCTGCAGTAAACTTCCCTTTTGATCTTTCTAGAAATGTAGCGTCCTCACTTTCTGCGAGCTGAACTGAAAGTACAAATAATGGTTTGTATGTTTGAAGTCAAACCTGGGCGACATCTATACCTGTCTACATCCATACAGTTGAGTGAATGAGCATAGCCACCCAAGGACACAGAGTTTGTTTTTCAAAGGATTGCCAAGGAAAAATTAAGGAAAGAAGCCTGAAAACAAAAAACTATTGCAGTTGCTACATCTGGGAAGCTGTAATGTATTACATTTTTATTTGTATGCTTAGATATGCCTTAAAGACTGAAGGAAGGATTTACTTAAGAAAAGTCCCCCTAGACTTTTATTTTTTATGTTTAGTATCTCCCTGTGCCTGCGTGGGTTTCCTCCGGGTACTCCGCTTTCCTCCCACACTCCAAAGACATGCTGGTAGGTTAATTGGCTCCTGTCTAAATTGTCCCTAGTATGTGTATGTATGAATGTAAGTTAGGGACCTTAGATTGTACACCCCTTGAGGGTTAGAGACTGATGTGAATGTACAATATATATGTAAAGTGCTGCGTAAATTGACGGTGCTATATAAGTACCTGAAATAAATAAATAAATATTCTTGTTTTTAGAGTGACCATGCTCCGCCCACACGGCCACATCAATCATTCACGGACTTCCGTGAATTAATGAACTGCAAATCCCGAAAGCCTTAGCAGTTGTCAGCTTGTAGTTTTCAATGAACTACCACGGTGCTGTGGAGCACCGTGGTAGTTCATTGAAGCTTCCTGTCAGTATATCTGCTTGATGTCCCGTATGCAAGAAGATATTCAGACAGGTCTGCAGGAGACCTGCATGGCATAAGCGATCTATTGACTGCTGCTGCAATACTTTTCAGGCTTCTTTGGACGAAAATAACAAATGCACATTTTTTTACTTGCAAAAAAATATTCAGTTATTATTTTTGTCCAAAAGGTGAATTTATCCTTTAATTCTAAGCTTTCAAAGCATGTAATTGAAAACATAAAATCACAGGACTTGCAATTTAACTTCACCTGTTTTGAATCCCTATATTGAAGTATAGGATTATAAACAGTTTCAGTGCCTTCACTTTGGTAATAAACTCAGGTAACCTTTTCTAAAGCCAGAAAACTCCTGTCATTTCTGTCAGTAAAAAAACTCACTTGACCTTTGTTATACTGTTTGTAATTGTAGAACAAGATAACCAGAAAAACTTCTCTGACCTCTTCTCTGTACTTCCTGATCATTTATTAATGCAGTAGACTAGGGTGAAGAGTAGACCGTAGATGGTGCTAGATACATGCCTGTCAGTGTTGTTTTCCTGTTCCATATGTGTAGAAAAATTGCACTTAGACACCAGATATATGAAGAGCAAATTTCCAGGTAGATGGAAGTATGCCCCTAATAAAGAAAACCATAAAACTTTTTAAATTTATATAAACCCTTCTTCCCACACCACTGAATCAATAGCCAAATAAATTTCTTCTGAAACTGACATTTTGGTGACTGTTAATCTCCCATGTCCCCCACAGCTCGCTGGGACAACAGATTTATTTTTTTTTTTTTTCGGAAAGACAAGATGATCCACTTTTTTGTATAAAAGACCAAAGAAACAGGCTGATACGGACACAGCGGGGAAGATGATGGTTGATGCATTTTGGGCTTAGCAATTCATGGATGCGGACCAATCATTTGTCCATTAAGAACAGCTGTATGAAGTTTATGTAAGTGTATTTTGTGTCTGGGTCCAGTAGGTTATGAGTAAGTGCTAGTAGTGCGAAATGCGTCAACCATCATCTCCCTCACTGTGTCTGTAATAGCCTGTGTCTTTGGTCTTTAATGCAATAAAGTGGATCTTCTTGTCTTTCCTAAGTGCAGTCTGTGAGCTGGGCTGGCACTCATTTGGAAGGTGTTTGTGGGGTTTATCACAGGGAGCCTACCTGGAGCAACGTCTTTTGGCTATAGAAATGTTTCTTTTCCCTAGGGAAGGTGTTCCAGATCTAACGCTGCCCGATCAAAGGGTCAAAGAGTGTGCTGTAGGTGTGCAGGGATATTTTATTATGCCCTACAGACACATCTTTAATGACCGCTATCCTGTGTACATCTGTATTTCCATATGATAAGGTTTTACAATTTGAAAACCAACATATTGTTTAGCAGAATTACATTACAATTACTTAGATACCAAATATGATATAGATCTGATGTATAGCACTTGTTAGAGGTCTAATGTATGTTATTATCCTTCCGGACCTCAAAATATACTGTAGGTGTCTTTGGAGTTTAGATGGATGGTCTATTCCTCTACCTTAGTGTAGACACTTTATAGGAAGGCAACTTCATTATTGTAGGAATTGTGGAATATGAATTGAAGTTGAGAGTTTGAGATGTATTAATTCTAGATTAACCGCTTGCCGCCCTGCCACTGTGTATATACGTGTGCAGGGCGGCAGTGGAACGCAAAACCACGTTTTAAAACGGGTTCCGCGCTCCCGACACTTTCGCCGGCAGGGGGCGCGCGCGCGCGCTCCCGCCGACCCGCGGGTGACACTATTTGATCCAGGAGGGATCAATCATTAGATTTCAGCCAGTGATTTCTGGCTGAAATCACATGATCGGTCCCTGTCCTATCCTGTCCTGTGTTGACATACACAGGGCAGGATATGATGTCATTCTTCTCTGCCTGGACACATTCCGTTCCAGACAGAGAAGAAGACATCCAAAAAGTGAGTACACAAGCACTACACTACAGTTAGAACACTCTAGGACACATTTAACCCCCTGATCGCCCCCCCCCTCCAGTTAACCCTTCACTGCCCTGTCACCAGTGTTACTGATCAGTGAAGCGATTTTTACTGATCAGTGTCGCTGGCGACTTCCGATAGAGTTAGCGCCCCTCCCAGATAGCGCCAGATTGCCCGCCAGTACACCAGTAATCCCGTTTAACCCCTTGATCGCCCCCCCCTCCAGTTAAACCCTTCACTGCCTGTCACCCAGTGTCACTGATCAGTGAACCAATTTTTACTGATCACTGTATCAGTGTCGCTGGCGACTTCCGATAGAGTTAGCGCCCCTCCCAGATAGCGCCAGATTTCCCGCCAGTACACCAGTAATCCCGTTTAACCCCTTGATCGCCCCCCCTCCAGTTAACCCCTTCACTGCCCTGTCACCCAGTGTCACTGATCAGTGAACCAATTTTTACTGACCACTGTATCAGTGTTGCTGGCGACTTCCGATAGAGTTAGCGCCCCTCCCAGATAGCGCCAGTTTGCCCGCCAGTACACCAGTAATCCCGTTTAACCCCTTGATCGCCCCCCCCTCCAGTTAACCCCTTCACTGCCCTGTCACCCAGTGTCACTGATCAGTGAACCAATTTTTACAGATCAGTGTCGCTGGCGACTTCCGATAGAGTTAGCGCCCCTCCCAGATAGCGCCAGATTGCCCGCCAGTACACCAGTAATCCCGTTTAACCCCTTGATCGCCCCCCCCTCCAGTTAAACCCTTCACTGCCTGTCACCCAGTGTCACTGATCAGTGAACCAATTTTTACTGATCACTGTATCAGTGTCGCTGGCGACTTCCGATAGAGTTAGCGCCCCTCCCAGATAGCGCCAGATTGCCCGCCAGTACACCAGTAATCCCGTTTAACCCCTTGATCGCCCCCCCCCTCCAGTTAACTCCTTCACTGCCCTGTCACCCAGTGTCACTGATCAGTGAACCAATTTTTACTGATCACTGTATCAGTGTCGCTGGCGACTTCCGATAGAGTTAGCGCCCCTCCCAGATAGCGCCAGCTTGCCCGCCAGTACACCAGTAATCCCGTTTAACCCCTTGATTGCCCCCCCAGTTAACCCCTTCACTGCCCTGTCACCAGTGTCACTGATCAGTGAACCAATTTTTACTGATCACTGTATCAGTGTCGCTGGCGACTTCCGATAGTGTTAGCGCCCCTCCCAGATAGGGCCAGTTTGCCCGCCAGCACACCAGTAATCCCGTTTAACCCCTTGATCACCCCCCCCCCAGTTAACCCCTTCACTGCCCTGTCACCAGTGTCACTGATCAGTGAACCAATTTTTACTGATCACTGTATCAGTGTCGCTGGCGACTTCCGATAGTGTTAGCGCCCCTCCCAGATAGCGCCAGATTGCCCGCCAGTACACCAGTAATCCCGTTTAACCCCTTGATCACCCCCCCCTCCAGTTAACTTCTTCACTGCCCTGTCACCAGTGTCACTGATCAGTGAACCAATTTTTACTGATCACTGTATCAGTGTCGCTGGCGACTTCCGATAGTGTTAGCGCCCCTCCCAGATAGTGCCAGTTTGCCCGCTAGTGCACCAGAAATCCCATTTAACCCCTTGATCGCCCCCCCCCCAGTTAACCCCTTCACTGCCCTGTCACCAGTGTCATTGATTACAGTGAACAGATTTTTACTGATCACTGTATTAGTGTCACTGGTGACTTCCGATAGTGTTAGCGCCCCTCCTAGATAGCGCCAGTTTGCCCGCTAATGCACGGGATTTTTTTTACCAAAAACATGTAGCAGAATACATTTTGGCTTAAATTTATGACTAACTTTGAGTTTACGATATATTTTTTATAGCTGAAAGTAGAAAATATTGTTTTTTTTCAAAATTTTTGTGGTTTTTTTGTTTATAGCGCAAAAAATAAAAAGCGCACAGGTGATCAAATACCACCAAAAGAAAGCTCTATTTGTGTGAAAAAAAGGACGTAATTTTCGTTTGGGTGCAGCATTGCATGACCGCGCAATTATCATTTGAGTTAGTGCAGCGCTGTATAGCAAAAAAAGGCATAAATTACAGTATCTATACCATAGTTTGTAGACGCTATAACTTTCACACAAAGCAATCAATATACACTTATTGGGATTTTTTTTACCAAAAACATGTAGCAGAATACATTTTGGCTTAAATTTATGACTAACTTTGAGTTTACGATATATTTTTTATAGCTGAAATTAGAAAATTTTGTTTTTTTTCTAAATTTTCGTGGTTTTTTTGTTTATAGCGCAAAAAATAAAAAGCGCACAGGTGATCAAATACCACCAAAAGAAAGCTCTATTTGTGTGAAAAAAAGGACGTAAATTTTGTTTGGGTACAGCATTGCATGACCGCGCAATTATCATTTGAATTAGTGCAGCGCCAAACAGCAAAAAAAGGCCTGGCCATTAAGGGGGGTAAATCCTCTGGGGCTCAAGTGGTTAATATAGGTCACTATGCCCCATTCTCAAAGATATGTATTCTTTAAACTGCTCATCAGACTGTGTATTACTTGACCATTTATAAAATAAGTCCATCAGAGGTTCTTTGAAGACCCTGGCTAAGTAAGTTTTATGATGCTCTGCCTCTTTGTAGGCTGCAATGTTGAATGTCAAATGTGCCACTCCACTGACTCCCTAGCTTAGACATGACAAGGGTAGAATATATGCCTTCCAACCTAAACCTGGCCTGCTAGTCCATACCCTCCACCAACCCAGATATACAAAATAACACAAACCAGGTTTTGGAGTCAAATGGCCAAAGCAGCCTTTTATTAACCAATAAAATATTTCAATATAAATAACATAACATTCCTAAAATAGAAACAGAGGAAAAAATGTGGTAGTCTTTTGAGGGGAACAAACCCATCTTATCTTTTGCGGAAAACTTTTCTTAAACTTAGGCCCCCAGCTGCAACCCACTGACTCGGGGACAATCCTACTTATCCCCAGCTGCAACACTCCAGCTCAGAGATAACCCTACTTATTCGCAGGGACCACCATTTTACCTATTCCGAGTTAAGCCCTTGTTAACAGGAATGTACCGAGGTCCCCATACAAACGATGGGTCCCGAACCATTCTACATGCAGATTTCTTTCCTCCTCCAAAGACCAACCACCGCCAAGGGTGCCTTGACAATATGAGCCCAAGAATGAAGGGGAGGGAGGGTGGGAAGCATCTCCTTCTTCAAAAATTCCCGACTGGACTTCCTGCGGATCGGACTCTCCCCTACCTTCCTGTGACCCCTCCTAGCAAAAACCCTCCAATCAGGTAAGCCAGAACTATTCCAACTTCCTACACTTCTCTAATCATATTAGGTTGTCCCACTATTCACCCACCGTCCTGTCATCACTGCACTTATTCTTTTATTTTTTGCTCTGGGCCTACCTTGAAATTTAAAGTTGAACTAAAGGCAAATCATCCTAATTTTGGGTATATTGCAGGAGGGTTATAACCCCTGTAAATTTTTTTTTCTCATCTATGTCACTTTGGAGAGATTTCCCTACACTGCCTGTCCTATACCCACATCAAAAAGTGATAGGAAATTCCTCTAAAATTAAGGAATCCCGGATTGTTACCAGAGTCACCAGAACTAGGGTCTTTATTGGAAGATTTTCCCTTTATTAATGTTCTGATGTCATACCAAAATTTGGATTTTCTTTCACTTTCACTATTGGTGTAAGGGCCAGTTTGCACCATGTCCACATCTTATTCACACAGGAGCGCGCTCTGTATTCCTGTGCAGTTCACGTGCGGTTATGTGAGGTGTGATTTCAGCCCATTCATTTTGGGAGGGCTGAAACTGCACCTCACCGCACCTAAAATAGTGCATGCACTACTTTTTAATATGCACTGCAAATGGATCACATGGTACAAAAGTACCATTTGATCCAGTGTGTCTAAACGCACTGTGTTTGTGATCTGAATTTGGGGTATCATTAACTTTTTATTGACATCCGCTGCAGATTGCAAATGTAGTACATTTGGCATGCAATTTGAATCATACAGGAATGCACAGCACATTTTTATGTAATTCAGATGTGGGCATGGTGTGAACCAGCCCTTAAAGGATAAATTCACCTTTGGAACATGTTACATGTTTCACCTGTTCTTAGGGTGGAATATGTAACATGTTCCAGCTCTTGCACCTTCTCAGCCTGATTCCCCCTTTACTGTGCTGCTGCAATAATTTATAAAGAGTACAGCTGTGCGGGGCTCCCCCCCACAAAACCCCATTATTCATTTACAGAAATCAGTGAATGAATGAACTACAAGTACCTTCGGCCGCGTCAGCTGATAGCTTGTATTTCTCAATTATCTGTGAGGACGCTGGTGAGCAATTTTTTAGTTCATTGATTCTTCCTGCCGCTCAGTAACTGCCGGCCCATATGGGAGGTACGGGCAGACAGCTGATTGAGTGTCTGTAGGATCCTGGCTTTGCACCCGAGATCTGCTCATCATGGGTGCAATTGTTTACAGGCTACATAGTGAAAAATTAACCATTTCCATTCCGGGCACTTTTACCCCCTTCCCTCCCAGGCCATTTTTCACGTTTCAGTGCTCTCACACTTTGAATGACAATTGCGCGGTCATACAACATTGTACTCAAACTAAAATTTTATCATTTTCTTCACACAACTAGAGCTTTCTTTTGGTGGTATTTAAATGGTGGTTTTTATTTTTTGCTAAATTAACAAAAAAAGTCCGAAAATTTTGAAAAACAAACACGTTTTTCTTTGTTTCTGTTATAAAAGTTTGCAAATAAATAATTGTTCTTCATAAATTTAGGCCAAGATGTATTCTGCTACATGTCTTTGGTGAAAATAACCCAAATTAGGATGTATTTTTTAGTTTGTAGGAAAATTATAGAGTTCACAAACTATGGTATAGATCTGAATATTGATCAATCCTGAAGTACTGACAGCCAATCTAATTTCTTGAGGTCCAAGAATGTCAGAACAGTGCAGATATCCCCCAAATGACCCTTTTTTGCAAAGTAGACAGTCTGACGTACTTCATAAGAGGAATGGCGAGTTTTTTGAAGTTGTATTTTTTTTGTCATAATTTTTCGGAAAATGAAAAAATGAAAAAAATTATTTTCACTATTTTTTTTTACATACTGTCACCAGTGCAGTACAGCGTCATCATATAACTGGCATGGCGGTGATCAGGGACACTGACTGGTGACAGTATGAAAAAAAAATGTATATATATATATTTTTTGTATTTATTTTATTATTTTTAATTTTTTATTACATTTGTTTTCTTTTTTTTAAGATTTTTTTTTCATATTTCACTATGTCCAAAGTAGTACAATGTTACCATAGTAACATTGTACTACTTCGGGGAAGTGATCAGTATTATTTATTTTTTTTTACACAATTTGCTTAAAGCAAAGAATTACTTTGCTATAAGCAAGCATTTACCTGAATGACATCGATTCATTCAGGCTTTTTTTTTTGTGCTAAGCTGTGATTTGGCCACAGCTAATCACATGACATATGCATGTGATCGCTGTGACCATTCACAGCTAGGCACTAGTATACAATGGATGTTATGAATGAAGCCATCCATTGTATACAACTGTCATGTGACCTGCTGTGATTGGTCACAGCAGGTCACATGGTACCGGCAACAGGGGCCGGTACTCAATATCTGTCATTGGCAGTGTCCGTGGTACATGGCCGGTGAAAGATCGCAAAAACTGTGCATGCCCGGGAGTACGCCATATGGCGTCCACCCGGAAATCTACAGCATTTTGCCATCCGCCAAACGGCTATTGGTTAATACATGCACATTTTTGTACCCTGCAAAAAGATGTACATTTATTTATTCATTTATTTTTTTTACATAACGTGAACTTATTCTTTAACAATAGACATGAGAAATAGAGAATAGAGAGGGCAAATCTCCCTAAGAGGGCATCAATAAAAACCGGATGGGTATTTTAACCCTTCTGCACTCTGTTCAAAACTAAAGAAAAGGTTTTGCCTTTAAAATTAAAAAAAAATTGATTTGACTTTAAATCTCACTTTTTTTTGTTACTTAGTTGCAAATTATGAGGAAAATAAGGGTGACACTCTCTACGATCCCATGGATTGGGGTTCACCAGACCTCACTATTGCCACACAGCCATTATTAGAGTGCATGTAGGCAGGAAGTGGCTGCGAAGAGGCTCCAGGAGATCAGCACCACCATAATGCAACAAGGGATTAACCACTTGCCCTCCAGATGATTTTTCCCACTTCCTGACCAGGCCATTTTTTGTGATACAACAGTGCATTAATTTAACTGACAACTGTGAGGTCATGCAACGCTGCACCCAAATGAAATGTACGTCCTTTTTTCCCACAGAGTGGTGATATTTGATCACCTTTGCGGTTTTTATTTTTTGCTCTATAAACAAAAAAAAACGATAATTTTGAGAAAAAACATTTTTGACATTTTGCTATTAAACATGTCTAGTAAAAAAAATTTTAAAAATCTAAATTCGTCATAAATTTAGGACAAAATGTATTATGCTAAATGTCTTTGCTGAAAAAAATACCAATACGTGTAAATTAATTGCGTGAAAGTTATAGCGTCTACAAATGGCGGTATATATGCTGGATCTTTTTTTTTTTTACTAGTAATGGTGGCATTCAGCAACTTATAACAGGACTGCAGGACTGTGGTGGGCATTCTGACACTGAGGGGAACTGACTCGGTGTCACTGACATCCCCAGTGACACCAATACAGTGATCAGTGCAAATAAAAAGCACTGACACTCAGGGCTGCTGTTAGAAACCATGGGCCCTAAACAGCCAACCTGACAGGGCCCCCTCAAAAAAAGAAAAAAAAACACAGTTTCTATGCTTCAATTATGAATGAACACAATGAGTAAATGGTACCGATCACCAGGGCCGCTGTTAGTAACCATGGGCCCCATACAGCCAACCTGAAAGGGCCCCCTAAAAAAACACAGTTTACTATGCTTCAATTATGAATGAACACAATGAGTGATTGGTACCAATCACCAGGGCTGCTGTTAGAAACCATGGGGCCTCATACAGCCAACCTCACAGGACCCCTAAAAAAAAATAATAATTTGACCCCCTATGAATGAACACACTGAGTGATTGGTACAGATCACTCATTGTGTTCATTCAGGAAAGGAAGGGGTTGGTAAATCTGACATATTTATCGGAGCCTTCCCACAGTCTCCATCCTGATGGATCCTATTGTGTGCTTGCAGAGAAGGAGAGGAGGGAGGTCAGCAGCACTTCAGGGGTGGGGGCACGGGCAGCAGAGGGAAAGGTATGGTGCACATGAAGGATGATGGGAGCAGCGGGGGGATTACTGGATCCGATCTCCTGTATGGCTCACTCTGCAGCAGCTTAAAGGAGGGAGAGGAGATGAAGCCAGCTTTCAGCTGCTGCAGAGAGCGCCATACACGAGATTGGTTCCAGTAATTGCCCCCCTGCTGTGATGATCACTCACCCTGCCAATATTCAATTCACCAAACTGCCTGGACCCCCCTGCTGTCCTGGGCCCCATACAGAAGGACTGGTGGTACACCCTTATCCACGGCCCTGCTGGCACTGTACTAATGGCACTAGTCAGGAAGGGGTTAATATGTGGGATGATCAAAGGGTTAATTGTGCACTGCGTGTTTTTTACTATGTGGGCTGTGTGTGTGTTTCACTGTAAGCACACTGCTTTGTTTGGCTCTGCTATGCATGACGGGAGAGATCTGTGTTGTTTATACACAGGTCTCTCCTCCTTTGAAGATACTTGGCGATCATCCAGTGCCAAGAAATCACCAGACGGGACCCGGTGATTGACAGCCGAGGTCACGAATGGCGGCGTGGGTAGGTCACCAAAAACTGCAAAATCACGTTTATTTACGTGATTTTGAGCACTCATGCCGCTGTGCAGCAATATTTCTGCTATAGGGTGACACGGAAACGGTTAAAAAGGGAAAACAAGTGTTCTGTAGAAATAAAATGGCAATTGTTTATGATACATTCAGTTAAGGTTTCCTTCCACTTTGGGGTAAACACTACAATCATGACTCAAATGGGTGCTCAGAATTTCACTTTACTTTCCCTTTAAATGTGAGGAGCCTCACTGTGCAGCAAATTCCAGAGACATATAGCATTTCCTGAATGTGTGAAAGAGGCAGCCAAGGGGGTTTGTTCAAGTTATAGTACAAACATACACAAAGAAAGATTTTCAAGCAAGGGGCAGTATAGGACATAATGTTATATCTGTGTGTCTGCAGAGGAGAACCAGTTTGTAGTCTAGAAAAGCAAACTATATCTCCGCAAAGTCTTGGTGATGGTTATTTGTATACCATATTTGTGGCCCCTACATCTATAATGTTTGCAGTAGATTTATCACTGACTATAAGATAGATTTTCATTATAAAACACACATAATTAAGTACTGGAACAAAGTTATCATAAAATTTAAATGGACATTTGACATGGTGGGATTTTCAAGGCACAGTACAACCATTCTCAGAAAATATACATTTTATTGATACATACACAATAAAATAATTTTTGACATCAAACTGTATAATTAAAATCTCAGTTGCCTCAAAAGCAACAACTCAAGTTACATTACAAATCACGAAATGCAAACGCAAGTTCTTTTAAATTTTAATAACTGGGATGTAGCAGCTTTCAGCTCAAGAAATGTAAAGTTATAATAAAATCGCTCTCATGTTCATCATTAACTTGCTGTGCAACAGAATTAACACCTGGCCCATCACAGCTGACACTTAGAACAATGCCACTTAAACTGCTACAGGCCTGGAATCATTGTTGGCATTGTGCCATCTTATTTCTTAGCACTGGAACTTACCTTTTCTTGTGGTGAAAGCCAAACCAGATATAATAACTGAGGACAGAGAAAAATCGTTAGGATAGACTGCAACGGCAAGCCTGAGAAACCCATATGAATGCTGGGGGAGTAACCTGAGATGTTGTTATGAAGAGTGTTCAGTCCCCTCCTAACTAGTTTGTCAAGCATTGAGTTTAGAGGAAGAGAAAAAGTTACAGAAAAGGGATAAATAGAAAGGAAAGTTAGGGGAGGGGGAGGCAGAGATGGATATCTTGATGCAAGAGTGGTAAAGGGTTGGTAGAGGGAGTAGGCCATTAGATTTACTTTAAAGTCCAGCTGCAGCCAACCTTTTTTTATCTGTTTTTGGCAGCATTAGCAAGGATGAAAACTTCTTCAGAGTTTTATTGCTGCTTGTTTTTCCATTGGAGAGTCTTTCCCTATTTTCCTGTCCCAATGACACACTGTCTTGCCTGGGGTGCAAGGTGTCACAGAACAGGCAGTTAGAGAAATTATCCCCAATGGGAACACAGCTAGCAATAGCAACCTGGCGTAGGTTCTAACCCTTGCCCCCTCTGTCCAAAACCAAACCTTTTTTTTTTCTTTCAGTAGTTGGCTTTTAAACAAAATTATTTGCAAATAAATATTTTTTCTTTCATAAAAGCTTTATTGAAACATAGAAACAGTATAAATGTCATGGAAAACAAGCACAAATAATACAGTGACAAAGTGCATAAAAACATACCAAAATGCTGTGCTGGGATCATGTGTAAGAAATAAAACAAGTGTACAATCCAAACGCACATGTTCCTGCGTTAAAAATGTCTGTGTGTATAAGTGGGTGCTGCAGCGACTGTCGGCTGGAACCAAACAAAATCAGCAAGGGAGAATGTCACCAGCACACTGAGTATCACCAATATGGGTCCAAAAGTTTTAATGAACGATCACATAGTTACAGCAAGGCAACGTTTCGGAGTCTCGCAGGACCCCTTCATCAGGGGTGTCACATGTCACATGCCTGATGAAGGGGTCCTGAGAGACTCCGAAACTTTGCCTTGCTGTAACTATGTGATCGTTCATTAAAACTATTGGATCCATATTGGTGATCCTTGGTGTGCTGGTGACATTTTCCCTTAAGAGATAAAACAGACACAATATTCCAGAGAGGCATACAGCCAAACATACTATACATTAGCGGTTTAAAGATAGCTAACAGACACCGAGAAACTGAGGAAGACAGCCTAGCCGAGTATAAGTAAGGAGCATAAGAATATGCACAAGGTCAAAAAAAGCCCCCAAAGGTTGCTGAGTCCCATGAGGACAGATGGTGGTGGGAGGCTGAGGACCGTAATGGAGTCACTGAGGACATTAATAGAGGGGGGTTGAGAACAATAATAGAGTGGCTGAGGATAGTAATGGGGGGGGGGAGCTGAGGACAGTAATGGAGAAGAGGGACTGAGGACAGTAATGGGGTCACTGAGGACATTAATGGAGGGGGGCTGAGTTCAGTAAGGGGGGAACTGAGGACAGTAATGGGGTCACTGAGGGCAGTAATGGGGGGTTTAAGTAGAGATGTATTTACCACAAAGCAAACAAGGCATTTGCCTAGGGTGCTATTTTTCAGAGAAGCAGCACCCCCCCCCCCCAGAAGAAGAGATGGAAGAAGGGGCACATTCGGCATGAGGAGCAGATGGGATCCGAAAGAGGTTGCGGGCTGCTTGATGGTGTATACAGAGCCTGACTCTCATTCCCGGGGATGTCCAGAGCTGTGAAGGTGAGTGTCTTTCGCTCTCTAGCCAGGTGGGTGGGTAGTGGAATGCCTCAATGCCAGGTTCTCTCCGTGGGGGGCGCCCGATTTGTGTGTTGCCTAGGGCAGCACAAATCCTAAATACACCACTGGGTTTAAGACAATAATATGGGGGGCTGAGGGCAGTAATGTGACAGGGAGTGAATGATGTGAAGGGGGGACTGGGGATGCTGCTGCAAGAATGGGATTGTGATATAAGGCATGCTTCAGGTCTGTGCATGCACATTTGCACACACACATCGCGGGTAGGGCAGCCTATTCATTTTAATTGGCTGCCTTCCCTGAGAGAAATGCAGGGAAAGAAGCCCCAACCCTTTTTTTTATTTTGCCATGCCAAGCCGCATGGTGCTGCAGCACCATGTGGTTTGGCATGCAATAAAATGTGCCGTAGATGCTGTTGTGTGGGGGTGATATTAAGAGGTCAGCGTATGACAGCTCCAGACCACACAGAGTCTGTTGGTCAATCAGTCATTCTGTTTGGGGTCACTGATGTAAGGGGAACACTGATATAAAGCTTCCCCTTATATCAGTGTCCTCACTCCTCTTAATTCCCTTTATCTTGGTGTATTCAGTCTGCAGACTTGGGTGTAGGAGGTTCTCTGGTCACCAGAGCCTTCCCTCACATCAGAGTTCCCAGCATCCCTCCTTACCTCATAGTCAGCAGAGTTCACCCTTACAGCGCAAGAGGAAACATTGTGGACTCTACTCTGATATACGGGGGCTCTGGTGACCAGAGAGCCTTTTACATAAGAATTCTCCTTTACACCAGAGTCTGCAGCATTCCCCCTTACATCATAGTTCACAAAGTTCCCCTTTTCATCAGGGTCTGCAGAGTTCCCCCTTGCAGTGTAAAGGGGAACTCTGAAGTAAAGAGGTCTCTGGGAATGCTGGGAACCCTGATGTAAGAGGGGACTCTAATGTAAGGGCAGGAATGTCCACAGGACAATGTCTTTTGGCACACTGACTTATAAAGTCTTTCAAAAATATGCTGGCATAATATCCTACTTTAATAAAGAAATTAAAATCAAGTTGACTTGGCTTGACTTGTTGAGACTCCTGTATGTTTGTGTAGTGAGACACCAGAGTAAAAACAAGGCTGTGGTTGGACATAGTCTTGGGATCTCTAGTCCTTAGGAGGGCATTGGTGATATAAGCTTATGTGAATACCTGCTGTAATATTTAACTTGGAGCAGGGGCGGACTGACAACTCATGGGGCCCCCGGGCAATAGGGGATCATGGGGCCCCTGTGTCCTTGCCCAAACTCAAAAAAGCCTATGAAAAAGGTACCAGGGGCATGCTTTCCATGGACCCTGTAACAATTCTTGTATCCATTGTTGTCATCCTTTTCTTGGCCAAAGTGTACAAAAACCAGAAGGAGCACAAAAGCAAAAACTTCTCTCCAGGACCCAGACCTTTACCCCTCATTGGAAGTATGCATCTAATGGACCTGAAGAAACCATATGAATCCTTTATAGAGGTAATATCCTACTTATCCTTGAGGTTTAAGGGGTCCATTTATACTAAATGTTTTCCTTGTATTCTGTCCAGGGGCGGACTGACAACTCATGGGGCCCTCGGGCAATAGGGGATCATGGGGCCCCTGTGTCCTTGCCCAAACTCAAAAAAGCCTATGAAAAAGGTACCAGGGGCATCTCATGGGGCCCCCTACTGACCCTGGGCCCTTGGGCAGTGCCCGAGTTTTCAAATGGTCAGTCCGCCCCTGACTTGGAGTAGGTCCAAGGATTCGCACCTGAGCAAACCGAATTTCAGGTGTTTTTATTTGAGAGTTTTGCAAGTGTGTTATAGAGCCCAAAAACTATGGTATATGCACTGCTGAAAAAAAATAAAGGAACACTTTTTAATCAGAGTCTATCATCAACTTAATTAAACTCCTGGGATATTGATCTGGTCAGTTAAGTAGCAGATAGGGTTGTTAATCAGTTTCAGCTGCTTTGGTGTTAATAAAATTAACAACAGGTGCATTAGATGAGCAACATTGAGACAACCCCCAAAACAGGAATGGTTTTACAGGTTAAGGCCACTGCCATTTTTTCCCTACTCATCTTTTCTGACTGTTTTTCACTAGTTGTGTATTTGGCTAGGATCAGTGTTACTACTGGTAGCATGAGGCGATACCTGGACCCTACAGAGGTTCCACAGGTAGTCCAACTACTCCAGGATGGCACATCAATACGTGCCATTACCAGAAGGTTTGCTGTGTCTCCCAGCATCGTCTCCAGAGCATGGAGGAGATTCCAGGAGAAGGCAGTTACTCTAGGAGAGATGGACAGAGCTAGTAGGTCTTTAACCAATCAGCAGGACCGGTATCTTCTCATTTGTGCAAGGAGGAATAGGACGGGCACTGCCAGAGCCCTACAAAATGAACTCCAGCAGGCCACTGGTGTGAATGTCTCTGACCAAACAATCAGAAACAGACTTCATGAGAGTGGTCTGAGAGCCCAACATCCTCTAGAGGGCCCTGTGCTCACTGCCTGACACCATAGAGCTCGATTGGCATTTACCATTGAACACCATAATTGGCAGGTTCACCACTGGTGCCCAGTGCATTTCACAGATTAGAGCAGGTTCACCCTGAGCACATGTGACAGACGTGAAAGGGTCTGGAGAAGATATGATATGGAGAACGTTATGCTGCCTGTAATATCCTTCAGCATTACTGTTTTGGTGGTGGGTGAGTGATGGCTGGGGAGACATATCCATGGAGCAATGCACAGACCTCTATAGTCTTGACAATGGAACCCTGACTGCCATTAGGTATTGGGGTGAAATCATTGGACCCATTGTCAGACCCTACACTGGTGCAGTGGGTCCTGGGTTCCTCCTGGTGCACGACAATGCACGGCCTCATGTGGTGAGAGTATGCAGGCAGTTCCTAGAGGATGAAGGAATTGATACCATTGAATGTACCCCACATTTGCTTGACCTAAATCCAATAGAATATCTCTGGGATATCATGTTTCGGCCCATCTGACACCATCAGGTTGCACCACAAACTGTCCAGGAACTCAGTGATGCCCTGGTCCAGATCTGGAAGGAAATAACCCAGCACACCATCCGTCGTCCCATTAGGAGCATGCCCCGACGTTATCAGGCATACATACAAGCATGTGGGGGCCATTGACCTACTGAGTACCATTTTGAGTTGCTGCGCTAGTGATCAAGATGACGTTGCTGGATCTGAAAGCGGAGGAGCTCCTTCCTCAGGATGCAATGATCACTCCGAACGCACGCTGCCCACAAGCTGCTCCTCCACTTTTGGATTCGGTTATGTCCCTCTGTATAGTATTTTTTTGGTCTCGCCCCAATCATTTGATGTTGTATACTTTCAAGAAATACAGTGCCTTGAAAAAGTATTCATACCTCTTGAAATTTTCCACATTTTGTCATGTTACAACCAAAGACATAAATGTATTTTATTGGGATTTTATGTGATAGACCAATACAAAGTGGCACATAATTGTGAAGGAAAATGATAAAGACATCCCAAAAAAGACTTGCAGCTGTGATTGCAGTGAAAGGTGGTTCTACAAATTATTGGCTCCGGGGGGCTGAATACAAATGCACGCAACACTTTTCACATATTTATTTGTAAAAAATTTTGAAAACCATTTATCATTTTCCTTCCACTTCACAATTATGGGCCACTTTGTGTTGGTCTATCACAAAAAATCCCAATAAAATACATTTACGTTTTGGTTGTAACGTGACAAAATGTGGAAAAGTTCAAGGTCTTTTTAAATAAACATTTTATTTGCCTTTTACCTATGCATTTGTGTAGCTGATTGTAATATCTATTTAATACATCATTTATCATTTATTGAGTTATTTACAAAATATTGTTAACATACTTACCACATCTGCTCTAGAGCAATTTTTTTTATTTTTTGCACACATGTAAAAAATCTGCATTTTATTCCATAAAATGAATTCAACCTCAGAACGTTAAATATTTTCTGAATGTAGAGGCCTTTTACAATAAAAGATAGTAGTTGTAGTTCTTTATGCTGCACAATATTTGTTTATCAAACACACATTTTCAGGAAAAAAATTATTAAAACAAGTTTTAGTGCACACAAACTCAATATAACACCGAATTTTTTGGTGAAATATAAAAAGTGGGGTAATGTTGAGTAAATAGGTAGCAAACATGGCAAGTCCTAAAATTGCATGTGTCCATGATATCGCAAAATCAGTGGTACCCACAAATCTCCACAGGTGACGATTTAAAAGCCTTAACTGTTCATCAGTTAACCACGTTCTCTGGTGCTAGAATTATTGCTCCCACTCTCACGTTCACAATGCTACATTGTACATGGTACATACAGTTGTGTTCAAAAAAATTAATAAAGCTTAAAATCCTTCTAATAGCTTTTATTTCCATACACACAAATGCATTGGGAACATTACACATTCTATTCCAAATCAAAACATGAAGATATGAAAAAACATGAATATATCAAATTTGTGTTGTTCCTCTAAAAAAATTGAAGAAAAGTGAATATTAGACTGTTCAAAAAAATAGCAGTGTTTGTATTCTTCTTTACAAACTCAAACATTCACTATATGAACTGAAAAATGTTTGAAGATTTTGCTTTCCTTTGAATCACTTAATGAATATTTTGTTGTATAAGCACTGTTTCTGAGAACTGCTGTACATCTGTGTTGCATGGAGTCAACCAACTTCTGGCACCTGTGAACAGATATTCCAGCCCAGGATGATTGGACTACATTCCACAGTACTTCTCTATTTCTTGGTTTTGCCTCAGAAACTGCATTTTTTATGTCACCCCACAAGTTTTCTATTGGAATAAGATCCGGGGATTGGACTGGCCACTCCTTAACGTCAATCTTGTTGGTCTGGAACCAAGATGTTGCACGTTTACTGGTGTGTTTGGGGTCGTTGTCTTGTTGGAACACCCATTTCAAGGGCATTTCCTCTTCAGCATAAGGCAGCATGACCTCTTCAAGTATTCTGATGTATTCAAACTGATCCATGATCCCTGGTATGTGATAAATAGGCCCAACACCATAGTATGAGAAACATCCACATATCATGATGCTTGCGCAACTGTGCTTCACTGTCTTCACAGTGTACTGTGGCTTGAATTCAGTGTTTGGGGGTCGTCTGACAAACTGTCTCCGGCCACTAGACCCAAAAAGAACAATCTTACTTTCATCAGTCCACAAAATGTTGCGCCATTTCTCTTTAGGCCAGTCAATGTGCTCTTTGGCAAATTGTAACCACTTCAGCACATGTCTTTTTTTCACCAGTGGGACTTTGCGGGGGCTTCTTGCAGATAGCTTGGCTTCACATCGGCGTCTTCTAATTGTAACAGTACTCACAGGTAACTTTACACCTTCTTTGATCTTCCTGGAGCTGATTGTTGGCTGAGTCCTTGCCATTTTGGCTATTCTTCTATCCATTGGAATGGTAGTTTTCTTCCACGTCTTTCAGGTTTTGGTTGCCATTTTAAAGCATTTCCAATCATTTTAGCTGAGCAGCCTATCATTTTCTGCACTTCTTTATATGTTTTCCCCTCTCCAATCAACTTTTTTAATCAAGGTACGCTGTTCTTCTGAACAATGTCTGGAACGACCCATTTTCCTCAGAATTTCAGAGAGAAATGCACTGTAACCAGCATGTACATTTGCTGCCTTCCTTCCTTAAATAAGGGTAATAACTGCCACCTGTTTTTCAAAGAATGAATGACCTCACTAATAGAACTCCACACTGCTATTATTTTGAACATGCCCCTTTCAATTAGTGATTCAATTACACAGAATCAGTAGCATGCATGTCATGACTGTTGGATCTATTGGATTTCTATTACTCTACTACACCTGCTAGTAAATTATTTGCCATGTAGAAATGTAATTTCTACCAAAAACAGTGATTGATCAGGTTAGTGATGTCTGACTGCTATTATTTTGAACACAACTGTATGTGGTGCAGTCGTGGTTTACATACTGTACATTTGTACACCCTGTGCATGCATTTGCATTCGTGGGTGTGCTTATGGCTACAGGGAGCTATAGAGCCTCTCACCCTCCTAATAAGAGCCAATCCCAACATACGAGGACTTGAGATAGGTGGCTCCCATCATAAACTCTGTCTCTTTGCAGATGACGTACTCCTCTTTCTGACCTCCCCACTAACCTCAGCTCCTAATTTACTCCGGGTCCTCCAAGATTTTGGCCATGTCTCCAGCCTTCAGGTTAATCCCCAAAAGGTGATGGTATTAAAATTTTCCTACCCCCTCGTGAGTTGGATCATCTACAACAGGTTCTATCATTCTCCTGGTCCCCCCGTTCTATTTCTTATTTGGGCATCATACTGACATCTTGCTTGTCGGATCCTTATTCGACCAATTACCTTCCTATGCTAGTCCATCTTACTGGCCTAATGACTAAATGGTCTTCATTGCCGCTGGCTTGGATGGGTAGGATCACGGTAGCAAAAATGTCTATCCTGCCTAAGATACTGTATTTATTTAGAGTCCTACCCATCCCAGTGCCAGCGCATTTTCTCTGCATTTTGCAATGACAAGCTTACACATATGTTTGGGGCCCTATCCGTCCTCATATTCCTCGCTTGATCATACACAAATCTAAACCTATGGGCAGCCTAGGTCTCCCCGACTTTGCTAAACCACGCATCTTGCACAATTGCCTAAGTATCACGTGACATCCGAAATTACTCAATGGGTCGCTCTTGAGGCTGTCGACTGTGACCCTCTCTCAGTTCCTAATCTTTTATGGTTCCAGCCTTCAGACCGTTGGATACTCCAGAATCCAGTCACTTCCCACTTCATGTTGCTTTGGGATAGACTCAGATCCCGATATTCCCTCCAATCGCCACACAATCCCCTACTCTCGTACCTCCAAAATACGTCCTTCCTTCCTGCCTGTTCTTCCTCTCGTTCAGTCTCACAATGGTCCTCAGCAAACCTTCTCCATGCCCACCAATTTTTGACTAATACCGGGCTTAAATACTTTCCTTCTCTTCGTAAATCTCACTACCTGCCAGTGTCTGAAATTTTCAGATATCTTCAACTCAAACACTTTTTTGCTCCTCTGGCTGCCAAATCCCCAACTCCTCGATCCATTACCTTGTTCAAGTGCGGTTGCAAAAGAGACCCTCATAGGTGAGGTCTTATTTCAGCACTCTATGCACTTCTTTTATCCCCAGAGCCCTCCCCTAGCCCTACCTATGTCACTAAGTGGGATGAAGACCTTGGATGTCAGCTGAGACCTGCCAATTGGGAATAAGTTTGGCCAGCAATCAAATCCTCTTCGCAGAACATAGTAGCTGTTGAGACCAACTACAAGGTTTTGACTCGTTGGTACTTGGTCCCGCAAGGATTGCTAAATATGCCCCCAGTTGTTCTCCCAATTGCTTTCGGGGCTATGCGATGGTGGGAATGCACTTCCATATTTGGTGGTTGTGTCTGGCCGCCCAAGCATTTTGGACTGCAATCTTCAACCTTTTATCTTCTCTTTTGCGAAGCCCCTTTGCCCTAACCCTACTCTGCTGAATCTTCAGCCTCGTTCCTTATCTAAACCCCAATTCAAACTCCTTTTACAAGTCACCACAGCGAAACAAATTTTAGTGAAATCATGCAAGTTTCCGTCCCTTTGTCTCCTAGCAGTTAGAAATAAGGTGACACAAGCAATTATTCATGCTAAAGTGGAAGCGACCATTACAGACTCCGTCCCTAAATTCACTTCTATCTGGGCTCCCTGGGTGGAACGATACCTTCCTCCTAATTTCAACAAATTATTGCTCCTCCCCTGACAACCTCTGGCCCAGACCTCTGGTGGTTCTATGTGCCATCCCTTAGCCAGGTTTGGTCCTGAGATCCTCCCCCTCCTTTTCAGTAGTCACACATCCCCCCTCCTCATTCTTTCCTCTGGGCCCCCTGCCCTACTACACCTTCTCCCTCTTCTATTCTCTTTCAGACTTTTTTCCCTTTCCTTTCCTCTTACCTACTCCTATTCTCTTTCTCTCTCTTTTTCATCCGCTGCCATTTTTTCTTTTCATGGAACCCCATATTGCTCACGAGAGCTACACTCTCATGACTGGTCATTACTATGTTTTGCCTCTCTTTGTAATGCAACACATTTCCTTGCTTAGATGTGGTTCCTTATTGTTTCTACTTGGATGACACTTTCATCAGGACTTCTGTCTCCCTTTCTTCTATGCATTCTGTAAGCTCTATGTTTGTTACTGGTAGGGAGAGGGAAAGTATAGGAAATTAGTTCAAATTAAGGTTAAAGGTATGCTTTAAGTAGCTGGACAATTAATCAAAAAATATTTAAATATCTGCTAAATTGGCCTATGGAGCTTTACTCATAACAACTGATAAAAAAATAATGTTCTTTAGCAAGGAACATACAATCCACATGTATAATTATGCAACAAAAATTAGTGTGTGCTGTAGATTGCCTCCAGCATTGCTCCTGTTTCTTCTTGTTGGAGGCTGCCATTTTGTTAAAGCACAGAACCCTAAGCAACAGTTAAAGCAGAACTAAGCACTCCTATCCTTTTCAGCCAATGAAGCTGCCATCTGTTTGATCTGCAACTGCCATGGTGCTGCACATGTGATCAGTTAAAACACCAGTCAATTGATGGTTTGATAGTTTGGGAGAGAACACAAGCAAATGTAACAGCATTCCTAGCATGCAAAAAATGTAACTGTTTTTCTGAAGCTGTTAAATAGATTTAGGTTTAGTTCCGTTTTAATCTTTAGACCGTTAGTAGATGGATCTCTACAAGTTCGGCACAGTGCCTAAAAATGCCTAAAATGGAGAGCAATTGAGCATGTGCAGAGCAAGGTGAGACAGTTTATTATTGGATTTTAAACAGCATAGGCACTTATTTTTAATGTTTTACATATCTATACTTGCAACAGGTGCCAGTTTAAAGTGATCTAGCAAGACTTAATTTTCTGATTAAAGTTCCACTTTAAGTTATTAATAGGTTAAGCATCAGAGGGTATTTTCTAAACACAGTGGCCACTTGGTTTCAGAGATTGGTCTATATATGCCGTAGTAGAACAGTCAGCAGCAGCAACAATCATCGTTCCCAAAAATCAGTGCTGGTAATGCACAGCAATATCTTAAGAAACAATCTTGGAGGAAGATTTTAGTTGCGAGGTATAGCACAGATTTCCTGAGGCAAAGGAGCATTTGTAGACCCCAGTGCAGGAGTGAGGTCCACAATAGTTCCAGGTGGAGCCTGGAAGATGAAGTTTTGCAGCAGTGTGGTAAAGAAGAGGAACAGTTCCATTTTGGCTAAACTTTCCCCAGCACAACTTCTCTTACCTGGAAAAAATAAAAATGGCTTACTGAAAGAATTTCTTTAACAACCCATGTTTTAGAATGTATACTTCATGCTGGGTATGCTAAAAAATACTAAATATAAGCAACTGACTTTTAATGAAAAATGCGAGCTTGAATCATGCCATCCTACCTTTGGAGCCTTCCTATTGGCCAGAATTCTATGACCAATAAGGAAGCTCAAAAAGGGAGTAGGGCCAAGATCAATATTTACATTTCATTTTTAATGAAGGTTTAATTTTAGATACAGTATGTTGCAAATACACTATATTGCCAAAAGTATTGCCTTTACACGTACATGATGGCATCCCAGTCTTATGCAGGCCATAGATGGGTCGAAAATCGGCCGATTTTTTTGGCTGAAAATAAAATCGGCCGATTTTCGGATCGTTAGTGGACTATTTGTGCGGCTGTTTTTCGGTATTTTGGCCGTTTTTTTTTTCGGTAAAGTTGGAAAAAAAAATCGGCCGATTTTCGCGGCAATAATAGGCAAATCGGCCGATTTTTTACCGATAAAAAATCTGCGCATGAGCAGTGACCTGCAAGAGGAAGACAAAAAGAAGAAAAAGAAGAAGATGAAGATGATGAAGAGGAAGAAGAAGTAGAAGAAGAGGATGATGATGATGAAGAGGAAGAAGAAGTAGAAGAAGAAGAAGTAGAAGAAGAGGATGATGATGATGAAGAGGAAGAAGACGTAGAAGAAGAAGAGGATGATGATGATGAAGAGGAAGAAGAAGAAGTAGAAGAAGAGGATGATGATGATGAAGAGGAAGAAGTAGAAGAAGAAGAGGATGATGATGATGAGGAAGAAGAAGAAGAGGAAGAAGAGGATGATGATGATGAAGAAGAAGTAGAAGAAGAAGAAGAGGATGATGATGATGAAGAGGAAGAAGAAGTAGTAGAAGAAGAAGAAGAAGAGGATGATGATGAAGAAGAGGAAGAAGAAGTAGAAGAAGAAGAGGATGATGATGATGAAGAGGAAGAAGAAGTAGTAGTAGAAGAAGAAGAGGATGATGATGAAGAAAAAGAAGAAGAAGAGGATGATGATGAAGATGAAGAAGAAGAGGATGATGATGAAGCAGGAGAAGAAGAAGAAGGATGAAAAATTAGAGGAAATCCAGTACGGCAAAAAGTGTCCCTGCAGAGAGCTCCGCTATTTCTTTGACAGTTCCTTGACATTTACAGCGGTTGCAACATTGTATCTATTTGTTTCCGAATAAAAACATCTGTATCCTAAATGGATACAAATAGATACAATGTTGCAACCTCTGTAAATGTCAAGGAACTGTCAAAGAACTGTCAAAGAAATAGCGGAGCTCTCTGCAAGGACACTTTTTGCCGGCTGTAGACAGGATGAAAATCGGCCGATTTTTTTTTACCATTGATGGTAACGTCGGCCGCTTGAACGACCGATTTTTCGTTTTTTAAAAGAAAAATCTGCCGTTTTTCTCCCCATCTATGGCCTGCATTAGTCTGTAGGGTTCAATGTTGAGTTGGCCCACCCTTTGCAGCTATAACAGTTTCAACTCTTCTGGGAAGGCTGTCCACAAGGTTTAGGAGTGTGTCTGTCTATGTTTGACCATTCTTCCAGAAGCACATTTGTGAGGTCAGGCACTGATGTGGGATGAGAAGGCCTGGCTCACAGTCTCCACTCTTATTCATCCTAAAGGTGTTCTGTTGGGTTGAGGTCAGGACTCTGTGCGGGCCAGTCAAGTTTCTCCACCCCAAACTGTTCCTACAAAGTCGGGAGCATGAAATTGTGCAAAATGTGTTGTTTTCTGATGCCTTAAGAGTTCCCTTCACTGGAACTAAGGGGCCAAGGCCAACCCCTGACAAACAACTCCAAACCATAATCCCCCCTCCACCAAACTTTACACTTGGCACAATGCAGTTAGGCAGGTACCGTTCTCCTGGCAAGAGCCAAACCTAGACATGTCCATCAGATTGCCAGACAAAGAAGTGTAGTTTTTCACTCCAGAGTACACGTCTCAGATGCTCTAGAGTCCAGTGGCAGCATGCTTTACACCACTGAATCCTACTCTTTGCATTGAACTTGGTGATGTAAGGCTTGGATGCAGCTTCTCGGCTATGGAAGTCCATTTCATAAAGCTCTCTACACACTGTTTAATCTGAAGACCATATGAAGTTAGGAGGTATTTAGCTATTGATTCTGCAGACAGTTGTCGATTTCTGCGCACAGTGCATTTCAGCTGTTGTTCCCAGTTGCTTCCATTTTGTTATAATACTACTTACAGTGTACTGTGAAATATTTAGTAGCAAGGAAATTTCATTGATGGACTTATTGCACAGGTGGCAACCTATCACGGTACCATGCTTGAATTCACTGAGCTCTTGAAAGCAACCCATTCTTTCACAAATGTTTGTAGAAGCAGTCGGCATGCCTAGGTGCTTGATTTTATATACCTATGGCCATGGGGGTGATTGGAACACCTGAATCCAATGATTTAGAGGGGTGTCCCAATACTTTTGGTAATATAGTGTATTTACAGGTCAGTGGTATTCTAGGTCAAATGAGAAATTCAAATGTGACTTTGGATAGGCAGCCCCAGGGTATGTGCCATCATATGAATGGTGTAACTATTCCATACTTCTTAAAGGATGGATAACCAACCAGAATGCTCAGAGACATGCCATGGGTTGAATGGCCATGCTTATTTAATCAGGTACTCAACTAAGTGCTGGTTTATGCACGTTTCAGGGCTGTCATCTTTGTTGACCTAGAACAAGCATGCAACCAGTGAAGTTAAAAAAAACTAACTTCTACCCTGTATATTTACTCAACTGACTTACTAGGTAGAGAAGCCAATATGAAGATAATGGTTTCAAAAACTGCACATTTCAAAAACAGGTTAGGAATGACAAATTCTCTATTGTGGTCTTACAGATTCAATCTACAGTTCTGTCTGGAAAACTATGTTTTAAATTACCTGCTGAAAAAGGTATAAATGCATCGTTCTTCTTGAAATTTCCATCAGCATCCAGAAAATGTTCTGGGTAAAACTCATCAGGCTTTGCGAAGTAAGCTTTGTCTTTCAATACAGAAGACAGCAACGGCATAATAATAGTTCCCTAGAGGAAAGTAATTACAAACTAAAAAACATACTGTACAGTATATAGCATTTCACTATTACTCAACATACAGACATTTGTTTGATCAATCAGGATCAATTGTAAGAACGCTATGGCCACAATTGCCAATCGACTTCGAGTCAAAATTGATCAGGAGTCAATTGAATGGAGCATCTTTGGTTTGTGATTTTTATTTAATTTTATCAGTTTGGTCACACTGAATTATCTGTTGAATGAACATAATAATACATGTGTGGCAGACCAGACAGATTGGAACCAGGAAAGGGGTGAGGCAGTTTGTAGGTTGTCTTAGAGCCAAAAGTTGTATACTTTTGGGCCATAGTAATGTGCAATTTGAATCTTTCTGTTAGGCCTCCTTTACATGGGCAATCATATGCATACATCTGATTTCAGCAGATTTCTGTGGCTGGGATGACAGGTGTTTGTGAATAGTGGCAGCTGCTCAGCCTGTACAAAATAATGTTAAATGGACAAAGGCCATCACTGTTTGCATGTATGATCACATAAACTGGTTACCTGTGGTTAGGGACACATGTCTGAGCCTGGACCCATCCTACTGCATCTAGGCTTGGACATCCATTATCGAATGCAGTCTCTCCTCTTTGTGGGCCAAATTCACCTGTGCTTGTTTAGAATCTGTCATTGTAAGCTTTTACTAATAGATGTGGCTGTTTTTTCACAGTCGATCATGAATCATCAGCCTGCTGACAAAATCATTCTGTGTGCAACCACAATAGAGCGCAGCAATGGGCATGCATGCCCCGGACCTGGAAACAGGCTCACAATGTTTATTTACGTTGTTGACCCTGCTACTGCTGCCCTGCCAAAGTAAAGCTATTATGATGGGATTGCAAGTCAATATAGTGAGTGTCTGTACTAAAATGGCACACAAGGTGGTAGATGGAAGATATTTGCTTCCCAAAATTCAGATTTGGGGTTTGTGGGCTCCACACTAGCTTGTTGACAGAAATATGGTCATTCCCTAAGAGGATAATCCAAAAATTATTCCATTGGGCCTGGAGTTGAAGCTGCAGAAGATTGGGTGAGTCCGCAGCCTGACCACCCCAGGCTACAAGTCCACTTGCTGCGATACCAGGCTTGTTGTAGAAGGGCTGTGCAAAGGACTTTGTAAACTCTGTGTAGTGGGTAAAGACAAACTGTTTTCTGTACAAGAGCACATGGTGGTTTCACCTACCAAACTGGGAGTTTTTTCAGGCTGAGTAAAAGCCTACAGTATGGACTAATGAAGTTGCTTAAGTATGCATCACTTTGTTTCTTTGTTTTTGTTGCTGAAGTGAAGCTATTTTTATATAATTACTGTACTTACACACATACAGATTTTATTGGAATCACTCACCTTTGGAATGAAATAGCCTCTAAATGTGATATCATGAGCCGTTGCATGAGGAAGGTTGGATGGGGCGATATCACCAAAGCGCTGAACTTCACATATGACAGCATCTGTATAGGGCATGTGCTTTCTGTGCTGTATTTTAGGGTCAGCCATGCCTATAACGTTTTCAATTTCTTTTTGCACTTTCCCTGTTGGATGTTCAAAAATAAATCACCACTATTGGTTTATACTGTTTATACGTATTATGTATACTTATGCTGACAGTGCCTTCTACAGCAGTTTACAACATAAGGACATCAGTGTTCTGAATAATATTTATTTATTTTTATTTCAGTTACTTATATAGCGCCGTCAATTTACGCAGCGCTTTACACATATATATTGTACATTCGCATCAGTCCCTAACCCTCAAGGGGCGTACAATCTAAGGTCCCTAACTCACATTCATACATACACATACTAGGGACAATTTAGAAAGGATCCAATTAACCTACCAGCATGTCTTTGGAGTGTGGGAGGAAACTGGAGTACCTGGAGGAAACCCAAACAGGCACAGGGAGAACATGCAAACTCCAGGCAGGTGGTGCCGTGGCTGGGATTTGAACCAACGACCCTAGTACTGCCAGGCGGAAGTGCTAACCATTTAGCCACTGTGCTGCCCATAAAATAATATCATGACATACACTCACCGACTACTATTAGGTACACCTTGCCAGTACCGATTTGGACCCCCTTTTGCCTTCAGAACCACCTTAACTCTTCGTGGCAAAGATTCAACAAGGTGTTGGAAACATTCCTCAAAGATTTTGGTCCCTATTAACATAAGTTACTTTTGCCTTTCTGTCATCTCAAACCAGTCTGCTTAATCTCCTCTGACCTCTGACATCAACAAAGCATTTTTGTCCACAAAACTATTTTCTCATTTTTGGACCATTCTCTGTAAACCTTAGAGATGGTTGTGAATGAAAATCCCAGAAGATCAGCAGTTTTTTAAATACTCAGGCCAGCACCAACAACCATGCCACATTCAACATCACTTAAATCCCTTATTTTCCCCATTCTGATGCTCCGTTTGAACTTCAGCAAATCGTCTTCACCATATCTAGCTGCCTAAATGTATTGAGTTGCTGCCATATGATTGGCTGATCAGCAATTTGTGTTACCAAGCAATTGAACAGGTGTACCTAATAAAGTGGCCGGTGAGTATATATACAGACAGATCCATAGCTCCACTCCAGATTGGTTTCTCTTATACGTGGACAACCTGGGTGCTGGCCATTTTAGTCCCCCCTTTAATCATTAATGACTTCACTGCATACAGTGATGTCTCCACCTAAAAACCAAGCATCCTTGAAACGTTTCACCACTCCTGGCATACTCACAAGGATAGGAACATTCATCTATCTTTGTCAGCAAGCCAGGAGTAGTGAACCATGTCAAGAAAGCTTGGTTTTTGGGTGGATACATTATTTTGGTTTTAGCTTTATATGTATATGTGTAATATGACCTTTTATGATTTTTTTATACTAATAAAAACAATGTGATTTTTTTATTTTATTGGTTGAAAAGTGTTTAATACATATAGGCCTGGTGGCATACCTACAAAGTCCCTTTCTATTTGAAAATTTGCTGTATATTTCTAAGTTCTTCTATCATGAAAGGAGGAATAAATCCATTGTTTCCAGGATTTGTGATGGAGTGAGACATGTAGATACCTTCTGTTCTAAGAATTCTCTACTGCACTTCGTAGTTGGTTATTGGAGAAAGGGGAGATGTGATGCATGTAGCAACCTTACCAAACGTGTTTGGGTATTCTTTTTAAAATATATAAAATATATACATGGACTCAGTAAAAAAGGACCTGCCATGCAGATAGTATATCTGCCGAGTGCCTGAGACTTTCATATACTTTAGTGGGACATTATTTGCTTTCAATGCTTTGAATATAAAATGATCATGATTCAGATTAAAAAAAATAAAATATGAGCTCAGTCAAAGCATTTGTATTTTTCTTACTTTGGATTTCTGGGTATTTAATCATGATCAGGAGGCTCCATCTCAGAGTGGTAGATGTAGTTTCCATTCCAGCAGCAAACAGTTGGGCCACCAGGGCAGTTAGGTTGTCATCATGGAAATACAGTATAGATTCTGGCTTTCCCTAAATAATAGAAAAAAACACAAAATATTGGTTAGGAATTATTGGCGTATTGCTTCATCAGTTACTTCATCAGTTGAATGTACATTAAAAACGGATTTTGGGCTTTGGACTTCCTCCCCCTCTCCTCCCAGAAGGTCCCCTAAGCTGTATTGTGTGTGATTTATTTTTATACTTACCACTTGAAGTTTTGGGGCAAGTCATATAATATCACAGGGTCCTCTTCTCTTCTCTGAGATTCTCTGGGTTCAATGGAGAAGAAAGCTGCACTGACATGTTGATGTCAGTGCTGATTTTTTTATTGTTGCACAGAGAATTCTATGGATCAAACCTATGACACATTGCACACACAGTGGGGTTAATTTGGTAAAGGCAAATAGGCTTCACTTTGCATAGGAAGTTACACTTTGCAATTTGACTCAGAGTTTAGTGAATGAGTTGAAACTCTGCTGACTTCCATCTAAACATATGCAAGCAAAAATTTTATTTTTTTGCATTTTGCAAAGTGATACTTCTCCACATTCACTATGTTCTGGGGCCACTTCCATTGGAAAGTGCAACTTACTTTGCAAAGAGAAAAGCCTATTTACCTTTAATAAATCAGCCCTATTATATATTCAGCCTTATGACACCAATCAACCTGGAGGACGAAGACATCTTGTGGCAAAACAAGTGTAATATGTGCCCTTGTATGAAGGCAAACATTGCAGTCTCAGCAGATTTTCCTTTTTTTTTTTTTTTTTTTCTTTACATCTGCTGGAAGACATTAAAAACAGCTTAGAGATGGTCTTTAGTAGATTCAAATTCTCAGATCACAAATCATTCTAAACAGTTCTGCACTTAAAATTTTTAAGTGATTTTGACTACATTTATTTACATTTCATTTTTTATTTACATTTATTATATCACAGCTTACCAGATCTTAGATGTGATGGCTGCATTTGTTTTTTTTTAGGCTTGGTTCTATTTTTATCTGGAGAGTCTGTTGTTCTTCTAAAGGACAAGCACTCTTGAGGTTACAGGGTATGAGCCAAACCGTTTATCACTGACAGGGGTGCTTACAATGATCAGCTTTTATTTATTTATGTAAACACTTTATCCCAAAAGGTAAGAAAAAACTGTTTGCTGTAACTGCTTATAAAATATAAGCTGAATTTTGGCTTCAATAAGTTAGTGTGTCTAAATATGCTAGTAAATCTAATGCTCCCCTCCCCCAGACTGACAATGCTGATGTCCAATTGTGCCCCCTGTGCTCTTTCATTCAGAGTGGGGGCACTTTTATACTGGATGTGTGTGACTGAAACGATCACCAGGTGAAAATAGAGGGGGGAAAGCAAAAAAAAATAATGCAGCCACCATATCTGAGATTTGGTAAGCTGTAATATAATAAATTGTGGTTTTTGCTTTAATTTTAATAGTATATTTTTATAAAAATATGTTTTTTTTGTTGACTTTCTTCCCTACAGAAGCAGTCAAGCTCTATGCAATCACTGTGAGCAAGTTGAGATTTATTTCATAACAATGTGCTGCTTCCTAACAGGATTCAAGTACTGGGGGCTGAAGAAGACATTGTAAGTTTACAGCAACAGAAGTGCTTAGGAAAAATCCTGCCAGTTGGGTGAAAGAGCCCAAGCTTTTTTTTTTCTCAGTTTGGGTACAGTGGGGAATGGTTAAAACCCCTGCACGTGTGTCCCTTATGGAAGAGTTCCCTTCTTTTCATGTCCTGTAGAAACAATGAGAATTTAAAAAACTCTCGATCATTATTGGATTCCTATTCTGGTTACAATTCAAAATGCTGGATAACTTTAATTCTTGTTAATAATGTAAACCAAAACAAAGAGAAGAAGTAAATTTCCCTTACAGAAACACACATAGCAATTAAAATCTCAAAATGTAAAGCCACAACAGGAATGTTAGACCTAATGATGAAAGAGTCTTTATTCATATGATCATACTGTATACAATGTAAGATATTAAAGGTTGTTATGGTCTCAAAAGACTCCCCCTTCATCAGGGCTATAAAATAGATACAAAGAAAAAATACAAATACATGTTAAAAGAGAAGTATGATAATAGAAAAAAAAAAAATATGTGTACTCACCAAGGTTTATGCAGGATCTGTCTGATGCTGCATCTGTCCCCCACTGCTTTTATGACTGAGAAACAAGCAATCAAAGACAATTGGTCATTTCATTCTTGGTCTTCAGTGAGCAGAGAGCTGGAGACTGACATTCACCGGTTGTCTACTCTGAACCTTCAGAGCTCACTGGAGCATAGGGCTGTGGAAGGGATGAGAGCAGCTAGCTCATGCTCTCAGTAGCGCTTTGAGAGGCTGAGCCATCGACCATTCTGATGTCTGGGTGGATCGTTGAGATCTCTGCAGAACCTTGACCTACTGAGCAATGTCAGCCAAAAGCAGACTTTAACATGCTGTTGGCAGAATACGGGTCACAGGAGTGCAGAATGAAGTGTACTCCTGTGACCCACAGTAGAAGTAGGGCCAAAATATAAACCTTATGGAATATAAAGCCATCTACAACAGTACATGGCAGCTGACCATACATTCAAGACCCAGCCACCAAACAATCCTTCTAAAAAAAATATATATTTTTTCAACCATGCAGGTTCACTTTGGTGCAATATATGTGTTTTTGCCTATGAAGAGAGGAGTGTTCAGGGCTGCAGTCATGACCTTCCTTGGGAGTATCAATCCTGATTGGTGAAAAATTGGTAAACATCTTGGCATATCAACTTTCCCAAAGTAAGAATCAGCCAGGGTCACATAGATCTTTACAAACAATGAACACTGTATATACAAGGATCAACCAATCTATTTAACAATGGTACAAATACATAGAGGCTGATTGACTAAAACTAGAAAAGTGCAAAATCTGGTGCAGCTCTGCATAGAAACCAATCAGGTTCCACGTTTTCTTGTCAAAGTCTAAATGAACAAGCTGAGTTTAGAAGCTAATTGGCTACCATGCACAGCTGCATCAGATTTTGCTTTCTCCAGTTTTAGTAAATTAACCCCATAGTATTAGACTTATGATTCGTAGTGCGCAATGTGTCCATTCAGTTTGATTGCTGTTATTTGTTTCTTTCAATAAACTTATTGGTTCTCTTCCTCACCATGTGGACTTTTCACGTAAAAAATGTCATCCTCACCTCTTGCTGCTTTGCCAGGTAGGCATCAATAAGATTTCTCTGATTATTTACATCCAGGTCTTTCCTCTGTTTTGTAAAGGTTTCTCTCATAAAATTGTGCATTTTTTGAGTGTTTGCAGCAATTGTTTTGTGGACTCCTGGTAGAGATTCAATCAATGTAGGGAACAAGTCATACAGCTGAAACAGAGAGAGGAGGTCACCTCAAAGGGAATGAATATTTCATAAATACCACTTGAAACAAAAGGATAGTGAACCTGAAGAAAAGAAATAACTCTCTCGAAGGTGGAGTAAATTGGCTTGAGACAGACATGGACAAATCCAGATAGATCAGATTACAGTCTGCTAAATGGCTATGAGAAGGTATGCTCCCTCCTTTTCTCTGTCTCACGTAGGGCTCTTTCATGCTCAAGGTGTAGTGTGGTGTCCCCCGAAGAAGAGCAAATAATGTTAGGAGGGCATTAGCCAGTTAA
The DNA here is from genome assembly GCF_062004578.1 of Staurois parvus. Lineage (NCBI taxonomy): Eukaryota > Metazoa > Chordata > Amphibia > Anura > Ranidae > Staurois > Staurois parvus. The sequence continues at coordinate 5,430,987 of NW_028318186.1, read as the reverse complement.
GAGCCAGAATCATTAGCCAGAATGTGACAGTACCATGCCACAATCATATTCATTGCACCAGGGGTGGACTGACAACTCATGGGGCCCCCGGGCAACAGGGGATCATGGGGCCCCTGTGTGCTTGCCCAAACTCAAAAAAGCCTATGAAAAAAGTACCAGGGGCATCTCATGGGGCCCGCTACTGACCCCGGGCCCTCAGGCAGTGCCCAAGTTTCCAAATGGTGAGTCCGCCCCTGCATTGCACACAGTTGTGGCATGGCCCCATTGAACTCAATGGGCATGTTTGACAAGCAGTGCCACTTGTCAAACTCTGCACCCCAAGTTAAAAATCCAGTGGCATTGTGGCCTTGGCATGTATACCTGTATGGCTTTTATTTTAACAGTTCCAGTGGGTGGCCAAAGGGGCAGTAAAACCACAGTTCAGCCACCCGTTTTTTTTACCCCCCAACTGCCTGTCTGAAAGAGACCTTAGAAAGCCAAGAATATGTTTGCAAATACATGTGGAAACTACAATGCCACAGTGAGGCACCTCAAATAATGTGGTCCTTAACTAAACTATCTGAAGTCACAACTATAGGACATATATTTATTTATTATTTATTTCAGGTACTTATATAGCGCCATCAATTTACGCAGCACTTTACATACATATATATTGTACATTCACATCAGTGCCTATCCCTCAAGGGGTGTACAATCTAAGGTCCCTAACTCACATCCCTACATACACATATTAGGGCCAATTTTAGACAGGAGCCAATTAACCTACCAGCATGTCTTTGGAGTGTGGAAGGAAACTGGAGTACCCAGAGGAAACCCACGCAGGCAGAGGGAGAACATGCAAACTCCAGGCAGGTGGTGCCATGGTCAGGATTTTGAACCAGCGACCCTAGTACTGCCAGGCGGAAGTGCTAACCATTTAGAAACTGTGCTTTTTTTTTTTTTTTTTTTTCTTTTTTTTAATTTAAATATCCATCAAATTTTTCATGTTAATACAAAAACCCATAAAGGGGAAAAGATTCTCATACACATAGACATTTATAACATTTCTACCTTTCCCTTACTAAAAACTCTTTTCTTTCCCATCCCACTACCCCCCCTTTCCACCCCTCCTCCCCCCTCCTCCCCCTCTGCAGACTCTAGCCCATTCTGCTCTCTTGAGGCTTATTAATTTTTTACTAACATCCTAGTTCATATTTTCCTATATTTTTCTTTCAATCCTGCTCTTTCCCACTTTTCCCATCTCCTAAAATAAACTCTCATCCTATCTTCCTGCATATGGTATGATCTTTCCATTCTACCTATCTGGTTCACTCTGTTAATCCAGTCATCCTCCCTCGGTACCTCAGATTTCCGCCAAAACTTGGGTATCAACCCCTTCGCCGCATTCAATAAGTACCATATACCTGAATCTTTATATTTATTTACAGATGTCTCCACATTGTGTAGGAGGCACATCATTGGGTCTAACCCTATGTCAATTTCAGTTATATCTTCAATCAATTTGACTATTATCTTCCAAAAAGCCTGGATTTTCGGACATTCCCACCATATGTGGAACACCGTGCCTATCTCTCCACATCCTCTCCAACACAAATTTGAATTTTCACCACTCATCTTGTGCTCTACACTCGGTGTAATGTGCCAACGTGTCACACACTTATAATTAACCTCAACCTTTTTCATACTAACATTATCGTGTATCAATCTAAACATCTTTCTCTGTCTATCTTCATCAATCTCCACTCCCATATCTCTTTCCCATTTTGTTATAAAGATTAACTTTGTGTTTGTGTCTAATTCTGTGAGTATTCTATACACTTTTGAAACACCGTGCTTCCCATCCCTTCGGGTCTCTAACAACCTTTCAAACATATTCCACTCCTCTTTTGATCTCAGGGGTTTCGGTAGATTTCCAATAAAACATTTCAATTGATGATGTTTCCACTCATCTATTCTAATAAAAATATCTCCCTTCTTCTCTATTAAATCTTTTAGTGATCTCAATTCCCCCTCCACCAAAACATCTCTCAGTTGAGTATCTTCCTTTCTAAACCATCTCCCTGATATCTTAATCTTTCCCGGGGGAAAGTACTCAGTATTTGTGAGAGGCATTAATATAGAATTAAAATCCCATTTCATGCTTTTGTGTAAATTATCCCATACCCTAAAGACATTTAAAGTGTAGATACTTGTGCTTTCTTTAATTCCCCTGAACTGTGGTGGAACCCATATCATCTGACTCAATCTAATGCCACTAAGATCATTTTCAATTGTTACCCAGCTTTTCCCCTTATGGTTAAATGTCCAGTCATATATTCTTGCTAAAACCACTGCTTTATAGTATCTCTTGACATCTGGTAGACCCAATCCCCCTTTCTCTTTAATCCTACTCAATGTTTCATATGCTATTCTAGGTATTTTATTCTTCCATGGCCAATGAGGGTTTCATGGTAACTTCAGCCTTGACTATGACAATGTGATGTTATGGGATTTTGACTTTTTTAAGATAGGGTATTGATTTTCCATTCATTTTTCATCCCCCATTTCTGTTGGGCAGGGGAAGCCAGAATCTACTTTGTACTTCCACAATGACAACTTAAGTGTGCTGGTGAGTGATCTTTTTGGTGCTGGAATGGAGACAACATCCACCGCTCTGCGATGGGGCCTCCTACTAATGATCAAATATCCAGAAATACAAAGTAAGAAAAAAGAATTCAAGATGTGTCAAATTACAATCTGTGATACAGTCTGGATTTTATTGTATTTTTTGCCTCTAGTGACATTCCCATCATAGAAAATATCATAGAGGCAGTCAACGCTAACCATTCTATCTGAAACAACTTTGAGCTGTGGCATTTAAAGCTGAACTCTGGTTAGAAAAACTTGTATTTAAAAATATTCCTTAATAACCATACAAGACATATGTCAAGTTTGTGTGCACCAAATGTCTTTACAAACCCAGTATTACTGTCAGGACTTGAGCCATTACCTGGGTCACCTGCTGGTGGCACTGTGGTCACAAGAGGGTGACTTGCTCCCTGTACCCTTCATCTAGCTCTCCCGGTACCTTGCTCCCTACTCCTCTTGTTTCCTGCCTTAGGCTATGTTCACACTAGCGTTGTGTGCAGGCAGCAGAGAGGCATTTGGGAAGCATTTTTACCGCTTCCCAAATGCCTTGGACAATATTGCACATTGCAGCACATGGTGCTGTTCTAACGGGAGTGTTAGCATCGCATCGCAGGAAAACAGACTCCTCTGGTCGTGTCAGGAGGCATTGAAGCCTCCTATTCTAGTCAATGGTGTCGCTCTGCAAATGCCCGGCCGGCATTTGTGGCGCGGTTGTGACGCGGTTGCAGGGTGTTTGCGGAGCGGTAACACCATTTAAACTTCATTATAGGCATTTGTGGGGCGCTTTTAATGCTCGGCAAACACCTAGCAACCACCGCTAAACCGCGCATGCGGCGTTTGTGGAGCATTTAGAAACTGTGCTGCTCATATATCAATGCAAAGAGGGTAAGCTCCCTGGAGGCATCGCTTTGCTCCTTAAAGGTACAGTACTTAAATAGCCCTATGCAAGGTAGGCAAGGTAGCTGAAGACTTCTAGTGTGTGACTGTACCATAAGAAACACTTGAAACATTAGTTATGAGCTGTAAATCAAACCACACAGTGGCTTTTAGTTGTGCTCTCTTTGTGCTCAATCACAATGGGGCTTGATATACAGCTCACCTGATAGTACAATTGATGGGAGTTGGACTATTGCTCCCTCAATACTCATTTTAAATTCAAATGATCCAGAGAGGTTTCAAACCAACACTTACTAACAGGCCTGGACTGGGACAATAAAAAAGACCTGGGCATTTTGGACTGAGCAGCCCAAAGCCCGGGGACCCTTTCCTCTGAGCCTGGTGGCGGAATGCCAGGGCCTAGTCGCAAGAGCGACCTTTGCGACCCTGATAATTCCACTAGTCTCAGTAGGTTTATATTTTTATTTAATTTTTTACAATTTTATATTTTATTATTTGTTTACATTTTTTTGTAGGCAGATTGATAGGAGGGAAAGAAAAAGAAAGGAGGGAAAGAAAAAGAATGGAGGGAAAGAAAGAGAAAAGAGGGAAAGAAAGGAGAAAAATAAAGAAGGGAAAGAAAGGAGAAAAAAAGGAGGGAAAAAAAGATAAAGGAGAAATAGAAAGGAGGGAAAGAAAGCAGAAAAAGAAAGGAAGGAAAGAGAAAGAAAGGAGAAAAAGAAAGGAGGGAAAGAAAATAAAAAGAAAGGAAGCAAAGAAAACAGAAAAAGAAAGGAGGGAAAGAAAGGAGAAAATGAAAGGAGGAAAAGAAAGAGAAAGGAGGGAAAGAAAGGAGAAAAAGAAAGGAGGGAAAGAAAGAGAATGGATGAAAAGAAAGGAGAACAAGAAAGGAGAAAGAGAAAGGAGGGAAAGAAAGTAGAAAAAGAAAGGAGGAAAAGAAAGGAGAGAAAAGACAGGAATGAAAGAAAGGAGAAAAATAAAAAGAAAGGAGGGGAAAAAAAGAAAAAGAAAGGAGGGAAATAAAAAGAAAGCAGGGAAAGAAAGGAGAAAAAGAAATAAGGGGAAAAAAAGAAAGAAGGGAAAGAAAGGAAAAAAAAGAAAAAGACAGGAGAGAAAGAAAAGAAAACAGGAAAAGAAAGGAGAATAAGAAAGGAGGGAAAGAAAAAAGGGAAATAAAAAGAAAGGAGAGAAAGAAAGGAGAAAAAAGAAAATAAAGGAGGGGAAAAAAGGAGAAAAAGAAAGGAGGGAAAGAAAGAAAGAAAGAAAGAGAGAGAAGTATAAAAGAGAAAGAGGAGACAGAGAGAAAGAAAGTGGTGGAGAGAAAGAAAGAAGAAAGGGGGGGGGGGAGACATAAGACTGCTGGAGAGTGTGGAAGGGGCAGACACAGGAGGAGATGGCTGGAGGAGGAGGGGCAGAACCAGCTTTCTCTCTCCTCTCCCATCTGTGGAGGGTGGGGAACTGTCAGTACTCCTGACAGATCCCTCTCAGCACTCCGGGGGATCAGGGGGGGCCAGCAGTGGGGAGCATACAGGAGCCCAGGACATGCAGCCTGCAGGAGATGGATAGGAGAAGCAGCCGGGTGGAACATAGAGGAACTGAGATATGCATGATTCTCTATGTGCCGTACGGTGCCTCTCCTGTCCAAGCGGCCATGACCCACCTGGCAAATGCCCAGTGTGCCCTATGGCCAGTCTGGGCCTGCTTACTAATGTATATTCGGAGAATAGTATATCTGATGGCAGCACAGTGGCTAAATGGTTAGTACTTCCGCCTGCCAGTACTAGGGTCATTGCTTTGAATCCCAACCACAGCACCGCCTGCCTGTAGTTTGCATGTTCTCCCTCTACCTGCATGGGTTTCCTAAAAGGTACTCCAGTTTCCTCCCACACTCCAAAGACATGCTGGTAGGTTAATTGGATCCTGTAAAAATTGGCCCCTTGAGGGTTAGGGATTGATGTGAATGTACTAACAAAAATTATACTCTAATGTGGATTTCTAGATTTTAAAATAGCTTTTGGGACTTCCCTTCAAATTGCAGGCAATTATAAGTGATTTAATAGTGTGCATGTGGCTTTTGCAATTATTTCTCAGTAAATAGACTCACCGGCCACTTTATTAGGTACACCTGTTCAATTGCTTGGTAACACAAATTGCTAATCAGCCAATCACATGGTAGCAACTCCATGAATTTAAGCATCTAGACGTGGTGAAGACTACTTACAGAAGTTCAAACCGAGCATCAGAATGGGGAAGAAAGTGGATTTAAGTGACTGAATGTGGAATGGTTGTTGGTGCCAGATGGGCTGGTCTGAGTATTTCAAAAACTGCTGATCTACTGGGATTTTCACACAACCATCTCTAGGGTTTACAGAGAATGATCTGAAAACGAGAAAATCTCCAGTGAGCTGCAGTTGTGTGGACGAAAATGCCTTGTTAATGTCAGAGGTCAGAGGAGAATGGGCAGACTGGTTGCTGCGACATTCAGATGGTAGGGTCAGAATTGGTGTAAACAACATAAGAACATGGATCTATCCTGCCTTGGATCAACGGTTCGGGCTGGTGGTGGTGTAATGGTGTGGGGGATATATTCTTGACATTAGCAAGGTGTATCTAATAAAGTGAGTGTAAATTACACTGCAATGTTAAATTCTTGATTTTATTTATTTATTTTTTGCAAGGGGCACCCCTTAAAATCCATACCAGATTCAAAGGGTCTGGTATGCATTTTGGGGGATACTCTATGCAATTTGTCTTCATTCTGTCTGTAGGATGTGCTACAGAAAAAGCGGTATTAAAAAAAAGTATAATACAGTTTAAGTTACAGGAAAATTACATTTCATTTCAGGTTTCTTTATAAGAAAAAACAAAAAAAAGGCAGAGAGACTTAACTTCTGGCTTATCCCTAATCATTAGCACCTAACATCCCCTGCAGCCTAATATCTGTACCTAAGTATTCTGTGTCTCTTCCATGACAAACTGGGCGCAGGCTGCTGGAAACTTTCTCAGGGAGAGGGCTAGCACATAAGAAAACCCCTGTGATTGGCTCTTCCAAGTCAATTTACCACAATTTAGCACACAGGAAGTGTACAATTAGTAATTGGCTGCTATGGTGGAGTATGATCGCAATAGTTCACTATTTTCTTGAACTAAAAATAAGTCTCAAAATTTTTTGACACTACCTTGTGTATGTGTGTGTATATATATATATATATATATATATATATATATAAAATAACTTGACTTTGGGTTCAAATCAATCATGAGATTGACCCAAAGCTTACCTCTAATGATGCTTTAAAGGTAAAAAGTTATGATAACATATCCCTATACTCATAAAGGCAACATTCTAATCCAGGACATTTAAAACTTTGAGGTATCCTCTTGTGTAATGGTATAGGTAGTCATACAGAACAGTCCATGCGTCCTTTTGCTGCCAAGTTTATCCCCTGGCTGCTGACCCAGGGGTAGAAGGAACACCTTGTCAAAGTCTGCCAAGAACTTCTTCTATGTGTCGTAGATGACCCGTCCTTCATGCCGAGGATCATTATCGGTGACAAACCTTGGGTATATGGGTTTCACCAAGAATTTCACGGTTGCTCTTTATTGTAACTTTTTGTCCACGATGAAATAACAGACCTGGTAATGCACTGGATCATAATAGCACCAGTTGCACAGCTCCCAATGTACACAGGATGATGTCTTTTGGCACACTGACATATGAAGGTCGGTACTCCCTGTGTGTGGCCTTGTGCTGCCATCTCTTGGCGTGTTATAAAACTAGTCTCAAAATTTTTTGACATTACCTTGTGTATGTGTGTATATATATATATATATATATATATATATATATATATAAAATAACTTGACTTTGGGTTCAAATCAATCATGAGATTGACCCAAAGCTTACCTCTAATGATGCTTTAAAGGTAAAAAGTTATGATAACATATCCCTATACTCATAAAGGCAACATTCTAATCCAGGACATTGAAAATTCTGAGGTATCCTCTTGTGTAATAGTATAGGTGCCTTACTGGACACAAATTTATGAATAGAAAAATATCTTACCCTGGCCATAGGTTTCCCCCTTAGCCTTATATTTTCACTAGCAGAGTTCATAATGCGTAACAAGGTTGGATCGTCATATTCGAACCTGTGATTTAGCAGCATGGAAACTATTATATTGGCCACGGCAGCATTCAGGGTGGTCCGATTGTCAAAGGGCTTCCCTTAAATTGAAAGGAGAAATGCAAAATAAACAAAGCTTTTAGAACAAAAAAATCAGATATTGAGCTGCGAGTGAATAACAGAGGTACCGTATTTATTCGAGTATAACGCGCACTCGTGTATAATGCGCACCCCTAATTTTCGATTAAAAATCGGTATAAAATTTTTGTTTCACTTTTCCTCGGCTCAGACCAAGCATTGTAATTGACAAACGTTGTTGAACACGTGCGGCCATGATAAAAATCATTTATTGACAAGGTAAACACAATACCGAAATAAAATTACCGGTAACAATATTTATTTAAAATGCTTCAAAGTCAGATTCATCATCATCAGATACACTAAAGAGTTGTTCCCATTCTTCTAGAGTTAATGTATCATCAGTGTCCCAGTTGGCAGGAACATCTGTTTCTCCAGCTTCTTCGCTTTCGCTTTCTTCTGAGTCTGAATTCCACAGCAGGTCGTCTTCTGTGCCGTCCAGTTTATTGCTGATGCCTGTTTTTAAAAAACTCTTGATGATCATTTCTTTTGGCATGTCTTCCCATGATGTTTTAATCCAAGATGTCACGAGAGATAGGCCAGGTTTCTTGAGGTTTCCTTTTGCAGTCAATTCTTTGTCTTCGGATTTCATCCAGGTAATCCACTTTTCCCTGACTCTGTCTTTGAAGGGTTTGTTTAAAACAACATCGAGTGGCTGAAGAATAGAGGTTAGTCCACCTGGAATCACAGCTTGAAATGTCTTTAGACTTTTCAGTTTGTCTTTCACAGTGTCTGTCAGGTGTGAGCGGAACTGGTCCCATACAAGCATGGATTTCTTCAGTAGTGCGCCTGGTCTAGTATTCCAAACTTTATTTAACCATAAAATGATGCCCTTCTCATCCATCCATCCTTTAGGATGACAATGGATCACGACACCTGGTGGAAATTTAACTCCTTTTGGAATAGTCTTTCTTTTAAAAATCACCATTGGTTTAAGTTTAAAACCGTCTGCCATACAGGATAACGCAACCGTAAAATGAGTTTTCTCATGGCCTGTGGTTTTAATCTGGACTGTGTGCTTCCCTTTGCTGTCAATTGTCCTGTTGCCTGGTAGGTCAAAACACATGGGGGTCTCATCCATATTGCCTATCTGTGAAATTTCAAAATGAATCTGCTTGCGTTGTTTGATTATAAAGGTATGGAATGAAGTGATCTTCTCTGCTAAATCATTTGGCAGCTTCTGCGCTATCTTTGTTTTCTGGCGTATTACAAGTCCATGCCTTTTCATAAACTTTTGTGTCCATCCATTAGAGGCTTTGAAGGTTGAATCTTTGCAAAACTTTTGGGCTTGAAGTCTAATGTGGAGTGATGTGACAATGTACCCACTACTTCTTTGGTCAATGATCCATTCATAAAGTTCCTTCTCCATGTCTGGGTACATGGCTTGTCTCCCTCGTTGTGCTTTTTTGCTTTTATTCATATCTTTCAGGACGACTTTCTGTTTTCTCCATTCTCTAACATTCGTCTCTGGTACAGTGAATTCTCGGCTAGCTGCTCGATTTCCGTGAATTTCAGCATGACCAACAACTTTGAGCTTGAATGAAGCGTCATATGCAGAACGTTTTCTCTTGATTCCCTGAGTTGCCATCTAACGGGTACCAGTATATCAATAAATAATATGAACACTGAATATGATTATCAAATGAAGAACACAGCAAAACAGCAATGCTTACCGTAACGCGTGGGTGAGGAAAGGAAATGAAGAAGCGACCATACGAAATGAAGAGGCACAGGGGACGTTTTTTCTTCTTCTTTCTTGTGAGCACATGCGCCCTCAATGGACCGGCCGCCACTGCGTCACCCCACCAGTGCATCTCGCCAGTTCGGGCCGCCCACTGTACGCGACAAGGGGACGTAGAAAAAAAAACCGATCCCCTGCTTAAAGGGGCGGGGCCGGCACAGGGGCCGTTTTTTTTTTCTTCGCGTACAGTGAGAGCCTGCGCCTGCGCCCTCAATGGATCGGCCGCCACCGCGTCACCCCACACCAACCCTCGTTTATAACGCGCACCCAAACTTTGAGTTCTTTTTTTGGTTGAAAATTTTGCGCATTATACTCGAATAAATACGGTAGGTATGAATTATATACTCTCGTGTCTAATGCTTATGGACGTTTTGTTACAAAATTGATATAACTCATAACTGCCACACAATATGAGGTGCCATTTGTTACTATTAAACATTCTCAATTCATTTTAGATTGTAGCCATCAAATACTTTCTGTTGAAGGAGGCCTATTGCTTACAGAACACAATAGCTCAAGGTGAAATTTACAGTTCCATGGAAATTGTGACTGAAAGGAAGAGTTTATTGCTGTGTTGTCTTTTTGGCTAATCAATGTATTGAGAATCCTTTGTCATATGTCTATTTGTAAATCAAAGATTGTATAACTATAGTAGATATATAAAGCAAACAAAAAACAAAACACTCAAACATGATTAATCCAAGACTATTACAATTTCACATCAATGTCAATGAAAACTTGAAACTGAAAGCTTAACATTTGCTCTCTTCTTGCGATCGGAACCTTTTCCGATCATGTGACTGCCATTACAGCCAATCACAGCAGTCACATGACCCTAAACCCCGCCCCTGCCTCCCAGCATCAGAAACCCCTTAAAGGGCTGGGAGGAGCCGGCACAAAGGGGATAAAGTAGTGAAAAGAAAAAATATATATATTTATGTTTAGAAATGCTAGTAAAGTGTGCTCATTTCAAAACAAATAAAAAAAAATAGGATGTTGGCTTGCACATGATTGACCTACTCCTCATTCACTAAGCTTGCAGGCAAATTCCCTTTCAAAATGCAACTTCCCTTACAAAGTGACCAGCCTATTTGCCTTTAGCAAATCAACTTCTGTGTGTATGTCTGCCCTGATACCGTATGTGTGCTCAACATTTTCTGTTTGCTGTAAGCAGGGATTGGTTCAATGCATTTACATCCTGCAGTCCTTCCATCCAGAGTCTGTGTTTTCAAGAACACAGGATGACAATAAAAAGGGAAAGAACCAAACAGGAGAAGAATAAAACACTGCAGATAAGTTGTATGGGTGAGGAGAGGAGTGCTGAGCAGAAGTGAAAAGCAGAGAAAGAAGTGCTGAGCAAGCAATGAGAACGCAAATGTGAAAGTGAAACTGAAGACCTTCTCAAAATATCCAGTATAGGTGAGCCCTTCTACAAAGGAGAGCTGGGATGGGGAGTGGTCAATGAGGAGCAGAGCAGACAAGAAGGTGGAGCGTGCTCACTGACAGTGCAAAACTGTACAGGCACAATATACCTTTAGTGCTTCTAATAGGATACAGGAAATTCTCTTCTCTGTTTATATTTTTAGGCCCCATTCACGCTTGAGAATGGAGCTGTCACTAATTACATGTGGGAATTTTGCCTTAAGGAACACGAGGAAAAAAAATAAATAAATATATATATATATGTGGTATCAAAATGTTTTGAGACTAGTTATGTAACACGCCTACAGATCGCAGCACAAGGCTGCATGCACAGTCACAGGGAGCACTGACTTTCATAAGTCCCATTGCCAACAGACACTATCCTGTGTACATCGGGAGTTGTGCAACTTTTGCTATTCTGGCCACATGCATTACCACGTCTGCTATTTCATCGTGGGTAGCAAGTTAGAACAAAGAGCAAACAGAAAATTCTGCCACAGAGACATTTGACAATGAGTTATTCGAGGTGTTTTGAGTGGCACACGGGCTTTAAGAGTGGAAGAACATCACTGGAAGATGAGAGATCAAGATGACCTTCAATGAGCTCAACCCCCAAAAATATCAAAAACATTCGGCAACTTGCGCATGATGATCATCAGAGAACAAACATTGCTGCTATTGTTGGTGTGTCATACAGAACAATACATGTGCCATTTTGCTGCCAAGTTTATCCCCAGGCTGCTGACCCAGGGGTAGAAGGAACACCTTGTCAAAGTCTGCCATGTGTCGTAGATGACCCCTCCTTCATGCCGAGGATCACTATCAGTGACAAACCATGGGTGTATGGGTTTCACGCAGAACTTCACGTTTGAGCTTTATTGTAACCTTTTGTCCACGATGAAATAGCAGACCTGGTAATGCACAGGGTCAGAATAGCACCAGTTGCACAGCTCCCAAAGTACACAGGACGTTGTCTTTTGGCACACTGACTTATGAAGATCGGTGCTCCCTGTGTGTGGCCTTGTGCTGACATCTCATGGCGTGTTACAAAACTAATCTCAACATTTTTTGACACTACCTCGTATATATAAAATTTTAAGTATAAAAATAGGCAATTTAAATAAATTAAAGTCAAAACATAATTTTCTGTATCTAATAAAAAATAAATATTTTACAAAACACTTCTGAACATACAGGAACACAAGAATATCATCTTACCTCCATAGGATCTAAATGTTTGCACTAAGCATTCAGCTTCCTCATTGATCTTGTCTTCTATACCTTTCTTCCCCATTCCATAATCCCGTAGAGTTGATATTGTGAATCTTCTCATGGCCTTCCAGTTTTCACCATTGGAAAATACAATGCCTGATAGAATTATCACATATCAGAGTAATTTGTCTATTTACATATTGTTAAATAGAGTGCTGAACGATTATAAATCTCTTTTGTTTTCTGTGTCCTATTGGGGAGATTTCGCTTCACTTCCTGTCCCATAACCCAAACAAGAGGGAAGGGGAAATCCCTGCAAATTAAGGTAATCCTTTGTGGCCCCCCAGGTCACCAGAACTAGAATCCCAATTAAACGGTATCCCCTCTATTACTGTTCTGCAATACAGGATCCTGGCATTGCACTTAAAATCTGCTGATCGTGGTGCAGTGCTTTAAAGGCTGCAGAGTAAATAAATAATAAATGCATATTTTGTTACCTGCAAAAAGATGTACATTTACCCTTTAATACAATATGGTGCTACTGACACTTTCACATTGTTTGAGAAGAATATTATCTAAGACAGAATTGCTTGTGTAGCCAGGTGTCGGCTATATCATTAGGCCATTCAGGGACATTTACAGATGAGACTGGTTAATCCCTTTCCCCCTAGTGGAGAGGGGTCTGGATCCAGACACTCTAGGCAGGAAACATGTCCTCCATTCAAGGTTTTATTGTTTTTGTTTTTTTTTATCAACTTTAATTTGACAAACAACCAATAGACACAATAAATCTGAAAACTAAACATTTTTCATTCTTTCTTATAACCTCTTTAGCTTCAGAAAATTTTCATGTAGCTTAAAGACAAAAAAAATGTTGACACTTTTGTTATGTCTGTGTTAGACCATATTTTTCATACTGCTTTTTGAAATGACAAAAATGGCTTTATTTGATGTTACATATAACATCCTATTTATTATGAAAAAAATTAAAAAGAATCTCTGAAAAAAAAAATATATATATTTTTCACAATTTAGGCTGCAATAAAGTGTATATAATTACTGCAGATTAAGAATAGTAGTGGAAAATAAATTATTTTGTCCTGATTTAAAGGGTACATCATATACAATGATGGGGGGGGGGTTAATTTTACAAGATGAGAGAATTTAATCTGTCACCCATCAAGAACCATTTGAAAAATAATCCGTCGGGAAGGGGTTAATGTTTATTCACAATGGTTCACATTTGATTTTCATTTATAAGGTTAAATACACTGATTAAGATATGTCCTGTTTCAGAATGATTGATTTAAAAAATAAAGCAAGGCAAAAAAACCCTTTGAGTGAAGGTCATGTGTTTCCTGTCTACTCGAGTAAGTAGAGGTCAAAGTTTTCCTGTCATATCTACATTTCTGAGTTGTATGTATTGGTTATTTAGTCAATACAAATGAAGGGATGGGCACCGATCAACCGACCCCAGGAGCCCAATGTTAAGGAATGGTGCCAGCCGTCGTACTGGCCATGGCATGGCTGAGGCCATTCCTAACATTGGACTCCTGGTGTCGGTTGAGCGGTGCCCATCTCTTCACTTGTATTGACTGACACTGGAATCGCTTGGATTCATGCTCCCCTCTTCTCACTTGCCAGTGGGGTGATCTTTTTCCTTCCATCGATAGTTTGGAGTGGCGCCATGAGGTATACTTTTCACTGTGTATTGGTTGTTTGTTACATTATAGTTGATTAAAAAAAAAAATTAGTGGAGGTCATATGTTTCCTGTCAAAAGTGGAGCTCCAGTCTGCAGGAAACCTTGTGACAGGAAATGCAGATATGGCAGGAAACATGTGACCGCCACTTACTTAGTAGTTTGTTTGTTAAATTAAAATTCATTTAAAAAAAAACTTTCAGTGGAGGTCACCTGTTTCCTGTTGAGAGTGGAGCTCCAGTCGGCAGCCAGATACCCTTGCCCTAGTGCCCAGTACTGGGACCTCTACATCACTTCCTCTTAGCAGAGTGGCTCTAATTTTTCTGACAGCAGAAGATCTTGGGACCTGTAGTCTTTTAGCCAATACATCCTGTATTCCTGAGTGTTAATTGAACTACAACTTCCAGAGAGCTGGGGAACCAGAAGGATGCTGGGAAAGCAGATTATATTCTATAGCAAGGGGCTGCCTCTCTCTCTTGGTGTGGGATTCAGAGCTGAACACAGGGGGACTACTGTTCTTCTCCAGAGACAGACTGTTTGCCTACTGCTGCTGGACTCTTCACATTAGTTCAGCACAGCGGTGACACCTATCACCACTCCGGGATCAAATCAGTTTCTCTGCATCTGGACTATCACTGTCTAGTCTTTACACAGACATCTCTGCTCATTGTGCTGAGAGTCCATCAGGACACAGCTCTACACATCCCTGAAAACAGCCAAGAGCCCGGGCAAGAACTCTTGTTCCCAGGAGGTCATGCCATCCATGGGATTGTTGAGTGGGCTGATGCCCAACCTCTTTCTGCCATCACTCTAGAGACACTGCATGCAGACACCTTTACATCTTAGTACCAGGAGATCTTTGTTTTGAACATTACCACAGCCTATCAGTATAACTTTATTGAATTACCAGTATTCACTAATGCTTATGGACCCCACCATTGCTAGCAGAAGACAATGGACACGGCCATATCAGAAACTTTAAACATCGCAGGACTCAAGTTGCAATCTCTAGTTAAAAGGACCTTTCCTCTTGTAAGGCCATTGTTAATCAACTTAAGTTACTTATATTTATTCATGCCAGAGTATACATTTACATAATTCTCTGCATTCCACCCCACATGGAAGAAAAATATATTTGAAATATATTTTAAAAACATTCTTCCCAAATATATTGCCATATATTTGAAATATTGTAATTTTGGCCATATTCAATATACTTCAAAAGATATTTCAAAAGATATTTCAATAAATATATATATATATATATATACAGTATATATACTGTATGTTGATATGCATTTTTATTACAAAATATATGAAAAATATTTTTAACAATACATTTTCAAATATACTGTATGTCTTTAAAAATACAAATTTACATTTTTGGAATGAATATACAAATATATGTAAAATATATGTTAAAATTACTTTTTTATATGTTAAAAACAATCTGAAGAATATATTTAAAAAATATATATTTTTAAAAATATTTAAAAAATATATCTTTTTCATATATTTTTAATATATAAATAACGCATTCCTACAGTGCATGCAATATATATATATATATATATATACTGTGTGTATATATATATATATATATATATATATATATGTGTGTATATATGTATATTTCAAATATATTTTTCTTCCAAATGGGACGTTGCGGTTCTGGTGGCACAGAGGGAGCTGATAAGTTAATAAGCTTTTTCTTCCCCCTCTTGCTGCTGGTGTTGCAATTAAATAGTTGAAGCTTACTACTCATGACTGTATAACCTGTTAAATGTTGCTAATTGATTATTCCTATATTACCAGTGTTCTTTTTGTATGTGTTAACTGGGGTTGTATATTCTAAACCCATTATTCCTGAACAAGACTAATATAGAAGTGTTACTAAGAATTGTGTCTCTTGCATTATTATCCAATACTGTTGAAATATGTCTGAACCCAGAGTGTCAGAGGTGTCGGGAGGCTTGCAAGGTCAGGGCGACCACTAGGGACAAGCAATATCAAGCAGACCCCTGGGGGGTAGAGCATTACACTTGGACAAAGATGTCAAGAAATATTTACCGTGATCCTTTTGGACCTTGTAGAACGAAGGTGTTTTCGGTCTGTCAGCAAATTCATCTGCGTGGTTTATTAAAGCCTCTTTTACAGCATCATATCCACACAGAATAACCATCTTAGACATCCCTAAATGGATGGTGTATACCGGACCATACTGCTTGGATAACTGCAAGGACATCACAGAATAAGAAGTTAGAGTTAAACTGACACTAAGCAATATATTTATTCTCCAAAAATAATTCATACACATCCACTACTGAATAGCACTGTATTTTATTTCAAGAAATTGTTTCTTAACCACTTGCCCTCCTGAGGATATACCACCCTTCCTGACCAGGTTTTTTTTTCGCATCATGGAGCTGTGCACCTAGTGATACCAATACAGTGATCAGTGCTATGCAGAGCCATACAAAGCAGTGTGCAGGAGCCGACAGGATATGTAAACAATAAAGTTCTTTCCCCCTGTCGGTAATGCTCGGCGATCACCGGGTGCCCAGTGATTGACCGCTGAGGAGGCAAATAGCGGCACAGGTAGGGCTTGCGTGCGGCTCGCTTGCGCCCCCTACCCGGATATGCAAAATCACATATATATATATATATATATATATATATACAGTAGGGCAAAAAAGTATTTAGTCAGCCACCAATTGTGCAAGTTCTTTCACTTAAAAAGATGAGAGAAGCCTGTAATTGGCATCATAGGTAGACCTCAACTGTGAGAGACAAAATGAGAAAACAAATCCAGACAATCACATTGGCTGATTTGGAAAGAATTTATTTGCACATTATGGTGGAAAATAAGTATTTGGTCACTTACAAACAAGCAAGATTTCTGGCTCTCACAGACCTGTACCTTCTTCTTTAAGAGGCTCCTCTGTCCTGCACTCATTACCTGTATCAATGGCACCTGTTTGAACTTGTTATCAGTATAAAAGACACCTGTCCACAGCCTCAAACAGTCACACTCCAAATTCCACTATGGTGAAGACTAAAAAGCTGTCGAAGGATCATGTGGTCTCATTCATAACAGCTGTGCTTCCTATACCAATGAGCTGTGATTGGCCCACAGCTATCACATGGTACCTGGGCCAATCACAGCACCCTGTACTATGTGACAAGCTGTAGCCAATCATAGATCACTAGTAATCACAGCTGTTGTGAATGTAACCCATTCCTGACAGTTCAAAACATTACTATTACAGTGATTTTCATTATAACAGCTATCAAAGTGTAAAAAGAAATCCTTGAGCACCTCCCCCAGAGTAGTACAGTGGTGACACAACTTTTCTTATGAAAGTATGTTAAAAAAAAATAGTAAAAAAAGAAAAAAAATTAAAAAAAAGGTTTTACAAATTATTTATTTATTTATACATACTATCACCATTTAGTGTTTCTGGCCAATGCTACACTAGCCATATGATGATGTTGTACTGCACTGGTGACTATGTAAAAAAAAAACACAACACATTTTATTTAATTTCTTCATTTTCCAAAAAAAAATGTATTTCTGTATTTTACATTCTCATCTCAGATCATCCCCCACAGTTATTACCTTTTGTATCACCTGCCTCTCCCTTTTAGCCTGTAAGATCTCACAGGGCACTCCTCATCCCCTTGTCTTAAATTGTAATGTAACTGTACTATCTTCCTTTTTTTTTTTGGAAAGTGCCGTCCAAACTTTTGGCAGTATATAAATCCTGTATAATTATACGATGATATCGGCAAATATTTGCATCAACATCTGAAAGGTTTCAAATGCAACGCTTATGGTTAGCCTCTCATGTTCCAGTTATTACTACTCCATGAACATATTGCCAATGCTTTGCTGAGATCTCTTATGATAGGACGCTATTCAGGTGACAAATAAATTACAACTTCAAAAACTCACCATGCCGCTAACTGAATACTTCAGACTGTCTACTGAAGGGGTAATTGAGAGGGGTATTTGTACTGTCCTGGCATTTTAAGGGTCTCAAGAAATGAGATTGGCCGTCATAAATATACTGTATATACCACAGACCAATTAATATACATTTATTTGGATTTTTTACCAAAGACATGTAGCAGAATACATTTTGACCTAAATTTATGAAGAAATTCCATTTTATTTTTTCATTGGATATGGTCTACAACCAAAAATAGAAAAAAAACAGTGGTGATAAAATGCCACAAAAAGAAAACTCTATCTGCGTGAACAAAATGCTATAAATTTGCATAAAGTGTTGCGTGATTACGCAATTGCCAGTTAAAATAGCGCAGTGCTGAATAGAAAAAAATGGCCTGGTCATGAAGGAGGTAAAACATTCTGAAGCTTAAGTGGTTAACATTTCCAGTTTAGCAGGAGTTTACGTTGGCACAGTGTTTCCTAATCAGCACTAGCAAGTTTCTGATTGGGAAACTATTGATTTTGTGATATTAAAGAGCTATTGAACCCAAAACCAAAAACATTGCAGCTTGATATTACTTGCCTGTCCGGCAGATGTTTTGCTGGAACATCTCTTTTTTGAAGAACTCCCCATTCCAGGTGTGTGGAATATCATGGCCTCCTAAGAACCCCTAGTATGTCATACAGTGACTAGAAGGAACCGGAGCACCCATCAGGGGGGACATGCTATACAACACATGAGACATGGGACATTGGGAGAAGATGAAGAGTGGAGCTGTTTTTCTGAGACTGCTCAGCTAGGTTCTTCCTCTTGGAGCTGAGGATGCTGAGGAGAGCACAGCTGCTGCATACTGACCAGACTACTGAGAGGCCAGACCAGGGGAGACACCTGAGACAGTGCAGCAGAGACCACAGAGGTCGCATCTAGACTGGACCAGAGACCAGAGCATCTTCCCATTCCCCACTTCCCACCACTGAATTTCCATAAGCATTCTGTGGAGAGACTAAGGGGGCCACTTCTTGAGAGGTTACTGCAACATCCTGAGGACTGGTGAGCTATTTGCCCATTGCTGATACTGCTAGCAGGGACTGAGCCACTGAGGGCAGGACACTAATACTGCACTCTATACCACACTTCCAAACCTAGACTGCACCTATACAACCCTATACAGCCTTATAAGAAACCTTTACCGCATCTGAAACACATCTATCTTGCACCTGTTCTGAAACTATACTGTACTTATACTGTACATATACTGCATGCAGGTTAACTGGGATTGTTGTTAAGTGAACTGACACTGTTAAAGGGCCCCAGCGATAGCCATCAAAAGAACATCTCAAAGGATTCCCCCCATAATATTCTGGAAGCTCCTTTTGTTCCCATGTCCCCTCCACTACCATCCTCTTTTTCCTTTCGACAGTCCATACACAGCCAGTATAGGACTAGCATCATGGCCATAAATATGCCCTGGCAGTATAGTTCCAGCACTCGGTAAATTAAACTTTACTACTGCTCACTGCTGCACTTGAGGTGGCCTTGCTACTGTTTATGCTTATCTGGATGCCAAATGTCATCTTATGCTTGCCTAGTTACCAGCCATATTGGGTGACAATATATTGAGTTTGCCTTTACTATCTGGTTTGGTGCTTGTTTTCTCTGGAATAGCACACCTATTGGATACTAAGTATTACTTACAGTGATTTTCTGTGAGATTGTATGTTTGTACACTCAACCTAGTGTGTCAGAGGGGCTGAGGTTCTGGAAAAGATTGAGGCAAAGAACAGAGGACCCATCCTATCCAGAAGCTCCTAAGGGGATAGCGATGCATGTTTATTTCATATGATCGTAAGCTTCAACCAGTGCCCATAATGCAGTTGTAAGGGACCGCCTGGCGGTACCACTAGCACTCCACTGAATAGGCGTCCCCAGCGCACGGAGTCTAAGTCCCAGGGTGCTTGTTCACCAGGGCCCCTGATGGTGGGGATGGACTTGGAGCCCCCTGAGACCAGGTCGTGGCTACTGGGTGTGTCCGTCAGTGGTAGTGGTATGCGCCAAGGGTTCCCACGGGGAAGAGTCTGATATGAGGAGGTCAGCGGACCCCACTGCACGGGATGGATGGATGAGCAAGGTCAGACGGGCCGGGTCGGTAACGGAGAGGACGGCAAGGTACAAGGCAGCGGGCATAGAATGGTCGGGTCACACGCCAGGTCAGCAACAGCAGGTCAAATCCAATAGGGGGCATTCAGGAGAGAGGTCAGGCAAAGCAAGGGTCTGGGCAGGAGAAATACAGCAAGGTCAGGTACAATCCGGGTCAGCAACTTACAATACACAGGTTCGCAGATACAGGATACAGGTAAGACCAGAAGGCACTGAATGACAGCTCAGGGTCGTTTAAATATCCCGCCCTGCGCTGCCATTGGTGCCCAGCGGGCGGCCGCGACTTCTACTGCGCATGCGCGAACTCGAACGCCGCGGCCGGCCCGGACCTAGTGCTCGAGTCCCTGCACAGGGCGGCACACTGCGCCTGCGCCGGGACCATCGCGGTGGGGATCGAGGGGATCCCTGACAGCAGTACTTTTCCTGAAATGCCTCAAACTTGAAAGTACTGAATTAGGGCCACTAGATGTAGCTTACGATCATATCAAATATTCTACTTAGAAAATATGCAGGGAAAATTTGTCACAGCTGGGAAAATTCGTGTGGCATTGGTCCAGCATCATCAATTTTTGTTTTAATATACAGACCCCTTAAATTTTTAATTTTTTATTTGCTTTCTCTTTTAGTGCATGTATGTATCTGTGTATATGTGTATATGCATGTGTATATATGTATGTATATGCGTTTATAAAAATGACAAAAGATTGCACTTTAAATAACCCCCTCCAACTCCTCGTCCTATAACAAGTAGAGGAGGTGGAGCTTTGCTCCCAAGGCATTTAGCCCTGGTTATTTACTGCTTGACCTTCATACAGGCTGGTCATTAGCTCTGAGGAAAGCAATTCGTCCCCGAAACACGTCAGCCATTTGACCGCACTGACAGTGAGGACACCTTGCCTGCCATTGTGGCCATCATCATTTTTCTATGATTTTTAGATACATGCTTCGTTTGTGAGTATGTTTTTATTATTTTTTACTCTTTACAATAAACCTTGGATAATGCACTAGGTGTGTGCGCCACCTGTTTTCTCTTTATCCTTAGACCTCAAAGAGAAGTAATATATTACCTCTATAAATGATTTATAAGGTTTCTTTAGGTCAATTAGGTGTATACTTCCAATGAGGGGTAAAGGTCTGGGTCCTGGAAGGAGGTGTTTGCTTTTCTGCTGCTTCTGGTTGTTGTAAACTTTGGCCATGAAAAGGATGATGATGAAGGAGACAAGAATCATCACAGGGTCCACGGAAAACATGACTTCAGCAATAACTGGAGTAAAAAAAAACAAATGAAACATTATATTTGGTGCTGCAAGGAAGGTGTGTTATTCTCACTGTTGCTAGTTTTTTCCTGGATAAAAAACTTGGAAGAAATAAACCCCACCCATGAGTAACCCAAGTCTCTCCAATAAATGCCATGAGTTCATACAGAAACATGGAAATACTGGCACGTATGATCAATGCTACTCAGCATTCGGCCCATTCTCAAAACAGCTGATTATTTTACACAGAACAAATGCACATGCAGTTTTACTGCAGGAATGGCAATGAACATTTTTATTAAAAATACACCCTAGGGATGGGTCCAACTGCCCTGGGTCCAATTTGCACAGGGTTCGGCAAACTTCAAAGATGTTTGTATGCTGAACTTGAACCTTACTGAAAGCAATGGGAGCTGAAATTGTCCAATAAAAATGCATATCTTCTGGGCTAATAGGCAAGGGGGTGTAAAAATAGAATTGGTTGTGGGCGCTAACTTAGGGAACATGTACCAATGCAAAAAAAGAAAAGTAAAACAATGTAATTCACCAGGGGCTGTGGTTTAAATGCTTAAAGTGGAACATTACAAATGTCCAAATCCTTTAAATAACAAACCTGGGGGTGTCCTAATCCTGTCTGTGAACAGGCACATCTCTGTGATGTACAGAAAGACATTTACAAAGGAAAAAAGTGTTTTAAATTGTTGAATAGCATCTCCAACTACAACATTATGCAAATTGCCAAACAAAGGAAGTGGTTTACATGCTTACCTGTTAATGTGGAGCTTTTTATATGGTGCCGCATATATAGACATACAGTATACATAGTATGCAAGTCTGTAATCCAGATCTTCCAGTGGGAAGACATGCTGCCCTTCTACACGAGCATAAACCTCCTAGAATTAAGTTTACAGCTATTGATCGAGTTCATATACCACAGACAAAAGGCGATTGGAATAAAACTCTTTTGCAATTAGAAAAGAAATGGATATTTAAACTAAAAGCGACATGTCCCCTGGGGTTGAATGATATCATTACTTTTAAACCCTTCTTGGAAGAGTTTGTATCAGGAAAAACTGATTAATTTTTTCCTTCCTTTCTTCCCTTTCTTTTTTTTTTGATAGGTATGACAAAATAGCATACATATGATGTAATGATGTATGTAATCTAATGCTTTATTCTCTTTTGTATAAGAAAAATTGGCTAAAATACCCCCTTTGTTGTTCAAGCATGGATTATGCTGTAAGTAATGTATGTATTTTAATACTTTGCTGATATAGCTGTGAAAAATACTGTTATACTTGTCCTTTGTGGTCAGTTTTGAGGTGGAGGGAGTTGTGCAGTGGGATTCCTCCCTGGTCCTAAATTTTTCAGTGTCCCCTTGTTGCGGATGTAGGGGAGCTTCCAGTGCAGGATGTCTCCCTTATTTGCATCCGCCGCACAACGCTGTGCTGGGCGTAGCACATGTCTGCACCATTGATTGTCCCCTGCTGGCAGCCCATTGCACTGGTGCGGTGGCTATGCTGTTACACAGTGTGATGGCGTCATCATGTCAATAGAGGTCCCCCTCTAGGAGGATGGGTGTGGCTTGCACCATGTGTATGTGCGTGTGTGATGTTAGTGAGCTTCACATTCGTGGTGCTGTCCACGAGAACGCCAAGGGAGCCATTGGTGTGGGTTAGGGAATGATTGGCGGTCTCACCCACAACTGTTATTTATCTATCGGGCCCTACATAAATCCTTTAGAACAGCACAATTCTCTGTTTTTGTATGCTGCTGAAGCACTTTGACATGTATTCTTCAAGGTGTCTCATGGTAAGCCAAAATATCCATACCCATCATGATGTATTCATGTTATTTATCCTATATATAGACATGAGACCTTATGAAATTTTTGGGTACACCAATCTTCTACCTAGGAGTCTCTCTTCTTTGAGATTTTTTGAGATCATTGAACAAACAACAAAGATAATTAATTTAGTCCTTTTGGTGTTCTTTGTGGCTCGTTTGTGACAATATCATTGAAATTTAAGATGATACTAGTATTCTGCTATTTTTTCATCTGTAATGTTACAGATTGTGCTGTGGATGCATGCAGCCGGTTGCTCCTGGCCTACACTAGGGCTCTTAGGGGGCCCCAAGAGTCTGGGTAGGGACATGGGTACCTCTGGGCAATTCACTCATACAGGGAAAATGGTCTCCACATGTTGATTGTAAGTTGTCTTAATACTATTGTTGTTGGGTTTGTTCATTGCACTTTATTTTATGTTATGTAGTTTACATTGTCATTACCCGCATGTATATATTTTTCTATCTAGATATGCAGGTATCTCCCCAACTTTCCCTGATGAAGACTTGTCTGTAGTCGAAATGCATTGGCAATTATGTACTGGAGACATATCTATGACACTGTATACTATATTTTATTCTTTGGAATCTCACTCTTGTATACATGTGAGGAGATAGCCATTGGGCATTGCAACATGCATGTTACTTTTGGATGATATGCTGTGCAAATTACTGTTATAACGAGCATTAGAGTGTAATTGTATTACAACGAGTTGCACACAATATTCTAATTGTGATTTGAGACCAATATTTTTCGACTTTTAACGAAGGATTTTTTATATGGGAATCTAGTAAAACTTGATTATAAGGAATTTGGATGATTTATATTAACTGTATACTTTAATTTGTGGCTGCTGAAAACTCCCAGGGGAAACATGTTTTTTTGTTCTGTAACAATAACATTTAATTGCCACCTTTTAAAAAAAAAACACACTTAGGGTCTGCTATGTATTTTGGGAAACCTTTGAGGTCTCTGTGTGCAGTGTTATTTCTTTGTAAATGTCACTTTTGCTGTAGCACATCCTACAGCAAGAATGAAAAAAAAAGGGTTGTATCCCAACAAAATTACATACCAGACCCTATGGATCTTAAAGGGGAACCTCACACAAAATATGTGAGATTCCCCAGAAAATCCAAACCAGTTGGGGATTCTTGTGCAAATACCCTTTTCAAGATATGCTAGACCACACCAGGAAATGGTACACCCTCTTCCTGAGCCTTACCAGGCCACATGCCTTCAACATGGAGGGGTACCTTGCCAGGGGAGACACTCCCTGGCTAAGCACCTTTTTCCCATGTTTATGAGCCCAGTGATTGTGGAGGTCCAGTGATTGTGGAGGTCTGTGGGAAGGGGGATTATCCAAATATGTAACCCCCTTTAAATATAAAGGGGGATCTCAGATATCTAACCCCAGACCATGTGATTGAGTAAGAAGTACCCAAATGTTTGACAAGCCCTTTATTAAAAAAATAAACATTACGAAAAATTACCTACATTGTAAATTCATTGTCAATCATGATGCCCATCAACTTGCTATGGCTGATCCCAACAGTACTATTAGCTGATTATAGTTTACTGAGCTGTCATCAGCTATATGATTGAAGGGGTGGGGATAGTGGTGACATCTTCCCAGATCCCCACTTACAGGTGAAACTCGAAAAATTAGAATATCGTGCAAAAGTTCATTTATTTCAGTAATGCAACTTAAAAGGTGAAACTAACATATGAGATAGACTCATTACATGCAAAGCAAGATAGTTCAAGCCATGATTTGTCATAATTGTGATGATTATGGCTAGAGATGAGCGAATCGAACATGACGAAGTGGAATTCGTTCCGAAGATTTGGAAAAATTCTATTCGCGACGAACCTGAAGATTAGCAAACTTCGGATGCACGAATCGAATTTTCCCAAAAATGGCGGCGACATGTGTGGCGACGGAGAAAATGGACAGAGAAGATGGGGCGGGGATCTTTGGGAAGGCGCGCAGACAAGGCGCGCTGACCCATAATGCATTCATGACATGTGATCGCATTAGCCAATCAGCAGCCAGCACTGTGTAATGGTGGAGCTATAAATCGCGGCCATCTTAGAATTCTCCATTAGCCTCCGGTCATTCAAGAGAGACAGACCTGTGTGTATTAAGGGACAGAGTTAGGGCCACAGAGACTTTAGGGCCACAGAATCGTTACTCAGGGACACAGAATCGTTACTCAGGGACACAGAATCGTTACTCAGGGACACAGAATCGTTACTCAGGGACACAGAATCGTTACTCTGGGACACAGAATCGTTACTCAGGGACACAGAATCGTTACTCAGGGACACAGAATCGTTACTCTGGGACACAGAATCGTTACTCAGGGACACAGAATCGTTACTCAGGGACACAGAATCGTTACTTAGGGCCACAGCTATCAAAGAATCGAAAATTTAAAGTGACATACACCCTTTTTTTTTTTGGTGGCTGTCGTGCACAGTTGGTGCTGCAGTTTGCCGATTGTGCAAAATAAACTGACTTTCTGCTTCACAACCACTATTGTACGTTCAAAGAGTTAAATCCATTTACACGCAGGCTGGCGGTAATATTTTTTGGGTGATTAGTGCATTCCAGTGACACAAATGTACAGTTTCCAGCCAATGGTAAGCTGCAATTGACCGATTGTGTACAATAAACTGACTTTCTGCTTCACAACCACTATTGTACGTTCAAAGAGTTAGATCCATTTACACGCCGGGTGGCGGTAATATTTTTTGGGTGATTAGTGCATTCCAGTGACCTAAACGTACAGTTTCCAGCCAACGGCAAGCTGCAATTGACCGATTGTGCTAAATAAACGGACATTCTTCTTCACAACCACTATTGTACGTTCAAAGAGTTAAATCCATTTACACGCCGGCTGGCGGTAATATTTTTTGGGTGATTAGTGCATTCCAGTGACAGAAACGTACAGTTTCCAGCCAACGGCAAGCTGCAATTGACCGATTGTGTACAATAAACTGACTTTCTGCTTCACAACCACTATTGTACGTTCAAAGAGTTAAATCCATTTACACGCCGGCTGGCGGTAATATTTTTTGGGTGATTAGTGCATTCCAGTGACCTAAACGTACAGTTTCCAGCCAACGGCAAGCTGCAATTGACCGATTGTGCTAAATAAACTGACTTTCTGCTTCACAACCACTATTGTACGTTCAAAGAGTTAAATCCATATACACGCTGGGTGGCGGTAATATTTTTTGGGTGATTAGTGCATTCCAGTGACATAAACGTACAGTTTACAGCCAACGACAAGCTGCAATTGACCGATTGTGTACAATAAACTGACTTTCTGCTTCACAATCACTATTGTACATTCAAAGAGTTAAATCCATTTACACGCCGGCTGGCGGTAATATTTTTTGGGTGATTAGTGCATTCCAGTGACATAAACGTACAGTTTACAGCCAACGACAAGCTGCAATTGACCGATTGTGTACAATAAACTGACTTTCTGCTTCACAATCACTATTGTACATTCAAAGAGTTAAATCCATTTACACGCCGGCTGGCGGTAATATTTTTTGGGTGATTAGTGCATTCCAGTGACCTAAACGTACAGTTTCCAGCCAACGGCAAGCTGCAATTGACCGATTGTGTACAATAAACTGACTTTCTGCTTCACAACCACTATTGTACGTTCAAAGAGTTAAATCCATATACACGCCGGGTGGCGGTAATATTTTTTGGGTGATTAGTGCATTCCAGTGACATAAACGTACAGTTTACAGCCAACGGCAAGCTGCAATTGACCGATTGTGCTAAATAAACTGACTTTCTGCTTCACAACCACTATTGTACGTTCAAAGAGTTAAATCCGGTTTTATTTTTGGGGTGCTTATTGAATTAAAGAGTATGTCAGACAACACGCAGAGGAGTGGCAGAGGAGGCAATGTTTCAGGAGCGAGCAGACGTGGCAGCAGAGGAAGGGGTCGAGGCAGCACTAGTCGCAGCCAGAGGCCAGTGCTCCCGGTGTCATCCAGCGGTCGTGACTCCACCGACAACCCTGCCGTCATCGATTGGTTGACTCGGTCGTCTTCCTCTTCCCAGGTCACCTCTGACACCTACAGCCAATGGTCTATGGGTACGTCAGACACAACCGTTAGTTGGCATGGCCCGGGAGCAAGCCCACTGAAATCACGTGTCCTCTACCTGCCCCTGTCCTTTGGTGTTCCCTCACCAAGCGAAGTATCGCATGCTGTGGGCTCAGCCCCACTGTACAGTGAGGAAGAGCTAACAGAGGGCGGTCAGGAACGGGGGGAGACATCCGCCTCTTCAGCAGCCAGGCGAAGAAGTACTGGCGAGGAGAGTGGCTCGGTAGCCGGTCTAGAGACAGGTCTGTCTCCTGACCCACACGCAGCCGAGGGGGCTAGTAGTGACGCGGAGACCCTAATTGATGATGATGAGGCTGATCGCACTTGGCAGCCTCGTCGTCATCAGGCTATTGCTTCCGCATCATCAGGAGAAGAGGGTGCCAGCTTGCCAGCGAGCAAAACAGTCGGTGGGTTGCCCAGGAGGCAGCAGGGTCGCAGCAGTGTCAGTGGAGCCAAACGGCCACGGAGTAGAGCACCAGCTCCACTGCAGCCTACCACCACGGCCAGTAGTGGTGCCGGTGTGCACGAAGGAAGTAGCAGTCAGCCAGTGAGGAGTAGCGGGGGCAAAGTTTCCTACTCGGCGGTGTGGCAATTTTTCGTCAAGCCGCCCGAGGAAGTAAACGTAGCCGTATGTCGACTATGTGGCCAGAAAGTCAAGCGTGGCCAGGAGGCCATTGTTGGGACTACAGCGTTGCGTCAGCATATGCAGCGTCGCCATTCGGTGGCCTGGGAAAACCGTGATAAAGATACGGCGGTTCTGCCTGCCCCAGCCCCCGCTCCATCACCCGCTCCGTTACTTGCTCCGTCACCCGACGTCAATCGCCCTCTATCAGCCAGTCAAGGCTCCAACACCTCTGCTGAGGGGAGTTGTCGCTCGTTGGCATCTTCCGCTCGTTCAGATGCTCCTTCTCCTGCTACTCCTCTTCACGGATTCCGTCAGCAGTCTTTCTTGGAATCCGTTTCCAAGAGACAACAGTTTGCGAGCACGCACCCGACGGTGCAGAAGCTGAACGTCCTCCTGTCCAAGTTGCTGGTGCTGCAGTCCCTCCCTTTCCAAGTGGTGGACTCAGCACCTTTCCGAGAAATGATGGCTTGTGCCGAGCCGCGGTGGAGAGTGCCAAGCCGGCATTTCTTCGCCAAAAAGGCAGTGCCAGCCCTGCATTCACATGTAGAAGAGATGGTGGGCCAGTCTTTGAGCATGTCGGTCTCTGCCAAAGTGCACGGCAGTGCCGACGTGTGGAGCTGTAACTACGGTCAGGGACAGTACATGTCATTTACGGCCCACTGGGTGAACGTGGTGCCGGCACAGCCGCACCAGCAACTTGGACAGGTCACGCCGCTTTTGCCTCCACGTTTGCATGTCCTTGGTCCAGCAAAGATGTCCGCCTCTACCACCTCTTCTTCCGCCGTGTCCTCAGCCGCCACCCCCGTGCCAAGTCCCATTACCCGACCGGCATATCACATGTGCAGGGCGCAACGGTGTCACGCTGTGCTGCACCTGGTATGCCTTGGCGAACGTAGTCACACAGGGGAGGAACTTCTGAGTGTAATGAACAGAGAAATCTCCGCACAAACTGAAAATCGGAACCATGTTGACCGACAACGGAAAGAACATGGTGTCTGCTCTGCGTCAAGGAAGGTTGTGCCATGCGCCATGCATGGCTCACGTGTTCAATCTGGTTGTCAAGCGGTTCCTAAAATCCACCATCCCACTGCAAGACATCCTTAAAATGTCACGTAAACTTTGCATGCATTTCAGCCATTCCTACACTGCAAAGCACACACTCCTTGAGCTGCAGCGGCAGAACGGAATTCCACAGCATCGCCTGATCTGCGACGTTGCAACAAGGTGGAATTCAACCCTACATATGTTAGACCGCCTTTACGAACAGCGAAAGGCCATCACCGATTTCCTGATGTTACAAGCGGATAAAGGTACTCCCCTGTGTAACTTAGATGTCAGCCATTGGCAGCTCATGCGTGACACCTGCCGCTTGCTCAGGCCCTTTGAGGAGGCCACGCTATTCGTGAGTCGGCAGGACTATGGGATGAACGACGTCATTCCTCTGTTGCACGTCCTGGAACAAATGCTGTTAACAATGGCTGGTCAGGGTGCGGTAGACGTGGCGCACAGATCTCAACGCCACATGACCCCTGTGGGGGCAGGACAGGAAGAAGAGGAGGAGGTAGAGGAGGACATTGGTGCTCAGGAATTATTGAGTGAAATGGGTGGTTTTTCCACTCAGCGGACAGGAGTGGAGGAGCATCTGGTAGAGGAGGAGGAGGAGACAGAGGACCCAGATGCACCGTGGCAGTATGCTGTGGAGATGGAGGCAGGGAGTCCCTCGCATTCCTTGGCACAAATGGCCCATAGCATGCTCGGTTGCTTGCGTAGCGACAGCCGAATAATAACCATCAGACAGAGGGATAACTTTTGGCTGTCCACCTTGTTGGACCCTCGCTACCGTTCAAAAATGGTGGCCTTTTTCACACCTGCTGAGAGGGAGGCCAAAATAAAGTACTATAAAAACCACCTATGTAGTCAGTTGGTCTCTGCCTTTCTGCGCCAACGTCCATCCTCAGACACTGTGGGCCCTGTGCGCTCGCGTTCCGCTGCCATGGCAGCAGGGGAGGGGTGGTAGGAGCAGTGGCAGCTCCACCAGCAGCGGCTGCCTCAGTCTGCAGTCGATGATGAGTAGCTTTCTTCACCAGCGCAGTGAGGAAACTACTAATCAGCCGCAGCAGCAGCAGCATCAGGTGGACCTGGAGCAGGACCTCAAACAACAGGCTTGGGCCTACTTGGACAGCACCCTGTCAACCGAGGTAGACAATCCCCTTGACTACTGGGCAACGAAACTTGACCTTTGGCCCCAACTAGCTGAATTTGCCCTTGAAAGGCTGTCATGCCCGGCCAGTAGCGTGGCATCTGAGCGCGTGTTTAGTGCGGCAGGAGGTATTGTAACTGCGGAGTTATATTTAGTAATAACCTAGCCGTTCAAGCCGCTCACTGAACACCTCGGGAATTGCTTTGTATATCTGTCGCCTTAGGGGCCGCTGTCTGGCGAGATAATTTTTTGTCACTGTGTAGACATCTATTTATAGGCCGATGTTTGGCCACAAAAATATATTTAGTAATAACCTAGCCGTTCAGGCCGCTCCCTGAACACCTCGGGAATTGCTTTGTATATCTGTCGCCTTAGAGGCCGCTGTCTGAACAGCTCATGAATTGCTTTCTATATGTGTCGCCTTTGAGGCCGCTGGTTGGACAGCTGATGAATTGATTTGTATATATGTACTTATTGTCCGCTGTCCGGACAGCTCATGAATTACATTTTGTATATAGCCTTCCAAACCACTCTCAGAATAAGTCATGATATTCATGCTGTGTATAGCCTTACAGGCCAATGGTCAATCAAGTCATGATTGTTATAGTGTGTATAGCCTTATAGGCCGCTGTCTTTACAACTTTATAATTCCATGCAGTATATAGCCCTATCGGCCACTTTCTGGCATCCAGTTGCTGTAGCCCCCATCACCACACTGTGCCACGGGCCCCTGTACCGCCTTCTCATACTGCTGCCAGATCCATCCTCTGCCATGTGCGTCTTTGTCGTCTGCTCACGCTGCTGGGTTCCAGTTTTAAACCTAGGCCTGTGTATGGCTTCCGAATACTGCTGCCTCCACCGCCACCCTGTGCCATGTGCCTCTGTCGTCTGCTCACGCTGCTGACGGCTTCCGCTTTTTAACCTAGGCCTGTGTATGGCTTCCGAATACTGCTGCCTCCACCGCCACCCTGCGCCATGTGCCTCTGTCGTCTGCTCACGCTGCTGACGGCTTCCGCTTTTTAAACTAGTCCTGTGTATGTCTTCCGAATACTGCTGCCTCCACCGCCACCCTGCGCCATGTGCCACTTTCGGGTCTCCTCACACTGCTGCCAGGTCCATACTGATTCATGGCCCCCTGTACCGGCTCCTCATGAACGTGGTTCAGCGGGTTTGCATCACTTAACGGCAAATCGTTGACAAACGCTGGGACGTTCAGTGTTGTGCGCATTAAGCCAGACACCAAAGGGCAGCACAGACCTGTTATTACTCGCTCAAGCATGGCTCAACAAAACCAGTCTCTACCACAAATTGGACCCAGACCTGCCCAGGGTCTCGTAAGTAGATTGCACGGAGGAGTAGAGTTCGTTATTGGAATTAACTGTGAGGGACTTTTAAACCTAGGCCTGTGTATGGCCTTCAATTGAAGCTGCTTCTGCTCCGCCACTCTGCCATTGGACTCTTGATAGTCGTCTCCCCACGCTGCTGCTGGGGGGACTTTTTAACATAGGCCTCTGTATGGCCTTCAATTTTAGCTGCTTACGCTCCGCCACTCTGCCATGGGCCCCTGTACCGCCTCCTCATGCTGCTGCCAGGCCCGTAATCTGCCATGGGCCCCCGTACCGACTCCTCATGCTGCTGCCAGGCCCTTAATCTGTCATGGGCCCCTGTACCGCCTCCTCATGCTGCTGCCAGGTCCAGAGTGTGTCATGGGTCCCTGTACGGCCTCCCATTGCTGCTGTCTCCATCGCCACACTCTGCCATGTGCCACTTTCAGGTCTCCTCACACTGCTGGTGGGTTCCATTTTGTCATAGGGTGCTGTATGGCCTCCCATTGCTGCTGCCTCCACCGCCACACTGTGGCTCCACACTCTGGTTTTGGCCCCGTTACTGCCCAAATGAGTGAAGTGTGCGGTGATTCTAAGATCGACGGCACTCATCTGCATGTCATACTGACTGACAGTATTATTTCTCTTCCCCAGCAGACTCCAAGGGCATTTAAATTAAAGGTACAGTGTTCTGCACTAATATAAAGGCTCTCTGAAGCCTAGAAACACCCTTTTTATAAGTTAAATTCGCAGCAAATATATTCGGCTCGAAGCAAATTTATTCGGCGAATTCGGCGAATCAGCCGAACCGAATTTTTGAATAATTCGCTCATCTCTAATTATGGCTTACAGCTCATGAAAACCCTAAATCCACAATCTTAGAAAATGAGAATATTACATGCAATCAATAAAACAAGGATTGTACATAGAACAATATCTGACCTATGAAAAGTATAAGCATGCATATGTACTCAGTACTTGGTTTGGGCCCCTTTTGCAGCAATTACTGCCTCAATGCGGTGTGGCATGGAAGCTATCAGCCTGTGGCACTGCTGAGGTGTTATGGAAGACCAGGATGCTTCAATAGTGGCCTTCAGCTCTTCTGCATTGTTCGGTCTCATGTCTCTCATCTTTTTTTTTCTTGGCAATGCCCCATAGATTGTCTATGGGGTTCAGGTCAGGCAAGTTTGCTGGCCAATCAAGCACAGTAATCCCACGGTCATTGAACCAGGTTTTGGTGCTTTTGGCAGTGTGGGCAGGTGCCAAGTCCTGCTGGAAAATGAAGTCAGCATCCCCATAAAGCTCGTCTGTAGAAGGAAGCATGAAGTGCTCCAAAATCTCCTGGTAGACGGCACAGTGGGCCAACACCAGCAGATGACATGGCTCCCCAAATCAACACAGACTGTGGAAACTTCACACTGGACTTCAAGCATCTTTCAGTATGCACCGCACCCCAGGCAACAGCAGAAATTCTCTCTGCAATAATTTTTATACACAGTCCCTCCATTTTCAGGGGCTCAAATATAATTGGACAAATGAATATAATCATAAATAAAATGTTCATTTTTAATATTTTGTTGAGAATCCTTTACTGGCAATGACTGCCTGAAGTCTGGAACCCATGGACATTACCAAAGACTGGGTCTTTGGTAATGTCCATGGTACTGTACTTTCTAGTTAGTATTATAGCACAGTGATGGTGATTTATTGGTTCTGTTTACCTCACTTTGTGCTTGTACATACCAGGTCTCATGTTATGTATTTTAAAGGGAAAGGATTGCCATGCATTGAAACAGTACATATCTATCAGTCAGATATGACTACTAGAAAAATACAATATCTAGTTCAGCAATCTACTGTCTCAGCAATCCTTTATCAAGCTGCTTTCAAAACTTGTCTGGAAAACTGATATGAATTTCACAATCTGTAAATAAAATACTACTGCAAACAAACCAATTACATCAAAACATCATTTTACACATATATTTCAATAAGAACACGAGGTGGTATCAAAATGTTTTGAGACTAGATTTGTTTTTACAGTGCATCATTGGGACAGGAAAATAGGGAAAGTCTCCCCAATGGAAAAACAAGCAGCATTAAAACCCTGAAGAAGAAAAAAAAATAAGTTGTCTGGGGTTTGCTTTAAAGTAAATCTAATGGCCTACTCCCTCTACTAACTCCTTACCTACTTTTTATCCATATACAAGGTAGTATCAAAAAGTTTCAAGACTAGTTTTATAACGCACCAACAGATGGCAGCACAATGCTGCATGCACAGTAAGAGGGAGCACTGACCTTCATAAGTCAGTGTGCCAAAAGACATTGTCAAAAGACATCAAAACATCATTTTACACATATATTTCAATAAGAACACGAGGTGGTATCAAAATGTTTTGAGACTAGATTTGTTTTTACAGTGCATCATTGGGACAGGAAAATAGGGAAAGTCTCCCCAATGGAAAAACAAGCAGCATTAAAACCCTGAAGAAGAAAAAAAAATAAGTTGTCTGGGGTTTGCTTTAAAGTAAATCTAATGGCCTACTCCCTCTACTAACTCCTTACCTACTTTTTATCCATATACAAGGTAGTATCAAAAAGTTTCAAGACTAGTTTTATAACGCACCAACAGATGGCAGCACAATGCTGCATGCACAGTAAGAGGGAGCACTGACCTTCATAAGTCAGTGTGCCAAAAGACATTGTCCTGTGTGCATTGGGGGCTGTGCAACTGGTACTATTCTGACCATTTGCTTTACCATGTCTACAATTTCATCATGGACAGCAAGTTAGAACAAAAAACAAATGTGAAATTCTGCGTGAAACCCGTACACTCAAATTTCAGCACTGGTAATGATCCTCAACATGAAGGATGGGGCTGTTCCATCTGCCCCTGGGTCAGAAGCCTGGGGACAGGGGCGAACTGACAACTCATGGGGCCCCCGGGCAATAGGGGATCATGGGGCCCCTGTGTCCTTGCCCAAACTCAAAAAAAGCCTATGAAAAAGGTTCCATGGGCATCTCATGGGGTCCCCTACTGACCCCGGGCCCTTGGGCAGTGCCCGAGTTTCCAAATGGTCAGTCCGCCCCTGCCTGGGGATGAACTCGACAGTAACACGGCACATGTTCAAATCACTCGTGAGGATTGCCTGGACCGTTCCATATGACACACCGACAGTGGCAGCAATGTTGTGGATTGTTCTATGATGATCATCATGCACAAGTTGCCAAATGGTTTCAGCATTTTCAGGGGTTGAGTTCATTGAAGGTCTTCCTGATGTTCTTCCGCTCTTGAAGTGTGCGTGCCACTCAAAACACCTCAAACAACTCATTGCAGCATCGCTGCCGAATCATATCAAACATCTCTGTGGCAGATTTGCCCAGTTTTAAGCATTATTTCATGTTTGCTCTTTGTTATAACTTTCTGTCCATGATGAAATAGCAGATGTGGTAACGCACATGGCCAGAAAAGCACCAGTTGCTTAGCTCCCAATGTATACAGGACAATGTCTTTTGGCACACTAAAATATGAAGGTAGGTGCTTGCTGTGACTGTGCATGCAGCTTTGTGCTGCCATTTGTTGGTGTATTTACAAAAGTCTCAAAACTTTTTTATACCACCTTGTAATTTAATTGAGGTGTACTTACCCTTTAAAAAATACACTTTAAAGGGAAAGCACAGTGGTTTTGTACATAAACTGTTTCTTCAATAGGATCAGAACTAGAACACACAAGGTTTAAAAATATTTGTCCTAGTAAGGTTAATTTGAACCATTAAAGTGGTTGTAAACCTCAGACATGAAATATGAACAAAGCAAACCCCTCTATAGTGTGTACTTCAGCTCCCTACCCTGTTTTTATGAACTCTCTGACAAGCTTTATAAATTCAACACTTTGAATGGATGTAGAGAAGAGAATAATTCAGATAAGCAGATACAACTTATGTAGGAGGATTTGTTCCATTTCTGTATCACCCGAGGTCAGTCACTACACTGGGTATACAATTGTGCTCAAAAGTTGCATACTCTGACAGAAATCATTAAATTTTGGCATTGATATTGAAAATATGACTGATCATGCCAAAAAACTGTCTTTTATGTAAGGATAGTGATCATATGACGTAATTTATTATCACATAGTTTTGTGGCTCCTTTTTAAATCATAATCAGAATGATAACAGAAATCATCCAAATGCCCTGATCAAAAGTTTACATCTCCTGGAATGTTTAGTCTTGGTATAGACACACAAGTTGACATACACGGGTTAAAGTGGCAATTAAAGGTTAATTTCCAACATCTGTGGCTTTTTAAATTGCAGTTCGTGTCTGTGTATAAATATTCTATACGTTTATTAGTTCTCATGTGGATGTACTGAGCAGGCTAGATAATGAGCCATGGGAAGCAGAAAATAACTCTCAAAAGACCTGCGTAACAAGGTAATGGAACTTTATAAAAATGGAAAAGGATATAAAAATCATATGCATTTCTTATTTTTTTACTTAAGGTAAACTTAGCCTTTAATTCATGTCAAAAATGCTGATTTGAACTGACTATATCTTTTTATATCTGTGAACTGTTTTACACTGTGTCCTAAATTACTGTTTTTGCTATGAGTCATAAGAATAAAAGAACTTACAAATAAATTTAACAAATTCCATTCTAGTTGTGCAGGTATACACTGTGCAATGTGCAAATTTTCACTGAATAAAATTAGTTCAGCAGCTACTTACTTTGAACGGTGTCAGTATTGTGATCTTCTCTGTTGGTGTCACAGTGAGTTATCTCTTTTATACAAATCTGGTTGAATGCCCAGTAAACTGCGATCTGTCCAGACTGGTTGTTATTTGTCTTAAATAGCACAACAGTCACAATGTTTCTCTACCCTCTGACACAAAGAACAAAGTCAAACATGTTCTGCTTTGCAGTGCAGTGTGCTCACTAGGGGGATATATAGAGAAATTAAAGAGTAATTTCACTGAGCATATACAGTATGTAGTTTTATTGAGTTTATTTTAGTTTTATCTTAAAGTGTTAGCTTTATTAAACATTTGTAAACCTTGCCATGCATTACAATTGAAAGCTGAACTATGCGGTGTCCTGCAGCCCCCTTCAGCCATTTTGATTGGCCAGGCTGAGAAGATGTCACGCATGTGCAGAGTTCATTTATCTAGTAGTAGTGCGAAAAAGCTGATAAGAATACTTTAATGCAGAAGAGACACATTGGGGTTGATTTTATAAAAACTGAAGGGTGCAAAATCTGGTGCAGCTCTGCATAGAAACCAATTAGCATCCAGTTTTTTTCTTTATAGCTTAATTGAACAAGCTGAAGCTGATTGGCCAGCACAGCTGCACCAAATTTCACACGCTCCGATTTTAGTAAATCAGCCCCATTATGTTTCTTATATATTAAAAAACAAATTTTTACTTTTTTTTTAGTAATGTTCACTTTAGTTGTTGCCCCAAGGAAAAAAGAACAAAAAATGCCCTACAAAATGTATACTATTGTTAACACTCATAGTAAACTGGAAACACCCAAAAGTGGAACCTTTTGCATCTAGGGAGATAAAGTATTATTTTGATTGTTATTTACATTTGGCTAACCGTATTTTTGTAGAAACACCCAATGTTGCATAATAAAATACAAACATAACCCCTTTCCCCACCGCATTCACAAAATTTATTAAAAACAGATGTACCTTTCATTGTTACCCCAAGGAAAAAAAGAACAAGAAATGCCTGTATAAAAAAAATGCATTGGAAAATGTACTGTATACTATTGTTAATGCACAGTAAACTGGAAACACCCAATGTTGTACATTAAAATACAAACATAACCCCTTTCCCCACAACATTCATTAAAAATAGACGGATCTGTTTTAAAAACAGAAGTACCCCACTAAATCCAGACCTAAAATTGTAAGAGTTGGCTGCTATCACTGACAACTAGCACAACAAGAATACATTGTAGGATATAACTGGTTGCCGATCTGAGTGGGAGTCTGGAAGGTGAACTATGCGGGTACTGGGCCAATTCAGCTGATGGGGGTTCAGAGGTTATAGATGGCTGCTGGAGGAGATGGAGGGATACATTGGAAGGAGTTTCAGCCAGCTCATCATCACCGCACTACTTGTTTATTCTAAAGAAAATTAGAGCACTTTAAATCCCATGTTATGTGTGTACTGAAGTGGACACAAAAGCCACATTTTCACGCACAAATCACAAAAACATTATCCTTGCTGTTCAACATCATCCTGATTTTATAGCAAAGCTAGGAGAGATTTACCATCCCGTGTTCCTGTGGTTGGTACACTTTCATATATAAGAGACAGTGGAAATGTTTTAATATATTCAGTATCTCATGTAGACTATCCAATGTATGAGTTATAAGCCCTCATTTTGCAAGTCCCCACTTACCCCAGCCCTGCCACATAGCAAAGTCGTATCTGGCAGAGAGGAGACCTGTTTTTTTTTGCCTTAGTTGCAGTAACCTTTAAAGTTCCTGTCCCTCCTCCAGACTGTGACTGGACAGTGAAAGGAGAAGAAGCAGACTGAAGAGTCCATCTCTTTGTAACTTTGATTTCTGATCCTACAAGCACACCCCTTGTTAGAGCATGAGTACAGCAGTATCCTTGATTGATTCCTTGTACTTCTTCCCCCTCTACTAGCGTGAGCTCTACCCTACAAAGATCTGCAAGATGCTGATGCATAATTAAATTCAGGTACTTTCATTGCTTGAATATAAAATGAAAATACATTCTTAGGTCTCCTTTCACAGAGAGTGCTTTCCGTTCCGATCATCAAGGGATCAGCTAACAGATCCCCTACTGATCGGAGCAGCGCAGGCAGATGATACATCCAGGTTTGCTCAGTTGCTGTAGAGTGGACATGGACAGAGACTACCCTCCAATCCACTTTGCCTAAACAGAAGAGGGCGGATCCCCTTCCTTTTTTTAGTGAACCGGATGAGCCCCAGAGGTAGGTGGTTATAAACGCACACAAGCCCGTTTACACCCACCTATCAATAGAAATGTATTAACTTTCTGCACTCATAGATGTACAGGTGTAACAATAATCCACAAAACTAACCCACACTTTTCGGATATGGAAACATAGGACATATATGCCTTGAGATGACACTTTTGTCTTGCACTTCACAGTCCTGTTATTTGAGCTCTCCCTACACAAGGACTAGTGTACACCGTATTTATCTAAATTACATATTGTTATCATTATTGCTATGGTTATATATTTTGCATCTGCCTTACTGTGGGACTTCGTTTCAGGATGATCTACAATTTACTTAAATGTCCTGATCCCGTCTGCGTTACGGGAGAACATGTAAGAGGATGTGCGCGGACTGCGATCCGTATCTGTCTATGATTTGTTTTGCCTTTCATACTTCAATAAAACTTTTTGGAAAAAAAAAAAAAAAACTTTCTGATCAAGTCTGCCTGGAAAACTGACAGGTAGACCTGATTGGACCACCCATGTGAAAGGGACCTAAAGGAGAAAACGTTACCCTTCATCAGGTGTGTTAAATACGCAGATATTTTGGTTTACTGTAAAATTCATTCATCAGCGCTGTTTTCTGGCCACAGCAACCATGAGATCTGTGGCTCTCTTACATTGAAGAATTAGTGCCATTTGTAAGCCCCTTCTTGTCCTCGGGCCATTCACAGAATGCCTAGGGGAAGATTAACTAAAGCTAGAGCGTGCAAAATCTGGTGCAACTCTGCCCAGAAACCAATCAGCTTCCATGGTTTATTGTCACACTGAAATTAAAAACTGACGCCGCTAAACCAGATTCTGAGTGCTCCAGTAAACAATCCTGATATATAATACAAAGCGTTCTGTAAAAAGGGGAGAGGAAACATCACTAAGGGTCCATTAACATCAGCTGGCATGTATTATGTATTATGATGTGTGCATTTTCATTTTTTCTTTTTGTTTAACTTATTGAAAGTTCATTCAATTCTATGCACCACAGCACGTGCTATGTGTTGTAAAGTGTTGTTGTGAATTGCATTTCATAAAAAAGCTCACGTGCTGTATTTTTATGCACTGCACACTAGCCACTTGCAGGGGCTGAACAGAGAACATAGAAAACAATTACTCTTTCATTGTTCTTTAGTTGGTCGAGCTGATTGATGCACCTAGGGTGCATGACCCCCTTGTATGTGAGCTGCAGCTTTAATTAATCAAAAGATGCAGTAATTGTAAGTCTTTTTTTATCTGCCTGAAGTTCAACCGAGGTTTCAGATAGAAAACCTGCTTTACCTCTTACTGTGTTGATTCTAGTTACATATTATCACTCAACCTCTTTTCTACCTTTGTTCATTCTGTAACTAAACCAGCAAACATTTACTGTCAGTGCTCAGACTCTTAATCATCATTTGGAAGTATATTATGGAATTTGTGTTATTGGTCTACTCTTGACTAGGGTACTAAAGATGAATTTGTCCATGTTTTGTACGTGCTTATTGAGTCTGCTCAGGATAACAGGATGATACTATAAGATTCTTCAGTTTTGAAACACTAGCGTATACTGCTTATTTACTGTATATTACATGCTTGATTGGTTTCATGTACCTTGGATTGTTTGTACCCTTGTACTATTTCAATAAATGCAACTGTTAAAAAAAAAAAAAAGATGAATTTGCCTCTCATATTGTCTGACCACCACTCCACTACTTCATCAATACCAAAGTAACCCTCGCGAGACAAAAACTAGAGTTTTATGGTACCCCATACTCATTCAATAAGGGGTGGTAACTAGGGGGCCCCTTATTATTAAAGGGGTTTCAGATTTTGATAAGATCTCCTCCTTTAGTCTCCCCAGCACCACCGGGCAAGGGTTGTGGAGATGAGGTTTTTGTCCTCATCAACATTGGGACAAGGTGCTTACCCTTTAATGCAAAACTTCAGCTGCAGAGTCAGTTCAGGTTTTTTAGACAGGGTATAAAATATTGACACTTTAAGCCTACTTCAGTCTCACACCATTCCAAGACATGAAGGAGAATATTCTGTTGACCAAAACAATTTTAAATTCATTTAGAGCTTTATAGGCAGTATATTCTTTCTGTGTGTTGTGTGTTTGTTAAATAAATGTCAGGCTATGTCTATAAAAATAGCTAAGCATTCGTACTTTTTCAAAATAAAAAAAATGTTGTTAAAAAAAGAAAAATAACCAAATTTCATGCTGAGAACATTGGGCTCAAAACTTTGGCTTTTATGCCATTAAAATGAATTGAGTTTGAACATGTTATCTGAGGTGTAGTGGGTTGGTCAGGTGGCACGATATATATGTCTTGCTTGGTAGCTCATTGTTTTGTTTTTTTTTCTTTTTCCACCCCCCCCCCTTTTTTTTTAACACAGTTGCTATTGAATTTTTATATAGCTCTGTACTAGTTCCTTATTCTCGCTAGATCTGTTGGGGCACAGTTCTTGTAAATTTGTTTTACTAAGGGCACAACTTGGTTGGGGTTTTTGCCCCAGTTGTATTCTTTATTTGTTTTCTGGTGTTCATTTGTATGTATAATTTCTTAATAATATTATTATGGAAAAAAAAGAAAAAAAAAAAAAAAAATAGCAAAGAGTAATAAAAGAAAAAGTGATTTAAATATCTTTTGCTGCATATTGTATGTAGAGTTCCTGTGTGTTTGGAAACTGGCACACTTTTTTTTTTTTTAATACATTGCAAGAAATGGACCACAATGCCAGAAGAATTTGGTCATAAACGTTAGAAACAATTGAGTACTGTCCGTGATACTTTTTTTATTTGCACTAACATACAATTTTGAGGACAAGCTTTCGGGGTATGTCCCCTTCTTCAAGGTCTAAGCAGTACTATTACAAATCACAAAGTTTAAGCAGAATGTTAGAAGGGATTGAGAAAAAAAAAAAGAAAAAAAAGGGGGCTACAGATAAGATACATCAAAAGCGAGGGGGGGAGGGGGGGATACAACACTCACACAGAGGGGGTCAAGTTTTAGCTAATAGATAGTCATAAAGCTGTCGGATAATGGTTGAGGAATCCCATGTCCAAATTAAGGCCGTTATCTTTTGTGTCAAATAGAATTATCATTCTTAGTTCAAATGTTTTTCTTTCCTGGATGGATTTAAATTTTCCTTTCAGAAGTAAAATATTCAGGTCTTCCATATTGTGGCCTGGTTGTGAGAAATGGTGTCCTACAGGTGTGCAGAGGTCATCTTCTTTATGTTCCTTGATGGTATGTCTGTGCAAATTCATCCTTGTTTGCAACCTCTGTCCTGTTTCACCAACGTAAGATCCTTTGATGCATTTTCTGCACTGGATAAGGTACACAACATTACTGGAGGTGCAGCTGTATGATCCGGAGATATTGAAGATCCCTTTTGAGTGTCTGACACTTTTTGATGGATTGATTTGGTTGCACAGTTTGCAGTGTTTCTTATTGCAGGGTTTG
Organism: Staurois parvus; assembly: GCF_062004578.1. Classification (NCBI taxonomy): domain Eukaryota; kingdom Metazoa; phylum Chordata; class Amphibia; order Anura; family Ranidae; genus Staurois; species Staurois parvus. The sequence goes on along the minus strand of NW_028318186.1, from coordinate 5,389,179 downwards.
CTTCCATTATTTGTGGCATCATAATCAGAAGGAAGTTTCCTACTGATTAGTTTATTTCTGAGGTTGGGGGGTTGTCTGAAAGCCAGTATTGGGGGTTGCTGGAATATTTCTTTCAGAGTTCCATCCTCTGTTATGATGGGTTGTAAATCTTTGATCACCTCAAGTCATAAACGTTGCAATTTTAAAATCACATTGTAATTCCCATTTTTTTGGCATCAAGATCAACTGCTCCAATCTTCTGGTGCTAAAAACTGATATGTTTTTGGAGGCTAAGAAACATGTGGCAGCTCACTATTCTTACAATACTGTTACAAGTAGAAATTAAAAATTCTGAAGGTATGTAGGCGTGGATGTAATGTTATACATATTAGCGCGCTATATTACCATTCATTTTGGCAACACAGCTCCAATGCACATGCGTTGCCACACACCAAGGTGTACAGTAAGTTACCATTGCGCATTCTTTTGAATACATTATAATATTTGTGCATTGTTATGAACTGTCAGCTCATTGAAACTGAATTAACTGCCTTATTACAATGCATGGTATGACACAATGCGCATTAGTACATGTGTGTTAATACAGTACACAAGGATGGCAAAGTGTGACTGCACCCTTAAAGTGAACTTTTTGTCCACACTTTCGTACATTTGGACAAACTCTTGAATGTTTATCCATTCAGTGGGAGCAGAGCGTCATGCATAATAGCAGTCCTGCTTCCACTATCATAATTGACAGCTTGTCAATAATTGTTATGGATGCTGTCAGGTGCAGGCATCACAAGTTCTTAACAACTCACCAACTCCATTTACTTATATGACTAGAAATTACATTCCATGTAAGCAAAGGTATAGGGACAGTTTTAAACAAAAAACAGCAGCCCATTGGGTCTGGTATGGATTTAAGAGGGAACGTCTCAAAAATCAATACCAGACCCTTATCTGAACATACAGCTTTCACCCAGAAACTAGTTAGAATTACATATGTTTAGTCATGTTTTCTCATGTTTATTTCTTTTGTTCATATTAGTATGGAGAAACAAAAAGTCAAATCTGACACATTCCATGCAAAACTCTGAAAATGGACTGGATACAATTATTGGCACCTTCTCTAAATTGTAAAAAAATAATTGCATTCCAAGTTTGTGATTCTACTGTAATTTGTAATTAAGCTCACCTGTATCAATTAACATGTGCTGACAACATAGAAATCACACCAGCAACCAGTTCAAATGGTGAAAAATTGACTTAACCTTTCTGTTGTTTGTCTCTGTGTGCCGTACGCAGCACAGAGAAGAGAAAGAGCAGCAAAGAATTTTCTGAGGATTTGAGAACAAAATTGTGGGAAAACATGGATAATCTCAAGGTTACAAGTCCATCTCCAGAGATCTTAATGTTCCTGTGTCCACTGTGCACAACATTGTCAAGAGGTTTACAGCCCATGGCACTGTAACTAATCTCCCTGGACATGGATGGAAGAGAAAACTTGATCAAAGATTGCAACGAAGGATTGTTCAAATATTGGCTAAAGAACCTCGATCAACTTCCAGACAAATTCAAGTTGACCTTCAGACACAAGATACAACTGTGTCAGCTTGCACTATACACCACCATCTGAATGAAAACGGACAATATGATAGGAGACCCAGGAAGACCCTACTGCTGACACAGAAACATAAAAAAATCCAGGGTGTGCCAAAACTTAAAAGAGGAAGCCAAAATACTTTTGGGAGAATGTGCTATGGACAGATGAAACAAAATTACAGCTTTTTGATAAAGCCCATCATTCTACTGTTTTCAGAAAAAGCAAAGAGGCCTTTAAAGAAAATAATACAGTACCTTCAGTCAAATATGGTGGAGGTTCACTGATGATTTGAGGTTCTTTTGATGTCTTGACCATGTGCATTATGAAATCTGAAGACTACCAAAGAATTCCGGGGAGCAATGTAGAGCCCAGTGTCAGAAAGCTGGGTCTCCATTAGAGGCCATGGATCTTTCAGGAGGACAATGACCCAAAGTACACATCAAAAAGCACCCAGAAATGGTTTAACTAGTTGCCGACCGCAGATAGCCGAATGACGGCTGCACTGCAGCCGGCCAGTTCTGGGTGGACGTCATATGACGTCCTCCCAGAACGCGCTCTCCTGCGCGCCCCAGGGGGCGTGCACCCGGCGATCTCCATGATCGCTATGTCCTACGGACACAGCTGATCACATGATGTGGTAAAAGACCAATCACAGCGGCCTTTTACCACGTGATCAGCCGTGTCCAATGACACGCTGATCACCGGGAAATTCAATTGCCGGTTCTCGGCTGCACTTTCCTCACGCTGTCAGATCGTGAGGAAAGTACTGCCGAGAACCGGCAGTTGTCAGAGCGGGGATCGGCACCGATCATCAGGGCACTGATGATCAGTGCCCTGATGATCGGTGCCCAGCAGTGCCATCCACAAGTTCCGCCCACCTGTGCCCAGCAGTGTGCCCACTAGCTCTGCCCACCTGTGCCCAGCAGATCACCCACCTGTGCCCAGCAGTGCACCCACCTGTGCCACTCTGCAGTGTCACACACCTGTGCCCAGAAGTGCCAGCTACCTGTGCCCAGCAGTGCCACCCACCTGTGCCCACCCACCTGTGCCCACCAGTGCCACCCACCTGTGCCCACCAGTGCCACCCACCTGTGCTCACCCACCAGTGCTGCCCACCAGTGCCACCCACCAGTGCAGCCCAGCAGTGCTGCCAGTCAGTGCCACCAGTCAGTGCCCAGCGGTTGTGCCAGTCAGTGCCACCAGTCAGTGCCCAGGAGTGATGCCAGTCAGTGCCGTCTATCAGTACCCACCATCAGTGTCACCTATCAGTGCCGCCTATCAGTGCTGCATATTAGTGCCGCCTATCCGTGACACCTCATTAGTGCTGCCTATCAGTGCCACCTATCCGTGCCACCTCATTAGTACTGCCTATCAGTGCCCTTTAGTGCTGCCTATCAGTGCCCATCAGTGCCACCTATCAGTGCCCATCAGTGCTGCCTCATCAACGCACATCAGTGAAGGAGACAAATTACCTGTTTTAAAAATTTTATAATAGAAACAAAGAAACTTTTTTTTTTTCAAATTTTTTGCAATTTTTTCGTTTATAGCGCAAAAAGTAAAGCGCCCAGTGGCGATTAAATACCACCAAAAGAAAGCTCTATTTGTGAGAAAAAAATTTCATATGGGTACAATGTTGCATGACCGCGCAATTGTCAATCAAAGTGCGGCAGCGCTGAAAGCTGAAAATTGGCCTGGTAAGGAAGGGGGTATAAGTGCCCGGTAGGCAAGTGCTGGAGAGTACTGAACTGGCCAGCAATGATTCCAGATCTCAATCTCATAGAGCAACTGTGGAGAGATCTCAAAGCAGCAGTTGGGAAAAGGAACCCTTCCAATCTGAGAGACCTGGAGCAGTTGGTGAAAGAAGAGTGGTCTAAAATTCCAGCAGAGAGGTGTAAGAAACTTATTGATGGTTACAGGAAGCAATTGATTTCACTTATTTTTGCCAAGGGATGTGCTACCAAATATTAAATTGAAGGTGCCAATAATTTTGTCTAGCCCATTTTTGGAGTTTTGTGTGGAATGTGGCAGATTTGTCTTTTGGTCTCTTTTTTTGTGCCATACTAATACAAACAAAAGAAATAAACATGAGAATGCCTAAACATATGTAATTGCAACCATTTTCTGGGCAAAGTGGTCCATTATCTGACAGAAATGCAGGGGTGCCAATATTTTTGGCTATGACTGTAAATCCATGTCAATCATGATGCCTGCTGACCTACCAAAGGATAAAAAAACACTGCCTGTTGAGACACGGCTAACCCACTCACTCACCAATGATGACAGCTGTTATATACAAAGGGGTGGGGCTCCAGGATTGTGTCATTGACAACCAAATGTGGTCAAAGACATCATCCAGGAGATTCCGTCCCTTTATTTTTAACAACTGTCATCAAATGGATCTATCGTTTGGAGCAAGGAAAATAAAGGATGTGCGTCAACAACATTTTTTTATCTTTCAGAGGGTTATTGGACATTGCCAATAACATTGATTTACATCACTGTCATTGATGGTGGATATACATAGTGGAACTTTTATTTTTTTCATTAAATAGCTTGTCAAAAAATGTGTATTTATTTCTATTTACATTTTGCATTTTTTATATTTCTCTTCACTTCCTGTCCCATTGCCGAAACAAGAAGTCAGCTGAAATCTCTCCAAAGTGAGGGAATCCTTGAGTGTCACCATGGTCACTAGAACTAGTTTCCCCATTAGAAGATTTTTCCTCTATTACTTTTTTGGTGTCAACTGAAATTTGGGATTTTATTTAACTTTCACTGCAGGTAAATGTAATTGTAAATGTAATTTTAAATTTGCAATTTAAAAATATGTTTTACCTTTCTAAATGCCGGTGCTTTAAAAACTCACTGCTCCTAGCCAAATAGAATTTTTAAACTTTTTTTGCAGTGGTACATCTTCCCCAGTGACGACCTGTGTGCAATTTGTTTTGGCTCTTAGCCCAGAAAATGGACATTTTTGATTTAAAAGATTTGGCTGCCATTAATTTCTGCTCAATCCAAACCCAATGTAGTTTGGCTCATCACGAATTTCCTAATTATACAGACCTCTATATTGGAGAATACATCCCACCCATCTGATGCCCTATATATTCCCACTGTATATGTAACTATTTAAGGGATATCTAAACCCAAGAACAAAAATGTAGTATATCACAGCTAACCAGTCTTGAGACGTGATGGTTGAATTTGTTTTCCTTTCTCAGAATAAGAACGTTTTATTCAAATACAGAAAATACTTGTTGATCTTGCCACAAATGTAGTGTCCTTGTCATTTCCTGCAAGCACAATATTATATATGTTTGATATTCACCCTGGGTGATGTGGCTCCCTCAGTAGATACAGTGGAGTGTGTGAGTGTAGCTACCCCAGGGACAGGAAGTGTGTTATTTGTAGAATTACCAGGTGAAAACAAATGAAAAATGTCTGAAAAAGGAAAACTAATATCACTATCATATCTAAAGACTGGGAAGCTGAAACATACAAAAATTTTGTTTTTTGTGCTTACGTATACAAATGAAAGAAGGCTTTACATTACTAAAGACCCCAAAGGCTACATTTTATCCATTTGTTTACCATGATTTTTTAGATTGTATTATGTTTGGTGTGCTAAAGATTTTTATGATTTTTAAATTTTAAATCAAAAGTATTTTTATGACGAGATATGATTTGTGCAATTATAACAGCACATACTGTACTTCATGAACAGTGCTGCCTTTCGCTTCATCATTTGATTTCATGTGAAAAACATTTTGAATACATTTCTACCTAGTGAAGCATGAGGCTTTAAAGTTATATATCCTTCATGTTTGTAATAAACTCAGACAACCTTCGCTAAAGCCAGGGAACTCCTGTAACCACAGTCAGCAAATAAACATGCTTCACCTCTCTATTACTGAATGTAAATACAGACAATATTACCAGAAAAACTCCTCTGACCTCTTCCTTGCATTTGGAATGCAATGGAATATGTGTTTAGTAAAGGAAACCATAAAGTGCCTGTATTAGGAATTTTACATTTAAATAAAGTCTTCCCCCCCCACAACACCAAACTCTGCTCCAATCAAGAGGACCAACGGATGAAATTTCTTCTGAAATCAACAATCTCCTGTGTCCCTTACAGCTTTCAGTGGATCTGCTCTCTGACTCCTGCTTACCTATAGGACACAGTGGGGTTTATTTACTAAAGCTGGAGAGTCCAAAATCAGACTTCCTTCTGCATAGAAACCAATCAGCTTCCAGGTTTCATTGCCAAAGCTTCATTGAACAAGCTGAGGTTAGAAGCTGATTGGTTTCTATGCAGAAGGGAGTCTGATTTTGGACTCTCCAGCTTTAGTAAATAAACCCCAGTAGTGTATTCAGGCTCTGACTGGCCATAGGGCACACCGGACATTTGCCCACTAGGCTGGGCCACCTGGATAAGAGGGGCGGTGGGGGTGGCATATATAAGAACTGATCCATCCATTTTCCACCTGCCAATGCTGAATGCTCTCCTCCTCTACCTCTTGCAGGCATTCAGCGGCTGTAGCAGAGAAATTGACAGATCGGTTGCTCTGTATGTCACCCCCCGTCTCCCCTCCTATACATCTTCTTTCCGGACCCCTGTGTGCTCTCTCCTGCCCCCCTCCCCCCGCAGTGCTGCCGGGTTCTCCCCTCCCCTCTACTGCCGGGTGCTGCAGGGGATCTGTCAAGATGGAGAGTGAGGAAGGGACCGATAAATATGTCATTTACAAGCCCCTTCCTTGTCTGAATGGACAGTCAGTGATTGGTACCAACTACTGACTTTGTTCATTCATCACTGGGGCAAACTGTGTTTACTATACTTCAGTTTATGAATGTACAAGAAGATCTGTACAGACCTATTCCTGTCCATTCATTCTGTGCTGCTGAGACTGCAGAGATGGAGATTGAGGGCCTCAATCTCCTCTCTCTGTGTCAAAGGCGATATGGCACGGGTCTGCTTAGACCTTGATATCTCACCAAAAACCCCCAACGGAGCTCCTAAAAAAATTGTAAAAAGCAATAAAAAATACAATTGTAAAAAAATAAAAAAATTAAATGGTAAAAGATAATAATAAAAAGATAAATAAATGCAAAACTACTGACACCAGGGGCAGAACTACCAGGGTTGCAATGGTTGCATTTGCAACCATACCATGGCGTTCTGCCACAAGGCTCCAAGAGAAGGGCCCCCAGGCTTGGTGCTGCTCAGTCTAAAATACCCTATTCACTTACACAAATTCCTAGCCATGTGAGCAGCGGCAGAGTGGTGATGACATCACTGACCAGATAAGACCATCATCAGTGATCTCACCATTTCTCCACCATCTTGCATATAGACCTAATTACAGGTCCAAAGAGTTTTCATTAGCAGCAGGAGTGCTGCATGAGCAGGCTTGTCTGTGTATTGACATTTTTTTCTTTTGACCTTCATAATGAATGATGCTGGATTTACACTAATGTGTTTCTTTTTACTTTTTTAAATAAAAAAAATCATCACAAACTTTAGCATGTTTATTTGCAACTGACCTCATTCACATGGGGTAGTGTCAGGGCAGGAACGATGGAATGGGCAGGCATGCCTATGGTACGGTCACGCCACGACTGATGACAGCCACTACCCACAGACCAGAGTCCCTCAGGGTGCGGAGTCTAAGCCCCAGGCTACCCTTCACCAGGGCCCCTGATGGTGGGGATGGACTTGACGCAGCCTGAGACCAGGTCACGGCCCCCGAGTAACCCCAGCTGCGGTAACGACTGCCGCCAATGGCGTACAGCTGGTGGGAACTAGATGGGAACACATGTAGCGTAGTCAGACAGGCTGGGTCAATAACAACGGAGCAGACAGTACTAGACAGTAGGCAAAGAATACTCAGGTCACGGGCCGGGTTCAGCAACGGGAGGTCAGGTAAAGGGTTAAAGCAGCGAATAGTCTTGTCCAAGCCGAGTCGGTTACCAGGAGAGCAAACGAGAACAGAACAAGAGCTTGCGACAAGGAAACATACAATTCAGAGAGCACTTGCAGACAGCAGGTTTAAATGTGCTCAACCACACCCTTCTGAGGAGGAGCTGCAGAAGCCTGAAGGAATAAAGGTTTCCACCATTCTTTGCAGAAACCCAAGATGGATGCCAGCACATGGAGATGCACAAGCTCTGAAGAAAGGTAGGACCTTGACAGGTAGTGCATATCTGGGATCCTTTTATCCTAAAGGGGGCTTCCAGATTCTGATAGCTTCTCTCCCCCTGAACCCCAGCAATCTCTGGGCCAAGGTTGTGGGAAAACGGTCCTTGTCCTCAATGTAGCTTAGTATGGTTCAAGGGGGCAGTACAGCTGACCTCCCTTCCTTTCCAGAACTATCAGGCTGTAAGCCTAAAATAAACATCTGGCATGGATTTTAGGGTCCAGGGGCATCGATGATCTTATAATAAAAGGCTATAATCTTAATCCCCCCAATAATCCTTTTATATAGCACACTCTTATTAAAGAGAACCCATGGAAGTTGTCCCCAAAAAAGGTTTACCTGGTGTCCAAAGAAGGTTTACACAATTGCCCGTAGGCTCCCTGCATCACATCCTTTCCCCATTACTGATTTAACATGTTTTTTGTTTTGCATTTGTGTCTCTGTGTGGAAGTGGCCATGTTAGTAGAGGCAAGGCTTTGCTTCTTCATGTCAGAACTGCCCCCTAATGACTAATAATCTGATGAATATAGGGAGAGTATTCAAGAAGCAGTGGGAAAGTTGCAGGAAGAACAGATCCATAGGCTGAAAAAATCTGAAGTAGGAAACTCCTTGAATCACAGGTCCACAGGTACAGCTTTCTTTTTAGCAAAAAAACAGTGAGCAGTGCATCACCAAATCAGACTACATATCTTTGGAGACTAGCAGTCCCTTAAATGATTTCTCACCAGGGGCAGACTGACCATTTGGAAACTAGGGCACTGCCCAAGGGCCCGGGGTCAGTAGGGGGCCCCATAAGATGCCCCTGGTACCTTTTTCATAGGTTTTTTTGAGTTTGGGCAAGGACACAGGGGCCCCATGATCCCCTATTGCCCGAGGGCCCCATGAGTTGTCAGTCCGACCCTGTTTCTCACACTACAGATATAGAGCTATTGAAGCTGTAGACAGCAGGGCATCTAGACACAGAAGTACACTGCTATTTTTCAGGAGTAATCCAAGAAATAAGGAAAACCTTTTGGGTTACATCTTAGGTACAAATAACACTTCTAGATACTCCCTATTAAAAAAGCAAATGTTCACAGTTTCTCATTTTCCATGACAGTACAATCATTTGAAATACTGTATGCAGAAAGCCTTTGAAATGTTTAGTGTCACTGGGTTACACAATTTGCATTAAATCAATTTGTCATAAGCTGGCTTCACATTATTTTATGTATTGAGGCGATCAGCTGCTTAAGGAAAAAAAGGACTGCAAAAAGTTGGGTTTACCATAAACAGATAGATGTTAAGAGGAATTAGGCCTACTCTTAGTGGATTGAGTTGCCACCAGGGGCGGACTGACCATTTGGAAACTTGGGCACTGCCCGAGGGCCCGGGGTCAGTAGGGGTCCCCATGAGATGCCCCTGGTACCTTTTTCATAGGCTTTTTTGAGTTTGGGCAAGGACACGGGCCCCTTGATCCCCTATTGCCCGGGGGCCCTATGAGTTGTCAGTCCACCCCTGGTTGCCACCACACTTTATTTATGGCTTCAGAACTATCCTGTGAGCTCTAAAGTGAGTGGAAATCTGTCATACACTAGAATTAAAAAAATACATATATTTTGATTTCTTTAATTATTTGTGTTGACTTTTTCTTACCAGTTGTTCAATACACAATATATCATATTTTTATCTACAGTCAAGTAATTTTATAACAGTAAAATGATTATAAAAGTGTTACTATTATCCATCAAAACATAAAGTAAAAAAAAAATACCAATATTAAAAGGTAATAAGCGTAATGAACATGATGAAGAAACTACAGGCGTTTACTGTAGTTACTTAAAAAAACATAAACAGGACCAGCTTATACCTTCAACCTCCAATGGAATAGCAGCTAATATTCTTCCTAGAACTGCAGCTGGACTAATGTCTTTGAATTTATTTCATTCCTTCCTCGCAACGCCAATGCAGTCTACACATATCAAAGACCTAAGAAAATTTCTGATTCTGGGACTACAGTGCTTTATATCAGCTTCTCATTGAGATAGTATATGAGAATGTCAGTTAGTTTTTCTTTCCAATATTTCTTTATGAAGTTTAAAAAAAGGTTCATACAAGTATATGCCAGATTATACAAAAGGTAGTGTATATTGGTTACATCGTAAGCATCAAAAGAACACAAATGAACACAATGGATCAGAAAAACTTTTTTAACTGGGTCAGTTGCCTTGGAAAAAAAGATAGTGATATGAGCAAGATATTGCCTCTTTTTGTAAACATTTTTGCCTATAAAGTAGGGAATAAGTAAGAACTCAGTTTTTGGCTTGGTTCACACCAGTGTGGGCTGTGATGCTCGTGTTTGCTCTGGCATTTGAATGGGCTGCTGTGTAGTGCGTCCCGCACAAAAAAGGTGCATGCACCTTTTTAAAAATGTGGCTGCACGGAAATCACATGGTTTTTTTGACCATGCAATTTCCCTGCTGTTCCTGCACCCACGTTCGTGCTGCAGGCTGAGATGCATGGAGGTGCCAGTCATTCATGAGAGCAGCATGATTCAGTTGCGGGAACGGATGTGATTCCTGCACCCACAACTGACCCGCATAGTGAGAACCAGGCCTTCATGTTCTGTCAGTGAGATTTTTTATAAAGAAGAGTCAGATGTGTGAAAATTAAAGGTCAGCAGCTATAAAAACTGTAGCTGCTGACTTTTAATAAACAGAAACTAACTTACCCAAGGGACCAGCTTTGCCCACACCCGAGTGAGTTTCTTCACCGGACGTTGGTCCCCGGCACTGGCGTGTTAACAGTGGGCAGTCGGCTGTGACTCTTTGCGGCTTCACAGCTGGCTGCCCACTCTGTATGTGCAAGCCACACGGCTCTTTATGAATGGTCCCACAGCCTTATGGGACTTGTGATATGTTCCAGAAGATTGCGGGTGGGGAGAGGTGGGAGGGAGTACCTGTCTAAACAAAATCATAATTCAAACATGGCGGGGGGGAGCAAGAAGAGCAGAACTTCCCTTTTTGGGTGAAGATCTGCTTTGTCTTCCTGTCTCGGAGACACAACAGAAAGGAAAAAAAATCTCTCTCCTGCTTTATTCTCTGATATTCATGATACTATTCAGATTGTGTACTCTTTTATGTTCTGCATGATAGTAGTGAAGAATTTGAAAATGTTAGAGGGCTTTGGAGTAAAGTAATTGATTCTGAACTGAGAAATACCAATTTATGTGATGTTAAAAAACATTTTTTTTAAAGTGGTAGTAAACTCTTTTTTTTAACTTTTACCTACAGGAAAGCTTATAATAAAACTTACCTGAAGGTAAAATGAATATCTCCTAAGCGTGCACCATTATATGTAGGCCGGCGCATGCACTTTGAAGGAACGACATACCCGTGCCGTGCCTTCAGAGTACTGTGCCATGGCCTGGGACTCCCGCATGCATGCAGGGGAGAGACGTCACCATGGCTTGGCTAGTCAGACAACTGGAACTCGTAAACCTGGAAGGAAGACTGGGTGAAGATGGAAGCCTCTGCAGCAGTGACAGCGTGCTGCTTTAAGGTAAGTCCTTCATAATGTACATACAATCCTCCTAGATTGTAAACTCGAAAGAGCAGGGCCCTTGAACCCCTCGTGTAGTGTATTGTTACTGTCTTGTCTCATGTTCTGTCCCCCTTGCTACTGTACAGCGCTGAGCATACCCTTTGGCGCTATATAAATACTGTATAATAATAATAATAATAATAATAATAATGTGCTGCTATGCAATGCATACTAGCACATTATGACATTACCTTACAATGGATTTTTTTTTTTCACCTGTGGTTTACTACCACTTTAAAATAGCAAACATGTCATACTTACCTGCTCTGTGCAGTGGTTTTGCACAGAGTAACCCCGATACTCCTCTTCTCGGGTCTCTGTCAGCACTCCTGGCCACTTCCTCCTGCCAAGTGCCCAAGCAGGTTTCTCTCCAGACCCTGCTCTGAGGGCCCATTTACACACACAAGGCCATGGCTAAGTCCCGTCTTCTCTCTCTTCTCATTGGTTCACTGGTTGTAATTTACAGCAGAGGGAGCCAATGGCTGCTATCTCAGCCAATGAGGGAGAGTCCCTGGAGAGCTGAGACTTTTGTGGATATTGCTGGATTGCGATGGGGCTAAGGTAAGTATTAGTGGGGCTGGGGGCCTGCTGCACAAAGGTTTTTTTACTTTCATACATAGAATGCATGAAGATAAAAACATGCCAGCCTTTACAATCACTTCAAGGTAGTTTGGACATTTTATATGGATGCCTCCTGGGATTCTCTCTTAGAGGTTGCATCCATCATATCAAAGTGTCAGTAGGGTCAGGCACATGTACAACAGTCTGATGAATTTATATATTTCAGGGGGCTGAAAACCAATGGAAGCCTCCCATTGTTATACACTGTGGGAGGGTAAAAGGAAATGTTATTTAAATTGCTCAGCCTGTCTATTCTGCATCTTCAGGGTTAAAGAGTGCCTCCGACCTACACTTGCCAGCATTATGACATCTACTTGTATCTATAAAGCTGAAATACACTTACTAATGGCCCAGTAAGAAAGCACAATTCCATATCCCATTTCCCGGTCCATTCCAGGCTCTACAATGCTGTGCCACCATTTTTTTTATGTTATCAGTGACTAGCTTTTTCCTGTTTTTTGGAGCCAATGAGCCCTTTCTCTCTCATCTTCTATGTGACCTTTCAGGTAATCAAAAATGTTTCAAATGTTAGGCATCAACTAATACTTTGCAGGCACAATGGCCACCTGGTTTCCAAGATATGTCTAGCTATGCAATGGTTGAACAACAGTCACCAGCAAATCCACTAATTATTGCAACATCTTTTCCAAAAATCAGTGCTGATAATATCCACAGAAACAATGTCTTGTTTTTGGATACTTCACACTATTTGTTATGAAGATATTGCTGTCATTTATGTTGTGTGCATGAAGAAGCATGCTATCAAATTATCCTAGAGGAATATTTCAGTTTCAGGGTATAGCACAGATTTCCTGAGGCAAAGGAGCATTTGTAGAACCCAATGCAGGAGTGAGGTCCACAACAGTCCCGGGTGGAGCCTGGAAGGTGAAGTTTTGCAGCAGTGTGGTAAAGAAGAGAAACAACTCCATTTTGGCCAAACTTTCCCCAGCACAACTTCTTTTACCTAAGAAGAAAAAACATAGCATTGGCTTTAGAATCTCAATGTATACTTCATGCTGGACATGCTACGTATAAATTCATAATATAAGCAGCTGACGTTACTTAAACATCTTGACCTTTAATGTAAAATTTGAACTTGGACTATGCCATTGTGCCTCTAGAGCCTTCCTACTGGTCCTTTCTTCTGATGGCCAGCCTCTCTAACCAATAATGAGGCTCAGAAAATGGTGTGGAACCAATCTCAAGTACTACAGTGCAGTTTTTTTAAGGCTATCTCTGTTTATGTCATTTTTTTCACCATCATAGCTCCCAACTGTCCCTGATTTTGAGGGACTGTCCCTGATTTGGAACAAACCTTTTATCCAATTTTTTAATTACTGCATTTGTAAATTTCAAAAGCCAGTATAAAGGAATAGTAGTGGTAAAGAAAGTAATACTGGGTTTAACTAATCATTTTTTTTGCCGAATTCTCATTTAAGGGTGCATGCCTACATACTTTTGCTAATAAGTGTCTCTTGTTCCCATCTCAAAATGTTGGGAGGTATGCCATATGCTCAGTTTCTTTTGTCCAGTTTTGTAAAAGGTTTACTTTTAGATATGCTGTAGACATTCAGAGACCAGTGGTACTCTGGGTAAAATGAGAAAATCAAACGAGACATTGGATAGGCAACTCCAGTATCTGTATTATTATAGGCAAGGTGTAATTACACCGCACGTCTTAAAGGATGGCTAAGTAAGCAACATGATCAGATGCAATGGATTTAATGACCAAGCACAATAAAATGGGTCCTCAATAAGGTACTTGTGCTGGTTTAAGGACTGCCCGGTATACTTGCTTTATTGACTCACTACATAGGGAAGCCGGAATATGAGAACTCTAGAGACTGCATATTTTAAAAACAGCTTGTAATAGCAAATCCTATATTTTTCCCTTACGGCTTCAGCTACAGTTCTGCCTTTAAAGCTTTGTTACCTGTGGAACAGTTGAGAAGTTACCTGCTGAGAAGGGTATGAATGCATCGTTCCTTTTGAACTTCCCATCGGCATCAAGAAAATGTTCTGGATAAAACTCATCAGGCTTTGCAAAGTAAGCTTTGTCTCTCAATATAGAGGACAGCAATGGAATAATAGTGGTTCCCTAGAGGAAAGCAATTGCAAACTAGAATTTAATTTATTTATATATATATATATATATATATATATATATATATATATATATATATATTTGTACAGTATACAGCATTCTACCATTATGTAAAGTACAGGCATTTGTTTGATCGATCAGATGTGACTGTCAAAATTTCATCATGGCCTATTAACTTCGAATCAAGACTGACCAAGAGCTCACTAAGTTGTTCAAATAGAGGATCTTTGATTGGAGATTTGTTTTCAATTCAATCACATTGAATGATTAATTCAATGTACATGTGTGTGTGGTGACCAATGAATAGGTGAGGTAGTTAGTAGGCTGTCTTGGTGTCAAACGTTGACGGCTTTTATGCTTCAGTAATGGCAATCTGTCCTTGTCTGTCACTGTTTATAGCTATATTTGGAGACTGTCAATAGTTTCTGTATTCATCTACTGTAAACATATTTGAAACTGAAACTACCCCAGAATTCTAAATAATTTTTTTTATAGTAAACCTCTTGGCTTAAAAAGATTTATGTTTGCCTTTAATATGTGTCTTAAAAGATGTTAGCTCTTCAAAGCACACCTTCTTCTACAGAGCTTAGATTAAAGCTTCAAAATATTTGTGTAATATCCATCTGCAAGTATAAAGAAAGCAGCTCAGGCTTCATTACTCACCTTCAGTCTGGAGCTGTCCCAGAGTTTTCTACACAAAATGTCTTCAGTTTCCTGTGTTAAGCGGTGCCCAGCTTCACGTAACGTGAAAGTTTGAGGAGATCCTGTTTGTGAAGGACATCATGGCTCTAACCCTTGAGGCGGTGTCACCATGGCACTTTGTATTCAAAGGGCAGTGGGATCACTGGGGGTGGAAGAGCTAAGCCCAGAGTTGGGCTTTAAACACTGATAGCACAGACTACAGGTACCACAGACTTTCAGGCAACAGGGTACAACAGCTTGTCACTTTGTCAGATCAGGCAATGGTCTCACTAAGCCTCCTGTCCATCCAAGAAACAGAAAGTCCTAGACATGCACTTCAAAGCTGTCCTCCTCCAATGTTGCAACACATTACAAAGATGCACTGCCTGAGGGCAGTTTCCCTCTTTGTGGGCCAAACTTTGTTATCCTTACTTAGATTCTTCTCTGAGAGCCCTCAGACATCCGATATTACTTTTAAATTTACTGGTTCAACCAGCTGTCCTATCACAATACAGTATATTACACAATCTATATTAATAACTCACCTTTGGAATTGAATAGCCTCTGAATGTGATATCACAAGTCGTTTCACGTGGAAGGTTAGTTGGAGCAATATCACCAAAGCGCTGCACTTCACACACAACAGCGTCAGTGTAGGGCATGTGCTTTCTGTGCTCTAGCTTTGGTTGTGATGTGCCTATAACTTTTTCAATTTCTTTCTGTACTTTTTCTGTTAGATATTTAAAAATAAATTAGTATTGGTTTTTATACTGGCCATGTCTTATGTAGCAGTTTATAACAAAAATACATACTTAAGTAACAATTTTAACATCATGGCATACATAATACCTAACAAACAAAACAAAAAGAGAGGGGCCTTAAAAAAGCAGTGTGGCTTCCACATTTGCAAATTTATGTAATAAAAACCTCAGTCTTCAGGTGCCATTGAGTTGAGTATTATCAAGCGTATAGCCTTTTATACAAAGCTGGTTCTTCTGAATGTGCTTAAAAACTTGGCCTGTCTTTCAATGTCTGAGGACATGTGATACAAAATTCCAGAGAATTAGGACAGCACGAGAGAAACATTGAAAGTAACAATTATATAGTGAATGGGAGTTAGCATTGTTCAAACTGTTCTTGTCTGTTTTGTCAGCAGTTTGGCTGAAGATGCCACAAATTGGCTAAAACCTGAAATTGAATCTGAACACAATTAAAATAATCCTTTACTCCTGTAAGCTTGTTGGGTTGGTGGCTGTCTTCAGGCTTTCTGCTGGGCTGGCTCTTGCCCTGCTGCACAGGTGGTTCTCTCTCAGGGGACTCCTGAGGTTGAGCGATCTTCTATTCCAGCAACTCTGCCTGGAGGTTGGCTCCTTTCCTGGGCCCCCTGCCAGGCTCCTGCATCTCAGCCTTTCACTTCATCTTGCACCCAATCTCTCCTACTGCTGAGCATGCTCAGTCACACTTAAAGGCTGATCTGACCCCATGCCAAGCCTCCTGTTTGAGGATTGGCCAAAGTCCTCTAAATGTGCAGGACAGCCCCTCCTCACCCCTGCCCACTGCTTCTAGAATCTTCTCCAAGTTTCTAGAACAGGGGAAGGTATCAAGGACCTGACCTGCAGAGCCCTCAGCCCTGGCTTAATTTTACCCACTGTCTCAAGCCTGGGGCTGCTACTCAGCCTTTCCATCCAAAAAACATTAACTAGTTCCCCTGGGTATCTAGATGGGTGCTACATATTTAAATGTTGCATGCATTTCCAATACATTATTTTCCTTGGTACTGCACATATTTTGAAATTAAAAGTCCAAAGTGGTTCTATTAGATTTAAATCTGGATGGAAAAGTTCGCTTTTTGTTTTTCCCAGTGCTGCCTGGGATATCTCATAACTGCAATACCTACAAAACAAAGTGAAGCTAAAGCTGAATAAAAGCCTCTCAAAAGCTGCAGGTGCTGCAAGTGAGGGTTGTCATAGACTTTTATGGAAGCTTCTGAGATGCTTTGGAGCACCATGAAAGCGACATGGGGTATAATTTGTGAAGCAAAGCAAAAACAACGTGTAAACAGGACTATAAACTAACCATTTTATTTATTGACAGGGTCTTTGATTATCATTCAGAGCACTTTAAAATAGCTTGTCCTAAGCCATATTTGAAGCATGTGTAAACAAGCCCTAAAAGTGGTGCAGCATGCACCAAATTCATGCACCTGTCTAGAACATGTACTTGAACTTGGCTTATCTATCTGCCCTAGTCTTTTTGAATTTCAGGGAGTATCTTTCCAAGTTCCACTATCCTAAAATGAGGAATAATCCATTCTTTTCAGAATTTGTGTTGGGAAGAGTAGATGTAGATACCATTGTTCTAAAAAGGTTCTACTGTTCTTCATATTGGTTCAGTGGGGAGGTTTGGGTTTGATTCATTTAGCTCATCTCACCAAGCCTGTGTGGTTATTCTTTCTAAAATATATAACAATTACATGTTCAGTTGGTGAAAAAAACTGCCATGTGGTTTGTACATCTGCACAATGCTTGTGACTTTTATATACAGTAGTTCAGTGAGACCTTATGTGCTTTGAATGCTATGAATTTAAAATAGCCACGAACAGATCAAGGAATTAGCAGAGCCATTAGTATATGCATTTTCTTACTTTGGATTTCTGGGTATTTAATCATGATCAGGAGGCTCCATCTCAGAGTGGTGGATGTAGTTTCCATTCCAGCACCAAACAGTTGGGCCACCAGGGCAGTTAAATTGTCATCATGATAATACAGTGTAGTTTCTGGTTTTCCCTGAAAAATGAAAAATAAATATCTTTGAGCATTTATTGAATTGTTGCTTTTCATAAGTCAAATTTGCATTATACCCAACTCCAAGCTCTGGAATCTACCCCCCCCCCCAAAAAAAAAAAAAGACTCTCCACGCTGTATTTTATGCTATTTGTTATTATACTTATCTATTCCAGAAGTCTTCAATCCAGACATGTAAAGTTGCAGGTCCTCTTTCTGACATGAGCACTGATCTCGCACCATTACATAGTAATGGAACATGTGTCAAAAAGAGTTTACTACATGATCTAGATTGAAGGTTTTTTTACACCTGCCAGAGGGCATTAAAAATGAGTCTGAAAAGAGAAGTTTTGCCTGGATGGTGCAGAGTGGATCTAGAATATGTCATTGCCCAAAGCATGCATGTCCCCCCTTGCAATTCCTTTCACATCAACTATTGTCATCCTCACCTCTTGCTGTTTTGCCAAGTAAGCATCAATAAGATTTCTGTGATAATTTACATCCAGGTCTTTCCTCTGCTTGGTAAATGTTTGTCTCATAAAATCGTGCATTTGTTGAGCATTTGCAGCAATTTTGTTGTGGGCTCCTGGTAGAGGATCTATCAATGTAGGGAACATGTCATACAGCTGAAAAAGAGAGAGGGAATGCATACTGCTTTAAACGTTTAAATATTTTCTTTTTATTTGAACATACACAGATTATTTATATATATATATATATATATATATATATATATATATATATATATATAATAAAATCAAGCACCTAGGCATGCAGACTGCTTCTATAAACATTTGGGAAATAATTGGTCGTTCTCAGGAGCTCAGTGAATTCAAGCGTGGTACCGTGATAGGTTGCCATCTGTGCAATAAATCCATCCGTGAAATTTTCTTGCTACTAAATATTCCACAGTCAACTGTTAGTGGTATTATAACAAAGTGGAAGCAACTGGGAACAACAGCAACTCAGCCACAAAGTGGTAGGGCACATAAAATGACAGAGTGGGGTCAGCGCATGCTGAAGCGCACAGTGTGCAGAAATCGCCAACTGTCTGCAAAGTCAATAGCTAAAGACCTTCAAACTTCGCGGGGCCTTCAGATTAGCACAACAACAGTGTGTAGAGAGCTTCATAGAATGGGTTTCCATGGCCGAGCAGCTGCATCCAAGCCTTACATTACCAAGTGCAGTGCAAAGCATTGGATGCCGTAATGTAAAGCACACCGCCACTGGACTCTAGAGCAGTGGAGACGTGTTCTCTGGAGTGACGAATCATGCTTCTCTGTCTAGAAATCTGATGGATGTGTCTGGGTTTGGCAGTTGCCAATAGAATGCTACTTACCTGACTGCATTGTGCCAAGTATAAAGTTTGGCGGAGGGGGGATTATGGTGTGGGGTTATTTTTCAGGGGTTGTGCTTAGCCCCTTAGTTCCAGTGAAGGGAACTCTTAAGGCGTCAGCATACCAAGATATTTTGGACAATTTCATGCTCCCAACTTTGTGGGAACAGTTTGGGGAATGGCCCCTTCCTGTTCCAACATAACTATACACCAGTGCACAAAGCAAAGTCCATAAAGACATGGATGAGTGAGTTTGGGGTGGAGGAACTTGATTGGCCTGGACATAGTTCTGACCTCTACCCGATAGAACACTTTTGGGATGAATTAGAGTGGAGACTATGATCCAGGCCTTCTCATCCGACATCAGTGCCTGACCTCACAAATGCACTTCTGGGAGAATGGTCAAATATCCTCATAGACACACTCCTAAACCATGTGGACAGCCTTCCCAGAGGAGTTGAAGCTGTTATAACTGCAAAAGGTGGACCAACTCAATATTGAACACTACGGACTAAGCCTAGAATGCCATTAAAGTTCATGTGTGTGTAAAGGCAGGCATCCCAATACTTTTGACAGTATAATGTATATAGGTATACAGGAATTAGACAAAAAAATGGAAACACTATACGATTTGCAGGTGTGAAAGTGACAACATGTTTTTTATTGAAAGCAGAATTGATGTAACATTCTTTTGCTCCCGCTGTATGATGAGACACCTAACTAACATGTGGGAAGCCTCACTTTTGTCATTCACTGTGTGCACTGCTAGTAATACAGAGTCATGTCAGAGCTTACAGAGCTTCAAAGAGGGCATGCTGTCGGTGCCTGCTTAGCTGGTGCCTCTGTGACTGACGTTGCCAATGTATTTGCCGTGTTGTGAGGTACAGTATCAAAGGTTATGAATATATAGGCAAGTCAAACATTGCCTGCTAAGCATAAGCGTGGTAGACATGGCCAACTGACCAAAAGAGATAAAAGGACATTGTGCAGGAATAAAACAACTGCTGCAAAAGTCACTGCAGAGCTCAATCTCAGTCTTTCAAAGCGCATGTCCACAAAAACTGTGAAGAAGGAACTCCATAAGCAAAATATTCACGGGCAAGCTGCAATTGCCAAACCACTAGTGACCGATATTAATGCTTAGAAGAGGAAAGAGTGACACAACACCCATAAATCCTGGACTATCAATCAATGGAAGACTGTAATATGTTCAGATAAAACAAGCTTCACACTGTCCCCAACCACTTGATGTGTTTATGTGTGGCAAACACCATGCCAAGCTTATGACCAAGACAGTCTTGTGCCAACGGTAAAGCAGGGTGGTGGCGCAATCATGATTTGGGCAGCCATTTCTTGGTATTTTGCAGGCCCCATCATCACTTTGAAAGGTAGAGTCACTGCCAGCAACTATGTACTAATTGTGGCCAACCATGTGCACCCTATGGTGTAAACATTGACAGCACCATTTACCAAGATGGTAATGTTCCAATTCACACAACTGGGGTTGTCAAATCGTGGTTTGATGAGCATGCAGATGAAGTCCCGCATCTTTCTAGGTCACTGCAGTTGCCAAACCTCAATTTAATAGTGCCACTATGATCAATTTTGGAGAACAGGGTTCAAGCTTATTTTCTGCCTCCGGCATCTCTGAGATAACTGAACTGATTTTTGCATGAAGAGTGCTATCAGATTCCATTATCCACCATCCAAAACTTATATTAGTCAGTTCCCAGGAGAATTCAGGTCGTCTTGGATGCCAAAGGTGGTTCAACACCCTATTAGTAGGTAACAGTGTTGTCTCCATAATTTTTTCCAACCCCATATATATATACACACACACACACAGTATATACAGCATATATATATATATATATATATACATATACACTGTATATATATATATATATATATATATATATATATATATATATAATTTTTTTTAAGGCAATATCACCTGTGAGTATTTCATATGTACCACTTGAAGGCTAAGATAACTTCTGTACTTTGAAACAGGCAAAAAAAAAAGGGAGATCAGATTACACACACTGCTAAATGGCTGCAATGCTACTTCCTCTTCCCCTCTGTCTCGGTTTATGCTTCAAGCATGCAGACAGTGCTAGAAATGGTTATCAGAAACTTGAGTAAGCTTTGCAAACTGAGTTTCATGGATGTGCACAATATCTAATGTTTATGGCAAAAAAGTAAACCTCAGTGAATAATGATGTTTTTGAGGCATAGAGTTACAACTCCCAATATCTATATTGCAATATTCTAATTCAGGACACTAAGCTATCCTCCTTTACTAAAATGTATTTTGTTCTTCTATGCAACTGGTGTAGGTAACCTGAAAACAAATATATGAATAGGAAAATAGCTTACCCTGGCCATAGGTGTCCCCAAGAGTCTTATATTTTCATTTACAAGGTTCATGAGGCGTAACAAGGTTGGATCATCATATTCAAACCTGTGATTTAGCAGCAAGGAAACTATTATATTGGCTACAGCAGCATTAAGGGTGATCCGATTGTCAAAGGGCTTCCCTTAAAATAAAAAGAGAAAAGCAAAAAAAACAACATTTATAAATTGATGCATATAAAATGCAGCATAAGGCAATGATACTGAGCTGGAAGTTACCCTCGGATGTAAGGTATACCCATGGGGTTTAATTTCTAAAATTCTTGAGAGCAAAATCTGGTACAGTTCTTCATAGAAACCAATCAGCCTCCAGGTTTTATTGTCAAAGGTTAATTAACCAGATCTTATCACACACCGGAGGATTCACACTGGAGAGAAGCCATATTAGTGTTCTGAATGTGGCAACGTTTTTACACGGAAGTCAGATCTTATCACACACCAGAGGGTTCACACTGGAGAGAAGCCATATCAGTGTTCTGAATGTGGGAATGTTTTTACACAGAAGTCAGATCTAATCACACACCAGAAGAGTCACACTGGAGAGAAGTCATTTTAATGCTTTCAATGTGACAAAACCTTTACAGTTATTACCGGTCTAATCTATCATTAGAGTATTCACAAATCTCAGCATAGATTAAATTCTGGAAGAAAAGAGATATTAAAGAAATGTCAGGTGTCACAAGCTAGTTTCACATCCCCAATGTCATCCCACAAGCTGGAGAAGAAGGGAAAAGATAAAATGCTACTTAAAAAGAAACAAACTAAAATCTGTGAGCAAACTGGAATGTAATGATCAGATGAACTGAGTTTAGTGCTTATGTCCATCAAGCACACAACTAGAAGGGATTTGAATATTTTATATTTTACCTTTTGACAATTTTTTTTAAGATAAGCATCAATAACTGAACAGTGTTCCTCATGATTCTCATCTTTATCTTTTTATGGAGCTTTGACTGAACATGCAATGCATTCTCATGATTAACCAACTGAGTTGTGTTTCCAAGCATTTTCTTCATTTCTGGATCCTGAGGTAATATATGACCAACACTGCCTCAGTACCAGAGACTAGGATGGGGTCAATTGTCATCTTACCAAGCCTCTGAAGCCTCAGTGGGGGAGTCCATTCTAGGTTCTTTTGACTATTGATACATCATCAGCCAGGCTTGAGGTATCCAGCTAAGCCCACCTTGTCCAATCCACCCATTACATGTTCCATCTCCTCTCCCATTATCAATGCCTTCTTTCCACATTTCATCCCCTCTCATAGGCGACAACTTTTCAGGCAGGTCTGCGGCTGTGACACCAGCTAGAAAGAAGTTATTCAGTGAGAAAACAACATCCCAAGCTGATGCAGGCCTTCCAATACTGAGTTACTGCTTTTTTAGGGGATACTGTATATTCAGCAGTAAAACTTAAGCCCAACTGGCCACTTGTGTTCCATGTGGTTCTGCCAAATGGGATTCCATCAGATGAAGATCAGAAATCCTTGTTACATTTTTTTCTCTTTCCAGCTATTACTCATCTCCATAGACTAATCACACAATACAACTGCCAGAGATCTGAACTTACAAAGTGCTGAGTGTGCAGTCATATTCTGCCCCAAATTACATCAACGATCTTGTCTCTAAATATCACCCAAACTGTACTCTCCGCTCCTCGCAAGACCTCCTGCTCTCTAGCTCGCTTGTCTCCTTCTCCCATGCTCATCTCCAGGACTTTTCCAGAGCTTCCCCCATCCTCTGGAACTCTCTACACCAATTTATCAGACTATCGCCTACTCTGCTCACTTTTAGGAGATCTCTGAAAACCTATCTCTTCAAGGAAGCCTATCCTGCCCTCAGCTAATAATGGAATCTTCTACTCTTCCAACCAGTCCATCCCCTACAGTTACTACCTTTTGTACCACTAGCCCCTCCCTCCTAGATTGTAAGCTCCAAGGAGCAGGGCCCTCCTTTCCCTCTTGTATTGAACTGTATTGTTCCTGTATTGTCTCCCGTTATATTGTAAAGCGCTGAGCAAACTGTTGGCGCTATATATATCCTGTATAATAATAATAATAATAATAACCAAGCTAAAATTAGAAACTGGTTGACTACCATGCACAGCTACACCAGATTCTGCACTCTCCAGTTTTAGTAAATCAACCCCACTGCTGAAGGTTTGCAGATTTGCTGAATATTTATATAAGTAAGAACTGCTCTGCCAGTATAAGGTGCCATTTGTTACTATTAATCTCATGAGTCCTCAACATTTTTCTCTCATCATCACAAGTCCCAGATATATTATTTCATTTTGACATTGTCTCTGTTCTGCACATTATATGTGTTTTGTGTTTGTATTCTACTCTGACATTGTATACATTGTTTTTTCTACTCTAACATTTTACACTGATAGGGCTTTACATTGGTAGAAAATGTTAATGCATTTTATTTTGTATTTCCTTTTTTTTAATTGGAAATTAAAAACGTTTGAAAATAATGCATTTTGCCTATGTAAATTTTCCATAATTTGTGCTACTGAGTCCAGGTGCCATTTTTAAAACAATATTGGGATAAACAACCACAGTCCTGTGCTGTTTTAAAGCTGCACCAGGAACTTAAGTAGTTAACAATTTTTATTTTAGTCTGCAGTCAGCCAAAATTGTTTGTGCCTGCTCTTAAAGGTTGTTTACAGAACACAATAGCTTAAGGTGAAATTTTGTTTCAGTGAGTCAGTGTGCATGAAAGGACATGGAAATCCCATGTCCTGTGTTGAATGTTCATTTATGAAACACAGATTGTATAACTATAATACAATGATAAAAAAGGTTTAAAACCATAACACAAAGAATAGAACTCAAATGTAACTGATACAAAACCTTTATAGCTCACATTTATAAATGCTAGTAAAGTATGTTCAATTTTAGAAACACCAATTTAGAATGTTGTGTTTTATGTAAGTGTCTTCTTAGTTATCTGGCTTACGTTGTGTTGTATATTACTTCAGTGTTCAGTGTAAGCAATATTTTGATTCAGAAACATGGAGGTGTGAGGAGGAGTAGTTGTGACAGTACAACATTATGGCTGCTCCAAAGTTACACAGCCATCTGCTATGGTGCCTAACAGGAAAAACAAAATGGATTTTATGGGGGACCTCCACACACAAAAAAAAGAAAAGAAACAGTGTGAGCCCCTCAAGTTCTATACTAGACCCTTAGACTGGTATCTGGAAGGAGACCCCTTATTTTTCTAATCCTCCAGATTCCGATAAGCCCTCCCCACACTTCCAGACCCCCATGGCCACTGGTTTAGGGTTATGGGAAAGGGATTTTTGTCCTAATCAATATAGGGACAAGGTATATTTACCAGGGGGGATTTGAGAGCATGTGACCTGCTATGGTTCAAGAGGGATGTTGCACACTCAACCCCCCTCACCCCCTTTCCTGGCCTGTTAGTCTGCATGCTGAATGAGAATTTAGCATAGATTGTGGGGTACCCCTACATATGTTTCTAGTTTTTTTCATGGGGTTCCCCTTTAAAATCCATACCAGACCTGAAGCATCTGGTACGGAATTCAGCAGGGACCCAACGCTCTTTATTTGTTTTGCTTTGGGGTTTTTTAGGTGGGGTGCCCTTTGACATTCATACCAAACCTTCACCAAGGTCTTGAATACAATTCTAGGTGGAACCCCACACTGCGTTTTTTTTTACATGGATTCCCACATTAACATCTATTCCAGACACTCATCTAGGAAGAGAGAGAGAGAGAGAGAATACACTAAACTTAGCGGGACATGAGAATAATATCTTACCTCCATAGGATCTAAAGGTTTGCACTAAGCATTCCGCTTCCTCATTGATCTTGTCTTCTATACCTTTCTTCCCCATTCCATAATCCCGTAGAGTTGATAGAGTGAATCTTCTCATGGCCTTCCAACTTTCACCATTGGAAAAGACGATGCCTGATAGAGTTAACACAATAATCTTTGTACATATTTTTTAATAAAGTGCTGTGTTATCATACATTTCCTCACACCAAAACGTGTGAAACCAATATGGTAAAAACAAAATGGGCTACTTTTATAAAAAAAAAATATTCAATTTTTGCTCATAGTGTGCCAGAAATTCTTTGCTGACCCTTCACCCAATATATCAAGTCAAATTAGTGGAATTCGCTCAAGATTCATTCAGTGAAAAATAACATTCTCTGACATTTGTCCAGAACTGTTCTTAAACAGGAAAATATATTTATTGTAACGTTTACACTTTGTCTGAAAAGAACAAATATTACTTTCCCTGCTCATTCACTTTCCATTCTCTCAACAAATATTAATTCAAGATTTGTCTGGTTTCAGCTTCAGAATCATTTTTTGAAACACAGTTTAAGCAACATGGAAAGCTTTTGGCAGCAAATCTGCCTGTAGACTTAATCTTGTTTTTTTACTGGTACTGTATATATGAGATTTGCCAGCGATCAATGGCAGCTGCTTTTTTCAGGCGTACATTCATTATATTGTAAATATGTATGTGATTATGAAATGCAGGATCAGTCCCATAAAATCTTACTATGATAAATTACTATGATAGTGTATCTATGGTTAAAATGTAAAATCAAATATTAATTTGCACATTTTATTTCAATTATTTCTAGGCCTACTCCTATTAATCTGAACGATCTTGAAGTTTCCCTCCCCACACATTTACTTCCTTGAATTCTGTGACACGTAGTCACTATGCCCTGTGAGTAGCACTGCTGTGTCACACATTTCACAGAGCCTAATAGATAAATAAATATATAACCTCCTCCACCCCAAATTCCTCAAAAAGTCATACCTTCTCCCTAGAAAGTGCAATAATCATATATTATAACCTTTTTGTGATAAAATAAAGTAATACTCTAATTAAACCTTACAGTGTCATATGTAATCAAAAAAACCATAAATTGTCTAAAAAAAAAAAAAAAAAAGTCCAATGAAAAATCCAGTGTCCAAACAAAAAAAGTCTCAGATTTCCAAACTTTATCATCCAATAGGAAGGAATCCTATTTCATCCCGTGATACCTCAAAGAAAAAGATATATAGATACTCTAGTGCATTACCTTTATACAAAAATATATTCACTCTGTGCAAAAACACAACCTAAGAAAATGTGCAAAACAAATGCAGTAAGCCATGTGTGAACAACCAACAAAATGGCCGCGGCGACACTTCCGGTCTGCGTACGTGCATCTCGTGTGCGTTAGGGGTGTGACGTCGAGACGCACGTACGCAGACCGGAAGTGTCGCCGCGGCCATTTTGTTGGTTGTTCACACATGGCTTACTGCATTTGTTTGATAGAACTCACATAGGAGCCATGTTTGGAGCTGGAAATGTGGAATTTTAAATGTAAGTGGCTATTAAAATCTTTTCCTATACTTTGGATATGAGTCTTGAGACCCTTCTTGTCTTTTGAGGACCTTGGAAAATATCTTTGGAGAGGAAATAGAAGATCTCTGATTGAATGCTGATTATATATATACAGAGGGTAATAGTATGTAATACTATTGGTGTTGGTGGATGCACAGTGTTGCAGTGTTCACGGAGTGGTCACAGTTTAATTTATATGTGCACTATATATATTAATTAATTCAACAAAAAGTTTTGCACATTTTCTTAGGTTGTGTTTTTGCACAGAGTGAATATATTTTTATATAAAGGTAATGCACTAGAGTATCTATATATCTTTTTCTTTGAGGTATCACGGGATGAAATAGGATTCCTTCCTATTGGATGATAAAGTTTGGAAATCTGAGACTTTTTTTGTTTGGACACTGGATTTTTCATTGGACTTTTTTTTTTTTTTTGGACAATTTATGGTTTTTTTGATTACATATGACACTGTAAGGTTTAATTAGAGTATTACTTTATTTTATCACAAAAAGGTTATAATATATGATTTCACAGAGCCTGCCTTCTGAACTACAGAGGGGCTGAGAGTAGGGGTTTCAAGAGGTGGAGTCAGTACAGGAATCACAGCTTGCAAATAGCAAGGTACCATGGGACAGGGCTTTTTTCAGCTGTAACGTGATAGAACTCGGTTCCACCACCTCTGCCTCAAGCCCTCTTCTACTTGATCACCACTATTACTTGTAAACACAGCTTCCAACAGCTACCACAGGTCTGATTTCCTGAGTGGCTCCCACTGAGTGGGATGGGGACAAGGGAGATGCAAATGCCAACACCCCCACTGGATGATCTCCTACAAGTGATAGAGGCCACCTACAGTGTGTGATGAGCTACTAGAGCCTGGGTGCTTCATGTTAATAGAGCAACAAAAGTAAGACATGTGAAATATGGTGGAGCTTTTAAGGAGGTGAGGGAGAAGATTGGGGCAGTGGGGGTGGGGGGTTTGCATGCAGAGGTCAGAACTGAAGAGGGGTGAAAGTGAAATGTGGATGGGGGGAACAAAGGTAAGCAGCTGCGGTAAAAGGCTGAACTCTGTACTCTGTGTATAGCACATCCCTGAACTCTGCACTCTGTATGCAGTGCACACCTGAACTCTGCAATATGTGCATAGCGCACCCTCCAACTCTGCACGTAGTGAACCCCTGAACTGTGCACTCTGTGTGTAACTCCCCTCCCCAAACTCTGCACTCTGTACTTAATGCACTCATGGTAATTATTGTTCCTTTAAAAACCTCCTAATGTCAGTGAATTGTGACCACACCCACTATTTGATGTGGTTTAAAGGGTGTGTGTAGGGGGAGAGGGGGTTTTGGGGGGCTTTGGTTGAGTTCCTGTACCTATTTTCTGAGAACAAAAGGCCCTACCATGGGATATATAGTCCTTTGAGAAGAAGTTGCAAAGCATACAGGGAATCCAGGATGTTGTGGAAAAAAATGACCAGCAGATAGGCAGCACTCACAACATGAAAGGGAATTTTAAAGCAAGCGTATTATGTATAAATTAAACCAGTAAATGTGACATCATCCCTTTCACCACCATAGTTATAGGCATTGTAGAGAAATTCATCTTCAAAAATGCACATAAATCCTTGCTATTTTTAGTTGCATTCTGTTACAAACTAATCTTGACAGCCTGCCAATTCTCTAATGTAAATACACAGCAGGTGTTTATGAGCTGTTATAAACCAAAAACGTATTACCTTGTGATAGCTATACAGCTTCTAGTGATATTAAAGTTTCTATTTTTTTTAATAGCAAACATGTAATACTTACCTGCTCTGTAATGGTTTTTTACAGAGCATCCCCAATCCTCATCTTCTCAGGTCCCACGCCAGCACTCCTGGCTCCTCCCCCTTGATCAGTGCTCCTAATAGCAATCCGCTTGCTATGGGGGCACTGGTGATTGCTTGCTTCCAAGCCCCAATCTATGCATCTATGAGACACATAGAGCCACATCATGGCCCCACCCCAGCTCTCTCCTCATTGGCTCACTGGATGGCCAATAGCTCTCACTGCTGTGTCTCAGCTAATGAGCATAGAGAGACCTAGGACAGCCAAGGCTCCCATGCTCAATGCTTGATCAAGAGGGGGCTCATCTACGTATTTGGGGGGCTGAGGGATGAGCTTTGTATAGAAGGTTTTTTATCTTATATGTAGTGCTACCTTCATAAGGGCCGCTGTAAAACTTGGGCCCCGAAAGGTTGCCCTGACCTTGTAAGCTGCCTGACACCTCTGACAACTTGGGTTCAGACCTAATGCACACAGTAAACAATTGCACGGGCACTTGAATGCAGTAATGCAATAGAGTATTTACTGAGAATTATTCAATCAGCAAACAGTAACATTTATGAGAATAACTCTTTAGGCAATAACAACCTTGTAGGAACCCAAACAGGTAAACTTGGCAGAGATGAACAGGATAAATCAAACAGGGTTTCAAATATGCTCAGTAGGGAGTTTTTGACTTCAGGTAGAAAGAGAGAAGAGGAAGACTTTATGGTGTCAGCCTGCTCCCTCAGAATCCCGATGCAACAAGTCCTGATAACAGCACACTCTGTATATTGAATGTATGAGATACGCTTTGAACAGTTCTAAACAAAGTCCCCTTTTAACATACGTAAAGAGATAAGAGAGTCCTGGGACTGAGGAGTATCAAGGAGAGTCCTAGTGGAAGGGATGTCCTGGGTCTTCAGCTAGCTTACTAAGGGCCCGATGGATTTCTGTGCAATGGTGACCAGCAATAATGGATATTTTATGTAGATGATACAGGTAAAGATCACAAACTTGTACGCAGGAGTAAGGTATAAAAAGGTGTCTGCATGCAGTGTCCCTTAATGAAGATTGTTGGCTTCTGCTCGCTCACCAATCCTGATGATACACAGCTCAAGGGATCTGGGTGTCCTGGAGGGCTCCTGCAAAAGCTACAACCAGCGTGGGATGCTTGGCCTACCGACTTGTGACACTGGAATTCTTCTGTAACTGACGATGGTCACGTCTCAACTCTGTTGCTTCTGCCGAAAGGAAACTGTAGACCACGGGTGTCAAACTGGTGGCCCTCCAGCTGTTGCCAAACTACAAGTCCCATGAGGCATTGCAAGATTGACAGTTACAAGCATGACTCCCAAAGGCAGAGGCCTTATGGGACTTGTAGTTTCTTAACAGCTGGAGTGCCACCAGTTTGACACACCTGCTGTAGACAGATGCCCTGGTGGACAGTCTATAGCTCCGAATTTCACTGATCTGTAATCTATGCAATGCAATATGGTCCTACTGACACTTTTTACATTGCTTGAGAACAAGATCCTCTAAGATGAAATTCCCTTTTAAAGAAACTGAGAAATATTTACCATGATCCTTTTCAGTCTTATAAAACAACGGCATTTTTGGTCTATCAGCAAATTCATCTGCATGGTTGATTAGAGCTTCTTTGACAGCATCATATCCACACAGGACAACCATCTTAGACATTCCTAAACGGATGGTGTATACCGGACCATACTGCTTGGACAACTGCAAGGACATCACAGAATAAGAAATGAAAGTGGTAATAAACCCAAAAGCAAACATTTATTATGATGAAGCTTATCAATTCTTAGATGTGATGGCTGCATTAATTTGCATTTTTAGGCTTCCTTTCCATTATTTTAATCTGGTGGACCAACCAATGCGTCTGTTGTTTTTCAGCAGAACAAGCTCTCCTGCAAATCTAGCAGTTAGAATGTTGAGACAAACCATTTACCACTGACAGGGGTGCTTCCAATGATCAGCTTTTATTAATTCATGTAAAACCTTTATCCCAAAAGAAAAAAAAAACAATGTTTGCTGTAACTGCTTATTTAACTGCAGCGTGATCTGGAGTGTGGCTTCAGTTTGTTAGTGTATCCAAATCTGCTAGTCCATCTAACACTCCCTTTCCCCCGCACTGACAATGCTGCTGTCCAAATGTGTCTCCTTTGATCCTTCTTCCAGATTGGGAGCACACTGTACCCTTTATGAATAAAGTACTTTTATTGGGAGAACGAGTTGCTAGCTCTTCATCTTATACTCCTAAGCAATAAAAATCTACCAGAGGTTCTAATTATTCCCAACTGTATCCTAAACAATCAAAAAAAAATATGTTATCTAAAGTCTTTGCTTTAAAGCCAGCTCCAGAAAAAGTAAACGTCCTCTCTTGCAGTAGGGCTGCGCCTATACTGCAAGGGTTAAATTCTTGTTTAGTCAAGTGGATGGTAAAAGCACTTTTACTTACCTGATCCTCCATTCACCTGGCAAATTGTGCTCCCCTATGCTCTAGCAGTGAATTGTCTCTTGGCATCCTCACATTCAATGCAGGGCTATGGTCCCTGCATTGGTCTTGAAGATCTCAGGGGCATTCAATTGCGAGTGCAGGTGAGAAGAGGCTGAAGGAACAGGTGAAATAGCACAGAGGAACCTTAAGGAATGAAGGATCAGTAAAAGTAAAAGGTAAAACTGCTTTATCCAGTCCCGCTAGACAAAAACCTGCAGGGAAGCAGTACTAGACCCCTCAAAAAGTGTAATAAAAATTTTAAATGCTACGATTGCATTAATTTTCTTTTTTTTTAGGATTTTATTTCACCTGGTGATCTGGTCAGTGACACTAGTTAGTAACTTCTTGTCTTTGTTCCCTTTCACATGAGTAGACTCAGCAGATCTGTCTGCTCAGTGGAGAATCTGTCCACTGATCGCTGATCCCTGCTGAGCAGATGGCTTTCACAGGTAATGCTGATCTCATTTTTTTTATATCTCCCCCGACCAATTGGGTCCGCCTCTCGGGGTCCCATAAGCAGGGCTGGTGTTTCCACTAGGTGGCCGCCTAGAGCGCCCTGTCACCTAGGGGCACCTGGACACAGTACAGGCTAGCACTCTCTATGTGTAGGACACCGCCATGTCATGAATGATCCATCAGCTGAGGGGAGGGGTGACAGAGGGGATGAAGGGTGACTGGGGCCAGTGTAACAGTTGAGCTCCTTCCGTGTTTCTCTCAGACTCAGCCCCTTATTGCAAGCTGGCTGGTGGCTGCTGATCACTGTTGAGTTCCAGCTCTTCTCTCTGTCAGATCTGTCACTGTGTGGGATCAGCGTTTTATCACCCCCCATTGCCTGGGGAATCCCAGTGTGGGATCTGTCAGAGTCTGCAACCATCATCCTCCACACACTGCAACTGTTACCCTGCCACTGAAAGACACAGATACAGTCCGTCCGTGATTGATTTTGTCTTTATTATTGATGTTGGTGGCTTCTTATGGCACTTGTTTTTGCAAATTAAAAGAAATTCAGCAGTTTAATGTTTTGCTGATTTAATATTTTCTACTGTTTTTTTAAAAATTGTGTTTATTTTTATTTTTTTTTTTGGGGGGGGGGGGCACAAGTAGCTGGAGTTGCCTAAGGTGCAAAATAGTCTAGCACTGGCCCTGCGCATAAGTAGAGAGAACACAGACCTGTCATCTGCCTGCTCAGCAGGGATCAGCGGACAAATCCCCCCTGAGCAGGTTGAGTCCACCCATGTGAAAGGGCTTAAGTCAAGGCGTGTTTTAATCATATAAATATGATATATAATATATAAAGACCTTAAAGAGAAATAACATATTACCTCCATAAAGGATTTATGAGGTTTCTTTAGGTCAATTAGGTGCATACTTCCAATAAGGGGTAAAGGCCAGGGTCCTGGAGGGAGGTTTTTTTTTCCTTGCTTCTGGTTGTTGTACACTTTGGCCAAGAAAAGGATGACAACAACGGAGACAAGAATCGTAACAGGGTCCATGGAAAACATGTCTTCAACAATATCTGGAACAGAAATCCAAACAAATACATTACAAAAAGTGTTGCTAGGAAGGTGCTTTATTCTCATTATTGCTAATATTTGCTGGATTAAACACTTGAAAGAAATAGAGTCCACTTATGATCAAGCCAAGCCCCTCTTATAAATGTCATAGGCTAAAGCAGAAACCTGAAAACCTTTTAATTTCTTCTTCTCATTTCATAACACAACCTAACCCATGCAGGTCAAAGTAACAGGTAAAACAAAATATGGCACCTGCCCCAGTCTATAACTGGCTTATGAAGCAAGGACTATGTGAACCGGGACACGCATGTCAATAAAAAAAAAAAGAAAAAAAAAAGAAGGGGCTTCAAAATCAACTTGCCAGCCAGCTTGCCAACAACCAAATTAACCTGTCTAACAGTATGCGTTAAAAACAGGGGTTTAGTTAGCACACATTTGCAAATACATATGTAAGCCACAGAGCCACAAAGTAACAGGTATGCTTTAAAGCAGTGGTCTCCAAACTATGGCTCGGGGGCTGAATGTTTTCCCTGATCCGGCCCTTGGGACACTTTTTCCCCCACTGATACAAGACACTATTCCTCCCACTGATACCAACAAGGGGGCATTAGTCCTGCTACTGAAATCAACAACAGTCACTATTCCTCCCATGCACACCAACGATGGGGCACTGTTACTCCCATTCACACCAACAATTGGGCATTATTCCTTCCACTGAAACAAACCATGGGGCATTATTGCTCTCACTGAAACAAACCATGGGGCACTATTCTTCCCACTGATGCCAACAACGGGGCACTTTTCTATCCACAGACACCAACGATGAGGCTCTATTTCTCCAACTTACACCAAGAATAGGGCGCTATTCCTCCCCTAATGCCAAAGATGCATTGTTTGCTCCCAATGAAGCAAGGCAATTTCTATTCCCAATGGCCACAGTCTGGCCCCCCTAAAGTCTGAAAGCCAGTAAACTAGCCCTTTGTTTAGAAAGTTTGAAGACCCCTGCTTTAAAGGATAAGTTCATCTTTGGGAACATGTTACATGTTCCACCCGTTTTTAGTATGGGGATAGTATGGGGAGTAGTCTCCCTGTATGATCTGTCAAATATGAAAACAGCACAGCCATGCTGGGCTTTGACCACACAACTGCATCAGACATTCATGGACTTCCGTGAATGAATGAACTGCAAGTCCCGACAGCCTTAGCAGATGTTGGCTTGTAGTTTTCAATTAACTACCACGGCACTGTGAAGCGCCATGGTAGTTCATTGAGGCTTTCTGTCAGAATATCTGCTTGCTCGTATATCCCGTACGGCAAGCAGATATTTTCACAAATCTGCAGGAGACCTGCATGGCATCAGCGATCTACTGATCTCTGGCGCAATGCTTTCCAGTCTCCTGGAGAGAAAAATAATAAATGCACATTTTTTTACCAGCAAAAAAAATGTGCATTTATTATTTCTGTCTAAATGGTGAACTTATCCTTTAAATACGTTTGGGGCCCCATATGCAGATGCAGGTAGAATTCAGTGCTGCAGCCAGTGCTTCTTTTGTGACATACAGTAACAAATACAGACTCAGAGTAAACTGGATCTCTACAGATTGCAGTTTCCTGTGGCTACTATCTAAGTTGGAAATTCCAATAATTTTGGAGAGATTTCCTCTCATTTCTTGTTTCATCCACAGCTAAAAGAAATCTCTCCAGCTAGACACAGGCAGGAAGAAATAGGCTGAAATAATAAAGTTTTGCTGTGCATACAATTCACCTGTTTCTTTTTAGTTCTGTGCTAACAGGTTGACTTTTAGGCCCCTTTAATATTTTAAAACCTCCAAGTATTTAACCACTTTTGGATGTCCCATGCAGACGTAGCAACGTACTGGTAGGTTGCTGCCTGCTTCCTGGTTTGGAGCACGAAAAAATAAAAAAACCATTACAAAAAATAAAAAACTCAGTGGTGATCAAATACAAACAAAACAAAGTTCTATTTGTGTGGAAAAAATGATACAAATTTCGTTTGGGAAATTGGGTGCACTGTAGGGCGGCTGTGTAAATCTCTGGACTGGATAGACAGAAATACAAATCCCCTGGCAAATACATAGATGTATTTAGCTGTTTGCCTGGAGTTCAGATTTAAATAATCAAACCCACCCCTAAGAAAAACAAAAAAAATCTGAGAGTCAAGAAAAGGTTTTAAAAAATCAGCAGCCACTTACTGTGTCAGTTTTGTGGTCTTCTTTTTTCCTTGGTGTTAGAACGAGCTATTCTTTTTATACAAGCCTGCTTGAATGTTTAAAATGCAATGTGTGCAAACTGGTTGGTACTTGGCTTTACTAGCACATGTCACATGCTCCACCCTCTGATAAAAAGGAGCAAAGTCAACCGAGTTCAATAAAAGCACAAGTATTTTGTGTTGTTATTGAAATGTTTATTTAAAAGTCTTCAATTTATTTAAAATGCCAAGTGTAAACCTGGCCATACATGTTCAATGGTATTGCTCAATTTCTTTACAATCTTTCTTGTTTGTAACCAACAAAGATTGTACAGCAGTTGTAAACCTTTACCACAAAAAATGAACAAAGTATCTACCTCTATAGTGTTTACTAGCCTGAATCCAAAGCACCTAGTATCATTTCTCACTGATCTTTGTTTCCTCTGCTATTATTTATTATAGTTACTTATTTAGTGCTGTCAATTTATGCAGTACATTACATATGTATTGTACATTCACATCTGTCTCTAACCCTCAAGGGGTATACAATCTAATGTTTCTAAATTACATTCATACACATACTAGGGACAATTTATACAAGAGTCAATTAACCTACCAGCATGTATTTGAAGTGTGGGAGGAAACCCACGCAGGCACAGGGAGAACATGCAAACTCCAGGCAGGTGGTGCCATGGTTGGGATTTGAACCAAGGACCCTGGTACTGCCAGGTGAAAGTGCTAATCATTAAGCCACTGTGCTGCCCATCTGCTACCAGCGTGAGTCAGTGATAAGATTCCAAGGCAGTGGTCCTCAAACTGTGGCCTGGAGACCAGAAGTGGTCCATTGCTTGCCTTTATCTGGCCCTTGGGGCACTGTTTCACCGACTGACTCCAATGATGGGGCACCATTGCTCCTACTGACACCACCCATGGCGCTATTCTTCTCACTAATACCAATAATGGTGTTCCTCTAATTAAAACCAATGATGGGGCATTGTTTATGCCCACAGATGCCGGGGCATTTTCTACTCCCACTGTCCACAGTCTGGCCCCCCAAAATCTGAAGTTAGAAAACTCGCCCTTTCCTTAGAAAGTTTGGAGACCCCTGCTCTAAGCCGTCACAACAGCCTACAAGGGGATAGTCACCCCCTTCCCCCCCCAGCTCACAGTCTCAGCTCTATATGTTTGTCTATGAGCTTGTGCACAGGGGAGTGCATCCCTTCTATCCACTCAACTACCAGATTACAGGGAGCTCTGTGCTCTAGCTCTGTAGTGCAGATCACAGTCTCTATCTGAACTGAGTCACTGTCCCATCTGGACCACAACACTTCTTCCCTGTAGTTGTCACTACTGTCATCCTCATAGCGCAACTGACAACAGGAGGCAGGAAAGTTCTGGACAGAGGGAGGGTACTTTTCAACTTAGCAAATGCTTGGTTGCTAGGATGCAGGGTGGTCCTAGCAACCAATCACCAGCTTGCAGCTCTCACACTCCATCCAGACCTGCTGTGTCTTCTGCCGTGTCCTGTGTAAGGTGGGACATTGAAGGGGGGATGATGTGAATGAGGGCTGACAACACTAGTGTGAAAGGGAGGGGGCTGAGAACAGTGCTCTGGGAGGGTGATGTGCATGGGGGGCTGAGGACACTACTGGCGAGGGAAGGTGGGGCGATGATTTGAAAGGGGGGTGAGATATAAGGTGGTGTGTGAGAACACTGCTGTGAAGGAGGGGATCTTGATGTGAAGGGGAGAGTGGCTGTGATGTGCAGGCGCAACTTAGGACATTGATGTAAGAATGGGATTGTGATATGCAAATCAGTTCAGATCTGTGCATGCCCTACCCATGATAAACTCTTGGAAAGAAGTCCCCAACCCTTTGTTTATGATCAAGCCACACCGAGCTTTATGGTGCTATGGCTCCATGCAGTTTGGCACGTTAAAGTGCACAGCAAGTATCAATGCATGGGGGTGCCATGGCACACAAACATATTCAGACCTCTGCTGGAAGAAAATTTTACTGACAGAACCTACGGGAATTTTAATTCAATAGCCCTGCTGTAGTATGTGTAAGGTCAGATCCCCAACTCCTGCCTGCTGGAGCTGAGAAAAATCCTTTGAATTGTGTGTTTTAGAAGGCTCTACAGGTGATATGGCTGCAGATAAACAGGTAAAATTTTGTAGGAGGATTTGTTTCTTCACTGCCTTTCACCTCAGGCCAGTCACTTCAGTGGGTATATGTAAGGGTTTACGACCACTTTAAAATGTACCGCTTATGTAGTGTGAGGACTTACCTATACAACATATTTAATCTTTATCCAATCCGGTAGGCCCTTACACTGCATAGCTTGTAATAAATCAAAAGGAGAATGTAGTTGCAGATAGTGATGTTTGTGGCATGAGTTTAATCTGATGTTTTAACTAGATGATTGCATACTTTAATATTTGTTGTTAGATTAAAGTGGTTGCAAACCCTTACATTTACACCCTGAAGTGACTAGCCTCAGATGATACACAGTGATGAAACAAATCCTCCTACATAAGGTGTACCTGTTTATCTGCAGTTTTCTCTTCCCTACATCAGTTCACGGTCCAGAATTTACTCATCATGTCCTAGCTTCAAAAGGCAGGGGGAGAGGATCTGGGACTGCACAAAATAAAGCAGGGAGCTGAGTGTAATCTGAAACTTGAGTGGAGGGAATGGACACCCCCCTACACAGTCTCTTAGGGATACATGCACAGCTGTGGCTTTGAATCACATACTGTATGTGTGCAAGAGAGGGTTAACTGTTTCCCAAGATTGCTTGGTGTCGGTATAGACTGTTAGAAGTGACTCATGTAGATAGCAGAGGAATGACAGAACAGAAGGAAATCACACTAGGTGTGTTGGATAGAGGTAAATACACACTATAGAATGATATGCTTTGTTCACTTTTATTCATGTCAGAGGTTTACAACCTCTTTAAACAACCTTGGTTACTTCAAAGCAAACTCCACCAATCAGGATGGGCATTAAAGCTAAAAAAGCCATTCTTCTGTTGAGTTAACATTCCCAGAGCATATAAGCAGATATAAATTAACATGTTTTCAATATTTTTATTTCATACGTACACTTACACTATATTTCCTAAAGTATTGGTCGGCCTGCCTGTACAAGCACATGTACTTTAATGGCATCCCAGTCTTAGTCTGTAGGGTTCAATATTGAGTTGGCCCACCCTTTGCAGCTATAACAGCTTCAACTCTTCTGGGAAGGCCGTCCACAAGGTTTAGGAGTGTGTCTATGGGAAGGTTTGACCATTCTTCCAGAAGAGCATTTGTGAGGTCAGGCACTGATGACGGATGAGAAGGCTTGACTCTCAATCTCCACTCTAATTCGTACCAAAGGTGTTCTATCAGTATGAGGTCAGGACTCTGTGCAGGCAAGCCAAATTCCTCAACCTCAGACGAGCTCATCCATGTCTTTTTAGACTTTGCTTTGTGCACTGGAGCGCAGTCATGTTGGAACAGGAAGGGGCCATCCTCTGTTCCTACAAAGTTGGGAGCATGAAATTGTCCAAAATGTTTTGGTATGCTGATGCCTTAAAAGTTCCCTTAACTGGAACTAAGGGGCCAAGCCAAACCCCTGAAAAACAACTCCACACCATAATCCCCCCTCCACCAAACGCTACACTTGGCACAATGCAGTCAGGCAAGTACCATTCTCCTGGCAACCGCCAAACCCAGACATATGCATCGGTTTGCCAGACCGAGAAACGTGATTGGTCACTCCAGAGAACATGTCTCCACTGCGCTAGAGTCCAGTGGCGACGTGCTTTACACTACTTCATCGGACGGTTTGCACTGCAATTGGTGATGTAAGGCTTGGATGCAGCTGCTCAGCCATGGAAACCCATTCCATGAAGCTCTCTATGCGCTGTTGTTGTGCTAATCTGAAGGCCACATGAAGTTTGGAGGTCTTTAGCTATTTACTGTGCAAACAGTTGGCGACTTCTGTGCACTTCAGCATGCGCTGACCTCACTCTGTAATTTTACGTGGCCTACCACTTCATGGTTGAGTTGCTGTTGTTCCCAGTCACTTCCACTTTGTTATAATACCACTAACAGTTGGCCGTGGAATATTTAGTAAAAAGGGAATGTCACGGATGGACTTATTGCACAGGTGGCAACCTATCACACTTGAATTCCCTGAGCTCCTGAGAGCGATGCAGTCTTTCACTAATGTTTGTAGAAGCAGTCTGCATGCCTAGGTGCTTGATTTTATACACCCGTGGCCAAGTAGGTGATTGGAACACCTGAATCCAATGATTTGGAGGGCTGACCCAATACTTTTGACAATACAGTGTATGTATATCTATTACATATCTATGGCATACACACATTTAAAGCTGAACTCCAGGTTTGTAGTTAAGTAACACTTACAGATATAGTACCTCCACAAATCTGTGACTGGACAGTGAAAGGAGGAGCAGCAGACTGATGAGCTCATCTCTCTGTCACTCTATTCTCTCCTCCTATCAGCAAGTCTCTTGGCACCTTGTGCTGATTCTCTACCAGTCTAAGATCTGATGTAGGGACTGCAGGAGGCTGAGGAAAATTAAAAATCAGGTACTTACATTTAGTTACAATAAACTACCTGAATTTGAATGTTTTAAATGAATGTAATAATGAATAAGTTTAATTAAGTAATAGAGTAATAATAAATCAACACATTCATTTGTATCTTTTTATCTGCCTAAAGTTTGGCTTTAACCCCGTTTTCAAATAGGAAACATATTTTAATTCTTAATGTGTTGCAGTAAACTCTCTCTACCTCTTAACTTGTTGATTCTAGTTACATATTATCACCAGAAAACAGTCACCTGACCTCTTTTCTTCCCTTTTTTATTGTGCAATCAAGACAGTAAAAATGTCCTACCGGTGATCAGACTGCTCACCATCAGCTGGCAGGACACACTGGGACTTGTGTTATTGTCCTTGCCCCTTTCTATCTGCTTTCCTCAAAAAGCAAAACTTCAGCTGCAAAGTCAGACAACTGATAAAATGTGCAAGGAGCTAAGTGCAGCAACCTATCAAGAATGGAAAATGATCTCCATTGTGGCTTGGTTCACACAAATGCATTTTGTCCATTTTGCAGTGCATTTTGCGTTTTTGCGTGCACGTTTTTGCTCCTTTTCTACCGCGTTTTGTGTTTTTTTTCAGCAAGTTTTTTTGTTTGTTTTTTGCTAAAGGGGAAATGTTTTAGTTGCCGGGCATTAAAAAATGCAAAACGCGGCAAAATTGCTCTACATGTGATTCAGCAGCATGTCCATTGAGCTCTATTGTTGCAAAAATGCTGCTTTTTGCTTTTAAAAAAGTCCCTGACTCTTTCCAAAAACGCAGCAGCTCAAAAAAGCATGGATGTGAACGTGTCCCATAGGAAACCATGTTAAATGGAGTGCACCAAAAAACTAATTGGTGTGAACCAAGCCTTAAAGGGAATTGCAGTCAAACATGCATAATCCCAAAAAATAACAGTGTGCAGTTCTAACATTTTAATACTTCATTAGGCATTAGTATTGTTTTAAACCTTACCTTTTGCCTTTCAAACTGCTCCTTTTTGTTAACCCCACATTTCTTGTGCAAGCCACCATGTTTACTGAGGGCAATTGATGCCCTGGTCACAGTTTTCCTGCATCAGTCCATGTTGCTCTGCCTCACCGGCCCATGCAATCTTGCTCTTTGCCGCCATTCATGGCCTCAGGTGTCAATCACTGGGTCCCTGGCCGGCACCCGGTGATCGCCGAGTATCTCCGACGGGGGAGAGACCTGTGTACAAACAACACAGATCTCTCCCCTGTCAGCTCCTGAACCCTGTTTTGTATGGTTCTGCATAGCGGAGCGTGCTTACAGTGGAGCACACATAAAGCCAACATAGTGAAACGGCACACAGCACACAGTTAACCCTTTGATCGCTCCAGATGTTAACCTCTTCCTGCCCAGTTTCATTAGTACAGTGTCAGTGCTTTTTATTAGCACTGATCACTGTATTGGTGCCAATGGAGATGTCAGTGACACCAAGTCAGTTCCCCCCAGTGTCAGAATGCCTGCCGCAGTCCTGCTGTCCCTATATAAGTTGCTGATCACTGCCATTACTAGTAAAAAAAAATCAAGAATCTATGCCGCCATTTATAAACGCTATAACTTTGACGTAAACCAATTAATTTGAATGTATTGGGATTTTTTTTAGCAAAGACATGTAGCAGAATACATTTTGGAATACATTTATGATGAAATTTTATTTTTACATTTTTTTACTGGATGTGTTTAATAACAAAAAGTCAAAAATATTGTTTTTTTCTCAAAATTGTTGATTTTTATTTTATAGCGCAAAAAAATAAAAACGACCAGATGATCAAATACCACCAAAAGAATGCTCTATTTGTGGGAAAAAAAATAAATTTCATTTGGGTTCAGCATTGCATGGCAGCAATTGTCAGTTAAAGTAACGCAGTGCTATATCCCAAAAAATGTCCTGGTCAGGAAGGGGGGTAAATCCTCTAGAGGTCCAATGGTTAAATAGGCACCAAAACACCCATAAAGAAGAAAGTTAAAAAACGCCTCTGAGTGCAGTATAAACCACTATTTATTAGGAGTCAAATGTAGAACAACTCACATTTCTTTGTGAAAAAACAGGCTCATGTGTCCTGGACATGACAGCCACGTCTGCACTCAGGAATTGTGGTAACAGGAGAAGAAAGCCGGCCGGCATGTGAAGTCTCCTAAAGATGGTATCTGGAATGCACGTTGAGGTGCAACGTCGGCGTTGGCGTGATGACGTCAAGGACCAGCATGCATAGCTACGCGTTTCAGCTACGGGCGTAAGCGCACTTCTTTGTCAAACGTGCGTTCCAGACGCCATCTTTAGGAGACTCCACATGCCGGCTGGCTTTTCTTCTCCTGTTACCACGATTCCTGAGTGCAGACGCGGCTATCATAGCCAGGACAAAGCCGTTCCTCTACCTCTGTGAGATTGCACCCTATGAGCTTGCTTTTACACAAAGATATGTGAGTTGTTCTACATTTGACTCCTATTAAATAGTGGTTTATACTGCACTTAGAGGCGCTTCTTTTCTTTTCTTCTTCATTCATACAGAGTTCTGCTACTACTACTATAGGAAGCTTGCCCTAGTGCCCCATGGACCTTTTTGAAGCCCCATTTACTGGACTTTATGGACAATTCTTTAACTAATTTGAATGGTGGCAGTTTTTGCGCTGATAGTTCTTTTTTCTTACTTGTCTGACCAAAACATCC
This sequence comes from Staurois parvus, assembly GCF_062004578.1. Classification (NCBI taxonomy): domain Eukaryota; kingdom Metazoa; phylum Chordata; class Amphibia; order Anura; family Ranidae; genus Staurois; species Staurois parvus. The sequence continues at coordinate 5,347,153 of NW_028318186.1, read as the reverse complement.
ATACTCATGTGCACTCTGTTCTCATCCTGGATGTATGAACTGTGCTATGTGCGGGCAATAGGGGATCATGGGGCCCTTGTGTCCTTGCCCAAACTCAAAAAAGCCTATGAAAAAGATACCAGGGGTATCTCATGGGGCCCCGTACTGACCCCGGGCCCTCGGGCAGTGCCCGAGTTTCCAAATGGTCAGTCCGCCCCTGGCTATGTGCATGTCCTGAATCCCACTTTTATGTTGCATGGCTGTAAAGTTGCATACATTGGTGTTTTGTGGTTCATTTTGAGGCAATGCAGCTTTGACCTATATGCATTGCAGAATATCACTACGTTGTATAAGGTACAACTGTCAATTGTAGTGCAGTTTTTTGGGAAAATGCTGCATGGAATTTTTTTTGTCTGTTTTAACTGTTAGCAACTCATTAAAAATGAATAAGCTGCCTTATCACAATGCATGTTAAAACATAACTCACAGCACATCAATGCATGCACGTTAAAGCAATGCACAAGAATGGCAAAGTGTAAATGGATCTTTAACATGAGCCTTTATTTTATACTATCTAAAACTAAAAATGGTATCTAAGAACAGTCTCCACAAGCTGCATCCTGTGACCTCTGATTCAGTGACACCTCCTTCAGTGCCCTGTCTGAGGTTATTTTCACTTTACTATGAGGGCCTCAGTATATGTCTTCCCACCTTATACTCTGTTTATTCTTACTGAATATGTAAGCAGTTAAAAGTAAAAACAAAAGTGTAATATTTTACAGCTTACCAGTTCTTAGATGCGGTGGTGCATTAATTTCACTTCTTTCAACAGAACTCTGGGCTAAAACTTCTTTACATGCCCTTGTTGCTGTTTTCCTACCTTCACTCAATATGTCACCCATCTTCTGGTTCACTCAGTAATTGCTCTGCAATAGCCCATCCATTTACAAATCAAACTGTTAATTCTCTTAGTTTTCCTGTTTGTAAGACCAGTGGCTCCTATTCCTCCTATACACCCAGCCCCTGGCTGTGGCACATCTCATCTATAGTTCTTTCTCCAGGAAGCAGTGATGCAATTCAGCCCCACTGGCAGTGGTGGATGGACCAAGACTCTCAGATACATTCAACATGTACAGGTCTGTTTACCCACATTCACTATGGTTCCCAGAGGTTGATGGGAACTGCAGTTTCCTTTTACTGCAGAGAGAGAGGAGAGGGTATGATGTAATCCCTGCTGTGGCACCTCCTCCTTGGCAGATCAGATGCTGTTATCTTTTGAATTACAGAATGAGGTCATGAACATTCAATTAGACTTTTCTTCTAAATGGTAAGGATTTTTTTTAACTGTTTAGTGTTTTGTGTAGGGGGTGTGCTAATGGATGATTTTTTGCCTATCCCAGAGATCTTCTTTAAGGATAGGAACATGTTCTGCAAAATACAGAAAACACCTGTTGATATTACCGGAAATGTAGTGTCCTCATCATTTCCTGTGACCTAAACTGAAAGCACAAACAATGTTGTGTATGTTTGAAGTCCAACCTGAGTGACATCCATGGCTCCCTCCATTGGTATAGTGGAGTGAGTAAGTGTAGCACAGGAAGTGTATTTTTGCAGGATTACCAAGTGAAAATAAAGGAGAAAACCCTGAAAAAAGGAATACAAATGCAGGCACTGTATCTAAGGAATGGTTAGCTACAATGTTTTATTTTAAATTATTTTTGTTATTAGGCATACTTTTAAATCCAAACAACTTTTATTGTCAAGACAATGAACAAAAATGGAACTGAATTTACAGAATCTTCAATAATATTATTGCACCAGCAGAATTATACATAGATAGGACGATGTGGATATGCAGATCCTGTAACATACAGAATAACTGAAGCAGTGACAAATCATAGCAGGGAACACATGGATCCAAGGCTATCTTGACAATACATAACTTTTTCCTTTTACCTTTTATTTCTCCCCGTCTAAATAGAGATATATATATATATATATATATATATATATATACAGTATATATATATGGGAAAGGAACAAAATCAAAAACAAACCATCATGAAAAAACAACTGGTTCACCCGAGACATCCTGTCAAAGAAAATTGTGGATACACAGGATTTCCCCTAAGGGGGGATAAGTGGAGCTACATGCCAGATATAATACATCACACCTGCAAGAGCAGGTCCGCTATTAACTGAGGAGGGGCAAGACCAGGCGTATCTAGCCAGCCCCGCCACACCTGCTGAAACTTGCGATAAGCATTGTGATGTTGGTATGTCAGTTTTTCCCGTGGGAGTAAGGAATTAACATCATCTATCCATTGTTTACTAGTTGGCAGGGCTGACGCTAACCAGTACTTTGTAATCAACTTCCTAGCCAGATGAAGTCTAGATACCATAATATACACTCCAGGTTGGAACAGTTCTTGGTCCAGTGCCCCCAGCAGACATTGCAAGGGATCTTGGGGAACAGTATATTGCGATACTAGGGAAATAAGCTGGAGGATCTCACTCCAATATCTATGCAGCTTTGGGCAGCACCAGAGCATGTGAATGAAATCGCCTTGCAGAACCCTACACCTTGGGCAATTAGATGAATCTCGCCTGCCCCACCGGTACAATTGCACAGGGGTCCTATGCGCCCGATGGAGAATAAACAATTGTGACAATTTATGAGAGGGAGAAAGAGATATCACTGGAACAGATTCCAGGGCAGCGTCCCAGACATCTCTGGCAAGCTCTCCAACATCCCAGGACCACTGCACCCTACCCCAGAGACTAGCATGATCCTGTACTGTGGACAACTGGGAGTAAACTCAAGAATCATTACCTTTTTATGGGTTGCCCGAGTTACATCCTTGAGAAAAATCAAATCTATCAATGTGAGATTGGAGAGCAAAGACTGGTCCTGCACCGCATGGCGTAGCTGAAGATATCGGTAAAATTGCTTGTGCGTAAATGTAAAATCCATCTGCAATTGTGAAAAAGACTTCAGAGTTTCCCCTGAGTACAGCTGAGATTTAAATGTCAGGCCTTGTTCCCTCCATTCACGGAAACCCTCTAATTTAACTAATTCTACATATTGCTGATTGTTCCATAAGAGTGTACTACAGAGGATCCCGGTGACATGAAAGGATGTTTTTATTGCACTCCGCACGTGCCTCAGAAGGTCCATGGTTGGAGCCCGAGATGGGAGGCCATCTCAAGATGAGAGAGAGCCGAAACGGTGGAATTGGGAAGGGAAATCAGACTCGTAATAGCATCAGTAGTATCAATTAAATCCCACCCAATGAGATGCTGCAATTGAGCCACCAGGAAATGTAATCTACTGTAGACTCAGGGACCGCAAGCCCCCTTGAATCCTTACCATATTGTAACGTGGACAATTTTATCATAACCGTCTATTTTTTCCAAATGAGGCTCCAACACTGGATCTCTATATGATGAAACCATTTCTTAGGAATCTATATAGGAGAGTTATGGAAAATATAAAGAAGTTGAGGGGTCCAAATCATTTTAATCATATTGACCCTGCCCACCACTGATAAAGAAAGTTTCCACCAACTGTTGCATTTCAATTTATGCTGATGTAGTAGAGGTAAAAGATTGAGAGATATTTACTGTCTAGGATCAGGAGAGACCACCACCCCCAAATACTTAAATGTAGACTCTACTTGTATTTGCTGTGCAGAGGTCGGGAGGGGGAGGTCCACAGGATCCACAGACATCAACACTGATTTATGCCAATTGATTTTAGGCCTGGAAAAGCCACCAAAACATCCAATAAGGGACATAACCACATCTAAGGATTTAGAGGTATCGGCCAAATACAACAGTGTGTCATCCGCATAAAGGGATATCTTTTCCAAGAGAGCACCCCTATTAAAACCTATAATCTCCAGAGATTGTTGCACCAAAATCGCTAAAGGTTCTAATGCCAAGGCGAACAAAAGGGGCAAAAGAGGACAACCTTGCCTCGTCCCCTTCTGCAGCCTAAAGGAATCTGACGGATCCCCGATGAACTGGATACGGGCACTAGGGGCCATGTAGAGAAGACGTACCCAACTTATAAACTTGGAACCAAAACTGAATCTAGACAGTACTTACCATAAATATAGCCATTCCACTCTGTCAAATGCCTTAGCCGCATCCAAAGATAATATTGCCCCCCCCCCCCCAGGTTGTCCACTGGAATTTGTAAGTTCAAAAAAAGCCTACGAATATTATTCGCTGTCGCTCTAGAGGGAATATACCCCAACTGATCTTTATGCACCATGTTACCAATAACCCACGCTAATCTAGTGGCTAGAATCTGGGTCAGCAATTTAGCATCCGTATTCAGAAGGGAAATAGGTCGATAGAAGTTTGGTTTTAATGTTTCTGTGGTGGCACTGACTGGCACTGATGTGTGACATTGAAAGGCAGCTCAGATGGGCACTGATATGTGGCATTAATGTGCACTGTTATGCACTGATATGTGGCATTGATGTGGCACTGATGGGCACTGACACGTGGCACTGATGAGCACTGACAGCTGGCACTGATGGATACTGACAGGTGGCACTTCTGGGGCCACGCTGATCATCAGGGCACACTGATCATCAGTGCCCTGATGATCAGTGTACATGTCCCCTCCGTGGAAAGCCAATTACCGGCTCTCCTCTCCTCTCGAGCTGTCAGTGTGACAGCTCGAGAGGAGAGAAATGCTGATACCCGGCATTTCCGTGTTTACATGTGATCAGCTGTGATTGGACACAGCTGATCACATGACCGAGCCGACATCTTCGGCTCTTTCCGTGATCCGCTGTGTCCGAGGGACACAGTGCACCGGCAATCGCCGCGCTGCGCGCTCCCTGAGCCGTGCATGCGCTGTGAGAATGGTAGGACGCCATATGCCGTCCTATCAGAACGAGAGAACCACCTTGTGCCCGTCATTGTACTATAGGGCGGGCGGAAGGTGGTTAAAGAAGGTTTAATTTCAATAAAGTCTCCCAGAACTAAGTTTTACCTTTGATGTGTGGTATTTTTTTTTATATTATGTTAGGAATGCTAAGGATTTTTTTGCTTTTTTATATCAAAAATATAAATATGACAGATTTGTGCAATAATAATGGCATATGCAACATCAACAATGCTGTCTTGTAATTTTGAGCTTTCAAAGAATGTCATTTCAAAACTGCAAAGTCAAAGAACATGTCAATTAACCTCTACCGAAAAATGTCTTGAATATTTTTCTGTGTAATGAATAATGAGGTTACCTTTGCTAAAACTCAGACGACCTTCTTTAAAGCCAGAAAACTCCAGTCACCTCTGTCAGCTGATTGTATTTGTAAGACAATATCACCAAATAAACTCCTCTAACCTCTTCTTTGCATTTCCAATCATAAAAAAAGAAAAACTATAGTGAGGAGTAGACCTTACATTGTACTGGAAACATGCATGTCAGTGCTCTAATCTTCCTATTCCATGAGTGTATAGAAATACACACTATATAGAAGCTGGTCATATTAATGGCAAATTCTCAAGTGAAATACAATATGAACCTGGTAAATTCAAATAAACTCTACCTACCTCACCACAAAACACTGTTTCAATCAAGAGAAATAGCCATGTGAAGTTTCTTTAAAAAACACCACGTCTGTACTTGTCATTCACGCGTTCCCCATGGCTTTCAGTGGTTCCTCCCTGAAAAGAACTATTGAACACTGTGCAGAACACAGGAGATCAACATAAAATGTTGCTACTGTGATGAGCTAGGAGCACAGAGAGAGAGCACATGGAGGTGAATCACAAGGAACCTGATGTGCGGACATTTATTGGAGAAATCGGGGGTACAGGAAGGGTGGCAGTAGGACACAACACAAAGGAATAGCCTGCAGGGCAACAATGTATCACGGTGGAGAGAGCGATATTCAGGAAAAGAGAAATAGTTCACAGAATAAACAGAGGGCACAGCACAGAAGAGTGATCCTCAGGGCGGCAATATGGGGCGGCAAAGGGGGAACGTCCACAGGGCAAACAGAAACACAGCAATGGGGAGTGATTTGCAGGCAATATCAGACCGCCAAGGGGAAAAAACAGAAGACTCCATGAAGTTTAAGCCCTTGGAATACAGAACAGAGCAGAGTTGGCACAACTAGGGTAATTCCTTGGCACACAGAGCAGAGTTGGCACAACCAGGGTAAGTCATTGGCACACAGAGCAGAACAGAGTTGGCACAACCAGAGTAAGTCCTTGGCACACAGAGCAGAGCAAAGTTGGCACAGCCAGGGTAATGGCACGCAGAGCAGAGTTGGCACAGCCGAGGTAAGTCCTCCACACACAGTGCACAGCAGAGTTGGCACAACCAGAATAAGTCCTTGGAACACAGAGCATAGTTGGCACAGCCAGGGAAAGTCCTTGGCGCACACAGCACAGCAGAGTTGGCACACTCGGAATAAGTCCTTGGAACACAGAGTAGAGCAGAATTGACACAACAAGGGTAAGTCCTTGGCACTCAGAGCAGACAAAGCAGGCAGGGCAATCCTTGGAGGATTTGGGGAAAAACAGCAGAGAGGACCCCCACAGGTTCTGGCAATAAGTGGCTCCCACATAAAAAAGGTTTACAAAGTGGGAAAAAGGGGAGTTAAAATGTCCACAACATGGAGCTATATGTCCCAGCAGTCCAGGATCCTGAGAGTAGCATACCATCCATACTGAGCTACCAAGACTTTGCAGTTCTAAGCACCTTCTAGTCTCCTAGTGGGACATCCAGACATAAGTTCCCCTGTGTCCATCACTGGGGGAAGCTCAGAAAAGTCTGACACTTTTTGCCAGCATATGGATATTATATTGTCCTTTGACTTCAGCCAAGACTTAAGCATCAAAAATCCAGTGCAGGCACATCTGGCATTATTCAGCTACAGGACACAATGCTGTCTGTGCTTCCTACTAAGATCAACCTCATCTCCTACCCCCTGCGGGGCACAGGAACTAGAAGTAGATTAATTAACCACTTGCCCTCCTGAGGATTTACCCCCCTTCCTGACCATGCCTTTTTTTACGTTATGGCGCTGTGTTATTTTAACTGACAATTATACGGTCATGCAATGCTGCACCCAAATTAAATTTACGTCCTTTTTTCTCACAAATAGAGCTTTCTTTTGGTGGTATTTGATTGCCTGTGCTGTTTTTATTTTTTGCTCTATAAACAAAAAAAGACCGACACTTTTGAAAAAAAAAATTTTTTTGACTTTTTGCTATTACACATGTCCAATAAAAAAATTTCCTCATAAATTTAGGGCAAAATCTGTTCTGCTACATGTTTTTTGCAAAAAAAAATCCCTATACATGTAAATTGATTGGTTTATGTGAGAGTTATAGCGTTTATAAATGGCGGTGTAGATACTGGAATTTTTTTTTTTTTCACTAGTAATGGTGGCGATCAGCAACTTATAGCGGGACTGCGGCGGGCATTCTGACACTGATTTCCCCAGTGACATCAAGCCAGTGATCAGTGCTAATAAAAAGCACTGACACTGTACTAATGACACTGGACAGGAAGGGGTTAACATCTGGGGCGATCAAAGGATTAACTGTGTGCTGTGTGTGTTTTAATATGGGGTTGTGTCTGTGCTTTCCAGTGTAAGCACACTGCTTTGTATGGCTCTGCTATGCAGAGCCATACAAAGCAGTATACTGGAGCTAACAGGGGAGAGAACTGTATTGTTTACATAGTTATCTCTCCCCGTTGGTATTACTCGGCGATCACCCTGGGTGCCGGCGAGTATTCCCCGGCTGGAACCCGGTGATTGACAGCCAAATCCGAGAATGGCCTACTCGGAAATGCAAAATCATGTATATGTATATATTTCTGCTATAAGGTGGCGGTAAAGCGGTTAAGCAGACAAACCGACTGCTATTGAGTTAAAAAAAACAAAACAACACACAAAAAAATTATATTTCCGCCCTCCTCTACAACCACAATTAAGCCTAGTATTGTGTGTGAGACGTGTCAGATGAGGTCCCAGGCAGGGATTCATTGTCTGTCTGTTTGTAGGAGTCAGTACGGTTACACCTATTTTACATTTTACCACAGTGCTGCCTGCATTTTTTCACAAAATTTACTGGTCAACATGAAATGTTTGTTTCTTCATAAATTTCAAACAACAGTCCTTTTTGCTCATAGCAATATTCGGTGGGGGACACAGGGAATAAAAACTGGTGTATTCTTGCTGGAGGGGGAGGACCTGTCTTGTACTTGCATACTATCCTGCCTGGTATCCTGTCAGCCATCCAAATCACCAATTTGTGAGTAACAGGGCCTTCTCTTGCTAAAGGATGAGCCTGTCACATGTCCAGAGTGTCCTCCAGCATCTCCTTTGGGGTTAATGTCTGTGTGCTGCAACAGGTAATGTGTTGCAGACACTCTATGTTGGCACTTCAATACTATTTAAATTTCGGCATGCACCTCACCAGGGTAAAACTGTGCATGCTATGTTTCAGGACACATTGGGGTGTATTTACTAACACTTGTTCACTAGGAATCTGGTGCAGTTGTGCATAATATCCAATTGGCTTCTATTCTCAGCTTGTTCAATTAAGCTCTGGCAGTAAAATCTGGAAGCTGATTTGTTTTCATGCAGAGCTTGACCAAATTTTGCACACTCCAATTTTAGTAAATAAACTTAATTATATTTTGCATGTGCACACGTCCTCTGTATCTCCCATATTTTTCCTGATATTCAGTGGGCTCCTTGCAAAGTCCAGGATCTGTGTTACAATGACCAGAATTTCAGATGACTATTAACTTTCCCTGCTTCAAAAAATATTTTTTATTACCTATTACTGGGAATTTTCTAGCTTTACATATTATTTGTATGGCAGATAAGTGCAAGGGTATAAGTCCTACAGGCCTTTCCATCTTGTGAACAGCTTTGGGATAGCTTGGAGTGTACCTGCTAAAAGACCCCACTGATTGTTGCCACTGATCTCTGCTTAAGTTCACTCACTCCTCAGAGTGCTCCTTAACTTCCAAGAAAAGTTCCTTTTATCTTTCCCAAGCTTCCAAGTCCAAACCTGGGACTCCCTCACTTATCAAAGTAGGGATAGGACTGCTGGTCTTTGGAGCTGCCTGGATCCAAGACATTTAGAACACTTTGGTCCATAATGTGGTATCCAAAACCTAAAAGCGTAGAGTTTAAATGTTTGACTGCATTTCACGTTGTCAAATATGTAAACATCACAGCAAAAACTAGAGGACCTTTGCTCTGCTCTTGCACAGCTTCTCTCCCAAACAGCCATAGCCATTGTTCCAGAGCAGAAAAGATTTCAGGGTTTCTTCTCAAACCTGTTCACCATTCCCAGAGTGAAAAGGATCATTCATCCCACACTGGTTCTGAAGATTCTCAAAGCAGTCACTCAGGTTAAAAAAAAATCTGCATAGAATCTAAAAGGTCAGTCAATGCTTCCCTTCATTTGGGAGAATTTCTGACCTCCGAAAACATCAAAGATATACCATATATTTGCATGTCTCTATCTGTTTGGCACATAAATGCTATGTGTGTTTTGAGGTGCAGCACTACCAATGTGTTGCACTTCTTTTTGGTTTGACTACTGCACCTCAGGTCTTCACCAAGGTGTTTGCCCCTGCACTTGCTCTAGTTCATTCTTGGGACATTTCAAGAGTGGGATGCCTAGACCACCTTCTACTGATTCTGTCAGCCAATTTGCAACAAATTGTTCAGACTCTTTTGAGGTGCAGGTGGATCCTGAGCCAGTAGAAGTCAGTGCTGGAACTGACTCATCACTTGCAGTATCGAGGCCTTCTCCTGAATACTGCTTTTTCCAGGGTTTCCTTCTGCAGGAAAAAGTCCACACTCTGCTTTCCTATGTTCAAACTCTACCATCCTACCCTCCATTTTTGCATGGGGATTCTGGGCTTGATGGTCACCTTCTTCAATGCAGGTCTGTATACCAAATTCCTCTCCAAACCATTGCAACCCAACATTCTGGATATGTGAGACAAGAAGGCACATTTCTGAACAATTGCACATGCCTAACACCTAAGAGCAGGCTGACCCTGAACTAGTGGCTCATGAATCCAACCCTGGAGCCATGGAATTAAATCCTTCCACTGGTGTGAAATGTTCCCATGACAGAAGCAAACCTGATGTGTTGGGGAGGAGTCCTTGAATCCCTCTTGGAGCAAAGAGACTTGGTTGCCAGAGGAAACTCATCTCCAGATCAACACTGTGGAACTACAACCGATTTGTCTTGCAATTCAAAGAGAAGCCAACAAACTGAGCAGGTATGTCTCCAGATCCCTTTAGCTATATCAGTAGATGTTTTTGTGACTCAGTGCAGCCTGATCTTTTTTCATTTTCTGCAAATCCTTCCTTGTCTGCGCCACTAGGTGGAGGGCATTCTGGTGATATTCATTGCAGCAAAGTGGCTAAAGCAGATGTAGTATTACGACTACAGAAGACTCCCAGTGGATCCTTGGATCTTCTGTTCCAAGGTTCAATTTATCACCCTATTCTTCTTTGTTGCCTTAGCTGTTGAAGCACAGGTCCTAAATTACAGGGTTTTCCTGATTCTGTCATTCCTATGCTTTTCAAAGCTAGGAAATTAACTTCTCACAAATTTTGCTTGTTTTTTTAAGGTATACCCTTTATTGCCTAACTTAAGTGCAGGGGTGGACTGACAACTCATGAGGCCACCGGGCAATAGGGGATCATGGGACCCCTGTGTCCTTGCCCAAACTCAAAAAAGCCTATGAAAAAGGTACCAGGGGCATCTCATGGGGCCCCCTACTGACCCCGGGCCCTCAGGCAGTGCCCAATTTTCCACATGGTCAGTCCACTGCTTAAGTCATTAAAAATTCTAACGTTCTGGACCCATTAGGTCCCTTCTTCAGGAATTGTAGAAATCTCTGGAAAAAGTGGCCCAATGGGTCCTTTAAACTTGCCTTTTGAGTAGTCTCAGTTAGTCAAAGGCTAAATGCCAAACTTTCTGCATTAATTAATGGATATCACATCACAGGACTGTACTATAACCTTATTTGACAAAATAAATGTTTATTGTTGTCTTGCACTGATGCATACTCCTAATTCAATATAATTAACAAGTATGGATGATAAGGAGCACCAACTATCTAGTAAGATCCAAAGGACAGCCAACTCTTCAAAGAACACAACACTTTATTGGATCCAAGACACGTGACGTGACATAAATAATACTGTTTGACTCACAGGGGGAGATTTACTAAAACTAGTACACACAGAATCTGGTGCAGCTGTCCATAGTGACCAATCAGTGTCTGATTAACTAATTAAGCTTTGATGATAAAACCTAGAAACTGATTGGTTACTGTGCAGAGCTGCACCAGATTCTGTGTGCATCAGTTTTGGTAAATCTCCCCCACAGTGTAAACTCAGTTTTAGGCTGTAGGTTTTCCATCTACCTCAGCTGATAAAGAATATTTTAAAAAACATACACTCACCGGCCACTTTATTAGATACACCTGTTCAATTGCTTTGTAACACAAATTGCTAATTAGCTAATTACATGGCAGCAACTCAGTGTAGTTAGGCATCTAGACATGGTAAAGAGGACTTGCTGAAGTTCAAACTGAGCATCAGAATGGGGAAGAAAGGGGATTTAACGTGGCATGGCTGTTGGTGCCAGATGGGCTGATCTAAGTATTTTAAAACTGCTGATCTACTGGGATTTTCACGCACAACCATCTCTAGAGTTTACAGAGAATGGTCCAAAAAAGATAAAATATCCATTGAGTGGCAGTTGAGTGGACAAAAATGCCTTATTGATATCAGAGGTCAGAGGAGAATGGGCAGACTGGTTGCTGTGACATTCAGGTGGTAGGGTCAGAATTTTTCATAAACAACATGGATCCATCCTGCCTTTTTATCAACGGTTCAGGCTGGTGGTAGTGTAATGGTGTGGGGGATATTTTCTCGACACTAGCCAGGTGTATCAAATAAGGTGGCTGGTGAGTGTATATCATTGCTAAAAACAGACATTTATAAAATTGTCAGATGACAAAGATGTGGCCAGGATTAAAATAAAATTAAAAGCTTCTTAAATGTTGTTTAGTTTTTTGTATCTACAGAAAGTGTCTGTTGTTAGCATTGAACTGAGACAGGATACAAGACAGCCTTTGTGGGGGCTTCCAGGTTGACTCTGAACTTCTGCTCTGATACGAAGAGGATACACAATGAGACAGGACAACCAGCTATTTCTGAGAGGTTGACTATACTATTATACCAATCATCTAGGAGTGAAAAGGGAAATGATTGTAAATGCCAATTACTGACTGCTTAATTTATCTAATTTTAAATTATGTGTAACACCAAAACTGTTTTTCTAGTTTTGGTTAGAGTGGAGAAGAATTAAAACAAGCAAAACAGACACAGACAAAAAAATCTAATCAGGGTTCTAGCATTCCCTTCTGTAAAAAATATACACTTTATTAATAAAAAATAAAAATAGAGTAAAGGGACTGTATATTTACAATATATGCATTTTCTTTCATTCTTATTGCTCTATTATGGTCAGGATTAAAAAAATAAATCTTTAAACTTTTTCCTTTTAATTATAAAATGTTGTATTTGGTATTGTATTGTATTTGGTATTTTCATATTCAGCTTTCACATGATGGCTCTTTGCTCACGGTCATGTTTTCCAACTTTTCCTTGCTTACAGAACAACAAAGGTTGTTAATAACAGAGCTCAATACCTTAAGCTAAAATGTGGCAATCATGAAATGTCTTAACTGAATGAGTCAGAGTTTTGACTACTTCTTCTGAGTTTTCAATGACAGACATTATGCCTGAAAGGAAACATACAACAAAGACTGCTTTATCCCATTATACAATTTTTAAAACAAATTTATAAAGTTGAAATAAATAAAAGTCAAATTATTAACCATTATAGTTTCCCTATATCAGCTTTCCAGAAGCCAAAAGACGAATAAATTCCATTATTGGTAAGAAGAGGTAAAATGTTGAATACATTACTATGTATTTCAGAGCAGACATACATAGTCTAAGTGCGGAGGATTGCACACATTTCGTGAGGTAATGGACCATTTGTGGCCCCCAGTGCAGGGGTGAGGTCCAGCAGAGCTCCGGGAGGTGCTTGAAAGGTGAAGTGTTGCAGCAGTGTTGTAAAGAAGAGGAACAGCTCCATCTTAGCCAATGTTTCCCCAGCACAGCTTCTTTTTCCTAGGAATTACAGATAATACAATATTAATCAGCCATATAGTACCATATGTGAACAAGAACAATAGGTGCACATTTGTTTGGACAGGGCATCCCAACCCAATTTTCCTCTGGCTGTGCATAATGCATAACTAACAGGAGTGAACACCATTACCCCTATCAGCTATCAGGTCTTGACTGGTTTGTTATGTGTAATGAAAAGCATCTGAAAAGGGTGTATTCAACAAAACAGCTATGTGCTACTTTTTAGGCACAATTTGTTTATTACCAAAGGTAGCAGATGACGGGGTTACACCACCACCCATTTGGGCTGTGCAGCCAGAGGCAGTTTCAGTTCAGAGGTTCTATAAAAGCCCACATAAACCTACCCTTAAAGGGAATGCATAGTGATAATGATTTTTATATATATATATATATATATATATATATTTTTTTTTTTTTGTCAGGACTAAATATTAATAATGAAAAACTGATCTCCTGATAACTATAAAAATTGCATATAAATCTTTTGTATTTTCAATTTCAGCTAGCAGGAGGAGTTATCAGCTCTTGGCTCCTTTTGACATGCTTCACATGTTTGCCTTAGCCTTTTGTCTATGGAGCTCAACAGGTCATGCCAAAGCTTACACCAAAGTGCCTCTTCCCCTCACTCATTTTAAAAATGTATGAACTTAAACAATTTAACCAGGCCATTTTTTTTTGATACAGCGCTGTGTTACTTTAACTGACAATTGCACATGAAAATTACGTCCTTTTTTTTTCCACAAATGGAGCTTTCTTTTGATGATACTTGATCACCTCTGCACTTTTTATTTTTTGTGCTATAAGCAAAAAAAGACCGACAATTTTGAAAAAAACCCCACAAAACTATATTTTAACTTTTTGCTATTAAACATAAAAATTTAAAAAATCTAATTTCGTGATAAATTTAGGCCAACATGTATTCTTCTACATCTTTGCTAAAAAAAATCCCAATACATGTAAATTAATTGGTTTACATAAAAGTTATAGAGTTTACAAATGGTGGTGTATATATACTGGATTTTTTTTTCTACTAGTAATGGCGGTTATCAGCGACTTATAGCAGGCCTGCAGCAAACATTCTGACACTGGGGGGAACTGACTTGGTGTAACTGACATCCCCAGTGACACCAATACAGTGATCAGTGCTAATAAAAAGCACTGACGCTGTACTAATGACACTTGGCAAGAAGGGGTTAACATCTGGGGCAATCAAATTGTTAACTGTGTGCTGTTTTACTCTGTGCTGTGTGAGTGCTTTACACTGTAAGCACACTGCTTTGTATTGCTCTTCTATGCAGAGCAATGCAAAGCAGTGTGCAGGAGCTGAAAATGGAGAGATCTGTATTGTTTACATATACGTAGGTCTCTCCCCCATCAGTGATACCCCAGGTGACAGCAGGAAATTACCGGCCGGGACCCGGTGATCGAAAGCTGAGGCCACTAATGGTGGCGCAGTCCACGTGCGCTCCCCCTACCCAGATTTACAAAATCACATATATATATATATATATATATATATATATATATATATATATATATCCGTGATTTTGTGCAGCCGTGCCGTCCTGTAGCAGTATTTTTGCTATAGGGCAGTGGGGAAGAGGTTAAAAGTGTGTTAATGGAGATATGAGTACCAATTGTGTTTATCTATTGGTCTTTTTAAATTGGATACATATACTGCCATTCGCTTTCTTGACTCAACTCCCTACTTGGTAAAGGGTGTCTTTAGACATAGACATATGTGAATATGCAAATCAAAACACCCAGCACCAAAACTTATAGACCTTTCTGGGCACATAGTAATTGGTGCATGATCTGCATGCATGTAGAGATGTAGGCTGTGCAGGGGCGGACTGACCATTGGAGCACTCGGGCACTGCCCGAGGGCCCAGGGTCAGTAGGGGGCTCCATGAAATGCCCCTGATAACTATTTATAGGCTTTTTTGGGTGTGCTTTGAATGTGGGCAAGGACACAGGGGCCCCATGATCCCCAATTGCCCGGGGGCCCCATGAGTTGTCAGTCCGCCCCTGAGGCTGTGCATGATGATGTTATCTGCAGCTTCGGACTAAAAGTGGATTAACAATCACTAGCAGCTTCTATCATTCAAAATGTACTTCTGAGCACTATGGGAGCAGTCAAATTGGAGGATAATGTCAGACAGGTTCTCTGTAATAGTGATTAAGAGCTGAGAGTCTGTCTGGGTTTACCTACCCTTCATATATCCCAACCTTAGCTGGTGGACTGCCCAGCTTTCTCCAAAAGTCACCAAAATATGCCCATCAGGTACCAAGTGGATGATGATTTTAGATCAAGAAACGTAAAGCTCATGAAAATTCCTGTCAGCTTTTTTTCCCCATCATGAAGATGATTAATTTAATAATTACCAATAGAGAATGGGATGGATGCATCATTCTTCTTGAAATTGCCATCTTTATCAAGAAAATGTTCTGGATAGAACTCATAAGGTTTTTCAAAGTAGGCTTTGTCCCTCAATGAAGAGGAAAGCAGTGGGATGACCGTAGTTCCCTGTATGAAATAATAGTTACAAAACATTTAAAATAGAACAAATAGACAAAGAAAATGCTGACATGTCTATACAGAAACAGACATTCTTTAAATTCAGGAGAAAATGGCACCTGTCATATAGCCTCCATGCTTTCCAAAATTAAAATAAGGACATGCTAATAAAGAGAAAATGCCACTTTAAGTCCTTACAAAGAAAAATGTTTCATGGACTCTTCATGAAAGAACATGAATAAAGCATGTTTACCAACTTTTCAATACAAATCTTTATAAATCAAATTTTTTTATGCATCACATTTTTTAAAATTTGGCACTCACTTTTGGAATAAAATATCCTCTGAATGTGACATCTCGAGATGTTGCATGTGGAACGCTTCCTGGTGCAATATCGCCATACCGCAGGATCTCATGAATAGCTGCATCAGTGTAAGGCATTTGTTTCCGGTGCTCCAATCTAGGCTGGGCTGTTCCAATGACTCTCTCAATTTCATTTTGTACTTTCTCTGTTGGTAAGTAAATGAATCTTAACATGAAATAATTACTATAAAGTTATATCTTAGATGCATGTAGGTCTACCACAATTATAATATAATTTTTGCATATGTTTGGATTTGTTTCCCTGTATTATTACCTGGTAAGCCTGCCAGCAATACACTTTCTATGCATTTTCACTTACTGTAGTAAATTGAATTTTCACTTACTTTAGTAAAAGCGGTGAAAATTCACTTTTCAAACAATACCTAATCACATGTAAGGAAAATTAAAAATAGGATTTATGCTTGCACATTACAACATTACTAAACTGAAGTGAAAGTTCCCTTGCAAACTGAAAGTTCACCTTGCTAAGTAAACAGTCTAAACTCCTTTATTAAATCAGCCCCACTGTATCTATGGTAGAGCAGTGTTTTCACCCTTGGGTGTTGTGTTAAGACTACAAATCACCCTCTCCCTTCTAATCTCCATAACACAGGGGGAGATCTGCATTTTTTAGCTCATTGGATTTCTTGCAAGATCACCAGGTATTAATTTGCATTTATCAAACACATATAATAAAACAATGTGTAGTTACCATACTATAATAAAGCAAATGGAACAGTTCATTGTCTGGGTTTACACACACTTTAACCTCTGTGGTGACAAATGGGTGGGAACATGCTACACATACTGTATGTGCGTGGCTGATGTTTTTATGCTGAGAGCAAGCTCACTGTGCACTCCTATCACATTAACTGAGCTGTCAGAGACAGCTCTTGGTCCAGGCTAGTATCAATAGCTGGGGGGGACCAACCCCTGATCATCCTGTGACAAACAATCACAGTGCTCACATAATCACTGACGTTTCCCTCCCTTCTTCACCTCCCCAGATGTTCAGAACATTTTACAAGGATTCTGGGAAGGGGGTTAAACCTGAAGAATAAATACAGCTAAGATACACATCATCTAAGTATTTATTTATTTATTACAGCTACTTATATAGCACTGTCAATAATATGCAGCACTTTACTTATTTATGAGGCGTTCAAATCAGTCCCTGCCCTCAAGGAGTCTCGCATTCATACATAGGGCCAATTTAGACAGGAGCCAATCAACCTACCTGCATATCTTTAGAGTGTGGGAGGAAACCACAGTACCAGGAGGAATCCCACACAGGCACAAGGAGAAGAAGCAAACACCGGGCAGGTAGTGCCGTGGTTGGAGTTTAAACCAACAACAGATATACAGTAACAGAGATTGGGGTGGGCATTAGGTGATTTTAAGACTTTTTTTTAGTTGAATGTTAAGCTAGGGGTGATAGTGGGTGAAAAAATGGCTTTAGTTTTGCTTTAAAACAAAGCTCCCTTGCAGATTGCAGAAAAAAAGGTCAGTGGCCACGAATAGAGAACGACGCACACGGCAGATTTTGAGCATTAAGAGGGTAGTAGTGCTTTTCAAACTTTTTTTTTTGTAATTCAGAGGGAACTGCAAAGACTTAGAGGAATTTCAAAGGTGGCGTAGGCTTTTAAGATGGCAGTATTGTACAGTACATTTCCAAGACATTGCAAGCAAGGGGTGATGTTTCATAGTGTTAACTTGGTCATTTGTCAAATGCCATATTACTAAATGTCTTACTTTGTATATCAGGATATTTCATCATTAGCAGGAGGCCCCATCTCAAAGTGGTGGTTGTTGTCTCCATTCCAGCAACAAACAAATTGTCTATAAGGGCTGTTAAATTTTCATCATGAAAATACAGAGTAGACTCTGGCTTCCCCTGCAAAACAGAAATACAAAAGATCATGTCAATTAGATGTAGTATGGCAACATAACATGGCTATTATGTCCTCCCAACTTTATAGCAGAGCAATATTAAAGTCAGTTATGGCCTTGTTCTCCAAATACAATTTTTGGAATTATTTAGTCCAATTACATGGCAATATAGCTGTTAAAGAAGCACACAATCATTACATTCCACACTAGACTACTTATGGGTCTCTCAAAGTGATATGGAAAATATAATCAACCCTAAACGTTAAAGCCAGCTGCTCATAGGCATTGATAAGTAACCTCCCAGATCCCATACAGTTATTATTCATCTACTCCATACTGGCAAACTTATGGGACTGTATGCAGAAAAAAACACTAATACAATTATATATAACATTAATGAATTAGACACCAAAGCATTTTGATTGAAATAGCCATGGCCCTCTTATTATAGTCAATAAATAATTAATAAAATGTAAGCTTGACATAACTACTTTTATTTATATTTAACTACCGTACAGTATCAATAGATATATCTGGTGTACCACAACACTACATACACCTATAACTCAGCTATTAAAGCTTGATTTATACAATAAAATTTACAATAGAAAAAACGTTATTTGACATGTGACACCAAGGGGTTTATTTACTAAAGCTTCTAACCTCAGCTTGTTCAATGAAGCTTTGGCAATGAAACCTGGAAGCTGATTGGTTTCTATGCAGAAGGGAGTCTGATTTTGGACTCTCCAGCTTTAGTAAATAAACCCCCAACTGTCCAATTACGAGTCGATATGCAAATTACCCTTTCCTACTAGGAAACTTCCTTGGTCTGCAACGTTCCCATAGGTGGAGGGAAGGGGACAATTGCTTGCCCTGTCCTCCACTCTACAATCTAGTTAGATTATGGGAATTCCTTTCTCAACCCAGCATCACCAACACAATAAAAAACCTTAATCACCAATGTGAAATGGAGAGAATGCTGGCATTCAAAAATCTAACTTATAATAAGTTTGCTTTGCCTGGTTTCCATGGTTACAACATCACAGATGTACTTTTTAGGAATGATGGCTTAGGTTATTTCTTTTCACCTGGTACGACTGGATACTGTTGTTCTACACCTATGATCCCTTCTTCCTTACATCCAGGTCTTTGTTTCCGTATACTTCCTCCCCACCCTCTCCACCCCCTATCTCACTGACTTTCTCTTCCCTCGTGTTGAAATTACTTGTCCGATATTATATTAAGTTACTTTTGCCTCCACTGCAGTGTTACTTCCATGTGGCTCTATACTGTATGTCTTCCATAGAATATCTCCCTATAGATTACTCTGTACACTGATCTATGAATGATTTCCACTTTAGCACTTTCATTTATTTTTTTCCTTAAAACTTTAATAAAAATCTATTCAAAATATAACATGCTACGTTTATGTTGTTGTTCAAAAATTTATATTAGGGTTGATTTGCCTGGAAACTAAATATACTGAAAACTGACCTAGATGGAGATTATATTGAATGTATTTCCTTGAGTTAATTGGCAATAATTGGAAATGAATTGGCAATAGCATCTTTGTAAATGCACAGATGTTATTGTTTAAGCTTTGGATTTTTTCTAATTGTGACTTTTTGGTTCCTTTTAGTATTTATTTAAAGAGTACAAAATGTATAATAGTTGAAAATCGTTACACTCATACCTGTATTTTTGCTGTGGACAATATTAAAAAAGAAAATTTACAATAAGAATGACTGAATGATGTGTTGTGCCTGATCATTGGTCCATTGATCACATAGAGTAGTACCTTACCTCTTGCTGCTTGGCCAGGAATGTGTCAATAAGGTTCCTCTGGTCATTTACATCCAACTCTTTCCTTTGCTTAGTAAATGTTTCTCTTATAAAGCTTTGCATTTGGAAAAGGTTTTTAGCGATCTGCTTGTGGCTTCCTGGTAATAGGCCTATCAGGAATGGGAAGCTGTTATACAGCTTAAACAAAGAAACAAAATAATTATTGATTTGTTAGAAAGGAATTCTGAATATAATATAGGCTGTATCACCCTAACTACTTGTTATTGTGTCCAACATTAGGATTGCATAGTAGGCTTTTTTTTTGAGGGGTTAAGGAGATGGCAGGTTGGCACCTATGCCCCAAGGCGGATAATGAGCCAGTGCACGTCCTAGCTATGGGGCAATTGTAACAGCCAGCCAGCCAAAATGGAAGCAGCAAACATTCTTTTTTTGCAAACAAAACTTGTTACTCAGTCTTTCTCTTCTCTACACCCCTACACATTAGTTCTGATTGGTTATATCAGTAAAAAAGGGACAATGCTTTATATATGCTTTATATGTTTTTAAAAAGAAATAAAAATATGTTGTGTTGCATATTAAAAGGTTGGCCAACAGAAATATAATTTGTTCTTACATATGAAGCCGTATTATTTTATATAACTATAACAATAAAAGTCTATCCATCACTATTTTGTACTGAAAGAAAGGTTTATTCTGTACTGAGCAAAAAAAAAACTGTAGGAAAATATAGTAGAAAATCTGTAGAATAATTGTCAGATAGACTGTAACACTTCCACAATCTGAATTCTGCTTTGGTCAAAAAGGGATAAATCAACTAGGCTTGGAGTGACTAAAACAATTGTTATTAGATATACACAGGGGCGAACTGACAACTCATGGGGCCCCCGGGCAATAGGGGATCATGGGGCCCCTGTGTCCTTGTCCAAACTCCAAAAAGCCTATGAAAAAGGTACCACGGGCATCTCATGGGGCCCCCTACTGACCCCAGGCCCTCGGGCAGTGCCTGAGTTTCCAAATGGTCAGTCCACCCCTGGATATACAGTAGATAGTAGTAGGTCAAAGAAATATTTCAAAAAATTATAATTGGAAAAGGGTTCATTAAAAAATGTATTATATCCAAGATAATCTTAAATGAAAGGTTACTTTTAACTGAACATTGTGGCTTAGCTCATTTCTAAAATACAGTTGTAATATGACAAGGTCTCTAACACTTCAGGTTATTCCAGGTAGAGGACTGTAGCTTACCCCATTTCCCACACCCCGATATACATTTTTCTTTTGAAAATTGACCTGTCATATCTATGCCTGTATAAGTGTCTGGGTCAAACCCCACACAATTTCCCCCCTTTATAAAGGGAAAGCTCACATTAATTAAAAATTACAGCCTGGGTTTCTTCGTAATATTCCAACCTGAACCTTATCCAGGCATGCACCCTGGATGGCCAGGAAAGAGAGGGCAGTGAGCTTATGGCCTCTATTCCTGTGCCAGACTAGATCACATAACAAAGGAACACAGCGCCTCTAAATGTGCACTGTTTCTTCAGTGTTCCTTTGTTTCTTCTACCACAGAGTTATGCTTTGCTCCATCGTAGCTTGCCCTCAGTGCCTACTGGACTACTCCTTCCCACTTGGAACTTTATACTACATAAATGGATTGCTACACCATGTGCCTGTCATTCTCCTTGTACAGACTAGATCACATGCCTTTTAGGGGCTATCTTGCAAGGGATCATGGCAATGCTAGGACATGGGCCTATTCTCCACATCCAATGCCCCATGAGGAATGTGGAGGTTATTGAGGGGATTTATAGTGAAATCTGGAGCCCTCTTTTGAAATAAGGTACCTCCAGATATTCGCACCCTCACAGAGGAATGAGTACAGGGTTACATTAGTACCCATTTCGCAACCACACAGATAAATGTAAATAAACATTAAAATACCCTAGAAAAAGTTCTTTGATTACATTACAATGAAAATACAATCCATCGTCAGTAACAGCTTCCAGATATGTGAATCCTAATTAATCACAACTAGTCCACTGATGTGTACCTGACACATTCCCATGGTTTAAATGACAGATCACTGCTGCTGCACTAATAAAAACACAGCACTCGGGATCCCGGGTGATGTCATTAACCAAATATGGTCATGACTATTGTCATGACCTTACCATGTAGCATCAGGGATTCATCATTTAGTAACAGTAATACGGTGGGTAAATATTGTTGGTTGATGGCGATTTACAAATCTGGACACTGTGATTGATGATAGATTGACATTACTGAACTGATGATGATGTATTTACATCAAGGGACATCATTTTTTTTTTTTGTTTTTAGTTAGTTAAAGTTCTTTGTGTGTGTTTATATAGGTTTAACTCTTTGTGGGAATGATAAAGGGGTAAGATACCACCGTACTCATTCCTTATGGAGGGGCTGGATATCTGGGTAACCCCTTCTTATAAAGAGGGCTTCCAGATTACATTGTAAGCTCTCTATAGCATCAGATGTTGGGTAGGTATCCTTGTCTTTAAACATTGTGACAAGCAGGGGAGGTGGGGAGGATATGGTACCACGTGCAGTTTTAAGACATCCTTCAAGCATGTTATTTAGAGGGTTTATGTATTTTTAATGCTTCATGAAAAGACTTACTTAAAAAAGTTAAAAATGTTACCTGACTTATGGATTTCAATTGGACAAATTGTTTCATCCCTATTCTCTGCAGTAGGAAATACATTTGAATATATATCTACCCTGCAATTATTGTTCAGTTTGTTGTAGCTGATAGCACTGACAGGTTTTCATATATCATGTTGCATTTTTACTGCTAGACAAATAAAGAATTTCTTTGCCACATACCTATTTATATCCAAATAACAATGACTTACCCTGATTAAAGGTGAGCCCAGGAGTCTTAAATTCTCATTAGCTATATTCATGAGCTTCTGTAATGTAGGGTCCTTATACTCAAATCTACAGCTCAGTAGTATAGATATAATGATGTTGGCCACAGCTGCATTAATGACAGTCAGATTGTTAAAGGGCTTTCCTGGAATTTAAAAAAACATACAAAAAATAAATAAAATAAAATTCAACTTGATTGTGCATTTAAGCTAATCATTGCATAGCTGACCAATTTAGAGTACCTAAACTGTAGTCTCTGATGACTGGTGGTGGTGGGGGGGGGGGGGAGGAGGGGGCATTCAAGAAGTAGCAGAAGATGTGCAGAAATCACAGATACACAGAAAAAACAGTACAGAAGCAGGAAAATCCTTAAGCTGGCCATAGATGGCTGAACCAATTTCCCCATCCACACAAGCAAGGTGGATGCAAGGATTTTCCCCCTTGTGCTATTGTATTCTGACAGCAGGGACTCCTCATCTGTCAGAATATACTGATCAATGTTGCAGCTAATTAGCCCAGGTCTACCCTGCTTCTTCTCCTGGATCTCCTCTCCACTCTTAACAAGAACAACGCATTAACTCCTGTTAATTTCTGAACAAATAGTGTATATATATTTTTGTATATGTTGACTAGTTCTCACCTCTAGTTGCACTTGTTTTATGACTGTATGCTGTGTCTGGTCTGTTTGAGAAACATCCCCCCCCCTATTCATGTGATCCTTATCAGTTTCTAATTGGGACGGAGAAGAGTGCTCATTTGACCATCTCCCTACAAATTTAGATCAGCTCATGGGGGGATAACAGATGGGGGGCACAGACACAGA
Organism: Staurois parvus; assembly: GCF_062004578.1. Taxonomy (NCBI): domain Eukaryota; kingdom Metazoa; phylum Chordata; class Amphibia; order Anura; family Ranidae; genus Staurois; species Staurois parvus. Next base: position 5,323,626 of record NW_028318186.1, on the reverse strand, counting down.
TGGGGTGCTGCTTTTGCGTGAGTGCTGCGCTGATGGAGTGCTAAGAAGCAGTTACACACAGCAGTTTACCTAAAGCAGGGTAACTCAAGCAGCAGGAAGATACAACAACAGCAAGAAACTCTACTGCATGCTGGACAGACTGCAAGCAAACACCCTGGGAAACATCTCTTACAAGTCTGTGTCCCACTCCATGTACCTTTTAATATGTCCTCTCTACTCCTCCTTTTCATATTACTTTCCTGCGTTCCAAAAATCTCACTTCTTTATCCCTCTGCTCCACCCCAAAACTTGTACATCTTGCCCTCACTGCTACCATCACCCTACTACTGTTTGCATCACCTCCTGTTGATACTTCACTCTCCTGCTGACCCAAACACCAGGACTGGAAGGCATGTACACTCATGTACATCCCTCTCCCATGTTACTTTCCTCACCCTACTTCTCCTAACCTCTGGGGATATCTCCCCAAACCCTGGTCCTCCAGTATTTCACCCCCACACCAGGCATCCTCTTTCTTCCGGGAATAGCTGCAGCATAGCAATCAGTCCCCGTGCTCCCAAAAACCACCCTCCCTTTTTCATGTGGACTCTGGAATGCCCGCTCTGTCTGTAATTAGCTCACCTCTGTCCATGACCTTTTTGTCTCCCGCTCCCTTAACCTACTAGCAATTACAGAAACCTGGCTCCAAGCAGCAGATTCTGCTTTCCCCGCAGCACTTTCCTACGGAGGCCTCATCTGGAACCACTCACCCAGACCCAGTGGTCGGAAAGGTGGTGGGGTTGGTTTGCTTCTATCCCCACTCAGCACCTTTCAAGTCCTCCCTAATCCTCCTTCTCTATCCTTCTCTTCTTTCGAGACTCACTGCATCCGGCTGTTTTCTACCATTTCTCTGAGGATTGCAGTAATCTATCGGCCTCCTGGACCTGCATCCCGCTTTCTTGATGATTTCTCCACCTGGCTACCCTACTTTCTCTCCTCTGAACTACCCACAATCATTCTCGGAGATTTTAACATCCCTATTAATGTCAACAACCCGGCTACATCCCAACTCTTCAACCTAACCTCATCTTTTGCATTAGCACAGTGTATACAATCCTCCACTCACTCTGATGGGAATACGTTAGACCTTGTTTTCTCCCATCTTTGCACTCTCTACAACCTCACAAACACCCCCTTTCCTCTCTCTGATCACAATCTCATCACCTTCACAGTCTCCTCATCTTCAAACACCTATCCCTCCAAGCAGCAAACAATTATCCGCAGAAACCTTCACAACTTGAACCCTGCTCCTTTCCACTCTGCAACTGACCAACTCTATGACAGAATCTCTCCCCTGTCCTGCCCTGACCTGGCCACTGCTGTCTACAACAGTTCACTTTCATCCGCATTAGACTCACTTGCTCCTCCAACAACATGAAGCATCAGGCCCCGGCCGTTACAACCTTGGCAGACTGATGACTCCAAAAATCTTATTTGACAGTCGTGCACTGGAGCGATTGTGGCACAAAACCAAATCCCAGCAAGCATTCACCTGATATAAATCTGCTTTCTTCACATACAATTCCTCCCAATCTTCAACCTTCTTGACCCTCTACAGTCTGGCTTTCGCTCACTACACTCCACTGAAACTGCCCTACTAAAACTCACTAATGATCTACTAACAGCTAAAACCAATGGTCACTACTCTGTACTCTTACTACTTGACCTCTCTGAGGCTTTTGATACGGTTGACCATCCCCTTCTCACAAAACTCCACTCTCTTGGTCTCAGAGACTCTGCTCTCTCCTGGTTCTCCTACCTATCACAGCGCTCCTTCAGCATTACCTATAATGCTGCCTCCTCCTCTTCACTCCCTCTTTCTGTAGGGGTCCCTCAAGGTTCTGTCCTTGAACCCCTTCTCTTCTCCATCTACACCTCCTCCCTTGGTCACTTGATAAACTCCCATGGTTTTAAGTACCATCTCTATGCTGATGACACACAAATCTATCTTTCTACCCCTCACCTCACCCCTTCAGTCTTCTCTCGCATTACTAACCTACTAAGCGACATATCGGCATGGATGTCACTCCACTTCCTCAAACTCAATCTTTTCAAAACTGAGCTCTTAGTATTTCCCCCAGCCCGTGCCCCCTCCCCTGACTTTTCCATCAAGATCAATAACACAATCATCAGTCCCTCCTCTCATGCCAGGGTACTAGGTGTAATCCTAGACTCCCATCTGTCCTTTCACCCCCAAATCCAATCACTGTCCAAATCTTGTAGACTTCACCTCCACAACATCTCCAAGATATGCCCGTTCCTAACCACGGAAACTACTAAGCAACTTATTCACTCCCTTGTTATATCTCGCCTTCAACTCCCTCCTCATTTTCCTACCGAATCACAGCCTATCCTCTCTTCAGTCTATCATGAACGCTGCTGCCAGACTTATCCACCTTACTAACCATTCTGTATCTGCCACCCCTCTCTGCCAATCCCTTCACTGGCTTCCCATTGCCCAACGGATAAAATTCAAAACACTAACAATAACATATAAAGCCCTCAGCTAATAATGGAATCTTCTACTCCTCCTACAAGTCCATCCCCCACAGTTGCTACATTTTGTACCACTAACCCCTCCCTCCTAGATTGTAAACTCCAAGGAGCAGGGCCCTCCTTTCTCTCTTGTATTGAACTGTATTGTTGCTGTATTGTCTCCCGTTATATTGTAAAGCGCTGAGCAAACTGTTGGCGCTATATAAATCCTGTATAATAATAATAATAATAATATGCTCAACTGAAGTTGACAAGGTTTCTGACTTGCTTATTATACTAAAGAAATCTTGCCACCATCATGACTGGTCTGAGATGACTTAGTGAAAACTTACCTCCATATGACTGAATAGCCTGTACCAAGTATTCAGCTTCCTCGATTATCTTGTCTTCTGTAGTTTTCTTTCCCATTCCATAATCCCGAAGTGTGGAAAGTGTGAATCTCCTCATCACCTTCCAGTTCTCTCCATTTGTAAAGACAACCCCTAAACAGAATTCATACAGTTTACAACTTGCACACGTACACATAACTGTATTCCCAACAAAATATATGATAAGATATCATATGATCAAAAAAAAAAATTCTCAAATGAAACTTTTTATTCTCTTTTTTGATCCAGACCTTCATTATCGATTCCAGCCATTGATAATGAAAGAAAAGAACAGAAAGAAATAGAAAAGGGCAGCAAGATTCCAAAAATTATATATGTATTGTTTTGTAATGCAACTGAAGCAAGGGACTGTAATAAGAGTTGTACACTGGAGTCCTGTTAGTTAATGATATCTGCAGCTTTAACCACTTCAATATCAGATACTTTCAACCCCTTCCTGCCCAGGCCGAATTTCAGATTTCAGCGTTGTTACACATTAAATGACAATTGTGTAGTCATTCAACACTGTACTCATATCACATTTTTATCACTTTGTTCATACAAATATATCTTCTTTTTTTTTTGCTAAAAAAATGAAAAAAAAGACTGACTGATTTTTTTTAATTCTTTGTTTCTGGTATAAAGTGTTGCAAATAATTAATCTGTCTTCCTAAATTTAAGTCTAAATGTATACTGCTACATTTCTTTGGTAAAAACAACCCAAATCAATGTATAATATTTAGTCTGTAGAAAAGTTATGAACGAGTCCACAAACTATGGGATAGAAATCTGAAAATGGATCAGTCCTGCTGTACCAATGGCTGATCTCATTTGTTGAGGGTCAAAAATGCCAGCACAGTACAAATATCCCCCAAATGACCAATTTTTGGAAAGTGGACAGTCCACCTTATTTAGTAAGAGGTATGGCATGTTTTTGAAGTTGTAATTTTTTGGTCGCAACTTTTTGGAAAATTAAGAAATTGCCAAAAAAAGCTTTTTTCCCAATTGTTTTCATTTTTATCTTTACATACTGTCACTAGGGCAGTGCAGCAGCATCATATAACTGGTGTGGCGGTGATCAGGGACACTGACTAGTGACAGTATGTAAAAGAGAAAAAAATTCTAATTTTTTTCAAGTTTAAAAAAAAAAATTTTTGACTTTTTTTCTTTTTTTTAATGACTGTGACCAGAGCAATGCGGTGTTATCATAGTAATACTGTATTACTCTTGGGAAATTATCAGGAGTTATTTTTTTTTTTTTACACATTATGATCACTCATAACAGTGAATATCACAGTTATAAACAACCATTTTTACTGAATGAAATTGATTAATTCAGTATGTATTATTGTGATTGGCCACAGCTAACCACATGGTACAGATGGGCTCTGGTTGGCCATTTCTGTATTATGTGGTCACTGTGACCAATCACAGTGAGCAACACAATAGTACACATTGAACGGCATGAATGGAAGCCATCCAATGTACAATTGCCATGTGATCTTCTGTGGCTGGTCACAATAATCACATGGTGCCGGACACGGCTTGGTGCAGTGATCTGTCATCGCTGTGTCTGGTGGCCATAGCAGGTGACAGATGGCACCACAGCAAGGCCCATGGGGCCAGCACGAGGTGCATTCTGGGGAGGATGCTGTTAAATCGCTCAAAACCAGCAATACTGATTTATTGGTGGTGTGTGAATTATAAGTTTGAAAATAATAAATGATTCAGCTTGTGATATTCAGGTCACCACGCACTTGTGAAGGTCTCCCTCATCCTACTGATGATGAAACACATGGCCATATGCTGGTGTAGATACCCTTATTTGGACCTTATTATTATTTCTTAAAAAGACACTGTCACCTTGCCTATGCAGAGGAAAGAGACAATGGAAGTTATTTACTAAGGCTTGAGATTGCAAAACCTGGTGCAACTCTGCATATAAACCAATCAGCTTCCAGGTGTTATTGCCAAAGCTTAATTGAACAAGCTGAAGTTGGAAAAAGATTGGCTACCATTCACAGGTAAACCAAATCTGGGTGCATCAGTTTTAGTAAATCCGCCTTAATGTGTTTGCATACAAATTTGTATATTAACCTTACCAGTGATCCCTGGCTGCTCCTACTCTGCATCCAACAATATTACCTGTCAATTCCAGGTATTGTGGAGCATCTGATCTCCTGTAATGGGTCACTGCTTGGGTCTAGTAGGCAATTGCAAGCTCTGAGCATTACTACATGACCAAGAGAGTGACATCAGTGCTCTTGTGGGTTGCCAACAGAAGTTATTTCAACACCGGCTGCAACAGAGCAAGGGGCAGCAAGGGAGCACCAGAATATAATGAAGTCGGTGGTTGTTTGCAGAGGCACTGCCACTTTACCCTGTGTGGCCAAGGTAACAGTGTCTCTAATGCTGGAGATCTGTGGACAATATAACATGAACAAGGTTCACCTACTGTACATACAAATAAATGCCAAAGTGCTTTCTTTATGCAACAGTAACAACACAAAGCCTAGTTTATGCTGTGCCATTTATAATTAATTACTTTGCCCCCCCCCATAGATTTAATGGAAGAGCTAACCTATACAGAATGAGAAACTACCATATTTTTCGCTCCATAAGACCCACTTTTTCCCCCCAAAAAGGGGGGGAAATGTTAGTGCGTCTTATGGAGCGAATATGGAGTGGCCGGTCCAGTATTTCCACCGCCGCCGTGTCAGAATACCGGGCTGGCTGCTCAGCTCTGCAGCAGGACCTTATGGAGATGACTGCTGACCTTCCTCAGAGTTGTTCTTTGACCTTACCTGTTCCTCTATCCAGCGGCGCGCTGTCTTCCCGGCTTCTCTAGTGTCGGCGCCGGGCTTGACACCCGGGTGCCAAGTGCGCATGCGCAGGAAGCGGTGCTTTTTGTGAATGGTAAGGCTGTACCTGGGACACATGACAGATCCCAGAAGCCGCCGGACCAATCACAAAGCGCAAGTGCTTCTCGCTCATGCGCACTGGGCATCCGGCTGTCATGCCGAGCGCCGAAACTACAGAAGCCGGGAAGACAGCGCGCGGCTGGATAGAGGAACAGGTAAGGTCAAAGTAAGAGCGGGTACCTGTCAAATTCAGGTATCCGCTCCCCCCCTCCCCAAAGGTCAGCAGTCATCTCCTGTACTGTCCGCAGTCTCTGGTCATCCCTGTGCTGTCCGCAGTCTCTGGTCATCTCCTGTACTATGTCTGCAGTCCATAAGTTCAGAATTTGTTTTTTCCTGTTTTCTGCCTCTAAAACCTATGTGCGTCTTATGGAGCGAAAAATACAGTAATTTTCATGACTGAAAGATACTAGCATTAAACATTAAGTTATTAGAAGCAAATTATCAGTCAAAATGTTCGCAATTGTATACCTATTCAATTTATAATGTATTAATAATGCAATTTTGGTTAAATGAACGAGTACCATTTTCTCGTAGGGTTTCAGGGAACCACAGTGTCTTTGGCCTGTCTGAAAATTCCTCAGCGTGGTGAATTAGAGCATCTTTCACAGCATCATATCCACAGAGGACAACTACTTTCTCCGTTCCTATTTGGGCACCTATTACTGGACCATATGTCTTGGATAACTGCAAATTAAATAAAATAATGGGAGTATGAAAAATAGTTATTTTCATTTTAATACTCATCTATAAATTACAGTATTAAAAAAAATCTGCAGGTGAAGAAAAGTAAAATTATAAATTAGGTGTTTTACATTCATTAGAATCTGAAGTTCATTATAGTTTATTGTGATAAATTTGAAATTTTAATAAATGAAATACAGCCCATTCATATTTTTTATTTTTTATGAATGGTCTTGTACAGCATGTGCATAAGCCCAGTGATTCAGGTAAGGTAATTAGAGTTCATTGTGCTGCTGACAGTAAATTCTTTTGACAAGTCAGTAGTGGAATGTACTGTATGTAAACAAATTAATTCCTGAAGTGTCAGGGATCTGCAGTCAGCACATTTGGAGCTCATGTATACTTCTGCTCCTAAATGTGAGTTTAGGAGCTTTCAGACTTTTTTTTTTTGCCCAAGCCCCAAAACTCAACTCAATAAAAGCCAATGTGTCCATGCAAACATAGGCTTTTGTCAGAGTTTAGCAGCAACAGCGTTTAAGGGCAGTTAAACGTTCCTGTCCTGAACACAGAAGAATCGCATTCAGGAGAGAAGCGTTTTGACCAGAAACTGCAAAATGAGGCAACAATGCATGTAAACAGCCCTAAGTGCTATTCTGACCAATGAAATGAATAAATGCCCAAGAATTAACATGGCTAAATGTGGCTAAATGCAGCTTAACGTGATAGCACATTTACACAAATTTCTGCAGTCTTTAGCATTTTTTAGCAGCCAGGAAAGCTTGGCTTCTAAAGGAGCTTAAATGTACATGTAGCCATAGGTGTCTGTTGCCATTTCATGTTGACCTTTCTCACTTACCTCCTCCCCCTCACTCCCCCTTTCTGTCGGGATCCCTCAAGGCTCTGTCCTCGGGCCACTTCTCTTCTCCATCTACACCTCCTCCCTTGGACAACTGATACACTCTCATGGCTTCAGCTACCACCTCTATGCCAATGACACGCAAATCTATCTCTCGACCCCTCGCCTCACCCCTTCAGTCTCTGCCTGAATCACTAGCCTGCTGAACGACATATCAGATTGGATGTCGCTCCACTTCCTCAAACTGAACCTCTCCAAAACTGAGCTCCTAGTCTTCCCCCCAGCCTGCACACCACCCCCCACTGACTTCTCCATCACGTCCATCAATGCCACCATCAGGCCCACCCCGCAAGCCAGAGTACTTGGTGTCACTCTTGACTCCAATCTATCCTTCCTGCCCCAAGTCCAATCGCTAACAAACTTGTGCAGACTCCACCTCTGCAACATCACCAAAATCCGCACGTTCCTAACTCCATAAACCACTAAACAGCTCATCCACTTCCTCATCATATCACGACTTGATTACTGCAACTCCCTCCTCACTGGCCTCCCTCACCACAGACAATCCCCGCTTCAGTCGATCCTGAATACGGCAGCTAGACTCATCCACCTTGCCAACCGCTCCGTTTCCGCCACTCCCCCTCTGCCAATCCCTCCACTGGCTTCCGATTGCCCAACGGATCAAGTTCAAAATGCTTACACTGACGTACAAAGCTGTCCATAATACCGCCCCAAACTACATCACTGACCTAATATCCAAATACCACTCAAAACGCACTCTCCGCTCCTCACAAGACCTCCTTCTCTCTAGTTCCCTGGTCTCCTTCTCCCATGCCCGCCTCCAGGACTTCTCCAGGGCATCACCCATCCTCTGGAACTCCCTACCCCAATCCATCAGACTATCACCTACTCTCCTCTCCTTTTGGCGCACCCTGAAAACCCACCTCTTCAGGGAAGCCTACCCCGCCCCCTGCTAATTGCTGATCTCCTCCACTCTTTATTTAATTTTCCTTGTAAGTGATTGGGCATTCTTCGCAAAGTGAAACTTCACCTCATTTACTAAGCTCTGGGGAAAATACCCTTGTAAAGTGAACAGTCTAACTGAATTTTGAAAAAACAACCCCAATATTTGCAACACAGTCCCTTGTCTTAAAACAACAGGGTGTGATATGGCAATGCTATGTAAAATACATTTTTTTAAAGCTGCCCACTTATTGAACTTAGCTTCAAATTGTTGTTTGAGTATGGGTTACAAAATTCGACCACAACAAATGTTCTAGAAATTTGAGAATTTGAAATCATGTTCAACCCAAATTGGATTCGCAATACCAAGCAACATATTACCTCTATAAATGTCTTATGTGGTTTCTTCATGTCAATGCTGAATGCATTTCCAATGACTGGCCATGGTTTGGGCCCAGGTGGGAAGTTCTTGTACTTGTCTTGCTTCTGGCTGTTGTATATATAGGCCAAGAAAAGTATGACAACAACGGACAGAAGAATCGTCACAGGGTCAACTGGAAACATTGTCCTGTAATATCTAGAGAGGAGGAATAAATGCATTGTGGGTAATGTATGAAGAAACATATATTAAAGAACCTAATGGTTCTCAAACACATTTTGATAAATGAGGGATTTTTTTTCCAATCAATCTCTTCAGATAGGAATAATCAATCTATAGTCGACAAACCTTTCAATTGATATGTCACACACAGAAAGATGGATTTTGATCAATAGTTAAGATGATCACAAAAGCAATCCATAGCAGATTGTGGTATAGCAAGGTATAGCAGCACCTGACAGGCATTTAGGAGGCTATACTGCAGCCTCTTGATACCTGTTTTTTTTTTAAACTGCTGAGTGGCAATTTTACATTGCAGGAACTGTAAGCCAAGCATTTGTCTAAGGTTTGCAGTGCAGCACCTTTGATCTCAATGTGCGAGTTTGACAAGTGGTGCCACCTGTGAAACTCTGCAGCCCGAGTTATTATACCCAAAGTAGGGTCGCTTACATTTTGTAACTTAAAAACAGGCTCATCAATTTGTCAGGAACACCAAGATGGAAGTCAGCCAAATACAGGAGCCAGATCTCATGCCAGTCTTTCTCCCAGGGAATAGAATGGATGCTGACCACTTATTTCCTGAATGTCGGTGGAACGCAGCATGGAGAGCGGTGGCAGCGGGGATGATGTCATGAAGAAAGCAGCCAACATCCATTCTATTCCCCGGGGAGAAAGACAGGTGTGAGATCCTACTCCTGTATTTGAACTTCCATCTTGACATGCCTGACATATTGATGAGCCTACACAAATTCTAACAGCAATTCTTTCTCCGGCTGTCAGTGGCACTCATTGGGTAACTGCAGCCGCAAAATAAGGAAGTTCCACCTAAAAATCTACATCAAACCCTTTGGGTCTGGAATTAATTTTAAGGTGGTAGTTCAGACACAAAAAAAAAAGGAAAAAAGCATGGCCCCACAAAATTCATACCAAACTCTCATCCATATATGTAGCGTGGCTGGCCGTGATGTAATTCTATTGGAAACTCCATGCATTTCTTGACTGCGTGGCATCTTGCATACTAGCAACCATGATATAATAATTTGCCAGGAAGCAACTGGCCAGCACTCGCAGCATCCTTGAATATTATGACAATGTTTATGACTTCCTGCAGCAACCAGAGGTCTTCAATGGCAAATTAACTGCTTAATTTGCCTTTTTGATCAAAACCCTGTCACTGCAAACTCAAACCTCATTCCTAATCAGGATTTGTAATATACACTATATTGACAAAAGTATTAGGATACCACTCCAAATCATTGGATTCAGGTGTTCCAATCACCTCCATGGTGACCGGTGTATAAAATCAAGCACCTAGACATGCAGACATTTGTGAAAGAATGGGTCACACTTAGGAGCTCAGTTAATTCAAGTGTGGTACCGTGATAGGTTGCTACCTGTGCAGTATGTTCATCTGTGAAATTTCCTTGCTACTAAATATTTCATGGTCAACTATTAGTGGTGTTATCATAAAGTGGAAGCAACTGGGAACAACAGCAACTCACCCACGAAGTGGTAGGCCATGTAAAATGACAGAGCGGAATCAGAGCATGCTGAAGCGTACAGTGCGCAGAAGCTGCCAACTGTCTGCAGAGTCAATAGCAAAAAACTGTGCATAGAGAGATTCATGGAATGGGTTCCTATGGCTGAGCAGCTGCATCCAAGCCTTACATCACCAAGTGCAATGCAAAGCGTCGGATGCAGTGGTGTAAAGCACACTGCCACTGGATTCTAGAGCAGTGGAGATGTGTTCTCTGGAGTGATGAATCACGCTTCTCTGTCTGGCAATCTGATGGATGTTTCTGAGTTTGGTGGTTGCCAGGAGAAAGGCACTTGCCTGACTGCATTGTGCCAAGTGTAGTTTGGTGGAGGGGGGATTATGGTGAGGGGTTGTTTTTCAGGAGTTAGGCTTTGCCTCTTAGTTCTAGTGAAGGGAACTCTTAAGGCGTCCGCATGCCATGACATTTTGGACAATTTCATGCTCCCAACTTTGTTGCACCTTTCTGTTCCAACATGACTGCGCACCAGTGCACAAAGCAAAGTCCATAAAAACATAGATGAGCGAGTATGGGGTGAAGGAACTTGCCTGGCCTGCACAGAGTCCTGACCTCAACCCAATAGAATATCTTTGGGATGAATTAGAGCAGAGACTGCGAGCCAGGCCTTCTCGGCCGACATCAGTGCCTGACCTCGCATGCGCTTCTGGAAGAATGGTCAAACACTCCCACAGACACACTCCTAAACCTTGCGGACAGTCTTCCCAGAAGAGCTGAAGCTGTTATAAATGCAAAGGGTGGGCCAACTCAATATTGAACCCTACAGACTAAGACTGGGATGCCATTTAAGTTCATGTGCGTGTAAAGGCAGTCGTCCCAATACTTTTAGCAATATAGTGTATCTTTAAAAGCTCTGGGCAGATAGAAAATATGAGTAGTATAAATACTATAAGTAAAGAGAGAAAAAATACAAAAATTAACACAGCTCTGTAATCATCAATGTATTATTAAATGTATTTTTTAAATGCAATCAGTATAATGCTTCATATACACTGGCAGCTCCTGACATTTTTAGCCAAAGCTCCTAAATAGAGACGAGCGAAGTATTCAAAAATTCGATTCGACTGATTCGGCGAATTCTTGGAAAAAATTCTATTCGAGTCAAATATTTTCGCTGTGAATTTAACTTAAAAAGGGTGTTTCTAGGCTTCAGAGAGACTTTATATTAGTGCAGAACACTGTACCTTTAATTTAAATGCCCTTGGAGTCTGCTGGGGAAGAGAAATAATACTGTCAGTCAGTATGACATGCAGATGAGTGCCGTCGATCTTAGAATCACCGCACACTTCACTCATTTGGCCAGTCACGGGGCCAAAACCAGTGTTTGGAGCCACAGTGTGGCGGTGGAGGCAGCAGCAATGGGAGGCCATACAGCACCCTATGACAAAATGGAAACCAGCAGGAGTGTGAGGAGACCTGAAAGTGGCACATGGCAGAGTGGGAGCAATGGGAGGCGGTACAGGGACCCATGACACACTGTGGACCAAGCAGCAGCGTGACGAGGCGGTCCGGGGTCCCATGGCAGATTTGGGGCCTGGCAGCACCTATAGGAGGCCTGTAATCTGCCAGCAACCTATGACAAAATGGAAACCAGCAGGACTGTGAGGAGACCTGAAAGTGGCACATGGCAGAGTGGGAGCAATGGGAGGCGGTACAGGGACCCATGACACACTGTGGACCCAGCAGCAGCGTGACGAGGCGGTCCGGGGGCCCATGGCAGATTTGGGGCCTGGCAGCACCTATGGGAGGCCTGTAATCTGCCAGCAACCTATGACAAAATGGAAACCAGCAGGAGTGTGAGGAGACCTGAAAGTGGCACATGGCAGAGTGGGAGCAATGGGAGGCGGTACAGGGACCCATGACACACTGTGGACCCAGCAGCAGCGTGACGAGGCGGTCCGGGGGCCCATGGCAGATTTGGGGCCTGGCAGCACCTATGGGAGGCCTGTAATCTGCCAGCAACCTATGACAAAATGGAAACCAGCAGGAGTGTGAGGAGACCTGAAAGTGGCACATGGCAGAGTGGGAGCAATGGGAGGCGGTACAGGGACCCATGACACACTGTGGACCCAGCAGCAGCGTGACGAGGCGGTCCGGGGGCCCATGGCAGATTTGGGGCCTGGCAGCACCTATGGGAGGCCTGTAATCTGCCAGCAACCTATGACAAAATGGAAACCAGCAGGAGTGTGAGGAGACCTGAAAGTGGCACATGGCAGAGTGGGAGCAATGGGAGGCGGTACAGGGACCCATGACACACTGTGGACCCAGCAGCAGCGTGACGAGGCGGTCCGGGGGCCCATGGCAGATTTGGGGCCTGGCAGCACCTATGGGAGGCCTGTAAACTGCCAGCAACCTATGACAAAATGGAAACCAGCAGGAGTGTGAGGAGACCTGAAAGTGGCACATGGCAGAGTGGGAGCAATGGGAGGCGGTACAGGGACCCATGACACACTGTGGACCTGGCAGCAGCGTGAGGAGGCGGTACAGGGGCCCATGGCAGATTAGGGGCCTGGCAGCAGCTATGGGAGGCCCGTAATCTGCCAGCACCCTATGACAAAATGAAACACACCAGCAGTGTGAGGAGACCTGAAAGTGGCACATGGCATGACACACTGTGGACCTTGCAGCAGCGTGAGGAGGCGGTACAGGGGCCCATGGCAGATTAGGGGCCTGGCAGCAGCTATGGGGGGCCCGTAATCTGCCAGCACCCTATGACAAAATGAAACACACCAGCAGTGTGAGGAGACCTGAAAGTGGCACATGGCATGACACACCGTGGACCTTGCAGCAGCGTGAGGAGGCGGTACAGGGGCCCATGGCAGATTAGGGGCCTGGCAGCAGCTATGGGAGGCCCGTAATCTGCCAGCACCCTATGACAAAATGAAACACACCAGCAGTGTGAGGAGACCTGAAAGTGGCACATAGCATGACACACTGTGGACCTTGCAGCAGCGTGAGGAGGCGGTACAGGGGCCCATGGCAGATTAGGGGCCTGGCAGCAGCAATAGGAGGCCCGTAATCTGCCAGCACGCTATGACAAAATGAAACACACCAGCAGTGTGAGGAGACCTGAAAGTGGCACATGGCATGACACACTGTGGACCTTGCAGCAGCGTGAGGAGGCGGTACTGGGGCCCATGGCAGATTAGGGGCCTGGCAGCAGCTATGGGAGGCCCGTAATCTGCCAGCACCCTATGACAAAATGAAACACACCAGCAGTGTGAGGAGACCTGAAAGTGGCACATGGCATGACACACTGTGGACCTTGCAGCAGCGTGAGGAGGCGGTACAGGGGCCCATGGCAGATTAGGGGCCTGGCCGCAGCAATGTGAGGCACGTAATCTGCCAGCATCCTATGACAAAATGAAACACACCAGCAGTGTGAGGAGACCTGAAAGTGGCACATGGCATGACACACTGTGGACCTTGCAGCAGCGTGAGGAGGCGGTACAGGGGCCCATGGCAGATTAGGGGCCTGGCAGCAGCTATGGGGGGCCCGTAATCTGCCAGCACCCTATGACAAAATGAAACACACCAGCAGTGTGAGGAGACCTGAAAGTGGCACATGGCATGACACACCGTGGACCTTGCAGCAGCGTGAGGAGGCGGTACAGGGGCCCATGGCAGATTAGGGGCCTGGCAGCAGCTATGGGAGGCCCGTAATCTGCCAGCACCCTATGACAAAATGAAACACACCAGCAGTGTGAGGAGACCTGAAAGTGGCACATGGCATGACACACTGTGGACCTTGCAGCAGCGTGAGGAGGCGGTACAGGGGCCCATGGCAGATTAGGGGCCTGGCCGCAGCAATGTGAGGCCCGTAATCTGCCAGCATCCTATGACAAAATGGAACCCAGCAGCAGTGTGAGGAGACCTGATAGTGGCACATGGCAGAGTGTGGCGTTGGAGATAGCAACAATGGGAGGCGGTACAGGGACCCATGAGACACTGTGGACCTGGCAGCAGCGTGAGGAGGCGGTACAGGGGCCCATGGCAGATTAGGGGCCTGGCCGCAGCAATGTGAGGCACGTAATCTGCCAGCATCCTATGACAAAATGAAACACACCAGCAGTGTGAGGAGACCTGAAAGTGGCACATGGCATGACACACTGTGGACCTTGCAGCAGCGTGAGGAGGCGGTACAGGGGCCCATGGCAGATTAGGGGCCTGGTCGCAGCAATGTGAGGCCCGTAATCTGCCAGCATCCTATGACAAAATGGAACCCAGCAGCAGTGTGAGGAGACCTGATAGTGGCATATGGCAGAGTGTGGCGTTGGAGACAGCAGCAATGGGAGGCGGTACAGGGACCCATGACACACTGTGGACCTGGCAGCAGCGTGAGGAGGCGGTACAGGGGCCCATGGCAGATTAGGGGCCTGGCCGCAGCAATGTGAGGCACGTAATCTGCCAGCATCCTATGACAAAATGAAACACACCAGCAGTGTGAGGAGACCTGAAAGTGGCACATGGCATGACACACTGTGGACCTTGCAGCAGCGTGAGGAGGCGGTACAGGGGCCCATGGCAGATTAGGGGCCTGGCAGCAGCTATGGGAGGCCTGTAATCTGCCAGCACCCTATGACAAAATGGAACCCAGCAGCAGTGTGCGGAGACCTGAAAGTGGCACATGGCAGGGGCATGATTCATGGCGGATTTAGTCAGTTGTGTCAGGAACTGGTGGTTTGAAATCCAGACTAATCCACGCCTGATTCATTTTCACAAACGTGAGTCTCTCCACACTTTGGTTGGACAGTCGTGTCCTCCGCGGAGTTACAATACCTCCTGCCGCACTAAACACGCGCTCCGATGCCACGGTACTGGCCGGGCATGACAGCCTTTCAAGGGCAAATTCAGCTAGTTGGGGCCAAAGGTCAAGTTTCGTTGCCCAGTAGTCAAGGGGATAGTCTACCTCGGTTGGCAGGGTGCTGTCCAAGTAGGCCCAAGCCTGTTGTTTGAGCTCCTGCTCCAGGTCCACCTGATGCTGCTGCTGCTGCTGCGGCTGGTTAGTAGTTTCCTCACTGCGCTGGTGAAGAAAGCTACTCATCATCGACTGCAGACTGAGGCAGCCGCTGCTGGTGGAGCTGCCACTGCTCCTACCACCCCACCCCTCCCCTGCTGCCATGCCAGCGGAACGCGAGCGCACAGGGCCCACAGTGTCTGAGGATGGACGTTGGCGCAGAAAGGCAGAGACCAACTGACTACATAGGTGGTTTTTATAGTACGTAATTTTGGCCTCCCTCTCAGCAGGTGTGAAAAAGGCCACCATTTTGGAACGGTAGCGAGGGTCCAACAAGGTGGACAGCCAAAAGTCATCCCTCTGTCTGATGGTTATTATTCGGCTGTCGCTACGCAAGCAACCGAGCATGCTATGGGCCATTTGTGCCAAGGAATGCGAGGGACTCCTTGCCTCCATCTCCACAGCATACTGCCACGGTGCGTCTGGGTCCTCTGTCTCCTCCTCCTCCTCCTCTACCAGATGCTCCTGCTCCTCCACTCCTGTCCGCTGAGTGGAAAAACCACCCAATTCACTCAATAATTCTTGAGCACAAATGTTCTCCTCTACCTCCTCCTCTTCTTCCTGTCCTGCCCCCACAGGGGTCATGTGGCGTTGAGATCTGTGCGCCACGTCTACCGCACCCTGACCAGCCATTGTTAACAGCATTTGTTCCAGGACGTGCAACAGAGGAATGACGTCGTTCATCCCATAGTCCTGCCGACTCACGAATAGCGTGGCCTCCTCAAAGGGCCTGAGCAAGCGGCAGGTGTCACGCATGAGCTGCCAATGGCTGACATCGAAGTTACACAGGGGAGTACCTTTATCCGCTTGTAACATCAGGAAATCGATAATGGCCTTTCGCTGCTCGTAAAGGCGGTCTAACATGTGTAGGGTTGAATTCCACCTTGTTGCAACGTCGCAGATCAGGCGATGCTGTGGAATTCCGTTCTGCCGCTGCAGCTCAAGGAGGGTGTGCTTTGCGCTGTAGGAATGGCTGAAATGCATGCAAAGTTTACGTGACATTTTAAGGATGTCTTGCAGTGGGATGGTGGATTTTAGGAACCGCTTGACAACCAGATTGAACACGTGAGCCATGCATGGCGCATGGCACAACCTTCCTTGACGCAGAGCAGACACCATGTTCTTTCCGTTGTTGGTCAACATGGTTCCGATTTTCAGTTTGCGCGGAGACAGCCATCTGTCGATTTCTCTGTTCATTACACTCAGAAGTTCCTCCCCTGTGTGACTACGTTCGCCAAGGCATACCAGGTGCAGCACAGCGTGACACCGTTGCGCCCTGCACATGTGATATGCCGGTCGGGTAATGGGACTTGGCACGGGGGTGGCGGCTGAGGACATGACGGAAGAAGAGGTGGTAGAGGCGGACATGTTTGCTGGACCAAGGACGTGCAAACGTGGAGGCAAAAGCGTTGTGACCTGTCCAAGTTGCTGGTGCGGCTGTGCCGGCACCACGTTCACCCAGTGTGCCATAAATGACATGTACTGTCCCTGACCGTAGTTACAGCTCCACACGTCGGCGCTGCCGTGCACTTTGGCAGAGACCGACATGCTCAAAGACTGGCCCACCATCTCTTCTACATGTGAATGCAGGGCTGGCACTGCCTTTTTGGCGAAGAAATGCCGGCTTGGCACTCTCCACCGCGGCGCGGCACAAGCCATCATTTCTTGGAAAGGTGCTGAGTCCACCAGTTGGAAAGGGAGGGACTGCAGCACCAGCAACTTGGACAGGAGGACGTTCAGCTTCTGCACCGTCGGGTGCGTGCTCGCAAACTGTTGTCTCTTGGAAACGGATTCCAAGAAAGACTGCTGACGGAATCCGTGAAGAGGAGTAGCAGGAGAAGGAGCATCTGAACGAGCGGAAGATGCCAACGAGCGACAACTCCCCTCAGCAGAGGTGTTGGAGCCTTGACTGGCTGATAGAGGGCGATTGACGTCGGGTGACGGAGCAAGTAACGGAGCGGGTGATGGAGCGGGGGCTGGGGCAGGCAGAACCGCCGTATCTTTATCACGGTTTTCCCAGGCCACCAAATGGCGACGCTGCATATGCTGACGCAACGCTGTAGTCCCAACATGGGCCCCCTGGCCACGCTTGACTTTCTGGCCACATAGTCGACATACGGCTACGTTTACTTCCTCGGGCGGCTTGACAAAAAATTGCCACACCGCCGAGTAGGAAACTTTGCCCCCGCTACTCCTCACTACCTGACTGCTACTTCCTCCGTGCACACCGGCACCACTACTGGCCGTGGTGGTAGGCTGCAGTGGAGCTGGTGCTCTACTCCGTGGCCGTTTGGCTCCACTGACACTGCTGTGACCCTGCTGCCTCCTGGGCAACCCACCGACTGTTTCGCTCGCTGCCAAGCTGGCACCCTCTTCTCCTGATGATGCGGAAGAAATTGCCTGATGACGACGAGGCTGCCAAGTGCGATCAACCTCCTCATCATCAAGTAGGGTCTCCGCCTCACTACTAGCCCCCTCGGCTGCGTGTGGGTCAGGAGACAGACCTGTCTCTAGACCGGCTACCGAGCCACTCTCCTAGCCAGTACTTCTTCGCCTGGCTGCTGAAGAGGCGGATGTCTCCCCCCGTTCCTGACCGCCCTCTGTTAGCTCTTCCTCACTGTACAGTGGGGCTGAGCCCACAGCATGCGATACTTCGCTTGGTGAGGGAACAGCAAAGGACAGGGGCAGGTAGAGGACACGTGATTTCAGTGGGCTTGCTCCCGGGCCATGCCAACTAACGGTTGTGTCTGACGTACACACCGACCGTTGGCTGTAGGTGTCAGAGGTGACCTGGGAAGAGGAAGACGACCGAGCCAACCAATCGATGACGGCAGGGTTGTCGGTGGAGACACGACCGCTGGATGACACCGGGAGCACTGGCCTCTGGCTGCGACTAGTGCTGCCTCGACCCCTTCCTCTGCTGCCACGTCTGCTCGCTCCTAAAACATTGCCTCCTCTGCCACTCCTCTGCATGTTGTCTGACATACTCTTTAATTCAACGATTCTGTGTCCCTGAGTAACAATTCTGTGTCCCTGAGTAACAATTCTGTGTCTGTCCCTGAGTAACAATTCTGTGGCCCTGAGTAACAATTCTGTGTCCCTCAGTAACAATTCTGTGTCTGAGTAACGTTTCTGTGGCCCTAAGTAACGGTTCTGTGGCCCTCAGTAACAATTCTGTGTCCCTCAGTAACAATTCTGTGTCTGTCCCTGAGTAACAATTCTGTGTCCCTAAGTAACGTTTCTGTGGCCCTAAGTAACGGTTCTGTGGCCCTCAGTAACAATTCTGTGTCCCTGAGTAACGTTTCTGTGGCCCTAAGTAACGGTTCTTTGTCCCTCAGTAACAATTCTGTGTCCCTGAGTAACAATTCTGTGTCTGTCCCTGAGTAACAATTCTGTGGCCCTAAGTAACGGTTCTGTGGCCCTCAGTAACAATTATGTGTCCCGGAGTAACAATTCTGTGTCTGTCCCTGAGTAACAATTCTGTGTCCCTAAGTAACGTTTCTGTGGCCCTAAGTAACGGTTCTGTGGCCCTCAGTAACAATTCTGTGTCCCTGAGTAACGTTTCTGTGGCCTTAAGTAACGGTTCTGTGGCCCTCAGTAACAATTCTGTGTCTGTCCCTGAGTAACAATTCTGTGTCTGTCCCTGAGTAACAATTCTGTGGCCCTAAGTAACGTTTCTGTGGCTCTAAGTAACAGTTCTGTGGCCCTCAGTAACAATTCTGTGTCCCTGAGTAACGTTTCTGTGGCCCTCAGCAACAATTCTGTGTCCCTCAGTAACAATTCTGTGTCTGTCCCTGAGTAACAATTCTGTGTCTGTCCCTGAGTAACAATTCTGTGTCCCTAAGTAACGTTTCTGTGGCCCTAAGTAATGGTTCTGTGGCCCTCAGTAACAATTCTGTGTCTGAGTAACGTTTCTGTGGCCCTAAGTAACGGTTCTGTTGCCCTCAGTAACAATTCTGTGTCCCTCAGAAACAATTCTGTGTCTGTCCCTGAGTAACAATTCTGTGTCCCTAAGTAAAGTTTCTGTGGCCCTAAGTAACGGTTCTGTGGCCCTCAGTAACAATTCTGTGTCCCTGAGTAACGTTTCTGTGGCCCTAAGTAACGGTTCTGTGGCCCTCAGTAACAATTCTGTGTCCCTCAGTAACAATTCTGTGTCTGTCCCTGAGTAACAATTCTGTGGCCCTAAGTAACGTTTCTGTGGCCCTAAGTAACGGTTCTGTGGCCCTCAGTAACAATTCTGTGTCCCTCAGTAACAATTCTCTGTCTGTCCCTGAGTAACAATTCTGTGGCCCTAAGTAACGTTTCTGTGGCCCTAAGTAACGGTTCTGTGGCCCTCAGTAACAATTCTGTGTCCCTGAGTAACGTTTCTGTGGCCCTAAGTAACGGTTCTTTGGCCCTCAGTAACAATTCTGTGTCCCTCAGTAACAATTCTGTGTTTGTCCCTGAGTAACAATTCTGTGGCCCTAAGTAACGGTTCTGTGGCCCTCACTAACAATTCTGTGTCCCTGAGTAATGTTTCTGTGGCCCTAAGTAACGGTTCTGTGGCCCTCAGTAACAATTCTGTGTCCCTGAGTAACGTTTCTGTGGCCCTAAGTAACGGTTCTGTGGCCCTCAGTAACAATTCTGTGTCCCTCAGTAACAATTCTGTGTCTGTCCCTGAGTAACAATTCTGTGGCCCTAAGTAACGTTTCTGTGGCCCTAAGTAACGGTTCTGTGGCCCTCAGTAACAATTATGTGTCCCTGAGTAACGTTTCTGTGGCCCTAAGTAACGGTTCTGTGGCCCTTAGTAACAATTCTGTGTCCCTCAGTAACAATTCTGTGTCTGTCCCTGAGTAACAATTCTGTGGCCCTAAGTAACGTTTCTGTGGCCCTAAGTAACGATTCTGTGGCCCTCAGTAACATTTCTGTGTCCCTGAGTAACGTTTCTGTGGCCCTAAGTAACGTTTCTGTGGCCCTAAGTAACGATTCTGTGGCCCTAAGTAACGTTTCTGTGGCCCTAAGTAACGTTTCTCTGTCCCTAAGTAACGTTTCTGTGGCCCTAAGTAACGTTTCTCTGTCCCTAAGTAACGTTTCTGTGGCCCTAAGTAATGTTTCTCTGTCCCTAAGTAACGTTTATGTGGCCGTAACTCTGTCCCTAATACAGAGAGGTCTGCCTCTCTTGAATGACTGGAGGCAAATGGAGAATTCTAAAATGGCCGCCATTTATAGCTCGACCATTACACAGTGCTGGCTGGCTGGCTGCTGATTGGCTAATGCGATCACATGTCATTAATGAATGCATTATGGGTCAGCGCGCCTTGTCTGCGCGCCTTCCCAGACATCCCCGCTCCGTCGCTGCACATGTCGCCGCCATTTTAGGAAAAATTTTGATTCGCGCATCCGAAGTATGCTAATTTTCGGATTCGGCGCGAATCGAAATTTTTCCAATATTCGAAACGAATTCCACTTCGCCTACTTCGATTCGCTCATCTCTACTCCTAAACTCAGCTCCATAAAAGCCTAGGTGTCCACATACACATAGGCTTTTAGCAGAGTTTAGGAACTGACCTGTTTAAGTGAGGTTAAACCTCCCTCTCCTGAACGCGGAAGAATTGCGTTCAAGATAAGAATGTTTTGACCGCCGACCACAGGAAAATGCAAAACGTAGCAAAAATGCATGTAGCCCAAATTTGAATTAATCATAAGGCTCTTGCAGCCTTTGTGCAGCAGAGCTCAGAGAGCGGGAAAGAGAACCCGAAGAAGTAGCCACTCAAGTCTGCTGCAGTGTAAGAAGCATGCTGATAGGAGAAAGCAAAGAAATATAAACCCTGCCTGAGTTCTCCTCTCCTGCCCTGCTGGACTACTGAACACTTCCATCTTTCTAATTTCAATAACGGGATTTCTGTAGTTTATGAGAAGAAAACTCAGGCAGTGCTGACAACACTTCTTG
Organism: Staurois parvus; assembly: GCF_062004578.1. Taxonomy (NCBI): domain Eukaryota; kingdom Metazoa; phylum Chordata; class Amphibia; order Anura; family Ranidae; genus Staurois; species Staurois parvus. The sequence continues at coordinate 5,302,205 of NW_028318186.1, read as the reverse complement.
AGAGCAGAGGTACTGTGTTGTCAGCCCCAAAAATAAATTAGGGGCTCACTGAATCTTTGGCAGATCAACAGGTATTCTTCTGTATTTGCAGATTTCTTTAGAGACAGAACGTGGGGAAATGTACTGTTTTTTTTCTGTTTGCACAGACATACACTTTAAGGTAATAACTACAATCATAATAACTCAAAATATGTTTTAACAAAACTTCACTACAATTTGGACTAATTTTGGATTAAAATGTGTTAATGAAAAATGAAAGACTTACCGATGATCACCGTTGGCAGTATCCTATCTGCAGATCTGGTCTTTGCTCTACCACGTTCCTGCTTTTGTTCTTCTGCTTTTACACTCAGGAGGACTATTTAAACCCTGTGCAGATAATGGTCTTGTATGCATCTCAGATGTACAGTCATTACTCCACCCAGCAATAAATAGTGAACATGAACTAGCAGGTTTTCTATTGTGCAGGTTTGTGACTCACACAATGACTCTGCGAACAGAGGAAATATTGCGGGAATTTGTATTAGGATAAAAGTTGTTGAAATGTGATTCTAACCTCTAGCCTGGTTTTTTAGTCCACATTTCTGTCTTACAAGGTGCATTCCAAAAGCTGCTTGGGTTAGATGAATAAAAATGTATGGTTTAATAATAATATTTAGAAAGGGATGATTTAGGCCCATTCACACTACAATGTACAGTTGCAAGAAAAAGTATGTGAACCCCTTGGGATTACGTGGAGTTTTGCATGAATTGGGCATAAAATGTGCTCTGAACATCATCTAAGTCACAACAATAGAAGAACACAGTCTGCTGAACATAATACTACACAAACATTAGATGTTGCCATGGTTTAATTGCACATAACATGTAAACATTCACAGTGCAGGGAGGAAAAAGTATGTGAACCTTTGGACTTAATACCTGGTTGACCCTCCTTTGGCAGCAATAACCTCAACCAAACATTTCCTGTAGTTGCAGATCAGACCTGCACAACGATCTGGAGTAATTTTGGACCACTCCTCTTCACAAAACTGTTTCAGTGTAGCAATATTCTTGGGATGTCTGGTGTGAATCGCTCTCTTAAGGTCATGCCACAGCATTTCAATTGGGTTGAGGTCAGGACTCTGACTGGGCCACTCCAGAAGGCGTATTCTGTGCTGTTGCAGCCATTGTTTTGTTGAATTACTTATATGCTTTGGGTCATTGTCCTGTTGCATCACCCATCCTCTGCGGAGCTTCAGTTGGCAGACAGATGGTCGTATGTTTTCCTGCAAAATGTCTTGATAAACTCTGGAATTCATTTTCCCATCAATGACAACAATCCGTCCAGGTCCTGAGGCAGCAAAGCAGCCCCAAACCATGATGCTCCCTCCGCCATGTTTTACAGTGGGGATGAGGTTTTGATGTTGGTGTGCTGTGCCTTTTTTTCTCCACACATAGTGTTGTGTGTTCTTCCCAAACAACTCAATCTTGGTTTCATCTGTCCACAATATATTTTGCCAGTAGTGCTGTGGAACATCCAGGTGCTCTTTTGCAAACTTCAAACGTGCTGTAATATTCTTTTTGGACAGCAATGGCTTCCTCCGTGGTGTCCTCCCATGTACTCCATTCTTGTTTAATGTTTTCCTTATTGTAGATGTGTCAACAAAAATGTTAGCATGTGCCAGAGATTTCTGTAGGTCTTTAGCTGACACTCTGGGATTCTTCTTTACCTCATGCAGCATTCTGCGCTGTGCTCTTGCAGTCATTTTTACAGGACGACCACGTCTAGGGAGAGTAGCAACAGTGCTAAACTTTCTCCATTTGTAGACAGTCTGTCTTATCGTGGACACATGAACATCAAGGCTTTTGGAGATACTTTTGTAACCCTTTCCAGCTTCTTGCAAGTCAACAATTCTTGATCGTAGGTCTTCTGAGAGCTCTTTTCTGCGAGGCATGGTTCACATCAGACAGTGCTTCTTGAAACCGGTAAACCCAAAACAGGTGTGTGTTTTTTAAGGGCAGGACAGCTGTCAGCAACACATCCAATATCATCACACTGATTGGAGTCAAGGTTGGCTCACTCCTGGCTCCAATTAGCTCTGGGAGAAGTCATTAAGCTAGGACTTCACATACTTTTTCCTCCCTGCACTGTGAATGTTTACATGTTATGTGCAATTAAACCATGGCAACATCTAATGTTTGTGTAGTATTATGTTCAGCAGACTGTGTTCTTCTATTGTTGTGACTTAGATGACGTTCAGAGCACATTTTATGACCAATTCATGCAAAACTCCACGTAATCCCAAGGGGTTCACATACTTTTTCTTGCAACTGTATGTTCAGCACAGTTAAACACACGTGTTGATGTGCACTTGCATTCTGCACATTTCTCTTCACTTCCTAGAACATGCAAAGGGTCTGCAGAGGAGCTAAACTTGGCTGGCCTGCTGCTTTTTTCTTTCATTTCACTCCATTGATGTGTTACCACACTTTTTTTCCTTCATAAATCAGCTTATATCAGTACAACAACTTAGTGCGAGCTGCCCCAATTTGTATACCATGTAATTTAAAGGTCCTTGGGTTGGCATGCTTTGAAAAAAATGTACCAATGCTTCTGGTATGATTGGACCCTTACAGTTCAACTGTACTGGTTTACTAAAGCTGTGACCTAGGCACAGGCACATGGTAGTTAAAGTGTTTGTACAGGATTACATTTTATTTTTAATAAAATAACAAACATGTCATACGTACCTGCTCTGTGCAATGGTTTCATCCAGAGCGGTCCCAAACCTCCTCTTCTGCGGTCCCACAAAGGCACTCTCAGCTCCCCCCCCCCCCCCCCATAGCTCCCAAGCCAACTCTGTGTGTCCATGCAGAAGGTTTCTTACCTTAAAATGTGAAAGTGCTTGCGAGCTACTATGGTGAGTACTAAAGTGCCTGAATAATTAATCAATTAAGTTAAATTAACACACATGTGGTTCACTGACACTAAACACTTACTCATATAATAGTGCATATAACTGAATTAAAAATAATTTTATATTTTTTTTGTGTATTTTTGGACAATTTGTGGATTATATTATATATAATTTTCTATTTTCATTATATATATATATTTTTTTATATTTTTGGTTTTTGATCACATGTTTTACAGATACATAGAGTACACATTGCACAATATTACATTATTATAATATTTACTTATTTAGTGGAGAGCAGCACATATTAATTATTTTTAATTCAGGATTTTTACCTTAATGCATAAAATGTAAAAAAGTAAAAAAAACTTTCCACCTTTAGAATTACTTTAACACCTGATATGATGGGGCTTCATTTGTGGCCACTGACTCTCATAATGGGTTTCACATATTATTATTTCTATTTCTGAGTATTAATAAATAAATTAGTAAAAAATATCATTTAACCACTTTGTTCCGGGTGGACGTCATATGACGTCCTCCCACAATGCACCTCACACTCGGCTGTGCAGCCACACTGTGGCACAATCTGTCACTGGCTGATGACACAGATGATGACAGATCACTGTACCGGGCTGCTGCTGGTTCCATGGGAATCAATCACAGTGATCACATGACAATTGCAAACAACGAATGGTTTAGCATAATGCCATTTATTGTGTACAATTGTGTTGCTAGCTGTGATCACATGGTAGAGACAGGTCTAATCACAGCCCATCTGTACCGTGTGATTATCTGTGGCCAATCACAGCTAATCACAACAAATTCAGTTAAATTCACTGGTATAAGCAATCATAATGTGTAAAAAACAAATCCTGATCACTTCCCCAAAATAGTACATGGTACTATGGTAACATTATATTACTCTGGTCACAGTTTGTTAAAAAAAATCAGGGAAAAAAATGTAACAAATAAATAAATAAATACATAAATAAATAAAATGATTTATATATTATTTTACATACTGTGACCAGTCAGGGTCCCTGATTGCCATCACACCAGTTATATAATGATGCTGTACTGCACTGGTGACAGAACATAAAAAGAAAAAAATATAAGTTTCTTCATTTTCGAAAAAAGTATGACAAAAAATTACAATTTCAAAAAACTCTCCATTCCTCTTACTAAATAGCTACTTTCCAAAAGGGGTCATTTGGGGGGCTGTTGTACAGTCCTGGTTTTTTGGGGCCTCAAGAAATGAGACTGGCTGTCAGTACATCAGGCCTAATCAATTTTCAGATGTATCACGGTTTGTGGACTTTATAACTTTCCTACAGACTAAATAATATACTCTGATTTGAGCTAATTTCTCCATAGAAATGTAGCAGAATACATTTTGGCCCAAATGTATGAAAAAAGATTATTTATATGCAAAATTTTATAACAGACACTAAGAAAAACATGTTCTCTTTTGGAAAGACAAGGTAAATAGGAAAGGTGATGGTGTCTGTCTCTATGTGAGAAGTGATCTCAGAGCGAGTGTGAAAGAGGACCTAGTTGATGGAGAGTGTGATGAGGCTGAAGCATTATGGGTGGAACTGCACATGGGGGTGCATACTACAAAGGTAGTCATTGGAGTTTTCTATAGGCCTCCCAGTGTTAATGAGGAAATGGAGAATCAGCTCCTTGCACAGATCGAACGGGCTGCAAGGGCTGAGACAGCGATAATAATGGAGGATTTTAACTACCAGGAACTTGACTGGAGTAATGGTACTGCAGGAACAGTTAAAGGGCAAAATGTTTTAAACCTACTACAGAACAATTTTATGGTACAGTTCCTAGAGGCACCAACTGGGAATGATGCTCTGCTGGACCTGGTAGTCTCAAACCATGCAGAGCTTATTACTAATGTCCATATAAAAGAACATCTGGGTAGCAGTGACCATAACATTATTTCATTTATTGTTAGCTGTAAACAGAAAGCACATACAGGAAAAATGCTCAATTTTAAGAGAGCTAATTTTCCAAGGCTGAGATCTGCTCTCCAACACTTAGACTGGGAGAGAATATTGGCATCAATGAACACAACACAGAAATGGGAGTTCTTCAAAAGGACTGTATGTGAACACACTGCAAAATATATTCCCATGGGCAACAATTTTAAAAGACTAAAAAGCAAACCTATGTGGCTTACTGCCAAGTGTTAAAAAAGCTACAGACAATAAGAAATGAGCCTTTATTAAATATAAAAATGAAGGAATGCTATCATCATTTAAACATCATAAAGAATATAACAGAATATGCAAAAAGGAAATAAAGGCAGCAAAAATTGTAAACAAATGACAGATTGCAAAAGATAGCAGGACAAACCCCCCAAAATTCTTCAAATATATTAATGGTAAAAAGGTCTGGTCCGAGCATGTAGGCCCTTTACAAAATAATCTAGAGTGGGTGAATGGCGACAAAGAGAAGTCAAATGTATTAAATACCTTCTTCAGCTCTGTGTATACAAAGGAGCATGGGGGAGCTCTTGTCCACAATGGGCATGGTATTGACACAGCTCCAGATGATCCACATTGGCTCACAATTGATATGATACAAAAATATTTAGACAGAATAAAGGTGAATAAAGCACCTGGTCCAGATGGCATACACCCACGGGTCCTTAAAGAATTGAGCTCTGTTATTTCAAAGCCATTGTTTCTAATTTTTAGGGACTCTTTAATGATTGGCATAGTAATACTGGATTGGCGTAAGGATAATGTGGTGCCAATATTTAAAAAGGGGTCAATTATAGACCTGTTAGTTTTACGTCTATAGTTGGGAAGGTACTGGAGAGTTTAATAAAAGACCACGTAGATGTGTTCTTGCTGGAAAAAAATATTTTAAGCAACAGAAGGCATGGATTCATGAAAGACAGAAGTTGTCAAACAAATCTGGTTTCTTTTTATGAGGAGGTAAGCAAAACCTTGGACAGAGGGGTGGTGGTGGATGTGGTATACTTGGGTCTGGGATTATAAATACAATTTCAGTCTTGCAGATGACACCAAGCTGTGCAGTGTAATAACGTCCTTACAGGATGTCTCCAATTTACAAGCCGACCTCAATGCACTGTTTAACTGAGCGACTATGTTGCAAATGAGGTTTATTGTTGATAAATGTAAGGTGATGCACTTGGGGGCTAAGAATACGCATGCATTATACATGCTGGGGGGGGGGTACAACTGGGGGAATGCAATGCCAAGCTGCGGTTTCTAAAGCAAGTAAAATACTCTCTTGTATTAAAAGAGGTATAGACTCCAGAGAGAGAGATAGCATATTACCCCGGTACAAATTATTAGTAAGACCTCATCTGGAATATGCAGTTCAGTTTTGGGCACCAATTCACTAAAAGAACATTGGGAAACTGGAGAAAGTACAGAGAAGGGCAACCAAACTGATAAGAGGCATGGAGGAGCTCAGCTATGAGGAAAGATTAAAGGAACTGAATTTATTCTCTCTTGAGAAGAGGGGATTAAGGTGGGATATGATCAACATGTATAAATACATCAGTGGTTCATATAGTGAACTCGGTGTAGAGCTATTCACTCTTTATGTCTAGAGGAAAAGAAATTTAATCTCCAAACTTGGAAAGATTTCTTCACAGTGAGAGCTGTGAAAATGTGGAATAGATTCCCTCAAGAGTGGGCACTGGCCAGCTCAGTGGATTGCTTTAAAAAAGACTTGGATTCTTTCTTGGATACACTTAATATAACTGGTTACTATTTGTAGTTAAATTTGATCCAGGGAATATCTAATTGTCTCTCGGGGGATCAGGAAGTAATTTTTTCCCATGCAGGAGCAAATTGGATCGTGCTTTGCTGGGGGGGGTTGCCTTCCTCTGGACCAACTGTGGATGTAGGATTATAACTTTTTTAATGGTTGAACTGGATGGACTTTTGTCTTTTTTCAGCCAGACTAACTATGTAACTATGTAAATAAAAAGCAGTTTTCTCTTCAGTTCTCCCTCCTAGTTCTGTCCACTATAGACATTCTGCTCTAACATATGCTGTATCTCCAGTTCCGGGTTAAATGGCACCCAACTTCAGTCAATGAATTTTCTTTGAGCCCTAGCTGTCATGGACACAACCAATTGATGTACGTAATCTTGTATTCTGGCCTCACAGGAGAATGATGCATAGAATGGTACCTGCACATCGACTACACACATGACCAGCTGGAAGAAACTTGTCTTTAACAATCCTTTTCAGGATTTTCCTTGCTACCCACCCCTTTTTTCCTCTCGCCTTCCTTCTATGTGATCACTGGGAGAAAACAAATCTAAGTTTCCTTTTTTTACCTACCTCAAGCTGCGGTGACCCAACACCACAGCCCCAGATCGTCTCCTTTTCTGTTTGCTTCCTACTTGGGTCCTTCTACAAGTGTCTACATAAGTGCTGCAAGATGTGGACACTTCCTATTGGATGTCCATTGAAAGGACCAATACCAATGTAGGGGAATGAAGGGGACCAGCAATATCGAGCTTTATTGCACCACAGGACTTGCGGTTCCCCGCACTTGAAAATGGCAGCATTGAGAGATCTGGACTTAGGTAGGTATATCTGGCATCACAAACTAAGGAGCAAAAAGCTTAGCATGATGGGTTAGAGGTGGGTATAAAGGAGGGATGGAAAAAAAGGTTGTTCCCAGAGGAGGGCTACCTGCACTGGGGGGCTGTCACATTAGGGAGAATTAGGACTTTTAGGCATACAATATGATAGATGGATAGATAGATAGAACTAGATATTATATATATATATATATTATTATTATACAGTATTTATAAAGCGCCAATAGTTCACTCAGCGCTGTACAGTACAAAGGGGGACAGAACATGTGACAGAACAATACCAATACAATGCAAAACATGAGGGGATCGAGGGCCCTGCTCTTTCGAGCTTACAATCATTTATATATGTATAAAATAACTAAATTAATTCATTAAAAAACATTCCATAGTTCTATGTAATCCATTATTTGATTTCTTCACCTTTAGTATATAAGCATGGCTTATGACTCACATTATTGCATTGCTTCTAATTTTACCTTTCCTCCAGTGACTGAGCGTCTCACCTTTGTCCCATTATAGTTACATCATCCTTCTAGGCTGTTCAAGAAATTAACCGTGCCATTATTACTAGGGCCAGTATACACAATATGAGCTAAAATGTAGTAGGGCACTATTCTTATTGTCACACCTCGTATGTGTTTCATCGGTGCAATTAGTTGTTTGCTTGGTGTTCAGTATTAATTGTGATCTATGGATTATTTTGTTCTTAGTTTGCTTTTTTTCTGTCACTAGCAACTATCTTTAGCAATGGTTGACCAGAATCTAATCTATAATTAGGCACTATTTGCTCTAGAATGTCACCTTTGTCCTATCTTTATCTTCTATAACATACACAGACAATAAACATTTCTGCTGACTATTCTGCTTGCAGGCTGTATGCTCTGCAAGAAGTGCTATATTAAACTGTGCAGAACAATCTATGAGATCTTATTTCATTGTTTTGTCTTCATGTGTTCCTATAATCAAGATATGTAGCATGGGTATTTGGGTTTTCTATAGCATATTGGTTTTCTTTTGTGCTTTTGTAGAGATAAAATAGCAAATTTCACAAAATATGTAAACTATATGGCCAAAAGAATTTAGATATCTGACTAACCATATGAGCAAACGTATATGGACATCCTTCCAAGAAAGTTCAAGTGCTTCCAGTAAAGAGCATTATTAATGCTACAGCTTACAGAGACACCTTAGACATTTCTGGGCTTCCACCCTGGTGTGAATAGTTTGGGGAAGGCCCTTTTCTGTTTCAACATGACTTTGCACCTGTGTAAAAATCCAATTCCGTAAAGCAAGGGTGTGATAATTTTGGTGTGGAGGAACTTTAGTGGACTGCACAAAGCCCTGACCTCAACCCTACTGAACATCTTTGGAATTAATTGAAACATCAATTGAGAGCAAGGTCTACTCCAACATCACTACCTCACCTTTGTAGTTGCAAAGATGGAGAGGGGATATTATTGCTCATGGCTTTGGAGTAGGATGTCCAACAAGTACATAGTGGTACTCCAAAGACATGCTGGTAGGTTAATTAGCTCCTGTCTAAATTGACCCTAGTATATGTATGTATAAATGTAAGTTAGGAACCTTAGATTTTACACCCCTTGAGGGTTAGGGAATGATGAGAATGTACAAAATACATGTAAAGCACTGCATAAATTGATGGCACTATATAAGTACCTAAAATAAATGACTATTAGATAATAGCAGGTGTGACGATCAGGTGCCCAAAACCTTTTGACCACGTAGTGTAAGTTCTTTCATCTAAAATGTGTTTTACTACATTACTAACTAATGGAGAATAAGGCTAAAAACCACGACATCACCTTTACTTTCTGAAATAAACTCAGTCAACCTTTTCTCAAACCAGGGAACTCCCTTTTCACCTGTCAACAAGAAAACTCGCTTCACCTTTGTCAGCCAGAAAACTCACTTCACCACAGCCAGACACAACTTGTTTCCCCTGTGTAATGTTGCGGAACATAATCATTAGTTACAAAGCTTCTAACTCATTTGTGTATGATGTAATTGAAAGGTTTTAGTAAGCCAAAGACATTCCATGGGAGTTGTAACATGCATACCATGCCTGTCTTTCCTCTGAAAATAAACACATATTACCTCTTTTTGAAATAAGCAGACACCCTATTCTAATTCTAAATTTTAGAAGAACAAAAGAGGCAATAGGGGACTATCACCCTTCTTTTATATTGATATTTGCTCTCATCAATACCACCCAATAGACACTTTAAAGTGTACCTGTTATTAATTGGGTGGCTCATAAAGCATCAGTCAGGGGGTTTCCTTTTCAACTGTCTTCATGACTTAAAAAAGGCTTGAAACAAATTGATTTTGACTAAATCTCAAGTGTATACTGATCTTGTTGCTCAATATAAACAGACTTCTAATCCTGCTCTATTGGTTAAACTTGACCAGGCCCGATTGGAACTTAATTTGTGCCTTACTACTACGGTGGATAAACAGTTACATTGGGCCAATCACAAATTTTTCACTTGGAGGGAGAGACCAGGCACCCTATTAGCACGCAAGTTGTCTCCTAAACATTCTGATATGGCTCTTCCTAAAATCAGACTGACTACTGGTGTTTTATCTCAAGATCCCAGTAAGATCCCCCAAGAGTTTAATTCCTTTTATCTTTACCGTTCACCTCGAGGGGACATCTCCTCATCTACCAAGTTTCCTGAATTCTGTGACTCTGTCTTCTCTTCAGGAGGCCCATAGAGAATTAATGGATCAGCCTATCACTTGTGAGGAGATTCAGAACGCCTTAAAAACCTTTGCTCCACATAAATCCCCAGGAACGGACAGCCTTCCTCATGCCTATTATAAAACTTTCCCTGACCTTCTGATTCCACATATGGCCCATTATTTTAATTATTTACGAGACGGGGAGTGGTGACTTCTGACGAAAATAAAGCGTTCATTAGTGTAATTCTTAAGCCCAATAAAGATACTACTGCTGTCTCTAATTATCGTCCTCTCCTTGATTATTTGTGATCTCAAGATTCTCACTAAAGTTTTGGCTTTATGCCTTCATAAATTTTTAGCTCATTATATTCATGATGATCAATCAGGATTTATTAGTGGTCGCCAAACACTTGAACAAATTTGTCGATCTTTGGCACTACTGTCAGCTGTACAATCTAATTGGGACAATTCCTTGTCGAGGGAAGTCCTGCTTTAGTCTTTAGATCTCCATAAAGCTTTCAACAGCCTATTTTGGGACTATTTATTTCAGATGTTAGGTGCATTTGGGTTTGGCTCCTCCTTTTTGACTTTATTGCGAGCTCTGTATTGTATTCCTTCAGCCCAGGTCTCTATTCGTGGATACAAATTGGCTCCTCTGTCTATTGGGAGAGGTACTAGACAGGGATGCCCCCTTTCCCCTTTAGTTTTTGCATTAGCAATGGAACCACTTGCTAATGCTATCCGTTCTGACCCTGCTATCTCTGGTATCTGGTATGTGCCTTATTTGCTGATGATGTCCTTATGTATGTGTCTGCTCCTCGAGTGTCTCTACCTAGTCTCCTCCATTTACTTCACCGATTTTCCATGGCCTCGGGTCTTACTCTGAATTCCTCTAAAACAATTACTTTAAATATTTCTTTGCCCACTTCGGAGGTTCAGTATCTTCTGGACAATTTTGATTTTCAATGGGCCCCCCTCTCTCTTCCCTATTTGGGGATCCATCCCACAAGCTCTATTTCATTGACATATCGTGCTAACTACCCCCCTCTTTTTAAACGACTCAGGAGCAATTTACATAATTGGGCAGATCTCCCTTTGTCCTGGTTTGGTAGAATCAATTCCATTAAAATTACTTTTCTGCCAAGACTACTATATTATTTTCAGACTTTGCAGATTGCAGTCCCCAGACGGGAAACCTTACTCTTACAATCTGCTGTCTTTAGATTTATATAGGGAGGTAAACGTCCTCGGGTCAATAATTCGACTTCATTTTCTCAGAAAAAGCGTGGCAGTTTGGGACTTCCTAATCTTATGACTTTTATTTTCATGCGGCTACCATTTGTGCTACCAGTGTATTCCTCATTACGCTTTATTGGTCGATTTTGTTGTTATGTTGCTACACATTGTACTTGAATTTACTGTTTTATTGCTTATGTTCTGCAACTCGTCATTTTGGTGGGTTGCATCTCCTGTCTTTCTATATAATGTTTCTAAAAATCCTTAATAAATATATTGAAATATAAAGTGAACCTGTTATAGACAGCTAAAGTTGTATGCAGATCTATATTTATTCATTTATTTTTTTTGTACAGATCCAGTAGGACCTTACCCCCTTCTGAGTTAAAATTGTGGTTATGATGGGTAGCCTCAATGACCAAAAAGAAGATCTAGTAGGTGGAAGGGAGTAGAAAAGAAATGTGATCTCTTGTTAGAAAATGCACAGTGCTCTGGGAATCCTTTATCAAGTAAAAATGTTTTATGCAACAAAGATAACAAAATGCAGTGCAGAATACATGTAAAATGTATAAATTTAAAGGATAATAACATAAATTTGACCCAAAATGAAAACAGTTTCAAATACTCTCCTTATCCTCCTAAATTTTATTATATGTCATTTACTATAATGCGTAAAATCACTGATCAAAAGGAAAATACTGGAGGTGGGAGGGAGTTGAACAGGCTTGAATTTACAGGAAAAACTCAAGATTTACTTATAATTTCAGATGCATTTATCTCTAAATTTAATGATAATTTTGACATGAAGATTACATGAAGATTACAACTAAACAAGATATTTTAACACATGTTCTTTATTTAAAGCTAATTAAAAAATGTTAAAGCAAAATTAAAATAAAACAGAAGTGTTTTAGATTCATAAATAATGAAAATTTGCAAAATAATATTTTGTACTCTGCTTTGGTACCAGAAAATGGATTCTTAGGCAGTTTCTCACACTTTTCTCCTTTGTTTGCTTTGTTGCCAAAAAAAGCTTGTGGTTTACAAAGCTTAATAACTCAAGCAGAAATTTACACACAGTTAATAAAGTGACTCCTCACCCCTCTATCTTAATGTCTCTGACCTGACAAACATTCTGTTTGAAAGAAGATAATTCTGTTATCTCTCTTCAGAAAACAGGTAGTGCTCTGCAATTTATCGTTTTGTAAAACAAAAATTACAAAAAGTAGTAAACAAAGTTTCATTGCTATACTAAAAATAAAACTAACACATGTACTGGGCTTCAGAACAGTGTTAGAATAACTGAAGTTATAGCTGAACTGTGCCCAAATGCTCCCCTTATTCTCCCCATCCATTCTCCTAAACAAAGATCCCAAAGGAAGTGGTACTAGCTAGGAGTGTAGAGAACTTGAAAAAACTTTTAGATGTTGTCCTTAGGAAGCAGATTATACAAGGCTATGGGAATTGTTAGAGAATAAAACACATACATGTACATAGGTTGAACTGAATGGACTTGTGTCTTTTTTCAACTATGCAGCTCTAAATCAGAGGGTTTGGTAAAGGTGTACAGGATGCATTGGATAGATTGTTAATTCAGTCTGGAATGGAGCCTACACAGTGCAAAATCTATAAGTTAAATGCAAATGGTGGGTGATACACCCTATTATTAGTTAAAAAATCACAAAACATCTATGTAGTTTGTTTTTGTTTTTATATTCTATACTAAGTTTAAAAAAAAAATACAAAAAGGCTAAGCCGAGAGAAGAGAGACAAATACGTTATACAACATACCATGACATCTGAATAAAAGATAAATCACGTTAGCCATTGGCATAGCTATACACACTTAAATAGGGAAAAAAAAAGAAAAGAAGAGAATCCTACCCATAGAAACTAACTAGTGCGTGCGACTAGTTTAAATATCTTATAAGGAAACATGGATGGAGCAGCTCCTGAGATACTGCTTCCAACTCCATCAAGGAAGGGGAGAAGAATCTCATAGCATCCCTATCAGTGTTTCAAGGCAGTGTCAAAGTGACAAGGCACTGCCATGAATGCACACTAACATACCAAGACAAAATATAAACAAAAAAAACAAGATATAGTCTTCCAGCTAGAAGGAAATAAAAGACAGTCATATATGTACATCTACTTAAGTAATAGCTCATCCAGTACTCACTCTTTAGGGCAAAGTGGAGTGGAAAACCAAGAAGCACAATGAAGGTAACTGTTCAATAAGCATTTTTTTAGCTTTCTAGTTTAGGTACCCTTGGCAACCCATCCACGTAAGTATAAGAAGGCAATATAGATGTCTGCTCCAAATATAACAGAGTTACTCCTATAAAAGCAGCCCATCTTATGTGGGAGTGTTTAGCTGAGGCATAGTCATTGAGCTCCATATCTGACTTTTCCCTGTACATCAAAAGTCGTAAATCTTTTTTAATGTGTGCGATGGTGGGGGGCAAGGAGATTTCTTGGGAACAGCTCTGCGGACCACAAGCTCCCATGGGATTTTTGGAGTCGGTTTTTATTGGCCAAGGGCAGAGTTGAAGCAGAGCAGCACTTTGCTTTTTAAGGCACCAGATAACAAATTAATCACAAACATATATCAACATACAAAATGTTATTTTTACAGAATATAAAAATGAAATTCTACATAAAACACCTATTACAAAAAAAGTTTCCTTACAAACAGGGAGTTAAAAAGAAGGGTCACTGATGATCTTTATGCATTTTGAGGTCAAAGTGACTTCATCAGGAGAAATACATATCAGAATCTATAATTCAAGGTACAGATCAGTAAATGTACAGAGTAAATATAAAAATATATATTAAAAAATGTAAACTATACATATCATATTCTCTTTGTCATATTGTATTTTCTTACCCAAGGCAAGACCACAGGAGCATAAAGGGACATAGCAGCCCATCACTTCACACTGCTCTAACACTTGTAGCCTCCCCTACATGATGACATAGATATACAGTATATAATATCCAACAAATTAATATGGTATATATACAGTATATAGTATATATATATATATATATATATATATATATATTGCCGCATAAACCAAAGTCTCTAGAATCAATAGGTAATGCCAACAATGTATATATCAAATACACAGATAATATTCCAGTAGCATATCTGAGTTAGACTGCTGACTGTTTACAACCAAGCATATATACAGTATTATATAATAAATTACAAACAATATTATATCTATCCAAAAATCACACTATAAATGCCCATGGTTGTAAACTCAATTACACTGTAGCTGGGTTCCCCTCCCCCTGCCCCCCCCCCCTTTTCCCCTACTTCAAGAATAGAGGCAGCACTGGGGAGTCTATGTGTTGTGCAAAAGCAGACTGGGTTCATCTATTCCCTGCTGCTCTCTGTGTACTGAATTTACCCCACTCGCCCACTCCCCCAGCACTGTGTAAGCAGATATAGAATGGCTGGAGGTGCAAGCTGTGCTCCTCTCACACCTTGCTTTCTTGGTGGCTGCTGGCAGCCTCAGAGCTACTCAGTGTGAATCCCCCGGTCTTGCAACCCCCCTTCCCCCTGGCAATAGCAGTATTTTAGCCAATCAAGGGGAAGGAGAAACTTGCTATGCAGGTGCACTGGATTCTGGGGACTGTAGTTCCTAATGGAGCATAGTGCCATATAAGTTAATGGAGACTAATGGAGCCGCAGACATTAATACCAAGGATTATCTGCACATCAGGAGAGAAGACACAGAACTTTTCCTGAGCAAATCTACAGAGATTGTGGGCAGAACAGCGCAGAGAGCCAACAAGTGCGGACTTGTTCCTGGGGTCTGCTCAGGACAGCAGGCAGACAGTGTGGAGAACCAGTGTGGTCGGATCTGTGCTCTGCTTGCCTGTGAGGACCAGAGAAAGAGACTGAGCCAAGGAGAGAGTTGCTGTGCCTTGGAACCCAAGCAGAGGAAACTGGTTGCTGTGTGCATCCACGTCAGAGAGGACCTAATTGCAAGGAATATATCTTGAGTAGCTGAACATGAGGACTGAGACTGCAGGGCCAACTGACCACTAAGAGTATGAGACCAGACCTGTTGCATGTCAGGATTGGTAAGTGGAGCTGCAGAATTTAATCCTTTACTGCCAATAGTTAATGCAATAAAGACAGATCCTTACCTAACAGTCCATTAGCCATCTTTTGCGAAGAAAAACATTAAAAAGACAGCTACATGTTCACCACCTTTCAGAAGGGCCTCAATGACAGCCAGCTAACCTTGACAATTGGGTGCCAGGTACTTTAGACACCACCAGGGGTACCCCTTTGCCAGCAATGCATACACCCACCCAATATTGGGACTGTATGCGTAGAATGCACCCAGGAAAATTGTTTGAATATCTGAAGCGAAGAATTACATTGAGGTTTCTTTTGTGCCATTCATGCTACAACAGTTGATAACTTAGTGATACTATGTGGACAAATGTAATGAGGCTTAGCCCTATTGTGGAGTAAGTTAATGGCCATAGGTAAGGCTAACCTGCTCTTCAGTTAATCTAACATTCTGTTGTCCTGTTTATTGCATTTGCATACCCTTCAATAATACAGTCTGCCTATTTGAAGACCTGTATTATAGAAAACAGTGCAAAGTAATTCACTTAAATGTTATGAAAACGTCATGAGAGCAGTCTTCCCATTTGGAGAAAAAAAGGTTTTTAACATTTACATATTTAAGGACAAAGTTACAAAAATGTGCCCCTGTCTTCCATAGAAACTGTTTGTATCCAACTCAGTAGACTCATCAGGTCAAGATTTGTCTTTTAATTCTCACAATAGAATTAACTTAATTTTTTACTAGAAATATACTTGTAAACTATTGAACCAGTGAGTATCAGATTGTTTCCTGCTTTCTGTTCTACAGTACTACCCATTGGTTTCTATTTACTGATCCCTCTGAAAATGTAAGTTTCCGAAATTTATGAGCCAGCTTAATAATTGCAGAGATGTGGCTGATAAAACAGTCAATGAGAGCCATGAAAAAAATTACAGTATATTTTTATTGACACCTTTAAGAATGTCGCAGAAAACAATCCTGACACCATTTGCATTTTTTTCTCTTAGAAAATATTCTATTGGTTCAACAGTTTTTAAAATAAGAGAATATATACACATACTGTGTGTGTGTGTATGTATATACAGTGGGGATCGAAAGTTTGGGCACCCCAGCTAAAAATTTGTATTAATGTGCATAAAGAAGCCAAGGAAAGATGGAAAAATCTCCAAAAGGCATCAAATTACAGATTAGACATTCTTATAATATAACAACAAAAGTTAGATTTTATTTCCATCATTTACACTTTCAAAATAACAGAAAACAAAAAAATGGCGTCTGCAAAAGTTTGGGCACCCTGCAGAATTTATAGCATGCACTGCCCCCTTTGCAAAGCTGAGACCTGTCAGTGTCATGGATGTCATGGATTGTTCTCAATCATCGTCTGGGAAGACCAGGTTATGTCAATCTCAAAGGTTTTAAATGCCCAGACTCATCTGACCTTGCCCCAACAATCAGCAACATGGGTTCTTCTAAGCAGTTGTCTAGAAAACTGAAACTGAAAATAGTTGACGCTCACAAAGCTGGAGAAGGCTATAAGAAGATAGCAAAGCGTTTTCAGATGTCAATATCCTATGTTCGGAATGTAATTAAGAAATGGCAGTCATCAGGAACAGTGGAAGTTAAAGCAAGATCTGGAAGACCAAGAAAAATATCAGACAGAACAGCTCGCAGGATTGTGAGAAAAACAATTCAAAACCCACGTTTGACTGCACGATCCCTCCAGAAAGATCTCGCAGACACTGGAGTTGTGGTACACTATTCCACTATAAAGAGATACTTGTACAAATATGGTCTTTATGGAAGAGTCATCAGAAGAAAACCTCTTCTATGTCCTCACCACAAAAATCATTGTTTGAACTTTGCAAATGAACATATAGACAAGCCTGATGCATTTTGGAAAGTTCCGTGGACCGATGAGGTTAAAATTTAACTTTTTGGCCGGAATGAGCAAAGGTACGTTTGGAGAAGAAGGGGCACAGAATTTAATGAAAAGAACCTCTGTCCAACTGTTAAGCATGGGATTGGATCAATCATGCTTTGTGGTTGTGTTGCAGCCAGTGGCACAGGGAACATCTCACGAGTTGAAGGAAAAATGAATTCAATAAAATTTCAGCAAATTTTGGATGGTAACTTGATGCCATCTGTGAAAAAGCTGAAGTTAAAGAGAGGATGGCTTCTACAAATGGATAATGATCCTAAACACACCTCAAAATCCACGGGGGATTACATCAAGAGGCGTAAACTGAAGGTTTTGCCATGGCCTTCACAATCTCCTGACCTCAACATAATTGAAAATCTATGGATAGACCTTCAAAGAGCATTGCGTAACACACAGCCCAGAAATCTCAAAGAACT
Source organism: Staurois parvus (assembly GCF_062004578.1). Taxonomy (NCBI): domain Eukaryota; kingdom Metazoa; phylum Chordata; class Amphibia; order Anura; family Ranidae; genus Staurois; species Staurois parvus. Next base: position 5,284,308 of record NW_028318186.1, on the reverse strand, counting down.
GGAAGACTTTTATAAGGAAGAATGGGCAAAGATACCTCAAACAAGAATTGAAAGACTCTTGGCTGGCTACAAAAAGCGTTTACAAGCTGTGATACTTGCCAAAGGGGCAGTACAAGATATTAACTCTGCAGGGTGCCCATACTTTTGCAGACGCCATTTTTTTGTTTTCTGTTATTTTGAAAGTGTAAATGATGGAAATAAAATCTAACTTTTGTTGACATATTATAAGAATGTCTAATCTGTAATTTGATGCCTTTTGGAGATTTTTCCATCTTTCCTTGGCTTCTTTATGCACATTAATACAAATTTTTAGCTGGGGTGCCCAAACTTTCGATCCCCACTGTATATATATATATATATATATATATATATATATGTGTAATTTTGAGAAAGGGGATCAAACACGCTGCACTGACTCTATTTTGTGTAATCATAACTATTGATCTATTTTATATCATTAAAACATAAGGAAACCTTGTCCAAAGTTCACTTTGTATAACACAACAGAAAGTTAATCAATTCTGAAAATAATGTATACTGTATGTCTTTATGCTCATGCATGTGTGGGCTCTTGATTTTGCACTTAAACAATGGGAGATGGTAAACATTTCTGCCAATGGTAAATTGTTAACCACTTCAGTTCTCCCACCTGTATACCTCTTAAGGATAAGAGAAATGATTACATTTCTGTTATGGGCCTATTGATTTGGCAATAGCTTTATCATTACTTAAGATAACAAAGTAATACATGTAGCTTTTTAAGATATATAAGGCTTTATTGGTGATATTGTCTTGCAAAAATAGTTTTTAACATGTAATCCACAGGCAAAAAAAATTACCAATACTGCAAATAAAACACTATTTTCTAATTCGATCAGTGTTATATAAAAAAGAGTGTTACTATAAATAAAAACTATACATTTTATTCTACAATTTTGTCTCCTATAAAACAGCATGAAATGTATGATTCTTATACAAGCATTGCAAAGTTTTTTACAATTGAAATAAAGGCTTTTTTCAATACTGCGCCGACAGTCCATTTTCAGCTGGTTCTTTTACTCAGCAAATCCAAGCTGCCATTTTACCAGAGGGGAATTGCTGGCAAGCGAGGGGGGTAAAGGCAGAGGGGTAGAAGGACAGGACATACTAAAGTTGCCTTGTGAACGTTGAAGATTTTTTATAGTGTAGTACATCCAGTGTGCACAAAGAACACAATGGAAACAAACATGAATAAACCAGGCATTTGACAAATATGCTTCTTCAAGTCCAGTGCATTTTCCTATTATCTCTTTTTTGTTAGATGAGATGTTTCTACACTGGCATACATTATGTAATACTTCTTTGGTGAAACAAACTGATTAGCTGCGAGGTATTGCACAAAGTTGGTAAGGCTTTGGTTCACTAAGTGCTGCCTGAACTGGGGTAAGGTCTATCTCAGCGCCAGGGGGTGCCTGGAAGGTGAAGTTCTGCAGTAGGGATGTAAAGAAGAGGAAGAGCTCCATTCTGGCCAAGGTTTCACCAACACAACTTCTTTTGCCTAGAGAAAGACACAACAAGTGTATTTTAGAGTGCAATCACCTTAAACTGCATTGCTTAGTTCTTGTATGGGTACCTGTTGACCTGTATGTTGCCAGGTAGTCATACATGACAAGAGAGAGAAAAAGAGAAGTAGTCCTATTGCAACAAGCTTTCACATTGGCTCCAGGGTTAGACAGCAACATGTTGTAGCCATGATTTGGTGCCATCTCCCTCATTCTAACACTCACAAAAGCTAGGTGCTACAACCTGATCATGCAATTCTCTGGCTAAAGCTCCATTCACTGTGCTAGACCAGCAGTCTCTACCTGCTTATATATAAAGTTCAAAACATTGAATGTCGGCAACAAGGTGAAAAATAAAATTCTTCTTTATTGTATGCAAAGAGTTAAATATTCCATAGAGCAATAAACGCTAACACGTTCCAGTCAACACTAGATCTTATTCATAACGTATTTATGAAAAGTGCATGCATATTTGTTCAGTTCGAAGAGGGGAACTAATGTTATTAGGTTATTTCCTGTGCTTGTGGAATGTTTTTCATTGATTTAACATGAAAAATATCCAATTTTGCCACTGGATAGTGGATAGAAGTATTTGTTGTGATACGTAGTACCATCTAGTAGCCAAATGCAGTATAAACAGCACAGGATATAGCTATATAGCTTAATAATATACATGAACATTCACTGGGAAAATTGCTATGACTTTTTTTTTTTTTTATGAATGCACTCCATAGTGATAAACAAATAAGTCTGGTTGTTTAAAACAATATCTCTTAAAATTAAAGTTTTATACAACAATATAAAGATTGATTTTATCTATTTTAAATTAATTTTTCATTGTAGCAGAGTGTCTATTTAAAAAAAAAAAAAGATCGCTCATATATCAAAGCGATATATATATAGCATAATTGTTTCACATGATCTCATTGCTACATAATTATGAGAGCAAAAGATTGTAGGGACCCTACAATGGGAGGAAGGAATACCTAACCAGCTTAGGTAACAGTGTTCTCCAAACATTTTCTGTAAACGTTTTGCAAGTAATAAAGACTACTGTATATTCTATCCAGTCTGTGAAATTATCATCATCACGTTCTCTTTATATTTACCTACAGAGAATGGAATAAAGGCTTCATTCTTTTTAAAATTTCCTTCTGCATCAAGAAAATGCTCCGGATAGAACTCAAAGGGTTTTTCAAAATAGGTTTCTTCATTCAGTACAGAATACAGGAATGGGAAAACAGAAGTGCCCTGCAATGATAAAAGTCAAATAAAAACTGAACATACAGTATATTTTATATCCAACATAAATTTCCAGGTGATAATGATTAAGAATTTGTTTACGTTTAGAGAAATCCTCAAAACATGGTCTTGGGATTGGAGTTGTAATACAACATTCTGCATTTTCAGGTTTTTGGAAATCTATTAAAGTCCAGTTAAAGTGACACTAAAGCAATTTTTTTTAAAACGACAAACATGTCTGCACTTACCTGCTCTGTACAGTGGTTTTGCACAGAGCTGCCTGATCTTCTTTTTTAGGTCCCCGCTGGTGCTCCTGGCTTCTCTCCCTCGAGCAGTGCCCCCCAGGGAAAGCTGCTCACCCTGGGGACTCCTCTGCATGCTCGTCCCTGAACAGCTGCTCTATTTTTCTATAAGATACATAGAGCCACCGTTTGGCCCTGCCCCCTGCTCTCTCCTCATTGACTTACTGGCTGTGATTTACCTTCATACAGAAAATCCAGATCCAGGGATGCCGCTGTTGAAAAATAAACTTGATCCCTCTTACGGACACAGCTGCCTAGATGTTCTTCAAGCTGTTCCTCTACGCTTCTGGTTTCAGTCTAGCCCTGGAGGGTTGGGGGTGAGGGGGGGCAAGTTTATTTCTCAACAGCGGCACATCTTGGATTGCAGAGGTGTTACTCTACCTTGTAATAGTTTGGCGTTTTACATTTTATGTGTTGCACGTGCAATTTTAATTATTTTTAATAAACATATTTACTACACTATGAGAGTTCCCCCCCCCCCCCCAGTTTAAATGACTGAATACACCTATATGTCTAACCACATACCCATCACATAGAGACATTGCTGACAGCAGAGAAAGAGTCCAGAGTGTATAGGAGGAGGAATCTCTCACCAGAAAAAGCTTATGAGACTCTTGTGCACTAAAAGCAAAGAGTCCACTTTGTCGGGTGAGTGCAGATCAAATAGGGGCAGGGGTCACCAAGCACTTTCAAGCACTAAGACACTTTTTGAATGGAAAATAGCATGGATCACTTTGTTTGAAGAATTTTTAGAAGATATTGAGTAGAGATGAGCGAAGTATTCAAAAATTCGATTCAACTGATTCGGCAAATTCGTGGAAAAAATTTGATTCGAGTCGAATATATTCGCTGTGAATTTAACTTATAAAAGGGTGTTTCTAGGCTTCAGAGAGCCTTTATATTAGTGCAGAACACTGTACCTTTAATTTAAATGCCCTTGGTGTCTGCTGGGGAAGAGAAATAATACTGTCAGTCAGTATGACATGCAGATGAGTGCCGTCGATCTTAGAATCACCGCACACTTCACTCATTTGGGCAGTCACGGGGCCAAAACCAGAGTTTGGAGCCACAGTGTGGCGGTGGAGGCAGCAGCAATGGGAGGCCATACAGCACCCTATGACAAAATGGAACCCAGCAGCAGTGTGAGGAGACCTGAAAGTGGCACATGGCAGAGTGTGGCGATGGAGACAGCAGCAATGGGAGGCCGTACAGGGACCCACGCTGCTGGTGGAGCTGCCACTGCTCCTACCACCCCACCCCTCCCCTGCTGCCATGGCAGCGGAACGCGAGCGCACAGGGCCCACAGTGTCTGAGGATGGACGTTGGCGCAGAAAGGCAGAGACCAACTGACTACATAGGTGGTTTTTATAGTACGTAATTTTGGCCTCCCTCTCAGCAGGTGTGAAAAACGCCACCATTTTGGAACGGTAGCGAGGGTCCAACAAGGTGGACAGCCAAAAGTCATCCCTCTGTCTGATGGTTATTATTCGGCTGTCGCTACGCAAGCAACCGAGCATGCTCTGGGCCATATGTGCCAAGGAATGCGAGGGACTCCCTTCCTCCATCTCCACAGCATACTGCCACGGTGCGTCTGGGTCCTCTGTCTCCTCCTCCTCCTCCTCTACCAGATGCTCCTGCTCCTCCACTCCTGTCCGCTGAGTGGAAAAACCACCCATTTCACTCAATAATTCCTGAGCACCAATGTCCTCCTCTACCTCCTCCTCTTCTTCCTGTCCTGCCCCCACAGGGGTCATGTGGCGTTGAGATCTGTGCGCCACGTCTACCGCACCCTGACCAACCATTGTTACCAGCATTTGTTCCAGGACGTGCAACAGAGGAATGACGTCGTTCATCCCATAGTCCTGCCGACTCAGGAATAGCGTGGCCTCCTCAAAGGGCCTGAGCAAGCGGCAGGTGTCACGCATGAGCTGCCAATGGCTGACATCTAAGTTACACAGGGGAGTACCTTTATCCGCTTGTAACATCAGGAAATCGGTGATGGCCTTTCGCTGTTCGTAAAGCCGGTCTAACATATGTAGGGTTGAATTCCACCTTGTTGCAACGTCACAGCATGAGGAGTCGGTACAGGGGCCCATGGCAGATTAGGGGCCTGGCCGCAGCAATGTGAGGCCCGTAATCTGCCAGCACCCTATGACAAAATGGAACCCAGCAGCAGTGTGAGGACACCTGAAAGTGGCACATGGCAGAGTGTGGCGATGGAGACAGCAGCAATGGGAGGCCGTACAGGGACCCATGAGACACTGTGGACCTGGCAGCAGCGTGAGGAGGCGGTACAGGGGCCCATGGCAGATTAGGGGCCTGGCCGCAGCAATGTGAGGCCCGTAATCTGCCAGCACCCTATGACAAAATGGAACCCAGCAGCAGTGTGAGGACACCTGAAAGTGGCACATGGCATGACACACTGTGGACCTGGCAGCAGCATGAGGAGGCGGTACAGGGGCCCATGGCAGATTAGGGGCTTGGCCGCAGCAATGTGAGGCCCGTAATCTGCCAGCACCCTATGACAAAATGGAACCCAGCAGCAGTGTGAGGACACCTGAAAGTGGCACATGGCATGACACACTGTGGACCTGGCAGGAGCATGAGGAGGCGGTACAGGGGCCCATGGCAGATTAGGGGCCTGGCAGCAGCTATGGGAGGCCCGTAATCTGCCAGCACCCTATGACAAAATGGAACACACCAGCAGTGTGAGGAGACCTGAAAGTGGCACATGGCAGAGTGTGGCGATGGTGACAGCAGCAATGGGAGGCCGTACAGGGACCCATGAGACACTGTGGACCTGGCAGCAGCGTGAGGAGGCGGTACAGGGGCCCATGGCAGATTAGGGGCCTGGCAGCAGCTATGGGAGGCCCGTAATCTGCCAGCACCCTATGACAAAATGGAACACACCAGCAGTGTGAGGAGACCTGAAAGTGGCACATGGCAGAGTGTGGCGATGGAGACAGCAGCAATGGGAGGCCGTACAGGGACCCATGAGACACTGTGGACCTGGCAGCAGCGTGAGGAGGCGGTACAGGGGCCCATGGCAGATTAGGGGCCTGGCAGCAGCTATGGGAGGCCCGTAATCTGCCAGCATCCTATGACAAAATGGAATCCAGCAGGAGTGTGAGGAGACCTGAAAGTGGCACATGGCATGACACACTGTGGACCTGGCAGCAGCATGAGGAGGCGGTACAGGGGCCCATGGCACATTAGGGGCCTGGCCGCAGCAATGGGAGACGCCCGTAATCTGCCAGCATCCTATGACAAAATGGAATCCAGCAGGAGTGTGAGGACACCTGAAAGTGGCACATGGCAGAGTGTGGCGATGGAGACAGCAGCAATGGGAGGCGGTACAGGGACCCATGACACACTGTGGACCTGGCAGCAGTGTGAGGAGGCGGTACAGGGGCCCATGGCACATTAGGGGCCTGGCCGCAGCAATGGGAGGCACGTAATCTGCCAGCATCCTATGACAAAATGGAACCCAGCAGGAGTGTGAGGAGACCTGAAAGTGGCACATGGCAGAGTGTGGCGATGGAGACAGCAGCAATGGGAGGCGGTACAGGGACCCATGACACACTGTGGACCTGGAAGCAGCGTGAGGAGGCGGTACAGGGGCCCATGGCACATTAGGGGCCTGGCCGCAGCAATGTGAGGCCCGTAATCTGCCAGCATCCTATGACAAAATGGAATCCAGCAGGAGTGTGAGGACACCTGAAAGTGGCACACGGCATGACACACTGTGGACCTGGCAGCAGCATGAGGAGGCGGTACAGGGGCCCATGGAACATTAGGGGCCTGGCCGCAGCAATGGGAGACGCCCGTATTCTGCCAGCATCCTATGACAAAATGGAATCAAGCAGGAGTGTGAGGACACCTGAAAGTGGCACATGGCATGACACACTGTGGACCTGGCAGCAGCATGAGGAGGCGGTACAGGGGCCCATGGCACATTAGGGGCCTGGCCGCAGCAATGGGAGACGCCCGTAATCTGCCAGCATCCTATGACAAAATGGAATCCAGCAGGAGTGTGAGGACACCTGAAAGTGGCACATGGCAGAGTGTGGCGATGGAGACAGCAGCAATGGGAGGCGGTACAGGGACCCATGACACACTGTGGACCTGGCAGCAGTGTGAGGAGGCGGTACAGGGGCCCATGGCACATTAGGGGCCTGGCCGCAGCAATGGGAGGCACGTAATCTGCCAGCATCCTATGACAAAATGGAACCCAGCAGGAGTGTGAGGAGACCTGAAAGTGGCACATGGCAGAGTGTGGCGATGGAGACAGCAGCAATGGGAGGCGGTACAGGGACCCATGACACACTGTGGACCTGGAAGCAGCATGAGGAGGCGGTACAGGGGCCCATGGCACATTAGGGGCCTGGCCGCAGCAATGGGAGACGCCCGTAATCTGCCAGCATCCTATGACAAAATGGAATCCAGCAGGAGTGTGAGGACACCTGAAAGTGGCACATGGCAGAGTGTGGCGATGGAGACAGCAGCAATGGGAGGCGGTACAGGGACCCATGACACACTGTGGACCTGGCAGCAGTGTGAGGAGGCGGTACAGGGGCCCATGGCACATTAGGGGCCTGGCCGCAGCAATGGGAGGCACGTAATCTGCCAGCATCCTATGACAAAATGGAACCCAGCAGGAGTGTGAGGAGACCTGAAAGTGGCACATGGCAGAGTGTGGCGATGGAGACAGCAGCAATGGGAGGCGGTACAGGGACCCATGACACACTGTGGACCTGGAAGCAGCGTGAGGAGGCGGTACAGGGGCCCATGGCACATTAGGGGCCTGGCCGCAGCAATGTGAGGCCCGTAATCTGCCAGCATCCTATGACAAAATGGAATCCAGCAGGAGTGTGAGGACACCTGAAAGTGGCACACGGCATGACACACTGTGGACCTGGCAGCAGCATGAGGAGGCGGTACAGGGGCCCATGGAACATTAGGGGCCTGGCCGCAGCAATGGGAGACGCCCGTATTCTGCCAGCATCCTATGACAAAATGGAATCAAGCAGGAGTGTGAGGACACCTGAAAGTGGCACATGGCATGACACACTGTGGACCTGGCAGCAGCATGAGGAGGCGGTACAGGGGCCCATGGCACATTAGGGGCCTGGCCGCAGCAATAGGAGATGCCCGTAATCTGCCAGCATCCTATGACAAAATGGAATCCAGCAGGAGTGTGAGGAGACCTGAAAGTGGCACATGGCAGAGTGTGGCGTTGGAGACAGCAGCAATGGGAGGCGGTAGAAGGGACCCATGACACACTGTGGACCTGGCAGCAGCGTGAGGAGGCGGTACAGGGGCCCATGGCACATTAGGGGCCTGGCCGCAGCAATGGGAGGCACGTAATCTGCCAGCATCCTATGACAAAATGGAAACCCAGCAGGAGTGTGAGGAGACCTGAAAGTGGCACATGGCAGAGTGTGGCGATGGAGACAGCAGCAATGGGAGGCGGTACAGGGACCCATGACACACTGTGGACCTGGCAGCAGTGTGAGGAGGCGGTACAGGGGCCCATGGCACATTAGGGGCCTGGCCGCAGCAATGTGAGGCCCGTAATCTGCCAGCATCCTATGACAAAATGGAATCCAGCAGGAGTGTGAGGACACCTGAAAGTGGCACATGGCATGACACACTGTGGACCTGGCAGCAGCATGAGGAGGCGGTACAGGGGCCCATGGCACATTAGGGGCCTGGCCGCAGCAATGGGAGACGCCCGTAATCTGCCAGCATCCTATGACAAAATGGAATCCAACAGGAGTGTGAGGACACCTGAAAGTGGCACATGGCATGACACACTGTGGACCTGGCAGCAGCATGAGGAGGCGGTACAGGGGCCAATGGCACATTAGGGGCCTGGCCGCAGCAATGGGAGACGCCCGTAATCTGCCAGCATCCTATGACAAAATGGAATCCAGCAGGAGTGTGAGGAGACCTGAAAGTGGCACATGGCAGAGTGTGGCGTTGGAGACAGCAGCAATGGGAGGCGGTACAGGGACTCATGACACACTGTGGACCTGGCAGCAGCGTGAGGAGGCGGTACAGGGGCCCATGGCACATTAGGGGCCTGGCCGCAGCAATGGGAGGCACGTAATCTGCCAGCATCCTATGACAAAATGGAATCCAGCAGGAGTGTGAGGACACCTGAAAGTGGCACATGGCATGACACACTGTGGACCTGGCAGCAGCATGAGGAGGCGGTACAGGGGCCCATGGCACATTAGGGGCCTGGCCGCAGCAATGGGAGACGCCCGTAATCTGCCAGCATCCTATGACAAAATGGAATCGAGCAGGAGTGTGAGGACACCTGAAAGTGGCCCATGGCATGACACACTGTGGACCTGGCAGCAGCATGAGGAGGCGGTACAGGGGCCCATGGCACATTAGGGGCCTGGCCGCAGCAATGGGAGACGCCCCTAATCTGCCAGCATCCTATGACAAAATGGAATCCAGCAGGAGTGTGAGGACACCTGAAAGTGGCCCATGGCATGACACACTGTGGACCTGGCAGCAGCATGAGGAGGCGGTACAGGGGCCCATGGCACATTAGGGGCCTGGCCGCAGCAATGTGAGGCCTGTAATCTGCCAGCATCCTATGACAAAATGGAACCCAGCAGGAGTGTGAGGAGACCTGAAAGTGACACATGGCAGAGTGTGGCGTTGGAGACAGCAGCAATGAGAGGCCGTATAGGGACCCATGAGACACTGTGGATCTTGCAGCAGCGTGAGGAGGCGGTACAGGGGCACATGGCAGATTAGGGGCCTGGCCGCAGCAATGTGAGGCACGTAATCTGCCAGCACCCTATGACAAAATGGAACACAGCAGCAGTGTGAGGAGACCTGAAAGTGGCACATGGCATGACACACTGCGGACCTGGCAGTAGCGTGAGGAGGCGGTACGGGGGCCCATGGCAGATTAGGGGCCTGGCCGCAGCAATGTGAGGCACGTAATCTGCCAGCACCCTATGACAAAATGGAACACAGCAGCAGTGTGAGGAGACCTGAAAGTGGCACATGGCATGACACACTGCGGACCTGGCAGTAGCGTGAGGAGGCGGTACGGGGGCCCTTGGCAGATTAGGGGCCTGGCCGCAGCAATGTGAGGCACGTAATCTGCCAGCACCCTATGACAAAATGGAACACAGCAGCAGTGTGAGGAGACCTGAAAGTGGCACATGGCATGACACACTGCGGACCTGGCAGTAGCGTGAGGAGGCGGTACGGGGGCCCATGGCAGATTAGGGGCCTGGCCGCAGCAATGTGAGGCACGTAATCTGCCAGCACCCTATGACAAAATGGAACACAGCAGCAGTGTGAGGAGACCTGAAAGTGGCACATGGCATGACACACTGCGGACCTGGCAGTAGCATGAGGAGGCGGTACGGGGGCCCATGGCAGATTAGGGGCCTGGCCGCAGCAATGTGAGGCCTGTAATCTGCCAGCATCCTATGACAAAATGGAACCCAGCAGGAGTGTGAGGAGACCTGAAAGTGACACATGGCAGAGTGTGGCGTTGGAGACAGCAGCAATGGGAGGCCGTACAGGGACCCATGAGACACTGTGGACTTTGCAGCAGCGTGAGGAAGCGGTACAGGGGCCCATGGCAGATTAGGGGCCTGGCCGCAGCAATGTGAGGCCTGTAATCTGCCAGCATCCTATGACAAAATGGAACCCAGCAGGAGTGTGAGGAGACCTGAAAGTGACACATGGCAGAGTGTGGCGTTGGAGACAGCAGCAATGGGAGGCCGTACAGGGACCCATGAGACACTGTGGACCTTGCAGCAGCGTGAGGAGGCGGTACAGGGGCCCATGGCAGATTAGGGGCCTGGCCGCAGCAATGTGAGGCCTGTAATCTGCCAGCATCCTATGACAAAATGGAACCCAGCAGGAGTGTGAGGAGACCTGAAAGTGACACATGGCAGAGTGTGGCGTTGGAGACAGCAGCAATGGGAGGCCGTACAGGGACCCATGAGACACTGTGGACCTTGCAGCAGCGTGAGGAGGCGGTACAGGGGCACATGGCAGATTAGGGGCCTGGCAGCAGCTATGGGAGGCTTGTAATCTGCCAGCATCCTATGACAAAATGGAACCCAGCAGGAGTGTGAGGAGACCTGAAAGTGGCACATAGCATGACACTGTGGACCTGGCAGTAGCGTGAGGAGGCGGTACGGGGGCCCATGGCAGATTAGGGGCCTGGCAGCAGCAATGTGAGGCACGTAATCTGCCAGCACCCTATGACAAAATGGAACACAGCAGCAGTGTGAGGAGACCTGAAAGTGGCACATGGCATGACACACTGCGGACCTGGCAGTAGCGTGAGGAGGCGGTACGGGGGCCCATGGCAGATTAGGGGCCTGGCCGCAGCAATGTGAGGCACGTAATCTGCCAGCACCCTATGACAAAATGGAACACAGCAGCAGTGTGAGGAGACCTGAAAGTGGCACATGGCATGACACACTGCGGACCTGGCAGTAGCGTGAGGAGGCGGTACGGGGGCCCTTGGCAGATTAGGGGCCTGGCCGCAGCAATGTGAGGCACGTAATCTGCCAGCACCCTATGACAAAATGGAACACAGCAGCAGTGTGAGGAGACCTGAAAGTGGCACATGGCAGAGTGTGGCGTTGGAGACAGCAGCAATGGGAGGCCGTACAGGGACCCATGATACACTGCGGATCTGGCAGTAGCGTGAGGAGGCGGTACGGGGGCCCATGGCAGATTAGGGGCCTGACCGCAGCAATGTGAGGCACGTAATCTGCCAGCACCCTATGACAAAATGGAACACAGCAGCAGTGTGAGGAGACCTGAAAGTGGCACATGGCATGACACACTGCGGACCTGGCAGTAGCGTGAGGAGGTGGTACGGGGGCCCATGGCAGATTAGGGGCCTGGCCGCAGCAATGTGAGGCACGTAATCTGCCAGCACCCTATGACAAAATGGAACACAGCAGCAGTGTGAGGAGACCTGAAAGTGGCACATGGCATGACACACTGCGGACCTGCCAGTAGCGTGAGGAGGCGGTACGGGGGCCCATGGCAGATTAGGGGCCTGGCCGCAGCAATGTGAGGCACGTAATCTGCCAGCACCCTATTACAAAATGGAACACAGCAGCAGTGTGAGGAGACCTGAAAGTGGCACATGGCATGACACACTGCGGACCTGGCAGTAGCGTGAGGAGGCGGTACGGGGGCCCATGGCAGAGTAGGGGCCTGGCCGCAGCAATGTGAGGCTCGTAATCTGCCAGCACCCTATGACAAAATGGAACACAGCAGCAGTGTGAGGAGACCTGAAAGTGGCACATGTTTGGGGCATGATTCATGGCGGATTTAGTCAGTTGTGTCAGGAACTGGTGGTTTGAAATCCAGACTAATCCACGCCTGATTCATTTTCACAAACGTGAGTCTCTCCACACTTTGGGTGGACAGTCGTGTCCTCCGCGGAGTTACAATACCTCCTGCCACACTAAACACGCGCTCCGATGCCACGCTACTGGCCGGGCATGACAGCCTTTCAAGGGCAAATTCAGCTAGTTGGGGCCAAAGGTCAAGTTTCGTTGCCCAGTAGTCAAGGGGATTGTCTACCTCGGTTGGCAGGGTGCTGTCCAAGTAGGCCCAAGCCTGTTGTTTGAGCTCCTGCTCCAGGTCCACCTGATGCTGCTGCTGCTGCTGCGGCTGGTTAGTAGTTTCCTCACTGCGCTGGTGAAGAAAGCTACTCATCATCGACTGCAGACTGAGGCAGCCGCTGCTGGTGGAGCTACCACTGCTCCTACCACCCCACCCCTCCCCTGCTGCCATGGCAGCGGAACGCGAGCGCACAGGGCCCACAGTGTCTGAGGATGGACGTTGGCGCAGAAAGGCAGAGACCAACTGACTACATAGGTGGTTTTTATAGTACGTAATTTTGGCCTCCCTCTCAGCAGGTGTGAAAAAGGCCACCATTTTGGAACGGTAGCGAGGGTCCAACAAGGTGGACAGCCAAAAGTCATCCCTCTGTCTGATGGTTATTATTCGGCTGTCGCTACGCAAGCAACCGAGCATGCTATGGGCCATTTGTGCCAAGGAATGCGAGGGACTCCTTGCCTCCATCTCCACAGCATACTGCCACGGTGCGTCTGGGTCCTCTGTCTCCTCCTCCTCCTCCTCTACCAGATGCTCCTGCTCCTCCACTCCTGTCCGCTGAGTGGAAAAACCACCCATTTCACTCAATAATTCCTGAGCACCAATGTCCTCCTCTACCTCCTCCTCTTCTTCCTGTCCTGCCCCCACAGGGGTCATGTGGCGTTGAGATCTGTGCGCCACGTCTACCGCACCCTGACCAGCCATTGTTAACAGCATTTGTTCCAGGACGTGCAACAGAGGAATGACGTCGTTCATCCCATAGTCCTGCCGACTCACGAATAGCGTGGCCTCCTCAAAGGGCCTGAGCAAGCGGCAGGTGTCACGCATGAGCTGCCAATGGCTGACATCGAAGTTACACAGGGGAGTACCTTTATCCGCATGTAACATCAGGAAATCGGTGATGGCCTTTCGCTGCTCGTAAAGGCGGTCTAACATGTGTAGGGTTGAATTCCACCTTGTTGCAACGTCGCAGATCAGGCGATGCTGTGGAATTCCGTTCTGCTGCTGCAGCTCAAGGAGGGTGTGCTTTGCGGTGTAGGAATGGCTGAAATGCATGCAAAGTTTACGTGACATTTTAAGGATGTCTTGCAGTGGGATGGTGGATTTTAGGAACCGCTTGACAACCAGATTGAACACGTGAGCCATGCATGGCGCATGGCACAACCTTCCTTGACGCAGAGCAGACACCATGTTCTTTCCGTTGTCGGTCAACATGGTTCCGATTTTCAGTTTGCGCGGAGACAGCCATCTGTCGATTTCTCTGTTCATTACACTCAGAAGTTCCTCCCCTGTGTGACTACGTTCGCCAAGGCATACCAGGTGCAGCACAGCGTGACACCGTTGCGCCCTGCACATGTGATATGCCGGTCGGGTAATGGGACTTGGCACGGGGGTGGCGGCTGAGGACACGGCGGAAGAAGAGGTGGTAGAGGCGGACATGTTTGCTGGACCAAGGACGTGCAAACATGGAGGCAAAAGCGTCGTGACCTGTCCAAGTTGCTGATGCAGCTGTGCCGGCACCACGTTCACCCAGTGTGCCGTAAATGACATGTACTGTCCCTGACCGTAGTTACAGCTCCACACGTCGGCGCTGCCGTGCACTTTGGCAGAGACCGACATGCTCAAAGACTGGCCCACCATCTCTTCTACATGTGAATGCAGGGCTGGCACTGCCTTTTTGGCGAAGAAATGACGGCTTGGCACTCTCCACCGCGGCGTGGCACAAGCCATCATTTCTCGGAAAGGTGCTGAGTCCACCACTTGGAAAGGGAGGGACTGCAGCACCAGCAACTTGGACAGGAGGACGTTCAGCTTTTGCACCGTCGGGTGCGTGCTCGCAAACTGTTGTCTCTTGGAAACGGATTCCAAGAAAGACTGCTGACGGAATCCGTGAAGAGGAGTAGCAGGAGAAGGAGCATCTGAACGAGCGGAAGATGCCAACGAGCGACAACTCCCCTCAGCAGAGGTGTTGGAGCCTTGACTGGCTGATAGAGGGCGATTGACGTCGGGTGACGGAGCAAGTAACGGAGCGGGTGATGGAGCGGGGGCTGGGGCAGGCAGAACCGCCGTGTCTTTATCACGGTTTTCCCAGGCCACCGAATGGCGATGCTGCATATGCTGATGCAACGCTGTAGTCCCAACATGGGCCCCCTGGCCACGCTTGACTTTCTGGCCACATAGTCGACATACGGCTACGTTTACTTAATCGGGCAGCTTGACGAAAAATTGCCACACCGCCGAGTAGGAAACTTTGCCCCCGCTACTCCTCACTGGCTGACTGCTACTTCCTCCGTGCACACCGGCACCACTACTGGCCGTGGTGGTAGGCTGCAGTGGAGCTGGTGCTCTACTCCTTGGCCGTTTTCCTCCACTGACACTGCTGCGACCCTGCTGCCTCCTGGGCAACCCACCGACTGTTTTGCTCGCTGCCAAGCTGGCACCCTCTTCTCCTGATGATGCGGAAGAAATTGCCTGATGACGACGAGGCTGCCAAGTGCGATCAACCTCCTCATCATCAAGTAGGGTCTCCGCCTCACTACTAGCCCCCTCGGCTGCGTCTGGGTCAGGAGACAGACCTGTCTCTAGACCGGCTACCGAGCCACTCTCCTCGCCAGTACTTCTTCGCCTGGCTGCTGAAGAGGCGGATGTCTCCCCCCGTTCCTGACCGCCCTCTGTTAGCTCTTCCTCACTGTACAGTGGGGCTGAGCCCACAGCATGCGATACTTCGCTTGGTGAGGGAACAGCAAAGGACAGGGGCAGGTAAAGGACATGTGATTTCAGTGGGCTTGCTCCCGGGCCATGCCAACTAACGGTTGTGTCTGACGTACACACCGACCGTTGGCTGTAGGTGTCAGAGGTGACCTGGGAAGAGGAAGACGACCGAGCCAACCAATCGATGACGGCAGGGTTGTCGGTGGAGACACGACCGCTGGATGACACCGGGAGCACTGGCCTCTGGCTGCGACTAGTGCTGCCTCGACCCCTTCCTCTGCTGCCACGTCTGCTCGCTCCTAAAACATTGCCTCCTCTGCCACTCCTCTGCATGTTGTCTGACATACTCTTTAATTCAACGATTATGTGTCCCTGAGTAACAATTCTGTGTCCCTGAGTAACAATTCTGTGTCTGTCCCTGAGTAACAATTCTGTGTCCCTGAGTAACAATTCTGTGTCCCTCAGAAACACTTCTGTGTCCCTCAATAACAATTCTGTGTCCCTCAGTAACAATTCTGTGTCCCTCAGTAACAATTCTGTGTCTGTCCCTGAGTAACAATTCTGTGTCTGTCCCTGAGTAACAATTATGTGTCCCTGAGTAACAATGCAGTGTCCCTCAGTAACAATTCTGTGTCCCTCAGTAACAATTCTGTGTCCCTCAGTAACAATTCTGTGTCTGTCCCTGAGTAACAATTCTGTGTCTGTCCCTGAGTAATAATTCTGTGTCCCTCAGTAACAATTCTGTGTCCCTGAGTAACAATTCTGTGTCCCTCAGTAACAATTCTGTGTCCCTCAGTAACAATTCTGTGTCTGTCCCTGAGTAACAATTCTGTGTCCCTGAGTAACAATGCTGTGTCCCTCAGTAACAATTCT
Organism: Staurois parvus; assembly: GCF_062004578.1. NCBI lineage: Eukaryota > Metazoa > Chordata > Amphibia > Anura > Ranidae > Staurois > Staurois parvus. The sequence continues at coordinate 5,268,005 of NW_028318186.1, read as the reverse complement.
GTGTCCCTCAGTAACAATTCTGTGTCCCTCAGTAACAATTCTGTGTCTGTCCCTGAGTAACAGTTCTGTGTCCCTGAGTAACAGTTATGTGTCCCTGAGTAACAGTTCTGTGTCCCTCAGTAACAATTCTGTGTCTGTCCCTGAGTAACAATTCTGTGTCCCTCAGTAACAATTCTGTGTCCCTGAGTAACAATTCTGTGTCCCTCAGTAACAATTCTGTGTCTGTCCCTGAGTAACAATTCTGTGTCCCTGAGTAACAATTCTGTGTCCCTCAGTAATTCTGTGTCCCTGAGTAACAATTCTGTGTCCATGAGTAACAGTTCTTTGTCCCTGAGTAACAGTTCTGTGTCCCTCAGTAACAATTCTGTGTCCCTCAGTAACAATTCTGTGTCCCTCAGTAACAATTCTGTGTCTGTCCCTGAGTAACAATTCTGTGTCTGTCCCTGAGTAACAATTCTGTGTCCCTCAGTAACAATTCTGTGTCCCTCAGTAACAATTCTGTGTCTGTCCCTGAGTAACAATTCTGTGTCCCTGAGTAACAATTCTGTGTCCCTCAGTAACAATTCTGTGTCCCTGAGTAACAATTCTGTGTCCATGAGTAACAATTCTGTGTCCCTCAGTAATTCTGTGTCCCTGAGTAACAATTATGTGTCCCTGAGTAACAATTGTGTGTCCCTCAGTAACAATTCTGTGTCCCTGAGTAACAATTCTGTGTCTGTCCCTGAGTAACAATTCTGTGTCCCTGAGTAACAATTCTGTGTCCCTCAGTAATTCTGTGTCCCTGAGTTACAATTCTGTGTCCCTCAGTAACAATTCTGTGTCCCTCAGTAACAATTCTGTGTCTGTCCCTGAGTAACAATTCTGTGTCCCTGAGTAACAATTCTGTGTCCCTCAGTAACAATTCTGTGTCCCTCAGTAACAATTCTGTGTCTGTCCCTGAGTAACAGTTCTGTGTCCCTGAGTAACAGTTCTGTGTCCCTGAGTAACAGTTCTGTGACCCTGAGTAACAATTCTGTGTCCCTCAGTAACAATTCTGTGTCCCTCAGTAACAATTCTGTGTCTGTCCCTGAGTAAAAATTCTGTGTCTGTCCCTGGGTAACAATTCTGTGTCCCTCAGTAACAATTTTGTGTCCCTCAGTAACAATTCTGTGTCTGTCCCTGAGTAACAATTCTGTGTCCCTGAGTAACAATTCTGTGTCCCTGAGTAACAATTCTGTGTCCCTCAGTAATTCTGTGTCCCTGAGTAACAATTCTGTGTCCCTGAGTAACAATTCTGTGTCCCTCAGTAACAATTCTGTGTCCCTGAGTAACAATTCTGTGTCCCTGAGTAACAATTCTGTGTCCCTCAGTAATTCTGTGTCCCTGAGTAACAATTCTGTGTCCCTGAGTAACAATTCTGTGTCCCTCAGTAACAATTCTGTGTCCCTCAGTAACAATTCTGTGTCCCTGAGTAACTATTCTGTGTCTGTCCATGAGTAACAATTCTGTGTCCCTGAGTAACAATTCTGTGTCCCTCAGTAATTCTGTGTCCCTGAGTAACAATTATGTGTCCCTGAGTAACAATTCTGTGTCCCTCAGTAATAATTCTGTGTCCCTCAGTAACAATTCTGTGTCCCTCAGTAACAATTCTGTGTCTTTCCCTGAGTAACAGTTCTGTGTCCCTGAGTAACAGTTCTGTGTCCCTCAGTAACAATTCTGTGACCCTCAGTAACAATTCTGTGTCCCTCAGTAACAATTCTGTGTCTGTCCCTGAGTAACAATTCTGTGTCTGTCCCTGAGTAACAATTCTGTGTCCCTCAGTAACAATTCTGTGTCTGTCCCTGAGTAACAGTTCTGTGTCCCTGAGTAACAGTTCTGTGTCCCTGAGTAACAATTCTGTGTCCCTCAGTAACAATTCTGTGTCTGTCCCTGAGTAACAATTCGGTGTCTGTCCCTGAGTAAAAATTCTGTGTCCCTGAGTAACAATTCTGTGTCCCTCAGTAATTCTGTGTCCCTGAGTAACAATTCTGTGTCCCTGAGTAACAATTCTGTGTCCCTCAGTAACAATTCTGTGTCCCTGAGTAACAATTCTGTGTCCCTGAGTAACAATTCTGTGTCCCTCAGTAATTCTGTGTCCCTGAGTAACAATTCTGTGTCCCTGAGTAACAATTCTGTGTCCCTCAGTAACAATTCTGTGTCCCTCAGTAACAATTCTGTGTCCCTCAGTAACAATTCTGTGTCTTTCCCTGAGTAACAGTTCTGTGTCCCTGAGTAACAGTTCTGTGTCCCTCAATAACAATTCTGTGACCCTCAGTAACAATTCTGTGTCCCTCAGTAACAATTCTGTGTCTGTCCCTGAGTAACAATTCTGTGTCTGTCCCTGAGTAACAATTCTGTGTCCCTGAGTAACAATTCTGTGTCCCTCAGTAATTCTGTGTCCCTGAGTAACAATTATGTGTCCCTGAGTAACAATTCTGTGTCCCTCAGTAATAATTCTGTGTCCCTCAGTAACAATTCTGTGTCTGTCCCTGAGTAACAATTCTGTGTCTGTCCCTGAGTAACAATTCTGTGTCCCTCAGTAACAATTCTGTGTCTGTCCCTGAGTAACAATTCTGTGTCTGTCCCTGAGTAAAAATTCTGTGTCCCTCAGTAACAATTCTGTGTCCCTCAGTAACAATTCTGTGTCTGTCCCTGAGTAACAGTTCTGTGTCCCTGAGTAACCGTTCTGTGTCCCTGAGTAACATTTCTGTGTCCCTCAGTAACAATTCTGTGTCCCTCAGTAACAATTCTGTGTCTGTCCCTGAGTAACAATTCTGTGTCTGTCTCTGAGTAACAATTCTGTGTCCCTCAGTAACAATTCTGTGTCCCTCAGTAACAATTCTGTGTCTGTCCCTGAGTAACAGTTCTGTGTCCCTGAGTAACAGTTCTGTGTCCCTGAGTAACAGTTCTGTGTCCCTCAGTAACAATTCTGTGTCTGTCCCTGAGTAACAATTCTGTGTCCCTCAGTAACAATTCTGTGTCCCTCAGTAACAATTCTGTGTCCCTCAGTAACAATTCTGTGTCTGTCCCTGAGTAACAGTTCTGTGTCAATGAGTAACAGTTCTGTGTCCCTGAGTAACAGTTCTGTGTCCCTCAGTAACAATTCTGTGTCCCTGAGTAACAATTCTGTGTCCCTCAGTAACAATTCTGTGTCCCTGAGTAACAATTCTGTGTCCCTGAGTAACTATTCTGTGTCTGTCCATGAGTAACAATTCTGTGTCCCTGAGTAACAATTCTGTGTCCCTCAGTAATTCTGTGTCCCTGAGTAACAATTATGTGTCCCTGAGTAACAATTCTGTGTCCCTCAGTAATAATTCTGTGTCCCTCAGTAACAATTCTGTGTCCCTCAGTAACAATTCTGTGTCTTTCCCTGAGTAACAGTTCTGTGTCCCTGAGTAACAGTTCTGTGTCCCTCAGTAACAATTCTGTGACCCTCAGTAACAATTCTGTGTCCCTCAGTAACAATTCTGTGTCTGTCCCTGAGTAACAATTCTGTGTCTGTCCCTGAGTAACAATTCTGTGTCCCTCAGTAACAATTCTGTGTCTGTCCCTGAGTAACAGTTCTGTGTCCCTGAGTAACAGTTCTGTGTCCCTGAGTAACAATTCTGTGTCCCTCAGTAACAATTCTGTGTCTGTCCCTGAGTAACAATTCGGTGTCTGTCCCTGAGTAAAAATTCTGTGTCCCTGAGTAACAATTCTGTGTCCCTCAGTAATTCTGTGTCCCTGAGTAACAATTCTGTGTCCCTGAGTAACAATTCTGTGTCCCTCAGTAACAATTCTGTGTCCCTGAGTAACAATTCTGTGTCCCTGAGTAACAATTCTGTGTCCCTCAGTAATTCTGTGTCCCTGAGTAACAATTCTGTGTCCCTGAGTAACAATTCTGTGTCCCTCAGTAACAATTCTGTGTCCCTCAGTAACAATTCTGTGTCCCTCAGTAACAATTCTGTGTCTTTCCCTGAGTAACAGTTCTGTGTCCCTGAGTAACAGTTCTGTGTCCCTCAATAACAATTCTGTGACCCTCAGTAACAATTCTGTGTCCCTCAGTAACAATTCTGTGTCTGTCCCTGAGTAACAATTCTGTGTCTGTCCCTGAGTAACAATTCTGTGTCCCTGAGTAACAATTCTGTGTCCCTCAGTAATTCTGTGTCCCTGAGTAACAATTATGTGTCCCTGAGTAACAATTCTGTGTCCCTCAGTAATAATTCTGTGTCCCTCAGTAACAATTCTGTGTCTGTCCCTGAGTAACAATTCTGTGTCTGTCCCTGAGTAACAATTCTGTGTCCCTCAGTAACAATTCTGTGTCTGTCCCTGAGTAACAATTCTGTGTCTGTCCCTGAGTAAAAATTCTGTGTCCCTCAGTAACAATTCTGTGTCCCTCAGTAACAATTCTGTGTCTGTCCCTGAGTAACAGTTCTGTGTCCCTGAGTAACCGTTCTGTGTCCCTGAGTAACATTTCTGTGTCCCTCAGTAACAATTCTGTGTCCCTCAGTAACAATTCTGTGTCTGTCCCTGAGTAACAATTCTGTGTCTGTCTCTGAGTAACAATTCTGTGTCCCTCAGTAACAATTCTGTGTCCCTCAGTAACAATTCTGTGTCTGTCCCTGAGTAACAGTTCTGTGTCCCTGAGTAACAGTTCTGTGTCCCTGAGTAACAGTTCTGTGTCCCTCAGTAACAATTCTGTGTCTGTCCCTGAGTAACAATTCTGTGTCCCTCAGTAACAATTCTGTGTCCCTCAGTAACAATTCTGTGTCCCTCAGTAACAATTCTGTGTCTGTCCCTGAGTAACAGTTCTGTGTCAATGAGTAACAGTTCTGTGTCCCTGAGTAACAGTTCTGTGTCCCTCAGTAACAATTCTGTGTCCCTGAGTAACAATTCTGTGTCCCTCAGTAACAATTCTGTGTCCCTGAGTAACAATTCTGTGTCTGTCCCTGAGTAACAGTTCTGTGTCCCTGAGTAACAGTTCTGTGTCCCTCAGTAACAATTCTGTGTCCCTCAGTAACAATTCTGTGTCCCTCAGTAACAATTCTGTGTCCCTCAGTAACAATTCTGTGTCTGTCCCTGAGTAACAATTCTGTGTCTGTCCCTGAGTAACGTTTTTGCGGCCCTAAGTAACGTTTCTGTGGCCCTAAGTAAAGTTTCTGTGGCCCTAAGTAACGTTTCTGTGGCCCTAAGTAACGATTCTGTGGCCCTAAGTAACGTTTCTGTGGCCCTAAGTAACGTTTCTGTGGCCCTAAGTAACGTTTCTGTGGCCCTAAGTAACGATTCTGTGGCCTTAAGTAACATTTCTGTGGCACTAAGTAACGTTTCTCTGTCCCTAAGTAACGTTTCTGTGGCCCTAAGTAACGTTTCTCTGTCCCTAAGTAACGTTTCTGTGGCCCTAAGTAACGTTTCTCTGTCCCTAAGTAACGTTTCTGTGGCCCTAAGTAACGTTTCTCTGTCCCTAAGTAACGTTTCTGTGGCCCTAACTCTGTCCCTAATACAGAGAGGTCTGTCTCTCTTGAATGACTGGAGGCAAATGGAGAATTCTAAAATGGCCGCCATTTATAGCTCGACCATTACACAGTGCTGGCTGGCTGGCTGCTGATTGGCTAATGCGATCACATGTCATTAATGAATGCATTATGGGTCAGCGCGCCTTGTCTGCGCGCCTTCCCAGACATCCCTGCTCCGTCGCCGCACATGTCGCCGCCATTTTAGGAAAAATTTTGATTTGCGCATCCGAAGTATGCTAATTTTCGGATTCGGCGCGAATCGAAATTTTTCCAATATTCGAAACGAATTCCACTTCGCCTACTTCGATTCGCTCATCTCTAATATTGAGCACTGAGCACTCCCTTTTGAAGGACACATGGTATAGTTCACATCATTATGTTTGGACATTGCAGGACTATCATACTGTTATGCGCTGTGCTATGGTTAATCTTGTATTAGTAGTGATTTACACTTGAATACCAGCATTAGTTATTTGGTTTTGTTGTGTAGCACATCCCAGGTTATATGAGCATGGGTTGCTAATATGTAACAAAGCTTCTTATGATTGGCTGAGGTGGAGATTGTGACATTAACTGCCCTCCTTAGTCAATCAGAGGAAGCCTTGTATTTGTTAATAAAATACAAGGCATCCTGTGAATGACTGAGTGCTCTTGATTTTGTTCTGAGAGCAGAAGTCCCCATCTTGCTGCTGGAACAACCAATTCTCTCAGCCTGACTTGATGTTGTTCCAGGAGCAGGATGAGAAGTCCCCATCCTGCTGCTGGAACATAGAGCTGTATACTGCATGTAGCTGATGCCACATACAGTTTATACAGTGCCCCCAGCAGGCACATATGTTTCAGAGGTCAGATAATAAGTACTGTGCAGAGCACAAGGGTCAGTAATACATAACGCACAAAATGCATAATCATCTGCTGGTCTTAAAAGGTTCAGTGCTTACAGACAAATAAAAAAGGTTTTAAGCCCTCTTTCACATGGATGGTCAGGGGACAGTGACAACAGGTAGGTGAGCCCCAGTTTTACTGGCCTTTGACCACTCACCCAAGTCCAAAATACAGCTGGAGGAGGCTACTCACATGCCATGGCTGTGACGCTTTGCATCACAGCCACAAACATTTACTGTAGCCTTTTGAGTTGACTATCAAACTTGACCATTCAAGGAAGCCGCACCACAACTGTGTACCAAAACTTTGGCTTGTGGTTGTGGTGCATTAGCATCATAAACCACCATTTGGCCACTTATATGCACTCTGAAAAGCAATCCACTGCAGATTGCTTTTTAGAGCTTTGGCTAGTGTGAACCTAACACTCATAGCAATGCCACCCATATTCCTGTCCTTTTAACATGGTGACTGTAAGCTGACACCTATGCTTCACAGGTGGCAGTGATCAGTACACAGTGGGGGCAGTGTGCAGTATACAATAGGGGGAAGGGCAGTGAGAAGTATACAGTAGAGGCAGTGAACAGTATATAGTATACAGTGTGCAGGGGGAAGCGAGCAGTATACAGTGGAGTAGGGGGGGGCACAGAGAGAAGTAGTGTGGGCGGTGAGAAGTATACAGTTGGGGGGAAGGTAGTGAGAAGTATATAGTGTGTGTGTGTGTGTGTGGGGGGGGAGCAGTGAGAAGTATACAGTAGAGGCAGTGAGCAGTATACAGTATACAGTGTGCAGGGGGAAGTGAGCAGTATACAGTGGAGTGGGGGGGGGTCACAGAGAGAAGTAGTGTGGGCGGTGAGAAGTAAACAGTCGGGGGGAAGGTAGTGGGAAGTATATAGTGTGTGTGTGTGTGTGTGGGGGGGGGCAGTGAGACGTATACAGTGGAGGCCATGAGCAGAACACAGTGGGAGGGATGAAAAGAATGCAGTGGGGACAGTAAGCAGTATACAGTGGGTAGGCAATGAACAGTATACAGTGAGGGCAATACAATATACAGTGTGGGAGGGGGCAGTGAGAACTATACAGTGTGGCAGTTAGCAGTAATAAGGCACAGTCAATTAGTGGCTCGGAATCATTTGCTATATTAGGGAATAGAACACACCAGTTGCAATATTAAAGCACTATCCCAACCATGGGAGACCCAACACAGGCCAGCCCAAAATGGAAAGCATTCACCTGTACCCGCCAGGACACATCACAGGATGAACTGTGCAGGAACAAAGCTAATTCCAAAGTAAAAATTACTATATCTACTCTACCCAAAATTAATGAAAGAAGCACAAAGAAAAAGAAAGTTGCAAGCATGAATGGAGAAACAGTGGGGGAGAGGGATGTAGAGGACGGTGGGGTGGTTAGTGAGGAATTAGAAAAGTATCACATCTATGGGGTCAGCCAACCACCTACTTGTGGCTATACTTGCAAAGCTCCAGAGATAGGTTGGGATTGGGCTATCCATGGGGACCAGATTTTAAGAAATCTGGGTATCTACCTTGCCAATCACTTAGTGTCTGCCAGCTCTCTGCCAATCCCTCCACTAGCTTTCAATGGCTAGCCATTTATGCTTAACCTCTTAAAAAGTTAGCACAGAAGACTTCAATGAATGGGCTATAACTTGTTTGTTAGCATTAAACTAATAAATTCCATCACAGCACGCATGACTTTTTGGATCGGTTTGTTTAATAGGGCCTCTACTGGATCCTCCCTCAAGTTACAAATCAGAACTGCATATATACATTAGTAAATCTGAATCCATAGCCTTGTGCCCTAGGTTCTGACAACCAAACATTTGGCATTGTACCTTCTCACAACTATTTTTTTAGTAATTTCTTTTAATACACGTACTGGAGGATTCATCTCTGCACTGTCTTTATTGTGCTGCCTTCTGTTTTGACATGTGAGACTCTTGGTCTGAGAGTTGCTGTAGATATAACCTGTACAATACTATTATGTGTATATTTACCAACAGCTTTTGGATATTGCAAAATAAAATAAAATGTAGTCACCTTTGGAATGAAATAGCCTCTAAATGTGACATCTTGAATAGCTACATGTGGAGTCCCAACTGGTACAATATCAGCAAACCTCTGGATCTCATGTATTACGGCATCAGTATATGGCATTTTCTTCCTATGCTCTGCTTGAGGTTGAACAGTGCCGATAATGCTATCAATTTCATTATGAACTTTCTCTGCCAAGGAATAGATATTAATACTGTTTAGATTATATTAAATTATAGTTAATTTGACAAATTTAGACATCCATATGTCTCCATTGTTTTGATGTTACCACTGAGATAACTATTCTGGAGCCTAAGAGGACCCCACCGCTAGACATTCAATAAAAAGTGTCCAAGTCACCCAGGCAGTGATGTGGACATCCAGAAAAAACTTAGTCATGTAAACTGAAAAAAAAGAAGGCTTGTGACTTAAGCATCACATGATAGCTGATTTAGGTGAGTGAAAAGTCAGATTTTTTTTTAGTTAAGGGTGAGGTTAGGAGAGGGGATGTGGAGTATGGGGGAACCCCCAAATCAGTTTTAAGGGGAAGGTACAGCTAAATTTTTAAAAGAAAATAAAACTTAATTCTGAAGGGTTATTTACTGTACCTCTGGTTGCATCTTATAACATGCTAAAGTAAACTTGTCATCAAAACAGCATGGTGGTTGCCATTATTATCCTTCTTGCTTGGCTTTTATTCTAATCCTCTAGCTTGAGTATTTAATACAATCATTCACTGTACCAGACAGGGGAGGACTGACAGCTCATGGGGCCCCTGGGCAATAGGGGATCATGGGGCCACTGTGTCCTTGCCCAAAATCAAAAAAACCTATGAAAAAGGTACAAAAAAGGTACCAGGGGCATCTCATGGGTCCCCCTACTGACCCCGGACCCTCGGGCAGTGCCTGCGTTTCCAAATGGTCAGTCCGCTGATGGTACCAGAGCACGAATGCAGTTTAGAAGATTAGAACAATTACTGTAAAGTTTTCATTTCATTCTGGGCTAGCAACTCAAGTACTGTAGACATGAAGTTAGCATTGCAGCCATTAAACCAGTGCTTTCAGAAAGAGATGTCAGTAACAGCAATCTGCACATTTATTTAAAGCAAACCTGTCTGCATAAATAAACTCACAAATGTTCTGACTTAGCACAGACACCATTAAATTCCTGTTAGTTTTATTAGCCAGGAAAGCATATTTGGTGTACATCTGTGAAACCATTTTTACTTTGTAGCTAGGTACTTGACTTCAGGACCTTTCCACTGTCTATTGAAAGTTACACTTTCATTGGACAAAAGGATGAAAGGGGACAGGGCGTAGGAAGTCTATACAGTACTTTAGTAATTTTTTCATTCAATCAGCGGGTTGAATGAAAAAAATTTACTCAATTCCCCTACCCACACATTCGAGGTTCAAGAATACACTGATCAGCTATAGCCAGTGGCGCTGATCAAGCAGCAAAAATCTGATAGTTGTAAAGATATTGATCAATGTCCATACATGGATTGAACTTTGGCTAGTCCTTGCTGAAACAACCAAATTCCATTTCATGTATGGCCAGATATGTTCACAGCAGAGAAACTTGCATCTTCTGTTTACAGAAGGTGGTGTCCATCTTTGAGTGTCCATATCACTGACTATGTGATGTGGACACTTCCTATTGATTGTCTAGAGGCTGGGTCTCCTCAGAGTCCAGAAGAAGAGTTAGCAGTGATGACAGCGATAGAAGACCTCCAGGGATTAAGATGCCACAGTGAGGCGAGTGAATTTTGTTTTAGGTAGGAAAAGAAAACAACACAGCTGAATTGGAGGGGTGGTTGATTATGATAAAATGACTAAATTAATTACATTAAAAATTGCTTTCTTACTTTGTATTTCTGGATATTTCATCATTAACAGTATTGCCCATCTCATAGTGGTGGTGGTTGTGTCCATTCCGGCAATAAAAAGATCATACACCAGAGCAGTTAAGTTATCATTGTGAAAATACTGAGAGGATTCTGTTTTTCCCTAGAAAAAAGTCAAACAATGAATGCAGTGCATTTTTCTGGTTGTAATTAGTCCCTTTCTATCTGGGGGTTTATGAGGCATGCGTTTGCATACTATTAGAACTAGGGTTATCTAACAAGTACATATATATTTATGGTAGTAGGAGATAACCTATGTGATAACTAGCCTGTTCTTAGTATTTCTAGATTTAATCCTGAAATATCATTCTGCAGTCTTTTTCAGTCTTTTATAGGTTATATCATTTTTAAGTGCCATCAGGTCGTAGTCAACTCCTGATGACCACATGGCTATGGTTTCTCCAAAATGATCTGTCTTCTGTTTCGGCCTTCAGTGTCTGAACGTCATTCGCAGGGGCAGACTGACAACTCATGGGGCCCCCGGGCAATAGGGGATCATGGGGCCCCTGTGTCCTTGCCCACACTCAAAAAAGCCTATAAAAAAGGTACCTGGGTCATTTCATGGGGCCCCCTACTGACCCTGGGCCCTCGGGCAGTGCCCGAGTGCTTGAATGGTCAGTCCGCTCCTGGTCATTCGGCACCTTACTGCTGGTTGTCTTCTTTCCCCTTAGCTTTTCTAGCATAATATTCATTTCCAGTTAGTTGGTTCCACTAATAACATGTCCAAAATAAGACAGCTTCCACCTAGTTATCGAGCTATAATTCTTTGCCAACATCAGCGTTCAATGGCATCAATAATTTTCCAGCCCTTCTTCATTTTTCAGTTTTCACATCCATGACAAAAACACAATAGCCTGGACAATTCTGATCTTTGTTCTTATAGGCACAAAATTGCTTTTGATTTTATTTTATAGATCTTTTATTCTTGCTACTATAGTCAAGTCTGTGTTTCATTTCTTAACTACTGCTCTATCCAAAATGTTTATGTCTTCATTATCATTGAAGTTAGCTATAGTTTCCATTGTCATAACCTTAGATTTTTCTTTTTCGATAATTAGCTTAAAGTGGAAGTTCAGGAGAAACCTAGCTAAGGCTAAACCTACTCCAACTCCCATTATAAACCTATTCTATCTAATCCTGTAAAGAAGATATGTATGCTTATCTATTCTGAAGCTGCTCTGGTCCGGTCTTATGGTCTCTCCAATGGTGGCTTCTGTGTAGAGGAGAGATCATCGAAATGCCTGAGTGAAGACGTAACCCATGGGCTTACTATGGAGTATATGTTGTCAGCTGTCCCTCCTCTACACTTCAGCTAAGACTATATAAAAAGCTTCTTACAAATACCTGCTTTAAATGTGATAGATTTCGAGGAACTTTTTTTTTTTTATTTAATTTGAGAATATCCATTCTGAATATCAAATGCTTTAGATCATTCAAGTCATCTGTTATGAAATGTGATTCTTACCTCTTGCTGCTTCACCAGGAAGGCATCAATGAGATTCCTCTGGTCATTTACATCTAGATTTTTCTTCTGTTCAGTAAAGGTTGCTCTTATGAAGTTAAGCAACTGTCCCAAATTTTCGAAAATCTTTCGGTGAGGTCCTGGAAGCAGGTCTAACAAACTTGGAATAAAATTGTACAGCTTTAAATAGAAAAAAAAATACATATATGTATATATTTGAAAATATACTTGTAATTTGAAAGACTGTGTAGGATGAGGGTAGATAGGAAGGAAGATACTGTAATTGATTCTTCTACAGATGAGGTTAACATTTTAGTGAATATGCTCAGGTTGGTGCAGGCCAGGATCTGAACATATAACACAAAACACATAAACAACGCATAACAACGGAATACCATCCTTCAAGGATGGTTCTCAATTCTGCCCTCCTCAGAATCTAGTAGGAAACTGTAAATAAGCACACAGGAGTGCACATATACCTGGTGCATTACCATAAGTTTATTGTATAAAATAAAAACATACAGCCAAATGGATACTGACAAAAAATAATGTATACAAGCTTTGTATGACACTAAATCACAATCCAGTGCAGAAATAGAGTAGCCAAACACACCGTGGTGCTACATTGGCAAGCTGACACATTTCGGGGGTTGCACCTTGAAGAAGCCTCTAATGTTCTACCTGGAATAATGTAAGATACTATAGAGTGTGCATCCAATGCAAGTCCTGTTGGCTCTGGAGTGGGTGGCGATGGAGAAAAAGAAGTCACCCACCTGGTGGTGAAAGAAAACCCCCTAATGTATCATGCACCAAGCCCCTGTGTCTCATGAGGACTGGATGAGCAGCTGGTCTTCCAGAGCTTCTATCAGAAACAGGGAAAACATAGACGTTTGTGCCAGTATTCCAGGCATGAAGGGGTTGATGTGTGCAGTGACTAGGAGGATGTGAAGGGAAAGTCTAGCACCTGCGTCCATGCACATGAACAGGGTGTGGGCTTAGACGGAGTGCAAGCATGATGCCCTGCAGACCCTGTATGTAAAGATGGGACCCAGCTGCATGTGTTGACAACGTGCAATGAAGTTGTGGTCCCCCTTAAATTTGGCAAAATTGGCAGGATTGGCTGTTGCAACATCAGAGGTAGGCCTCAGACCAAACAAAATCACTAAGCAATTGGACAGTTGCTTAGGGGGGGAGGTGTGCCCAGTAAGACAAGGTGGAGCTATGGCAGTGTAAAAGGTGGAGGAAATTAATATGTTTAGCAGCCATTTTGGAAGGAGCATATGTGTTGCTATCACAGTTACTATGGAGAACTGAGAAGCCAATTCCTCCATCTTGAATACAAGGCTACAATTTTGGCCTGCGTCCAAAATTGCAATATGCTAGGAAGCTGGAGTGGATATGTTGTTACCCCTCTTTCAAACTATAGTATCCCCTCTCACAAGTGACCAAGGACCAGAGTGAAGAAGGGTAGGACTGGGCTGCTTCCTCCAAGGAGTTCAGGGTTGATGCTGGCCTGGCTGGGTTAAGGACGGCAAAAGAGCTGCATCTGGATTGAGCGAAAGAGGAACTGGAGGCATTGGCGGTGTTGGAGCTAGAGGAGCAGGACACCAAACCAGTTGTGGGGGAGAGCAAGTTGTCCAGTGCCACAATTGCAGAATTATCTCTATATTCCACTGTTGCTCGCCTGGGGATGTTCTGAAGTTTGTCTCTTCATAGAGGTCCAAAAATTGCCACCCACATTAGATTGACTATTTTTTCAGGTATGTGAGCCTGACACCTACATTGTGTTTTTCAGATGAAAGTAGGAGCATAGACTTTGGGCTGGCTGTGCCACTTGTGCAGGCTGAGAAACATTTTCTACCCAGGGGAAGCCAGCAAATTAACTCAATTGGCCAGGCTTTAGTTTTTTCTGATTGCCCACATTTGGTTGGAATATGGGAAGGAGTTCCCATACCTTTGAGAGGACATGATGGACATCCTGGACAAGGAGCACAAGGGACATCATGACAAATTTGTATGAGGCAGATTTCAAAGCTCTATTGCAATGTCAAAGAGGCTAACCCAGCTTACAAAAGATTCACGGTGTGCTACCATGAACTTAACTTTCAGGCGGTGTTGACCCCACCCCACGGGACCAGACATGTACTTTTCTATTCAGTGTCCTCATCCTGTTATGGGAAATCTGGTCATTATGGTGGATCCCTTCTTTTAGGTTTAAATGTTTGAAAGTTTGCATACTGCGTTGTTGCTGTTTTTACAAGGGGCCCTTTTTCATAGGCTTTTTTGCGTTTGGGCAAGGACACAGGGGCCCCATGATCCCCTGTTGCCCTGGGGCCCCATGAGTTGTCAGTCTGCCCCTGGGTACTACTGAAGAAATTTGAGGTTTTAATCCCTGGCCCACTTTTGATAAGAAAGGGGTCAAACCCTCTGGTGTGGAGGAGTTTGCACAGAGAGGTGGAGAAGAGCATTGTAGATCACTTGGTACAAAATTGATATCTACAGTGGAATGAGGTGGAGTGATTTGTTTACACACGGCACTTAATGGATGGAATTCAGCACAGAGCACTGTTTTGATACACTGGACACTTTATAAAATAGTTGTGGACACTTTATGTATTTAGATGAACCTCCTAACAAGTAACCTGCTAGAGCTAAGATGGTAAGGAAAGCACTAAAATTGCCAGGAGGTAAAACATAAGGCATGAGTGAAAGGAGGTATGGCTTGAAGCTGAATTGTGGGATAAGCATTTATTGTCTACAGTAAATACAAGAGCCATGTATATTCTTACTTGAATCTTGGTGTGGTTTGTGTATTTCTCCCAGGTCTGTGCAGTAATTCAGAATGAAACTTTACTGATCACTTCTGCTCTCTCTGCTTGTGCTGGGTGACTGGTAGTGGAGCTGTAGGGTCCCTCACACATCTCTGCTCTCTGTGCAGGCTTTGTACAGCACAGTGATGATGTCACCACTACATTTCCAATGTAATAATTGGGTTTGCAAATGCATTTGATGCACACACAGTGGATTTATATCGTTTGTGGCTATTGAGGATTATGTTTAAAGATTGATGGCCAGAGTTAATTTTAAAAAAGAGCTTTTCATCATTGGTGAGACTCACCAACTATATCTGTCCTGGTGATGGGAAATTCACAATTTTAAAAGAACACGAGGCAGCACAGTGGCTAAGAGGTTGGCACTTCTGCCTTGTAGTACTAGGGTTGTTGGTTTGAATCCAAACCCTGGCACTACCTGGAGATTGCATGTTTTCCCTATGCCTGCATGGGTTACCTGTGAGTATTCTGGTTTCCTCCCACACTCCAAAGATATGCTGGTAGGTTATTTGGCTCCTGATATGTATAAATGGGAGTTAGGGACCTTAGCTTGTAAGCTCCTTGAGGGATAGGGACTGATGTGAATGGAGAATACAAAAGTGCTGCATAATTTGACGGCGCTGTATAAGTACCTGTAATAATAAATACATTTTCAAACTGGGGCCTTTCCATATACTTCCATATACTTGTGTCTTCAGGACAGGAAGTGAAGGGAAATATCTTAACAAGACATAGGGGTTGATTTACTAAAACTTGAGAGTACAAAATACGGTGTAGCTTCTAGTTTCAGCTTGTTTAATTAAGCTTTGAAAAACAAAACTGGAAGCTGATTGGTTTCAATGAAGAGTTGCACCAGATTTTGCATAACGAAAGTGGATTTGTTTTGCACATGCACACCTTTTTCAGGTATGTTTAGCACTGGATCACCTTGAATCATTGACAATCTTTTAGAAAACGTCCAATGGTGACCAAGCAGTAAATCAATTGAAAAAAATTCCCCCCCCCCACGCACACACACACACACACACACACACACACACACACACGGCAACTTACCATGCCCACACGGGAACCCATAAGCTTTGAATTTTCATTAATCAAACCCATGAGTTTCAGTATAGTGGGGTCATCATAAGTGAATCGATGACCAAGTAGTATGGAGATGATTATATTGGCCACTGCAGCATTAAGGGTGGTCAGATTATCAAAAGGTTT
Source organism: Staurois parvus (assembly GCF_062004578.1). NCBI lineage: Eukaryota > Metazoa > Chordata > Amphibia > Anura > Ranidae > Staurois > Staurois parvus. Next base: position 5,252,145 of record NW_028318186.1, on the reverse strand, counting down.
TCCTGGAATTAAAAAAAAAATAGGAGGATTAGATAGAAACAAGAAACAGAATTCACGCTGGAGAAAATATATGAAAAATAGACAAAATCTAACTATCAATGTTGTCTTCCAGAATTCAAATAACATCATCCAAAATTCACATATTTTTCTCACTGAACCCTATATGTTTCTTAGACCAAAGCTTGTCCTGAAAATTTGGATGTTAGTGCTAAAATAAAAGTACCATTGACGATACTCAGTTGGTTTTGTTGCAAGTGCACTAATATGGCTACAATCATATCAAACATGAATCTGTAATGAAAGTTTTGTGAATATTGGGTGAAAATGTTGATAAATAGATCCTTAAAACAAGAGTTTCCAAACTTGTGAAACAAAGAGCTAGTTTACTGGCCTTCAGACTTTAGGGGGGCAGGATTGTGGCCAGTGGGAGTAGAAATTGCCATGGCATCAGTGGGATTGAACAATACCCTAGGCTTGGTGGTCAGTGGGAGGAACAGTGCCCCATCGTTGGTGCCAGTAGGGTAATTAGTTCCCCATTTCTGGTATCAGTGGTAGAAACAGTGCCCTGTCAGTGGTGTCAGTGAGAGGAACAGTGCCCCATTGCTGGTATCAGTGAGAGGAACAGTGCCCCATTGCTGGTATCAGTGGTAGAAACAGTACCCCATCACTGGTGTCATTGGGAGGAACAGTGCCTCATTGTTGGGATCAGTGGGAGGAACAGTGCCTCATTGTTGGGATCAGTGGGAGGAACAGTGCCCCATCGTTGGTGTCAGTGGGAGGAACAGTGCCCCATCATTGGTGTCAGTGGGACGAATAGCACCCCATTGTTGGTGTCAGTCCGAGGAATAGTGCCCCATCATTGGTGTGAGTGGGTAGAATAGCGCCCTATCATTCGTGTCAATGGAAGGAGTAGTGCTTCATGTCAGTGGAAGGAAAAGTGCCTCAAGGGCTGGATTAAAGCAACTAAAGGGCCACATCCAGCCCACAGGCCGTAGTTTTGAGACCCTTGCCTTAAAGCAGTGTTTCTCAACTCCAGTCCTCATGGACCCCCAACAGGTCATGTTTTCAGGATTTCCATTATTTTGCACAGGTGATTTGATCAGTTTCACTGCCTTAGTAATTACCACAGCTGTTTCATCTGAGGGAAATCCTGAAAACATGACCTGTTGGGGGTCCATGAGGACTGGAGTTGAGAAACACTGCCTTAAAGGAATGTTTTTATAAATTGGATTGTCCATCTTCTCTCAGGCTTATCTGGCTTGATCTCAGACAGCTTGAACCATGAATGTAGCTAGCCAAGCCCATAAGTCTTGGCCATAGGTACTGTAATTTTATATGAAAATGTATAATTTTCATATTAACTTAAAAGCAGCACAACATAAATAGAATTCACAGAGTAAACTCTTTGCCGAATATAGGAACATTTAACAGTGGACAGTTGCGGTCAGTAAAAGTGTTAAAAATCGAAAGTGTTGATAAATCATTGGTTTTAACTCATTAAAATATGAGTCAGAGCTGTACTGAGCAAACTGGTAGATGAATCCACAGTCTATCAATGGTTGCCATACATATGCAGGTTGAAGCTCATCCAAGAATATTGGAAGAATTTTGAGATTGTTATTTCTGTTACCAGTTACCTGTATCTAAGATAAACACATGCTTATTTTCACTCTAACTGTATACAACTTATTATTATTATTATACAGGATTTATATAGCACCAGCAGTTTGCACAGCACTTTACAAAATGAAGGCAGACATTACAGTTACAATACAATTTGGTACAAGAGGAAACAGAGGGCCCTGCTCATTAGAGCTTACAATCTAGGAGAAGGAGTTGAGTGCTACAAAAGGTAATAGCTGTGGGAGATCAGCTGATGGAGGAAATAAATGGCGGTTTACTAGGTAGAAGCAGGATAGGCTTCTTTAAAGAGAAAGGTTTTCAGGGATCATCTAAAGGTGGATAGATTAGGAGACATCCAGACAGATTGGGGTAGGGAGTTCCATAAGATGGGAGAAGCTCGGGTGACGTTCTGGAGGCGAGCATGGGAGGAGGTGACATAGAATCTAGAGAGCAGAAGGTGTTGGGAGGATTGAAGAGAGCGGTTTGGTTGATATTTTGAGACCAGGTTGGTGATGCAGCTGGGGGCAGAGTTGTGGATGGCTTTGTAAGTTGTTGTTCGTATTTTTAATTTTATTTGTTGGGCGAGTGGAAGCCAGTGGAGGGATTGGCAGAGAGGGGTAACAGAACTGAATGGCTGGTAAGGTTTATGAGCCTGGCAGCAGTTTTCATGATGGACTGGAGGAGGGATAGCCTATGTAAAGGTAAGCCATTGAGGAGGGAGTTGCAGTAGTTGAGGCAAGAGATGACCAGGGAGTGAATTAGGAGCTTTGTGGTATTACTCACTATAATGAGAAGCTCAAAATGAATTATTGAATTTTCATGCTATTTATAAACACCATTTCATCAGATGCACCCAAGTTAGACTTTATCATTTTTTGTAGTCACTATAAAGGACCATATGTTGTCTCAAATAATTTTAAGTGCCAGTATCTTGGCAATGTTAGACCTCACCATCACCAGTAAAGACCTGACTTGGGACACTATCATATCTGCTGGACATAGTTTGATAAGCTCTTGATGTTCAAGGCCAACAGACATCTTTTCAGATATCAATGGTGCTGATGGAAGTTGTGTGATATGTAGACCTCTTGGATGTGTATTTTGTTCTTAAACAAATACTTCTAATGTTATCAGCATTTGGGATGTGTTCAAACATCCATATGGCCGTCATCATGAAGGAAACTGCCTAAGAATGATAATTGGCAGATAGCTATAGCCTGATATGTCTATATTGCAACTTATGGAAATGGCCACCAAGAAAGAACCTTTAAGATCATTCCAATAACAAATGCAGATACATTTGCAAAAAAAATAAAAAGCCAACAGTTAATAAAAAGGTAATCAAATTTCTTTTCTTATAGAACATAAGGCATAAAATGACACATAGGGCATAAAGCATAGAAAAAAGGGCACATAAAATGAAGCATAGGGCATAAAGAAAACACAGATGCATCAAAATAATCACCTCCATAAGATTTAATTGCCTGCACTAAACATTCGGCTTCTTCACAAATCTTGTCTTCTATAGCTTTTTTTCCCATTCCGTAATCTCTGAGTGTTGAGAGAGTGAATCTTCTCATTGCCTTCCAATTCTCACCATTAGAAAAAAAAACACCTAAACATGAAGAATGTAATGTGTTTTTTGTGTCAACAAATATAACCATCAGATAGAAATGCTGCCCAAAATACAGATCCAGGGCTGATGACAGCAATAACAAATGATTCCTAGTGTTTACTTTATCTTATCGCAGGACCATAATTTTCCGTTGAAAGCAGAAAACATTAATTTCCTTAAAGGATATCTAAACTGAAGAACAAAAATGTAATATATTGCTGCTTGCTGGTCTTTAGATGCAGTGGAAGCATTAGTTTTATTTTTCAAGCTTTTTTCCTTTATTTTCACCCGGTGACTCACTTACCAGTAATGCACTTTCTATCATAGGGTAAAAATGCTCACTTACTATACTGTATCTTTGGAGAAACAGTGTTGTCACCCTAGGTCATGACTACAAACCATCATCCCTTGTATCTCTTTGCAACATAGGGGGTATGGTTCTGTAGTTCAAAGAGATAGCTGAAAGCATTGCTAATATATCACAATGAGCCAGAAAGTTATGTCTACAGGATTTCTGGTAGGATCAATAGATAGTTTTTTGCACTTATTGAACAGTTTACAACAGAAAACAAGCAAAATTCAATTACATCAACCATATCGTTTGCCATTTACTAAAGATAAAAAATAGTTTGAGAGCTTATTTGGATTAACCACATGGGAACCCACTTTGTTTACACTTGTTGGGGAAGCTTTGTAAAATCCATCTGGACTTGATTGTGACATAATGTGGATTTCTACCTTTTCTGTTTTGTATACCTTTATAATCAATAAAAAGACAGTTAAAAAAAACCATAGTTACCATTGTCTTTTGTTGACTTAGATAATATTGCCAGCTTTGGTCTGTTAGAAAATTCTTCACCATGGGTGAGTAGAGCATCTTTAACGGTGTCATAGCCAAACAAGATGATGGCTTTTTCCATTCCGAAATGAAAAGTTAATACTGTGCCATACTTCTTAGACAGCTGGAAATATAACATACAGTAAACGACATAATTAACAATCTAAAATGAGCATTAAATAAACCCTCCTCTAATTTGTCTAAACATTTTCATTCTTTGATGTTTGTGTACTGTTTACTCCCGAAGAAGCTGCAGTTTCTTCGGGTCCCCTGTTCCCAGAGCCCCCAACTCTACAAGCAGCACCATGCTCCTTGACATATTTAGGCTGCAGAAGGGATGCTTTTTGTAAATACATTTACACTACTGTGCAAAAGTCTCTACAACAACTATTAGAGCCCTCCTTGGTATATTTCTGTATTATGACCACAAGACTATTATAATGCAATGGCTCTTTGGCTTTCTGGAAATTGCCGGTTAATTCAGCATTACCTGTCTACATGGCCACCTACAGTGGACAAGTCAAGCCTGTCCATGTAAGATTGAGAAGATATGGAGCTGCTGGCTGTCTGTAATTAACTCAAATCTCTAAGTGCAAGATATGGTGGTGACCTTGTCTTTTTGTTATATCTGAAACGCTTAAGCAATTATGTGCCTGATAAATGTAGATGTATGTTATGCCTCTGTACATAGAGGAGGATAGAGTCTGTGACTTGCGGCCACCCTGTGGAATTTTCCACCTACTTTTTATTGTTTATTTGGTGAATTTGTAGGCAGGTACAGTTAGCCTTCCCACCTGTAGGAGGCCGAGTGCAATTGTTGCATGGAAAGGAGAGTATTATAAGGGAACTGACCCCTTAGAGATTCTGTACAGTGCCTTGAGAGAGGAAAGTAGTCTGGCCACCAAAATCTCGACTTCGGCAGCCATCTTTGGTAAGGGAACCTTTTAAATAAAGGACACCACATAACTGTGGCGTGCTTCTGGCTACCAATGTTGTTGGTGATGCCCAAGGGGCTCAAACAGGAGAAAGTGGAGAATTGGTGGAATGTAGTCGAAAAAAATGAAACTATATTTGATACTGTTCCTAGATAGAACGTGCAGGTACAGAAGTTGTAAGAGCCCTCACGAGTTCTTGACAAAGACAGATTGGCCATGTGGCATTATGGAAAGTGGGCTTACAGATATACAGTAAGAAGCAACAAACTCAAAAGAAGGCCCAGTCTATTTATTTAACAAGGAGCCATGTGATCTTTATATTCAGCACTGCAAGGCATGTTCAAAAGGTGAAAGGAATGTCAAACAAAATGCCCCATCTTGATACCTGTATTTAAAAATCTTTATATCAAAGTTGGCCTTGACAGCAAGAGAACATCTGTGAATTTGGCAAGGTGGCTGTATTACCTCCATAATTGATTTGTAAGGTTGTTTCATTCCAAGCATGTGCAGATTTCCAATGATGGGTAAAGGTTTTGGCCCTGGAGGCAAATTCATGTGTTTATCTCTCCTCTGGTTGTTGTAAACATTGGCCAGGAAGAGGATGACCACGACAGATATAAGGATTGTGATTGGATCCATGGAGAACATTTTCGATTATATCTAAAACACCAGAGTAAATGGAGAAGGAAAGAATTAGTACCTCAGTAATTTTTTTTACAGTTATCTGTGATTGTAAGTAGAAGTGTCTTTGTTTGTCTCAATGACCACTTTCACAAACAAAAAGGAAATGTAATATTTTAAAGATGTCACTAGAAGAAGAAATAAAAGCTAATCTTCCAACAGAGGCACCTATTCTTGTCATATCTGTGACAAGTGAATCTCCCTCACATTGTAGAGATCTCTTTTCACTTCCTGTGGCATCTCTGGAGCAGAAAGTGCAAAGAAATCTCAGACAACAAAAAATAAACTAACAGGGTTTTTAACCCTTCTCTACCCTATCTAAAAATAAAGAAAAACATGTTTTTGGCTATGCATACACTTTAACTCATTGTTTTACTGATGTAGAGAAAACTGGGTTAGGAATCTTAGATATTTAACATGTTATATTTGTTCAGCCAAAGGATCATCAGCACAAAAAAATTTATTTGTTTTTATTAGTCAGCATGTTTGTATCCATATTGTTCTCCACATTTACAGCTGACTTGTAAAAGTGACAGTGACAGGGATGCTTTAGAAGATTTAAACCATAGCAACAAAATTATAAATACCAGAATATCCCAAAAGAGATGCAGATTTCTCTCATTCTCTGTCACAGTTTTGATGGACAGCTTGGCTCAGGGGCGGACTGACAACTCATGGGGCCCCCGGGCAATAGGGGATCATGGGGCCCCTGTGTCCTTGCCCAAACTCAAAAAAGCCTATGAAAAAGGTACAAGGGGCATCTCATGGGGCCCCCTACTGACCCCTCAGGCAATAGGGGATCATGGGGCCCCTGTGACCTTGCCCAAACTCAAAAAAGCCTATGAAAAAGGTACAAGGGGCATCTCATGGGGCCCCCTATTGACCCCGGGCCCTCGGGCAGTGCCCGAGTTTCCAAATGGTCAGTCCACTCCTGGCTTGGCTTACATGTAAGGAATCATTCACACATTGGACCTGATTTACTAAAGGCAAATAGACTGTGCACTTTGCAAGTGCAGTTGTACAAGACTTTAGAACATGAAGGGAAGCTCTGCTGAATTCCATCATCCAACTACATGCAAGGAAATAGCTGTTTTTTTTTAATTTCCATATGTGATTGGATATTCTTTGCAAGGTATAACTTCTCATTTACCAAGCTCTGGTGAATCTGCACTTGCAGAATGTAACTGCACTTGCAAAATACAGTCTATTTGCCTTTAGTAAATCAACCCCTATGTGTATTGACCTGCGTTTTTGGCACTGAATAAATACAGGCCACTGCGGGGCACTTAAAAAACAATGTTTTCTATGTGCCCCTTTCATACCAAAACATTGGTTTGATGTGTGGTGCATTACAGTGCAAAAAATGCAGCATGTCTTTTTTTTTCACACTGCATTGGGGATTTAAATTTGCCTCTGATGCAGCCAGCGTGACCAGCAAAACTGATCAGGTTTCCACCCTCTCTCCCATGATGTCAGCTATTGGGATGCTTCTCCCCTTATCTCTTTCATATACAGAAGAAAAGGTCCCTCTGGATATATACCTCTAGACCACACCACCTTTGGAAAAAACTTGGATTCCTCAAGACCCACATGGATGACTAAGTATCACTTTATCTATCTGAGTGTTATATGGCTTGGACCTTTCATTGATATAGCTGGTGGGCCAATGACAAGCTATGTACCAGGGGTGGACTGACAACTCATGGGGCCCCCGGGCAATAGGGGATCATGGGGCCCCTGTGTCCCTGCCCAAACTCAAAAAAGCCTATGAAAAAGGTACCAGGGGCATCTCATGGGGCCCCCTACTGACCCCGGGCCCTCAGGCAGTGCCCGAGTTTCCAAATGGTCAGTCCGCCCCTGCTATGTACCATACAGCTTGAAAAACGTTCACATTAAAATGAATGGTGGTCAATTTTTGAGAACATGGTTCCAGCTCGTTTTTCCACATCCGGCATCTCTGCAAGGACCAAAACAATTTTTGCACGAAGATTGGTATCAGATTCCATTATCCACCACCCAAGACCTATGCAAGACTTATGTTTATCGATTCCCAGGAGAATTCAGGCCGTCACGGATGCCAAAGGTGGTCCAACACCATAATAGGTAACGAGTTTGTGCCTTTACCTGGTGTTTCTATAATTCTCTCCAACCACTGTATTATTCATCTTTGGTTAGAGCTGCACGTTTTTGTTTTTTTTACAGACACCCCTTTCTGCATAGACAGTTTTTTGCTGAAGAGTTTAAAGCTAAACCATTTTTTCAAGCAAACACTCTCCTTTACTCACAGTTCCGTGTTGTATTCTTGTGTCTTCTTCCTGTGTTTCTCTCTTCCGTGTCTCTGTAGAGAATGCATTTCCTTTGCACGCAAGTCATTGTTTATGTTCTGTTGTGACCGCCTTTTCTGACTTCTCCTTCTGGCAGAATTCCAACTCTCAGTCTCCACCCAGCAATAGATAAAGTTCTTATAATACAACACTGCCTGGGGAATTGAACATTCTGTAGACCATTTACTATCATGTATTAGCTTAGCTCAAAGTTTAATGATTGTGTGACAGTACAAATAGTGGCTTCGTGGTTAGGATGAGGGCTCATTCACACCAGTTCAGTTGAGCTGCATTGATCTGTACAGCTTTTCACAGGTTCAATGCCAGGACACAGGAAGAACAATTGTGTTCTATGTGCCCTATTCACATTATAATGCTGCCTTGACAGTGTGTTGCATAATAGTATAGATTTACTGCATATTTCTGCAATGCACCCGAGTTTACTTGAAGACACCATTGATCACCACACAATAAAGTTAAAGATTCTGCTCGTGTAGGCACGGTTAATTACTAAGTTACTTATACACTCCCTCACCAGAACAATAACCTAGTACTCTGTTTTGTACAGAATTATTATTATTATTATACAGTATTTATAAAGCGCCAATAGTTCGCTCAGCGCTGTACATTACAAAGGGGGACAGAACATGTGACAGAACAATATAACAATACCATGCAAAACATGAGGGGATTGAGGGCCCTGCTCTTTAGAGCTTACAATCTAGGAGGGAGGGGATGGTGGCACAGGAGGAGATAGCTGTGGGGGATGGAGTGGTAGGAAGAGTGGAGGAGGTCGGCAAGTTAGCAGGGGGTGGGGTAGGCTTCCCTGAAGAGATGGGTTTTCAGGGTGCACCTAAAGGAGAGGAGAGTAGGTGATAATCTGATGGGTTGGGGCAGGGAGTTCCAGAGGATGGGTGACACCCTGGAGAAGTCCTGGAGGCGGGCATGGGAGGAGGAGACCAGGGAACTAGAGAGAAGGAGGTCTTGTGAGGAGTGGAGTGTGTGTGCTGGGCGGTACTTGGATATTAGGTCAGTGATGTAGTTCGGGGCAGTATGGTGGACAGCTTTGTACGTCAGCGTTAGGATTTTGAATTTGATCCGTTGCGCAATCGGAAGCCAGTGGAGGGATTGGCAGAGGGGGGTGGTGGAAACGGAGCGGTTGGAAAGGTAAATGAGTCTGGCAGCCGTATTCAAGATTGACTGAAGCGGGGATAGCCAGTGGCGAGGCAGGCCAGTGAGGAGGGAGTTGCAGTAGTCGAGTCGTGATATGATGAGGGAGTGGATGAGCTGTTTAGTGGTTTCTGGAGTTAGGAATGTGCGGATTTTGGCGATGTTGCGGAGGTGGAGTCTGCACGAGTTTGTTAAAGATTGGACTTGGGGCTGGAAGGATAGGTTGGAGCCCAGAATGACACCAAGTACTCTGGCCTGCGGGGCGGGTTTGATTGTAGCGTTGTTGGATGTGATAGAGAAGTCAATCTGGGGTGGTGTCCGGGCTGGGGGGAAGACAAGAAACTCGGTTTTGGAGAGATTCAGTTTAAGAAAGTGGAGCGACATCCAGTCTGATATGTCGCTCAGTAGGTGTGTGATTCGGGCGGAGACCGAGGGGGTGAGGTGGGGGGTTGAGATGTCCTACTGTTGCCTTTACTACTCGCAACTGTCCGTAAGCTCATACCCTTTGTTGATTTCATACTCTGAATTCAATAAAATGCTTGAACAAGAAAAACGGTAAACAGTGCTTTGTATTGTAATAATGAAAGGCACTGCATGTACACATCAGACACTGTCCCAGATCATTTTTCCATACAGGCTGTTGTGAAGGAGCCCCTAGCTAGGCTACAACATAAAAGGCCTAGGTTCTCTTTCTGCCTAGACCTCTGTATTCTTGTATTTTTATAACACACACTGGTAGTTTGACCAAAAAGACAATCTAAAGTTTTTTTTCTTTGTTTAAATAGGTGTAGCACCCATCTAGTTAGGGTATTAGATGTTAGGAACATTTAGTTTGGCTCCTCTGTAACTAGTGAAGCCATTGTTAATTGCTTTAGACTGTCCAGTGCTTCATAGGCTGATTATTTCTCCCCTTATTCTAGAAAGAATCACAGTAGATGAAAAGGGCAGAATGAATATTTATGAAGTTTCAGCCAGTCCCTGGGAGGTGTGCCTAGTAGGTGACTAGAGAGCCCATAAATAGTCTGAGGCCTGGAGCTGTGTGAGAGAGTCCTGGGTCCAGTCCTACAGGAGGAGGCCATAACATGTGGGAGACTCTGCCCCTATGTACAGGTCGCTGGAACATTACAGTATGTTCAACAAGGTCCCAGCTGTAGCATAACTGCGAGGTCTATTTAAAAGATTTTCACCTAGGGACCTGGTCTGGAGAGCTCGCTGAAGAGTGTCCAGCTGTCCTGTGGCATTGTGAACGTTCTTTTTCACTCACTGAAGAGTGTCTGGTGGATATCAGAAAGAGACATTGCTTGATCCTGAAGGAGAGAGGCGGAGAGCGGGCAACTCGTTCTTCCGTATATAATATTTATTGATGTCTGGTGTGTTCCTTGGCCTTCATGATGCTGTTTGTTCACTAATGATCTCTAATAAACCTCTGAGGGCTTCACAGAACAGCTTTATTTATGCTGAGATTAAATTACACACAAATGGATGTTATTTACTAACTAGGTGACTTCTGAAGGCAATTGGTTCCACTAAATTTTAGTTAGGGGTTTCAGAGTAAAGGGGGCTGAATGCAAATGCACACCACACTTTTCAGATATTTATTTGTAAAAAGTTTGTAAACTATTTTGAAAACCATTTATCATTTTTCTTCCACTTCACAATTATATGCCACTGTGTGTTGGTCTATCACATAAAATCCCAATAAAACACATTACGCTTTTGGTTGTAACATGACAAAATTTCAAGGGGTATGCATACTTTTTCAAGGCACTGTAATACACATTTTTGTATTTTTTTTAGATAATTTGCTTTGCACAAATTCAACTTCATTATTACTAAATTATTAAATATTGAAGATTAATATGTTGTATTCTCCTTTGCAGCCAGCAGATGGATTCTTAGGCCACTGTTCACATTTTCCCCTATTTTCTGTTGTAAAAAAAAATAAGCTTGTGGTCTACAAAGTTTCATACCTCAAGCTGAAATTTACATACTGGTAAATGAGTTAGTAAAGCGACTCATCGTCTCTATCTGGATGACTCTGGATTACCTTCAGATAATACATGGTAATCTGGGAATCCTTAATCATGTAAAGTGTTTTGAAAAACGAAAAATTAAAACTGTAGTAAAAGAAACGTTCTATTTAAAATGCATAAAATTAAAACTAAATAAATAAATTGACCCCAAATTATTATAGCTTCCCAGATTTTCAACTGGCATGAAATATTTTTCTTAGATTCCTTCTGTTGGATTGACTGACTACACAAACCATCACATCAGAGTTCAGAGGACATCACATTCTTCATGTAAGTACTGATTCCAGTGCAGAGTTTTAAAATAACCAAAGCTTTATCTGAAATATGTCCAAATACCCAATTTACTCTCACCATCCATTATACCCAACAAGGATCCCAAATCAGAGAGTTTGCTAGGGGTGCATAGGAAGTGTTGGATAAACTGTTAGTCCAATTTTGAGTTATGCCTGTGCTGTGCTTGGGCAGCAGTGAGAAGCTTCTTTAGCAAGATCCAGATGTTGGAGGGAACAGGAGCACCTCAGCAATGGTTTTAGACCTGAAATATTCATTCTTTTATAAAATTCCATTATGATTTGGGAGTTTTAGAATATCCCTTTCAATAATGCTGATCGGGATGAAAATGGTGGACTCATATAAGCTTGTGGATTCAGTGTTCAAATAATATAACCTATGCTCAACAGAGTTTCTGTCCTCCTATGTGCCAGCAGGGCACAGGGTCTGTGGTATTGTCCATGCATTACTTTATTGGTATAACAGAATGCATATTGTTCTGTATATCATATATCATCATTGTGTTGAGTAGGGAGACATCTAGTGGATTTTCACTGCAACTGCACATTTTTATTATTCCATTTGAACAAGAACAGGAAGTGTTTCATGTTCATTATAAGATAAAGAATTCCCATAAACCATTGCAGCCATTTTAGCTTATAGAAAAACCAGTGAAAGTATCTTCTATTCTCCCTTTGATACACATAAGCCTGTATATTCTTTCATTGTGTTTGTTAATGTCCCATACATAGCTAGATATTATTTCAATACATTCAATGTGATTGTAGGTAGCTGTTTGCAAGAAATGTATTCGTTGTATAGTTTGTAACTATATAGGTCCAAAGGGACTGTTGTATCTGTTTAATTTTTATTGGGGCTCTGCTTCTTGCTCTGTAGTGATACACAATGGTTACATTTTACTGATGCCTCTCTCAATGTTGGTCTATGAACGTGGTACTGTGATAGGTTGCCACCTGTGCAGTAAGTCTATCCGTGACATTTCCTTGCTACTAAATATTCCACGGTCAACTGTTAGTGGTATTATAACAAACTGGAAGGAACTGGGAACAACAGCAACTCAGCCACTAAGTGGTAGGCCATGTAAAATGACAGAGCATGCATAGAGAGCTTCATGGAATGGTTTTCCATGGCCAAGCAGCTGCATCCAAGCCTTACATCACCAAGTGCAATGCAAAGCGTTGGATACAGTGGTGTAAAGCACGCTGCCACTGGACTCTAGAGCAGTAGAACGTGTTGTCTGGAGAGAGGAATTATGCTTCTCTGTCTGGCAATCCAATGGGCATGTCTGGATTTGGTGGTTGCTAGGTGAACGGTACTTGCCTGACTGCATTGTGCCAAGTGTAAAGTCTGGTGGAGGGAGGATTATGGTGTGGGGTTGTATTTCAGGGGTTGGGCTTGGCCCTTTAGTTCCAGTGAAGGGAACTCTTAAGGCGTCAGCAGGGGCGGACTGACAACTCATGGGGCCCCCGGGCAATAGGGGATCATGGGGCCCCTGTATCCTTACCCAAACTCAAAAAAGCCTTTGAAAAGGGTACCAGGGGCATCTCATGGGGCCCCCTACTGACCCCGGGCCCTCAGGCAATGCCCGAGTTTCCAAATGGTCAGTCCGCCCCTGGGCGTCAACATACCAAGACATTTTGGACCATTTCATGCTCCCAACTTTGTAGGAACAGTTTACGGATGGCCAGTTCCTGTTCCAACATGACTGCGCTCCAGTGCACAAAGCAAAGTCCATAAAGACATGGATGAGTGAGTTTGAGATGGAGGAACTTGAGTTGCCTGCACAGAGTCCTGACCTCAACCCAATAGAACACCTTTAGGATGAATTAGAGCGGAGACTGCAAGCCAGGTCTTCTCGTTTGACATCACACGATTTGGGTTTTGAGAAAGGAGATGAGACATCCAACATTTACTCTACAAATCTTGGAATATTAACCATTGATCTATTTTGAATCATTAAAGCACAAGGCGATATAACATCCAAATTTCACATTGTATAGCTGGTCAGTAAATAATTCTGAAAAAATAAATTTTTTTTGTATCTTCATACTTATGTATGCACAGGCTCATCAATTACATAATGCAAGCAATGGAAGATGTTATAAAATGCTACCAAAGGAAAAATGTTACTGCTTTGGCTTTTACATCTGTACTACATGTCTGGTCTCCCTATGGACCATATGGATTTTTATATTTCTGCTAGGAACCGGTTGATTTGGCAATAACTTTGTCATTACCTAAGATAAAAACGTTAGTCTTTCTTTTGGTAATATTGTCTTGCATTTTTTGTATTTATTTTGTAATTTTTGGAATTTGATCAGTGTTAAGTAAAAAAAATATTGCTACTGTAGATAAAAAAAAAATAAATTATATTCTATAATTTGTTGTATTTAAAAACTATTTTATTTACAAATGAAATAAAGACTTTTTAAAACTGTTGCACTTTTCTAATGTGGGGACGAAAAAACAAATGAGCAAAGCAAATAGAAAAAAGTTTAAGTATTATTGTTTAGAAATATTGAAAAAAACCACAAAAAATAATAGTAAAATGAATGAGAAAAAAGAGTTAAAGTGAAAGTAAAGGCTAATATAAGTCCAGTTAAAACATAAATGTTCCCTCTTCATACCCATGGTGCATACTGTTTGCAAAATAGTTCAGTAAATACCTTTTTTTAAAATCATCTTTGGTGGGGTCATGTGATCTCCAAAGCTGGCCATACATGTATAGATTTTCGTTCGAGAATTTTAATTTCAAAAATATTTGTTTGATTTTGTAATCGTTAGTGGGGTCAAATCAATGTTCGTTTTCGACAGCAGTGACAAGAAAATAGAAAATCATTCAAAAGATGCCACATTTGAAGCAATTGTACAATAATCTGATCTTCAGTACAGAGCTTCTGTTCAATATTATTTGAAGAGACAAGCACAAAAAATTTTCTCGTATGATACCAGATCGTATTAATTTCATTTAATCAGCAGTTTTCGTTCCACAATACAATACAAATATACAACATCACTTCTGAATTTTCTTTCTGTCGTACAAGAATTTTCGTAACTTTAGTAACCTCTTCACTTTCGATATGAGACTAACATGCAAAAAAAACCAGATGATCATTCATCCAATATTCTAATCATGTGTACGGCGCATAAGGGGCATGAAAGAATGCTTCTCTCAACCAAACAAATGTTTGGCCAGTGTGTGTGATTATCTTTCATAAATTACATTCATTTTAATCACTTGCCCTCCAGAGGCTTTACCCCCCTTCCTGACCAGCCTTTTTTTGTGATACAGCGCTGCATTACTTTAACTGACGATTGCGCGGTCATGCAACACTGCACTCAAATGAAATTTATGTCCATTTTTCCCACAAATAGAGCTTTCTTTCAGTGGTATTTGATCGCCTCTGCGTTTTTTATTTTTTTTTGTGCTATAAAAAAAGTGACAATTTCGAGAGAAAAACATTATTTTTTATTTTGTGCTATTAAACATGTCCAGAAATGCAAAAAAATATATATAATTTTGTTATAAATTTAGGAAAAATGTATTCTGCTACATGTTTTTGCTAAAAAAAAAAAATCCCAATACATGTAAATTAATTGGTTTACATGAAAGTTATAGCGTCTAAAAATGGTGATATATATACTGGATTTTTTTTCTATTTTAATACTAGTAATGGTGGCGATCAGCAACTTTATAGCGGGACTGTGGTGGGCATTCTGACACTGGGGGGGGGGGTGACTAACTGTCACTGACATCCCCAGTGACCCCAATTCAGTGATCAATGCTAATGAAAAGCACTGACACTATACTAATGGCACTGGACAGGAAGGGGTTAACATCTGGGGTGATCAAAGAGTTAACTGTGCTGTTTCACTGTGTGCTGTGTGTGCTTTACACTGTAAGCACCCTGTTTTGTATGGCTGTGCTATGCAGAACCATAGAAATCAGTGTACAGGAGCTGACAGGGGAGAGATCTGTATTGTATCTGTACGGGTCTCTCCTCCATCTATGATGCATGGTGATCGCCAGGTGCTGGTGGGGAATCATCGGCTAGGACCCTTGACTGACAGCCGAGGCCACCAATGGTGGCACGGGTAGAGCTCTTGCGCAGCTCGCACGCCCCTTTTTTGAAAATGCAAAATCACATATATACGTGATTTTGTGAACCCCTGCCACCCTATAGCAGTATTTCTGCTATAGGGTGGCAGGAAAGCGGTTAAAATCAAATATTAAAAGCAAAAGACAAATTTCAGACAACATTTGTGCATTCATCAAATGTTCAAAGAATTTTCGTAAGACTTTTTCTTCCAAATATTCTCATTTGAAAATCTACACGTGTATGGCCAGCGTAAGCTCCGGCTCTCTGTCAGCGGCTGTTAGTGGGCAGTCAATAGAAGCTGGCAGGTGACTTCACGGGTCTGTGAATTCAGCCCCATTGTGAAGTCACTCGTAAACACAAAGGAACCACATCTTAGAGATCACGTGGCCACACTGAAGCTGATAAAAAAGGTATTTACAATGAATGCTTTTACTAAGAGTACAAAGCATAGGTATGGGAAAGGAGAATCAATGTTTTCAACTTAAATAATATTAGCCTTTACTTTGCTCTATTAGGGCTAATTGTTGTAAATCAAGGGTTAATAAGGGATTCAATTAAAACAGATTTCATTACAAAATAAAACACTAAATTTTTTTTATTACCTGTCTGGTTTCTTTAACTGAAATCATTTGCAGATCAAAGCTCATCTGTTTGATCTGCAAATGAATGAACAAAGTAGATACAAAAGCAACAATGTTACATGGTATTTCTGTATCTCGCATCTGAAAACAATTTTGCAGATAGTCCACTTCCAATTGCTGTATTTACATAGTAATTCTCAACTGCCATGTGGACAGTGGAGAATTCATGGCAAATGGGGTGGAGGGGGTGCAGGTGAGCAGTTGAGCTGTAGAAGGTCAGGATGTACTACAGATGTCCTGTGAACTTTTATGAAGAGTTTTTGGGCATATTTAGAATGTCCAGTGTCCACTACAGGTTATAGATCACAAAGGAAACAAACATGAATAAAGCAGTCACTTGAGAAATATGCTTCTGCAGATCCAGTATGCTTTATTATCTCTTTTTTTTGGTAGCTGAGATGTTTTTAAATTGACATAGCTTATGTATACTACTGTTGTTAAATAAACTGATTAGATGCGAGGTATTGCACAAACTTGGTATGGTTTTGGTGCATGAGTTGCTGATCTTGCTGGTTCAAGGTCTATCACAGCCCCAGGGGGCGCCTGGAAGGTGAAGTTCTGTAGTAGGGATGTAAAGAAAAGGAAAAGCTCCATTTTGGCCAAGGTTTCACCAGCGCAGCTTCTTTTGCCTAGAGAAAGACATTGAACGTGTATTTTAGAGGGAAATCAACTTTAACTGCATTGCAAAGTTTTTTTATGGGCACCTTCTGTTTCCAAATAGGCACACATGAAAATAAAGATCAACTAAAAGCAAATTGAGCCCTGGTTCACAATGATGCGGTGCGGAATTTGCAGCGTTTGCTGTGCGAATTCCGCACCGCATCAGAATCGCACCCCGTTCATGCGAACAGCTGCGGGTGTGTATGTTAAGTTAACAACATCCCAAAAGCGGTCCGCAAAATGCGGTGCAATGTGCAGAATCGGATCTCATAGGTGTGAATACCCATGCAATCCAATTCTAGTGCGGACCAAAAAAAGGGTCCTACATGCTTTTGGTGTGGTGCTATTAGAGCCATACAAAATGTATGGCTCCAATCGCATCGCACACAAATCGCATTTGATTTGTACAGGAATGCGGTGCTGTTCCTGTGTGAATCACATGTGAATTACCGCACAACATATATGTGAACCCAGGCTAAAGAATACATTTTGATTAATATATATATATATATATATATATATATACAGTGGGGCAAAAAAGTATTTAGTCAGCCACCAATTGTGCAAGTTCTCCCACTTAAAAAGATGAGAGAGGCCTGTAATTGGCATCATAGGTAGACCTCAAGTATGAGAGACAAAATGAGGAAAAAAATCCAGACAATCACATTGGCTGATTTGGAAAGAATTTATTTGCAAATTATGGTGGAAAATAAGTATTTGGTCACCTACAAACAAGCAAGATTTCTGGCTCTCACAGACCTGTACCTTCTTCTTTAAGAGGCTCCTCTGTCCTGCACTCATTACCTGTATCAATGGCACCTGTTTGAACTTGTTATCAGTATAAAAGACACCTGTCCACAACCTCAAACAGTCACACTCCAAACTCCACTATGGTGAAGACCAAAGAGCTGTCGCAGGACACCAGAAACAAAACTGTAGACCTGCACCAGGCTGAGAAGACTGAATCTGCAATAGGCAAGCAGCTTGGTGTGAACAAACCAACTGTGGGAACAATAATTAGAAAATGGAAGACATTCAAGACCACTGATAATCTCCCTCGGTCTGGGGCTCCACGCAAGATCTCACCCCGTGGGGTCAAAATGACCACAAGAACGGTGAGCAAAAATCCCAGGACCACATGGGGGGACCTAGTGAATGACCTGCAGAGAGCTGGGACCAACGTAACAAAGGCTACCATCAGTAACACACTACGCCGCCAGGGACTCAGATCCTGCAGTGACAGACGTGTCCCCCTGCTTAAGCCAGTACATGACCGGGCCCATCTGAAGTTTGCTAGAGAGCATTTGGATGATCCAGAAGAGGATTGGGAGAATGTCATATGGTCAGATGAAACCAAAATAGAACTGTTTGGTAGAAACACAACTCGTCGTGTTTGGAGGAGAGAGAATGCTGAGTTGCATCCAAAGAACACCATACCTACTGTGAAGCATGGGGGTGGCAACGTCATGCTTTGGGGCTGTTTCTCCGCAAAGGGACCAGGACGACTGATCCATGTACAGGACAGAATGAATGGGACCATGTATCGTGAGATTTTGAGTGCAAACCTCCTTCCATCAGCAAGGGCATTGAAGATGAAACGTTGCTGGGTCTTCCAACATGACAATGATCCCAAACTTACCACCCGGGCAACAAAGGAGTGGAAACGTTTGACCTCTGTCATTGCCAACAAAGGATATATAACAAAGTATTGAGATGAACTTTTGATATTGACCAAATACTTATTTTCCACCATAATTTGCAAATAAATTCTTTCCAAATCAGCCAATGTGATTGTCTGTATTTTTTTTCTCATTTTGTCTCTCATAGTTGAGGTCTACCTATGATGCCAATTACAGGCCTCTCTCATCTTTTTAAGTGGGAGAACTTGCACAATTGGTGGCTGACTAAATACTTTTTTGCCCCGCTGTGTATATATATATATATATATATATATATATATATATATATATATAAAAAATAATAATAATAATGGTTACCATTAACATAGTAATAATTGCAACAAGCTTTCACATTTGCACCAGGGTTAGACAGCAACAGAAAGCAATCATGATTCTGTGTCATTCCCCATTCTTCTTTCTGATTATACACGTAAGGGTGTATTTATAAGAAAAAATCCATAACAATTCACCTAGTGAAAGTGCATTCATTCTGTACAAAGAGGACAAAAAAATTAAACTTCTTTAGTCATTTCTTGTGCTGGTGGAATGTTTTTCCATGATTTAAAATGGAAAATACCACATTTGGCCACAAGATGCACAAAGTAACTTAGGAATTTTGTAAGATACTTAGTGCCATCTAATGGTCAAATGTGATATTTTTCATTCGTACATGTAAGAATGTGCATGACTTTTCCATGGGCAAATTGCTGTGTCAGTCATTTTATGATTGCACCCCATCATGATAAATAATGTATCATAGATTTGATTGTTTACAACAATTATGGTTCACCTTCAAATGATTGACACAGTGATAAGAAAAGACTGATTTAGTCTCTTTTGAAATAACTTTTTACTGGGGCAGATTGTCCCTTGTCTATAAAAATGATCAATAGTGTATCAAAGTGAACCAATATTTCAGGATTAAGTGATTCCTCTATTAAAATGACAGTCATTTCAAATAACTGTTACATGTAAGAGAATGAGAGATCAAGAAACCTGGGAGAAAGGAATACCAAACCAGCTCAGGTAACAGTGTTCTTAAAACATTTTGCAAACTTTTAGTGAGCAATTAAAACTTCTGTATATCCCATCCAGTCAATGAAATTCTCATCATAACGTTCTGTTTAGATTTACCTATAGAGAATGGAATGAAGGCTTCATTTGTTTTAAAATTTCCTTCTGCATCAAGAAAATGCTCCGGATAGAACTCAAAGGGTTTTTTGAAATAGGCTTCATCATTCAGTACAGAATACATCAGTGGAAACACAGCAGTGCCCTGAAAGGATAAAAGTAAATCAAAAGCGGAAAATATATTTTTATACAGGATTTATATAGTGCCAAAAAGTTTGTGCTATTTTATATATAAAGTCAATTTCCAGCTGACAATGATTGAGCATCTGTTTAAAGTGACATTATATGAAACCATCATTCCCCAAATGTAATCCATTCACATCCACTACTTAATTCCCCCCCTCCTATTTTCATGAAATTGTTTCTTATTGTGTTTTTCTGCCCACTTGTAATGTTTTCTCTGAACTACTGAATC
The DNA here is from genome assembly GCF_062004578.1 of Staurois parvus. Taxonomy (NCBI): domain Eukaryota; kingdom Metazoa; phylum Chordata; class Amphibia; order Anura; family Ranidae; genus Staurois; species Staurois parvus. The sequence goes on along the minus strand of NW_028318186.1, from coordinate 5,232,009 downwards.
TCTAGTTTCGCACCTTCACTTCCTTTTGTTTGGAATGAATAGTGCAGATTAGTTGCTGTAATGTGCGCTGCTCTGGAGATTTGGAACCACAGTGCACTTGTGACCACCTGGGCATTGTGGTTCTAATGGGATCTGTTCCTTCCAGCTTCTAACATAGCTTTGGTAATTCTATGCTGTGACGCTGTCAAATGATGTGTCCATTTTATGCTGTAATGCTCACATTATTATTGGTGTGTGTTATTATGTAGATTGTGATGACTATAAGATATATCCTCCTGTGTGTACTACATATTGGTTTAGTAAACCTCCGGGTATGAAAAATTTTGAAACATGGGACTGCACAAAGTATGACGTCACAATCAGGACAATGGAACCTGGTTTCCTTTCTGACTTTCCTTCCACTGTCATCTCGCTTCGAGCAACAAACCATGCACATCCTAGTAGGTTCTGACTTTTTCTCGGTTGGTGGGATGTAGTCCATGAAGTGTCGACCAGTCAGGCGTTCCGGGTTGACAACGCCAATAGCACGATGACCTCTATTCACAGCCGTTGATGGTGCTTGGTGGTTAACAAAGATACGTTCTGCAATTTTCCAAATGAAGTCCAATTGAATCACAGGCTTGTAACTTTTTTTTTTTAAGCAGAATGTAGGCATTCCACAAGCATTGCTCAAGAAGATGCCTGAAGATCTTCTTGTAGTACTTCTTTTGCTGTTTCCTTATTGCTGGGTAGAATGTCATTGCTTGGTTAGCTCTGTCGACACCTCCCATGGTGTTATTGTAGTCTATCACTACTTGTGGCTTCATGATTTCTTTCCCACCTTTTGTGCGTACCATAACAGTGGAGGTATTATGAATCTTACTCATTAAACACACATCTTTCTTGTCACGCCATCACAGTGCCATCATTTTGCCTTTCTGCCAGGCAACTATTTCTCCAACCTTCAGCTTCTTATTGCCAAACATTTTTGGCATGCCGCTTCAGTTAGCCCTAACGGTTCCATAGGCATCAGTTTTGTTTTGCAGAGGAAACTCATAAAAGTTCAGGAGACGTATAAAAGTTGCCGGTTGTTACGCAATAGCCCTGATTTAGCAATGGCTCAATTAGTGAAAGAATGGAAGATGTTGCCATTCTATAGTTGCTGTATTTTGTATTGAATTTTGTTCCTTTTCCAGTGTATATCACTGAATTCCAAATGTAGCCAGTTGATGATTCACATAGCATATAGGATTTTACGCCAAATCGTGTTCTCTTTGATGCAATGTATTGTACCCAGCTGAGCCTTCCCTTGTAGGCCATTAGACTTTCATCTATGTTGGTATCATTCTGGCACATAGCTCCGTTGGAAATTCTTTAGAATCATTTGAGATACTTCCAAAATTTTCTTTAGTTTTGTTGAAAGATGTGTAGTTTTGTCAAATTCTTAGTTGTTTTCAAAGTGTAAAAATTTAATGATCAGGGAAAATCTGTACTCTGACATGACCGTGCCAAAGAATGGAGTGGCAAGTAATTTATTAGTTGTCCAATACCACGTCTGCAGGGGCTTCCTCACAACTCCCTGAAGTATTATTAGGCCCAGAAATTTCCAAATGTCATCTTTGGTCACTGGTTCCCACTTTCTGCTTCTTGGAAACTTCCAATGTAGAGTAGCCAATTGTTGCTCTTGGTAACTACCAGGGGAGTTATTTATCTTATGACATGCACCTGTGGGGCCTATTATATAGGTAAAACTATACCTCAGTTCAATCAGAGAATACATGATCATATTTATTATTCTTCCAATGCCAAAATGTTTACTCCCATTAGTCGCCATCTGGGCCTCTATCATAAATTTGATACTACCCATGCCAGATTTACTGCCTTGGAAGTAGTAACTAGAGATCCACATGGAGGCAATTGGGATAAAAAAATTCTGTGTAGGGAAACTATGTGGATTGAATGTCCCAAGCAGTAAACTCTCCAGGCCTTAATGAAATTCTATCATACAAACCCTTTTTGTGAAACCTGGATGCAATCCTTTGAGTTGTCACTCCTGGGTCCTGTGACTTGTTCATGGACCCAGGAGTAAGAATATTGAGGCATGTATATGATCTCCCTAGCAATGGAATATGCGTGTACTCTAATAATATACTCCTTTGCCCCTGCAACCTATGTATAGGTTCCCAGCTGTTATGTAATGTTGTCATTATTATCCTTGCACCTGATATGTCCTGGATATAACTTGTGACCAGTGTATTACACATACAGTATATTGTGGTTTCTTTGTGTTTTTTATGTACTCATCCGCATTTGTGCAAATGTCTTTAGCTATTGTAACAGATGTGCACTGTTGCTGTGGTGCACTTTTGGGGGGCAGCGGGTTGTCTGGGTCAGCTCTCCCAGGGGGGACACCCCGATGTATTGGTCAGGTGTGTGGCCGCTGTTCAATCTGGCTGGCGCCCCTTTACCCACCTCCTCTGTGGCTGGTCTGCCCTTGGGGTTGGTGGGGGTGGCCGGGATTGGGGGTTGGATCCTCATATCCTTCTCCCGTCTGCGTGTGCGCAGGTTTCCCGTGCGCAGGGTTTGGCACCTTGCAGGTTCGGCGCATGCGCGGTCTTTCCCGGCCAGGCCTGGTTGCATCACATGCCACGCGGCGGTGGTGTGCAGGGTCAGTGTGCATTTAAGTGGCGTGGGCTAGTGTATGGCTGGTGTACGGCTCTTGATGGTGGTTTTACGAGCTGTGTATATCACCAATCATTGGTAGGTGATCCCCAATTGGGGGTTGGACAGTTATGATCCCAATATAGGGGATATCTATACTAACGAGGGTGCCATATTTGTTTCTCTTTCAGGCCTACAGGCCTTTCTACCTCTTACCGAGGACAAGATCTTTGGATTGAATTTTGGGGTACCATATTTGTCTTGTTTCAGGCCTATAGGCCATTCTACCACTTACTGAGGATAAGATCTTTGGATTGAATTTCAGGTTGTTCATTTTTCATTCCCTTGTGAGCAATTATATATATGTATTAGCCCTAATGGGCCTATCTATCTACTATATTACAAGGTAAAAGATTCCCCATGTAGTAAGCGTATGCTTCAGTATCTACCCTGTTCAGAATGATGTTGGTACTATCTATACTGCTACCATCTTTTGCAATCATTCTATGTGGTTGGTGGGTTATGGGATATTAGCTGTGGGCTAATTGTGCAATGAGATCATACAAGATACATTTCAGAGATGACGTGATGTCAATAAAGGAACATTGATTTTATTCTTTCGTGTACTGAGTTTCTGTGCCTAGAAAGTTCATTTCCATATTCTTCCTTCCTGAATCAATTGGGTGTTTAAGGCTGAGGGGTGGATTGGTAGCTTACAGTGATGGGATAAAAACCAATAGCATTTACTATAGTATCATTTAGTGGCAGAACTGCCAAGGTCGCAAAGGGAGCACTTGTGACCGGGTCCTGGCATTCCGCCACCATGGGGGGGGGGGCAAGATGGCAGGAAGAGGGTCTAATGCAGAACCCGTGAAAGGGTCTCACTGCGGGACTATAATAAAGGGCCCTGTGATCCTGTGATGGGAGTAAAAAGGCCTGGGATCAGTGAAAAGGGCTCTGAGCTCAGAGGAAAGGGCTTGGGGACCGATGGAAAGGGCCCCAAGAGTTTCAGGGGGGTGATCTTCATGTTTTTTTTTACCAGAGCCCTGAAGGTTCTAGTTATACCTCTGGTATAATTTTTTACATAATTTTTATACTAATGCAACCACTGCAAAAAACAATATCAGAGACTAAATTGTACATGTCCATATGAAACATTCTTTTTTGGTCTGTATAGGGAGTGGCTAAATCATAACCCCAGCCACATTTTAATTGCGATCCAGGCTTGCAAGTTGTTAAAAAATGGAAAGCAGACAAGGGGTGTATCTGCTTTACATTTGCCTTGGACGGCATTTTACAGGGGGCGGCGCCACCCCCCAGGCATAAGGGACACTGTGGGTGTCAGTGGCAGGGCCACCATTTGGGGGGGAACAGCCGAGCAGACACACACATAGGGGCCACCCAGCCCAGGGGATAGGCTGCAGATGAAGGCAGATTGGTAGGCAAAGTGGTGGGCAGATCCCCACTGTGCACAGGTGCTTGATGGCTGTGGCCCACTGTTAGTGGAGGAAAAAGAAGAACAGGAGGAGGTCAGGGTGGAGGAGCCCCCTCACTCTTTGTTGAAGCTGCTTCCAGAGATCCTGGTGAAGATGGGACACAGGCTCAGCTACCCCTCCTGGAGTGATCCTGACACCATCTGGAGGAGCTGCTGCTATACAGATAAGAGCTTGGAGGACTGGTGCTTCCTCCATCACACTGCCCTCCACCTGTCCCGCTGCCCCCATCACACTTCCCCCCATCCGTCACGCTGCCCCCTCCTGTCCCACTGCCCCCCTCCTGTCCTGTGGCCCTCCCGGTTACCCTGCCACCCTCTTGTCATTCTCCCCCCTCCTGTCACCCTCCCCTCCTGTCCTGTCCTGCAGGGGTGACTCATACACAGGAAAAGGGTAGGACAAATTTAGATGGGGGGGGGGGAGATGCCTAGGGCATCACAAAACCAAAATACACCACTGAAGCAGACTATGAGGTTCATGTGCCCTACTGCAGAAGAAAACCTTATGTGCCTTTCACAACTAACTTTTCTTGTTAAATGTTTTTTTATTGAAGTTTCAACAAGTTCAAAAAGAGTAATGCAGACAAGTATATGTGTATACATTTAGTATGACAGTACGGTTTCAACTCAAAGTCATCAGAACCATTATAACAAGGCACAGACAATCAGTGACTCTGAATCATTTGCTACATTACCAAATAGGACATACAGTAGTTTCAGTGTTCAAGCACCATCCCAACCATGGAAGTCCTAGCACAGGCCATCCCAAAATGAAAGACATTTACTTGTACCCACCAGGACACATCACATTACGAACTGTGGAGGGACAGAGCTTGGCCCAGAGTCATAATTTACTATGTCAACCCTACCAAAAAATGTAAGAAGAACAAAGAAAAGAGCAGGAAAGAATGGTGAAAGCACACATGAAGAGGCAGAAGAAGGGTGTGGAGGATGGGGGTTGGGAAGGAATAGGGAAGGTCTCCCATCCCTGAGGGTCAGCCAGTGATCCACTCATGGTTATTCATGCAAAGCTCCAGAGTTAAGTTGGGAGCAGGCTATCCATGGAGACCAAATATTAAGAAATCTGTATATCTATAAAAATAACCATTCATTTATAATATCTTAAAAATTTAACACAGAAGACTGCTATGAATAGGATATGGCTTTGTTATTTGCATTAAACATGAAGCCAATTACTTTTGCCATGGCATGGAGGACTTTTTGGATACATTTGCTTAATAGGGATCTATGGGATCCTTCTATGTGTTACAATTCAGAACTGTGCACATAAGAAAGTAAACTCAAACCCATAGTCCTTATGCCCTGAGGCAGGACCAACAAACATATAGCATTGTATAATTTTTATAAATAGTTTCTTTCAATAGATGTACTAGTGGAGTCTTCACTGCATTGCCTTTATTCTGCTACCTTCTAGTTTGGCACTTTATAATTTGTCATGTGAAACGCTTGGCCTGAGAGTTGCTGTAGATATCATATGTACAAACACTTTTATACTATCTATTATTGAATGTTGCAAAATAAAGTAGAATGTAGTCACCTTTGGAATGAAATATCCTCTAAATGTGACATCTTGAACAGTTTCATGTGGAACCCCACTTGGTGCAATATCACCAAACCGCTGGATCTCATGAATTACGGCATCAGTATACGGCATTTTCTTCCTATGCTCTGCTTGAGGTTGAGCAGTACCGATAATGTTATCAATTTCATTTTGAACTTTCTCTGTGAAGGAATAGATACTGTTAACATTATATTCAATAATTACTTTAATAAATTTAGACATGTACTGCACGTATATGTTCTCCATTTAGGCAAATTTCAGCCCATCTCTAGACAAACATTAACCTCCTTACCACAGCTATCTAGCTCATCCTGCACTTTTTTGTCTTACCTTCAATAGCATGTTTTACTCACCTCCACCTTTCAGGTCCCTTGCCATGCAGTTTGGAGGTGTGTGAGATTGGTAATCCATCTTTGAGAATGTGCCCATGCTGGGCAATCCCCAACAGTCCCCTCACTCTGATGTTGCCACTGAGATTCCTGAGACACTGAGACACAGGATTCAAAGAGGACCTCAACACTAATCAGCCAATAGCAAGTGTCCATGTTATGTAGGAAGTGATATGGACATTCAAAGAAAAGACCTTTGTCCTGTAATTCAAAGGAAAAAGAAGGCCTGGGACTTGAGCACCCTACTAATATTAATGTAGGTCATAAACAATTCATTTTTTTCTAATACCTGGGATTAATTAAGCGTGTGGTTAGGGAAAGAGGGTATGGGGGTGTATAAACATTAGCTTTTAGAAGGAGCTACAGGCAAACTTAAAAAAAAAACATTGCTATGCCACCTATTTTACTAGCTCTGGTGGCATCTTATTGCATGATAAAGTAAACTTGTCATCAGAGCACCATGGTGGCTGCTGTTACTAACCTTCTTCTGAAAATGCTAGTTGCTTGGTTTTTAACCTTATCTTCTGGCCTGCATATTCAATACTATGAGTTACTGATCCAGAAAAAGAATGCAGTTTAGAATATTAGGACAATCACAGTAATGTCTCATTTCATTAGTCAGTAACTTGAAGTATTGAAGCCATGTCTCATTTCATTAGTCAGTAACTCACAGTATTGAAGCCATGTCTCATTTCAGTAGTCAGTAACTCACAGTATTGAAGCCATGGTTAGCATTACTGCCAGTACTTAGAGAATGAGACCACAGTAACAGCAATCTGCACATTTCTTTAAAGCAAACCTGTTAGCATTTAAAAAAAAAACCTCAGAAATGTCCTGTTTTAGCACAGATACCATAAAATGTTTGTATTCCTTTATTAGCCAGAAAACATCTTACATGTAAATCTGTGAAAGCTATTTTTAATTTGTTAAATAGATGCCTGACTTTAGGAGCTTCCCTCTGTCCATTGAAAGATACACTTTAATTAGACAAAAGGATGAAATGTGAAGGGGTTAGTCCTGAGTTCACAACAGAAACTTTTATCTTCTGTTTACAGGAGGCGGTGTTCTTTGAGTGTCCATTTCACTGCCTTCATGATGGCAGGGTCTTCTCAGGAACAAAAGAGGAGTCAACATCAGTGCAAGGAGATCTTGAGGGACCACTGTAGCAAACTTGCTCATCAGAGATGGATGTGGAGTTCCCCTTTTTTATTAGAAGTATTCCTCAATCCTTTATTCCCTACCCCCTCCCTTCCTGAGAGGCACAGGGACAGATGTGTAAGTGTTAAAAGTTGCTGGCAGGCTGGAGCAGCAGGGGGCCCAGCGCTACAAAGCCCCCCCATAGAGACAGCAGACACTCTGTCCCAAGGCCTGTGTAAAATATCACACCTCCTAATCAAGATAAGTTTTTTCCCAGGACTTGAAAGAAGTTGGAACCTCATAAACCCTACCAGCCAGGTGACAGAAGTTAAATGAACATTCCTCAGGTCAGCTGTCACCTATGTTTCATATCATGGATTATGAAGCTGTCAGTTTTAATGCAGAGCCCATCCGACGATCCCGCGCAAAACAGGGTATTGGCCAGTATTCATAGCCACCCCCCCCTGCAGAGGGACTTTAAAAGACAGGATGGCAAGCCTAAAAGCTAAGCTAAACACATCTCCTAGTGTTTAACATCGTAACAGCAGGAGATCAAAGACCCTTTCGCTCTGCAACTTGGATCTGCTTACTTTAAGGCTTAACATGGCAAGTAACTTAACTTTTTAACTTCTTCCTGTTATCTCTTTGCTGTGCTGGGCTGTTTCCTATTTTTTATATATAAATATATATCTTAGTTACATCTTTTTCTGTAAATATTTTATTGCACCTGTTTGACTCTTTTAGTAATAAATCTTTCTTTCTGAAAGTGTTAAACTGTTTCTAAAGTGCTTAATTGCAATTCACGAATTCCTGCCTTTTGAAGAGACGCTACTGTGTTGTTTAATCCTCTGCCCAATCGGCCTGCGGTGACCGTATTGGACAGGAGACTTTTCAACCATTACAGTGTATATTGGATAAAGAGAGTTTCCCCTTTCTCTGTACAAAAAGGGGTGGTGGCAGTGAAGGGTTAGTTGCATGATTAACCTGACCCAGTAACAAGCGCATTCAGGCTGCCGGTGCATCGATTGTGTTCCATTAGCTGGACAATCGTTATGCGGTGCGCAGCTGAGTGTGGCATTGTTACACACGTCACATCGCGGTTTTAGATCGGCCGGTCCTTTGGTCACGAGTTTGGTGAGAAGGTCTGGGGTCTGACGCCGCGGGCGTGACGTATTATTGTTGGTCGCGGTCTTGCGATTGTTGCATGTTGGTGGCGGCGATCCGGCGACCGTGACAACCACGATGTCACACTTATATCAGTGAAACTTGCTTTACAAAGTAGGAAAAAAACACAGCTGAATGGGTGAGAAGTGGAAGAGGAGTTAATTTTTGTTCGGTGATGGGCTTTACATTTGATGAACTTACACAGCAGATTAATTAAAAACTAGATTTCTTACTTTGTATTTCTGGATATTTCATCATTAACAGTACTGCCCATCTCAAAGTGGTGGTGGTTGTCTCCATTCCAGCAATAAAAAGATCATTCACCAAAGCAATTAAATTATCATTGTGAAAATACTGGGAGAATTCGGTTTTTCCCTAAAAAAAAGTAAAATAAATAATGAATGCAGTGAACAATTTATGAGTGTAATTAGTTCCTTTTATCTGATGATTCATGAGGTATGTGTTTGTGAAACTAATGGAACCAGGGTATCTGGTAACAAGTATCTATTTTTTTCTGGTGGTAGGGGATAACTTATGTGACTAACTAGTAAGTTCTCAGTATTTATACCTTTATGTTTTACCTTGAAACATCATGACAAAGTATTTTTCAGTCTTATCACTCTGTCCTTTAATTTTCTTTATGAGCCTCTTGAAGAGCTCCACATTTGCAGCTCTGAGTGCAGTGTCACCAACATATCAAAGATCGCTGACATCTACTAGCTTACTACAGACCTGCTTGAAGAAAACTTCCAATATATATAATTTATAAAGACAATTGGGGATGTCGGATCTGTGTATGTGGATGCATGTAAGGCACAAGATCTGCTAGGCAAGTGGAGAGTACTAAGCTGTGAATGGTAAAGTGTGACTCGTGAGTGGATGATAAGTGAAAGTTAATTAGTATGTTAATCGTTTTGGTAACTCTAGTCAAATTTTGTATTAAACTTTAGCTACCAGAAAAAAACATTTATGTGAATTCCTGCATGCCCTATATGCACCTAGAGAAAATATCTTCAGTTCTTGCCAATAGGGCCCTCAAAGTTCACAATCTTTTAATCTACAAGTCTGATCACTACTTTGTGTCAAACACCAGCCCACCCCACCCCACCTATTTCATACACCTTACTATTGATACTTCTATGATATGTGGGCTCACTGGTCAATACAAAGGTATGGGCAAAAGTAGATTAAGTTTCAACAATTTACAAATCGAAGTATATTGCCAAGGGTAGCCTTGGAGCTATAGTTCACCACATTCCATAATATATGAAACAAAAACTTCAGCCCCAAAAGAGGTGGTAAACAAAGTACTCTGGGACTTTTCAGGTAAATAATTTCTCAGAAAATTAATCATTAATACTCCATAATTGCATGAAAACCAAAGTGTATTGTTCTTGGTTCAACCAGTACACCGGTTGGTCATGTTAAAATCATAAATATAAATAATATAAGAACAGCATCATGGTGTCAGAAAAATATATACACAAAACCCCAAATCTTTTTATGGCTCAACCAAAACTTCCTCATACATAAGATACATACATATCATACATCTACCTAAGGACCTGCCATATATCGGACCCCTAAAATATATATCATGTGCATGTGTATCAGAAGATTACAATAAGGTAGGTATCAATCTATAGATCTGTGGTGGACATTCATATATCCCAATGCAGTTTGCAAAGGTGCTTTTTCAGGAGAAGGGCATTCTGAAGACAATAAAAGCACCCAGATAGAGCCCTCAGACCTCTATGCACCACACAGAGGAGACTGGGCTACACTGGACTCTTGTGATCAATGGGGGCTGGATGAACATTTGGCTTTGGTTTTTTGGAAAGCTGTGTCCCCTCTGTAGTGTCCTCTTGCCTTTTAGATATTATGGTACCCAAAGCAATTACCATTTTCCCATTGCATCAGGGATGTATGATCTGGTGTATGACTCTGGCTTCATCTGATTGTCTTTATTGTCTCCAGATTGGCCTTCTCCTAAAGAAGCAACTTTGTGAAATGCATTGACACATCTGAAACTCCATCACATCTCTACAGATTTATACATACATTGTTATAATCTTCAGTTACACATGCACATGATATATTTTGAAGAGTTCAATGTATGACCTGTCCTTAGGTAGACTTATACATCTTTTATATGAGGAAACTGTGGTTGAACTATAAAAACTTTGGGGTTATTGGTGGTTCAAAATATGGTGACACAGGATATGATACACGCTAAAGTGGAAGCTGCCATCACAGACACCGTCCCTAAATTTTTGTCAGTATGGTCCCCCTGGGTAGATCACTTCCTCCCTAGGAGCTTTGACGAATCGTTGCTCCTCCCTTAATAATCTCCTCCATCAGATGGTAGTCCGGAGCCTTGGTCCGTTCCCCTCCCCCCCCTCCCTTCCCCCCCCTTTTTTTTCTTCTTTCTTTTCTCCCTCCCCCTTTTGTCTTACCCTGCTTCTTTCTCTCTGACTGTTCGCATTATCTCAATTGTTTTATCTTCACCTTCCAAGGAACTTATCCATATGCTCTAGGAGTACCACCCATTTGTATCCATCAAGCAATACCGTGCTCCTTTGATTTGGTATTATCCTCCCTTACTCATTGTGGTTTCTCCTATGTTTACAATAGTCGGACCTTTACTGTTGGCCATTAGGCCACATGCCTTAATCATTTATCTTTACTGTAAATGTATTTTGCATATTGTTGTATGCCTTACACCTTTAAAACCCAATAAAATGTTTGAACAAGGAAAGAATTTGGGGTTCTGTGTATGCGTTTTTTTTACACCCTGATGCTGTTCTTTTATTATTGATTTCTATGATTTTAACATGACCAACTGGTGTCCTGGTTGAGCCAAGAAAAATAAACTTTGGTCTTTATACATCTATGAAGTATTGATGGTTAATTTTCTGTGAGATTATTCAGTTTTTAACTTCAACAACATACAGTTAATTAAATAATACATTTGTTTTGCTTATATCTTCTACATTATAACAAGCTTCTTACAAATATCTAGTCTAAATATGACAGATTTAAAGAAAAAATATTTTCATTTTATTTGAAAATATCTATCTATCTATCTATCTATCTATCTATCTATCTATCTATCTATCTATCATATATCAAATATGAAATATACTGTATATATCAAATATCATATAGAAATATCAAATCTCCAGATTAGATCCTTACCTCTTGCTGCTTTACCAGGAAGACATCAATAAGATTCCTCTGGTCATTTACATCTAGAGTTTTCTTCTGTTTAGTAAATGTTGCTCTTATGAAGTTTTGCATCTGTCTCATATTTTCGAAAACTTTTTGGTGAGGTCCTGGAAGCAGGTCTAACAAAGTTGGGATAACATTGTACAGCTTTAAAAAGAAAAACAATGTATATATGAAAATAATTGAAAATATACTTGCATTTGATAGTCTGCAAAGGATGAGGGTAAGGAAGATACTGCATTTTTTTCCCTTGGAGATGAACATTACAATCCCTCAAAAATGCCCTCCAGCCCATTCCAGAAGTGCATCCTTGAGGGATTTTGAGCATCTAGGAACAGTAGTACAGAGATCTGCTTTAAATACTTTTCTTGTCCAGTGTACCATCATGTTCGTTTGGCTATCACCACAACAATATGGTAAGGATAGATAATGTCATGATTGGGTGTATTTGTTATTATGGGAAGATAGATAATGCTGCAGAGGAGAAACTGTGCCCTGCTTTTAAATAGTTTCTGCCTCCATTTTTCTCACTGGAGCTTACTCTTCATTTTTGTTACCTTCTCAAAACATCACTGTGAAACCCAATTTTCCTAAAAGCTTACCTGCTAGAGTTAAGATGGTTAAAAAAAGCACTAAGGCTACTTGCACACTGATCCATGGCAAAAGTGCATGTGCATTTTTGCTGCTTTTTTACAGCATTTGTGGGGCATGTGGCTCAAAAACTGCACCAAAAATGCAATGCAGGTGCATTTTGATATGTTTTTGCCACATTTTCCATTGATTTCAATAGGGAGTTGTTTTTGGTGTTTTTTTTTACTGCACCAAACCTGCACCCAAAATGCAGCAATCAGAACTTTGAAGCATGCACCAGGACCCGCAACAGATCAAAGTGAAGAATTTTATAGGAATGCATAGTCACACATTTTTCTTCTGCTTTTTTTAAAAGTGGAATAAACACAGATAGTTGTGAAAGCAACCTAAATGGTCTGGGAGGTAAGACATATAGCATGATTGACAGGAGGTGCAGTTTTAAAACTGAATTCCGGGATAGAAAAATATTGTCTAAATACAAGATCCATGTATATTCTTACTTGAATCTTGGGGGTTTATTCACTCAAACTCTAGAGTGCAAAATCTTATGCAGTTCTGTATAGAAACCAATCAGATTCCAGGTTTTATTGTCAAAGCTTAAATGAACAAGCAGAAGTTAGAGGCTCATTGGCTACCATGCATAGCTGCACCAGATTTTGCACTCTCCAGTTTGATCTGTACAGTAATCCGGTGTGAAACTCTGCCTCTATGCAGGAGCTTCCTGTACTAGACACTGCTGCTCTCTCCCATTGTGCATGATGACTGGTCTTGTCTCCGCCCCCTTTTGTAGTTTATTGCAAACAGCCTAAAGTGGGTGGAGCCTGCTGTGTCCCTTTTACAGCTCTGCTCTCTGCACAGACTATGCACAGCACAGTGATGATGTCACTGCTACTTTTCCAATGTAATAATTGGGTTTTCAAAGACATTTGTTGCACACACAGTGGATTTACAGTGATGGCCAAAAATTTTGCCACCCCTGCATTTCTGTCAGAAAATGTACCACTTCACCCAGAAAATTGTTGCCATTACACATGTTTAGGTATTCTCATATTTATTTCTTTTGTTTGTATTGGTATGGCACAAAAAAGTGGAGGAATAAAAAGCCAAATCTGACACATTCAATGCAAAACCCCAAAAATGGACTGGACAAAATGATTGGCACCTTCAATTCAATATTTGGTAGCACACCGTTTGGAAAAAAAAAGTAAATGAATCGCCTCCTGTAACCATTAATGAGTTTCTTACACCTCTCTTTTGGAATTTTGGACTACTGTTCTTTTGCCAACTGCTCCAGGTCTCTTGAATTGGAAAGATTCCTTTTCCCAGCTGCAGTTTTGAGATCTCTCCACAGGAGCTCTATGAGATTGAGATCTGGACTCATTGCTGGCCAGTTCAGTACTCTGCAGTGCTTTGTCTTAAACTTTTTCGGGAGCTTTTTAAAGTGTGTTTTGGGTCATTGTCCTGCTGTAACGCCCATGACCTCTGACGGAGACCCAACTTTCTGACACTGGGCCCTACATTACACCCCAGAATTCTTTGGTAGTCTTCAGATTTCATGATGCCATGCACACGTTCAAGACATCCAGTGCCTGAAGCAGCAAACCAACCCCAAACATCAGTGACCCTCCACCATGTTTGACTGTAGGGACTGTATTATTTTTTCTAAAGGCCTCATTTCTTTTTCTGAAAACAGTAGAGTGATGGGATTTACCAAAAAGCTGCCATTTTGTTTTGTCTGTCCACAGCACAGTCTCCCAAAATAAATTTGACTTCCTTAGGTAAGATTTGGCAAACTCCAATCTGATTTTTAAATGTTTCTGTGTCAGCAGTGGGGTCCTCCCAGGACTCTTACCATAGCATTTCTTCTTATTCAGATGGCGACATATAGTGCGAGCTGACATAGTTGTACCCTGTGCCTGAAGGTCAGCTTGAATTTGTCTGGAATTTGATCAAGGTTCTTTAGCCACCATTCAGACAATCCTTTGATGCAATCTTTGATCAATGTTTCTCTTTTATCCACGTCCAGGGAGATTAGCTACATTGTCATGGGTTGTAAAGTTCTTGACAATGTTGCACACAGTGGACACAGGAACATTAAGATCTCTGGAGATAGACTTTTCCACAATTTTTTTTCTTAAATTCTCAGACAATTCTTTGCTGCTCTTTCTCTTCTCCATGCCCCATGCGGCACACAAAGACACACAACAGAAAGGTTGAGTCCATTTTTCACCATTTTAACTGGTTGCCGGTGTGATTTCTATATTGTCCGCAACTGTTAACTGATACAGGTAAATTTTATTACAAATTACAGGAGCATCACAAACTTGGAATGCAATTATTTCTTATAATTTTGAGAAGATGCCAATCATTTTGTCCAGTTCTTTTTTGGAGTTTTGCGTGGATTTGTTTCTCCACTTTTTGGGTCATATCAATACAAACAAAAGAAATAAACATGAGAATGCCTAAACATTTGTAATTGCAACAATACGACTGTATATCCTTCCCGGCTATTAAGAATATGTTTAAATTTAAGCTTTTGTATCCAGAGTTCATCTTTAACAACACCTTTTCATCAATGGTTGCAAATTATAGAAGAATGTTTAAGTATTAAATAGGTTATGCAACACATATACATATACAAACATTTTGTTTAAAATATGACGTGCATGTACAGTATAGCAAAAGGTTTCATGTTGTTTTGTGTGAAAAGGTTAGGGCCTCTGTCAGGTTTTTATTACTGTCTGTGTCCCCACTTGTGAGATTTACCATCTTTATTTGTCCTGGTGATGTTCAACAAGTAGGAATGGGAAATTCATAATTTTAAAAGAACAAGAGGTATGGGGAAGTCTTCAAATCAGGACCCATGTACGGGGCATTTCCATTTACTTTCTTTTGCGTCTTCATAGCCAGGGAGTGAAGAAAAAGCCCTTTAAGGTCCATACAAGCTAGGAGCACAAAAAAATGGCAGAACCTTTGGCAGAAAAAGCAGCATAAAAAATGCTCGTAGTAGCTCATATTGTACAAAAGTTTATGACAGTTTATGGTTATTTACTCTTACAAGCCTTTTTCTTTTCAAAACATTCCCCTCTGCTTGTTTTTCAATGTACTATTGAAAATGCTGAATGCTCCTAAACACTGCATTTATACACATTTATGAGTGTTGAGCATTTTTCTACCTGAAAATTGCTCTCAACAACGCACTTATGATGTGCTTTTCTCCTGTTTTTAAATTTTCCTCTTGAAATCTGCCTCTAAATGCCCTAATGTGCATGGACACATAGGATAACACTGAGCTGCTTCTACAGGCTGGACCCTGAATAAGACATCGAAAGTAGGGTTGCACCAATAAATCTTTTTAGCAAGAGCACGAGTACCAATTCTTGTGCTCAAGTACTCACCGATATCAATTACCAATACCATTTCAGTGCGATTTAAGCCCATACAAAATGAATGGCTCAAATCGCACTGCAAACCGCACAGCACCCACAGGGAACCTGCATGGGATTTGGACAAGAACCACCCCATCTATCTGTTAAAATCACATGCGATTCTTTGCAGTGCGATTTGAGTCCATTCATTTGTATAGGCTCAAATTGCACCTTAAAGGTATCACTTTCAGTTATTGGGGCATTTGTACAGGTACAAGTACTCGTGCAAATGCTTAGTATTGGCGCAGATATCAGTATTGCTATCAGTGCAAACCCAGGGGCGGACTGACAACTCATGGGGCCCCAGGGCAATAGGGGATCATGAGGCCTCTGTGTCCTTGCCCAAACTCAAAAAAGCCTATGAAAAAGGTACCAGGGGCATCTCATGGGGCCCCCTACTGACCCCGGGCTCTCGGGCAGTGCCCAAGTTTCCACATGGTCAGTCCGCTCCTGTGCAAACCTAATGGTAAAAAAAAGCCTGACCGTGGTTCTAATCAATTTCTACTGCCTACTGTCTTTACCTTGAATCACTGAAAATATTTTAGAAACTGTTCAACCACAATCAAGCAGCAAATTCAAAACACCTCTCACCCACAAACACAATAATAGCACAACTTACCCGGATCACACGGGAAGCCATAAGCCTTATGTTTTCATTAATCAAACCCATGAGTCTCAGTATAGTGGGGTCATCATAATTGAATCGATGACCAAGTAGTATGGAGATGATTATATTGGCCACTGCAGCATTAAGGATGGTCAGATTATCAAAAGGTTTACCTGGAATTAAAATAAAGCATGATTGCATGGCAACAAAAAACATAATCTATACTGCGGACAATACATGGAAAACAGTCTATTTGTTAATGTGGCTATCCAAGATTCACATATCACACAAAATTTTCACATTTTTATCACTGCGCTCTATTTTAAAAATGTGTGTTTCGTGGACGAAAGCTTGTCATGAAAATTTGAATGTTATTGCGAATAAAAAAGTATCATAGAAAATGTTTTTGTTGCATGTGCACCAATATGGCTAAAATCATCTCAAGTGTGAATCTTGTGAGCACTATAAAGGGTCATATGTTGTCTCAAGCAATTTCGTTTCATTGCCAACAGAGATCTTTTTAGACATCCAAGGGCTTGAATGGACGTTTTGTTTGTATGTGGACCTTTTTGATTTGTATTGTTCTTATACAAACACTTCTAATGTTCCTCACAGGTTATGAACATTAAGGATTAGTGCAAAATATCCATATGTGTCAGATATTGCAATCATCATGGATTAAGGTGCCCAAGAATAAGAAGTGACAGACAGCAGGATTTGCCCATATTGGAAAGTATGGAAATGGCCATCAAGAACCAGTAAGAGCATTCCAATATCAAATGCATATACATTTGCCAACAAAACCCAACAGTAAATAAAAGGTAATAAAATTTCCTTTTCTCATAGAACACACGACATAAAATGAATGATAAAGAAGACACAAACGCTTCAAAACAATCACCTTCATAAGATTTCATTGTCCTTATTAAACATTCAGATTCTTCACAAATCTTGTCTTCTATAGCTTTTTTTCCCATCCCGTAATCTCGGAGCGTTGAAAGAGTGAATCTTCTCATTGCCTTCCAGCTCTCACCATTTGAAAAAATAACACCTAAACAGGAGGAAAGCATTATTTTTTGTGTCAATGAAGCAATTGTCACATACAAATGGTGCCCAAAATATACAAAATATAGATCCAAGACTGTTGATGGAAATAACAAATGGTGCGTAGTGTTTGTTTGTCTTATCTCAGGACCTGAACATTACATTCAGAAAACATTAATGTCCTTAAAGAATATCTAGACCCAAGAACAAAAATGTAATATATTGCAGTCTAGCATTCTTTAGATATGATGGCTGCATTAGTTTCCATTTTTCAGGATTTCTTCCTGTATCTTCACCTGGAAAATCTGCCAGTCACACACTTCCTGTCATAGGTTCCTCTACCACCACCACCTTTTGAGAAGATAAAGAGCAGTGTTTTGCAGTCCAAAGTGACAAAGAGAGCATTGTTAACTGACAACAGTGCAACACAGGAAGAGAGCACAGAAGGCTATCAGCCTACTGGATTTCTGGTGGGATCCACAGGTAGTTTTTTGTAATTGACTGAACAGAGTATAACAGAAAACAAGTAAAACTCATTTACATAAACTGTATTGTTTGCCATTTATTAAAGATAAAAAAAACACGCTTACCGTTGTCTTTTGTTGATTTAGAAAATATCGGCAACTTTGGTCTGTTAGCAAATTCTTCACCGTGGGTAAGTAGAGCATCTTTAACAGTGTCGTAACCGCACAAGATGATGACTTTTGCCATTCCGAAATGGAAAGTTAATACTGTGCCATACTTCTTAGACAGCTGGAAATGAAACATATAGTAGAAGATATAGTTGTAATTCTAAAATTATCATTAAAGAAATCCCCCACTATTATGTGGAAACACATCTTTTATTCTTTGATGTCTGTATACAGAGGTATGTTTAATTTAAAGGAACATTCCACTTTTAAAAAAGTTTGCTAAATTTCTTGCAAATTGGAATTGAACTTCAATGGATTTGAAGTGGTAAACACAAAATTGCATCTGTCGCTTGTGATGTCCATTCTAAGTACCTGCTCATGGCTCTCCCCTATTTGGAGGGACTGTCCCTCTCTTGGAACCATATCTCTATGTTCCTATTTCCTCTAAGTTTTTCTTCTTTGTGCTCTGACTTAAATCTGTACAAAAATACTGTTACTTACCAAGTGTTTAACTACACTTATATACCAGTATGAAGAAAACAAATTGGTAAAATAAAAAAATGTGTGTGCTTAACCACGTCAATGCCATCATATGTATAAGTATGGCCTCAAATTGAGGTGGTTATACTGTGAAGATGGTTAAGGCTATAGCCATGATCCCACTACCGTTTTCTTCAGGAGGAGCTTCCCTATACAGCTGATCAATCACTTTTGCAAATGATGGAAGTGAAATGGCATCCTTCCCCGACCCCCATTGCAGACTTTCCATTCTAACATTGTTCCTCCCCCTCTCTGAGATCAGAAACTGGAAGGGACAAGGATTTAATCACTTCCGCTTTCAGTTTGTTTATTTACAAGCTGTTACTGGTAGTGATGTCACGCCCCACAATGTGCATTGTGATTGTGATTGCCCGAAGCAAATCAAACCAAAGCAATGCACCTTACCACAGGTTTTGGCCAATCACAGCACAATTGGGCAGAGCTAGTGGTGACATCAACGCTACCTCTGCCTAATTGTTTACATCTGATTGGCAAATGCCAGATAGCGGCGAGTGCTCAGCGGGTGTGGATGGGTCAGAGGGTATCATTTTTTTTTCCTTCATTTTAGTGAGTCGGCGTCATTGTGACAATGCTGGACTCCATGATTGACGATGGATTACAATGATGGGAGCACCCCTATCCCAAAGCACCCTCCCATGCTGAGGGCATGTGACCTGGTATGGTTTGGGGGGGTGCTCGCTTGCCCCTCCTTTTCTGGCCTGCCAGGTCTGTGCTCGGATCAAGGGTCTGGTAGGAATTTAGGGGGTACCCCACACTCCCCCCCACCAATTTTTTTGTGGTGGGGTTCCCCTTAAAAGTCCTACCAGGTCTAAAGGTCTTGGTATGGCTTTTAGGTGGAACCCCATGCACTTTTTAAAAATTTTGTACTATGGGGTCCCTACTAACCTCCTTACCACACCTAAAGGGAACCCCACACTGTTGTATTTTTTAAATAAAAGTGTCAGTTCTGCTGCAGCAGATTCTATATATTGTACAGATGTGCAACTTTGCAGATAGTTTAAGGGGAACCCCCAGGCATACTATTTAAAGGAATTTTTCTTTTTTTACTTTAAGCAATGAAAAATTACGGCCCCTATAAAAATGGTACTTTTTGAAAAAGGTTTTCACTGATTCATGTCCCTCAGGGCAGTACCCGAGTCCCCATGCCACTTTTATGGCCAATAACTTACATATAAGCCTTCAAAATAGGCACTTTTGAATTTAAAAGTTCGACTCCCATAGACTTGCAAGTTCGAACAGAACAGTGGGGGTGTTCCATCACTAGTTACTGGCTTGTAAAGATTCTCATCAAATCCATCTTAGTTTGATCAGATGCTTTGGAGACTAGAAGCGAGATGCGGGACCTAAAAGACCCCAGGTCTCTCTATAAAGAAGACCTGTCATGACCCATAGTATCACAAGGGATGTTGTTCATCCCTTGTGATAGCAATAAAGTTGATGAAAAAGGCACAGTGTAAACAAAGAAAAAATAAATTTAAATAAAATAAATAATAATAAAAATGCTTTCCTATTAGTTGTTAGTCTGCAGCCCATTGTATCTGGGTAGTGTGACTGTATTAGTTGAACGTTAGGTATCTATTTACTTGGTGGAACATCATCTTTTATATTATATTGTGTGCACTAAAATTCAATGAACTGATGTTTTACTGAAGATTTGCATTTGATTAACCACTGAGTCAATATTAAGTATATATAGTGCAGCGCTGTAATGTAATTAAATAAATAATTAAAATAAAAGTAAAATAGTTCATAAAGTACTTTCACAATAAAATGATCATAAACATGTGAAGGCCTCCTCCTCATTAGGTGACTGGAATCAAACAGAAAAAATGCGCACTCACCGACCGCGCATTTTAAATGCGCATGTATGTAATTCAGATGACCAGCCAGGCATGCAGATCCAGAGAACACATAGGTCATCCCTCTCAAATACTGACATCAGCCTTGGGTGCAGTAATATATCTCCAGGTCCAGAGAGCCATCTTGCCCCAAAGGATAGGTAGACAGGGGTCCCCCTCCTGGTTCCAGGTACCCCAGAAGTGGTAGATGTAAATCTGAAACCCTCCAGCAAGAGGGTCAAAGAAAAAAGGGAACGCCAATAGTGTAGTAGGTTCAAGAACTTTATTGGATCAACAGTAGTTAAGCCAGGGTCACATGTGCACACAAATACCATCGGCCATCAAACGGACTGGTAAGTATGAAAGGTAAGTAAAACATGTACTAACCCAGCAAAGGTAAGAATCAGAGACCACCGGACTCTGATTACGTATATATACGTAAAATATACGTAAAAAAGATACGTAAAAAAAACTATATGTAAAAAAAATATGTAAAAAATTATATATAAAATATATGTAAAAAACTACACTATATCTAGATATAGTGTAGTTTTTTACATATATTTTATATATAATTTTTACACGATTTTTATTAATCTTTTGGGTCATAGAGATATTATGTATATGTTTGTGCCAAAATGTTTACTGAACCTTCTGATACGTAGTACCTAAATAGGTACCTTTAGTCATGGATGACCTAGCGAATATTAGGGGTATCAAATGGGGAAATGGGATACCTTTACACATCAAATTATAGGACCACATGTTTGTGAATTTAATATCCTATTTGGTATCAGCCCCTAGGATGGCGGAATAGGGATACCCATTCGGTTTGAGATTTTCCGCTTTCACGGAGAAATTCCCCTTTCTCTGTGATTATTATATAATCTCACTATAATTATGGTATTATGATCCATGACAAATGGTAATTCATGATGTCAATAGGAAAATGCCATATTTTAATATGTGTATTTTAGTATGTGTGTATCCTTTTGAACGCCTGTGTGCGTTTATGGTATTTTTAATGTAGAAATTGTGGATTCATTTTACATATGTTTTTGGACATATGTTAACATATGGCTTTTACATCTATATGGGTAACCGACTCTAGCTCCTATGCCATGGATATAACTAGTATAATAAGGGGTATCTGGCTCTTGCAGTACCTTATCTATATGTTCTTTAATATTACATATTTGAATAGTGGCTTACATTCTTGGCCACTTGCCTGGGGTGGAGGGTATATTAAGATCGGATGACTCATGTTTTCTCTGATCGAACCACTTGCCCTTCTGTCATCAGCCATGGGTAACCGACACTTGATTATGTGCTTTATTTGCATCCCCTTGACAGTAGCTGTTGATTCTCACAGCTTACTGCCTATGATCCATGGCAATATGGCGGCGATCGGGCGGCGCATGCGCAGTTCATTTCTGCACAGCCGCAACCCACGGCAAAATGGCGGTCATTCGCGCATGCGCAGTTCCATTTTTCGGATTCCGAACGATAGAGCGGGATTTCCGCGCATGCGTGAATCGCATTTAAATAGGAAGTCTTTTTGTCACACTGCTAATGGCGTCCACCCTCTGATGAAGTGCCGTAGCACGAAAGGCCTCAGGAGGAGCCAGTAGCAAGTGTGACTTCCTGACCACTGAGACCACGAGGAGGTCCGGTGGTCTCTGATTCTTACCTTTGCTGGGTTAGTACATGTTTTACTTACCTTTCATACTTACCAGTCCGTTTGATGGCCGATGGTATTTGTGTGCACATGTGACCCTGGCTTAACTACTGTTGATCCAATAAAGTTCTTGAACCTACTACACTATTGGCGTTCCCTTTTTTCTTTGACCCTCTTGCTGGAGGGTTTCAGATTTACATCTACCACTTCTGGGGTACCTGGAACCAGGAGGGGGACCCCTGTCTACCTATCCTTTGGGGCAAGATGGCTCTCTGGACCTGGAGATATATTACTGCACCCAAGGCTGATGTCAGTATTTGAGAGGGATGACCTATGTGTTCTCTGGATCTGCATGCCTGGCTGGTCATCTGAATTACATACATGCGCATTTAAAATGCGCGGTCGGTGAGTGCGCATTTTTTCTGTTTGATTCCAGTCACCTAATGAGGAGGAGGCCTTCACATGTTTATGATCATTTTATTGTGAAAGGACTTTATGAACTATTTTACTTTTATTTTAATTATTTATTTAATTACATTTCAGCGCTGCACTGTATATACTTAATATTCTTGTTATGAGGTCCAGTGATTCCTTGGAGTGCTTCAGCAGCTGATTTTTTGAGCGCTCGCTTTACCTTTATTCCACTGAGTCAATATTGTGCACCAAAAAAATTGCAGAAACAAATATTTTTTTTTCAGGGCCTCTGCTTAAAAAATATGTATTATATTTGGGGGTTTCCAAGTAATTTTCTAGCAAAAAATGTTGATTTTCACATGTATGTGAGAAATATCAGAATCAGCCTGGGGGTTAAGTGGTTATTGACCAATCAATTTTTGGTGTGGTAAGTCTTCAAAGTCCATATAACTGGAGGGTGGCAGGAGTCTGTCTTTTGACTACATACTTTGTGCTAAAAGGTGTCCCTCTTTCTATCCCCAAAAAGTTGGGAAGTATGCCTGCCCATTGTTAAATCCTTTCCTTCCAGGGGGACAGGCAAGAAGAACAAACAAAAATAGACAAGGTGAAGTCCTGCAATCTATGTTTTCTAGATGTAACAGCATGAAGCAATCTCTTTGCTCCCTGCTGTGTTGATTAATACCCACTGTTTAGTCCTGTAATCTTGGATCCAGTGGCAGACATACTGAATTTGGTTGGGTATAGAGTTCCCAAAAAGAAAAGACTGTCTATTAGAAAAGCACTAAGTAAGCCCCAACACTAGGAAGATGATCAGTTATACCTAAATAGCCTTGGATGCTTTGTACAAAGACAGGTCATTAATCAGCATGATTGCCTGTCCAACATCCAGCTATGTTGGGCCAATTTGAGATGAAACTATTTAAGAAGATTGTGCCACAAGGGCTCAACCAGGAGCAAAATGGAATTAAATGATGGGATGTTGTGGAAAACATGAGGCTAAATTTGCGACTGTCCCTAGATAGAGCTTGCAGGTACTGCATTACTGTGGGAATCCCTGTAAGTTCTTGGCAAAGACAGATTTGCCACATAGCACTATGGCAAGTGGAATTACAGATCTAAGAAGCAGTACATTAAAAAGAGGGTCCAGACTATTTATTTGACCAGGAGCCCCATGATGTATATATTTAACACTCTAAGACATGTTCAAAAAGTGTAAGGAATGCCAACTCAGTGCTCATCTTGATACCTATCTCTAAAAAACCTCACATCAAAGTTGGCCTTCACAGCAAGAGATCATCTGAGTTTGGAAACATGACTTTTTACCTCCATAAATGTTTTGTAAGGTTGTTTCATGTCAAGCATGTGCAGATTTCCAATGATGGGTAAAGGTTTGGGCCCTGGAGGTAAATTCTTGTGTTTTTGTTTTTTTTGACTGTTGTAAACATTGGCCAAGAAGAGTATGACCACAGCAGATAAAAGGATTGTGATAATGTCCATGGAGAATGATTGCCAACGATATCTAAGGAAGAGAAAACAAAAAATATGAGAGTTAACAGAGAGGGAAAGAATTAGAACCACTGTCAATGTTTTACCATCATCTCTGTTTGTGTGTAGATGTGCCCTCTTTGTCCTAGTGACCACAGTTATCAAAACGGAAAGTAACTGGAAATTCAAAATTTTAGAGATGTCACTAGAAGAAGAGCTGAAGGTTAATCTGCCATTGGAGGCACTTTCACATACAAACTTCCTGTTACATCTGTCTAATGGAGGAATTTCCCTCACACTTCATGTTGCATCCCTGGAGAGGAAAGTGAAGGGAAATCTCCCCAAGAAGACACAGACAATAAAATGTAAGCAGGGTGTTTAACCCTTCCCTACTCTATCTAAAACAGAAAAAAAATATTTTTGACCATGCATACACTAAATCATTGTCTTGACTGTGGATAAAATTAAGTTGTGAATCTTATAATTTAAAATATTATGTTATATATCATAACATGTTACAGTATATGCATTTGATCAAAGGGTCAGCAGCACAAATATATATTCAGAAAACTGTGGTCAGTGATTGTAATGATAGCAGTAAATATAAGATTTTTTTTTTAATTTTTCTGTGTGTTTTTATCTAAACTGCTAAAAAAAATTAAAGGAACATTTTGAAAACACATCAAATCTTAATGGGGAAAAATCTCATGCTGGATCTCTATACTGATATGGACTGGGTAATGTGTTAGGAACGTAAGGATGCCCCATCTTTTGATGAAAATTAAAATTATCAACCTACTGAGGACTAAATTCAAAGACACCCCAAAAATAAAGTGAAAAAATGATGCAGGCTAGTCCATTTTGATGAAATTTCATAACAGCAACTCAAAATGGTACTCAGTAGTTTGTATGGCCCTGATGTGTTTGTATACATGCTTGACAATATTGGGGCATGCTCCTAATGAGACAACGGATGGTGTCCTGGGATATTACCTCTCAGATCTGGACCAGGGCATCACTAAGCTCCTGAACAGTCTGAGGTGCAACCTGGTGGCGTCGGATGGACTGAAACATGATATCCCAGAGGTGTTCTACTGGATTTAGGTCAGGCAAGCATGGAGGACTGAATGTATCAATTCCTTCATCCTCCAGGAACTGCTTGCATACTCTCGCCACATGAAGCCATACATTGTCATGCACCAGGAGGAACCCAGGACCCACTGCACCAGCGTATGGTCTGACAATGGGTCCAAGACCTTCATCCCGATACCTAATGGCAGTCAGGGTACCATTGCCTAGCCTGTAGAGGTCTGTGCTTCCCTCCATGGATATGCCTCCCCTGACCATCACCAAAACGGTCATGCTGAACAATGTTACAGGCAGCATAACGTTCTCCGTGGCTTCTCCAGACCCTTTCACGTTTGTCACATGTGCTCAGGGTGAACCTTCTCTCATCTGGTGCTCAATGGCAAATGCCAATTGAGCTCCATGGTGCCGGGCAGTCAGTCCCACTAGAGGAAGTCTGTTTCTGATTGTTTGGTCAGAGACATTCACACCAGTGGCCTGCTGGAGATCATTTTGTAGGGCTCTGGCAGTGCTCATCCTGTTCCTCCTTGCACAAAGGAGCATTTATTGGTCCTGCTGATAGGTTAAGGACCTTCTACGGTCCTGTTCAGCTCTCGTAGAGTAACTGCCTGTATCCTGGAATCTTCTCCATGCTCTTGAGACTGTGCTGGGAAAGAGAAACCTTCTGGCAATGGCACGTATTGATGTGCCATCCTGTAGGAGTTGGACTGCCTGTGCAACCTCTGTAGGGTCCAGGTATCACCTCATACTACCAGTAGTGACATTGACCCTAGCCAAATGCAAAACTAGTGAAAAACATTTAGAAAAAGATGAGTAGGGAAAAAAATGTCAGTCGCCTTCAACTGTAAAACCATCCCTGTTTTGGGGGTCGTCTCATTGTTGCCCATCTAGTGAACTTCTTGTTTATTTCATTAACACCAAAGCAGCTGAAACTAATTAACAACCCCCTCTGCTACTTAGCTGACCAGATCACTATCCCTGGAGTTTAATTGACTTGATGCTAGACTCTGATTAAAAAGTGTTCCTTAATTTTTTTGGAGCAGTGTATAATGTTATCCACATTGGCAACCAAACAAGCTGACTTGAAAAAGTGACAGGAGTGCTTTAGACAGTTTTTTTTTTAAAAGAAGATATAGACCACAACAACAAAATTAAAAATAACAAAGCACCATTCCCTGGACAGCTTGACCTGCATCAAAGGACTTGTTCACACTACGTTAAGGACCTGCATTTTTCTGTAGTATATAAATGCAGGTCACCGATAAGGCACATAAAAACAATTGTTTTCTATGTGCTCCCTTCGCATCAGAATGCTGGTTTGATGTACAGTGCATTGCCGTGTTCACATATACCAAAACTGCCTATGCAGATAAGGGTCTTCTGATAAAACAAACTACGCAGCTTTGACCAAAGTTAATAATGTTCTTGCTATGGGGGTAGGCCATTTACATATCTAAAGAGTATGTAAACCCAACATTTCATATTCCTGATATGTGCTTGCTATATCATGTACTTACAGTATATAAAAATGTTTCCTGTTCTTTTGGGATTGCTTCCTTTGTGTGAAATCCCTGGTATTCCTGCCAGTCCATTTGCTTTCCTATTTAAAACTGACCACACTAGCCATGAAAGCTCAGTTCTATATCCTTGTCTCTTCCAATGATCAGACTTGTCCTGACACGCTGATATCCTCCCCCCCACAGCCAGCCCTCTGTGTGCTGCTGTTTCTCCTCCCCCAGCTCTCTGTTCTCAACCGCATAAGGAGCTTAGAAGGCTTAGATCACTTATAAAACATGGAAAAAAGGTATTTATGTTTTTTATATCTATAAGCATATGTTTTGCCTTTCATTTGTATTTTAAACTGAACGGATTGTTTTACAAGGTGAGAGTTTCCTCACAGAGGTTGCATCTCCTCGTCCTGCCTTGTTGTTGGGATATTTTTAAGAAGTTTCAAGTTGTTGGTGTTCACATCCACCATCACAGGAGTGAGCTCTTGCTGTGATTCGAACCTCCTAACATGCACTTTCTCATCCATGGTGCAGTGGCTCCGAGCTCAGTGTTTGAGAGCTTGCTCTTGTGATGGTGGATGTGAACAGTAACCACTGGGCATGTCTTAGCAACCTCCTAGCAACAAGGCAGGATCTGAAGTTGCAAAATGTGAGAGTTTTTCTATCAGGCTTCCTTAAGTATGTAAATGGCCTACACCTATAGCAAGGACATTATTCAACTTTGGTCAAAGCTGCAGTTTGCTTTTATCTACAGATGCCCCTTATCTGCATAGGCATTTTGTTGGTAAAGGTGAACCTTTTAATATGAAAAGAGTTTAAAGATAAACACGATCCTTTACTTACAGTTCTCCACTGTATGCTGATCCCGTTTTTCTCTCTTCTGTGCCTCTACAGAGAATACTTTACCTATATACTCAGTCAGTATTTATATTCTGTTCTGACAGCCTTTTCTGACATTTTCATTCATCAGACATGGTCTCCACCCAACAACGGAAAAAGTTGTTAAAATGCGACACTGGCTGGGGAATTTTACATTCTGCAGATCATTCACTCTGACATATTAGCTGTGTTCAAAGGTTAGTGATTGTGTGACAGTAAAGATAGATACTTGATGGTCAGTACTAGGGTTCGTTCACACCAGTTCAGCTGAACTGCATTAACCACTTACTGCCCAAGGAAATTCTGACACTTGTCACATACATGTAAAAATCTGCATTTATTTACAGTTGCAAGAAAAAGTATGTGAACCCCTTGGGATTAGGTGGAGTTTTGCATGAATTGGGCATAAAATGTGCTCTGAACGTCATCTAAGTCACAACAATAGAAGAACACAGTCTGCTGAACATAATACTACACAAACATTAGATGTTGCCGTGGTTTAATTGCACATAACATGTAAACATTCACAGTGCAGGGAGGAAAAAGTATGTGAACCTTTGGACTTAATAACTGGTTGACCCTCCTTTGGCAGCAATAACCTCAACCAAACGTTTCCTGTAGTTGCAGATCAGACCTGCACAACGATCTGGAGTAATTTTGGACCACTCCTCTTCACAAAACTGTTTCAGTGTAGCAATATTCTTGGGATGTCTGGTGTGAATCGCTCTCTTAAGGTCATGCCACAGCATTATAATCGGGTTGAGGTCAGGACTCTGACTGGGCCACTCCAGAAGGCGTATTCTGTTGCAGCCATTGTTTTGTTGAATTACTTGTGTGCTTTGGGTCATTGTCCTGTTGCATCACCCATCCTCTGCGGAGCTTCTGTTGGCGGACAGATGGTCGTACGTTTTCCTGCAAAATGTCTTGATAAACTCTGGAATTCATTTTCCCATCAATGACAACAATCCATCCAGGCCCTGAGGCAGCAAAGCAGCCCCAAACCATGATACTCCCTCCGCCATGTTTTACAGTGGGGATGAGGTTTTGAAGTTGGTGTGCTGTGCCTTTTTTTCTCCACACATAGTGTTGTGTGTTCTTCCCAAACAACTCAATCTTGGTTCATCTGTCCACAGTATATTTTGCCAGTAGTGCTGTGGAACATCCAGGTGCTCTTTTGCAAACTTTAAACGTGCTGCAATATTCTTTTTGGACAGCAATGGCTTCCTCCGTGGTGTCCTCCCATGTACTCCATTCTTGTTTAATGTTTTCCTTATTGTAGATGTGTCAACAAAAATGTTAGCATGTGCCAGATATTTCTGTAGGTCTTTAGCTGACACTCTGGGATTCTTCTTTACCTCATGCAGCATTCTGCGCTGTGCTCTTGCAGTAATTTTTACAGGACGACCACGCCTAGGGAGAGTAGCAACAGTGCTAAACTTTCTCCATTTGTAGACAGTCTGTCTTACCGTGGACACATGAACATCAAGGCTTTTGGAGATACTTTTGTAACCCTTTCCAGCTTCATGCAAGTCAACAATCCTTGATCGTAGGTCTTCTGAGAGCTCTTTTCTGCGAGGCATGGTTCACATCAGACAGTGCTTCTTGAAACCAGTAAACCCAAAACAGGTGTGTGTTTTTTAAGGGCAGGACAGCTGTCAGCAACACATCCAATATCATCACACTGATTGGAGTCAAGGTTGGCTCACTCCTGGCTCCAATTAACTCTGGGAGAAGTCATTAAGCTAGGGCCTCACATACTTTTTCCTCCCTGCACTGTGAATGTTTACATGTTATGTGCAATTAAACCATGGCAACATCTAATGTTTGTGTAGTATTATGTTCAGCAGACTGTGTTCTTCTATTGTTGTGACTTAGATGACGTTCAGAGCACATTTTATGCCCAACTCATGCAAAACTCCACGAAATCCCAAGGGGTTCACATACTTTTTCTTGCCACTGTACTAGAAAGAACTTAGAGCCCCCAAAGGCCCAGGAGAAAAAAATTGCAGATGTTGCAATTTTTTTTATGTCACATGATATTTGTGCAGCAGTTTACCAAACGCAAGTTTTCTGGAAAAAATTTACTTTAACTACTTTATGTCCAGACCAGGGGCGGACTGACAAATCATGGGGCCCCTGGGCAATAGGGGATCATGGGGCCCCTGTGTCCTTGCCCAAACTCAAAAAAGCCTATGAAAAAGGTACCAGGGTCATCTCATGGGGCCCCTACTGACCCTGGGCCCTCAGGCAGTGCCCGAGGTCCAGACACTTGGTCCAGACACTTTTACCCCCTTCCTGTCAAGGCCAATTTTCAGCTTTCAGTGCTGTCACACTTTGAATGATAATTGCGCGGTCATGCAACACTGTACCTATATGAATTTTTTAGCATTTTTTTGAGACAGATAAAACTTTATTTTGGTGGTATTTATTCACCACTGGGATTTTTATTTTTTTGCTATATAAATGAAAAGGTTCAAAAATTTTGAAAAAAAGTGTTTTTCTTATAAAATGTTGCAAATAAATAATATTTCTTCATAAATATTGGCCAAAATGTATTCAGTTATCTTTTTAATAAAAAAAAAATAACCCAATTAGTTCATAACCAAAAATTATAATTTTTCTAAAAACTTTCTTTTACATTTTTATTTAATTTTTTTATATTATTATTTATGGTTTTTTTTTTTACATACTGTCAACCTAGCAGTACAGTGTCACCATAGTGACACTGTACTACTTGTGGAGGGAATGAATTATTTTTTTTTTTTTTACACGGATTGCTTTTACACCCATAAAGGCTGTAAAAGCAATTATTTCTCCTTCTCTCTGGCTGCATTCTTGCAGTTATTGATAAATACTGTATGAGCTGTGATTGGTCAGTATGTCACATGGTACAAGGCTGTTGTGAATAGCCTTGTACCATATGATCTCTGTGATCATTCACAAATTTCACACGTAGTAAGCAATGATGTCAGAAGTGACATCTTGTATACACCTATTCATGTGATCACTGATTGACCAATCAGTGATCACATGATTGGGACCTCACACAGCGGACATAACGGGCACCGGATTGCGGTGCCGCGCGCTCCCAGGGATTGCACAGTCCAAAATAGCGGGCACTGTTTATGAACGGAAACCCGTCCCTGCACTACCATCGCCCGGCTGTTTATATACAGTGGCCGCACGGGAAGTGATTAAAGTTGTTCTAAAGGCAGAAGGCTTTTTAATCGTTAAGCCCCCTTAGCCCCACCTTATACTTACCTGAGCTCCCTCTCACTCCAGAAATGTGCATGAGAACCACATCTCTCCCGGGTCTGTCTCTCCTCATTGTCTCACACAGTAGTGGTAGCCATTGACTCCTGGTGCTCTCAATTTTATTTATTTATTTATTTATTTATCGAGTTTATATAGCGCCAAAGGGTTTGCTCAGCGCTGTACAATAGAGGGGGGGACAATACATGAAACAATACAGTAACATCAAACAGCACACAAGGGGCAAGAGGGCCCTACTCTTTCGAGCTTACAATCTAGGAGGGAGGGGGTAGAGGTACAGGAGGAAATGGCTGTGGGGGATGGAGAGGTAGGAGGAGGGAAGGGCAGCGGCTGTTAGGTGAGGGTGGGGTAGGCTTCCCTGAAGAGGTGGGTTTTCAGGGAGCGCCTGAAGGTGAGGAGGGAAGGTGACAGTCTGATGGATTGGGGAAGTGAGTTCCAGAGGATGGGGGAGGACCTGGAGAAGTCTTGCAGTCGTGCGTGGGAGGAGGAGACCAGGGAGCAAGATAGAAGGAGGTCCTGTGAAGAGCGAAGGGTACGGGTAGGGTGGTACCTGGGAATCAGGTCGGTGAGGTAGTTATTGGCAGTGTTGTGAATGGCCTTATAGGTCAGAGTGAGCAGTTTAAATTTAATGCGTTGGGCAATGGGCAATCACAGTCAGTGAGCCAATGAGGAGAGAGCAGGGGGTGAGGCTGAGGCGTGCTCCATGTGTGAATGGACCAGGGGTGGACTGACAACTCATGGGGCCCCTGGGCAATAGGGGATCATGGGGCCCCTGTGTCCTTGCCCAAACTCAAAAAAGCCTATGAAAAAGGTACCAGGGGCATCTCATGGGGCCCCCTACTGACCCCGGACCCTCGGGCAGTGCCAGAGTTTCCAAATAGTCAGTCTGCCCCTGGAATGGACAATGTCTATTCACAGGAGCATGGCTTGGGAGCAAGCCTGCTCAAGTGTCCCCATAGCAAGAGGCTTATATCTATTGGGGGCACTAGGGGAAAGAGCCAGGACCGGGGACTCAAAAACAAGAAGATTTGGGGTGTTCTGTGCAAAACCACTGCACAGAGCAGTAACGTATAACATGTTTGGCTGTTTTTTTTGTTTTTATTTCTAAGGGTTAGAATCACTTTAATGAATGACATTCTGGTTATGTGTTTTATATGTGTGATGTAGTCATTTGCAGTTTAGTTTAATTAGGCCACATGAGGGGGGCCCTGTGCAAGTCTAAATTTTGGGACCCCCATTTAACTACAGATCAAGCAAAAATACTTTTTTTCTTATATCGATTGACAGCTAAATCTACAGTAAGTGACATTTGGCGAGCACCCATTTAACATGCATAAATGGAGCTCTATGACCCTAAGAGCCCCAGTGCAGCTGTATATTGCTCAGAATAGTATGTCTCTCCTTGGCTATAGCACACCATGACATGACAGCGCTCTGCGCATTGCTGTTCTTCACATTGTGAATTTTTTAACTGTATTAATTGAGGTTCTTCAACAGCCTAGAAAAATATGGATGGGCTGTTTGGTACACCATACCTAAATTCATGAATATGTACATGTGTTATAGTATGAGCAAGCTGCATATAGAGACCATAGCAGTAGCAGTTGCTTGTATAGTTCTCCTGTCTTTAATTGAAACTTCCTCAACGTCAGTTAAGCTGTGTTGCTCAATGCAGGCCCAATGCAGTAACATGCTATTGTGCCTCATTGATGTTCATCAGGCTCCACGCACATTGGACATTATAATAATAATGCTGGTAGCGTAAAATCACATGCAAGTTATTCAATGGTTTTTAGCATTTCTGCATTAGCGTTTAGCCACGTTTGGCCACGTTTTTTTCTGCGTTTGTGTTTTTTAGCATTTTTTTCACAAAAAAAATTTAAAAAAATCTTGCTCACAAATAGTCCAATAGTCCAAAAATAGTCCAAAAGCTACGTTTTGCTGCATTTTTCAGCGTTAGAGCATTTTTACAGCTAAAAAACTCCTCTAGAAACCCACTACTTCGTTGTTTTTTTCCAGCCAAAAAACTTCCATGCCAAAAAACGCTGCTTACAGCCTATGTGTGCATGAATACATAGGCTAACATGCTTGGGAGTTTACTGGCTGTAGAAAAAAACACCAAAAGCCAAAAACAGCAGCTGTAAAAAACATCCAGTGTTTACGAGGACTCAGGAGACAATGCATTTAAATCCACTTAAATGCGCTAGAACCAGGGGCGGACTGACCATTCGAGCACTTGGGCACTGCCCGAGGGCCCTGGGTCAGTAGGGGGCCCCATGAAATGCCCCTGGTACCTTTTATAGGCTTTTTGGGTGTGCTTTGAGTGTGGCAAGGATACAGGGGCCCCATGATCCCCTATTGCCCGGGATCCCACGAGTTGTCAGTCCGCCCCTGGCTAGAACACACTACATGCCCTTCATTACATGCTATAGCACATGTGAAGGTAGACAAAATAAAATATGTTGGCTTCTAATGTGGAAAAAAATCACATCGGTACAACAAGTGTTAAAGAAACAAATGTCAATCTACAACAACTCAAGTGTGTTTACAGCATATCAATGCTCACTAAACTCTATGCATGTGGTGTCACTGTCCTTAGATGGAGATGAAGCTTTGGGGGATGAATCACTTGTCTGGTTCAGTCATTTGTGGGTGAATTATTTGACAAAAGTTTGCAGACCCCAACAGATTCACCACTACCTTTTTTTGGCAGTGCAGCCACTGTCTTTGAAGTCAAGTACAACTCAGCATAAATAATGTGGATCTACATACCCGGAAAACACATATACTGTATATGTGAAAACCCATCAGGTGCTAAAGAGGTGGGAACACACGAACACCAGAAAGTCTGATCCAACCTTCTGCACACTGCATTACACCCTTACACATTTCTAGCCATCTTGGAATAAAAACAGGGATTTTTGGTTCACATACATTGCAATACATGTTCAGGCAGGTTAACTAATCCCTCTCTGACCAGTCTCTAATCTGAAAAATGCAACATCCTTACTTGTCTGGCGCTGCCTCCAAAGCAGCTGCTGGCCATTGGGACTATTACCCCCCCCCCCCCATCCCCCTTACAGCACCCACAGCCAGGCACATGGCCTTTTCGGCATCCTTCCACAGGCTTAGAAATCAATCTAGGGGTTATGTTTTTGGTGTTTTTATGGGGAATAATGAACTTGGACAGGGATGGGAGTATGGATTACCTGAAACTGCAAAAACTAGAATTTGGGGACTGCTAAACATCTGGCTGCTCTGTACAAGTTGCAAGCTGTATGGCACAGCTTAGGCTACAATGTGACTTTGTCTTAGTTGGTAGTAGTAGTAGTAGTAGTAGTAGTAGTAGTAGTAGTACAACTCCTAGCTGTCTTTCACTGCTCTTGGCTGTATAAAATTCAGTCCCTGAAATGTGGTGTGCACCTGGTTGCCTTGTGCAACTCCTGGCTGAATTGCTGTGTGAAACTTCCCACAGTTGCTTCTCCTTTTTAGTAGCTGCATCAAATTGGAGCCTCCACATGCCAGATCTCCTGGCTCTTTGGTTCAAATGCTGACCCACAGTTTATTTCTCTCTGATAGGGTCCCCAGCTAGTCCTAACTGGGACCTTAATAGCTGCACTGGACTCCTGAGGTCTCTCGCCTTCTTCTTTCTCTGCCCCAGGGGCAGAGCTCTCAGCACAGGGATCTCCTACAGATGTCTGGACCCTGGATTCTGCACCCTGGCTGCTAGGACTTTAAACATTTACGAACTCCCCAAAAATCTACTGGATCACCCCTTCTAAGGGTTGGCTAGAGATGTATAAATATTCAGACTGCTTGTCCTGCCCTTCCTCCGATGATACTGTACTTCTGGAAACATCCAGAAGATGAGGGAAGTGATAGAACAGCAGCCTATGAGACACTGAACAGCCCAGCACAGTCAACTCTTCTGCTCCTCTGCCTACAGGAGAGTCAACTATATTTTCCTAACAGCTTACCAAACTAGAAGGGTGACACTAAGGGGCAGATAAGATGCAGTTGTAAGAGATCCCTTAATCTAAAGGGGACTTCCAGATTCTGATACCCCCACAACCACACAAACAGTGTATCCCTGCAATGGCCCCAGTTACTTGGATTACAAAAGTCTAATACACGGTTGTCAAACTGGAGGCCCTCCAACTGTTGCCGAACTACAAGTCCCATGAAGCATTGCAAGATTGACAGTTACAAGCATGACTCCCAAAGGCAGAGACATGATGGGACTTACAGTTTAGCAACAGCTGGAGGGCCGCCAGTTGGACACCCCCGGTCTAATATGTAGAAAGTGAGTGACTAAACCACACAAGTGTTTCTTTGACCTTTATTTTTCCTTTGTATTGGCTTTTCAAAATACATTGTAAAAATGCTGCAATAAATTAAAGTATTAAGTTTAGAGCTGGAGTACTGAATTAAAATTCATGGAGGTCCGACCAGGTCCGAACATTTTTTTATTTTTTTTTCAGCCCTCTCCTATTGTATATCACAATCCATATACTTCAGTGTCCTCAGTCCCCCCTTGTACATCACAGTCCCCCACTTCACAGTAGTGTTTTCAGGCCTCCTGCATATCACCCCCACTAACCCCTTTACAGCATACCCCCATTATTTTCAACAGTTTTTAACCCCCCTTCAAATCATCACCCCCACCCCTAAATGGCGTTACCGGGTCCAAATGAAACAATGGCTAGGTCTGCATCCGGACCGCAGTCCACCATTTAATGATGCCTGGTTTAGAGGATAAAAATTATGGCCAGACTGCTAGCATTTTCATATGGTGGTTGGCAATGGCAGCTTACATTTATCCTTTATGACTGGTTTCACTAAACCTTTTTGACGTACTAACAGACAAATGCTTTATGGACTGTTGCATTCACACCAAGCTCCTAGCAGGTATACTATATTTTCATAAGGTGATTTGCAACTTTTTCAACTAAAACATTTTACAGTTTTATTAAGAAAGTAATCTGAAATTTTGGTATTGTTAATTATACGTTTTTTAAGACTTTAGGACTAATGTACAGCGGCCATGTGCATGCCTCTGTCTGGTCCTTGGGACACTATTCCTCCCACTGACACCATCAATGGGGCTTTATTTCTGCAGCTAAAACCTATGATGAAGCATTATTCCTCCCACTGACACCCTCGATGGGGCACTATTCCTCCCACTGACACTATCGATGGGGCACTATTCCTACCATTGATACCAACCATGGGGCACTATTCCTCCCATTGATACCACCCATGGGGCACTATTCCTCCAACTGGCACCAATGATGAGTCACCATTCCTCCCACTGACACCATCTATGGGGCACATCCTGCTGAGACCAATGATGAGGGACTATCCCTCCCACTGACACCGTCATTGGGTCATTATTCTTCCCAATGATACCAACCATAGGACACTATTCCTCCCATTGACACTATCAATGAGGCACTATTCCTCCCATTACTACCAACCATGGGGCACTATTCCTTCCACTGGAACCATTGATGGGGCACAATTCCTCTTGATAAAACCAATGATGGGGCAGTGTTTATTCCCACTGATGCCGGAACATTTTCTACCCACACTGGCCACAATCCACCCCCCCCCCAAAGCCTGAAGGACAGTAAACTGACCCTTTGTTTAAAAAGTTTAGAGACCTCTTGCGTTACCGTATGTAAGGCAATGTGTATATTGATTGTCCTAAATAAATAACTAAAATAAATAAATGCTGTAGACCACTTTTGTGTAGAATCATAAAGATGTTTATGAAGAAATGCACCAGTCACCATATTGAATTGATACTGGTGTAACTTTAAGGAATAAGTAAACCCAACGGTTCATATTCTGGATATGGGTATGCTGTACAATGTACTTGTATAAAAAAAGTATCCTGTTCTCTTTGTATTGCTTCCTTTGGTTGTAATCCCCGGTGTTCCTATCAGTTTCTTTTGCTGTGTGCTGAAGAGGGTCGCCCCCCCTGCTGTAGTCTGCTGTGAGCCAGGACATCCCTGCCAGAACTGTGAGTATCTGCACCCCTGTTTTATCCCTCTATGGACTGTCCATGAACTTTCCCCCCTTACTCATCCCTGCCTGGATTACTTACCAATTGCTACTGTGAACTACCTGCTGTGGGTCCCACGATACTCTGTCTAATACTCTGGGGCCAGGCTTACCTGTTGCTGCTGTGAACTACCTGTTGTGGGCCCCCGATACTCTGTCTAATACACTGGGGCCAGGATTGTGCGTTGCTGCTGTGAACTACCTGCTGTGGGTCCCACGATACTCTGTCTAATACACTGGGGCTAGGCTTACCCGTTGCTGCTATGAACTACCTGTTGTGGGCCCCACGATACTCTGTCTAATACTTTAGGGCCAGGAGTACCCATTGCTGCTGTGAACTACCGGCTGTGTGGATTACCTGCCGTGTACTGAGGGTTGTCGTTGCCTGCTGCTGGCCACTGGGAGCTAGAAGGGACCCCTGCTAGCACTGCAAGTGTCTATAGCCATGCTGCCCCTGCCTGGACTGTCTCTGACTTTTCCCCCTATTTTCCCCTGCCTGGACTGTCCATGAGCCCTCCATTACCCTGCCTGGATTACAATTTACCAGAGACTCCAAGTTTGCCCTATCGTGGGCCGGATTACAATTGTTTTGGCCTCCGCCCCCCTCTACTTCCCTTGTTTGGGTACACGGATGCTACCTTCCTACTCTGCTTGAGTGTCTCCCATGTGCCAATAAAGCTTTATGTGTTTATTATCCTCCGTGTGTGTTCTGTCCTGCCTACACCCCTGTCACAATAGATTACATTTCTTTTCCTCCAGACGTAAAGAGTGCCCCTTTGTCGTCTGTGATGACCTCAGGGTGAATAACTCTACACCGAGTTCACTATATGAACCACTGATGTATTTATACATGTTGATCATATCCCCCCTTAATCTCCTCTTATCAAGAGAGAATAAATTCAGTTCCTCTAATCTTTCCTCATAGCTGAGCTCCTCCATGCCTCGTATCAGTTTGGTTGCCCTTCTCTGTACTTTCTCCAGTCGCCCAATGTTTTTTTTGTGAATTGGTACCCAAAACTGAACTGCATATTCCAAATGATGTCTTACTAATGATTTGTACCGGGGTAATATGATATCTCTCTCTCTGGAGTCTATACCTCTTTTAATACAAGAGAGGATTTTGCTCACTTTAGAAGCCACAGCTTGGCATTGCTGCCATTATTAAGCTTTGGATCTAGCAGAACTCCCAGATCCTTCTCCACCATTGATTCCCCCAGTTGTACCCCCCCTAGTATGTATGATACAGGCATATTCTTAGCCCCCAAGTGCAGAACCTTACATTTATCAACATTAAACATCATTTGCCACATAGTTGCCCAATTAAACAGTGCATTGAGGTCGGCTTGTAAGTTAAAGACATCCTGTAAGGACATTATTCCAGTGCACAGGACTGAATTGACAGAAATGTTTTTGGCACTTGTGAGCAGCCGTCCATGGCTGTTCATAGGGACAGAATTTAATTGCTCTAATTGCTGCTGGACGCACACAAAATACAACTAAGAGCTATCATCCCAGATAATCAGTGGCTGTGCAAGCAGTCATGGATAACTGTTTACAGGTGCCTAAAATAGCTGCAGGAATCTTCCACTGTATTTGCACTGCTACTAGTCGTCTGAGCTTCCATATCCAGTATTTCATCTGTATGTTTAGCTGTTTGTTTGGTGTTCAGTTTTAAGTGTATTCTATGGATCAATTTGCTCACAACTATCTTTAGCAGCAAGTGATGGTTGACCGAAGTCTAATCTGTATTTATGCGATATCTGCTGCAGAGTGTGCCTTACCTCTGTCCTACCTTTATCTTCGCAGACACAAACAGAACACATAGACAGGAAACATTTCTCCTGACTTTCTGCTTACAGGCTCAAAGTGTGCAATACAATCCATGTCATCTCTTTTTTTCATTTACAGTTCCCTATAATAATGTAAATCTATGAGCCAGCTGAATAATTGAAGAAATGTACTATCTATGTGTCTGATATAACGATCAAAAAGAACCAGAAAACAAATATTTTTATTGACACCTTTACAAATGTCTCACAGAAAAGACACCACATACCCGTTGTAGTTTATTTTTCTTTGTATTACAAAATATTTTTTTATTCAACAGTTTTGAAAAGTAAGAAATTATACAGTAAATCTCAGTTCTGAGAAACGTGAAATGAGAGACAGTGCATTGACCCTCTAGAATATTAACCATTTTGTTTCATTAAAGCACAAGGCAATCTAACATCCAAACTTCAGAATGTACTACAGTATATTGCTGGTCAGTAAATTCTTTAATTTTGTAAACAATGATTATTGTGTATCTTCATGCTTATGTATTTGCCGGATCTTCACTTGCGCACTAAAACATTGGGAGTAAAAATTATGCTGATGGGAAAATGTTAACCATTTTAGCTCTAACATCTGTACACCTCCTATAGACCAGAAGAATTTTTACATTTCTGATATGGGTCTCTTGATTTGGCAATATCTTTGTTATTATCATTTATTGTGTAATTATTGTTATTAAAATAATAAAGTTATATATTTTTTAGAATAAACAAGGCTTTCTTTTAGTAATATTGTCTTGCACTTTTTTAAAATATGTAATTAAAGACAGAAAAATATACCAATTTAAAAGCAAAACAAAACACTATTTTCTAATTTTGATCAGTGCTAGTTATAAAAAGAGTGCTACTAAAAATTATACATTTTATTCTATAATTTGTTGAATTTAAAACACTAAAATTATGATTCTCCTACAAAACATTATAATATTATTTACAAATAAAATAAAGGCTTTTTTTTTAATATTGCATTTTTTTTAAGTTGACAATAAAAAGAAACGAATGAACAAAATAAGTAAAAAAAGTTTCAGTATTAATGGTCAGAAACATGAGGAAAAAACACAGAAAGTAAAGGCTAGTAAAGGTTTTAATAAGTCCAGTTGAAAATGTTGCTTTCCTCTCCATGCTACATACTGTTTTAAAAAAGTTCAGTGTAAATCCCTTTTTTTTAATTGGCTTCGGTGCGATCATGTGATCTCTAAATGCCTGCTCTGTGTCAGTGAGCAGCTTTTGCAACATATGGGAGGAAGTAGTTTCAAATAGAATTTAGCCAGCACTCAGTACGATCCATAAAATAGTGCTATGGGGAAAGCTGTTATAGCAAAAACATTTTAGCCAATAAAGATTCTCGAGCTTTATGGAGCTTACCGAGTGCCGGGTTTAATGCTATTATGGACTGCTTTGCTTAAGTGCAGGAACTTTTTTGCCAGAGCACTGGCCTTTACCCATGGAAAGCTGAATTGCTGGTAGGTATTGTAAGTTAACATATGGCAGGAAGTGCTGATAATGGTGGAGGGGGAATCTTTGGAAGCTGGCAGGTCACTTGACGGTTTGTAAATTCAGCCTGTTGTCGAGTCGCTAATTGACATAGGGGAGCCACAGCCTTCAGTTCACATGACTGCAATTAATCTGAGCCAAAAAAAGAATTTACAATAAACTCTTTCACTAGCAGTATGAAGCATAGGTATAAAAAGGGGGGGTTATTTTAACCTAAATAATATTACCTAACTTTAATCAGGGCTGATTGGGGTAAATTAAGGAATAATAAACTTTTTTTTACCTGTCTGGTTGCTTCAGCTGAGATCATAAGTAGATCAAAGCTCTTCTGTTTGATCTGCAAATGAACGAAACAGAGTGAATACCAAAGTAACAATGTCACTTTGTATTTCTGTATCTCGCAACTGTATTTCTGTTTCAGACAGTTAATTTCCAGCTGCTGAATCTACAGAATAACTGCCAACTGCAATTTCGACAGTGGGGATTTCATGGCAAGTGTGTAGACAGGGGGGCTGATTGAGCTGCAGAAGGTCAGGTTGGACTACAGATGGCTTGTGAATTTTGATGAAGAATTTTAGGCCATGTTTAATACATCCAGTCCAGAATTAAATGAAATCGATCCGCACT
Source organism: Staurois parvus (assembly GCF_062004578.1). NCBI lineage: Eukaryota > Metazoa > Chordata > Amphibia > Anura > Ranidae > Staurois > Staurois parvus. Next base: position 5,191,334 of record NW_028318186.1, on the reverse strand, counting down.
ACCACCATTGCTTTAAAATCTTCATTTTATTAAATCGACCACAGTAAAAACATCCCAGGTACAAAAATTGAGGTGTTTTGGCTTAAAAAGCCTTAGTCATAATCCATACTGTGACATGGAACATAGAAAATGCATATTTTCGACAACAGCTGAAGTAGACCTCCCATATCATGTCTGAACCACCAAAATAAGCAAAAACTGAACAAACAAGTTCATGCATATCAATACATTTAAAGAAAAAAGGGAAAATTTCACATTTTATATGTAGGTCAGAGGGCAGAGAGGGAGAGAAAAGAAAAAAAAGGGGGCACCTGAAACTATTACCCAATTATACAGTATAAGACCACAAAATACCAAAGGAAACTTTAATACAAACGTAGATCCTGATCCCATCTCACATTTAACCCTTGAGGGGATCTAGTCTGTAACTTAAAAATCCACCAAGCCTCTCTATTGAGAATCGCCCCCTCTAAATGAATGAGACAGCCTCTCTATGCCTCTGAACCTAAAATCCGAGAGATCACCTCCGTGACAATCTAAAATGGTGGGATACATTCAAAATATACTTGGCATTAAGGTTGTCAGTGTCACAGAAGTGCTCTCCAATTCTGGTTTGTAAAAAATGTGTGGTACATTCTACATACTGTAATTTACAAGAGATACAGATGATTAGATAAATCACAAAACTAGTGCCACCATTTATATATTGTTGTATGGGAAACTCTCCCCCAGATGTCAGAGAAGAGAAGGATTTCCCTATTACACTTAAATGGCAATATTTGCAAGTGTTTTTATTACAAGGATGATTGCTTGTGTAAGTTAACCAGGTGGGTTGATGCCTCTTAGAGGAAGAAAGAAAAAGACTGGGTGATAAATGGGTGCCTAAGGTAGGTGCCCATCAGCTAGAAAAACAACAACCTTTTTGTAATACTGTATGCAAACTTTTAGCTGAATATAGAATGGCTAAGTTTTTTAAAATAACTTTTATTATTCTATAATATTCTTTTCGAAAAAGTGTTGACAAAAGTAACCAAACCATTGTCACCACCGTTTTACTGCCTTTTGTTTTACTGTATCAATCAAAAGGTCCTTTCTGTTCCTAGATCTGGCTCTATTCAAGCCTCGTGATATAACATTCCTATCATACCGCTATCAGACAAACGTTATATGATGTTAATACATTCCTTCTCAAAAGCAGTTGCATCTAGCTTGAATAAATTCACCATAGGGAATGGCACTGATGGTGTGGGATGGGTGACCGCTGGTAGCACATAAGGTGATGTTACCTGAACAAGATTTCCTGTAAGTGTGGGAAGTAACTGTACCTGAAAATGAATCCCCACACAAGGTAATCACCAGATTGCATAGAAAAACATAAATTCAGATGGTTAGTAATATACTCTATGAACTTATTTTATCCAGAAACATCACCATCCCACATCATCAGGAGATCATATATGTAGGGACCATGCCACCATAATACAGGGAGCAAACTGATTGTCTGAAGAGAGGAGAAACAACTCCTCCCACCATCCCATATAAAGGTTCGCCATGGAGGGAGAAAATCTGGCCCCCATCAACGCACCACAGCATTGGACGTAAAAATAAATCAAATAAGAAGTAATTGTATGTGATTAGGTATTCCACACTCAACACGATAAACTCCTGAAGCTCAATAGAACAAGAGCTATAACATTGCAAATGATATATGACAGCCTGCAATCCAGCGTCATTGGGAATCAAAGAATAAAGAGCCCTAACATCCAAAGTAACCCATAAATATGTAGATGACCATTTGATCTGCTGGAAATTGTATAAAACTGTACAGGTGTCTTGGATGTAACCTGGCAATCTAGAAACGAATGGTTGTCGATGTCTATCTACCCACTCCCCCAATCTCTCCAAAAGGGAACCAATTCCAGCAACAATTGGACGGTCCTGTACGGGAAAGTACAATTTATGGATCTTGTGAAGGTGGTGAAAAACCGGTATCACCGGATTGTCTACACACAAGTATTCAGCTGTTTTGGGAGACAAAACTCCGAATATCTTTACCCAACTGAAGATGTTTAATAAGAGCCAACTGAAAAATTCTAGTAGGATCATTAGACAGGGGGCGATAAGTTGCAGCATCACTCAATTGTTGGATAGCTTCGGATTTGTTCAGTTCCTCTGTCAATACCACAACAACTCCCCCCTTGTCTGCTTCTCTAATTACCAAATGTTTGGAATTCTTTAGCTACTGTAGAGCTAACATTTCATCTTTAGTGATGTTATTAACACGTGAAGTGGAACAGCAATGTTTTAACTCTATTAGTTCCATGTTTAATACATCCAGTGTCCAATGTCCACTACAGGTTAAAGAATGTAAAGGAAACAAACATGAATAAAGCAATGCTTGAAAAATATTCTTGTACAGATCTAATATGTTTTCTTATGATCTTTTCTTTTTGGTAGGTGAGATGTTGTAAATTGACATACTGTAGCTATAGCTAATATGTTAAACTGTTGTGGTTAAACCACTTCAGTGCCGCAAGGTTTATGACCAGGACATTTTTTGCTATGTAGCACTGTGCTACTTTAACTGGCAGCTGCTCAGTCATGCAAAGCTGTACCCAAACAAAATTAATATCATTTTTTACACACAAGTAGAGCTTTCTTTTGGTGGTTATTGATCACCATTGGATTTTTTTTTGCAATATAAATGAAAAAAAAAAAATGTTTGAAAAAAAACAATATTTTTAACTTCCTGCTATAAAACATATCCAATAAAAAAAATGAAATTCCTTCATAAATTTATGCCAAAATGTATTCTGATACATGTTTTTGGTAACAAAAAAAAATGCCAGTGAGTGTATATTGGTTTGCATGAAAGTTATAGCATCCACAAACTATGGTATATATATAGGATTTTTTTTTATACTACTAATGACAGTGATCAGCGACTTATAAAGGGACTGTTATAGTGCGGCGGGCAATCTGACACTAACTGACACTGAGTGGGAAGATACTAACTGCCACTGACATTACCAGTGACAATAATACAGTGATCAGTGATAATACTATACACTGTACTAATGACACTGGCTGGGAAGGAGATAACATCTAGGGCAATCAAGGGGTTAAATGTATGCTTAACACTGTGTAATGTGTGCTGCTTTTACTAACAGATCTCTTTGAAACAGAGAGATTGTTCTCTCTGTACAGAGTCATGTGTTGATTATCAATACAGGACTCTAGGTTGTGATTGGACACAGCTGATCAGAAGGTCCCAGCCAGGAATCATTGACCGGGACTTGCTGACAGACTCCTGCTGTGTACAATCACAGCAAGTGTTAGCGCCATTACCCGTAAGAAGGCAGTGACATACCAGTACATCGCTTTGTCTGCACAGGCCGCCTGCCTGCAGTACATTGCAAATGGGTGGTCCTTAACCCCTTCTCGCTGGTGCCTCCCAGCCCTTTAAGAGTTTCAGAAGCCGGGAGATGGGACAGGCGGGGCGGGGTTTAGGGATCATGTGACCGCCGTGACGCGTTGTCACGGCGGTCACATGATCGGGAAAGGTCCCGATCAAAAGAGGAGACTGGGACCTTTCCTTGACATGTGCGCTGGGAGCGCGCAGGGCGTGCGCTCTCAGCACATATGTTTTTTCTTAATAGAATGCAAATGTGCGGCCGCTCGGCATCTAGGCCCAGATGCCAAGGCTGCACATTTGTGTGCGGCCTGTGTGAAGAGGTTAAGTAGTTAAATAAACTGATTAGATGCGAGGTATTGCACAAACTTGGTAAGGTTTTGGTCCATGAGTTGCTGCTTTTCCTGGTTCAAGGTCTATCTCAGCTCCAGGGGGCGCCTGGAAGGTGAAGTTCTGCAATAGGCATGTAAAGAAGAGGAAAAGCTCCATTTTGGCCAAGGTTTCACCAGCACAACTTCTTTTGCCTAGAGAAAGACATTGTAAGTGTATTTTAGAGTGCAATCAACTTAAACTGCATTTTTCATTCTTGTCTGGACACCTATTGTGACCAAATAGGCATATATGAAAATAAAGGTCACCAAAAAAAAGCCTAAAATTACTGATTACCTGATTACTATAAAAAATACATAGATAAATACCAGTAATCCTATTGCAACAAGCCTTCACATTGGGTTACACAGCAATAGGATGTAGTCATAATTTTGTGCTATTCATCTTCTTTGTATTTATGAAGAAAAAGAAAATTCCATAGTAATTCGCCCAGTGAAAGTGAAGAAAACAAACCAAAAAAAAACAGGCAGATTCAATGGACCACTCTGCCTTTTTCTGCTGTCACTTTTCTATGGTTTTATATATGTATATTTGTTCTGTGCGAAGAGAACAAAAAGATGAATGTTAGGGTCCTTTCACATGGGCGGACCCGTTTAGTGGATTCCCTTGCTCAGCGGGGATCTCTCTGCTGATCCCCGTTGAGCAAGCGGATGACAGGTCTGTGCCCACTCCACTGATGCAGAACAGACACAGAGTAGCTCGCTCTCTTCAATGGGCTGTCGGATGGAAACAGACTGCCAGTCCATTTCCATCCGACCCGATCTAACGGATGGAAGGAGAATTGGATTCCCATCCGTCCCTTTTTCGCAGGTCGGATCGGATTGGATGTCGGCAGATACAAATAGACACATGTTCGTTTACACCTGCCGCTCCATAAAGGAGAATGGAGGTTCTGATCGGGTCTGCCATCGGAACGTCTGTGTGAAAGAGGCCTTATTACATAATTTCCTGTGTTGGTTAAATCAAAATATGCCACATTCTGCCACAAGAGAGCAAAAAGTATCTTAGGAATTTCTAATGATACTTAGTGCCATCTAATAGTCAAATGCGATATTTTTCATTTGTATATGTATGACTGCATATGCACTTTTCATTGGGGAATTGCTTTTCACTTGGAGATTGCTGATAAGCAATCTATCATAGATTTAATTGTTTACAACAATGTTTCACCTAAAAGTGACCCAAAGACAAAAAGACCGGTTTAGTCTCTAACATCCCTTTCCCATAAAAATGATCAATCATAACTATCATTTTACTGTATACCTTATCCAGTGATTGAAATTCTCATCATCATGTTCTGTTTAGATTTACCTATAGAAAATGGAATGAAGGCTTCATTCTTTTTAAAATTTCCTTCTGCATCAAGAAAATGCTCTGGATAGAACTCAAAGGGTTTTTTAAAATAGGCTTCATCATTCAATACAGAGTACAGCAATGGCATAACAGCAGTGCCCTGCAAGGATAAAAGTCAATTAAAACTGAACATATTTTTTCTATAAGCATCTGTTGAAAGTGAAACCTTATTCTCCAAAATTAATCCATATACATGCACTACTTGAAGCAGAACTACAGTGTATCTGAGCACCAAAAACACAATTTAATTTAATTTTAATATTAAGAGCAAACTCCCCCATCCATCTATTTCTTTTTGCTTTATTTTGTTGAGAAATCACTTTGAAAAACATCCCCTAGCATTTCTGGCTGAGGCCATCTTGAGTAAGGGCAAATGAATCATGTAGCATTTACTTCCTGGAATTGATCTGTCCCTAACTCAGGCATACAAGCAGGAGGGTGTGCTGAAGACTCTTGGGATGTATGACATCATTTGCTTAGGCCTGGAAACTAGGAAGTAATTAAAAAAATGTAAATAACTATTTAAAACAAGTAAATATGATATAATTTCCTATCTATTTACTGATGCTAACAGCATAAGGATGCAAAATAGTCATAGTTTCCTCCCTCACATTCTTTTGTTTGGAAAGAGCATTGCAGATTAGTTGCGATCATGTGCACTTCTTTCTTTTCACACTACAAATCCCATAGTCTATAGTGCCTAGTCCATCTTGGGAATGAGCAGGAGAGAGTTGCTATGTATACAATAGGACCATAAAGAACGAATGTAGCTACCTTCTAACAGGAAGTCAGATCACAGCAACAACAAAAAAAATGGAATTTCAAGATTTAGAGGAGGATAAGAGCAAAATAAAGGACTTTTTTTTAGTTAAGACTATATACCTAATATACACACATTGTCCACTTTATTAGGTACACCTGTTCAATTGTGTAGTAACACAAATTGCTAAAAAGCCAATCATATGGCAGCAACTCAGTGCATTTAGGCATCTAGACATGGTGAAGATGACTTGCTGTGCAAACGTCAAAATGATCATCAGAATGGGTAACAAGAGGGATTTAAGTGACTTTGAACGCACCATGGTTGTTGGTGCCAGACAGACTGGTCTGACTATATAAAAAACTGCTGTTCTACTGGGATTTTCATGCACAGATATCTTTAGGGTTTACAGAGAATGGTCCGAAAATGAGAAAGTATCCAGCGAGATGCGGGGACAAAAATGCCTTGTTGATGTCAGAGGTTAGTGGAGAATGGGCAGATTGGTTTGAGATGATACAGACAACAGTAACTCAAATAACCACTCGGTACAACCAAGGTATGCAGAATACCATCTCTGAGAGCACAACACGTCAAACCTTGAAGCAGATGGGCTACATCAGCAGAAGACCACACCGGGTGCCAAACTTGTCAGCTAAGAACAGGAAATGGAGGCTACAGTCTGCACAGGCTCACCAAAATTTGATAGCAGAAGATTGGAAAAATGTTGTATGGTTTGATGAGTCTCAATTTCAATTGCTAATTTCAGATGGTAGGGTCAGAATTTGGCATAAACAACATGAACGCATGGATCCATCCTGCCTTGTATCAATGGTTCATGGATGTGCAGCCAACAAATCTGCAGCAACTGCATGATGCTATCATGTCAATATGGACCAAAATCTCTGAGGAATGTTTCCAATACCTTGGTGAATCTATGCCATGATGGCAAAAGGAGGTCCAACCCGGTACTAGCAAGGTGTACCTAATAAAGTGGCCGTTGAGTCTATATGTCACTCTAAGGGTAAGGAAATCCTGAAAACATGGTCTGAGGATTGAAGTTGAAAAACAACATTCTGCATTTTCAGGTCTGTGAAAATCTGTTGCACTCTCTATGTATATTACTTCAATGTAAGGCAGTACTACTCACTGCTCTAATCAACAGCACTACTTAGGGACCTAGAGTGGAGTTGATTGGAGCAATGATTGGGGGTAGAGGTAGTGGTGGAAAGCTGGAGATCTGGGCCGCTGCATATGTGTGACGATCGAGTCTCGACTTTGCAGCATGATGCGTCTACTAAATAGCACGGGGTATTTAAACTCTTGCTGCGGCACTGAATATGTAAAATACAAATCAAAGACAGTGTATTTATTACTGCACATGCAGCTTGATGCACTAATAATAATTACAATAATAAATACAAAGGCTTCAACTGGGCTTTCTGATATAGTAGTGCTCCATTGGTTAACCTGAATCCATTGGGTTTCTAGGCTGAGGGGCGGACTGGTAACTTTTAGTACTGGGAAAAGATGTTAAATCCCATCAGCATTTACTCATAACCATAATATAATGTTTACATATTCGTGAAAGACAGAAGTTGTCAAACAAATCTGATTTCTCAGATGAGCAAAACTTTGGACAGAGGGTTGGTGGTGGATGTGGTATACTTGGATTTTGCTAAAGCGTTTGACACAGTTCCCCACACATGGCTAATGTGTAATGTAAAGTCTACAGGCTTGGAAAAATCCATATGTAGATGGCTGGAAAACTGTCTGAAAGATCATATTCAGAAAGTAGTGGTTAATGATTCATACTCTGAATGGTGTAGGATTGTTAGTGGTGTACCCCAAGGTTCAGTGGTGGGACCCTTACTTTTTAATATATTTATAAATGATATAGGGTCTGGGATTAAAAATCCCATTTCAGTCTTTGCAGATGACACCAAGCTGTGCAGTGGAATAACGTCCTTACAGGATGTCTCCGCCTTACAAGCCGACCTCAATGCACTGTTTAATTGGGCAACTATGTGGCAAATGAGGTTTAATGTTGATAAATGTAAGGTTCTGCACTTGGGGGCTAAGAACATGCAAGCATCATACATACTAGGGGGGTACAACTGGGGGAATCAATGGTGGAGAAGGATCTGGGAGTTCTGGTAGATCACAAGCTTAATAATGGCATGCAATGCCAAGCTGCAGTTTCCAAAGCGAGCAAAATCCTCTCTTGTATTAGAAAAAGTATAGTCTCCAGAGAGAGAGAGATATCATATTACCCCGATACAAATCATTAGTAAGACCTCATCTGGAATATGCAGTTCAGTTTTGGGCATCAATGCACAAAACAATATTGGGGAACTGGAGAAAGTACAGAGAAGGGCAACCAAACTGAGGGGGCACTCTTTATGTCTGGAGGATAATAGTATAGGAAAGGCTTCTTCATAGTAAGAGCTGTGAAAAGGTGGAATAGACTCCCTCAAGAGTTGGTTATGGCCAGCTCAGTAGATTGCTTTACAAAAAGGCCTGGATTCCTTCCTACACACAATATAACTGGTTATTTACAGTTATAGGTAAAGTTGATCCAGGGAATATCCAATTGCCTCTTGGGGGATCGGGAAGGAATTTTTTTTCCCTAAAGGAGCGAATTGGACCATGCTTTGCTGGGGTTTTTTTCCCTCCCTCTGGATCAACGGTAGGGGTAGGATTGTAACATTTATTTATTTATTTATTTATTTATTTATTTATGTTGAACTAGATGGATTTTTGTCTTTTTTCAGCCAGACTAATTATGTAACTATTGAAGTAGATGACGAGGGTCATGTGACCTGATCACACAAGAAAGACGTTATGAGGCTTTCATAACTAACTTTTCTTGTTCAATGTTTTTTTGTTGACGTTTCAGCAAGCACAAAAAAAATTATGCAGACAAGTACATGTTTACACGTTTAGTATGGAAGTGCAGTTTCAACTCAAAGTCATCAAAACCATTAGTGGCTCTGGATCTTTTGCTACACAACCGATTAGGATATAACAGTTTCAATGATCAAGCACCATCCCAACCATGAAATTCCTAGCACAGGCCATTCCAAAGTGGAAGACATCCATATGTACCCACCAGAACCAATCAAGGTATGAATTGTAAAGGGATAGAGCTAGAGTTAAAATTGACCATGGTCTATACTGTAAGAAGAACTAAGAGAAGAAAAGAGCAGGAAAGAACACTGAAGGCATGAATAGAGAGCGGGAAGAGGGGTATGGAGGACATGGGATGGGGGGGGGGTGAGGAGGAATTGGGAAAGTTTTCCATCCCTGGGGGTCAGCCAATCATCAATTTTTAGCTATACTTGCAAAGCTCCAGAGTTAAGTTGTGCATAGGCTATCCATTGGGACCAGATTTTAAGAAATCTGGGTATATAGTGAAATAGCCATTAATTTGCAATTTTTGACATTTTAAAATCTAAGAGTTGCTGTAAATATAACTTGTACAACACTGCTACACCAACAGCTATTGATTTCTTTTGTTGCGAATCAAAATTCAGACACATTTTTCAGAGATTCGAATGTATCCAAATTTCTAAATCACAATAGTAATGAATTTCAACAAATCCACAATAAATTATAACAAAACAAATTATCAGAATTTGAACTTGAAATTAATTTGAATTTCAGCATGAATTTGAAATAGAAACATATTGCTATAAATACAGTAAGGTATAAAAGTGAAATAAGATGATGGTTCTTACTTAGGCTGCTTTATAAAATAGAATAAAATGAAAAAGAATAAAAAAGAAAAGAACAAAAAAAGGAAAAGAAAGAGAAAGGAAAGGAAAGAAGAGAAAATAAAAAAATGAATATAGCTGTCTTCTGAAATTCTAAATTTTGAAATTTGAATTTCCAATTTGAATGTAAAATCGATTTGAAAATAACGAATATACAAAACAAATCGGAATATACGAAATGAATTCTGAAATCAAATTATTCTAACATAATGAAAATAATGAAACAAAATTTTTAACTTAACGAACAAATCCGAAATAAAACAAAACAAATTTTTCCATCATGCACATCTAAAATAAAAATTGGTCACCTTTGGAATGAAATATCCTCTAAATGTGACATCTTGAATAGTTTCACGTGGAACCCCATCTGGTGCAATATCACCAAACCGCTGGATCTCATGAATTACGGCATCAGTATACGGCATTTTCTTCCTATACTCTGCTCGAGGTTGAGCAGTACCGAAAATGCTATCGATTTCATTTTGAACTTTCTCTGCCAAGGAATAGATACTGTTTACATTATATTTAAATGATAATTTCTTTGACAAATTTAGACATGTATATGTTCTCTATTTAGGCACATTTCAGCCCATCTCTTGTTTCTAGACAAAAATATACCTCCTTACCACAGGCTCAAGCACGCCTTGCACACTTTTCTTACCTTCAAAAGCATGTTTTAAGTCAACAGTCCAGGTCCCTTGCTGCAACATTTCGAGGTTTTGGAGATTGGTAATCCACCTTTGAGACTGTGCCCATGCTGGCCAGTCCCTAACAGTCCCCTCACTCTGATTTCACAACTAAGATTTCTATTCTGGATCCTAAGAGGACCCCACCACTACACAGTCAATAGGAAGTCTCTAAACCATGCACACAGTGATGTGGACATCCGAAGACCTTTATCCTGTAAACCAACCCACATGGAAGAAAAATATATTTGAAATATATTTTTAAAATATTCTTCCCAAATATATTAACGTATATTTGAAATAGTACAATTTTGGCCGTATTGTTACAAAAAAAAATAATAAAAAAGAAAAACAATTAAAGAAAATTTGAAAAAAAAACCAACTTTTTTTTATGCTGTCACCAGTCAGTGCCCCTGATCTCCACAACACCAGTTATATAATGACACTGTACTGCACTGGTGATTTGGGGGGGTATTTGTACTGTCCTGACATTTTCAGGATCGATAGATATTCAGATATAGTTTGCGGACATTATAACTTTTCTACAGACTAAATACTAAACACTGATTTCCAGTATTTTCTCCAAAAAGGTAGCAGAATAAATTTTGGCCTACATTTATGAAGAACAATTATTAATTTGTAAAGTTTTATAACAGGAACGCAGAAAAAACACGTTTTTTTCAACATTTTCTGTCTTTTTTAATTTCTTTGGCAATAATAAACTCGGTGGTGATTAAATACCACCAAAAGAAAGCTCTATTTGTGTGAAAAAAATGGAAAAATGTCGTTATGGTACAGTGTTGCATGATCGTGCAATTGTCATTCAAAGTGTGACAGTGCTAAAATCTAAAAATAGGCCTGGGCAGGAAGGGGGTAAAAGTGCCCAGTATTGAAGTGGATAAATGCCTGTTGTTATCTTTATTAGCCTAGAAAGCATCTTATTTGTACATCTGAGAAACTATTTTTACTTTGTTACTAGGTACCTGACCTTAACTGCTTTCTCCTTTTCACTGAAATGTGTACTTTTGTTAGACAAAAGGATGAAATGTGAAGGGGGTTAGTCCTGAGTTCACAACAGAAAACATTTATCTTCTGTTTACAGGAGGTGGTATCCTTCATTGAGTGTCCAAGTCACTGTCTGCATGATGTTATTTATTATTATACAGGATTTATATAGCGCCAACAGTTTGCTCAGCACTTTACAATATAACGGGAGACAATACAGTAACAATACAGTTCAATACAAGAGGGATAGGAGGGCCCTGCTCCTTGGAGCTTACAATCTAGGAGGGAGGGGTTAGTGGTACAAAAGGTAGTAACTGTGGGGGATGGAATGGTTGGAAAAGTAGAAGATTCCAGTATTAGCTGAGGGCAGGATAGGCTTCCCTGAAGAGATAGGTTTTCAGAGATCGCCTAAAATTGAGCAGAGTAGGCGATAATCTGATAAATTGGGGTAGAGAGTTCCAGAGGATAGGGGAAGCCCTGGAGAAGTCCTGGAGACGAGCATGGGAGGAGGAGACAAGGGAGCTAGAGAGTAGGAGGACTTGCGAGGAGCGGAGAGTACGGTTTGGGTGATATTTAGAGACAAGATCGGTGATGTAATTTGGGGCAGTGTTATAAATGGCTTTATACGTCATTATAAGGATTGGCAGAGAGGGGTGGCAGATACAGAACGGTTAGTAAGGTGGATGAGTCTGGCAGCAGCATTCATGATAGACTGAAGCGGGGATAGCCTGCGATGAGGTAGACCAATGAGGAGGGAGTTACAATAGTTGAGGCGAGATAGAACAAGGGAGTGAATAAGTTGCTTAGTGGTTTCTAAGGTTAGGAATGGTCTTATCTTGGAGATGTTGCAGATGTGAAGTCTACACGATTTTGTCAGTGATTGGATCTGGGGCTGAAAGGACAGGTGGGAGTCTAGGATTACACCTAGTACCCTGGCATGAGAGGAGGAACTGATGATTGTGTTATCGATCTTGATGGAGAAGTCAGCGGAGGGAGCACGGGCTGGGGGGAATACTAAGAGCTCAGTTTTGGAAAGATTGAGTTTGAGGAAGTGGAGTGACATCCATGCCGATATGTCACTTAGTAGGCTAGTAATGCGAGTGGAGACTGAAGGGGTGAGGTGAGGGGTAGAAAGATAGATTCATCAGTATAGAGATGGTAATTGAAGCTGTGGGTGTTTATCAATTGACCAAGGGAGGAGGTGTAGATGGAGAAGAGAAGGGGTCCAAGGACAGAACCTTGAGGGACCCCTATGGAGAGAGGGAGTGAAGAGGAAGTGGCAGCGTTATAGGTAACACTGAAGGAATGTTGCGATAGGTAGGAGGAGAACCAAGAGAGAGCGGAGTCTCTGAGGCCAAGAGAGTGGAGTTTTTTGAGGAGGAGGGGATGGTCAACCGTATCAAAAGCAGCAGAGAGGTAGAGTAGTAAGAGTATGGAGTAGTGGCCATTGGTTTTAGCATTTAGTAGATCATTAGTGAGTTTTATTAGGTCAGTTTCAGTGGAGTGTAGAGAGCGAAAGCCAGACTGTAAAGGGTTGAGAAGGTTGTTGTCGGTGAGGTGGGAGCTTAGGCGATTAGGGAGCTTAGACTAAGCATTCTAGGAGTTTAGAGGTAAGTGGCAGCAGGGAGATGTTTTGTCTTAAGTTGTTCAGGTTGGTAGGGTACAGGGAGGACTTTTTAAGTATGGGAGCGATGTGTGCATGCTTTAGAGGGGAGGAGAAGGCACCAGTAGAGAGGGAAAGATTGAAGATGTAAGTGAGGGAGCATAGTATGGAAGAAGAGGGTGACCGTAGTAGTTGTGAGGGGACAGGATCCAGGGGGCAGGTAGTGAGGCGGGTTTCTGAGAAAACCTTAGTGACCTCTTCGGTAGTACCGAGGTCAAAAGAGGAAAGTGTTGAGGGAGGTTTAGTATAAGGAATGCTAAGTGGGGTGGATGTCTGTGCAGTGGCGATGTCCCTACAAATTGCGTCAATCTTGTTTTTGAAGTGGTTTTCAATCTTGTGAGCAGTGAGTGAGGTACTAGGTGGAGGCGGAGAAAGTAGAAAGTTAAAAGTAGAGAAGAGATGACGAGGACTGGAAGAGAAGGAATTAATAGGTTTGACAAAGTAGGCTTGTTTGGCAGCAGGAAGGGAGGAAGTGTATGTTAAGAAAGCAGATTTATATAGGGTGAATGCTTGGAGTAGAGATGAGCGAAGAAATGAAAAATTCGATTCGACTGATTCGGCGAATTCGTGGACAATATTCGATTCGAGTCGAATAAATTCGCTGTGAATTTAACTTAAAAAAGGGTGTTTCTAGGCTTCAGAGAGACTTAATATTAGTGCAGAACACTGTACCTTTAATTTAAATGCCCTTGGAGTCTGCTGGGGAAGAGAAATAATACTGTCAGTCAGTATGACATGCAGATGAGTGCCGTCGATCTTAGAATCACCGCACACTTCACTCATTTGGGCAGTCACGGGGCCAAAACCAGAGTGTGGAGCCACAGTGTGGCGGTGGAGGCAGCAGCAATGGGAGGCCATACAGCACCCTATGACAAAAATGGAAACCACCAGCAGTGTGAGGAGACCTGAAAGTGGCACATGGCAGAGTGTGGCGATAGAGACAGCAGCAATGGGAGGCCGTACAGGGACCCATGACACACTCTGGACCTGGCAGCAGCATGAGGAGGCGGTACAGGGGCCCATGACAGATTACGGGCCTGGCAGCAGCATGAGGAGTCGGTACAGGGGCCCATGGCAGATTACGGGCCTGGCAGCAGCAATGGGAGGCCGTACAGGGACCCATGACACACTCTGGACCTGGCAGCAGCATGGGGAGGCGGTACAGGGGCCCATGACAGATTACGGGCCTGGCAGCAGCATGAGGAGTCGGTACGGGGGCCCATGACACACTCTGGACCTGGCAGCAGCATGAGGAGGCGGTACAGGGGCGCATGACAGATTACGAGCCTGGCAGCAGCAACTTGGACAGGAGGACGTTCAGCTTCTGCACCGTCGGGTGCGTGCTCGCAAACTGTTGTCTCTTGGAAACGGATTCCAAGAAAGACTGCTGACGGAATCCGTGAAGATGAGTAGCAGGAGAAGGAGCATCTGAACGAGCGGAATATGCCAACAAGCGACAACAGGGGCCCATGACAGATTACGGGCCTGGCAGCAGCATGAGGAGTCGGTACGGGGGCCCATGGCAGATTACGGGCCTGGCAGCAGCTATGGGAGGCCCGTAATCTGCCAGCACCCTATGACAAAAAATGGAACCCACCAGCAGTGTGAGGAGACCTGAAAGTGGCACATGGCAGCAGAGTGTGGCGATGGAGACAGCAGCAATGGGAGGCCGTACAGGGACCCATGAGAGACTCTGGACCTGGCAGCAGCATGAGGAGGCGGTATAGGGGCCCATGGCAGATTAGGGGCCTGGCAGCAGCTATGGGAGGCCCGTAATCTGCCAGCACCCTATGACAAAAAATGGAACACACCAGCAGTGTGAGGAGACCTGAAAGTGGCACATGGCAGAGTGTGGCGATGGAGGCAGCAGCAATGGGAGGCCGTACAGGGACCCATGAGAGACTCTGGACTTGGCAGCAGCATGAGGAGGCGGTATAGGGGCCCATGGCAGATTAGGGGCCTGGCAGCAGCTATGGGAGGCCCGTAATCTGCCAGCACCCTATGACAAAAAATGGAACACACCAGCAGTGTGAGGAGACCTGAAAGTGGCACATGTTTGGGGCATGATTCATGGCGGATTTAGTCAGTTGTGTCAGGAACTGGTGGTTTGAAATCCAGACTAATCCACGCCTGATTCATTTTCACAAACGTGAGTCTCTCCACACTTTGGGTGGACAGTCGTGTCCTCCGCGGAGTTGCAATACCTCCTGCCGCACTAAACACGCGCTCCGATGCCACGCTACTGGCCGGGCAGGACAGCCTTTCAAGGGCAAATTCAGCTAGTTGGGGCCAAAGGTCAAGTTTCGTTGCCCAGTAGTCAAGGGGATTGTCTACCTCGGTTGGCAGGGTGCTGTCCAAGTAGGCCTAAGCCTGTTGTTTGAGGTCCTGCTCCAGGTCCACCTGATGCTGCTGCTGCTGCTGCGGCTGGTTAGTAGTTTCCTCACTGCGCTGGTGAAGAAAGCTACTCATCATCGACTGCAGACTGAGGCAGCCGCTGCTGGTGGAGCTGCCACTGCTCCTACCACCCCACCCCTCCCCTGCTGCCATGGCAGCGGAACACGAGCGCACAGGGCCCACAGTGTCTGAGGATGGACGTTGGCGCAGACAGGCAGAGACCAGCTGACTACATAGGTGTTTTTTATAGTACGTTATTTTGGCCTCCCTCTCAGCAGGTGTGAAAAAGGCCACCATTTTTGAACGGTAGCGAGGGTCCAACAAGGTGGACAGCCAAAAGTCATCCCTCTGTCTGATGGTTATTATTCGGCTGTCGCTACGCAAGCAACCGAGCATGCTATGGGCCATTTGTGCCAAGGAATGCGAGGGACTCCCTGCCTCCATCTCCACAGCATACTGCCACGGTGCGTCTAGGTCCTCTGTCTCCTCTTCCTCCTCCTCTACCAGATGCTCCTGCTCCTCCACTCCTGTCCGCTGAGTGGAAAAACCACCCATTTCACTCAATAATTCCTGAGCACCAATGTCCTCCTCTACCTCCTCCTCTTCTTCCAGTCCTGCCCCCACAGGGGCCATGTGGCGTTGAGATCTGTGCGCCACGTCTACCGCACCCTGACCAGCCATTGTTAACAGCATTTGTTCCAGGACGTGCAACAGAGGAATGACGTCGTTCATCCCATAGTCCTGCCGACTCACGAATAGCGTGGCCTCCTCAAAGGGCCTGAGCAAGCGCAGGTGTCACGCATGAGCTGCCAATGGCTGACATCTAAGTTACACAGGGAGTACCTTTATCTGCTTTTAACATCAGGAAATCTGTGATGGCCTTTTGCTGTTCGTAAAGGCGGTCTAACATATGTAGGGTTGAATTCCACGTTGTTGCAACGTCACAGCATGAGGAGTCGGTATAGGGGCCCATGGCAGATTAGGGGCCTGGCAGCAGTTATGGGAGGCCCATAATCTGCCAGCACCCTATGACAAAAAATGGAACACACCAGCAGTGTGAGGAGACCTGAAAGTGGCACATGGCAGAGTGTGGCGATGGAGACAGCAGCAATGGGAGGCCGTACAGGGACCCATGAGAGACTCTGGACCTGGCAGCAGCATGAGGAGGCGGTATATAGGGGCCTACGGCAGATTAGGGGCCTGGCAGCAGCTATAGGAGGCCCGTAATCTGCCAGCACCCTATGTCAAAAAATTCAACACACCAGCAGTGTGTGAGGAGACCTGAAAGTGGCACATGGCAGAGTGTGGCGATGGAGACAGCAGCAATGGGAGGCCGTACAGGGACCCATGACAGACTCTGGACTTGGCAGCAGCATGAGGAGGCGGTATATAGGGGCTTATGGCAGATTAGGGGCCTGGCAGCAGCTATAGGAGGCCCGTAATCTGCCAGCACCCTATGTCAAAAAATTCAACACACCAGCAGTGTGAGGAGACCTGAAAGTGGCACATGGCAGCAGAGTGTGGCGATGGAGACAGCAGCAATGGGAGGCCGTACAGGGACCCATGACAGACTCTGAACTTGGCAGCAGCATGAGGAGGCGGTATATAGGGGCCCATGGCAGATTAGGGGCCTGGCAGCAGCTATAGGAGGCCCGTAATCTGCCAGCACCCTATGTCAAAAAATTCAACACACCAGCAGTGTGTGAGGAGAAATGAAAGTGGCACATGGCAGCAGAGTGTGGCGATGGAGACAGCAGCAATGGGAGGCCGTACAGGGACCCATGACAGACTCTGAACTTGGCAGCAGCATGAGGAGGCGGTATATAGGGGCCCATGGCAGATTAGGGGCCTGGCAGCAGCGATAGGAGGCCCGTAATCTGCCAGCACCCTATGTCAAAAAATTTAACACACCAGCAGTGTGAAGAGACCTGAAAGTGGCACATGGCAGCAGAGTGTGGCGATGGAGACAGCAGCAATGGGAGGCCGTACAGGGACCATGACAGACTCTGGACTTGGCAGCAGCATGAGGAGGCGGTATATAGGGGCCCATGGCAGATTAGGGGCCTGGCAGCAGCTATGTGAGGCCCGTAATCTGCCTGCACCCTATGTCAAAAAATTTAACACACCAGCAGTGTGAAGAGACCTGAAAGTGGCACATGGCAGCAGACTGTGGCGATGGAGACAGCAGCAATGGGAGGCCGTACAGGGACCATGACAGACTCTGGACTTGGCAGCAGCATGAGGAGGCGGTATATAGGGGCCCATGGCAGATTAGGGGCCTGCCAGCAGCTATGTGAGGCCCGTAATCTGCCTGCACCCTATGTCAAAAAATTTAACACACCAGCAGTGTGAAGAGACCTGAAAGTGGCACATGGCAGCAGACTGTGGCGATGGAGACAGCAGCAATGGGAGGCCGTACAGGGACCATGACAGACTCTGGACTTGGCAGCAGCATGAGGAGGCGGTATATAGGGGCCCATGGCAGATTAGGGGCCTGGCAGCAGCTATGTGAGGCCCGTAATCTGCCTGCACCCTATGTCAAAAAATTTAACACACCAGCAGTGTGAAGAGACCTGAAAGTGGCACATGGCAGCAGAGTGTGGCGATGGAGACAGCAGCAATGGGAGGCCGTACAGGGACCATGACAGACTCTGGACTTGGCAGCAGCATGAGGAGGCGGTATATAGGGGCCCATGGCAGATTAGGGGCCTGGCAGCAGCTATGTGAGGCCCGTAATCTGCCTGCACCCTATGTCAAAAAATTTAACACACCAGCAGTGTGAAGAGACCTGAAAGTGGCACATGGCAGCAGAGTGTGGCGATGGAGACAGCAGCAATGGGAGGCCGTACAGGGACCCATGACAGACTCTGGACTTGGCAGCAGCATGAGGAGGCGGTATATAGGGGCCCATGGCAGATTAGGGGCCTGGCAGCAGCTATAGGAGGCCCGTAATCTGCCAGCACCCTATGTCAAAAAATTCAACACACCAGCAGTGTGAGGAGACCTGAAAGTGGCACATGGCAGAGTGTGGCGATGGAGACAGCAGCAATGGGAGGCCGTACAGGGACCCATGACAGACTCTGAACTTGGCAGCAGCATGAGGAGGCGGTATATAGGGGCCCATGGCAGATTAGGGGCCTGGCAGCAGCTATGTGAGGCCCGTAATCTGCCTGCACCCTATGTCAAAAAATTTAACACACCAGCAGTGTGAAGAGACCTGAAAGTGGCACATGGCAGCAGACTGTGGCGATGGAGACAGCAGCAATGGGAGGCCGTACAGGGACCATGACAGACTCTGGACTTGGCAGCAGCATGAGGAGGCGGTATATAGGGGCCCATGGCAGATTAGGGGCCTGCCAGCAGCTATGTGAGGCCCGTAATCTGCCTGCACCCTATGTCAAAAAATTTAACACACCAGCAGTGTGAAGAGACCTGAAAGTGGCACATGGCAGCAGAGTGTGGCGATGGAGACAGCAGCAATGGGAGGCCGTACAGGGACCCATGACAGACTCTGGACTTGGCAGCAGCATGAGGAGGCGGTATATAGGGGCCCATGGCAGATTAGGGGCCTGGCAGCAGCTATAGGAGGCCCGTAATCTGCCAGCACCCTATGTCAAAAAATTCAACACACCAGCAGTGTGTGAGGAGAAATGAAAGTGGCACATGGCAGAGTGTGGCGATGGAGACAGCAGCAATGGGAGGCCGTACAGGGACCCATGACAGACTCTGGACTTGGCAGCAGCATGAGGAGGCGGTATATAGGGGCCCATGGCAGATTAGGGGCCTGGCAGCAGCTATAGGAGGCCCGTAATCTGCCAGCACCCTATGTCAAAAAATTCAACACACCAGCAGTGTGAGGAGACCTGAAAGTGGCACATGGCAGAGTGTGGCGATGGAGACAGCAGCAATGGGAGGCCGTACAGGGACCCATGACAGACTCTGAACTTGGCAGCAGCATGAGGAGGCGGTATATAGGGGCCCATGGCAGATTAGGGGCCTGGCAGCAGCTATGGGAGGCCCGTAATCTGCCAGCACCCTATGTCAAAAAATTCTACACACCAGCAGTGTGTGAGGAGACCTGAAAGTGGCACATGGCAGAGTGTGGCGATGGAGACAGCAGCAATGGGAGGCCGTACAGGGACCCATGACAGACTCTGGACTTGGCAGCAGCATGAGGAGGCGGTATATAGGGGCCCATGGCAGATTAGGGGCCTGGCAGCAGCTATGTGAGGCCCGTAATCTGCCTGCACCCTATGTCAAAAAATTTAACACACCAGCAGTGTGAAGAGACCTGAAAGTGGCACATGGCAGCAGAGTGTGGCGATGGAGACAGCAGCAATGGGAGGCCGTACAGGGACCATGACAGACTCTGGACTTGGCAGCAGCATGAGGAGGCGGTATATAGGGGCCCATGGCAGATTAGGGGCCTGGCAGCAGCTATGTGAGGCCCGTAATCTGCCTGCACCCTATGTCAAAAAATTAAACACACCAGCAGTGTGAAGAGACCTGAAAGTGGCACATGGCAGCAGAGTGTGGCGATGGAGACAGCAGCAATGGGAGGCCGTACAGGGACCATGACAGACTCTGGACTTGGCAGCAGCATGAGGAGGCGGTATATAGGGGCCCATGGCAGATTAGGGGCCTGGCAGCAGCTATGTGAGGCCCGTAATCTGCCTGCACCCTATGTCAAAAAATTTAACACACCAGCAGTGTGAAGAGACCTGAAAGTGGCACATGGCAGCAGAGTGTGGCGATGGAGACAGCAGCAATGGGAGGCCGTACAGGGACCATGACAGACTCTGGACTTGGCAGCAGCATGAGGAGGCGGTATATAGGGGCCCATGGCAGATTAGGGGCCTGGCAGCAGCTATGTGAGGCCCGTAATCTGCCTGCACCCTATGTCAAAAAATTAAACACACCAGCAGTGTGAAGAGACCTGAAAGTGGCACATGGCAGCAGAGTGTGGCGATGGAGACAGCAGCAATGGGAGGCCGTACAGGGACCATGACAGACTCTGGACTTGGCAGCAGCATGAGGAGGCGGTATATAGGGGCCCATGGCAGATTAGGGGCCTGGCAGCAGCTATGTGAGGCCCGTAATCTGCCTGCACCCTATGTCAAAAAATTTAACACACCAGCAGTGTGAAGAGACCTGAAAGTGGCACATGGCAGCAGAGTGTGGCGATGGAGACAGCAGCAATGGGAGGCCGTACAGGGACCCATGAGAGACTCTAGACTTGGCAGCAGCATGAGGAGGCGGTATATAGGGGCCCATGGCAGATTAGGGGCCTGGCAGCAGCTATGTGAGGCCCGTAATCTGCCTGCACCCTATGTCAAAAAATTAAACACACCAGCAGTGTGAAGAGACCTGAAAGTGGCACATGGCAGCAGAGTGTGGCGATGGAGACAGCAGCAATGGGAGGCCGTACAGGGACCATGACAGACTCTGGACTTGGCAGCAGCATGAGGAGGCGGTATATAGGGGCCCATGGCAGATTAGGGGCCTGGCAGCAGCTATGTGAGGCCCGTAATCTGCCTGCACCCTATGTCAAAAAATTTAACACACCAGCAGTGTGAAGAGACCTGAAAGTGGCACATGGCAGCAGAGTGTGGCGATGGAGACAGCAGCAATGGGAGGCCGTACAGGGACCATGACAGACTCTGGACTTGGCAGCAGCATGAGGAGGCGGTATATAGGGGCCCATGGCAGATTAGGGGCCTGGCAGCAGCTATGTGAGGCCCGTAATCTGCCTGCACCCTATGTCAAAAAATTAAACACACCAGCAGTGTGAAGAGACCTGAAAGTGGCACATGGCAGCAGAGTGTGGCGATGGAGACAGCAGCAATGGGAGGCCGTACAGGGACCATGACAGACTCTGGACTTGGCAGCAGCATGAGGAGGCGGTATATAGGGGCCCATGGCAGATTAGGGGCCTGGCAGCAGCTATGTGAGGCCCGTAATCTGCCTGCACCCTATGTCAAAAAATTTAACACACCAGCAGTGTGAAGAGACCTGAAAGTGGCACATGGCAGCAGAGTGTGGCGATGGAGACAGCAGCAATGGGAGGCCGTACAGGGACCCATGAGAGACTCTAGACTTGGCAGCAGCATGAGGAGGCGGTATATAGGGGCCCATGGCAGATTAGGGGCCTGGCAGCAGCTATGTGAGGCCCGTAATCTGCCTGCACCCTATGTCAAAAAATTTAACACACCAGCAGTGTGAAGAGACCTGAAAGTGGCACATGGCAGCAGAGTGTGGCGATGGAGACAGCAGCAATGGGAGGCCTTACAGGGACCCATGAGAGACTCTAGACTTGGCAGCAGCATGAGGAGGCGGTATATAGGGGCCCATGGCAGATTAGGGGCCTGGCAGCAGCTATGTGAGGCCCGTAATCTGCCTGCACCCTATGTCAAAAAATTTAACACACCAGCAGTGTGTGAGGAGACCTGAAAGTGGCACATGGCAGAGTGTGGCGATGGAGACAGCAGCAATGGGAGGCCGTACAGGGACCCATGAGAGACTCTGGCACTGGCAGCAGCATGAGGAGGCGGTATATAGGGGCCTATGGCAGATTAGGGGCCTGGCAGCAGCTATGGGAGGCCCGTAATCTGCCAGCACCCTATGTCAAAAAACTGAACACACCAGCAGTGTGAGGAGACCTGAAAGTGGCACATGGCAGAGTGTGGCGATGGAGACAGCAGCAATGGGAGGCCGTACAGGGACCCATGACAGACTCTGGACCTGGCAGCAGCATGAGGAGGCGGTATATAGGGGCCTATGGCAGATTAGGGGCCCGTAATCTGCCAGCACCCTATGTCAAAAAACTGAACACACCAGTAGTGTGTGAGGAGACCTGAAAGTGGCACATGGCAGAGTGTGGCGATGGAGACAGCAGCAATGGGAGGCCGTACAGGGACCCATGAGAGACTCTGGACCTGGCAGCAGCATGAGGAGGCGGTATATAGGGGCCTATGGCAGATTAGGGGCCTGGCAGCAGCTATGGGAGGCCCGTAATCTGCCAGCACCCTATGTCAAAAAACTGAACACACCAGCAGTGTGTGAGGAGACCTGAAAGTGGCACATGGCAGAGTGTGGCGATGGAGACAGCAGCAATGGGAGGCCGTACAGGGACCCATGAGAGACTCTGGCACTGGCAGCAGCATGAGGAGGCGGTATATAGGGGCCTATGGCAGATTAGGGGCCTGGCAGCAGCTATGGGAGGCCCGTAATCTGCCAGCACCCTATGTCAAAAAATTCAACACACCAGCAGTGTGAGGAGACCTGAAAGTGGCACATGGCAGAGTGTGGCGATGGAGACAGCAGCAATGGGAGGCCGTACAGGGACCCATGACAGACTCTGGACCTGGCAGCAGCATGAGGAGGCGGTATATAGGGGCCTATGGCAGATTAGGGGCCCGTAATCTGCCAGCACCCTATGTCAAAAAACTGAACACACCAGTAGTGTGTGAGGAGACCTGAAAGTGGCACATGGCAGAGTGTGGCGATGGAGACAGCAGCAATGGGAGGCCGTACAGGGACCCATGAGAGACTCTGGACCTGGCAGCAGCATGAGGAGGCGGTATATAGGGGCCTATGGCAGATTAGGGGCCTGGCAGCAGCTATGGGAGGCCCGTAATCTGCCAGCACCCTATGTCAAAAAACTGAACACACCAGCAGTGTGTGAGGAGACCTGAAAGTGGCACATGGCAGAGTGTGGCGATGGAGACAGCAGCAATGGGAGGCCGTACAGGGACCCATGAGAGACTCTGGACCTGGCAGCAGCATGAGGAGGCGGTATATAGGGGCCTATGGCAGATTAGGGGCCTGGCAGCAGCTATAGGAGGCCCATAATCTGCCAGCACCCTATGTCAAAAAATTCAACACACCAGCAGTGTGAGGAGACCTGAAAGTGGCACATGGCATGAGACACTGTGGACCTGGCAGCAGCATGAGGAGGCGGTATATAGGGGCCCATGGCAGATTAGGGGCCTGGCAGCAGCTATGGGAGGCCCGTAATCTGCCAGCACCCTATGTCAAAAAACTGAACACACCAGCAGTGTGTGAGGAGACCTGAAAGTGGCACATGGCAGAGTGTGGCGATGGAGACAGCAGCAATGGGAGGTCTCCCATTGTCCCAACATGGCCCAAATAGTCCCAACATGGGCCCCCTGGCCACGCTTGACTTTCTGGCCACATAGTCGACATACGGCTACGTTTACTTCCTCGGGCGGCTTGACGAAATATTGCCACACCGCCGAGTAGGAAACTTTGCCCCCGATACTCCTCACTGGCTGACTGCTGCTTCCTCCGTGCACACCGGCACCACTACTGGCCGTGGTGGTAGGCTGCAGTGGAGCTGGTGCTCTACTCCGTGGCCGTTTGGCTCCACTGACACTGCTTCCACTGACACTGCTGCGACCCTGCTGCTGTCTCCTGGGCAACCCACCGACTGTTTCGCTCACTGCCAAGCTGCCACCCTCTTCTCCTGATGATGCGGAAGAAATTGCCTGATGACGACGAGGCTGCCAAGTGCGATCAACCTCCTCATCATCAAGTAGGGTCTCCGCCTCACTACTAGCCCCCTCGGCTGCGTCTGGGTCAGGAGACAGACCTGTCTCCAGACCGGCTACCGGGCCACTCTCCTCGCCACTACTTCTTCGCCTAGCTGCTGAAAAGGCGGATGTCTCCCCCCGTTCCTGACCGCCCTCTGTTAGCTCTTCCTCACTGTACAGTGGGGCTGAGCCCACAGCATGCGATACTTCGCTTGGTGAGGGAACACCAAAGGACAGGGGCAGGTAGAGGACACGTGATTTCAGTGGGCTAGGTCCCGGGCCATGCCAACTAACGTTTGTGTCTGACGTACCCACCGACCGTTGGCTGTAGGTGTCAGAGGTGACCTGGAAAGAGGAAGACGACCGAGCCAACCAATCGATAACGGCAGGGTTGTCGGTGGAGACACGACCGCTGGATGACACCGGGAGCACTGGCCTCTGGCTGCGAATAGTGCTGCCTCGACCCCTTCCTCTGCTGCCACGTCTGCTCGCTCCTAAAACATTGCCTCCTCTGCCACTCCTCTGCATGTTGTCTGACATACTATTTAATTCAACGATTATGTGTCCCTGAGTAACAATTCTGTGTCCCTGAGTAACAATTCTGTGTCTGTGCGAGTAACAATTCTGTGGCCCTAAGTAACAGTTCTGTGGCCCTCAGTAACAATTCTGTGTCTGTCCCTGAGTAACAATTCTGTGGCCCTAACTAAAGTTTCTGTGGCCCTAAGTAACAATTCTCTGGCACTCAGTAACAATTCTGTCTGTCCCTGAGTAACAATTCTGTGGCCCTAATAACGTTTCTGTGGCCCTAAGTAACAATTATCTGGCACTCAGTAACAATTCTGTCTGTCCCTGAGTAACAATTCTCTGGCACTCAGTAACAATTCTGTCTGTCCCTGAGTAACAATTCTCTGGCACTCAGTAACAATTCTGTCTGTCCCTGAGTATGAATTCTGTGGCCCTGAGTAACAATTCTGTGTCTGCGCGAGTAACAATTCTGTGTCTGTGCAAGTAACAATTTTGTGTCTGTGCGAGTAACAATTCTCTGGCACTCAGTAACAATTCTGTCTGTCCCTGAGTAACAATTCTCTGGCACTCAGTAACAATTCTGTCTGTCCCTGAGTAACAATTCTCTGGCACTCAGTAACAATTCTGTCTGTCCCTGAGTAACAATTCTCTGGCACTCAGTAACAATTCTGTCTGTCCCTGAGTAACAATTCTCTGGCGCTCAGTAACAATTCTGTCTGTCCCTGAGTATGAATTCTGTGGCCCTGAGTAACAATTCTGTGTCTGTGCGAGTAACAATTCTGTGTCTGTGCAAGTAACAATTTTGTGTCTGTGCGAGTAACAATTCTCTGGCACTCAGTAACAATTCTGTCTGTCCCTGAGTAACAATTCTCTGGCACTCAGTAACAATTCTGTCTGTCCCTGAGTAACAATTCTCTGGCACTCAGTAACAATTCTGTCTGTCCCTGAGTAACAATTCTCTGGCACTCAGTAACAATTCTGTCTGTCCCTGAGTATGAATTCTGTGGCCCTGAGTAACAATTCTGTGTCTGCGCGAGTAACAATTCTGTGTCTGTGCAAGTAACAATTTTGTGTCTGTGCGAGTAACAATTCTCTGGCACTCAGTAACAATTCTGTCTGTCCCTGAGTAACAATTCTCTGGCACTCAGTAACAATTCTGTCTGTCCCTGAGTAACAATTCTCTGGCACTCAGTAACAATTCTGTCTGTCCCTGAGTAACAATTCTCTGGCACTCAGTAACAATTCTGTCTGTCCCTGAGTAACAATTCTCTGGCGCTCAGTAACAATTCTGTCTGTCCCTGAGTATGAATTCTGTGGCCCTGAGTAACAATTCTGTGTCTGTGCGAGTAACAATTCTGTGTCTGTGCAAGTAACAATTTTGTGTCTGTGCGAGTAACAATTCTCTGGCACTCAGTAACAATTCTGTCTGTCCCTGAGTAACAATTCTCTGGCACTCAGTAACAATTCTGTCTGTCCCTGAGTAACAATTCTCTGGCACTCAGTAACAATTCTGTCTGTCCCTGAGTAACAATTCTCTGGCACTCAGTAACAATTCTGTCTGTCCCTGAGTATGAATTCTGTGGCCCTGAGTAACAATTCTGTGTCTGCGCGAGTAACAATTCTGTGTCTGTGCAAGTAACAATTTTGTGTCTGTGCGAGTAACAATTCTCTGGCACTCAGTAACAATTCTGTCTGTCCCTGAGTAACAATTCTCTGGCACTCAATAACAATTCTGTCTGTCCCTGAGTAACAATTCTCTGGCACTCAGTAACAATTCTGTCTGTCCCTGAGTATGAATTCTGTGGCCCTGAGTAACAATTCTGTGTCTGCGCGAGTAACAATTCTGTGTCTGTGCAAGTAACAATTTTGTGTCTGTGCGAGTAACAATTCTCTGGCACTCAGTAACAATTCTGTCTGTCCCTGAGTAACAATTCTCTGGCACTCAGTAACAATTCTGTCTGTCCCTGAGTAACAATTCTCTGGCACTCAGTAACAATTCTGTCTGTCCCTGAGTAACAATTCTCTGGCACTCAGTAACAATTCTGTCTGTCCCTGAGTAACAATTCTCTGGCACTCAGTAACAATTCTGTCTGTCCCTGAGTAACAATTCTCTGGCACTCAGTAACAATTCTGTCTGTCCCTGAGTAACAATTCTCTGGCACTCAGTAACAATTCTGTCTATCCCTGAGTATGAATTCTGTGGCCCTGAGTAACAATTCTGTGTCTGTGCGAGTAACAATTCTGTGTCTGTGCAAGTAACAATTTTGTGTCTGTGCGAGTAACAATTCTCTGGCACTCAGTAACAATTCTGTCTGTCCCTGAGTAACAATTCTCTGGCACTCAGTAACAATTCTGTCTGTCCCTGAGTAACAATTCTCTGGCACTCAGTAACAATTCTGTCTGTCCCTGAGTATGAATTCTGTGGCCCTGAGTAACAATTCTGTGTCTGTGCGAGTAACAATTCTGTGTCTGTGCAAGTAACAATTTTGTGTCTGTGCGAGTAACAATTCTCTGGCACTCAGTAACAATTCTGTCTGTCCCTGAGTAACAATTCTCTGGCACTCAGTAACAATTCTGTCTGTCCCTGAGTAACAATTCTCTGGCACTCAGTAACAATTCTGTCTGTCCCTGAGTATGAATTCTGTGGCCCTGAGTAACAATTCTGTGTCTGTGCGAGTAACAATTCTGTGTCTGTGCAAGTAACAATTTTGTGTCTGTGCGAGTAACAATTCTCTGGCACTCAGTAACAATTCTGTCTGTCCCTGAGTAACAATTCTCTGGCACTCAGTAACAATTCTGTCTGTCCCTGAGTAACAATTCTCTGGCACTCAGTAACAATTCTGTCTGTCCCTGAGTATGAATTCTGTGGCCCTGAGTAACAATTCTGTGTCTGTGCGAGTAACAATTCTGTGTCTGTGCAAGTAACAATTTTGTGTCTGTGCGAGTAACAATTCTCTGGCACTCAGTAACAATTCTGTCTGTCCCTGAGTAACAATTCTCTGGCACTCAGTAACAATTCTGTCTGTCCCTGAGTAACAATTCTCTGGCACTCAGTAACAATTCTGTCTGTCCCTGAGTAACAATTCTCTGGCACTCAGTAACAATTCTGTCTGTCCCTGAGTAACAATTCTCTGGCGCTCAGTAACAATTCTGTCTGTCCCTGAGTATGAATTCTGTGGCCCTGAGTAACAATTCTGTGTCTGTGCGAGTAACAATTCTGTGTCTGTGCAAGTAACAATTTTGTGTCTGTGCGAGTAACAATTCTCTGGCACTCAGTAACAATTCTGTCTGTCCCTGAGTAACAATTCTCTGGCACTCAGTAACAATTCTGTCTGTCCCTGAGTAACAATTCTCTGGCACTCAGTAACAATTCTGTCTGTCCCTGAGTATGAATTCTGTGGCCCTGAGTAACAATTCTGTGTCTGCGCGAGTAACAATTCTGTGTCTGTGCAAGTAACAATTTTGTGTCTGTGCGAGTAACAATTCTCTGGCACTCAGTAACAATTCTGTCTGTCCCTGAGTAACAATTCTCTGGCACTCAGTAACAATTCTGTCTGTCCCTGAGTAACAATTCTCTGGCACTCAGTAACAATTCTGTCTGTCCCTGAGTAACAATTCTCTGGCACTCAGTAACAATTCTGTCTGTCCCTGAGTAACAATTCTCTGGCACTCAGTAACAATTCTGTCTGTCCCTGAGTAACAATTCTCTGGCACTCAGTAACAATTCTGTCTGTCCCTGAGTAACAATTCTCTGGCACTCAGTAACAATTCTGTCTGTCCCTGAGTAACAATTCTCTGGCACTCAGTAACAATTCTGTCTGTCCCTGAGTAACAATTCTGTCTGTCCCTGAGAATGAATTCTGTGGCCCTGAGTAAGAATTCTCTGGCACTCAGTAACAATTCTGTCTGTCCCTGAGTAACAATTCTCTGGCACTCAGTAACAATTCTGTCTGTCCCTGAGTAAAAATTCTGTGGCCCTAATAACGTTTCTGTGGCCCTAAGTAACAATTCTCTGGCACTGAGTAACAATTCTGTCTGTCCCTGAGTATGAATTCTGTGGCCCTAACTAGCGTTTCTTTGTCCCTAAATAACGATTCTGTGGCCCTCATTAACAAGTCTGTGTCCCTGAGTAATGGTTCTCTGTCCCTAAGTAACTTCTCTCTGTCCCCAATTCTCGTTTCTGTGGCCCTAACTCTGTCCCTGTCCCTAGTACAGAGCGGTCTGCCTCTGTTCAATGACTGCAGGCAAATGAAGATTTCCAAAATGGCCGCTATATATACCTCGACCATTACACAGTGCTGGCTGGCTGGCTGCTGATTGGCTGATGCGATCACATGTCGTTGAGGAATGCATTATGGGGCAGCGCGCCTTGTCTGCGCGCCTTCCCCGACATCCCCGCTCCGTCGCCGCACATGTCAGCCGCCATTTTCGGAAAAATTTCGATTCGCGCGTCCGAATTAGGCTGTTTTTCGGATTCGGCACGAATCGAAATTTTTCCGATATTCGACTCGAATTCCACTTCGGATACTTCGATTCGCTCATCTCTAGCTTGGAGGGATTTGGTTTTACACCACAATCGCTCCAGCGCACAACTATGTCCTTTAAGATTTCTGGTGTGGTCAGTCTGCCAAGGTTGTAACGGTCGGGGCCTGATGCTTCATGTTGTTAGGGGAGCAAGCGAATCTAGTGCGGATGAAAGCGAACTGGAGGGCTTGGAGGGATAGGTGTTTGAGGACGAAAAGACTGTGAAGGTATGAGATTGTGATCAGGGAGAGGAAAGGGGGTGTTTGTGAGGTTGTAGGGAGTACAAAGATGGGAGAAAACAAGGTCTAATGTATTCCCATCAGAGTGAGTGGAGGACTGTATACACTGTGCTAATGCAAAAGATGAGGTTATGTTGAAGAGTTGGGATGTAGCCGGGTTATTGACATTAATAAGGATGTTAAAGTCTCTGAGAATGATAGTGGGTAGTTCAGATAGAGAAAGTAGGGTAACCTGGCGGAGAAGTAATCAAGAAAGCAGGACACGGGTCCAGGAGGCCGATAGATCACTGTAATCCTCAGAGAAATAGGAGAGAACAGCCGGATGCAATGGGTCTTGAATGAAGAGAAGGATAGAGAAGGAGGGTTAGGCAGAACTTGAAAGGTGCTCAGTGGCGATAGAAGCAAACCAACCCCACCACCTTTCCTACCACTGGTTCCTGGTGAGTGGGTCCAGATGAGGCCTCCATAGGAAAGTGCTGCGAGGGAGGCAGAATCTGCTGCTTGGAGCCAGGTTTCTGTAATTGCTAGTAGGTTAAGGGAGAGGGAGACAAAGGGGTCATGGACAGAGGTGAGCTTATTGCAGACAGAGTGGGCATTCCAGAGTGCACATGAAAAAGGGAGGGTGGTTTTTGGGAGCACAGGGACAGATATTAGATTGAGGGGCTTGCGGCCATTCCCGGAAGAAAGAGGATGCCTTGTGTGTGGGTGAAGTAGTGGAGGACCAGGGTTTGGGGAGATATCCCCAGAGGTTATGAGAAGAAGAAGGGTGAGGAAAGTGGCATGGTATCAAGATGTACACGAGCACACATGCCTTCCAGTCCTGGTGTTTGGGTCAGCAGGAGAGGGAAGTATCAGCAGGAGGTGATGAGAGCAGTAGTAGGGAGATGGAAGCAGTGAGGATGAGATGTACAAGCTTTGAGGTGGAGCAGAGGGATAAAGAAATGAGATTTTGGAAATGCAGGAAAGGAATATGAAAAGGAGGAGCAGAGGGGACATGTTAAAGGTACACGGAGAAGGAATCAGATTTGGAGAGAAGTTTCCCAGGGTGTTTGCTTGCAGTTGTCCATGATGTGGACGCTTCCATTTGGCTAGCCAGAGGCAGTGTCTTCTCAGGAGCCAAAAGAGGAGTCAACGGTGACATCAGTACAAAGAGAACTTCGAGGACCCAGATGCTGCACTTAGGTGAGTGAAATTAAATTTGCTTTACAAGGTAGGAAAAAAAATACAACTGAATGGGTGAAGGGAGAAAGGGTGGTACATTTTGTCCAGCGATAGGCTTTGTTTATGATGAAATAACACATTCAATTAATTAAAAATAAGATTTCTTACTCTGTATTTCTGGGTATTTCATCATTAGCAGTATTGCCCATGCCAAAGTGGTGGTGGTTGTCTCCATTCCAGCAACAAAAAGATCATACACCAAAGCAATTAAGTTATCATTGTGAAAATACTGAGATAATTCTGTTTTTCTCTAGAAAAAAGTAAAATAAATAATGAATACAGTGCATTTATAGGCTGAGTGTTAATGAGGCATGTGTGTGTGTACTAATGGAACCAGGGTTATCTAACATGTATTTACAGTATATTTTTATGGTGGTGTGAAATAACTAGCAAGTTCTCAGTATTTATAGTTTCAACCTTCAAACATCATGCTATAGTCTTTTTTCAATCTTTTACAAAAAAAGTATAATTTTTTATAAAGTTCCATCAAGTCATGGTCAACTCCTGGCAAACACATGGATAGAGTTTCTCTTAAATAAGCTGTGTCTTGGCCTTCAGTGTCTACAGCTTTATTCAATCACATTAATAGTGGTCATCCTCTTCATTTTCTAGCTTTTATATCCATGATAGAAAATTCTATAGACCGGACAGTTTGGATATTTGTACCTACAGATAATTCTTTTCAAAGTTCCTTTTAGGTCTTGCTATATTCTTGCTTTTGTAGGCAAGTCTGTGTCGTATTCCTTGATTGCTGGATCCATAATTTCTTTGTCTTCACCATCAATTTTTAAGTTACCTGTCTCTCCTATTGTCATAACATTAGTTTTTGTTTGTGTGTGTCATAATTAGCTGTTCCATCTTTTCACTCTGTTCTTTAACTGTATCTATGAGACTCTTGAAGGCCTCCATAGTTTCAGATCTTGACATGAGGGCCTCCATATTTTCAGCTCTTGACATGGTGCCACCAGTATATCATAGATTATGAATGTGTACTAGTATTGAAACCTTTATCAGCTTACTCTAGCCTTCCTTGAAGAAAATAATTTTATTTTCCAAATATATAAGTAAGAAAACAAAAATTGGGGGATAATATGGGATCTGTGTATGTTGATGCATATGTGGAACAAGACCTGCTAGGCAAGTGGGTAGTACAGAGATGTAAGTGCTAAAGTGTGACTTACAAGTGGCTGATATGCAAAAGTTAATAAGCATTTTAATACTTTTGTTAACTCTAATCAAATTTTGTATTAAAGCACAGCTGCCAGGAAAGAATATTTTTATATAATAATATATTGCATGTCGAACATACTCCTAGAGGAGCCTGAACATATTTTCAGTACTCACCAATCGGGCCCTCAAATCTCATAACCTTACTATCTGCAGTCAATACAAAGGTTTGGGGAGAAGTGGTTTGACATTTAACAATGTACAGTTAACTGAAATAATAAACATCCTTCTTCTTTTGTCTTCTACTGGTAAACCTATTACACAGCAGTAAGACAATATAAAACACTTTTTACAAATACCTGCTTTCAATTCGATAGATTTAAAGAAACATTGTTTTCATTTTATGTCATAATATCCATTCTGGTGTTCAAATGCTTCAGATCAGTCAACTCTTTTTTTAATTAAATGCAATCCTTACCTCTTGCTGCTTCACCAGGAAGGCATCAATGAGATTCCTCTGGTCATTTACATCTAGAGTGTTCTTCTGTTTAGTAAATGTTGCTTTTATAAAGTTTTGCATCTGCCTCATATTTTCGAAAAGTTTATGATGAGGTCCAGGAAGCAGGTCTAACAAAGTTGGAAAAACATTGTACAGCTTTAAAAAGAAACAAAAAACATACATGTATATAAATATTTGAAAATATACTTGTCATTCAAAAGACTGTGAAGGAAGATAAGGAAGATACTGGAATTATTTTTCCTGAAGATGAACATTTTAGCAAATATTAAAAGTATCATATCCTTCTATAAAGAAATGAAAGGTCTGACTTACGGTCAGTCCTCCACCCTCCCAAAGAGATTTCTCTTTTAAAAAATGACAAAAAAGACAAAAAAAATGTACTTAGACTCCAGCTTTCAATACATCACTGTGGGCATATGACAGGAAAGCATTACCCTGAAGCTTAACCAGGGCTTTTTTTTCAGCTGGAAACTGGTGGAACTCAGTTCTGCCATGTCTGGTTCAGGCCCTCTGATCCCTGCTCATCACTATCACTTGTAAACAGAGAGGATTTCTATGTTTACAAGTGATACATTCTCTCCCACATGGCTCCCACAGATAAGATCTCCTGAGCAGATCCCACTGTGTGCAGGAAAGGGACAGGGAAAATGCAAGTGCTTAGGGTGCAGTGCAGTCATGGGCAGGAGAATGTGCATGGTAGGCTGCACCCTCTGTGATCTCCATTTTTCCTGGTGCCTGGATGCCAGTGTCACTGCTGGATGACATCCCTGCAAGTGAGGTGGAGCAGCCTACAGTGTTGGGGGGGAGGCATGGTTCAGTTCCTGCACCTATTCTCTGAGAAAAATATTCCCAGGTCCAAACCAATATCTACTGCCCCCCCCCCCCCCGTATAAAAAAAAAGAAAAAATGCTTTGAAAAAGGAATAATGAAATGGAATATTTCTGCACTTGCACAACCTGTTCAATATGTTTGGCAGCATTTTTACTTTGAATCCTTGAATCATTGATTATGTTTTAGAAAATGTCCAGTGGTGATCAAACAGCAAATATATTCAAAACACCTCTCACCCCCACACAGAAAAGGCAACTTACCCGAACCACAGAGGAACCCATAAGCTGTATGTTTTCATTAATCAAACCCATGAGTCTTAGTATAGTGGGGTCATCATAAGTGAATCGATGACCAAGCAGTATGGAGATGATTATATTGGACACTGAAGCATTAAGAATGGTCAGATTATCAAAAGGTTTACCTGGAATTAAAAAAAAAAGTGTGACTGCATATCAAAAAGAAACAAAGTTCACCTGAGGAAAATACATGAAGAAAAGACTAAGTCTACTTAGCAATGTGGTCATCCAAGATTCTCAAAACATCATGCAAGGTTCACACATTTTTCTCACTCAACCCTGTTTAAAAAATGTGTGTTTCTTGGATCAAAAGCTTGTCCTGAAAATGTGGATGTTAGTGAGAATGAAAAAAGTATCACAGACTATACTCTGTGAATCTTGGATGAAAGTTGTGTGAGTCTTGGGTAAAACATTGATAAGCAGACCCTTAAAATGGTTGTCAACCCTTACATATATCCAGTGAAGTGACTAGTATCAGGTGATATACAGAAATGAAACAAATCCAGCTACATACAGTAGGTTGTACCTGCTTATTAGCAGTCTTCTTTTCTCTACATCAGTTCAAAGTGCAGAATTTATACAGCTTGTTTGAGCTTCCAGAAATCAAGGGGTGGGGAGCTGTAGTTACACTCTGTAGAGCTCTCTAAAGAGATCTAAAAGCTGATTGGAGGAAAGGGACACATCCGCCTTCATAGAGCATAGAGCCTGTAAACCACAGGTTGTGTGCTGGAGTTCTCTTTCCTGTCACCTTTTTAATCTTGGTAGCCATGAAAACTTGTCAGTAGTGACTCTAGCTGACAGCAGAAGAATGAGACAGCAGGCAGAATGACAATTAGTGCTCTAGACTGAGACAAGTACACTATTGAAGCATATGCTTTGTTGGTGTTTCATGTCTGAGGTTTACAACCATGTTAGAGGAACCCATGTATTTAGAAATGGGGTTGTCCATTCTTTCTCAAGCTTAGATGGCTTGATCCCTGTCAGCATGAACTATGTTAAGCTAAACATAGGTGTATTTAGCAGTTGTCCGCTGCATTTAGCCAAAGGGTTACACTAAGCACCTAGAATGTCTCATGCCTGAGCAGTGGAGAGCTGGCTGTGGTTCCTCAGGAAGCCACAGTCAGCTCCCATATGCTATAGTGGTGCCAGAGACTTTCAGCAGTAAGAAGAACTGGCTGTATCAAGAGAGCACTGGACTCCAAGCACTGGTAAGTACCTGATTTTTAAACGTCAGCAACTACAGTGTTTGAACTGATGTTTCTCTTTAAAATTAATTATTGTGTGATTATTTTTTTTATACATTATATAGCAGTGTAGTCATGCTATTTAGAAACCCTATTACATCACAAGCACCCAAGTTGGACTTTAGGCAGTATAAAGGGTCATGTTGTCTCACGTAATTTTTTTCAGTGCCAGTATCTTGGTGATGTGAGATCATCACCACCAGAATAAAGACCTGACTTAGGCCCCCATCAGATCTGCAGGAAACAACATAGTTTGATTATTGGCCATTAAAAATGAGTCCTTGATGTTATCTAATGGCATGAATGGGAGTTGTGTTCATATGTGGACATTTACGATTTATATTGTTCTTGCAGCAACACTTCTAATGTTCCTAACATGACATGAACATTTCCAAAAAAACCACCATATGTGTTAGAAATGACAATCATCAAGGTACCCAGAAATGAGAAATGACTGATAGCCCAATTTGTCCATAGAGAAACATATGGAAATGGCCTTAAAGGAAGATCCTGTAAGATCATTCCAATAACAAATGCAGATAAAGAATATACAAACTCCTCAAAACAATTACCTCCATAAGACTTAATTGCCTGCACTAAACATTCAGCTTCTTCACAAATCTTGTCTTCTATAGCTTTTTTTCCCATCCCGTAATCTCGGAGCGTTGAAAGAGTGAATCTTCTCATTGCCTTCCAGCTTTCACCATTAGAAAAAATAATACCTAAACAGGAGAAAAGCAGTATGTTTTTTGTGATAACAAATACAACTGTCAGATACAAATGCAGCCCAAAATACAGATCCAAGGATGCTGAAAAAAAAAAGAATTGATGCATATTGTTAATTTTGTTTTATCTCCGAATCTTAACTTTTCATAAGGTGAAAAAAGCAATTTCACCCTAGGAAAGGGCTGCAGCTCCCCACCTCTTTACATTGTAGAGGGCAGTGTTCTACAGTCCAATGTTACAGCTGAGAGCAATGTTAACTGACAAACAGTACAGTACAGGCAAAGAGCAAAGGATGTTATTAGCCTACTGGATTTCTGGCTTAATCAATAGGTACTTTTTTTGCACTTCTAGAACAGAGTACAACAAAAAAACAAGTAAACCTCTTTTACATAAACTATATTGTTTGCCATGCTAATCCTTCCACTGGCTTCCACTCACGCAACAAATTAAATTTAAAATACTAACAACAGTTTACAAAGCCATCCCCAACACTTTCCCCAGCTATATCACTAACCTAGTCTCTAAATACCAACCTAATCATTCTCTTCACTTCAACCAATACTTCCTGTTCTCTAGCTCCCTTGTCACCTCCTCCCATTCTCACCCCCAGGACTTCTCCCGGTCCTCTCCCTACCCCAATCTGTCCGACTATCTCCTACTCTGTCCAATTTTAGCCTGAAAACTCTTCTCTTCAAAAAAATCTATCCCACCTCCACCTAACAACTATACTTTACTTTCTCCATCAGTTCATCCCCCACAGTTATTACCTTTTGTATCACTTGACCCTCCTTTTTATATTGTAAGCTCTAAGGAGCAGGGCCCTCTGATTCCTCCTGTATTGAATAGTATTGTAACTGTACTGTCTGCCCTCATGTTGTAAGGCACTACATAAACTGTATATACTTTATAACTCCTATATAATAATAATAATAATAATTTATTGAAGATAAAAAAAACATGGTTACCATTGTCTTTTGTTGATTTAGAAAATAATGCACACTTTGGTCTGTTAGAAAATTCTTCACCATGGTTGAGTAGGGCATCTTTAACAGTGTCATAGCCGCACAAGATGACAACTTTTTCCATTCCAAAATGAATAGTTAATACTGTGCCATACTTCTTAGACAGCTGCAAAAAACATATAGCAGAATTATAATTAGTGGTATAAAATTAGCATTAAAGAAATCCCCCACAATTATGTGGAAACACATCTTTCAACCTTTGATACCTGTATGCATAGGTTTGTTTACGTTATGGTAGACATAGTATCTAGTGTGTTTGGTGTCCATTCTATGTAACTGTTCATAGCTCTCAATTTGTTCCTTATTTGGAGGGACTGTGTCAGGAATGGACTCACCAATAGTGGAGGGACGCACCTGCCTTGTGGGCTGCAGTACCAGGGCTGGCCAGCGGGTGCTCTCAGCAACCAGAGGCTCACTCCTACAATGAGCCATCACCTGAAGCTCATTACACAGGTGTATTTAAGGAATAGCCAGGCCTGTGTTCAGGGCCTTGGTGTTTGTTTCCCATGTGCCCTGTATCCTGTATCCTGTCTCCTGCCTCCTGCCTCCTGCCTGTCTTCTGTTGCCGACCTCTGCATTGTTCCTGATCCTGCTGACCGTCTCCTGTTAACCTCTGGCTTGCCTGACCATCCTATTGCCTGCTCCTCTGTACCGTGCTGCCT
Organism: Staurois parvus; assembly: GCF_062004578.1. Taxonomy (NCBI): domain Eukaryota; kingdom Metazoa; phylum Chordata; class Amphibia; order Anura; family Ranidae; genus Staurois; species Staurois parvus. Next base: position 5,154,369 of record NW_028318186.1, on the reverse strand, counting down.
GTGAGTTTCTGAACCCAGCTTGTGACCCTGACCATTCTCCCGCCTGCTCCTGGTACCCCGTTTGCCCATTTGCTACTGACCCGGCCTGCCTGACTACTCTTTGTATTGTATGTATTGTTATCTGTGGGAGGTTTGGTTTGGTTTGTTTGCACTGTGTTATGTTTAGTTTTGCACTGCGTTTTGTATTGTAGTCTTAATAAATTATATTGTTTACTATACCTGAAGCCTGCGTTTCCCTGTGTCTCTCCACACACTTCTGGTCATACCTAGAATCCTGACAGACTGTCCCTCTTTTGGAACAAAATCCCTATGTCCCTCTTTCCTCTAAGTCAGCCTTTCTTAACCAGGGTGCCTTGGTGTTTCTTCAGGGATGCCTTCGCAAAATGTCTAAAAATTGCCCAAACCTTGTATAGAAGTCAGCGGGTGGAACAAGCCTGCCTTTTAGTTACACAAAGCCAAACGTTTTCATTGTGCACCATTATGACCTTCTAGCCGCCTGTATCCTGACAACCAATTACATCATTAGTTGATAATGAGGATGCTAGGTGCCTACACAGCATCCTAGTTTGACCCTCCCCTGACCCTCTCCATCAGTGCTGGGGTCACATTAGCTCAGTGATGATGAAAAATTGAAGGATAAGAGAAACATTGGAATACTAGTCAGTACCAGTGTGCAAATGTGTATTTGCTTTGGAAGAATAAATCACTGTCCTACATGTGTGGATGTTACTGCATTATATAAAACTATTAGAATAGTTTGTAATGACCTCCTTTCCGGTAATTTATATTTGCCTGCTTAGCTTTGGTGAGTGTTTATATTCTTGACACTTTCATTTATGATCTCCATTAACTCTGTTGACACAAACTTCGCAGCCCGGACCTTTCGCTTCCCTTGCTTCCCCTTTATTTTATTTATTTATTTATTTTATTTTTTTTTGCCTCTTATCCCCCCTTCTCCCTCTCCCCCTCCTCTCCCCCCCCCCCCTCTTCCCCCCCCCCTTTTTTTTTTGTTTTTGTTTTCCCCCTCTTTCTCTTCTCTCTCTCTACTATGACTCCCATTCTTTTCCTTTTCTTATCCTTTTCTTTCTTTCTATTCCCCTTTTTTCTTTTCTTTCTCGACAACCTCTTAGTCTTCGATCAGGCTTAGTCTTCATTTTATCCAGGATTACTTGGTGTATGGTTAGCTTATATCTTCTAGGATAGTCAATGGTACTCATGACATCTTCTCTTAGACTGCGATGCTCATTTGGCCTCATGATAGCGCACTGCTTTTGGTTTAGGCTCTGAAGGTTCATTTCCTCCATGCATAGGCCAGTACGCCAATATTCACTTGGTGGAAGTAAGCGGTTATTACCTTCTCTATTGTACATTTTTGAACCTTGAGTACTACAGGCCTATCTCTGCCGTAATTTGCCATGCTTCTGTTATCCACAGTGTCGTGTCGCACTCTACCATGTTGTTTCTTCCTGTATTTTGGTTTAAGCTGTATCTATGACCTGATTGATGCTGTATGTGCATTTCTTTATATTTTCCTGTAACATGTTGTCACTTCTAAATAAACTTTTATGGAATAAAAAAAAAAAGAATAGTTTTTCACATTTTAGAATGGAGTGCCCATTTAAAATGATGGACAGTCTTCAGGCACCCCATTTTAGAATGGTGTGCCTCAAGACTGTCCATTATTTTAAAGGGTGCCTCAGGACTGCCCATCATTTTAAAGGGTGCATTGACTGAAAAAAAGATTGAGAAACACTGCTCTAAGTTTTTCCTCTTTGTGCTCTGATTTATATCTGTAAAAATTTACACTTTACCTTCCAAAAGTGTTATACTATGCTAAGATTTTCAACCAGTGTCTAAATTGTTACACTTGTTATTTTAAAAAGTCAGCATTTGTGTGTTTAACTGATCAGTTAATTCTTCTTATAACTGGGAATTGGGAAGTATCAGGGGATGTGTCTTTTGAATACATACTGTAGTTTGTGCTATTAGGTGTCTTTCTTTGTCATCCCAAATAGGTGGGAAGTATTCTTGTCCATTGTGAAATCCTTTCTCTCCAGTTGGACTTACAAGAAGACCAAAAAAATATAATACTTCAAAAACAGTGAAATCCTTCAATCCATGTTTTTCTAGACATGATACCAAACAGTGTGAGGTAATCTCTTTGCTTCATGTTATTTTTTTATATTACCCACTATTTAGTCCTGCTATCCAGGACCCATTGGCAGACATACTGAATTTAGTTTGGTGCACAGAGCCCAAGAAGAAAAACGTATCCATAAGAGAATCACTGAGTAAGCCTCAACACTATGAAGATGATCAGTTATGCTTAAATAGTCCCGGATGCTCTGTACAAAGACAGGCCACTAATCAGAATCATTAACTGTCCAATGTCCAGTCTGGTGAGCCAATATGAGCTGAAAATATTTAACAGGTGATACCAATGTTATTAAAGATGTCACAAGGGCTCAAACAGGAGCGAAATTGAATTGTTGAAATGTTGGCATGTGGTAGAAAACATGAGGCTTAATTTGCAACTCTTCATAGATAAAGTTTGCAGGTACTAGAGGACTGTATTGGTCCCTGTGAATTCCTGGCAAAGACAAATTGTCCATGTGGCACTTAAGCAAGTAAGCTTACAGTTATAGAAAGCAACAAACTCAAAATAAGGCCCATGATGTCTATATTTTGCACTGTAAGGCATGTGCGACAGGTGGAAGGACTGCCAACGAAATGCTCCATCTAGATACCTATCTTTAAAAACCTTATATCAAAGTTGGCGTTGATAGCAATAGAACATCTCTGAGTTTGGCAAGATGGCTGTTTACCTCCACAAATGTTTTGTAAGGTTGTTTCATGTCAATCATGTGCAGGTTTCCAATGAAGGGTAAAGGTTTGGGCCCAGGAGGAAAATTCCTATATTTTTGTTTCTTCTGACTGCTGTAAACATTGGCCAACAAGAGAACAACCACAACAGATAAAAGGATTACGATAAGGTCCATGATGAACAATAATATCTAAAGAAAGGAAAACAAAAACACCAGTAAATAGTTAATGGAAGAATCTGAACCTCTGAAATTTTTTTTAGTGCTGTCTGTATTCATATGTAGATGTGCCCTATTTGTTTATTCCTGAGGAACACTTTCACTATAACAGAAAGTAATTGAAAATTCAAAATTTTAAAAATGTCACAAGAAGAGCTGAAAGATAGTTTTCCAATGAAGGCACCTATTCCCATTACATCTATCTACCAAAGGAATTCTCATATTGTAGAGATTTCCTTTCACTTTTTGTAGCATCTCTGGAGTGGAAGGTGAAGAGAAATCTCCCCAAGAGGTCATAGACAATAAAAAATAAATTGATGGGGTTTTAAAACTTCCCTACTCTGTCTACAACTAAAGAAAAAAACAGATTTTTTTTGGCTATGCATACACTTTACATACTCTATCAAAGCACCCCCAAATAGTTTCAGACTGTCCCATTTCGTCAGCCACTGTCTGCCACTGTCACGTTTGATGGACAACTTGGCCTGCATGTAAAGGACTTGTTCACTCTATGTATAACAACCTGCATTTGTCTGTACTGGATTAATACAGGTCACCGTTACTGCACATTAAAAAAAAACAGTTTTCTATGTATCCCATTCACACCACAATGCTGATTTTGTTTGTGGTACATTGCAGTGCAGAAAAATGCAACATGTCTGCATGTTACTGCACAGAAGTGCAACAGTCAATGCTGCTGTGCAGTGACATAAATGAAATGTCACTATGTGACACTCTAAATACAGTTAAAAAAGAAAAAAAATAGCTTGGTAAAGAGCATTGCACAGCCCCCTGATGGGGCCGACACCACACTGGCCTGACAGATGGTGAACATTTCAGAGGGTCTGAAGTGCCGCTTCGGACACTTCCAGATGGCTGTAGAATAGTGGCCTGTTTTCACACATTGAGGTATATTGCGCCATTTTGGGCAGTTCATTTAGCTCTGTAAAATATTAGTCCGGCTATAATTTTAACCACAACACACACTAAAAAGAATGTGGGAGTAAAATAAACCCAATTGTTAGTGTCGGAAAAATAGTAAGCTCTATCATTGGTGTCAGTGGATGCAATAAAAATCTGCAGCATTTGTGTGGCCACAGTGATAATCCTTAGCATTGGTGTAAGTAGCCACAATAGCAACCCCCAGCAGTGGTGTTAGTAGACACAGTAATAACCTCCACAGCTACACATGTGCATTTTGTTTTGATTCATTTTTCCAATAAAAATTAAATTTTCGGAGATTTGGATGTATGGAAATCTCTGAATGGAGATAGTAACTGTGACGGGAGTAACTTTGGGTGGGGGGCCTATGGAACACAGCTCACTTTGGAGGGGTGGGTAGACTCCTGTCTCAGCTCCCCATATCCCTATTATGTGTAAGTCACAGTTAGGGGTGCAGGGTGAAATGTCCTGAGATTGTGTAGACATGTATAGGTGTCACAAGTTAGTTTGCAGCCTCTTGTGCGTTTACTCTTACCTCCTGGCTGTTCTTGATTTCTTCACATGTGTGTTTGTCTGTGCTCACCTGTGGGCATTGTCTGCTATTCCCTGGGTTTTATGTCCTTCCCTTCCATCACTTCCTGTCCAGCCTCCTTGTCTGCCTGTCTATTTAAGATGTGCTCAGACTGGGCCACATTGCCTGAGCAACTTCGTGTTGTTGTTGGAGCTCCCTTGTGTTCTACTGAGAGTCCTTTATAGTCTATCTGTGTACCGACACTGTCTGTGGGAACTCTCCTCCTGGTTGGATCAGCTACAGGTTGCGTCCACTTCCTCACCCTCTGTTTTGGCCCCTGCTCCGGTTCCTGCTGCTCCACCTTCCGCTGTTCCCCCAGTGGAACACTGTCCTTTGAGACTCCAGCTGCCTTCACCGCCTCCCTTCTCTAGTGATCCCAAAGCTTGTCAGGGCTTCATCAATCAGTGCTCAATTCACTTTGAGCTATCAGCTCACCATTTTTCTACTGATCATTCCAAGGTGGCGTATATGATTTCCCTCCTATCTGGTGAAGCATTGGCTTGGGCCTCGCCACTGTGGGAGCGACAAGATCCAACTATTGGTAGCCTCCCATCCTTCCTGCAAGCTTTCCATAAGACATTCAATGTACCAGGCAGGACTTTATCTGCCGCAGGAGCTCTTCTTCGGCTTCATCAAGGTAGCAGGACTGTTGGACAATATGCAGCTCTTTTTCGCACCTTAGCCTCGGAACTGGCATGGGATAATGAAGCCCTCTCTGCAACCTTTTGGCAGGGTCTAGCAGACCGTATTAAGGATGAACTAGCTGGAAGAACCATACCCTCCTCCCTGGATGACTTGATTGCTCTTAGCATCCAGATCGATATCCGCTTCCAGGAGCAAGATCTGGAAAGAGCTCATCCACGTCACCCTCCAGTGGGTTCTTTTGCTCCTGTCTTCCAGAAAGTCCCTGATCAACTTACCTCTGCAACCGTACCAACGTCTGAAGAGCCCATGCAGATGGTCTAAACACACCTTACTCTACAAGAGCGATTGCGTCGCCTAAGATTCGGTCTATGCCTTTACTGTGGGGCTGAAGGTCATCTAATTAGGTCTTGTTCTGTCCGCCCACCTCGCACTGTACCCGTGGCTGTGGCCACAGCTCTCCGAAGCTCCCTCAACATTGCCATACCTTACAAGATATCTCTTGTAGTAAGGCTGCACCCCTGCCTACTTCTATTGCGGGCTCCCTTCCGGTGCGGTCCACCTCTAGTTCCTTACCCTCTTTGCTGCCCAAATCTTTGGTCCCTTTACATATGTTGCAGCTCAGAGCTCCTATATCGCGACCTTCTGGTTGGGTGGAGGTCCCAACATCTGTGACCTCTGTACCATCTGAGTTCCAAGATTCATGTGCTCTGCATGCTGAGACCCCAAAACTCCCTTCAGCTGCTTTGGATCCAGCTGTGTTTTCCACATTAGTTGCTATTGTACCCTCTGTCCCCTGTCCTGCCCCCCTACACCCTACCGTGCCTTCTGTCCCCTGTCCTGCCCCATACATCCTACAGTGCCCTCTGTTCCTTGTATCACCCCAGGTTCCTGTTCTGCACAGCCTGTTTTGCCCACTGTACAAATCAAAACCTTCACGCCTACTCCTGTGCCCTCCCTGGCAGCCTCCTCACCAGACCCTTCATCCTGGTCATTGGGGTCTGCTCCACCCCGGCTTCCTGTCATATGTTCTCCTAATCTTACTCCTTCTGAGGCAAATGTTTCCAAGAGCGTACATCGGTCAGCTTCTAAGTACAAAGTAGCTGCAGATTGTCATCATCGGGTGAGTCCCAAATATTTCTCGGGTGACGAAGTTTGGCTCTCTACCACGAATATCCGTTTACGGGTACCCCTTATTGAATTTAGCTCCTCGGTTCATTGGTCCCCTTACCATCCTTTGCCAGGTCAATCCTGTTGCTTTCAAACTCTGCCTCCCTTCACATCTGAGAATCCCTAATGTTTTCCATGTTTCTCTTCTGAGACTGTATATCATCAACAGATTTTCCTGTCCTCATTATCATTCTTCCCCAATAGCGAGTACTTCGGATCAGTATGAAGTCAAGCAAATCTTGGATTCTAAATTCATCAGAGGGAAGCTTTTATATCTTATTGACTGGAAGGGATATGGTCCTGAGGAGAGGTGTTGGATTCCTTCTACTGATGTTTCTGTACCACGTCTGGTGGAATTGTTTCATCAGAGGTTTCCCCTTAATCCTGGCCCTAAAAAAGTGGGGAGACCTCGTAAGAGGGGGGGTACTGTCACAAGTTAGCTTGCAGCCTCTTGTATGTTTACTCTTACCTCCTTGCTGCTCTTGATTTCTTCACATGTGTGTTTGTCTGTGCTCACCTGTGGGCGTCGTCTGCTGTTCCCTGGGTTTTATGTCCTTCCCTTCCATCACTTCCTGTCCTGCCTCCTTGTCTGCCTGTCTATTTAAGATATGCTCAGACTGGGCCACATTGCCTGAGCAACTTCGTGTTGTTGTCGGAGCTCCCTTGTGTTCCACTGAGAGTCCTTTATAGTCTATCTGTGTACCGACCCTGGCTTCGTTCCTGACATTGCTAGTTTTCCACCTGTCCTGACCTCGGCTTGCCAAATGGATCTCCTGTGTCTACTCCCGTTGTACCCTGCTCCCGCTAGCTGTCACCTCTACCTCAGCTGGGTGTACCTGGGGGCCACGACCTGGTTCCAGCCTGCTCCAAATCCATCCCCACCATCAGGGGCCCTGGTGAACAAGCAGGCTGGGGCTTAGATTCTGCGCCCTGGGGAACCCCAAGCTGTGGTTTATAGAGCTCACTACCATAGACATGACAATAGGTGGGGGTTGTTCATTGTTTAATGCCATGTGGTTTTTATCCCATTGTTCTATTGTGTGTCTGGCTTGGGAGCAAAATATTATGGGATGTATGTGTTTGTGTATTGGCTTGGTGGGGGGTGTCTCTTGTTGCTTGATGTGGTTTGCCCCACCCTATGTCTTTATGCAGGGAGGGGGGAATTGTTCCCTTGAATGTATATATCTTGCATCTGTGTTAAAATAAAGCAGTCTATCTCCTGGTTTTACTTCGAGTGGTGTCCGTGGTTGGTGTTCGGAAAGAAAAACGGGAGCCTAAAGGAAATACCCTAGTGCAGTCGGGGTCTGGTTCTGTTACAATAACGAATGTCAAGGAACCCAAAAAAAAATTATAACAAATTTAGCAAATGCATTCTTTTCATTCGGATGACGTCATATGATGCAATATTAGGTCGGCCCATGGGGAGATTAATCCACTTTTCAAAATAGTTTGATAATTCAGATTCTGATAGATCCTAATTTTGTTCCACCATTAATTTGGATACACATGATGCCCGTCGATATTGTCCAATCAGCTCATGTAATTTCTCTTGTTGGATGGGACCAGCATCCTAAAATATTGAATTCTTCCAATTCCATAATATATTAAATATATAACAATCTTCCCGAAAAACTGAAACAGTTTTTGAATACACCCAGACCAATGAATATATGAAATTAAATTCTAAAAAGTGTGACCTTCTGTATGGGATTCTTATTGCAGGTCAGTGACTTACCAGGATGAGAATAAGAGCCTCTTATAAAAAAATGAAACAAAAACAACAGTTAGCATATTAGTCTTGTGCAGGTGCAGGCAGGTGCAGTCTGTTTACTCCACTGCAGGGGGCGTTCAAACGAGTGATGCCACAGCCTGGGGAGGAAGTCAAGGGAAACCTTGTTTCTCTGTTCTTTTCTGGGTCATGGAGCAGCGTGCTGGTTGGATGCACTGCATCCATGTGAACCCTAGCAGCCATCTTGGGTCAGCAGGATCTTTAAAAGTCACTGCCCCAGGTTTTGGTGCACTTTTGCAAAGTGGGTAGAGTAGGGAGAGATACACTACTTTGTCAGGGAAAGCAGCTAGTGGCAGGGAAAGGTTCCTGATCAGTAGGGACAGGTTAGGGATTCAGTCTTCCAAGAAGCCTTCTCTCTTTGGGACAATACTGGCCAGGCCACTCGTCTCCCTTTGAAACAGACACTGTTGGTGCATCTCTTCCCGCTGTATCTCTGCATTTGAACTGGATTTAAAGTGTTTTCCCTAGCAGCGCTCTCCCACCTAGGGTGTTTTTAGTATTGAATTCTCTTCATTGTAAGTTCCACGTTCTAGTAATAACTGATTCTGTGTCTTTACTTCCGCTTCTACACACTGCACCTCTCCACAATCTAGGTTCAAACTTTTGTGGGTGTGGAAGAACATGTAAATAGCACCTGTTTCTACACCCGCAGCCACCCACAGTCAAACAGTGCTGCTCTTTTGAGGGGCTGCTATTCATTCTTAATGGCACCCCCACGTATCTGAAAGCACAGCACATTTTTGGTTTCAGAAAATCGCATGAGGCAAAAGCACCATGAGATTTCCCTGTGGATGCATTTTAAAAGAAGGTGCAGGTACCTTTTTCCTGCCTAAAAATACAGGCATCGCAGCCCATTAAAATGAATGGACTGCCGTGCCCAAGCAAATGCAGCTCACTGAGCCACATATATGTGAACCTAGCCTTACTGTTCTCACAGTTTTACTAATATGAAGACAGTTTTAAGCTAAGCAATTTTTCTAGGTAAACATGTCCCCTTTACTCACAATTCTGTGCTGTATGCTGACCTGGTGTTGCAATCTTCTGCAGATATACCTTTACACTCAGTCAGTGTTTATACTGTTTTGTGACAACCTTCTCTGACATTGTCTTCCAGCATATCTGGCAGAATTCCAACTTCCCACAGTCTCCACCCAGCAATGGCTAGGGAAATGTATAAGCTTAGTTCAAAGGTTCATGAGTGTGTGACAGTAAAAATAGTGGCTTACTGGTTAGTATTCACGCCACGTAAATAGAGCTGTATTGGTCTGTAGAGGTCTATGTAGGCTCATCACCAGGGGCAGACTGACCATTCGAGCACTCAGCACTGCCCGAGGGCCCGGAGTCAGTAGGGGACCCTATGAGATGCCCCCGGTACCTTTTTCATAGGCTTTTTTGGATGTGGGCAAGGACACAGGGGCCCCATGATCCCCTATTGCCTGGGGGCCCCATGAGTTGTCATTCCGCCCCTGCTCATCACCAAGACACACAGAGAACAATTGTTTTCTATGTGCTTTGTTCACAGCATATTGCTGCCTTGAGGTGGGGTGCAGTGCATTGCATAAAACTATAGACTCTCTGTATTTTTCTGAAATTCACAGAACCTCACCTGAACACACCATTGATTACCACACAATGAAGTTCACCACTTCAAGACCACACTGTTTTTACCGCCTTCCTGCCCAGGCAATTTTTCAGATTTCAGCACTGTCATATTTTGAACGACAATTACTCATTGCACCCCAATAGACTACCACTGGGATTCTTTTTTTTTGCTATAAAGCGGAAAAAAGACCAAAACAGTTTTCTTTTATAATTTTTTTCAAATAAACAATCTTTCTCCATAAATATAGGCCAAAATGTATTTGGTGAAAATAGGAAAAACACAGTACAAGTTATTTAGTAAGAGGCATAGTAACCTTTTTTACGTATTTTTTTTAAAGTATTTTTACGGTTTATTTTTTTGCCACAGTTTTTTGGAAGATTAACCACTTCCAGTCCGGACACTTTTACCCCCTTCCTGTCCAGGCCAATTTTCAGCTTTCAGCGCTGTCACACTTTGAATGACAATTGTGCAGTCATGCAACACTGTACCCATATGAATTTTGTTAGCATTTTTTTGAGACAGATAAAGCTTTATTTTGGTGGTATTTATTCACCACTGGGATTTTTATTTTTTTTGCTATATAAATGCAAAAGTCCAAAAATGTTTAAAAAAAGTGTTTTTCTTATAAAATTTTGCAATTAAATATTGCATCATAAATCTTGGCCAAAATTTATTCATCTATCTTTTTAGTAAAAAAAAATAACCCAAATTAGTTTATAACCAAAAATTATAGTTTAAACAATTTTACATTTTTATTTTATTTTTTATATTATTATTTATGTTTTTTTTTTAATATACTGTCACCCTAGCAGTACAGTGTCACCATGGTGACACTGTACTACTCGTGGGGGTTGATGATGATTTTTTTTTTTTCTTTTGCACTGATTGCTTTTACACCCAAAAAGGCTGTAAAAGCAATCAATTCTCCTTCTCTCTGGCTGCATTCTTGCAGCCATTGAGAAATACTGTGCGAGCTGTGATTGGCCACAGCTTGTCACATGGTACAAGGCAGTTGTGAATAGCCTTGTACCATGTGACCTCTGTGATCATTCACAGATTTCACACGTAGTAAGCAATGATGTCACAAGTGAAATCTTGCTTACTACTCTGCATGTGATCACTGATTGGCCAATCAGTGATCACATGATTGGGACCTCGTACAGAGGTCCCATACGACCATCGGTGTTCCACTGTGTCCGGAGGACACAGCGGGCACTGGATCACGGTGGTGTGTGCTCCCAGGGAGCGCGCACAAGCAGGGGGCGGAAAAAGCAGAAAGAATATGAAAATGTATTTTTTACACAACTTTGTCAATTAATAAGATATTTCAAACATAATATAAGTATACATAAAATTACACCCGAAACACATTCTGCTACTCCTCTTGAGTATGGTGACACCAAATGCATTATGTAATTAGTGGTGGACTGACCATTTGGAAACTCAGGCACTGCCCGAGGGCCCGGGGTCAGTAGGGGGCCCCATGAGATGCCCCTGGTACCTCTTTCATAGGCTTTTTTGAGTTTGGGCAAGGACATAGGGGCCCCATGATCCCCAATAATCATCCCTACCAATTTGTATGCATAGTTACATAGTTAGTTTGGTTGAAAAAAGACACAAGTCCATCTAGTTCAACCAATAAAAAGGAAAAAAAAAAACAATACAATCCTATATACAATCCTATACCAACAGTTTATCCAGAGGAAGGCAACCCCCCTCTCCCAGCAAAGCATGGTACAATTTACTCTAGCGGGGGAAGAAAATCCCTCTCTGATTCCCCAAGAGGCAATCTGATATTCCCTGGATCAAATTTATCTATAAATGTTAGTATCCAGTTATAGTCTGTGTATCTAGGATAAAAAATCCAGGTAATTTAAAGCAATCTACTGAGCTGGTCATAACCAACTCTTGAGGGAGTCTATTCCAGACTTTCACAGCTCTTACTAAGAAAAAACCTTTTCGTGTTTGGAGAATAAAGCTCTTTTCCTCCAGACATAAAGAATACCACCTTGCCCTCTATGATTACCTTAAAGTGAATAACTCTACACCGAGTTCACTGTATGGACCACCGATGTCGACCTGATCATAGCCCCCCTTAAAGTGGAAGTAAAATCTTTTTTATAACTTGTACCTACAGGTAAATGGTAAACCTATAATAAAGCTTACCTCTAGGTACAGTGAATATCTCCTAAACTTGCACTGTTCATGAGATATTCACACTGCATGCAGCTGGTGACATCCCTTCAGAGCTCCATGCTGCCGCCAAAACTCCATTGCACAGGAATTATGTAATTGCGGCTCGGCCTCTCAGATGGCAGGAGCACATGAACCCAGAAGGAAGACTGGGTGAGGATGGAAGTACTTCATATAATTGTCCAAATAAACAGTGCATTGAGGTCAGCTTGTAAGTTGGAGACATCCTGAAAGGACGTTATTCCATTGCACAGCTTGGTGTCATCTGCAAAGACTGAAATGGTACTTTAAATCCTGGACCCTATATCATTTATAAATATAATAAAAAGTAACCTTGGGGTACACCACTAACTACCTTAGACCATTCAGAGTATGAATCATTAACCACTACTCTCTAAATAATCTTTTAGCCAGTTTTATGTCCATTTCTTTTAAAAGTATAATGAAAGTGCTATGTGCAAAAATTTCTAAAACAACAAAAATCTCATGCAGAAATCAATACAGTAACAAAGTGCCGAATGCAATATACAAAACTTCCAAATAAATATCAAATTCATATAATGGTGATCCAATAATATGTGATACCTGTAAAAAAAAATACATATACAGTATGTACATCCCCTGTGCATATAATGTTCACCGTCCATATCAGAATTAATCCATTAATAATGTCCACCATAAAAATCAATTAATCCATGTATCTTCCTAATATTCATCATGAAGTGCTCTTCTACCACCAAATGTATTAAATAAACTCACCAGAGCTCCGGGCTGCTAATGTTATAAACCAGCTGATAACGCATGAACTCTGGGAGCAATGATCTGCAGCTTCACAGATCCTCCTCACAAAAGAACCCTCTAAATAGGTATCTACTTAAGCTCAATCAATCACATGGGCGGGAGAGGGAAGCTCCCATAGTGTAAAACTATTTAAAATCTTTATTACATAAAAGAAATGTTAAACATACATTTGCATGTGTTGCCACTGACACAGGTATACAGTGTAGAATGCGCCAAGGATATGTCATGGACCGGGTGTTATTTTTGTTCCTTTGGAGAGGTTCTCAGCCCTAGCTGAAAGATTTCAGGGAAATTCTAACAAGAGGGGAAATTGGTTAACAGTTTCCCCTGTATTTCTATAGTTTGTTATGGGTCCCTGGAGCCTGAAAACTATAAGAGTTAATAGGTGGGGTGAGTCTCCAACCTCTAACCCTCGGGAGCTGAAGGAGTAATGGCCTCATCTGGGAGGAGAGGTGTGTTAAGGCTGTAGCCCTCACCTATCAGGGGGGCTGTGTGAGCTGTGTGTGGGAAGACATATAGCTGAAAAACAGTGTCTGCTCCTAAACTGCTGAGCCATTTTGCTGGAGTTGCTATGCGCTGTGTTTGACCTTCAGAGAAAGGCGACGATACAGCCATGGAATGATAGTTCCATGGAGGGACCTATTCTGTGGATGGCAGTAAGCCCCAAAGATTGTTTTGGATTAAGGACTGCTTTTTTTGTCTGCTCCAGACTTGTGTTTGAGCTCCTGTAGAGGCTGGAGGACTATTACCGAGCTGTTGGGACAGTTTTATTTCTTTTTGCTGCTAGGAAGCTGTTTTTTGTTATCGTTATATGTAAATATAAAGACAGACTTTCATTTTACATAGCACCAGTGTGAATGTAATCCCCCAGAATATCACAACAGGTATAATCATCAAAGCTGGGTTGTCTCCATCCACTTTCTCCAAGCCTTAAGCTCACTCCCCGTCATGCGTGGTGATGTCACATCCAGACCTTTTTCTTTTTGCTGTTTTTTGTTTGGTGGTTTAGAAAGGATTGGATATACCTTTGTAGTTTGGCCACTTCCTGTTTCACCTGTGAAGGAGTCCAATATATTGTTTTTTTTCCTCTGATACCTGTTCTCCAGAACAGTTTAGCTAATGGCTACAGTATATAATGTTATTTTCGCCATTTCTGCGCTTTCACTCTGGTGTCAACGGTTTGGTGAAGGCTCTTTTTGTTTTAGCATTCCTGTGCCCCTATGCATAAAAGTCAGCTCCATAATGACATTTTGTAACAAATTTAGTGTGCGGGAACTTGAGTAGCCTGCATAGATACTTGTTCTCAACCCTACTAAACTTCTTTGGAATGAACTGGGACACCAATTGTGGGCAAGGTCTATTCCTCTAACATCAGTACCTGAACTCTCAAATGCTCTTTTGGCTGAATGGGTACAATGCAAAATTATTCACAGAAAAGTGAAGGCTGCAAAGAGGGAGGGGGTGTAACTCTATTTTAATGTTTGTGGCTTTGGAATAGGATATCCAACAAGTTCACATACTGTAGATATGTTGATCCGGTGGACACTTTTTGCTATGTAGAGTAAACTGGCTTAATCTAAAAATGTGTTTAGTCACATTCCTAACTAATGTAGAAAAAAGTTACAAAGCAACATCACCTTTCTGTAATAAACTCCATCAACCTTCTTTTAAACCAAGAACCTCCCTTCACCTCTGCCTAGAAAAAAACTTGCTTCACCTAAGTCAGCCAGAAAACTTGGTTCACCTCTGTCCAAAAAAAAAAAAAATTGTTTCACAGAGGTCAGACAGAAAACTCACTTCGTCTCTGACAACAAGAAAACTCGCTTCACCTCAGCCAGAAAGGAAACTTGTTTAACTCGTATAATGTTACAGAACATAATCATTAACTAAAACTCTTCTGACCTCTTCTCTATGAAATAAATTCATGTTCCTCCTCAATGCAGCAAGCAGACACCCAACGTTAAATCCACACCTTATAGTAGGAGGACAAAAGATAAAATGAGGAAATATTACCCTTAAATGTTTCCTTTATATTGATGTCTGCTCTCATCTGATGGTATCAATAACACCCAAAAGACAGTTTAACCACTTGATAACTGGGCTATAGCCGAATGACGACTACAGCGCGGTCGTCTAGTTCTGGGAGGGTGTAATATGACGTTCTCCAATTGCGCACCCGGCGAGTTCTGTGATCGCTGTGTTCATCGGATACAGCTGATCACATGACATGATAAAGGGACAGTCACAGCAATCTGGACACAGCTGACCACATGGTAAAAATGACACAGCTGATCACAATGTAAATACACTTGCTGTTTATCGGCTGCACTTTCCTCATTCTGTCACAGTATGAGGAAAGAGGAGAGACGGTCATCGGCAAGTGTATTTAAAAAATCAGAGGCAGTCCAGTGTAGCCCCCAGCTGCAACAGTGTCTATCAGTGTAGTTCCAAAAATGTCCATCAGTGCTGCCAGTCAGTGTCCATCAGTGTTCATCAGTGCTGCCGGTATCCATCAGTGCTGCCAGTGTCCATCAGTGCCACCAGTCATTGTTAATGCCAAAAATAAGTGATCGTCAGTCCTGCCAGTCAGTTTCTATCAGTGCCACCAATCAGTGCCCATCAGTGCTGCCAGTCAGTGCCACCTATCAGTGACTTTAAGGACTGCCTACCAGTGCTGCCTATCAGTGCCTCATCGTCAGTTCCCATCAGTGCAGCCTATCAGTAATGCCTCATTAGTGCACATCAGTGAAGGAGAAAAAATACATGTTTGCTAAATTATATAACAGAAACTATGAAAAAAATATTTTTTTCAAAATGTTTGTTCTTTTTCATTTGTTTAGCAGCAAAAAAAAACAGTGGTTATTAAATACCACCAAAAGAAAGCTCTATATGTTTTAAAAAAAATGATAAACATTTCATATGTGTACAGTGTTGCATGACCGCTCAATTGTCATTCAAAGTGCAACAGCACTGAAAGCTGAAAATTGGCCTGGGCAGGAAGGGGGTAAAAGTGCTGGTAGACAAGTGATTAAAGTGAAACTGTTATTTGCCCACACATTTTCCTTTTACTCCAACACCACTCCATGGGAGGAATAAAAATCATGTGTAAATTTTAAATCACTGGGGTCGTAGATTTTATGAAGCAATGGACTCACCATATGAGAGCATTGATTGGCCCCGCACTGTCACACGGAGTGAGTCATATGCTATTTCATGCCTGAAAGTGCTGGGTATTTATTGCAGGTTCTGCTACTAGATGGAGCAGTGAAGGAGCAGAGAAAATGGAAATGTATGCTGGGAAAGATTGGATTAATGTAAACCTGCAGCTCCCTTGAACAAATGGAACTGAACTATGCTGAAAAAATTTATATATAGAAGTTAATGTCTCTGAAAACTGTATTAAAAAATATAGACAACTAAGTTGCTCTGGAAAATCTTTATCATGCAATAAAATACCCAAAGTCCCTCTCCAGGATCATAAGAAAGGTCTGGTCATACAATATGTTCCATCCTCCGTGCTGGATGAAACCTGGATCCTGCGGGTTAGGTGCTCATAGTAGAGCCAGAAAAAAAGGGGGGTCTCATAGTGTAGTATGATAGAAGATTTTATTAAAGTTAAAAAGTGAATGCATAAAAAGTAAGCACATACATGTGGTGAAGGGTGGTCACATTTGGAGAAAATGTTAAAAAGCAAAAGACCTGTCCTGGCAATGTTACTAACCAGTACTATAGTTGTAATGACCGCCGGACCTCCGTGATCCGGCAGCTTGGCGTCTCTGGGTGGTGGGGCTCCTCCTTAATGTGTTTCATATACACATATATACACAAGGGGTGATCCACAAAGGAGCAGAAAGCAGTCCTGCTGATGGGTTAAGGACCTTCTACAGCCCTACCCAGTAAGTAACTGCCTGTCTCCTGGAATCTCCTCCATGCTCTTGAGACTGTGCTGGGAGATACAGCAAACCTTCTGGCGTATTGATGTGTCATCATGGAGGAGTTTGACTGTCTGTGCGACCCCCTATAGGGTCCAAGTATCGACTCATGCTACCAGTAGTGACACTTACCCTAGCCAAATGCAAAAGTAGTGACAATGGGTTAGAAAACCTTCTGGCAATGGCATGTATTGATGCACCATCCTGGAGGAGTTTGACTGTCTGTGCAACCTCTGTAAGGTCCAGGTATCGACTCATGCTATGCTACTAGTAGTGACACTGACCCTAGCCAAATGCAAAACTAGTGAAAATGTCTCAGAAAAGATGAGTTTGGAAAAAAAAATGTCAGTGGCCTCCACTGTAAAACCATTCATGTTTTGGGGGGTTGTCTCATTGATGCCCATCTAGTGTACCTGTTGTTAATTTCATTAAGCACTGAAACTGATTAACAACCCCCTCTGTTACTTAACTGACCAGATAGATATCCCAGGAGTTTAATTGACTCGATGCTATACTGTGATTAAAAAGTGTTCCTTTAATTTTTTTGAGCAGTGTATATACAAATGGAGGGAGCACGCACAAGCAGGGCAAGGTCAGGACTAAGACAAGAAAGAAGAGGAGTGGAGAGCAAGGTACTAGGAGAGCTAGATGCAGAGTACAGAGACCAGGTCACAGGAACAGGTCTCAAGGTCAGGTATGGTACATGAACAAAGATCAGGCTCAGGCAGGGACACGGCTTGCAGGAAGAATACTGAAGCACTGAACCTCAGTTATGGGCGGGTTTATATACCTTCCAGCAGCCCATGTCAGGTGCAAATTAATTACTCGGACAGCCCGGCTGCTGGGAGATACTCGCCGGTCACCACTGGGACTGCGCCCTTTGACTCCGGGAAGCAGGTGACCCAAGTGATGACACAAGTCCAAACAGGAAATCTTCCAATGGGGACACTAGTTCTAGTGACCTGGGGGTTCCCAAGGAATTCCCTTAATTTGTGGGAATTTATTCCTACTTCCTGTTTGGCTATGGGACAGGACATAAAGGGAAATCTCTACAATGGGACACAGATGGTGAAAAAAAGTCTGATGGGTTATAACCCTTTTTTACTCTATCCAAAATAAAAAAAAAGTTTTGTCTATATTTATACTTTAAACAAGGAGGTTTTATGAATATTTTCTTTATTTTTTATGATCAGAACTGAAAAGTGTTTTTAGCTCAGTAAATATTAAATATTGCAGATGAACCCGTTCACGCCAACGGTAAAACAAATTTTAACGCCTAAGCACAATTTTGCAATATTGGCATGTGTTAGTAAAACCGTACATATCATCACAACTACTTTGTACATCCAGGTGAATTATACCTTGTCTTTTTTTAGGACAAATTGGGATTTCATTTGGTGGTAAATAGTAATGGATATCTCGTGATTTTTTTATCAAAGGAAAACTGGCCCAAAATAGTTAAAAAAAAAAAAAACAGTCTTTTTTTTAATTTAGCTGTGTGTTTCTTGTTACTACCATAACCTACCACCAAAGAGCAACCCAAAATATATTTTCCACCTCTTGACGATCGCAGCGATACCATATATGTGTATGTTATTTGTTGTTTGTACCCACAGTACAGCCCATAAACAATAGTGCGCATTTTGTTTTGTTTTTTTTGTTTTTTTTTTTACCTAAAACACACTGATACTGACACCAATTAAAAAAAACAAAAAAAAACGATCTTTGACCATGACCTTGACCCAAACAATAGCCCTGACACTGAACTAGATCAAACTTTAATCTAGGTATTTTTTCTTTATTTTTAATTTTTTTTTAAATTTTTATTTATCCTTTTTTTTTACCAAACCGTTTTTTACCTCTATGCAAGGAGATAGATAGATACAATGTATCTCTCTTCTCCATTCAGATAGAGAAAAAAAACAATGAGGGCGGGCTGTACAGTGACTGATCATTGTGATAGCCAATCAGAGGCTATCACAGCGATCATGTGAAACTGAATCAGTAGTCCCAGGTCCCAATTGTTAGAACAGGACCCGGGGCTCTCAGTGACACCCCAATCTTTGTGCTCCCAGCACAAAGACAGGTACCCAAATATGCTGCCCCATGGAAAAAAAAACAGTTCTGTGAGGCCACATATTTGTGTTACGTAGGCGTGAAGGGGTTAATATTTTGTCATTTCCTTTGGAGCCAGTAGAGAGATTATTTTCCTGCTGCTCACATTTTACATCTTTTTTATCTGCTTTTTTTATAAAAAAAAAGCTTGCTGTGTCATAGCTTCCATAGCTGAAGCTGATGTTTACACACTGGTAAATGAATAAGTAAAGCAACTCCCTACATCCCCTGAATGTCTCTTAGAAACAACTATCAAGGATTGAGAGCAAATCACATTCTACTGTAACTGCTGGGCTCCAATGCAGGGTTAGAATAAATAAAGATTTAGCTGAACTATGCCCATTTGTCCCACTTACTCTCCCCATCCATTATCCCTAATAGAGTAACCAAGTAAGAAGGTGTGCTACGGGCAGCGGCAGACTGACCATTTGGAAACTCAGGCACTGCCCGAGGGCCCGGGGTCAGTAGGGGGCCCCATGAGATGCCCCTGGTACCTTTTTCATAGGCTTTTTTTAGTTTGGGCAAGGACACAGGGGCCCCATGATTCCCTAGGGCACTGCCCGAGGGCCCGGGGTCAGTCGGGGGCCCCATGAGATGCCCCTGGTATCTTTTTCATAGGTTTTTTTGAGTTTGGGCAAGGACACAGGGGCCCCATGATCCCCTATTGCCTGGGGGCTCCATGAGTTGTCAGTCCGCCCCTGGCTACAGGTGCACATGAAGTGCAGGATCAACTGTTGGTTCAATTTGGAGTGGATTCTATGCTGTGGTTGGACAGCTCTTAAACATCGAAGTACCATGAGAAGCTTCTTGAGCAATATCTAGATGTTGGAGACAGTATGAGCAGAACACCAATGGTTTTAATTCCTGAATCCAACATTATTCAGGGGTTTTAGAATATTCCCTTTGTCATTGCTGATCAGGATGAAAATATTGGACTTAAAGACATTTTGAGAATTCAGTACTCAAATAATATAACCTATAATGGTGAGAGTTTATACCTTCTTATGTTGCAAAGTTGCTCAAAATTCAGTAAAAAAGACATGTAGCACCCTCTTAGTGTAGTGTAGGCTGGTAGGTAAATTTAGTTGGCCCCACTGTAATCTGAAGAGCAGGTGTTGAATTTTAGGTCTGCTCAGTGTCTCACAGACTTCTGCTCTGATCACTTCCCTCTGTATTCTAGAGGATTCTAGAATTATTGTGGGAGGAAGAACAGAGTGAGAAGTCTGAATTTTATGGGACTTCAGTCAATTCCTGGGGAGGTGTGCTCAGTAGGAGGCTGGAGAGACATTAAATAGTCTGGGGCCTGAGGCAGCAGGTGCATAGTTCCTGGGTTCAGTCTGGCTTGAAGAGAACCCTGTGCAGAGGATCTGCTCCTGGTACCTGGAATCAAGTTGGGTCTGGATAAGCTCACTAGAGAGAGCCAGGAGGAAGTTGTGGGAAAGAATCCAGCTATCCTATGGTGGTGTAAGTCCTCATCTCCCTTGCTGAGAAGAGCCTGGTGGATATCAGATTAATTCAACCAATTATCTTGTGCCTGTGTGAGTAAATGGCCCCAGTCTTGGAAAGTCAGTGACTATCTTTGGAAAGAGTACTAGTCACCATCAGCATAGAGATTCTGTGGGACATTCCTTTTGCTCAGTTCAGAAAGAAAGTTAAGCAGTCCAAGATATTCAGTTCTG
The DNA here is from genome assembly GCF_062004578.1 of Staurois parvus. NCBI lineage: Eukaryota > Metazoa > Chordata > Amphibia > Anura > Ranidae > Staurois > Staurois parvus. The sequence goes on along the minus strand of NW_028318186.1, from coordinate 5,133,891 downwards.
CAGTTTATTGAGGTATCCCATGCCCCCTACCTGTCCAAGTTCTACATTCCAATAAAACCCTAATAAGACACCCCTAGAATGTTCCTTTGAGCCATTGTAAAAGTAAAGAATATGCTGTGTGCTGGCAGTAAGTGCACTAGCTGGGAGAATAGGACTAAGCTCCCTAGCGGCTCAATAGCAGGCACAAAGACATTCTTTTCAGCTGAAGAAAAAGAGGTTTAACCTCTGCATATTCTAAGGCCAATGCTGTGAAAATGTGCTCCTATCCTCCATAGAAGCTGCTGGAAGCCAGCTCAGTAGATTGCTTCAAAAAAGGGCTAGATGTCTCTCTTACAATTCAAAATATAATTGGCTATTAATATTTATAAAAAATACCTCAATAACGTTTTGATCTAGTATCAGATTGTGTTTGTGGATAAGAAAATAATTGTTTTCCTGTAAGAGCAAAACAAACATTTTTGACACCTTTTACAAATGTCTCAGAAAACAGACGCCAGACACCAGCTGTAGTTTTATGTTTTTTTTACAAAATATTTTATTGGTTCAACAGTTTTGAAAATAAAACAAATTATACTGTATATCTGTTTTGAGAAATTAGATGAGATGCAATATATTGACTTTCTAGATCTTGGAATATTATTCATTGTGTTTTTTTTTTATTAATGTAGAAGGCAGCCTAACTTCCAAATTTCACATTGTATAGCCAGGCAGTAAATTAATAAATTCTGAAGGTACAATTTATTATTATTATTTTTATTCATGTGGAAGCTCTTGCGTTATGCACTATAACAATGGGAGAAGTAACCATTTCTGCCAATGTGAAATTGTTAAACACTTTAGCTCCCACATCTGTACACCTCCTATGGACTAGAGCAATTTTTACATTTCTGCTATGAACCTGTTGATCTGGCAATAACTTTGTCATTAGTTAAAATAACAAAGCACTGCATATTTTTTAGGTCAAATTTTGGTGATCTTGTCTTAATAAAAAAATTATTAAAATTTATTTTTTAATACAGTATGTAACCGACAGACAAAAAAGTACAATACTAAAAAGAGAAAAAACACTATTTCCTATTTTGATCAGTTTTAGTTTGAAAAATAGTCTTACTATAGAAAGAAATTATAACTGTTATTCTATAACTTCTCCCACTTAAAACAACATGAAAATTATGATTCTCCTACAAAGCATTGAAACGTTATTTACAAATGAAATAAAGGGGTATTTTTTGTTTTATTAATTTATTTTTAATGTGACACTGACAAAATAATGAACAAAATGAACTGAAAAAAAGTATAAATATTGGTTAGAAAGACAAAAAAAATCAAGAAAAGAATGGTTAAGGAGAGAAGGGGAAGAATGAGTTAAAGTGGTAGCAAAGTCTTTTGTTTAAATTGTAGCTACAGGTAAGTCGATAATAACACTTACCTGTAGGTACTGTGAATATCTCCTAAACCTGCACTGTTTAGGAGATATTCACACTGGATGCAGCTGGTGATGTCACAGGTGCATGTACTCTGAAGGAACAGCCTAGCCGTGCCGGACCTTCAGAGCCCTTGCCGAAGTCGAGGGCTCCTGTGAGCATGCATGAGAGAGACATAATTGCGGCTCCAGATCTGCCATTCATGCAGCTGGAGACTGTGAACCCAGAAGGAAGACCGAGTGAAGATGGCAGCCATGACAGCTCTGCACTGGAGGTCTCCGTGCAAAGGTAAGTCTGTCATAATGTACTAGTGGGTGGTACATACTACAACATTATGACCTAAGCTTGCATGGGTCCTTTTTTTTCTGGCAGTTTACAAAGAGCAATGACTAATATAAGTCTAGTAAAAATGTTACATTCCCTTCCTCATACCCATGCCACATACTGTTTGTAAAAGAGTTCACTGTAAATATTTTTTTTAAATCAACTTTGGTGCAGTCATGCGATCTGTAAGCTCCAGCTCTGTGTCAGTGATCGGCTGTTGCAGAGGATGGGGGGAGTGCAATGAAATCTGCCAGGTGACATCCCATTGTAGAGCAATGGGTACGAGGAGGGGGAAGCAACATTTGCATCATAAATTATATGAACCTTTACTTCCACTTTAATTAGAGCTGATTAGGGTAATCTAAGGGTCAATAGCTGTAAAATAAAAAAAAAAAATTAAGTTTTAATTTTTTTGCTTTTGCTCGTCAGATTGCTTCAACTGGAATCACATATTGAGGTTTATCTAATAAAGAGAAAACAGGTGGCGTACACACCTAGTGCATTATCCAAGGTTTATTGTAAGGAGTGAAAAATAAAAACATACTCACAGACGAAGCATGTATCTAAAAAGCATAGAAAAATGACGATGGCCACAACGGCAGGCAAGTTGTTCTCACTGTCAGTGCGGTCAAATGGTTGACGCGTTTCGGGGACGAATTCCTTTCCTCAGAGCTAATGACCAGCCTCTGATGCAGATGTGTAATGAATGGAAAGTGGGAGCCTTGCTGGAGAGGCATCCCCAGCAAGGCTCCCACTTTCCTTTCATTACACATCTGCATCAGAGGCTGATCATTAGCTCTGAGGAAAGGGATTTGTCCCCGAAACGCGTCAGAAATTTGAACGCACTGACAGTGAGAACACCTTGCCTGCGTTGTGGCCATCCTCATTTTTCTATGCTTTTTAGATACATGCTTCGTCTGTGAGTATGTTTTTATTTTTCACTCCTTACAATAAACCTTGGATAATGCACTAGGTGTTTGCGCCAACTGTTTTCTCTTTATCCAGTGGCTGATTTCGCCATCTGAGGTGGGCTGCACCCCTGGAACATTTCCTTTGGTTGTCGCTGTCCTGGTACCCTTGGCTTCCCTTTTGGCTATGCATATCCTGAGGCGCTGGAGAGTACATACGATATCCGGTTCAGTTATTGAGGTTTATCTGTTTTATCTGCAAACAAATGAAGCAGAGTAGATACAAAAATACTAGTTTTCCTTTCTATTTCTCTATCTCACATCTGATGGTCAGATGGTCCATCTTCAGCTGCTTTTTTTGCACAGCATCTTCCAACTGCAATTTTGGCAACACAGAATTGTTGGCATGTGCGAGGGGGGAGACAGAGGAGCAGAAGGACAGAACGTGCTACAGACGGATTGTAAACTTTGCTGAAGAGCCTTTGGGCATGTGTAGTATGTCCAGAGCTGGTTAAAGAGTACAAAGCAAACCAACATGAAAAAGCAGTTGTTTGAGAAGTATTCTATTGCAGATCCAGAATATTTTCTTATTATCTCTTATTTATTTATTTATTTAGTAAGATGAGGTATATCCAAACTGAGCTTATTTTATACTACTTTGGGTAAATTAATCTTTTAGCTGCGAGGTATTGCACAAAGTTGGTAAGGTTTTGGTCCATGGGTTCCAGCCTCTGCTGGTTCAAGGTCTATCTCAACCCCGGGGGGCACCTGGAAGTTGAAGTTCTGCAATAGTGATGTAAAGAAGAGGAAAAGCTCCATTTTGGCCAAGGTTTCACCAGCACAGCTTCTTTTACCTAGAGAAAGACATGACAAGTGTATTTTAGAGTGCAATCAACTTTAACTGCTTTGCTTTGCTCTTGCCTGGACACCTGTTAATTTCTCCGTAATTCAGTGGCTAAATGGTTAGCACTTCTGCCTGGCAGTACTAGGGTTGTTGGTTCAGATCCCAATCATGGCACCACCTGCCTGGAGTTTGCATGTTCTCCCTGTGCCTACATGGGTTTCCTCCCACATTCCAAAAGACATGCTGGTAGGTTAATTGGATCCTGCCTAAATTGTCCCTAATATGTTTATGTATGAATGTAAGTTAGGGACCTTAGATTGTACACCCCTTGAGGGTTAGGGACTGATGTGAATGTACAATATACAGTGTATGTAAAGTTTTGCGTATATAAGTACCTGAAATAAATAAATAATGTAACAAAGTAGGCATGCATGACAATAAAATTAACTAAAGCTAACTTAAAACAATGAAGCTCAATTACTTTTAAAAAATAAATACAGTACATAAAAAATAAATAACAAAAGTCCTATTGCAACAAGCTTTCACATTAACTATAAGGCTAGACAGCAGCAGGTTGTAGTCAGGATTCATGGCCATGCTTCTTCTCTCATTCTAACATTGACTATACACATAGGCTTGCATTTATAAAAAAAAAATCTAAAGCTATTTCCCTGTAAAAATGGGTGCAGATCTGTTCTGTGCTAAGGGGGCAAACAATACAATTAGGCTATTTTCTGTGCTGCTTTGTATTTATTTAAAATGAAAAATACCAAATGTTGCCACTAGATGCACCAAGTAATCTTTGAGATGATACTCATTGCAATCTAGTGGACATTTCTATTTAAATCAATGAAAAACCAGTTAAACAGCACAGAATATAGTCTAATAACATTCATTTTTGCCCCTTTTGCACAGAAAGAATATATGTGAACTTTTACTGAGTGAATAGCAATGAAATAATTTCAATACCCGGCACTTTTACCCCCTTCCTGCCCAGGGCAATTTTCAGCTTTTAGTGTTGTTTGAATGACAATTGTGTTGTCATGCAACACTGTACCCATAAAAAATGTTTATTATTTTTTTCACACAAATAGAGCTTTCTTTTAGTGGTATTTAATCACCGCTGAGTTTTTATTGTTTTGCTAAATAAACAAAGAAAAAACAAAACGTTTGAAAAAAAACGCATTTTTCTTCATTTCTGTTTATAAAATTTTGCAAATAAATAACATTTCTTCATAAATTTAGGTCAAAATGTATTCTGCTGCATATCTTTGGTGAAAATATCGCAAATTAGTGTATATTATTTAGTCTGTAGAAAAGTTATAGAGTTCACAAACCATGGTATATATATCTGACAATTGATCAATCCTAATGTACTGAAGGCCATCTCATTTCTTGAGGCCCTAAAATGCCAGGATAGTATGAATATCAACCAAATTACCCATTTTTGGAAAATAGACAGTCCAAGGTCTTTAGTAAGAGGCATTGTGACAATTGTTTTTTTCACATATTGTCACCAGTCCAGTACAGCGTTATTATATAACTGGTGTGGTGGTGATCAGGGACACTGACTAGTAACTGGTGACAGTATGTAAAAAAAAATTAAAAAAAATAAGAATAATAACATTTTTTTTTTTTTTTTCTATTATTGTTTTGACATTATTTTTTCTTTTTTTACTATTTTTTTTTAAACACACTGTAACCAAAGCAATACAATGTTACCATAATAACATTGAACTACTCTGGGCAAGTGCTCAGAATTTTTTTTGGTACACATGATTGCTAATAACCATGTATTTCATTGATATTTGCAATCATTGTTACTGAATGAAACTGATTCATTCAGTCTTTTATTGCGATTAGCTTTGATTGGGCAAAGCTCATCATATGATACAGATGGGCTGTGACTGGCCCTGTCTGTACCATGTGACTGCTTTGATTAATCACAGTTAACAACACAACTGTATACAATGGATGGAATGACAGGAAGCCATCCATTCTATACAATTGTCATGTGATCTGCTGTGATTGGTCACAGCGGTCACATGCCACTGGCAACGGACCGGTGTAGTGATATGTCATCGGCTGTGTCCCGTGGACACAGTTGGTGACAGATGGCACCACTGTGTGGCCCCGCAGCCGCTTGAGTGACTCCTTCTAACAGGACATCTGTCAATCTGCTATAGGCCGGGTGGGGATAAACCCCATACTGATAAACAAACAATTTATCATAGATTTTATTGTTTAAGAAAGTCTTTCTAAAAATTATTGTTTGACACAACAATAAAAAGATTGAGTTACTCTATTTTGAATGTATATTTAATTGGGGCAGATTGACCACTTTTATGGAAAAAAGATAATCATATATCAGGGCTTTCCAATATTGCAGGAAGACGGGATCTTTTAAAAATGATAGTTATTTTGAACATTGTGTCATTATATGATTATGAGCACCTGAGAGTGCAAGGATCTTACAATGGGAGGATGGAACACCAAACTGGCTCAGGTTCCTGTTCTTCACACTGTTTTCTAAAGTTTTTGTAAGTAATAAAGCTACTGTATATACTGTCCAGTCTTTCAAATTCTCATCACGATTTGTTTAGATTTACCTATAGAGAATGGAATGAAGGCTTCATTCTTTTTAAAATTTCCTTCTGCATCAAGAAAATGCTCCGGATAGAACTCAAAGGGTTTTTTGAAATAGGCGTCATCTTTCAGTACAGAATACATCAATGGGAACACAACAGTGCCCTGCAAGGATAAATGTCAATTAAAAAACTGAACATATTTTTATATAACAAATTTCTAGCTGACAATAATTAAATATCTGTTTAAGTTTAGATAAATGCTTTAAACATAGTAGAGTATGCAGCTGTGAAACAATGTTCTGCATTTTCAGGTCTGTGGAAATCTGTTAAAGCCCAATTAAAGCCTTGGTATATATTACTGTAAGGTACAGTAGTGCTATGCACTGCTAAGGGACCTTTAGTGGAGTTGATTAGAGTAGTATTTGGTGGAAGGGATAATGTTGGAATGTTGGAGACTTGGGCCATTGTGTATAGGTGAGGGTAGGACCCCAACTTTCCAGCATGCTGTGTCTGCCAGCAAAGGGTATTTTAACCCTTGCTGTAGCACTACATATACAGTGGATACAGTATAAAAAGTCTACACACCCCTGTTAAAATGTCAGGTTCCTGTGATGTAAAAAAATGGGACAAAGATAAATAATTTCAGAATATTTTCCACCTTTAATGTAACCTATAAACTGTACAACTCAGTTGAACAACAAACTGTAATCTTTTGGGTGGAGGGAAACTAAAATAATATGGTTGCATAAGTGTGCACACCCTTAAACTAATACTATGTTGAAGCACCTTTTGATTTTATTCCAGCACTCAGTCTTTTTGGGTATGAGTCTATCAGCATGGCACATCTTGACTTGGCAATATTTGCCCGCTCTTCCTTGCAAAAACTCCAAATCAGTCAGATTGCGAGGGCATCTCCTGTGCACAGCCCTCTTCAGATCACCCCACAGATTTTCGATTGGATTCAGATCTGGGCTCTGGCTGGGCCATTCCAAAGCTTTAATCATCATCTGGTGAATCCATTTCCTTGTTGATTTGGATGAATGCTTTGGGTCGTTTTCATGTTGAAAGATGACGTTCCTCTTCATGTACAGCTTTCTAGCAGAAGTGTGAATGTTTTGTGTCAATATTGACTGGTATTTAGAACTGTTCATAATTCCCTCTACTTTGACTAAGGCCCCAGTTACAGCTAAAGAAAAACAGCTCCAAAGCATGATGCTGCCACCACCATGCTTCACTGTGGGTATGGTGTTCTTTTGGTGATGTGCAGTGTTGTTTTTGCACCAAACATATCTTTTGGAATTATGGCCAAAAAGTTCAACCTTGCTTTCATCAGACCAGAACACACTTTCCCACATGCTTTTGTGAGACTACAGATGTGTTTTTGCAAACTTTAGCCGGGCTTGGATGTTTTTCTTCATAAGAAAAGGCTTCCATCCTTCGACTCTACCCCACAGCCCAGACATATGAAGAATACGGGAGATTGTTGTCACATGTACCACACAACCAGTACTTGCCTGATATTCCTGCAGCTCCTTTAATGTTACTGTAGGCCTCTTGGCAGCCTCCCAGACCAGTTTTCTTCTTGTCTTTTCATCAATTTTGGAGGGGCTTTCAGTTCTTGGTAATGTCACTGTTTCGCCATGTTTCCTCTACTTGATGATGACTGTCTACACTGTGTCCCATGGTATATCTAAAGCCTTGGAAATTCTTTTGTATCCTTCTCCTGACTGATACCTTTTGACAATGAGATCCCTCTGATGCTTTGGAAGCTCTCTGTGGACCATGGCTTTTGCTGAAGGATGCGACTAATAAAATGTCAGGAAAAACCTACTAGAACAGCTGAACTGTATTTGGGATTAATCAGAGGCACTTTAAATGATGGCAGGCTTGTACTGACTCCTATTTACCATGATTTTGAACACAGCTACATCCCCAGTTATAAGAGGGTGTGCACATGTATGCAATCACATTATTTTGTTTTTTTATGTTTACTCCCCCCTCCTCCCCAAAAAAGATTTCAGTTTGTTTTTCAACTGAGTTGTACAGTTTATAGGCCACATTAACGGTGTAAACAGTTCTGAAATGATTTATCTTTGTCTCTTTTTTTTACATCACAGGAACCTGACATTTTAACAGGGGTGTGTAGACTTTTTATATCCACTGTATAAAATACAAATAAACACAGTGTATTCATTACTGTACCAACAGCCCGACTGCATTACCGTAATTAATACAGAGGATTCAGTTGGGCTTATAGGAGTGATCCATGGGTCAACCTGAATCTGGGAAAGGCCAAATAGACCATGCACTTGGGTGTCATATGGCTACATCATGTTATGCACTGAAATATGCATCCATCAGTCTTTGTAAGTTGCAATTCTTCAAAAATGACCAGCTGATTATGAAGATCATGAGACCTCATTTATGATTATTATAGGGCTTAAGCCCCAAAGAGGATGAAACATGTTGGGGGTGTGGCATAGGTTGTGAGGTCTCTCAGTATGTTGTATATGTCTCATCTGAATGCTTATTAAAATCAACTGAACTCTCTGCATGTCATCATGTGTGCCCTATTCTTTGTAATCATGTGCAATATGGGGTGACAGTGGACTTCTGGGCTTCATCACCCGGCTGCATTACAGAAATAAACAGCTCTTCGGGTACTTTGGAGCAGTTATTCATTTATAGATCATTTAACTAACAGATATTGAATGTTGCAAGGTAAAATAAAATGTAGTCACCTTTGGAATTAAATATCCTTTAAATGTGACATCTTGAATAGTTTCATGTGGAGCCCCATCTGGTACAATATCACCAAACCGCTGAATCTCATGAATTACAGCATCAGTATATGGCATTTTCTTCCTGTGTTCTGCTTGAGGTGGAGTCATGCCGATAATGCTATCAATTTCATGTTGAACTTTTTCTGCAAAGAAGACATACTATTTAAATTATATTGATATTAGAGATGAGCGAAGAAATGAAAGATTCGATTCGGCTGATTCGGCGAATTCCAGTGTGAAATTCGATTCGATGCAAATTTCTCCGCTACGAAGATGACTTATTTAAAGGGTTTCTAGGCTTCAGAGAGCCTTTAAATTAGTGCAGAACACTGTACCTTTAATTTAAATGCCCTTGGAGATGAGGAAGGAGAAGGAGAAGGAGAAGGATGAGAAGAAGGAGAAGGAGAAGGATGAGAAGAAGGAGAAGGATGAGAAGAAGGAGAAGGAGAAGGATGAGAAGAAGGAGAAGGATGAGAAGAAGGAGAAGGAGAAGGATGAGAAGAAGGAGAAGGATGAGAAGAAGGAGAAGGAGAAGGATGAGAAGAAGGAGAAGGATGAGAAGAAGGAGAAGGATGAGAAGAAGAAGGATGAGAAGAAGGAGAAGGATGAGAAGAAGAAGGATGAGAAGAAAGAGAAGGAGAAGGATGAGAAGAAGGAGAAGGATGAGAAGAAGGAGAAGGAGAAGGAGAAGGATGAGAAGAAGGAGAAGAAGGAGAAGGATGAGAAGAAGGAGAAGGATGAGAAGAAGGAGAAGGATGAGAAGAAGAAGGATGAGAAGAAGGAGAAGGAGAAGGATGAGAAGAAGAAGGATGAGAAGAAGGAGAAGGAGAAGGATGAGAAGAAGGAGAAGGATGAGAAGAAGGAGAAGGAGAAGGATGAGAAGAAGGAGAAGGAGAAGGATGAGAAGAAGGAGAAGGATGAGAAGAAGGAGAAGGAGAAGGATGAGGAGAAGGATGAGAAGAAGGAGAAGGATGAGAAGAAGGAGAAGGAGAGGATGAGAAGAAAGAGAAGGATGAGAAGAAGGAGAAGGAGAAGGATGAGAATAAGGAGAAGGAGAAGGATGAGAAGAAGGAGAAGGATGAGAAGAAGGAGAAGGATGAGAAGAAGGAGAAGGATGAGAAGAAGGAGAAGGAGAAGGATGAGGAGAAGGATGAGATGAAGGAGAAGGAGAAGGATGAGAAGAAGGAGAAGGAGAAGGATGAGAAGAAGGAGAAGGATGAGAAGAAGGAGAAGGAGAAGGATGAGAAGAAGGAGAAGGATGAGAAGAAGGAGAAGGATTAGAAGAAGGAGAAGGAGAAGGATGAGAAGAAGGAGAAGGAGAAGGATGAGAAGAAGGAGAAGGATGAGAAGAAGGAGAAGGATAAGAAGAAGAAGGATGAGAAGAAGGAGAAGGAGAAGGATGAGAAGAAGAAGGATGAGAAGAAGGAGAAGGATGAGAAGAAGGAGAAGGAGAAGGAGAAGGATGAGAAGAAGGAGAAGAAGGAGAAGGATGAGAAGAAGGAGAAGGAGAAGGATGAGAAGAAGGAGAAGGATGAGAAGAGAAGGAGAAGGATGAGAAGAAGAAGGATGAGAAGAAGGAGAAGGAGGAAGGATGAGAAGAAGAAGGATGAGAAGAAGGAGAAGGAGAAGGATGAGAAGAAGGAGAAGGAGAAGGATGAGAAGAAGAAGGATGAGAAGAAGGAGAAGGAGAAGGATGAGAAGAAGGAGAAGGAGAAGGATGAGAGAAGGAGAAGGAGAAGGATGAGAAGAAGGAGAAGGATGAGAAGAAGGAGAAGGATGAGGAGAAGGATGAGAAGAAGGAGAAGGAGAAGGATGAGAAGAAGGAGAAGGAGAAGGATGAGAAGAAGGAGAAGGATGAGAAGAAGGAGAAGGAGAAGGATGAGAATAATGGAGAAGGATGAGAAGAAGGAGAAGGAGAAGGATGAGAAGAAGGAGAAGGATGAGAAGAAGGAGAAGGATGAGAAGAAGGAGAAGGAGAAGGATGAGAAGAAGGAGAAGGAGAAGGATGAGAAGAAGGAGAAGGATGAGAAGAAGGAGAAGGATGAGAAGAAGGAGAAGGATGAGAAGAAGGAGAAGGATGAGAAGAAGGAGAAGGAGAAGGATGAGAAGAAGGAGAAGGAGAAGGACGAGAAGAAGGAGAAGGATGAGAAGAAGGAGAAGGAGAAGGATGAGAAGAAGAAGGATGAGAAGAGGGAGAAGGAGAAGGATGAGAAGAAGATGGATGAGAAGATGGAGAAGGAGAAGGATGAGAAGAAGGAGAAGGATGAGAAAGAAGGAGAAGGAGAAGGATGAAGAAGAAGGAGAAGGAGAAGGATGAGAAGAAGGAGAAGGATGAGAAGAAGGAGAAGGAGAAGGATGAGAAGAAGGAGAAGGATGAGAAGAAGGAGAAGGATGAGAAGAAGGAGAAGGAGAAGGATGAGAAGAAGAAGGATGAGAAGAGGAGAAGGATGGAGAAAGAAGAAGGATGAGAAGAAGGAGAAGGATGAGAAGGAAGAAGGATGAGAAGAAGGAGAAGGATGAGAAGAAGGAGAAGGATGAGAAGAAGGAGAAGGATGAGAAGAAGGAGAAGGGATGAGAAGAAGGAGAAGGAGAAGGATGAGAAGAAGGAGAAGGATGAGTAGAAGGAGAAGGATGAGAAGAAGGAGAAGGAGAAGGATGAGAAGAAGGAGAAGGATGAGAAGAAGGAGAAGGATGAGAAGATGAAGGATGAGAAGAAAGAGAAGGAGAAGGATGAGAAGAAGGGATGGAAGGAGGAGAAGGAGAAGGATGAGAAAGAAGGAGAAGGATGAGAAGAAGGAGAAGGAGAAAGTATGAGAAGATGGAGAAGAGGAGAAGGATGAGAAGAAGGAGAAGGAGAAGGATGAGAAGAAGGGAAGAAAGAGAAGGATGAGAAGAAGGAGAAGGATGAGAAGGAAGGAGAAGGATGAGAAGAAGAAGGATGAGAAGAAGGGAGAAGGAGAAGGATGAGAAGAAGAAGGATGAGAAGAGGAGAAGGAAGATGAGAAGAAGGAGAAGGATGAGAAGAAGGAGAAGGAGAAGGATGAGAGAAGGAGAAGGATGAGAAGAAGGAGAAGGATGAGAAGAAGGAGAAGGATGAGGAGAAGGATGAGAAGAAGGAGAAGGAGAAGGATGAGAAGAAGGAGAAGGATGAGAAGAAGGAGAAGGATGAGAAGAAGGAGAAGGAGAAGGAGAAGCAGAAGAAGAGGAGAAGGAGAAGGATGAGAAGGAAGGAGAAGGAGAAGGATGAGAGAAGGAGAAGGATGAGAAGAAGAAGAGAGAAGGATGAGAAGAAGGAGAAGGATGAGAGATGGAGAAGGAGAAGATGAGGAGAAGGATGAGAAGAAGGAGAAGGAGAAGGATGAGAAGAAGGAGAAGGATGAGAAGAAGGAGAAGGATGAGAGAAGGAGAAGGAGAAGCAGAAAGAAGAAGGGATGAGAAGAGGAGAGAAGGATGAGAAGAAAGGATGAGAAGAGGAGGAAGAGAGAGGATGGGAGGGAAGGATGAGAAGAAGGAGAAGGATGAGAGAAGGAGAAGATGAGAAGAAGGATGAGAAGAAGGAGGAAGGATGAGAGAAGGACAGTTCTGTGACAGTTTCTTCTATTTCTGACAGTTCTGGGACATTCACTCCCCTCAGCAGGTTTCAACCGTGTATGGAGGAATGTCATAGAACTATCAGAAATAGACTATTTCTGACAGTTCTGGGACTGTCCTTCCATACAGCGGTGAAACATTGTATGTATTTGTTTCCATAAATGGATCCATTTATGGAAACAAATACATACAAATGTTTCAACCGCTGTATGGAAGGACAGTCCCAGAATTGTCATTAATAGTCTATTTCTGACAGTTCCATGACATTCCCTCCATACAGCGGTTGAAACAGCTGTATGGAGTGAATGTCCCAGAACTGTCAGAAATAGTCTATTTCTGACAGTTCTGGGACATTCACTCCATACAGCTGTTTTAACCGCTGTATGGAGGGAATGTCATGGAACTGTCCTTCCATACAGCGGTTGAAACATTGTATGTATTTGTTTCCATAAATGGATCCATTTATGGAAACAAATACATACAATGTTTCAACCGCTGCATGGAAGGACAGTCCCAGAACTGTCATTAATAGTCTATTTCTGACAGTTCCATGACATTCCCTCCATACAGCGGTTAAAACAGCTGTATAGAGTGAATGTCCCAGATCTGTCAGAAATAGACTATTTATGACAGATCTGGGACATTCACTCCATACAGCTGTTTTAACCGCTGTATGGAGGGAAAGTCATGGAACTGTCAAAAATAGACTATTAATGACAGTTCTGGGACTGTCCTTCCATACAGCGGTTGAAACATTGTATGTATTTGTTTCCATAAATGGATCCATTTATGGAAACAAATACATACAATGTTTCAACCGCTGCATGGAAGGACAGTCCCAGAACTGTCATTAATAGTCTATTTCTGACAGTTCCATGACATTCCCTCCATACAGCGGTTAAAACAGCTGTAAGGAGTGAATGTCCCAGATCTGTCAGAAATAGACTATTTATGACAGATCTGGGACATTCACTCCATACAGCTGTTTTAACCGCTGTATGGAGGGAATGTCATGGAACTGTCAAAAATAGACTATTAATGACAGTTCTTGGACTGTCCTTCCATACAGCGGTTGAAACCGCTGTATGGAAGGACAGTCCCAGAACTGTCATTAATAGTCTATTTCTGACAGTTCCATGACATTCCCTCCATACAGCGGTTGAAACAGCTGTATGGAGTGAATGTCCCAGAACTGTCAGAAATAGTCTATTTCTGACAGTTCTGGGACATTCACTCCATACAGCTGTTTTAACCGCTGTATGGAGGGAATGTCATGGAACTGTCAGAAATAGACTATTAATGACAGTTCTGGGACTGTCCTTCCATGCAGCGGTTGAAACATTGTATGTATTTGTTTCCATAAATGGATCCATTTATGGAAACAAATACATACAATGTTTCAACCGCTGTATGGAAGGACAGTCCCAGAACTGTCATTAATAGTCTATTTTTGACAGTTCCATGACATTCCCTCCATACAGCGGTTAAAACAGCTGTATGGAGTGAATGTCCCAGATGTGTCAGAAATAGACTATTTATGACAGATCTGGGACATTCACTCCATACAGCTGTTTTAACCGCTGTATGGAGGGAATGTCATGGAACTGTCAAAAATAGACTATTAATGACAGTTCTGGGACTGTCCTTCCATACAGCGGTTGAAACATTGTATGTATTTGTTTCCGTAAATGGATCCATTTATGGAAACAAATACATACAATGTTTCAACCGCTGTATGGAAGGACAGTCCCAGAACTGTCATTAATAGTCTATTTCTGACAGTTCCATGACATTCCCTCCATACAGCAGTTGAAACAGCTGTATGGAGTGAATGTCCCAGAACTGTCAGAAATAGACTATTTATGACAGTTCTGGGACAATCACTCCATACAGCTGTTTCAACCGCTGTATGGAGGGAATGTCATGGAACTGTCAGAAATAGACAATTAATGACAGTTCTGGGACTGTCCTTCCATACAGCGGTTGAAACATTGTATGTATTTGTTTCCATAAATGGATCCATTTATGGAAACAAATACATACAATGTTTCAACCGCTGTATGGAAGGACAGTCCCAGAACTGTCATTAATAGTCTATTTCTGACAGTTCTATGACATTCCCTCCATACAGCGGTTGAAACAGCTGTATGGAGTGAATGTCCCAGAACTGTCAGAAATAGTCTATTTCTGACAGTTCTGGGACATTCACTCCATACAGCTGTTTTAACCGCTGTATGGAGGGAATGTCATGGAACTGTCCTTCCATACAGCGGTTGAAACATTGTATGTATTTGTTTCCATAAATGGATCCATTTATGGAAACAAATACATACAATGTTTCAACCGCTGCATGGAAGGACAGTCCCAGAACTGTCATTAATAGTCTATTTCTGACAGTTCCATGACATTCCCTCCATACAGCGGTTAAAACAGCTGTATGGAGTGAATGTCCCAGATCTGTCAGAAATAGACTATTTATGACAGTTCTGGGACATTCACTCCATACAGCTGTTTTAACCGCTGTATGGAGGGAATGTCATGGAACTGTCAGAAATAGACTATTAATGACAGTTCTGGGACTGTCCTTCCATACAGCGGTTGAAACATTGTATGTATTTGTTTCCATAAATGGATCCATTTATGGAAACAAATACATACAATGTTTCAACCGCTGTATGGAAGGACAGTCCCAGAACTGTCATTAATAGTCTATTTCTGACAGTTCTATGACATTCCCTCCATACAGCGGTTGAAACAGCTGTATGGAGTGAATGTCCCAGAACTGTCATAAATAGTCTATTTCTGACAGTTCTGGGACATTCACTCCATACAGCTGTTTCAACCGCTGTATGGAGGGAATGTCATGGAACTGTCAGAAATAGACTATTAATGACAGTTCTGGGACTGTCCTTCCATACAGCGGTTGAAACATTGTATGTATTTGTTTCCATAAATGGATCCATTTATGGAAACAAATACATACAATGTTTCAACCGCTGCATGGAAGGACAGTCCCAGAAATGTCATTAATAGTCTATTTCTGACAGTTCCATGACATTCCCTCCATACAGCGGTTGAAACACCTGTATGGAGTGAATGTCCCAGAACTGTCAGAAATAGTCTATTTTTGACAGTTCTGGGACATTCCCTCCATACAGCGGTTTCCGGCAAAAAGTGTATGTGCAGAGTTCCTCTATTCTGCAGATACACTTAGAGGAGCTCTGCAGATACACTTAGAGGAGCTCTGCACATACACTTTTTTCCGGCTTGGAATTATTCTTATTTTCATCCTACTTCTTCTTCTTCTTCTTCATCCTCTTCCTCATCCTCTTCTTCTTCTGAGGATGAGGATGAGGATGAAGAAGAAGAAGAAGAAGTAGGATGAAAATAAGATTATTTCCAAGCCGGCAAAAAGTGTATGTGCAGAGCTCCTCTAAGTGTATCTGCAGAGCTCCTCTTAGTGTATCTGCAGAATAGAGGAACTCTGCACATACACTTTTTGCCGGCTTGCAATTATTCTTATTTTCATCCTACTTCTTCTTCTTCTTCTTCTTCTTCATCCTCTTCTTCTTCTTCTGAGGATGAGGATAAAGAAGAAGAAGAAGAAGGATGAAAATAAGATTAATTCCAAACAGGCAAAAAGTGTATGTGCAGAGCTCCTCTAAGTGTATCTGCAGAGCTCCTCTAAGTGTATCTGCAGAATAGAGGAACTCTGCACATACACTTTTTGCCGGCTTGGAATTATTCTTATTTTCATCCTACTTCTTCTTCTTCTTCTTCATCCTCATCCTCATCCTCAGAAGAAGAGGATGAGGATGAAGAAGAAGAAGAAGAAGAAGAAGTAGGATGAAAAGAAGAATAATTCCATGCCGGCAAAAAGTGTATGTGCAGAGTTCCTCTATTTCTGACAGTTCTCTCACAGCTTCTTCACATGTACAGCGGTTGAAACATCTGTATCCTAAATGGAAACTAATAGATACAAATTGTATCTATTAGTTTCCATTTAGGATACAGATGTTTCAACCGCTGTACATGTGAAGAAGCTGTGAGAGAACTGTCAGAAATAGAGGAACTCTGCACATACACTTTTTGCCGGCTTGGAATTATTCTTCTTTTCATCCTACTTCTTCTTCTTCTTCTTCTTCTTCTTCTTCTTCTTCATCCTCATCCTCATCCTCTTCTTCTGAGGATGAGGATGAAGAAGAAGAAGAAGTAGGATGAAAAGAAGAATAATTCCAAGCCGGCAAAAAGTGTATGTGCAGAGTTCCTCTATTTCTGACAGTTCTCTCACAGCTTCTTCACATGTACAGTGGTTGAAACATCTGTATCCTAAATGTAAACTAATAGATACAATGTTTCAACCGCTAAACATGTGTTCCTTCTGTCAGAGAACTGTCAGAAATAGCGGAGCTCACTGCAGGGACACTTTTGCCGGCTGATCGGGAAATGTTCGATTCGCGCACCCGAAGCAGGCAAAATTTCGGTTTCGACGCGAATCGAATATTTCCTGAAATTCGACTCGAATTCCGGTTCGCCTAGTTCGATTCGCTCATCTCTAATTGATATGATAATTACTTTGACAAATTTAGATATGCACAGCATATGTTCTCCATTTAGAGCTGGTGCATATATATGCGGATTGGATGTAGTTAGAGCCTCATCCAATCCACATGATATGTGAAAAAACATTGCTTCCTATGATGCCTGTTCACATACAGTTGTGTTCAAAATAATAGCAGTCAGACATCACTAACCTGATCAATCACTGTTTTTGGTAGAAATGATATTTCTACATGGCAAATAATTTACTAACAGGTGTAGTAGAGTAATAGAAATCCAACAGTCATGACATGCATACTGCTGATTCTGTGTAATTGAATCACTAATTGAAAGGGGCATGTTCAAAATAATAGCAGTGTGAAGTTCTATTAGTGAGGTCATTCATTCTTTGAAAAACAAGTGGCAATTATTGCCCTTATTTAAGGAAAGAAGGCAGCAAATGTTGTACATGCTGGTTACAGTGCATTTCTCTCTAAAATTCTGAGTAAAATGGGTCATTCCAGACATTTTTCAGAAGAATAGCGTACCTTGATTAAAAAATTGATTGGAGAGGGGAAAACATATAAAGAAGTGCAGAAAGTGATAGGCTGCTCAGCTAAAATAATCGCAAATGCTTTAAAATGGCAACCGAAACCTGAAAGACGTGGAAGAAAGCGAAAAACTACCATTCGAATGGATAGAAGAATAGCCAAAATGGCAAGGACTCAGCCAACAATCAGCTCCAGGAAGATGAAAGAAGGTGTAAAGTTACCTGTGAGTACTGTTACAATTAGAAGACGCCTATGTGAAGCCAAGCTATCTGCAAGAAGCTCCCACAAAGTCCCACTGTTGAAAAAAAGACATGTGCTGAAGAGGTTACAATTTGCCAAAGAGCACATTGACTGGCCTAAAGAGAAATGGCGCAACATTTTGTGGACTGATGAAAGTAAGATTGTTCTTTTTGGGTCTAGTGGCCGGAGACAGTTTGTCAGACGACCCCCAAACACTGAATTCAAGCCACAGTACACTGTGAAGACAGTGAAGCATGGTGGTGCAAGCATCATGATATGGGGATGTTTCTCATACTATGGTGTTGGGCCTATTTATCGCATACCAGGGATCATGGATCAGTTTGAATACATCAGAATACTTGAAGAGGTCATGCTGCCTTATGCTGAAGAGGAAATGCCCTTGAAATGGGTGTTCCAACAAGACAACCCAAACACACCAGTAAACGTGCAACATCTTGGTTCCAGACCAACAAGTATGACGTCATGGAGTGGCCAGCCCAATCCCCGGATCTTAATCCAATAGAAAACTTGTGGGGTGACATAAAAATGCAGTTTCTGAGGCAAAACCAAGAAATAGAGAAGAACTGTGGAATGTAGTCCAATCATCCTGGGCTGGAATACCTTTTCACAGGTGCCAGAAGTTGGTTGACTCCATGCAACACAGATGTACAGCAGTTCTCAGAAACAGTGCTTATACAACTAAATATTCATTAAGTGATTCAAAGGAAATCTTCAAACATTTTTCAGTTTATATAGTGAATGTTTGAGTTTGTAAAGAAGAATACAAACACTGCTATTTCTTTGAACAGTCTAATATTCACTTTTCTTCAATTTTTTTAGAGGAACAACACAAATTTGATCTATTTTTCTTCATGTTTTGATTTGGAATAGAATGTGTAGTGTTCCCAATGCATTTGTGTGTATGGAAATAAAAGCTATTAGAAGGATTTTGAGCTTTATTCACTTTTTTTCAACACACTGTTATTATTTTGAACACAACTGTATGTCCAGTTCACTGGTGGAGCACATTCTGTGTAGATTCAGTGCTATTTGAAAAAGAGTCATGTCCAATTTCTGAGCAATGCGGTCCGGTTCAGGTGCGGATTACAGGCTATTGACTTCTATGGAAACCGTTCCTAAACCGCATATGTGTGAACAGGATAATCCTGAGAGCTAATCCTGTCCTGAACCTGATGTAAATTTGACATGAACCAGTGAACAATTACTGTATCAATTAGCTGTGAAACCTGAGCTTCAATCTGCACTGCACATGTGTGAATCAGCTCTAAGGAATATTTCATCCCATCTCCAGGCAAAAATGAATCTCCTTTCCGCAACTCCCTGAATTGTTTGCTCAGGCCTTCTAAAGCATATTTTACTCCCCTAAATCTACAGTCCAGGTTCTTAGCTGCATTGTTTTAAGGTGTGGGAGATTGGTAATCCAGTCCTTAATCTTTTCAATGATGTCCCCACTGAGTTTCCTATTCTGAATCCGAAGAGGACACCACCGCTAGACAATTATTTGATTAGTCACTCTGGGTCAGTAACTTAAAATACTGTAGCTATGGAGTTAGCATGTCAGCCATTAAGCCAGTATTTTCAGCAGGAGACATCAGTAACAGAAATCTGCACATTTCTTTAAGGCAACCCTGTCAGCACTTAAAAAACAAATTAACCATCTTAGAGTGAACAGTATTACATGTCTGTTATTAGCTTTGTTAGCCATGAAAGCATCTTTAGTGTACATCTGTGAAACTATTTGTACTTTGTTCGTGACTTCAGGAGTTTTTCCTTGTCCACTGAACATTGCACTTTCATTGGGAAAAAAACGGTGATGGTGTTTAGTCTTGAGTTCAGAGAAAAAGAGAGACTTGTATCGTTTGTTTACAGGAGGCACTGTTTTTCTTTGGGTGTTCATATCACTGCTTGCATCATTTTGGCTATCCAGAGGAAGAATCTTCTCAGAGTCCAGAAGAGGAGTCAGCAGTGATGTCACTGAAAGGACACCTTTGGGGATTGATACACCCCACATAGGTGAGTAAAATTTGCTTTGCAAGGTAGGAAAAAAATAAACACATCTGAATGGGTGAGAGACGTGGGTGGGGTTAGTTTTTGCCTAGTGATGGGATTTAATTATGTATATTGTGAAATAACACATAAATTATTTAAAAAATTGATTTCTTACTTTGTATTTCTGGATATTTCATCATTAGAAGTATTGCCCATCTCATAGTGGTGGTGGTTGTCTCCATTCCAGCAACAAAAAGATCATTCACCAGAGCAATTAAGTTATCATTGTGAAAATACTGAGAGGATTCTGTTTTTCCCTAGGAAAAAGTAAAATCAGTAACAATTGTAGTGTATTTTTATGGGTGTAATTCATTGCTGTCTATCTGAAGGTTCATGAGAATATGTTGTAATTAATGCAACCAGGGTTATCTAAAAACAATCTATATTCTTTTTGGTGGTATGGGTAACTTTTGTGGCTAACTGGCTAACTTCTTCCACAAGTGCATTTGTGAGGTCAGGCACTGATGCCAGATGAGAAGGTCTGGCTCGCAGTCTCCACTCTAATTCATCCCAAAGGTGTTCTATTGGGTTGAGGTCAGGACTCTGTATAGGCCAGTCAAGTTCCTCCACCCCAAACTTGCTCATTTCATGTCTCACTCTCGCTCATGTCTTTATGGACCATGCTTTGTGCACTGGTGTGCAGTCATGTTGGAACAGGAAGGGGCCATCCCCAAACTGTTCCCACAAAGTTGGGAGCATGAAATTGTCCAAAATGTCTTGGCATGCTGACGCCTTAAGAGTTCCCTTCACTAGAACTAAGGGTCCAAGTCCAACCCCTGAAAAACAACCCCACACCGTAATCCTCCCTCCACCAGACTTTGCACTTGACACAATGCAGTCAGGCAATTACTGTTCTCCTGGCAACCACCAAACCCAGACATGTTCATCAGATTTCCAGACAGAGAAGCGTGATTCCTCACTCCAGAGAACATGTCTTCACTGCTCTAGAGTCCAGTGGTGGCGTGCTTTACACCACTGTATCCGACGCTTCGCATTGCACTTGGTGATGTAAGGCTTGGATGCAGCTGCTTGGCCATGGAAACCCATTCCATGAAGCTCTCTACACACGGTTGTGCTAATCTGAAGGCCACAGAAAGTTTGGAGGTCTTTAGCTATTGACTCTGCAGACAGTTGACGACTTCTGCGCACTGTGCGCTTTCAGCATGTGCTGCCCCCTTTCTGTCATTTTACATGTTACCAGTACTTTACATTCTCCCAAAAATTCATAAGAGCTCGACTAACCCTCCGGGGAGACCCATTGTGAGCGGTATAGGCTCGTTGGGCTCAAAGATAGGGCAATACATAGATTTTTTCTTACAGCCTTTGGTGTCCCAAACTCCAGCTTATTTACGGGATACCAAACAAATGTTAAATGATATTAAAACGCTGTCCCTTACCGCCCAAACTTTGCTAGTGACGGCGGATGTGTCCTCCTTGTACAGCAATATAGCTCATAAGGATGGGCTTGAAGCCGCAGATTATTATTTACGCACCTATAGCACTTTATCGCCCTTACATACAGATTTTATTCTATCTTTGCTCAATTTTGCAATTAATAACAATTATTTTTGGTTTGATCATAAATTTTACTTGCAGATAAAGGGTGTAGCAATGGGGGCAAAATTTGCCCCCAGTCTTGCGAATTTGTTCATGGCACTCTGGGAGGAGATGGTAATCTACTCACGAGAATGGCCTGAACTTATGTTTTATAGACGATACATCGATGATGTGTTTCTGCTCTGGAAAGGGGAAGAACAGACATTAATTAACTTTTTTACTACCCTTAATTTCAATGACAAGAATATAGAGCTGTCTTATAATTACAGCTCGAAGGAGATTAGCTTTCTAGATCTCACATTAATCAATCATAATGGAGGTCTTGTAACAAAAACTTTTTTCAAAAAAACTGATCGTAATGGATACATACCGAAAGGAAGCTGCCACCACCCTAGATGGTTATCTAATATCCCAAAGGGACAGTTTATTCGATTACGAAGAAACTGTACAGATCTAGAAACCTTTTACAATCAATCTGAAATCATAAAAAATAGGTTTTTAGAAAAAGGGTATGAGACTAAGAGTTTGGAGAGCACTATTAACACTGTGGCCCATCTCCACAGAGAAGATCTTCTAATAAACAAGGAGAAGGCCAAAAAAGGCCAAATATGCCCTTTTATCACCAACTACTCTAAACAATACGGGGCTATCAACCATATTATCAAGAAAAACTGGAAGGTCCTACTGGCAGACCCAGTGTTATCCAAAATTCTACCAGAAAAACCAGAAATAGTATTTCGTAAGGCCACCAATTTAAGACACTATTTAGCACCCAATGTGATTGATCCACCTAAAGAAATCTCTCTGTTTAATGATCTTAAGGGATACCATCTGTGTAATAAGTGTATAATCTGCAAATGTGATAACACCAGGAAACATAGACAAAATATGTTTACTTCACAAGTAACTGGGAGAAGATATAATATAGATAAATTCATTACATGTAACAACAAATGTGTGGTCTACTTGTTAGAATGTCCATGCAAGCTTCAGTACATCGGTCGCACCACTAGGCGGCTCAGAGATAGATTGAGAGATCATGTCAATAACATCAAACGGGGATACAAAGAACATTCAGTTTCCAATCATTACAAGAGATTTCATAATATGGACCCCACCTCTCTTAAATTTACGGGTATCGATACAATTAAAACCCACTGGAGAGGAATACACAAGAGACGTGCCGTCTCTCAATTAGAAATGAAATGGATCTATGAGCTTCGCTCTTTAAAACCTAATGGCCTCAATATTGAGGTCGATATCAATTGTTTCATTGAAAATAATTGAGTACCACCCATCTGATACCATCATGATGGATTCCTCTATAGATTATAACTTTTAGATTAGTATATTCGTTATATATGGATAATTTATACGTTCTGTCTCCTTGCCTTTGAGGAATGATTTTATCGTCTCTCTTCATGGGAGATATGTACAGATAGGATTGATTTTATCTTTTAATTTTAATTTATTCTATTTCTATCTGACTATATACATTTTATTATGCTATTTGTGATATCTGCACATGTGCACTGACCTCAAGTCCATGGGAATGGGATATATACAATTTTTCTAATAAGATATAGAATATGTATATATCGCTTATAAACAGAGATCTCTTTATTAATTTTTATTAATTTTTATCAATTTTTTATTAATTTTTTATTAATTTTTTTAGACCGCATTTAGATCGGTATCTGTACCAAATGTACACTGTGAGAGGAATGCTGATACATTCCCCTTGCGATAATAGAATGATTTATATAGTACTACCTTATGTATAGATTAATGGTACTAAGGGATTTCTGTCTTTTTCTAACTGGACAGATTTTTCTTGATAACCGCCAATAGTGGTTGATGACGGGACCCGTTCTTCCCTCTCCCCCTTTTCTTGAATCCATGAATTGATCGTCATGGTTGTTACCCTTTCGGATATTGTTTAAGATACTTATGCACACTTACCCCCATCGAAGGATGCTGATATATTCCTTGATTGGGGACACACAGGCATTCAATCTGCCCTATACCGTGGGACTAAGGAAAAATGGCGCCCGTCATCCTCGCGCAGGCGCAGTTCGTTCTGCGCTATCCCAAAATGGCCGCGGTCTCCTGCACATGTGCGGTTCAATTTGTGTATAAAAACAAACGGCGGACGACACGACGTGATTGGCGACCCCCCTCTGAAGACGTGCTTGAGCACGATACGCGTCAGGAGGAGCCACACCACGCCGTGACGTCACACCCGCCGGAGCAACGTGGAGCTCCGGCGGATACTCTCACTTACCAGCTGGTCAGTTACTCACAGACTATTGTCTGCAACGTTTTTGTATCAACATTTTTAATAAATTTGAGGTTAAAACCTACTACACTATGGGAGTGTTCTTGCTGCCCCCTGGGGGAGTGCTCTAGTCCGCAGACTCATCGCAGACCCACTCCAGGAAAGGATTGCCATCCATTATCCAGATCACCAGTAAGGACGGTTTCTACAGGGACCCCCAATGGAGTAGAACAACCCATTTAGGACCCGAGAAAGGAGGAATCGCTCACCACCTGACAGCAGGATTTTATATTCAATGCGCATTTAAAATGCGCGTCCGGTGAGTGCGCATTTTAACACCACCTCCTCACGAATAACAGAGTCACCTCTATTATCTATGTGTATTCACGGGACTATCCATTTATCACACTAGTGACTTACCACTAATTTATGTATACTTGAATTCACTATTGCTCACTAGCGCTGCACTTCCTTTGTATTTATTGTCTATTACCATAGGTCCTTGGTACCTATTTTGTGCATAGCAGCTTGTTGGGTTTTTTCACTAAGGCGCTCTTTACTATTTTTTGTATATGTCATTTTACATGGCCTGCTACTTCGTGGCTGAGTTGCTGTTGTTCCCAGTTGCTTTCACTTTGTTATAATTCCACTAACAGTTGACTGTGCAATATTTAGTAGCAAGGAAATTTCACAGATGGACTCATTGCACAGGTGGCAACCTATCAAGGTACCATGCTTGAATTTACTGCATGTGAGTTATTTCACAAATGTTTGTAGACACAGTCTGCATGCCTAGGTGCTTGATTTTATACACCTGTGGCCATGGAGGTGATTGGAACACCTGAATCCAATAGTTTGGAGAGGTGTCCCAATAATTTTGGCAATATAGTGTAGTCTACCCCTTGGTCTACAGTGTGTGCAATTGTAGTCACCTTATGGCTAGCTGTCTTTTTTATTCTTCAGCTTTCATGTTCATAACAGAAAACACCATAGCCTGGACAATTCTAATCTTTGTACTTATGGACACATTTTACTTTTGAAGTTACTTTTCTATATCTTTCATTCTTGCTGTTATGAGCCAGTCTGTGTCATAATTCTTAACTGCTGGGTCCATAATTTCTATGTTTTCACCATAAACGTTGTAGTTATCTGTCTTTTCTTTTCTAATAACAGTTTTTTTCTAAAATTAACTAAAGTCAAATCTTTTTACTTTGTTCTGTAAATTTCTTTATGAGGCTCTTGACATCCTCCACATTTTCTGCTGTGAGCATAATGTCAACCATCTTATGAAAGATTGCTGATGTATACTAATATTCAATGTAATTTGCAAGTGTACACTTCTTGATGTGTTGAAGACCAGATCACTCTCCTACCTCCCACACCTTTCTATTGGGCTATCACTATGAGGTGGCTTGACCTTCAACAACGTACAGTTAGGAAGGCCATAGATGGGCCATTTATCTGCCAAATTGTTGGCTTATAAACAAAAAATTGGTCGGCGCCGTTGCCGATGCAGACACCATCGTCCACGAAAACCGGCCGTTTTTCGTGGATTTTCCAGCATGACCGATAAAAATAAATGAGAAGATCCACAAAAAATGGCCGATGGGCTGGCCCCACTAATGGCGTGAATATCGGCATATCATGCGGATAAAAATTTGGCCAATAAACAACCCGTCTATGGCCTGCATTAGCTGAGATATTAAAAATCATTTTGCTTATATCTTCTACAAACAATCCTACTACACAGCGGTAAAACTATATAAAAAGTTTCTTACAAAAACCTGCTTTAAATATAATAGCTTTAAGAGAACATTTTTTAATTTTATTTGAGAATATCCATTCTCGATATCAAATACTAGATCAGTCAACACACCTCTAATGAAATGTGATCCTTACCTCTTGCTGCTTCACCAGGAAGGCATCAATAAGATTCCTTTGGTCATTCACATCTAGAGTTTTTTTCTGTTGAGTAAATGTTTCTTTTATGAAGTTTTGCA
The DNA here is from genome assembly GCF_062004578.1 of Staurois parvus. NCBI lineage: Eukaryota > Metazoa > Chordata > Amphibia > Anura > Ranidae > Staurois > Staurois parvus. The sequence continues at coordinate 5,108,194 of NW_028318186.1, read as the reverse complement.
TCTGTCTCATATTTTCAAAGATTTTATGGTGAGGTCCTGGAAGCAGGTCTAACAAAGTTGGAATAATGTTGTACATCTTAAAAAAAAAAATAAAAAAATACACATAGGTATATAATTGCCAATACACTTATAATTTGTTAGACTGTGAATGATGAAGGTAAAGAAGATACTGTAATTACTTCTCTGGGGATTGAATAGTTTGGTGAATATTAAAAGTATCACATTTAAAGTGAACCTTCTATAAAAAAAATAAAAGGCCTGCTTTACAGCCAGCCCCCCACCCCCCCAAAAAATCTCTTTTAAGACGAAATCCTAAAAAATAAAGCATTGACAAAAAATATGAAAAAATGTTTGCTTCAGCCTAGTCTTCCAATGCCTCCTCAGAAGGCTGGTGGTCAAAATTCTAGAGAATGCTCTCCAGACCATGACAGAAGTGCACCTTTGTGGGATTAAGAACATTCAGGAGGCACAGTAACATCAATTACACCTCCAAGAGAGTTGCAGACTGTGGTTGAGCTATTGCTTTTAATCTTTTTAGTCAATCCTTATTTTTGATGGTATTTAAAACTAATTCTGTTTGGGGGGGGGGGGTGGAGACTTACAGTAAAGGTCGACTATACATTTTCTTGAAAGGTTCACCTTTATGCCTATTGTACTCCAGTATATCTCCATGTTCATTGGCTATTACCACAAC